>NC_053018.2:11467629-12935258 GCF_016746245.2 Drosophila santomea
CTTAGTTGATCACTTTGACAATGTAATAGTTTTTTAATATTAATTAACCACATTTCCATTATTGATAAATACATGCATATGTACATATGTACATATGTATAATAAGTATACGTACTTAGATAATTACTTTTTAATGATTGAACATTTATTTAGATAATAGATACTTTGAAAACGCTAGGTCTCAACTTTGACCCGAGGAAATATTTTTACCAATTTAATATATGTATACATTTAAAAATGTTACGAAAGTTAAGATAACAAACAGTGCGATGAATAAAACATCGCTTACTCATTAATCCCAATACGTAAGCACTTCCTTAGTGGCCTTTGTGCCAATGCAAGTGCGTCCAGGCCAAAGTAGTGTGATTAATCGCCATTAAAAGCGGCGAAAATAGCATGGCCTGCAGCGTGACTGCGGCACATTAGACCCCAACCCAAATTGGCCCGAACTGCGTCAGGCAGGCAAACGAAGCGACGCGACGTCAGCGATGTGGCGCAAAGCTTTTTGCATTCAATTCTCGCTGCCAGTTGACAAATTGACGTTCAAAGTTGTTTGCGCAGCATTTCAGTTGCAGTTTCGGTTGCGTTGCCTGTTTTTCCTCTTCTTCTTCTTCCAGCCCGTCTTTTCACCCGCTTTCCATCCGCCGATGGAACATTCAGGTTCCTTATTACGTTATGACTCTCGACGGTGCGAGAGTTCTACCCACTTCGCTGCCTTTAAATGTGATTGTGCGATTGAGTGCGAATGAACGAGATGGCATAGCACTGGCCCACAAAAGTTATCATACAGATAAAGATATGTACATACCTATATGGGAGCAACAGCTGTAAGGGCCCTAAAAAGTATGCAACAGTTAAATGTTACTCCGGAAATCGTAATATAATATTATATTATATGATCACTTCGATAAATAAGTGTATACTGCTGACCAAGGTAGCGCATTTATATTTTGTATATGTATATGTTATATTCTTAAGTTAATATAAGCTATTTTAAATGTTAAGCCTGAAAACATTTTATTTTAATTATTAGTTGCTCAATTTGTTGATATACCTTGAAGAAAATAATGTAGAAGCATTAACAATTTATAATTAACAAAATATTGCAGTAAACACATTTCTATTCTTAATATTACTTTTGAATTTATTAAGCTTTGCCCTTTCTTCAAGAACTTGTTTGTTATGTGCAAAGACGACCGAATACTTTCTATCCCCACTGTTTCGCCAAGAAATATATAAATTGCAATTTCTGTTCCTGCTGCTGCTGCATTACTGTTGTTGCCAATTCAGTTTGTCGCTGCCATCTAAAATGCATTGAGCTGTCACATTAGAGCAGCAACTCGATACGTCAGGCCCTGCCTTCCGCCCCTCTCCCCCTCCCCCCTCATTTCCAACACCCCCCACCCAGCCGTCCATTAGGGGAGCTCAGCGTTTTACTTGCAGTCAAACACTTTTTTTTGTATCAATCAACTTTGAAGGTGTTACTGCAGTGGATGTTGTTGATGTTGCTGTTGCTGCTTTTGTTGTTGCTACGGCTGTGGCAGTTGTTGCTGCTGCGGATGTTGCTGCAGCGACTGTTGCAGTTGTTGCTGCTGCTGCGGCAGCAAGCGTTTGTCGTTGCGTGCACTTTGGTGGAAATGGCTGTTGACGTTGGCTATATGGAATACTTATAAGTAAAAATACATATTTTTATTCAATTTGCAACATCACGTCGGGACGTCGCCACTCCGGCATTGTCTTTTGTTATTTTTGCGCTTGCCCCTGCGCACCACCGCACCACTGCACCAGTGCACCGCAACACCCCCACCACCCCCTCGCTGTTTATCTGACAATGTTTTTGCCCCCCGCATTTTTTCAATTATGCATCGCACAATGCTTTTCTTTCCTTTTGCCATTCCGTTCCGTTCCTTTTCCTTTCATTTACTTCTCTTTTGCAGCCCCCGCTCCCCCGGGGGCAACTGCTCAACTGTTCAACTGTTTAGCCTGTCGGATTAGCCACGCAGCTGTCGCCGCGCTGGAAAAGCATTTCCACATTTCCCCATTTCCTCGTGCCAGCTAGTCGCCCTCTAAATGCAGCGCCAGTAAGTTGTAAGTTGGCCAGTTAATGCCTCTGTGTGGCACAGACTTTCTGGCAAAAGGTACGGGAAAAACTCGTACTAGAAAAGGTAAGGCTGGTAAAAAGATACAAAGATACAAGATACAAATATGTGGATGCCTTAAAATAAGAATCAAATAAGTTAAATAACAATAAGAACCAATAATGTCTTCACAATGTATAAAAATATGATGAACCAAATAAATGAATAATGAATCAAGTAATAATAATAAACGGTGTATAAATATATAATGATTTTTGTTATTAATTTATTCATTCTATCAGCAATCACTAGTCAACAATAACAGTAGCTAAAAAAAGGAAATAATAAAAATACAATTATCATTCTCCTGAACTTTTTTAACATAGACTGACTTACTCATTTACAGATAAAATGCTACGCTTTTTTTAAATTAATAAACAACTACTTATTATAGCTTTGTAACTTTCTTCCCAGTGATGATTAATTTTGGCTGACTGAATTACACAAAAAACATAGAATTGAGATGTAAACATTTTTGCTCTGTGTGCATTTGCTTGAGTTTTGCCACTGATGCGTATCTGATGGCCAGCCTGGTCGATCCAGTTCGGACCGAGTTGGCCAAGTTAGCCAAGTTAGCCGCGTGCTAACGGGAAGTCGACGTTGAGTGAGCGGCCAAAGGAAGTGCATTTGAATGAATGCACATCTGATAAAGCCTAATACCCATAGACAGACCGCTCCCCTGCACTCCGCAATCCACAACTCACTCGAGTGGTCAGCACTTGGGATCTGTTTAATTAACTTTTTGCTTTTAGCCGATTTGCGAAGGCTGCCAGCCAACGCCAACACAAAACAACGTGAGGCGTTCTGGAGATTTGCGGCTTTCATTTGCAACTTTGTTTGCTCATCGGCGATTGAATTACGTGTGCTTCAAAGAGTTTGCCTTCTATCTATTCATCTATCTATCCGTAAAGTACAACAAAGTAAATCAAGTTCTCTAAAAATAATTAACGAGCTCCAAAAACAAAAAGGTTGCATTTTGTTTTGGGGCTATCTTTAAAATCGATAGAATAGAATAGCTAAAGGACATTTGAATAAATTAGTATCAATTATACGTACTAAAGCGGAAAACAGCATACGCGGGTTGGGTCTGTATTAAATTACATCATCCATGTAAAGGCCGAACCCTAATTACGAAATCCTCTCAAGATCCAAGGGTCGTTGCTAGGGAAAAGTCCGACCAAGTCTTCCTGGTTATGGCAAAGGTCCTTGCTGCAAGGATACTGGTCCTTCGTGCTTGCGTCGGAAAGTTTCGGGCATTCATTTAATTAGAATCCAAATCATTTGATAGGTACAAAGCCCTTAGTCATAGTGGCTCCTGTCCCCCGGGGACTATTCTATTGACATTGTTCTCAAACTTTCGCATCGCAGTGGCAGTGGATGTGGAAGTGGCAGTGGCTCAGTGGGATGGAGTGGGTTCGAGTTGTTTTGTTGGCAAAGTTTCACAATATTTTTCTGCTGAAAAGATGTTAAAGGGTTGCCCGGGTCGTCGCGAAGGTATCAACGAGTGGAGTGGGTTTTGGTAACTTGGTCCGGTGAATGATAACGGTGTATGTACAGTCGTCGTCGTCGACACCCTCTTTCAATTTTCGCATCAAACTTGGCTATTACCCGGCCCCGCCCCCAACCCCCGCCCACCAACTGGCCCGCTCATTGTTCGCTGTTTACTTTGCTACTTTAGTTCTTAGAGGAAAGTTCGAAAATGGAGGAGGGAAGGCCACCACCACCCAGGAAAAACAGCAACCACAACTTGTACACTCCCATTTCGCTTGTCCGCCCTCCAAAGATCTCCACACCATTTCCACTCCCACTCAAATTTCCATTCCCATCTCAACCCACAGCCATTGACACAACTCCATCATTAAAACTTTAATGACCTTCCTGTGGGGATGATGATGATGAGGATTTCTTTTCGGGGATACGCTGCCAACTTTGACTCCTGATAACGCACTCGCATTCGCTCACCCATTCAATTTCCAGTCTTGCGTCAGCTGCCGCTGACAATCTATTACTTGTATCTTTCAGAACTATCTTCATCTGTATCTGGACACGCATTAAATGCTTTCTATTTAATGAGTTCTCGCCGATTTGCCATCCTTTCAGATTTGCACAGTGAAAAAATGTTAACTAAATATATATATCTAAGTAAATGTAGCATTTTTCATTAATTAAAACCTTTTGAAATATGTTTCGGATTGCTATTATTAAGTCTCTATAAGTCCTTTAATTTCTTTAATTTTCAATAGTAAATTGGGGGCTTTGTAATTTATCTCAGTGCACATAGTGAATTTACATGATTCGAAGCCCAGGCTGTTTAATTGCCTGGACCAGGATCCGGACACGGATATAGAAACGGATGGAGCAGGATCCGGCGCATATGGTCGACTGGCCAGATCTATCACACGAGGTCTTTGACTCATTTATCATGTGTCAGAATGTTTAACTAAATGGCACTTTGCCGAAAAAGTTTGTGGGCCGGCAGGCAGTGGAGGGGGGTGTTTGCTAAGTAGTTAGTTTTAATAGTTAGCCACTCGCCGGCCAACATAAATAACTGGCCACGCAAGTGGGCCGCTGCCCGTTATGGTTTGTGACCCGCCCTCTTGGCCAAGTCAGGAAAGTGCTAACAATCTTCGAGATACTTTGCGGACGTTGTTAGCGTGATGAATGAGCCACCAAATGTGGCTGTGAGTTAGATGCAGATAGAGATAGAAACCGAAACAGGACGGGCACTTAATTATATGCAGCACCAGTCCTGCCAAGCGAATGTCTTAATCGGAATTTTCCGTTTGGTTTTCCCTTCTATGGAAGTAAAGCGTCAAAAGAGAAAGTATTTAGATACATAAAATAGTAATTTTATGTAAATTTGATGGACAAAGAATCATGTTCTCAATTAAAACGAAATCAATCGTATTAAATAATATTTCTACTTCACAATGTACGTATTTCCCTGCTGAACTTTTATATTTATATGCGCATTGATTATTTTCAATTCAGAATGTTGCACAATACAGCATCTGGTATAATAAAATAAGTTAGTCAACCGGGCATTATACCATTTCCGTTCCATCAACCTTTTGAATTGCATCTGCATAGCCCGATATAATATATCCTCCCCTAATGATTTTGCGTTACCCCTAATGGACACGCCTCACATCCTAGTTGAAGGATTCCCGGTATGACATTAAACATCATTGATGGCTCCTCATGTGCGAAACATTCGATTGAAGTTGAAATTGGAATTGCCGGCGCTTCGAGGGCTTTAATAGCATACGAGTATAGCAACCCTCATCCGGAAATCGTTAAGGTCAGGTCGAAAGAGTGCGGTGAGGGGTAAGGGGTAAGGGGAAAAGGGGAAAGGGTGGCGGTTGGTGACAATTCGCGAGCTATGGAACATTTTTCGCTGTCGGGGGTTCGCTTGATATTTGCATCTCATAGAACGGTCAATTGAGGGTTCGCATCGTTATCAGATGGTTTTGGCATGCCGGAAAAAAATACAACATTCCGCTGTGCCATTTCCCTTTGCCGTTGCCGCTGCACTGCAAGAAATAAGTAGATACTTAAAAAATGTAAAGGCATTTGGAGTCAAAAATCTATAAGTTGGTTCTTGTAATTAACACTCTTAAGAGAATTTGTGTTTCAAATTGTGTACTTCTGCTCAAAATATCTGATTAAAAGTCTTTGGGTTGTTAGTAGATTTTTTTTAGATGCAGCTTATATGTGTATTATATTAATGTGAATATTTAAATACATATTTATATAATCAACAATTTTATTATATCACTATTTGTTATTTTTCCACTTTGTCCTCAGTTTATAAACTAGGAACATGTTTTGGCAGTGCACAGTTAACGCTGTTGCCATTCCCACTGCCATTTCCATTTCCGCCTGGTGGCTCCTGCCGCCCGAATCCTGAATACCGCCCCTCCACCACCCCCCTCCCCTGCCCAGCAACCCGCGCACGTCGTTCACAGTGCGTAATATCGTAATATCCTGCTCCTGCTGCGTTTTATGTCCGCCCGGCCATCCCGAGGGTTGGGCCCAACACTTTCCGCAATAAGTGTATTTACTTTTGGGCCTCGGCGATGGGTTTCGCAATAATGGATTTCATTAAGGCGCGTCGGCCAACTATTCAGCCTCCTTTGCTTCTTGCCAATGCTGCTCGCTGTCCTGACATGAACGCCAATTCAAACTACGCCATGCGTAACAAATAAATTCATTAAGCGCAGCCAATGCCGCTCAAACATTATCATCAATGGGCAGAGGCCAACAAAAGGAGCAGCCTTCGCGGGGTATGGCAAGGGGTTTGCTGTACAGGGGGGGATTAAGGGAATAGGTGGTGTGGGAAGAGGGGGGGACTGGGGAGGTCAACGTGGTTGGTTAGTGGCACCGGTAACCGGCTGACTGAATGATAATAACAAAAGCCGCTCGGCTTGCCACGCGTAATTAAGTCGCATGTACGGGCGTGCACTTAAAAAAAAGTTAACTGCAATATAAGAAAAGGATTTTTAAACAGTTGAATTTAAACGGGCAACCAATTTACAATTTTATTACTAATTTTAGAGAGCAGATTGCATGTAATCCAACTAGCTACTAACCATACAGCTTTTATAGGGATTTGGACTTTTAATCTAGTTAAAATGTTAGTTTTTCCAGTGCAAATTGCTTAGAAACTGAATTCTTCTGCTTACATTTTTCCGAGTGTATGATCTGCCCTTAACCCTCAACGCTGCCAAACCTGCCTGGTTCAATGTTTATGATTATGGGTAGAGCCGAAAAATAGGCAGCCACCGTGGCGAGGTCCTGTGACCAGGATTAACGTGGAATTGTCAAGTGTTCGTTGTCGTTGTTGCTATTGTTGTTACTATTGTTGTTGCTGTTGTTGTTACTGGTGCTCTTCCGGTGCGGCAGCGTTTAATTAAAATGTATATGAGCCGTGTGAGCGAGTGAAAGATGAGGACACATTCCGGCAAACAGAGCGTAACACTTTTGGCAAGGGGTAGCGGTTAGCAGGGAAGGCGACCGACCGCAGAGCAAAAGTTATGGATGCCCTGCGATCCGCAGAAGCATCATAAATTTCAAATTAATCAATGGGCTTACGCGCAATGTCCTCCGCTCCACCAAAAGGTGTGTGGAGGGGGGAAGGGGGGGACTTACAATGAAAATTGAAACTTACGAGGCAACCCGAGGAATGCATAAATTCCTTGAGCCCCCAGATTTGCTCCACTCATTTGCGCCGGGCTTTCTATGGCAGCCTGACACTTTTCCGCGGATGGATGGAATGCCTCTTGTGGTTCGGTTTTTGCGGTTTCCCCGCTTTTCACCGCTTTTCCAGGCGCGGGATCGACTTGCAAATTGTTGGCCAGTTAACAAAACACTTCTTTAATTGGGGTCTTAGGGGTGGCGAAGTCGTGCCAAATGAGAAACGGAATCTGCTGGTGAGTGTGAGAATTTTGATTGTCAATTAAATTTTTACCAATTTTAATTAAATCTAACACAGCAGTAGTTTAATATTCGTTTAATTAGTTTTCGTCGACCATTACTCTTATAAAAACCAAGAGCATACCAAAAGTTTGGCTTTGCAGGTAGTTTCATTATTACAAGTTGTCTTACAAAGTTTCTACCCACAATGTATAATACGAGTATTACACAAATCTATATCTATATGTATACATTTTATATATTTTATTTTAAATGAATAAAATAAAAACAAATAGGTTGGTAACCACTTTAGAATATTAAGTCGCAGTTAATAAATAAATACTTTTTTCCCAGCAACTAACAATGGGTCGAAAGACATAACATACAAAAAGCCTACCGTCTTATGTTTATTGCTGCTAAGAATCAAAATATTACAGATGCTTCAAAGAATTGATACAATCTATATCTAAAGTTAATGTATAGCCCGCAGCTGACATCACCTCAAAAACTAAAGATTAACTGATAATCGCCACTCCTCAGACGCCAAGTTCCCAATTTATGCCGATGATCTAATGCCTTCAAAGGGGTTAACTGGTACCGGTACGCCTGTCTTTGGCTAATTTAGCAAATAAATTGTAATTTAGCTTAGTAATAAGCTTAAATTGTAATTTGTCGTATGCATCGTTGTTATCAGCAATTTATCTCGAGAATTATGTAATATTAAAATTTGTATTTTTACGACGCTACGCAATCGAGATGCCGTCATATTTGTGTGTACCAACTAGAAAACCGAATAACCTTTAGAATCGCACCTGGGCTTGGTCGGCTTTTGGCTAATTGCGGCCCTTGTTTTTTGGCCGAGGCCCTCAAACTGTGGCCAAAATAAATGGGCGGCTCTCGGTGGATTCATTAGGGCACAAAATTGGAATTTATTGCGGAGATTTGAAAGCCATACACAGGGTCAGAGTTCTACGCAACTCACACACAAACCGAAACTCACGTGTGCGTCGGGCCAAAACGGAAAGAAGGCAAGAAAACCCTTTGCCGGCCGCCGACAAGAGCAACAATAATGGCGTAATGGGTTAATTAGCCATATCCAAAGGCACTGCGATGGCCCTAAAAGCCTTTCAGCTGCCCAACAATAAGTCAGCAAAGTGTTACAAATATCACACTTAACGGCCAGCACACAAACTCACCCAAAAAAAATATACAAAAAAAAAAAAAGAAAGAATAGAAAAAAAAAAAATAGAAAAACAAGACGCAAAATAACCGAAAAGAAAAACACAACTCGACCCGGTAATTAATCAGGGGTAATAAGCGCAAAGTCAAAGGTAGAACCGCTCGTATTTCAAGCGCGTATCCGTGAGATACGCAACAGTCGGCTCAGATGCAAATGGCCAGGAAGGAGGAAGGCAACTTGGCTAGCTGGCTGGCTGGCTGGCCAATACTGGATCTTGGATATGGAAAAGCCAAGCGGCGAAACTAAAAAATTAAATGTATTTACATAACTCCCACCGCCGGCTGTGCGTTTTGAGAAATGCCAAGCGGCAATGGCCCGGATAGCGTTTGCATTTCTCATAATCATAATTTACGCCAAAAAGGTTGAGAGGCGAACAGCTGAACAGCTGACCTGGTCGTAACGGTCGCACAGTGGTCGCGAACGCAATTACAGTGGGCTCTCTATATAATTATCTCAATTATAATCGTTTCAGGCAGAGCTTATGGGCTTGGCGAAATGCCAGGACGGGCTATTAAAAAATAATTGAAACGTTTTTCTTTCAGGCCTTCTTCTCAAACCAGTATCATCACTTTTTAGAGTGGAGCAAAGCAAACATTTTGGTAACAAAATCTAAATTTATTTTAAATATTCAATAATTTGTTTACATTTTTAATTAATATATTTAGTCTAAGGATATTTTTAAATTTGAATTACTTTTAATTATTTTATTGTTTTTTTTTTTTTTGTAAACAACATATATAAGTTGGGGAAACTTTTTCCGAGTAATAAAAAAGTACCTCATAAACATATTTCCTCCGACTTTGAATATTAATTTTGATCATAAGTTACACAAGGACACCCACTGTGGCAAGTCTACGCATATGCGTGATAATTTCGCGCCTCGAAGGCGGCTGAAAATGTTAATTAAATGATTTTCCCAGCCAGGGTCCGAATGGAAAACAAAAAGCAACAAAAGCGACGATTGTGGCCACCGACTACTGACCACCAACACCACCATCACCATCACTTCCATCGGTCGATTGGTTGGTGGGTCGGTGGTTTTTGGTGGTATTTGGTGGTTGCCAGCGCCGGAAAAGTGGCTAGAATTATGCATTACCGAAGGCATTTGTGGCAGCAGCGGTATATATTAGCGCCGAGATAGCAATCGGGCCTAGGGTCTGGGGTTTTGGGTCTGGGGTCTGGGGTTTTGGGCTGTGGGACCGGGTCAAATGATTTTGCATATCGCCGGCCGTTGGTAAAAATGTCATGCCCAAAATGGGGGAGGTTGAAAACGGTGAGTGACGACTGACAGGGCCTCAAATAGGGACGGCTCACGCACAATCCAAGGTTTTTTCTTTGTTTTTCTCTTTTTTTTTTTTTTTTTTTGTTTTTTTTGGCCAGCTAACTAACCGAGGGCAGGTGATATGGCCAGTGGCCGGTACCCCGCCCCCTGCTTCGCACCCCCTCTCTGTGACCCTGCCCCGCGCTTCACACGTCAACGCAGCAAAGCCGAAAATTAGTTAACATTTTTTGGTATTTGATGCCCTACACCTGCTCATTAGGTCGGGTCCATTTGCTCTTCCGGACAGCGTGAGAAGTGGACAGGAACGGCGGGAACCTTAATTGTATTTTTAATCCTAATTTATTTAAGTCTTATATACCTTTTACCATATCCCATATTGATTATCATAAATAAATGTAAAAATATTTAAAGCCATACTTTTTGTTATTGCAATGCATGTATCTGCTATAGTTAGCAGATTATAGTTAATAGCTTCAGAATAAATACAATTCAATTTGGCTGTAATGGGTATTATTTCGTAAGGTACAATGCAATGGAAGTGATAACCTTTTATTGGCCCAAAAAGATCATTAGCCAAAAGATCTCAGGCAGTTGAAAGCAAGCTGCTTAGCCAACATTTCACATTTGATCGATGATCGCTGGCCTCACTTCAATGAAGTTGTCTCCGAAACAATCGTTGTAAATGATCAACGAATCCATGGAAATGCACATTAATCTTAATTGATAGATTGATAGATTGGGAGGAGTAGAAAAGTATCCCAGGACTACTGAAGAATGTGCGGAAACGTCTTAATGCGTGACACTCTCAATGAGAACAAATTATCGGCTGGCTAATTGAATAAGTGACATTTGATGGGAATTTTTTTGCTTGACCATGCTAACTGCAATTTAATGAAAATGCTAACTTCAAATTGTTCAAATAGAATATGGCGTAGAATTCAACCATAGCTAAATATTAAAGATCGTGAGGCTCACATATTTGTAAGGTTTGTTTTTTCAATGCGATTGAAAGTATGGGAAATTGGTAGGTCACGTTGCGCACTTGAAGTACATTTATAGCATATTCATAAACTCAAATTGGTTTCAAAACTGTGGGATCGTGTATGCTCACATTGTAATTGAGATCACGTCACACTTTGAACATTTAAAAGTGTAATGCATTTCAATATAAAGAACATAAATATGTCGCTTTAAAAATCGTGAGTACCAATTATAATTATTTAAGGTTCGCCGAGCTGCCTAACAATTAAATTCAAACCGTTTCGTTGAAACTCGTAGCTTTAAATAAACATAAGAATATCCATAAAAATGTAAAGAAATTAATTGAAATATATTTTTGTTTCCTGCTAAAGTTAGAGTATGAAATAGTCGTCATAGGAATTCAATTTAGGCACTTTTACCCCGCCACAATTTCTTTTTTTGATGGAAGAAATGGGCAGAATTGGAGTAACTGGTGGACAGGGGGCGGGGCAGGGGCGTTAGTCGTACCCCACACTCATTATGGCCATTTTCCACTTCTGGTTGAGTTGACGAGTGACAAGGGGGTTTTGGGGGTTGGGAATAAAAAGGGGGGCAAATGGTTGGAGGAGCTGCTTCTGCTTCTACTTCTGCTGGCTGTGGCATTTTCAATTGTTGCTAATGAGTGCCACAAATTAATTAGGTTACTTCGTTACGCTGCCTCCGTCGACATTACATGACCATCAGGTTTGGTGGGTCTGCTTTTTCGGGTGGGTTGGCCATCCACGTCCATATCCACGTCCACATCCATAGCCCCATCCACGTAGCACCGATGTTGAGCAGTGATAGTTGTCGAAAATTAGCATAAATTTCTCTTTCATTTTTTTTCTTTCTTTTTGGTTTCCTTTGGTCTTGCCACCGTTTTACCTTGTGCGCATGGAAAATTGAGCAATTTTCCGACGTTTTTCATGTTCGTGCAGCAAGAGTGAATTATTAATTTAAAATCCCCTTATCACGAAACGGAAACTTCTATTCACGTTGCGATCTTATCGCGCATAATAGATGGCCAAAACGAAAATAAATCCCCACAAAGATTCAAGTGCTCTCCTCTCCAACTGAGGCCCCCTATCGATTGCCGAAGATGACGGCACACAACATGACCGCAACCAATCCGAATTAGTTTCGGATTATCTCTTACACAATTGCACCAGATAATTGAGGTAGCAGGGCATACATACACATATATTAAATCACTCTCTGGAGTCTCTGAGCTGAAATATATCAAAGCCTCAGGTAAATGGTTCAACCTCTGTCTGCAGTCAAAACCACATAATTATAAGGCTAAGGATTACCTCGGCTATAATTCAACTAAATCGTTCCGTGTTTTGTGCATTCGAGGGGAAAGATGTTGGGATTAATCCTGAAATCCCATGTTTTCATGTTCTTGAAAATGTGGTGCACATCTTTTAATTGTAGGCCAATAAATCCTTAGAGCCCTCACTTAAAATATCAAAATGTTATATGCAGTAAGCCTATATTTTTAGGGAGAAAGAAATAGTACTATTTCTCCTTCGAGACTTATTAAGACCATTTCCATTTGATATGGATGGTACATGGCATAGATAACTCCTGAGCATTCTGCAATTTGTCATGGCTCTTCATTTAAAGGTTTTCTTTATTTATCTACCCCTTTTTTTGATGAAATCAAAGAGCTTCTTTGAGAAAACCCTGCTTGCAGGATAACTATTCACAAGGACTAACTGCAGAAAGAAAACCCAGAGGAACATTTTTAGCCTTTGGCAAATGTGAAATGTTAAGTTTTGACTTTTCCCAAGCATGGAACGGGAATAAAAATGGGCACAACGAATTGAGTAGCTACTTACTTACGCAGGCTCACTGGCAAAAATATTTGAAAGTTTATAAAAATACTTGAATATATATCAAATATATAATATATATATATAAACACATTCCTTGTTCTTAATGTGTACTTGCTATTTAAAAAGAAAAGTTGCAACCGAATTTATTAGAGAAAGGATAAGCTTATGTTTGAAGTAGTATTTTGTGGCAGTGTCTTACCTTTTTCCCTCCATCTTTTGGCCAAATAGTGGGGATTATTAGGGCTTAGTTGCGTGTGTGTGAGGGTGAGAAGGAGGCAAGGAGAGAAGGGGAAGGGGTGGGTAAGCCGAAAAGTGGGGAAGGGGGCGGTGTGTGAGGGCCAGCACAATTACACATGCACAAAGGATACGCCTAAGCGGCTTATACCAACGCATCCCGAACGGTTCGAAATGAAACCAAATGTGGCAGTCAGTGGCACGGCGATGGGAGGGGATGGGGGGAAGGGTCTTTGGCAAATGGAGCTAGTGGTGCGGGGGAGGGTGCGGGGGCGGCTGTGGTTTCCGGCTTGGTAAGCGCCCTATTATGAACAGAAAAGTAACGCTAATGAGTAAATCAAGTGCACATGTGTGCCGTTGAACTGGAATACCCCTCTTAGCCACTAGCCCCTCGCCACTAGAACACCACCCCCCCTCCAACCCCCTTGGAGCACCCGCTCCCGTTTCGGATCCTTTGAAGCTGCGCCAAACGGCGTGTTGAGGCATAAATAAGCGCCTTCTTTTCCACTGCCTCCTACCGCCTGCCTCCTGCTGTCTCGCTCTTCGGTCTCCTCTCTCTCTCTCTCTCGCTTGCACTCGTTTCAGCCAGCCACTTGGCGCTGTTTTAATAGCTAAATTATGTAATCATGATGTGTGATACTAACACACACGCACACCAAAACATGTCCTGGTATTTATGCAAATCCTACCGTTACTTCTTACAATAAACTTTTACTGTGTGCCACACGGCGAGAAACTAGGTGTAACTATTTTGGCAGATATTTAAAGATAACGTTTAAGTACTATCCTTATACTAATGTTTTATAAGAAAGTGGTTTTTGTCAAAAGATACACTTGCTGATATCACAACTTAATTGACTTAATAGTTATTTTTTTAGTTCCAGGATGCTAATTTAATTTTTATATAAAGTGTCTATCCTATCTGAATAGTTCCTTAATGTTAATTATTTCTTTTAAATATTTATCTTGAAACTAACTTCTGTATTTCTTTATTATTAATAATAACATGTAAATTTATATGTATGTAACTATTTTATTTTTCTCTGTGCAGTTTCCACTCCCCTCGTCTTTTTAATTTGGAATTTTTCATAATGAGCAGCGCAATGGGTGGAATATACGATGACTAGGGGGCGGATTGGGGCGGTTGGGGGGGTCGCAGTTCGGGACGTTTGACGTTGCCATAGTGTGAAGATTAAATTCTACTAATTAGAGATGCCAAGTGAATGTTCGCGCATATGTGTGTGTGTGTGTGTAGTTAAGTATGGGGATATATGGGATGGTTGAGGAGGGTTGGGTTAAGTAATGGCGTTGAACCGAAACCATCAAAGCAGCCAGCTTGGCAACACAATTCCCCCTAGAATCCCTAGAATCCCGCCAAGCCCTCGACTCATTATTGATATGCCAAGCGTAAGAAGTTCAAATCCTCGAAACAAACTACAAAGAACCATTACATCCCAAGCAAAACCAACACCACACACGCCTTCTTTTCCGGCTACACACATGTGTAATTTCTTCTCTGGCGCCATCATAATCTTTGGCTTCCACTAGTCAACGGCTTTCGACAGCCTGGATTACCATGGGTTCCTTGACGAAATCGGGATTATGATGAGGATGTGGCATGTGACATATTTGAGTTGTGGTTACCACTGCTAACCACATAAAAGCGCGATTTGCACAGCAATTTCACATATTGGCAAAAGTACTGCGGCTTGCTAAAAATATATAGCATACTTTCTGGAATATTTCGTTTATAGACGCTATATTGATAAAGTGCTTACTCAGTTGTCCTTTAGATTTCATTCATTTGCTGCTTCATTTTGTTTTAGTTTTAATAACCAGTTTGATTTGAAAATATGAACACTTTCGCCTTATATCAAGATCCTTTGCGTGGAGAGCGCCTCGAGATATCGGGAAATCCGATCGGCATGAGTGTGCTGCCCCGGAAAATGAGTTTTTCAGATCCAATTTTTCTGCGACACATCCTCTGTCTGATGATAGTGCTGCACAACGGGTTTCACCTCTTTCTCTGCTGCAGGCAGCTGAGATTGTGCAAAAGGACTTCCGTGCCACCGAAGCAAATGGAGGCCACTATGTCGCAGGAAGCCTTTCAGGTGGGTTCTTCGCAGATAAGTTTCTATATTTACTAACTGAAAAAAAATTATATAACAGTATACTGTTGTTGCAGGCATCCAAGGATAAGCAACTCCACGCCTCGTATCTGGAGATTTTCAATATAGCAATAGATACACTATACAGCTGCCTTGATCTGTATCTTTGCACTCTGGCGTATCTCTGGAAATCGACGGTGGGCTGGTATCGCTATGCAGATCGAACTTGGCTGAATGTCACATTTATGACGCTGTTTTCCACGTACTTGATAGTCCGCAAGTTGCCTTCACTATTTTACGAGAAACTTTTCCTGGATCCGCGTTACCATGTGGATCCTGAAAACACGCCGCCCTTGTTGGGTTTGATTTGTGCCCTGGTTTTTGTCGTCGTGTTCTTGCAGGTTATTTATTCTTATTTTAAAAACAATATACATTATTATATCATAACACTATTCAATTAATTTTTACAGGTTGCAGTAATTCCGCTGACTGCGATTTTCATGGTTATTCATGGACTAACCGAGTGGTACTTCACACTGTTTGTTTGGCTAATTCTGGTGGCCTTGTCCATACTGGTATTGGTATTCATTGGCCTATTTGGAGTGCCCTGTTTGGGCAAAAGTCGCAGAATGTATAATGAAACTGATATGGACGATAACCTGAAGGCGGTACTGGAGGACTTCAAGTTTCCGGGTCGCGTCTACATGGTTCACACCTTCCATGTGGGTCGTCCGACTGCCTGGGTGATGGGCTGCTGCTGTTGCCTGCGTTTGGATATCCACGATAACCTGAAGTTTAACCGCGGTTTTGCCTCCGATGACTTCGACTGGGGTCAGATGGGTGCTGGCCTGAATGACGAGCAGTTGGCCGCCTTTGTGGCCCATCAACTGGCCCACTGGCGTCTGTGGCATGTGGCAAAGGGACTTGCCCTTATCTACTTGCACCTCTTGATTTACCTACTGCTCTTTGGGATCTGCAACAGGTGGGTAACGCTGTTCGAGGCGGCGGGCTTTACGACATTCTATCCCAGTTCCGTGGGCTTCTGGCTGGTGTACAAGTACCTAATGCCCATATATCATGACATTTCCACTTGGATCATCTTCTTTTGTATACGGCACTTTGAGTTCGCCGCGGATGCCTATGTCAATCGCCGTGGCTACGGACCACCAATGAGAGCTGCCCTGCTCAAACTTTTTGCGGATGATTACGAGTTTCCCTATGTGGACCGCTGCTACCTCATGTGGCATCGCCTTCGTCCTTCGATCCTGCAACGCATCGATAATCTGCAGCGCATCGATAACCTGCAGCGATTGGATGCAGCAAGTGGTGTCTCCACAGTGTAGTATCTGCATTATCAGGTAATTCATTTAAAATCATAAAATAAAATCATAAAATAATAATGTAAATATATATCCTTATATATAACAACCACTTCCTTGACTTCTTTAAATGGTATCCTAGTTATCTCTTAAATGTAAGCCCCTTCCGTTTCGAGTTTCTCTGAAAGCGAACATCGCCCTGACAGTCCTGGGATTTAACTTTCAGTGTACGGCAGGGAGCAGGGAGCAGGGGGAGGTGGTTTCCTGTCCCAGCCGAAACTTTTCCGTTGTGTTTTAATTAAAATTCGTTTCAAATAAGCCGCTGTCACACCGCTCCCCCCCCTTCACCCCTCTCCTTATGCCATGTTCTGCTAGCGATTTTTCTCTTTTGGTGTTAAAAGCCAATTTCCCCTCTGTGCGAGGGTTGCACAAACCGCATCTGAGGCTGCGAAAAGTCTTTAAACTTTGAAAATGAATATCATAGTTTAGCTTCCGAAAGTTTAGTTACTTTTTGAAGTCTTTAAGAAATATTTGGGTATGTGAAAGTTTAAGAAGCAAACCAGTGTGTGTAATTTATATCTTATTGCAGAAATTGATTAAATATTTTGGTTGCAGAAAATTGACAAATTTTTAATCTGAACCATCTGCATCTATGGCGCAATGCGATTAGGAATATTGTTTACGGCTTTTTCGCACAGGTTCCCTCATTTTGCGGTGCGTTTTTGAATTTTATGCCGTTTTTATGCCGGGTTTTTGCTGGGAACACAGACTTTTCCACCTCACTGTGCGGCTGCTTTGAGCCCACTCTGCGTTTTCATTGTCTCGGTCATAAAAACTTGCGTGTTGAGATGCCAAAACTCCCACAGAAATTTTCCCTTTTTGCCTCGCAAAATATTGAAACATTTACCGCGCTATATGTATTTAATATTTTTATAGGTAAACACGGCTGGTGTCTATTTTTTAACGACCGCTCGACACAGAATTATATTTTATTTTTCCCTCCGAATTTATTTTAAATGCCTTTCGACGACATTAACATTAATGTGCCACCAGACAGTGTCAGTTTAAGAGTAAGTAGGATTAATACGATCTTCAAATACCCTTTTAGTTGTCACTTTTGCATCACCTCTTGTGTGCAACTCAAATGTTAACCTAACTTTATGAAATATTTTAAAAATCCTATATTCTGTTTTAAATTTAAAACAAAAATGTATACAAAAAGTGGAATACCCTTGGGTAGAATATACAAATTTATAAAAATTAAGACCCAAATAAAAAGCACCAGCAGCGATCGTAAACTTTTGGTCCTCGACACCAACTGGCAATTGAAATCGCTTACATTCGGTGGGTGGTGGTGGGTGGTGGGTGGTTTGTTGATTGCTGGGTGGGTGTCTCTAGGTGGGTGGGGCTGTGTGCTTGGTTTGGGGTGTAAAATGGTAAGTCCCATTTATGACCAGAACGAGTAGAGAAAAAATTGCGGATTCATCGCATTTTTTTCCAGCCATCCCCCTTCATTTTCCACTTTGCTGCCATTTTGGAACGCAACTTAATTAGCCAACGACTTTAAACGGATTGACGGTTGCCAAAGGGACGTGGTGAAGGGTATCCGAGGGGCAGATGGAGTCTATCTGCGAGCGAGTTTTCTCGCTAAATCAATTACACAATCAAACGGCTGACAATTTTCAGCACAAAGCCGGTGTGGGTGAAATTGGATGCCAGTCATAGTTGCTACACAAAGAAAGAATATATTCAAATTGAAAATTTTGAAAAGAAAAGTTGGATGTTTTTTGGGAATGCTTAAGATTACAATGACGTATAGAATAAGTAAAAGTTCAAGGGTAATATTTTGATTTCAGTCCAATTTCTATATCACAAATATGTGCACACTTTCTTGCAATTTTTGTTCTCTGTAGGGCATTCACTCACATGCAGATAAGTGAAAAATGAAACATAACAGTGGAGGGAGAAGGGGGCGGGCTGAAGAAAGGGGGCAGTGTGGCATGTGGTGTGTGCTGCAGACGCATGTGGATGGAAGAGGTCCTGGGATAAATGCGTTCTTTCACAATTCACTCTTGACAGCCGCCTGCACCGACCACCACCGCCCGTGGCGCCCCCAAGCGGTGACAAACGGAGCTACCTCCCTGCAACACCCGGCACCACCCTGCACCACCCAACCCACCCCTTCCGGCCCCATCCTGGCATTCACTTTGATGTTTTACTTTTACTGCCTCTTGACGCTGGGGCTTCTGCTCGGGCTCTATGATGATTTCTTTCCTGAAATTATATTTTAACTGCCAGTCAGCCTCGGCAACGCAAACAGACCACCACCCACCACCACCACCACCACCATCCAAACACTCTGCCCCACTTTCCCCTTCACCAGCAGAGCCGGCTCAACCACATGGGGCCGGGCAAGTGCATCATGTTGCTGGGCCATAAAAAGTAATGACAGCTGAAGTTCTCCGGCTCGATAATGACGAACGAGCAGGGAGGCTGATGATAATCACGATGAGTGCAAAAAGTACTGCTGCAAATGAATTGGGCCCTCAGCATCCCCAACAGAGCTGGCAAAGAGATTCTTATGCCGCCACATTCGAGCTAAAACCAAGTAGTTCGCTTAATTTGGCCCAAAAATAGACGGTTTCTGTTCATATGAAATACACACACAACACAAGAATTGTATATTAAGTATAGTTGCTATGCAAAATATCATCATTCATCTGCAAATGTGCGATGCTTAAATCAGATCCTAAAGATCTTTCCTTTCGATAGAATAGCAAAAATGTGTTTGAGTGCATATAAGGTATCTAGGCATCTAATTAATTAGAAAATTCGAGGCACTTATCTACTTTCGAGGTAAATTTATATATGAATTACAGTTTTTAAGGCTTTTGTGGCACACCATTCCCTTTCTTTCTTTATATATTGGCTTAATACAATAACTAAAGTGTTTATTTACTTACATGCTTTCTTAACTAACTTTTATTGAATATTTGATCAAGGGCCAATCATATGGCGTTGCATCGCAACTACCCGACAAGTCGTACAGCCTGTTGCCCAGCCGATAAAAATAATAGAAAACTCCAATTTATAGCAGCAACACACAGAAAACACTTTTCAATCACCGACAAATCGTGAGTGGAGCTGAAAATTTGCTCCACCAGGGACCAAGGAGCTTGGAGTGGATCAGGGTGCCTAGGGACTGGAGCTACCAAATCATTTCCGCTACACTTGCTCATTCTGGGCACCGCTCAAGTTTAATGGGTGCCCACTACTGACATACCCTGTAATATAATAATACAATAAAATAAGTGAAATAAATATTATGTATTTGAATACAATAAGAATTGTTTTTTAAACAAATATTTGTTTTTCTTTAATTTCTTAATTACCTTATTTTTTTATTCACCCAAATACTACTAATCTTTATAAGAAACGCCATCCTTTATCGAAAGGGTATAGCGACATGTGTTGCTGTATTGGCGACTCCGCCATGAGCCATGTGAAAAACATCTGCCAACGGATGTGTTTGGCCATATCCGCCATATCCGCCCAATACCCCGGAAAAATCCAACTGAAGTGCTGAGATAAACCCTTGGAATGCCTCGTTTGGCCGTCCATACAAACCGTATGCACACACACATATCGCATTGTATATAGCCGCAGGACGATCTAGCCTGGCTGACTATTCATGCGTTTCAAATTTTCAATACACTCAAATGATAATCGAGACGAGGACGAGATGTTGGTATGATGCTGCGAAGGGAAATAGAGGAAAAGCTAGCCAAAGGCTGATGAAAAAGCACCGCATGTTACATTTTTAAAGCGTTGGCAAACATGTTGCAGTCCTTTCCCCCTGCGATATCTTCGCGGCGGATTGAAGGGAAGCAGAGCCACAGGCAACACCTGTTCTAATGGCCAGACACCAGAGGTTGGGAATCGAGCTTATTAAATGGCGGGATCTCGGCATCCCGAGGGTCTGGTCTCGAATAATCGCATTGCCAACAATAAAATCAATCAAATGGCAAACAGAGTATTTGGCTAGCTGCTAAACGAATCAAAGAGGAAAAGTTCTTTGGGGTTGGAACAGCAGAAATCGTGGGTTGTGAAAATGTAAACAGGAAAATACTCTGCTTGCTCAAGTAAATAATAAACTTGTATATTGAAACAGATATATTGCGATGTACTGGACTTCTAAAAATTAACCACAACTTTTATGGTACTTGATTCCATTGCTTGGCAATTGAAACTTACTATTTAATTATTAATATATTTTCTTACCATATTGAAGCAGAAATTTTGCGATGAATTGAACAAAGCTCATTAAAAATTAAACACTACTTATATGTTACTTAAAGACTTGATAGTATAGTAAAATATTTACATTTACAAGCATCAAAATATTGACTCCAATGAAAAGCTGATACACAAAGGCAGTGCAGTTTGTGTTGTGTTGTGTGTCAATTAGAAGCCAGCTCTTCTGCACTCCTGTATTATTATTTAATTTATGACAAGTCCCATTGTCTCCATTGCACCTTTCAGAAGAGCTTTCCTCCTCGGCTCGTCAAACACAGGCACACACTCACACACTCGGGCAAACATCACTAAGCGGAAAACAAATTAAACAACTCCCATGTGGAAGGAAATGGAAACTTTTGCGGAAGGGGAAAGGACTACTTATTCGTAAGCTGCCTTTTGTTCGTCACGTTGGCGTCGCGAAAGTGCCAAAGTTTTTCATTGTAATAAATATTTTAATTTTGAACTTGAGCAATTAACCCGGGAACGCATGTGGAAAGGCAAGGCAAGGAATGGAAAGTTGCGGCCAGGAAAGGGAGATGCCACCTCCATTGTCCTGGCAATTGTGATAGGGATACCACCACCACCACCACCACCACCACCCACTCAAGCCCTTTTTTCCTTCGCTGGGCATAACGCTCTCCACGAACATTATGAACTTAAGACCCCCTGGCAAACAACAATAACAATAAGAGGCTGGGACACATGCCAAAGTGGTTAAGTCGGCGGAGAAATGTTGGCAAAACTTTTCGGGGCGACGCATTTAAATGATTTTGCATAATTCAAATGGTGGCAAACTTTTCGCATCCAATGAGGACACACCAAAAAAAAAACCGAGAAACAAACAGCAGCAGCAGCAACAAACAAACAACAAATAATAACGAAAGCGTTACGAAACTTGGCCCCGAACTTGGTAATATATTTTCTTTAATTGCGCACAATTAATCCTTTTTATGATGCTGCCCCCCCCAACCCCTGCAAACCAGGTGAACATTCAGGGGTGGTTGTCCCCCCAACCACCGGGGGATGCCGTCAACTGGAAATGTACACAAAGGGCTTAATTATAAAAGTCAACACACGGCACGGCACGGCGCAAAGCGTTTCACAAAGAAGCTCGGGGGTTAGGCACTCTCTATATCATCATCATCATCCGAACCCGATGCACTCGCACCCATTCACCGCGCACACACAAAAACCCAAAATCCAAAAAAGCAAGAGCTGAATCTGAATCTGAATTTGAATCCGAATCTGAATCTGTGAGGTGAGTTGAGTTGAGTTGAGTGGAAAAAAAAAAAACAAGAAATTCGTATGTAATTAAAATGAAATCCCCTTTTTACGACTGATGTGGATGGCAAAGATTTTTACGGTTATTTGTTTGGAAAAAATACAAAAATAAAGAAAAACAGGAGGCCAGCAAAAGGCAGACCTGCAGTAATTCAAACAGCGAGCAAACCGGAAAATGTGATAAGTTTTTTCCTCTACAGCGCTTGCCATAACTGTAAGTTAACCTATTTGCAAAATTATACACATGAGAAACAACATATCCGTAAAGTACTTATTGTTACGATTGCAAAAGAAAAACTTCATTTGAACATTAGCATTAAATAATTTGTGCACCCTTATACTTATGGAACGCAGTGTACGAATTATATGTATTTGTAAGTACACAATTTTTTGTTGATTAAGCAGAAAAGGGTTAGTCGAATGACTGCAGACTGTTAATGAATGTTGGGCAAGACTTTCGTGGTAATGAGGGAATCTTCTTGTTTTTAGTTAAGGGAAAGAAAAGGAAAAGGAGTGAAAAACATAATCTTGCAAAAATATTGGAAAAGAAATCCTTTCAAAGGCTCAAAGGGCCTCCTTTGAAATATCAAGCTATCAGTATTTAGTCAAAAGAACAATTTCCCTCGGGGCTTAATCAATTTCGAATGCACTGCAAAAGTATTCCGACTTTTTTCGGGTAATTAAAACCATGTAATGAAAATTTTAATCATCTTTGCATAACTGATTTATGACTAGGAAGTGAATATAAAAATGCTGCTAAGTTGGACATTGTCAATAAAAACTAGTTGAGATGGAATAAAATGTTGATCCAGTTTAATAATTGCTTAACAAGGTATTAAAAAAACAAATTATTTGGATTTAGAATAATAAGATTTATCTTTCTAATAAGTATTAAACAATATGATTTATATAGGTTAACAGCTATCAACACAACTAAAGTGTTAGGGATTAAACTCTAAAGCAGATATACTTTGCTTTTAATACAGTTTAACAACTTTCAGAAAACCTAAATAAAAGCTGTATAATTTTAAGAGGCTTCGCAATTTAAAGGACATTTCTAAAAACCCTTTTTGGAAAGTGTGCACACAGTCGCAGTGTGCCAGTTCTATTTGCCAGTTTTAATTATTGTCCGTTTTTATTGCAGTCCGCAGATAAGGTCCGACGACAGGGATATGGCCTTCGGTGGGTCGCTCTGGGATTGGGGGGTTCCTTTCTTTTTTTGGGTGGCTGTCAGTGTCAACGCAGTCATCGTCACCCCCTTTTCCCCCTATATACCACTCCCCTACCCCCCAACCACTGGTTTCTCAGCACTCGCAATCGCAGTGCAGCATCAGCTGGCGATTAACTTTTCAAATGGGAACCCTTTTTCGCGCCGCTGTCGGCGATATGCTAATGATGACCACCGACCGACCTCCGTGCCTTCGCCAGTTCATCTACATATATCTGTGGATATATACATATATATACATATATACAAGCACAGTCCCCAGCCGATTTCTGGACCCGTGTCCGCCATTCAGTGCCCGCTGGCTGTGATGTACACTTTTTGTGTTTCATTATTCGCCACATCCACATCCACATCTACATCCAGATCCAGATCCACATCCACATTCACATCCTTCTGCTGGAAGCTTCTGGTGCTGCTTCTGTTCTGCTCCGCTTTGCTTTTATTATTTTCAAGTTTAATTAACTTTCGTGTTGCTTTCAGCGAGCTGGGAGCAGCGTACATAAATTTCGAGTGTTGCCCGTGGCCCAATGGCTGATGGCTGATGGCTTTTTGCCGACTGGGGAGCGGAAAAACGTTGGCGGATGGCGGATGGATGGAAATTTGATACGATTCGGTTGCCAGCAGAGGCGAAAAGTAACACACAGCACAGTCTGCGGTTTGGGGCCAAGTCAGAATTGTGGTTATTAATAAAGAAACGATCGCAAAGCACTTCATTTCCCCTTCATTTGATTTTTACTTTTTGTGCTTTCAAGCTAGCCATTCCACGAAATGGCACCTCTGTAACAATGTAAAACAAAGTTATTTTAAACTAAAAGTTACTTCACCCTTTATGAGCAGCTTGTAGAAAAATTGCTATACTATGGATATGATTAATTAAACTATAAAGCTATTTAAACATTACTGGTAAACGGTATTTGATGCAGAAGGTGCCGAGCTGAGGTATTCCATGACAAACATTCGCAGAACAAGAGCCACTTGCTCCGTAGTATTGTAATCCACGTTCCTTTCCAAGTCTTCAGCTAGATGCCAAACTGCTGGGTATTTATTGGAAATTAGATGGATAACCGGAACGTTGCGTCGCACGAAGGGCAGGTGGTCATCATCAATATCTGTGCCGGGCTCAAACTTGAAGAGTGGACGTTCTGGTGGCAGGATGCCCGCCTGGAATAGCTTCTTCTCCAGCTGGACAAGTCGGCGGAACCAGCCAGAAGTACTTGGAATGTTCATCTTAAAGACCACATCCTTGGCTCCAATGAGATCCAGCAGCAGGAAGATGTCTATTCTATCCAGGAAACCGTGCTGCTCCCACAGCTCCGCCAAGTGTCTGGAGCCATAGAGTGAATCCTCCGCCGACCATTCCCCAAATGCCTCCTCGCCGTCAAAGAAGACCAGCATTAAGCTGATATCGGAACGATTATGAAACTGGTTTCTCAAAATTGTTGCCATATTTAACATCAGAGCACAGGAAACTGCCGAGTCCGTGGCAGCCATAAAATCAAAATCCTTGAAATACTTGCTGTCATAGTGGCAGCCAAACATTAGGTATCTTTTGGCCCGAGGATTCTGACGTGCCACAATATTGTGGAAGGTTACGGCACTCATAATAGGCACTTTTTGGGTAAAAATGTCTAGTTCTACGTTCCAGTTTAGTTTCTTCAGGTAATCCACTATGTAGTTTCTCACTTTCGAATGTCCCGAAGTGCTTGGTACCCTCTTAATCGCAATCCTTTGCACAGTTTGGCGAAGACTTTCAGAATCAGAGAGTCTGGCGAGAAATCGCATCTGGCCAAGATCCAGTTCAGTGGGCTCATATCTCAACGTTCCATTGCGGCCCACTGTTAGAAAATTCGTATGAAAAGATTGGCAGATGGTCGTAATAACCACTATGATCGTGAGACAGATCAATGCTATGAGACCTCGCTGGCAAGGCATTTTCCTGAACTGAAAAGCCGCGGTTTTACTTGTACCATTAGTTAACCGGTCTAAATGATGATTTGACTCGCTTGTCCAACTTTAAGAGAAGGGTATCTGTATGGTCTATGCACTGTGAGAAATGTGTCACGAGATATTCAAAATTACATCAAATAGTTACATCCGAGTTATTTGTCCTAGTTCTGATTTCTATTTAAGTAATGCCACACATCAGTTAAAAATTTAAACTCACTCGAAAACAACGTTGTACATTTCAGTTATGTGATGAAAATATTTTTGTAAGATATATTTACTCAATAATAAAAAGTGTAACTCTTTATATATTGATGATGAATTGTAGTATCCTCCTTGTTCAACCAAGTCATTCCCTTTGTTCTGCTCAAACTCATAAATTTAAAACGCTTGGACTTTTAATTGCACTTAGCCTAATCAATTTTCCATGCACGAGTAAACAAAAGACTTCAGGAAGAGATCGGCTGCCTGGAGAATATATTTATATATATATAACATATACGATCGATTCTGTTGCTGTGATAGGGCTGTAATTACACGACATTGAATGACTCAGTCAGCGTTATAATCGCATGGACGTGAAACGGCTGAAGGCATCGCAGATCCAAGAGATCCAAATTACTTAATGCCATAAGGCAACTGCTCGACAAGTGCTTACGTAATTCAGCATGCTTATATAATATAATAATAAATCGCAACACCACCAACACGGGCCACATCTATCGCATTCTGATGATTAATTTGGCAAGAGAAGAGGCAAAGAGAATGACAGGGGGGAAATCGACTTGGGGCTGCCAGTCTGTCTGTCAATTAGACCTTAATGTATTGTACTTAAAGTTATACGCAATTACGATAGAACTTCATCTGGGGGAACTGGTTTTCAACTTCTGTCCCGGCGATAAACAAATGAACACATAAGCCGACCACCAGACACTCCGATTCTCAGACAGTCAAACCTCACTCAAGTGACTGCCAAAAGCGATGGGGAAACAAAAAACCAAAAAAAAAAAATCAAATTCGGGCCAAGCCACTCTAGACGAAGTCGACATACACTTGGTGATCCTAACTTTGTGGTATAGTATGCAAAACTGTACAAAAGTCTATGCAATCAACTGAAATGGTACATGTTTTTAATAATCATCTGATCATTTGTTTTCTTATTAAAGAGTTTGGTCATTCAGTATTTGTTTTTACCAAAAACTAAATAGAAATCAAATTAATGTACTTAATGCGGAATAGTTTACGTAGAGCAATGCTGTTGCCTTCAACTGATAAATCACTAGTAAAATGTATTGGCTATAAAACAAATTTGAAATCACTCGACGGAAGTAAAGTGAATTTACTGTGGACCTGTGTCTGGGTCGCTTTTAGCCCTGCGGGTTTTCTTTTTTCTTTATATACATATATATATATTTTTTTTTTTTGTGGACCCCATCTGTTCACTCGGACTGTCTGTTGGTCTTGAGATTTATGTCTGCAAAACAATCTTCCAGTCAAGCCAACAAACAAGCATTGTTTACCAACCCCGGCCGGTTTTGATACCCTAAAGAATGAGTCCCACTGGCAGCAACAACACAATGAGCAACTTATTTCATTAACTTAATTATTAACTTTCTTACTTACTATAGTAAAGCATTAATCATTTACACTGATCTAGGTATAAATATAGCGAAAGGGTGCTAGATATTCACAGTTTCACTAATTTTGTCTTATTTTTATAATGTTCCATAACATTGGAAATATTGGTCCGAATATGGAATGTCATACGTCATTGAGTTCGTATTTAAATTTCCAATCGAACTGTGTTTTAAAAAAAAATTTTTTTTCACATTTTTTGTAATTTTTTATGCTGATTTTTGAATATTGACCGAACATAGCTTTTCTGGGTTTTGCGACTATAAATATCAGTATTTTGATCAGAACTTTGGAAATATGGGTCAGAATATGGAATGTCATACCTCGTTAAGTTCGTAATTAAATTTCCAATCGAACTGTGCTTTCAAAAAAAAATTAAATTTTTTTCAAGTTTTTTTGCAATTTTTGATGATGATTTTGAATATTGGCCGAAAATCGTTTGTCTCGTTTTTGCGACTATAAATATCAGTATTTTCATCACAGCATTCGAAATATTGGTCCGAATATGAAATGTCATACCTCGTTGAGTTCGTAATAAAATTTCCAATCAAACTGTGTTTTCAAAAAAAAATTAAATTTTTTTAAAATATTTTTGCAATTTTTGATGATGATTTTGAATATTGGCCGAAAATCGTTTTTCTCGTTTTTGCGACCATAAATATCAGTTTTTTCATAACAGCATTCGAAATATCGGTCCGAATATGGAATGTCATACCTCGTTGAGTTCGTAATTAAATTTCCAAACAAACTGTGTTTTCAAAAAAAAATTAAATTTTTTTAAAATTTTTTTGCAATTTTTGATGATGATTTTGATGTTTTTGCGACTATAAATATCAGTTTTTTGATCAGAACATTCGAAATATTGGTCTGAATATGGAATGTCATACCTCGTTAAGTTCGTAATTAAATTTCCAATCGAACTGTGCTTTCAAAAAAAAATTAAATTTTTTTCAAATTTTTTTGCAATTTTTGATGATGATTTTGAATATTGGCCGAAAATCGTTTGTCTCGTTTTTGCGACTATAAATATCAGTATTCCCAGTTTGATTTTGCCATATTTGGCTGCTCAGTCTGTAGTTTATTTATGTATTTAACATATTCTTGCATATATTAGCACATTTGTTCGCAAAGCCATTTTTTTTTTTTTTTTTTTTGTTATTAAATAGCTTGTGGTCCCAATCCGTTTAGCAGACATATGAATATTCAGAGGATTGTACGGCGCCAATATTATTTATCTAATCCATTTATTGTAGCTCTAAACGAGGTATTTTAATTGCTCAGGTTATGCTTTTAACATTTGGACCTGATCTCTGATCGTTGAGAGCCGCAGGATTTCCTCGCCATCGATTTACTTCAACCGCAACGAAACTGCCGTCCGCCCCTCAATTGGATGCGAGGGTTCATCATCGCCGCCCTCAGCACTCGCCTCGAATTATCTCCGCCCCACCATCGCCCAGCCCAACCCAGAACCACTTCGTTGGGGTTTTTTGGGGGGAATGGGGGAACGCAGATCGAATGGGGTCCCAGAGATCCAAGACCGTTCGGCCGGGCTCGAGATTGAGTCAAAGATACGGTGGGGCAACACGCGTCCGTCGCTGGATGTGATTGCTGATACCCTTTACGAGGATGGTTTGAACCAGTATGAAGTTATGCTTAATGTGGGTAACTCCATTTTACACCTATCATAATCCAGTTGTTTATTTACTAACATAATTTGATTTCCAAGCTGTGATAGTGGCTATTAGTTGTTACTTTTACCATTTTTAATGTGTATTTAGGGTGCTTTGTTAATTGATGGAGTTTATTTCATATCTACCATGTTCTTCTAATCGTGTTCTTTTAGTAGTTCTAGTATTTTACAAGTATTGTTATTAGTTCCCAGGATCCAAAAAACAAAGATATAATTCATAAATATAAATATATTTCATAGCAGAAATAGTTGTAGTTATGATATATGTGGTAATGTTATTACAGTTCATATAACAACGATCTGAAAAACATTTATTTCTAACATTGTTACGATATTAAGCTCCTATATCAAGCTCTCTATGCCAGCTCTCTTCAAGGGTATTGCATACGTCGGTGCCCTGAGTTGGCCCATTTTTTGTCTTCCGTCATTTTGGGTCGCTCGATCCCCAAGCGCTGCAGGCTCCCTGCTCCTTGCTCTTCGCTCCTCTTTCCTCGCTCCTCCTTCGAATTCGGAGTTGGAGTCGCAATCGGAGTTAAAGTTGGAGCATGAGGAAGAGGAAGAGGAAGCGGCAGAGTTATACGTATGGTACGTATATGTACGTATGTATGTGTGTGTATGGTAACCGAGATTATACAGGTACGTGTCGATGTGTGTGTGTGTGGGGGATCGAAGGTGCGGCCGTTCGATGTGGTTGTTGTTGCTTTTATAGGCGATATATAACGTTGACTTCGTGTGGTGTTTTTGATTTTTTTTTGTTATTTTGTTGATAATTTTTGTTGTATTTTTTTTTCGCTGCTTTTTCTTTTCAGTTGCTTGCTGTGGTTAACTTTGTTGTTGCTGTAATGGCCATAGCCTGCGTTTTGATTGCAGTCAGCGTTGCTGTTGTTGTTGTTGTTGCTGGTATTGTTGTTGTTTTTGTTGCTTTGCCTTTTTCATGCCATTTAAGTCTTATTTATGGTTCTCGTTGATGATCGTGTTGATGGTCGTACTTTTTTCCATCCACTTTGTTATTGTTGTGTTCAGCGTTTCTTTCTCTCCATTTTTTCCTCATTTTTTCCTTCTTTTTTTTTTTTTTTTTTTTTGGTTTTGTGTTAACCTTTTTTTTGGACTGCGGTACGCTGCGTCTGCGAGGGAGTTTGATTTGATATGGGTCATGCCATCATGGCATTATCTATCCACGAACATCATCCCCGGATCGTGAGACCAAGTGCGTGCTGTCATCCCCTAAGGTGAGTTATACGGTATCACCAGGTACCAAAGTAGTAATAAAATCGTTAGAGAACTGACCCACTGAGCCAAACGCAAGATGATGGGGGGGAATATCTACCCAAAGGCAGGTACATATGTTATAAACTAGAAAACGTATTAGCACCTAGACTTGTTGTCTTGCTGCCACACCTGTAGCTAGTGTGAAAAGCATTCCCTTACCAAAATCTAAAAAAATACCTATAGATACAAGTGATCGTGTTTACTTTGTATATAAGAAATAAAACTAGAAAATGTGTTAATAAAAATGATCTTTTATTGTAGATCTGCATGTTGAAACAATGCAATATGCTTATACTTTTAAATCTAAATATTATTATAATACAAAAATATATGGTTAAAGCTAACAGTAAGTTACTTTACTTTCTTTTGGGTCAACAAATACTTGAGACTTTCCTATGTGCAAAGTGCATCTGAAGTCTCGTATGTCTGGCCGCCTTGGTACCCTGCACTTCACTTTGATGCTTGATTTGCAACCTTCTTAGCTCACCTTTCCACCTGCCCACCTCCCTTTCTCCACATTTTCATCTTTTGTTGTTGGGTTTTCTCTTTTCGCCAATGCAACGACTTGCATACAAATAAACTAATGTGTGTATACATATACGTATAAATGTATGTGCACATTTTCATTGGTCGTTGTGTTTTACCCCAACAATATTTTGTGCTATTTTTTCTGGTATAATTTATTTTTATTTGTTGCGCTGTTAACTGCGAAATGGGTTTGCACGGTAGTCCGATTCGGAGTGGACCAGCTCAGGTTGTTGCACTGAAAGAAATACAAACGTCTGACAGCTTACAAATGCAGGATTGGGATGTCAGAATATTTAGTATCCTCATGATAATAATATATCAAGCAATATAGTTTTGTAGTCCAGTTTATTAATAAAAATTACTAATAAAAAATAGATACAATTTCTAGTTACTTCTGTATGTTATACCATTTTGTGAGCTTACTTGAATATTCTGTAGAATATTTTTTTGAGTGTCTTTGCTGCTGTTGCTGAAGGCTTTTCTTTCTCGTTTGATTCGTTTGCTCCGCAATCGCAGGAAATCAATTATAAAAAACCTTTGCTGTTCGGCTTCACTGGCCACGTTAATTCGTGAAAAATGTTTTTTCTTTATTTTTTTTCGTTGCCTTTTTTCCAGGTCTCAGCTTAATGTGTTTCTCGTTTTGTTTTCGCTGCTGCCGCTGCATTTGAAAGAGTTTTCATTGTTTCTCGGATTGGAGTTGAAAGTGTTGCTGCTGCTTGGGTCACAGTGGGTTTTTTTCAGTTACTTGTTTTTTGCTTTTTAGTTTTTTTTTTGTGGGCCATGACAAAGGATTGCGCGGCAGCGGAAAAAGTGCAATAAATTTTACTATGCTCGGTGCCGAATGTCGATTTCGTTCAATGATTTCTCCCCACGGCAGCGACAACTGCCGCCTGCCGCCTGTCGGTCGTCGACCTTTATTTATGTGCCTTTGATAATGCGTTTTTAAATTCAGGAAGTCGCAGTTTATGCTGCCTCCCCACGAACTTCCCCCTTTTCTTTTATTTTTTTTTGTCCACCGTTCTCGTTTTCCGCTCGATTGCTGCAGGGGCGTAGCCTCTGATTGGGTTCCAAAAAGGAAAAGGGGATGGGAGTTCCTAAGAACGATGGCTTCCAAAAGAAAAGGTTTCCCGGAAGAAAAGTTGAGATCCGACCTGGCATAGCTGCTTAACAATTATCGATTGTCTAACGAAATTAGCTCAGTCTAAATATACAAATACAAAAAAAAAAGTTATATTAAATGAATTTGACGAAGCAACAAGCCATCGATTCAGTTTAATTATTCACATCAACATGGCCGCTTTAAACCATTTACAGGCAGCTTTAATTGGTGTCAAATGCGTCTTGTCTTTTCATAATTTTATTGACATTTAGGTTCACCGATGGCTTGTAAAGATATGACTTAATTGACTTAAAATGACTTAATTTATGTGTGGCAAAGAATATTGGCCTTAACAAGTTATGATTAAATGTTAAAAATAACCAGCCTAACAATTTGATTGATGACAAACAAATCCGACACATAAAAATGGTATCTACATGCAGATTAATGTGAGTACTTGAGCAAATCATATATTCATTACGTTACAACACCATTTACTTAATGTTTTCCTGCAATTAATGGGTAATAGAAAAATGTATATTTCTTATTATTACTTACTATTTACCCGGAACCTTTTATATGGTAAACCTTTGTTTAAATGGAATCAATATATATTGCCGAGGGATTCACACGTCGCGCACTTATGGATTCGCCACATCCAGATGGTGGATCGTGATCGATGGCTCGACAGTATCTATCGCTGAAGTTTATCACTTCGCCGAATGTGGGGACAACTTGCTGCCCATAACAGGAAACGGTAATGAGAACCATTCGAAAGCTCTTGAGGCTCCCCAGCCTCCCAGCCTCTCAGCCAGCTCCAACTGGTCCATCTGGTAATGGCGATGTGGCTCCAAGTGCACTCAGCTGTGCTCCACTTCAAGAACCATAAGATCCCAGAGATCTCAGATCTCGGATCTCGGATCTTGGAGCTCAAAACCTATGCCGATACTGTATGTAAACAATATCAAGCGGCGAACGCGACATGAATTTATGAGATCATTTTTGAAGTTAATTATGCCAGGGCATAAATTTCCACAAACACATACACACACGCATACATATCTGCCAAACAGATATAGATATAGATATATGTATATAGCATATAGCTATTGAGTCGTGTGCTGGAGTGCAAAAGCCCTCCATCTACAGATGCTGTCAAGATTGTTTCTCGTTCTTCGTCTGTTGTCTGTTGTTGTCTGCTGGCGTTTCTCTATTGCCTCTTTTTTTTTTTGCACGTTTCACCAATCATAATAGTTTTTATCTCAAGACCCATAAACATGTGCATAAAAAATACACAAAAAAAAAAGCAAATAAGAGTTTGGCTGAAATAAAACCGAACAGAGCTGGATGGAACTCGTTCCTAGACCTAGGTTAGTTCTCCACTCGAATCAGATCTCTCTCTCTATGGATCTTAGCCCCCTGCATCCCCACTAGAGTTGGCCAGAAGACCCAGTCCGTCCGTGGTCTTTTCTTTGGTAGACCTGTTTCGTGTCATAGATTTGTTTTATGTTTATGGTGTTTGGGCCAAGTCCGCAGTGTTGTTGGCTTCGGGGGCGGGAGTGGAGGCACCGAACCTCCAAGTCACCACTACCGCCATCAGCACCACCAGCACCACCAGCGACCGACACCGAGTATTAAACCAAAGTGGTTCGGCCAGCCAAACAACAAAGAGTCTGTCCCAAAGTCCGGCCAATGTTGTTGCTGTTGTTTATGAACAAGAAGTTTTGCGGCTATGGATGTGGTTTGTGGTTTAACTGCTTTTATGGTAACACAAAATAAGAAAATCAACCAAAAACAACAAACAAACCCGAAAAAAGAAAAGAAAATTATAATAAAACAAGAAAGTTGCTCGAACGGATAGTTGGCCGAAATCCGTATGCTCTTGGCTGAAATCTCTAGAATACCGAGATAAAGTGAGATTTAAACTACACATTTGCTGCTTGAAATAGCTAAGCAGGTGCTCTTCGTCACTAAGCGTATTTCCACCCACAGCGGTTGCTATAATTATCATTTATAACTTTTACGTAACATGTTAACTTTAATTTGTTTTATACACTGCACCTAGAATTTAATCAATTAATGCAATGCAAAAAGTTTTTCGATATACGAATTTCTGCAGGCACTTTGCGCTATTCGTTTTATTTTCGTCTGCAAACTTGGCGTTGAATTTTGAATACTCCGCACAAAAGGGCAATTCAAAACAAAGTAAAAATCGACACCAACAAAAAACAACAATTGCAGTGGCAGCAGCATCGACTTTTGTTAAAAAGTCATCAAAGACCAGCAGAAACAACAAAAACATCCAGTTGCCAAGAGTCACGATGTTTATTGGCTTTGATTTCATACCCTGCAAAGGTATTCCAAATTAATCCAGGGCATTCATATGCTCTACAATATTTTGCATATTAAAGATGGAAAGAAATGCAAATTGAAAACCTTTCGAGATATATGTATATATTTTAAAATATATTGTAAAAGGCCCCTTTATATTTATAATAATATTATTTAATAATAGTAGTGCTAACAATTCTGTATTTTCGTTTAGCATAATGCAGCTATTTTAGAAGGTAAACTGCAGTCGATTCCTTTGCTTGGCCTTCCTATCTTGTTTTCGCTGGATTCAAAACCAGTTTTGGCTTAAAGTCTAAACTTTATTTACAATATTGTTTTCTTTTACGACGTCGTCGCCGTCGACCGCGATTGTTGTTGGTTTGACCCAAGCCCCTTTTTGTAATAAAGAAACTGGTATACGAACAAGGCACAGCCACACATCCACTTCAGCTCCAACTCCATCTCCAACTCCATCTCCAACTCCAACTCCAGTTCCTACTCCAACTCCAAGGAGGAGTCCCCTGGATGCTGCCTTAAAACCCAGAGCCTCACGACAATTTAGCCAATTTGATGTGCATCTTAAAAAAAAAAAAAAAAACACAAAAAAATGAAGAAACATTCGGGGGCAGGGGGGATATGACCAAAGACGATTTCAGTTTTCAGTTTGCATAGGAAGCGATGCGGGATGAAATGGGATGACCGCGCAGATTTGATTTTCTAGAGAGCCCTTTTGGTGTTGATTGGTCCCGTGTGGTTTATCAATCATTAAGACTGACCGTCGCGTCGGTCGGGGAAGATCGTAAAACTCGAGGAGTCGACTCTAAATGCCTAAAAGACCGGCCTCTAAAAGGCCATCTACAAATAGCATCCCCATAAACGGAACGGAGCCCAAACGTAGAACAAAGCATAACAGACAGAGTGCAGTAAAGAGTCTATACTTATGGGGTTTTATGAATGCCCCACTCGGATGAGTTACAGCCTCGAAATGAGCCATTTGCCCGCTCATTTGATTGCACGTTTCAGGGCCCCGAAAAACCTCTTCGAAATTGGAGTTAAATCATCTTTTTTCTTCTCCCTCAGCTTGCTTTTCTTTTTGGTTGAAAATTTATTTCCTAATTGGCCGGGCGCGATGCTTTCTAATTTGGCCAAGGGAACTATGTATCTATGTAACTATGTAGCTATGGCTTTGACCTTAAGATGAAGGAACAGCAATTATCCTTTATGGAAGGTTTTAGCACTTTGTAAGTCCTGGAAAGTAGCGATTAATGTAAGCTCAAAATGTAATTGTTCCATAAATATGTGGCCATTGGATTTTCAGATTAGAAGGTCATATTATTATGTGTTCTGAGCTATCAGTTCTTCAGTTAGCACTGAATTCTGATTTGTTGTAGTTGTTGAAAAGTAGTTTTGGTAGGAAAAAATCATAAAAATAATCAGCAAGTTTGGGAAGATGCAATTACCATCTTAAAGGAGTTTTCCCAGAACCGAGAACAGAGAACCTAGAACAGAGAATCCACTTAGATGAAACCACCAGAGCATTGAGCACCACTCAACTGGGTGACCTCAACCGCAACGTGGAAAGCTCGGAGTTGGGGGGCGCAAAACAAGAATGGCAGGAAAAACAAGCGAGGCCGAGGAAAACAAGGAAAATGTCAATAGCTTAGGCAACGACATAATTTGCTTTGCTTAATTTCTGCTACGTTTCGGCATTTTTATTGCAATTTCTGTTCCAGTCTCGTTCGGTTAACCGGCGGATGGGCGCAGGAGGTCCCAGTCCCAGTCCCAGGAGCAGGAGCAGGAGGCGTGTTCCGCTGGCAGCATTCTGCAATTTGCCAATGAGTCCGGCCCGGGGAGTTCACCCAAAGTCCGGAGAACGGGACCCGCCCCCTTCCGGATACGGCTGTGGTCGGAGTGGAGCAATGTAACATGCCAAATGTGTCCCGGAATTTAATTAAACATTTTCTGCGCTTATTCGTGTATACTACGTTTTACCCTCCGTCCCTTCAGTCGTCTTTGCCGTGCATCACTAGTTCTCATCCCTTTGCTTTCTCGGACCTGCACTGGAAAAAATACAACCTAATTTGGGTGTTAGAAATTATTACTTTGAAACAAATGTATATGCTCATTGATAACAAACTAACAACGAGTAAGAAATTACCTTCTTAAAGCTTTTTAAACATAAGTTTATATCTTAATCTCTATTACCTAATATTTTTGTGGCCGCTTAAAAGTATTTTATTTTCTATACTCTTTTCTCCGTGTGTAGCCATCAACTTGGTCGTCAGGGTCCTGTCCGAAATTCTTGTCCAGGGCTCTTACTATTGATTCTGAGAACGCCTCGATTCTGGGGATGGCCGGCCAGTAAATGGCAAGGTTATTGACATATTTTAACAACTATTTGCAAAAGGCTTTAGTTTCACTTCAATTTCACATCCCCCCGCAACCCCTGGCCCTTTCACGCATAATTGAAGCAAGTGCAGAATGTCTTCATCCTTGAGGTCCTTTTCCCCCTACTCGGATTCCCTGGCACCGGAATTGGAATCCGGCTTGGATTCGGACTCGGAATCGGACTCGAAGTCCGTTTGTTTGCTTTCATGTTTAAATGTGCTCGCGGCATCAATATTTGTATACTTGCAAATATTTGACATTTGTCATGTAAATAACGTTATTTCAATTACTTGATGTAAACGAAACGGACAACAGCAGCGAAAAGGGGACAAAATTTGCAAGAAAAGTAGAAAAGGAGCTACAAGTTCTAAAAGGGATTGCCATACTTTCGGCATTTGTTATTTGCATTGGACAAATGACTCTGAGCGACAATTTTCCTGCGCTAAAGGGTTGCATTTGAATAAAATGCTTAAAAAGTTCAATTTTTATGTATAATTGTAAGATTTAACTATGAAAAAGCAACACACACCACTGCGCTGAGATGTTATCATTTCCATTACAATTGCGTCAATATTCTTGGCAGCAATTCGAAGTGATATTTTTCTGGAAAAATATTCAATAATATTGATGTCCAAACAAAAACCACGCGATACGCGGAAATGTGATTGTGTGCTGGCAAAATAACAAACAGCAAACAGAAGTTGTTTGTGCAAATCGGCAACTGGGTGAAAAAAGTGAAAAAGAACATTGCAGATGTAGATACAAATGAACATGAATGGTGAGTGTTCGAGAAAAGTAGAAAAGTTACCAACCCTCTTTCACAGTAAAGCCCCCTCACAAGAACTAAGTATATAACTACATATGTATATATTAATTTTTACTACCTCAATTATTTATTTCTTTTATTTAGCAGTAGCTTGACATTAAAACAGCACATTACTTGGTAAACTTCTATATGCACTTGCATAATATTACACACAAATCTTAATAAAAGTATCTACAACTTGCAAAATGTTCATGTTAAATGATGTATTTTCTATGTTCGTGTAGGAACCTAAAGGCATTTTCCTTAAACTCATGTCTAAGAAGGGTAGCACTCCATTTACTGTCTGATGCTAATGATTCAATTAAATTTACTTTCCCTGTGATTAAATCCAGCAGACAATAATATTCCATTTTCCCAAAAGATACCTTCAGTTAGTTGTCGCGGTTAATTGTTTGGAAAACAAAATGAACAGCCTTCGCTGGCATGCCAACGAAATTATTTTAATCCGAATCCAAATCCATTTTCCATTAGACTGCCTTGTCAGGGAAATTAGCAAATAAATGTGCTCGAAATTAAAACAAATTAACATTTATTTGCGACAGTTAAACTTGGTCATTTTGTGTGGGTTCGGGAATTGAAAAACTTTTTCAACCCAGACCACCACCAAAAAAAAAACAAAAAAGAAAAACCATACCAAACCAAACGAAACGAAATGAAAGTAAAGCAAATCGAAGGCACGAGTGAGCAGAGCAAATGACACTTTTTGCCCCACAGCTCCGCACTTAGAGCAATTGCTGCCGGGCTGGATGATGGGCGTAAAAGTGGCAAGCGGGGGTGTGGCTCTAAAAAACAAAAAATGCAAATTTATTGGCATTTAATTTAAAAGAGAAACAGAAACAGACAGAAAACACACAAGAACAGAAGGGAAAAGCGTCGGAATCGGATTGTAGAGACGCGAATTGCCCGCATTCGCTTGCGCTGGCCCACAGAAACACAAAAACCCGGAACCCAAAAAGGCCCCGGAACATCGAAACCAGCGTAACCAGCGAAACCAGCGATACTGCGAAACATCGGGACTCTGAAGAACCGACCCTCATAATGTGCACAAAACTTTGCAACAACAACAGCGACACCGGACCGCAACAACAAATGCGGCATATAAACGAGCGCATAATGAGCTCAGTAGAACTTCCCGCCATGGATGGATGGATGGCTGGATGGATGGGAGTCGTGGATGGCAAATCGCATTTAATACCCCAAAATGTGCACTCAAAAAAATACATTTTGAATTTCATTTTGGTATCATTTTTTATATTACTTAAGAGTATTGCAAAGATTTTTAGCAACTGTCTTAAGGACTTCGCTATAGGGTAATTCAAAAAAAAAATATTATAAATTCCTAAATTATAACTCTAAAATAATATGTGTCTTAAAAATCGATTCAATTTATCCTTAATTTTTTTTAGTTGCCTAGGCTCACTCTTTCTTGTGTTTCGTCACTACGTGAACTGTCTTCCTTCCACTTTGAAAGTCGCTATGTATTTTAATCCTTGAATAAAATATTAAATACCTTCTAAAATTAATAATTACAAATTTAAATTAGTTAAATTCTTGCTTTTAACCTTCCAAAACAAAACCCTATCTATAAGAGTTTATTTAGAATATGCTCAACAATGCTACTGATTTCTCCCAGTGTAAAAGCTAAGCCGCCAGAGGCGCAGCGGAGCAGGGGCATGGCCCATATATTAAACACGCCCTATTCCCAGGGCGGTTACTGCCTTTTTTATGCTCCGTGCATATCATGCAATTACTTTCCACTCAAATGTCAATTTAAATTGAAGTTTTATGCAAAAACCATACTCGAAATTTTTCGCCATCCTCGAAGGAGCAGAACAATGCCATCGTCAGAGGGTCCTGTTTCCGGCCCTCCACGTCCTGATCGTCCTTCGAACCGAACTGTTCCTTCGCCTGGCTCTTTTTATGTGTTAGTTGCACATTTCGGAAATTAAGTTGAAATTTATTAGCACATCTTTGTCGACGCTTCGGATTGCTTTGCCAGCACTTCGAGGGATTTCTTCAACGGCCTGTGACGAATCCGCAAAGCCCCTTTTTTTTCAATCGCCGTGGGTGTGAGTTTTCGAAGCTGATACTAATGGCGATACATAAATTGCCAAAGCAAATCTCACAAATAAGGTGCATTTTGGAATGGGGAGAAAGTTTTTTGCAAAATCGACAAATAATCGCTAAGTAAGCAGTTAGAAATAGGATTTCGGTTTGGTAAGTGATTCCCAAGTGGTTGGCGAGTTATGGCTGTCTTAAACTCCAGTCTATTTCTTTTTTTTTTGTAATGAAGAATTATGAAATGGGAATCTAAAAAGACTAAAAAAATTACGAAACGGGAATCTGAAAAGATTAAAAAAATTACGAAATGGGAATCGGAAAAGATTAAAAAAAATTAAGAAATGGGTATCTAAAAAGAATAAAAAAAATTACGAAAAATGCTAAAATGCTATAAAAATAAAAGCAAATCAAAGAAAGCTGTAAAACTAATTAAACATAATTTTATTTGCCATTAAAGGTCTTATTTTATCACCATAGCTTGACAGCTTCTTTTCCCAATTTTTTTTAGCTTGTTGAAGAAACAGTCAATTGATATATGGCTTACAAGTGGTTAACTATCTGGGCCTCTGGGCGCAGCTGACAGTAGTTAATGACTACTTCAAAGACTAGGCCTCAGCGATTTTCCCGCATCAGTTCAATTAATTAGCCCAACTTGGATGGCTTCCGTGCTCTTAACCAACGGCAGGCACATCAAAGGAATTACCACAGTTGCTGAAGTACTCAAGTACCAAAAAGAGAGAAAAAGAGAGAGAAAATAAAAAGAGAAATTATCAACCTCATCAATTAAGGACCTTCGGCGGCAGCAGGAACTCAAACATATGTCCGATTCAGAGCGGCATCAGTGGATCCATGCAATCAACCGATGTGCCCTGCTCATTGGAACGTAGCGCCCTTGCAGGCAGTAAAGAATCTGAAGGACCCTCCACTCTGGGACAGACACAAGGATGTCGATGTCGATTCCGATTCAGATGCCGATTCGCATTCGGTTTCCGGATACGTATACGGATACGTTATCCCCTACTCCTTCCATATGTGTTCCGAGTCCTTGATGCGGCAGTGGTGTGTGTATTAGTGGCTCGATATTACACAATTTCCAATCGCATCAAGTCGTTAAAAGTTTCGATTACAAAACGCGCTTTACAATTGCCCGCTGGCGCAAAATAAATAAAAATAAAACAAGAAACCGAGCAGAACAAACAGCCACTACTACAGTGGGCAGAAATGGGGTGTGCGCAAACAAATATTGAAAGTGGCATTAAAAAACTTTGCAAGCGCTGATTTTATTGCGATGAATTTGCGCTCAAATGGCAAATCAATGTGTTTTCCCTCTGGCAGTCAATTTAATGGTCCCCACAATGCTCTCAACACACATATACACACATATGTACATCAAAGGGGGGGCTATATCCCCCACATATCGAAGTGAACCAGTCTGAAAGCCAGTTGATGTTCTACTTGGCACCAGATACGCTAAAACGGGTGAAAGTTGCTCGGGGACACAGAAATTGGCAGTGCGCGATGCGGTGATTGTTGCAAATAGTATACAGTTTATAGCTCATGATCCGCACTACCTGGAAAATCACTGCAACTCAGGGAACTGGTCATTTACGTTCAAGATAAACGGCTGTAATTGTTTGCAGTGTAGAGCCGAGACAAAGAGTGCCATTACAATGGGATTTAAATATTGGTTTTAAAGTTTTTATGGCACAAGGAAATAAAATGTTCATATTTGTCAGAAATAACATGAAAACGAAATATTAATTTTTTAAGTCTACTAATAAATGACACGTAATTAAATGTCTGACATAAAAATGTAGGCCCATTAAAAACTCAATTTCATCGCCTAAAATCTTTGACAAAACGACACTAAAATTATGATTGCAACAGATGCACATTAAAAATATTTAACTACTTTTTGGGCCAATTTTGAATTATTTACGCAACCTAATCAGCAGTTAAATTCAGTTGCCATTAAAAGGATGCATAAGCCGGCAGAGAATACATATTTCGAATAATCCCTTATCAATTGGGATTGAAGTTGGGGCAGTTTGGTAATCGCATTACTTATATGGCAGTTAGTTGCTGTTCATGTTTTTATGTGCCACATAATCGCCATTAATTTCCATTTTGATGTCCTATCGTCATTTTAATGCCGATGCTTTTAACGCCACACTATTAATGCAAAAGGGTGAAAAAAGCGAGGCACTCGTGATAACAAATAAAAGCGGCAACAAACTATGAACATAAAAAATAAACAAACATTTTACTACTCTTTTTGCCCGACCTCTGTCGTCACCCCTTCACTCCAGCACCCCCTCTCCCTTGTTCGTGCTAAAACTGAATTTGATGCATTGATTTTTCGATATACAAAACATTCTCATCCGTTTTATTGCCACCACCCTAGGGTGGCTCTTATTTTCTGTGCGCCCCAATAGCGACGGCCACGCCCCCACATCCAATGCCACCTGCCACACAGAAGAGAGCTTTTCGTTGCCTTTTGTTTTTATAGCGACATGTAATGTGATTTATTGCCTGTTCGGTCCTTAAAATAAATTCCTTTTAATGGTTTTTTATTGCCATCAGTAGTTGGCGTCAGCGTTAATGTTAATTAAACTATTGTACTGCCTTTGTATGTATGTGTGTGGGTGTGCCTGTGTGTGTGTGGGTGTACAACTATGGGGGAGGATGTAGCATCCAGCATTCCGGAGCAGGAAAAACCCATAAATCGCCGACAAAGGAGCGCTAGTGGAGAAGAGAAAAGAAGAACAAGGTTAGTGGAGATTGCAAGTGGATTGGAGATCCCATTGGAGTGGCGCTTTTCCGCAGAGTTTGCACTTTGGATTTCCATTCAGGTCTTGTTCTATTATATACATCCGCTTCGTTTTTTGCGTTTGCAATGATTTGGGTGGGATAAGAACTTTGAAAAATATGGGGCGTTGTAGGGTCATTAGATCAGCGCAATAAGTGATGGCCGAAACGTTTCATTGAGGTAAGTGCGCAAAGATAAAGACCAATAAATACCTGGTGAATACACAAAATAGGATTTATATTGCTCATTCAATCGTGGTATTCAAGTACACACAGCTTTCGGATTTTAAAATATTTTATTATCTTACAGTGAAAAATCAATTCAAGCCGGAACTGATTAAGATTTGTATCAAATATATTCCCTAAATATTTCTAAAATCTAGGTAATATTTGTGGACTCATTTTTAGATTTTACTAATGTAAATCTTCAACTTTGCTACCACCAAATTGAATCAACAATCTTAAGAAGCCTTCAACCTTTCAACTCACAAAGTAATCCCAAGCCTTTTTCAATTTTCACTTTCATCAGGAAATTACGGTAGCTACTTTATTTCCTTACCTGTTTCCACCATCTTATGAAGGTTAAGCCGGAACTGTTTAAGATTTATGTTTAATGGCATTTAAAAAATCTAGAAAAATCTTTTTTCGCCTTAGCCTTTTTGCGCCGTCGTCTGGAGTTCCGAATTCCAGCAATCTTCCTCTCAGGTTGCCGTTGAGTCCGGGAAAACCCCTTTAAGGCATTTTCCACCACCTTTTCCTGCCGAGGACAGCTCATTAAAGCCATATTAGGCGTTGGCCTAAGCCTTATAAACAGGCGGCGGCTTTTGGGATTTAGTTCCTTACCTCCTCAACTCCCTCCTGGGATTATGATGTGTTGATATACAGCAGCGATGCCACTGGCCATACAGCTGGTGTCCACTTGATGTCCATTTCCTGGCTTTTCCCTCTTGTCTAATTTCCCAAACTCTCTATATGTACATGGGTGTGTTTTCTGGCTTTCTCAGCTCGTTTATAAATATGTAACGATTTAAGTTTTTGCGTCAAAGTGTTTGCCATGGGCCCTCCCTTCGCGCCGGGATATTGCGTTCATGATAATTGCGGTTCTGGTTCTTATTCTGTCCGGGAATACAGAATCTGGAAACTGGGAAACTGGGATCTCGGATCTGGGATCTGGGTTGTGGGCTGTGGGGTCCGGGAAGTCATTGCTGTTGGATATGAGTTTGTGTTTCGTGTCCGGAGCCCCAGCTGCGTTTAATGGCTTTTCGGAATTTAAACAAGTCGCGTAATTTTGGTTTTCTTTTTATAAATCGCTTCACTGTTCTGCTGCCGCCATTATCCCACCGCTAGGGTTTTCAGTTTCCGTCGTTCTGGGCCCTACGATTGCAATAAATTTCTGATATTACCAAACATTTTGTTTATTTCAAATTTACTTTTTAATAAAATTTTTCCTACTCCGCGAGCGGCCTCAAAAAATAAAAGGCAAAAGGAAAAAAGTGCGGCGGAAAGCGTAGAGCTCGGAAAAATTGTTTGCGGTGGATTATGTGATATTTACAATGGACTGGGGCCGTTTTTCCCGATATTGAGAGCTGGGGTGGAGGAAGGGGATGGGTTGGAGGAGGTGGGGCACATCTGGCCCCCTAAATGCCACATAAATCGCTAAGGAGTGTAAACAAATTGCGCTGATCCAGGGCGGAGGCTGTAAGGAAATCCAATAAGTGGTTCAGGGAATTTATCATGTTTGATATCAAAGCAGATTTGTATTGATTTTGCATAGCAATAGAGCTCGCTGTAAATTCGGAAGAATACATGAGCTACTTTGATGTTCCACATTTAATTAAAGAAATAATACATCATTTTGCTAGCTTTTAACTTTCAGCCTTGTATATTTTAATCCTTTTTAATCTACTTACCTCGCCCCCAGGACACTTTGTAAAATGTACTTTAGAGATTTGTGACAACTTTATTTCCAGCTGCATGGATTGCTCGTTAAATTTAGTTGTCTAACAGTGAAAATAAATCTGAACCGTTCCATGCCAAGTTCGCCTTAGTTCGGATTGTATAAATAATCCGGTTAGGGGGATGGAAAATAGTTTCACCCTTCACCCTTCACCCGGAAAATTTTCCATTGCGATCCGCAACGGATTTCCTACCGCAAAGCGGACAAATGCCGATTTCAGCACTCATCGGCATCGGAGGGCAATTGTTTATAAACGATTGGACAAGGTCAAAAGCTGTTAATTAAACAGATGGATGCCTATATATTGAGCGGCAGGGGGCATCGCCATCGCCATCGCCATGAGTTGCCTTTAATTACGATCCCCCACAGGCCGTCGGCTGGAGTCCGGCAATTATTCAATCCCGCATCGCTGGTCCAGCCTAAATAATGTTGTAATTTACAAAAAGTCCCAGCAGAGCGAAATAGAAATGAACGAAAATCAACAGAAAATCGTTGTATTTCTACCGATAAACAGCAACGTTTTTGGGGCGAGAAGTAAAATAAATAGTGAAAAATAACAAGTCATAAAAATGATTTATATGCAAAGTGCCACGAGATGATGGCCCATACTTGGGCCTTTCTTTCTTGATATAATACGGGGATATGGTATAGTGGTATACGAAGTATAGATAGGTATACATATAGGTAGGTGCCCTGCCCAGCTGAGCGAACAAAGGTTCGTAACCGGTTTGTACGGATCCCATCGATATAGCGATATTAGCAACCATTTATGCATGTCGACTGTTTTTGTACAAATAGCCAGCGATCTCGGCCAAAGACAATGGGCCGCAATTTAACTACCAAAATACGCCAGAGGTTCCCTTCTCCCTTCTCCCCCGCCACCTGTTTACCTTGTTGTTTCTACCTCCCTTTCTTCATCACTCTTTTCTTGGTAAGCACGCACACACAGGGTTTTCTTTTCTTTTCGCTGTGGCTTGTATGTTTGCCCGCCCTTCTGTTTGTCGTCGGTCAGGCGATCCACAAGATACTATATCTATGGGATATATGTATGTAGAGAGAAGAGAGTTTGGGGGCGGAGTGCGACCCTCGCAATGGGACATCACAGGCCCGGGCGATGATGATCAGTCGGAATGGGATGGGATGAGTGCGTGACCAACTGGACAATCCAACCGAATCACCGAATCACGGGACACCTTGCCACCCGTGACACGCAGCTAGTTCGATCTCAAATTTCATGCGTCTTTCATTTTTCAAGAGTTTGAGAACACACGTTACAATGCACACTCATCTGCGTGACTGCGTGTTTTATTTTCAATGCTCTCCAATTACTTTCACTAACGCTGCAGATACCATCTACGTATCTTAGGGGTATAAGTCCAATTTATTGTTGCCAAGTCATTGGGATCCTAAGGTCCTTTACGAAACATACAACACATTAACTAAAAATGGGGGTAAATCTATACTTTGAGAATATTAATCTTTCTGAATGTGCGAGTGCCCAAGATATCCGCTTTGATTGCATAGCACTTTACCATAGCTATTTATCTTATCATATTTTATTATGTTCTTTATAATTTCCTATCCTTTCATGATTAATTCCCTTTACCTCCTAATATTAATTCCCTTAACCTTCTAATATTAAATACCTTTACCACCTGATATTAATTTACCTACTAATATTTTGTGTAACCTCTAGTCTCAAGCAGATGTACCTGTATCCCCGATTATAATGAGCAGCCTTTGTGCTATCAATAGCCGAGATATCCGCGGTCCTAATGGTCACCATCGATCACGAGGCACGCCCATCCCTGAGGCGAAAGAAGGGACCTGATTTCACTCCACTGCCGCCGTCTTTGTTTGTCACACAAATGAAGAGTCGATGATGAAGATGAGGACGATGACGATGACGTTGTGGATCGGATCATATGGTATGGGTTCGGATGGGATGGAATGGTATGGGATGGGATGGAATGGTTTGGGATCGGGGGAAGATCAACTCTCGAGACCTCAATCAGCCGCTGAGGGCTCAGAGCGGTGTGGACAGGATTCTTCACGTTCGTTTACAGAATCAGGTTCGGGATTGGGATTGGGTTTGGCTATGGGTTCGGGTTCCTTGTTTTTTTCCCTCCAGAATCTTGTCTGTCACGGTCTGAGCCTCTGCTGAGGGGCTGAGCTGAGGGGTCTGGATTGTCTGGATTGCACAGGGATTGTTATAAATAGGTACCCTCGGCCTGTCGTGGGTCTGGGGCACGTCACCAGGACTGCCGGCACAATGGACACTTGTGCTCAGTGGGTACTGGGTTCTGGGCTCCTTTGTTCGCCGCTCAATGTGTGCAATGAGCAATGATTAAATTAATTATGCCTGGCAGGTAGCTACCATTGCTATCGTCGAGGTTCCCATAGAAAGGCAGCGAGCGTGCAGAAAGAAGGACATTTGATATTTTTGACACTTTTCGGGGACCTGTAAAAAATTACAAGAAGGGAAAATGGGCAGGCGCATAAAGAACGCGCTGATTGCGGATCCTAATGCCAATCTCTATGGATGGCAGTGTTAGCCTAGGTAAAATACACTAAACGTACCTAAACATGGTAAAATATATAAAAGATACAAGACTTGTTAAAGATGGTAAAGAAGTTTCCATTAAAAAAAGCTTTAAATTGACTTTCAACTTAAATAGCGCAATGATTTTAAATACCTTTTTTAAAGTATTTATTAATGGTATTTTAAGAATCTTTTCTTCTGAAGGCATATGTAAAGGAATTTATTCCTTTAAGGAACATTTTGCCATTGGATTTTCAGGGTTTTTCTTTATGGAACTTTCTAGTTGTGCAGTCAAAGTAAAAGCGGAATATGATGTATCTCAAGCCCATTAGTTAACAAACTGAGCGTACAGCCAGGTACATCTACCTAGATACCGCTCATCTCCGATGGCAAGTGGCCCGACCTGGGCAACAATTGAAGTGTAATTTATGACAACAATGCCAGGCAGAGGCAGTGAGTCCTGCATTGTGGGATCGCCATTGTGGCCGGGTCAAGGCCCACGACCCCGGCCATCCAATATCGACTGATCCCCATGACAAATGCACTCGCCCCGATCGGCGAGATAAGCCCTTGATCAGGTTGCCAAACACTTGCAGTCCGTAAAAGAAAGCCGATACGATTTGTATTCGTCGTTTTTTTTGTGTTCAAGGAGGGTTCAGGGTTCAAACTTGGGATTGGAATTGGTATTGGGATTGGGATTGGGATTGGCACTGCCATCCGATAGAGATTTGTTAGAGGTCTGGCCCATAATTGAATGGCAGCAGATCGTTATCTGGTTTTTCATTTTGGTTTTTTGTCTCTGGGATTGGGATATTTGTCTGAAGAGCAGCAACAGGAAATGTGCAATGCACCGAACTGAACATAAACTGAATAGAACTGAACAGAAGGAATTTTGGCAAGTGCATTGTCCTCGATAATAAGCAATCTCTAAGGAGATCATCCTTCGTCGACTTCGCAGTTTGACGTTTCCCGTTTATCGCAGAGCTGTCAGTTCTGTCGAGTGCCGAACAATCCAATCGCAATCTTTTATCTGTCAAGCGTATTTACCATCAACGCAATTCACTATTCCGCAAATCAATCCAATATTGATAGCTGCTTTGAATATCCAGTTTCACGCCAGCGCAAATAGATATCGAATTTCCATTAATGTAATTCATGTTCAATGTTGTTTTATAATTGGTTTTTTCCTCTCAACCACTCTTGGTGGATATCGGATTTCAATGGTTGGTAAAACAACTAAGAATCTTAAAAAATCATCGCTTTATTGTAATATTCTTCAAGGTTTTGGTAGTTATTAGTAAGTAATATATGGTTTTATATGCAGTCATGGCAGTAATTAAAATTACATTGTTTTGCAGCGTAGTTCACTGAATTTTGCAAATTATGACTTATTTTGAGTGAGCCCACGCCACTTTTATTGGACAATTTTTGATGGGTAAAAATAAATTTAAACAGTTGGTGGTAAATGTCAAGCCTGTTTGCTTATTATTGATAACATTGTTGATTTTCGTGCACGCCCAATTAGGCGAATGTAAACAAATTCGAATTTTTGTTTACATGCACACACATGTGCATTGTCGTTTATTCCGTGCAAATGTCAAATGTGAGAAAAGCCATTAATCGCAGCGTTGAAAATAGAATCCAACCGCCCACTGCATTGTGGAAAGTTTCGTAGGTTGCGGCCCCAAAAATACAGGCCAAAAATACGGGCCAACGCAAGGAAAAAGTACGAAAATAAATAATCGGAATAAATGCAAAACTAAAGCCAACAAAATCGTCGAAACGGCAGCGGTGAAATCCTCGCACATTTTGCAATCAACACAAAACCAGATGAAGTGGGGGGCGGTGGGCGGAGGGGTCGGGGGAAAATGGAAAAACACACCCAAGGAAGGGGTGCACTGGAACAAATTTGAAGTCTTAAAGTAACTTTGATGAAGTCTTTGAAGTCTTAAAGTAACTTGGATCAATATGTAACATTTCAACCAAAGAAATCTCTAGGAGTTGTAGTACAAGAATGCAAAAATATTAATTAAATTATACTGAATTATATTATTTATATATCAATTAAATTTCTGGCTAATTTAATTTTAAATTTTTCAAAAAAGTGAGGCCTGTAATAGTATCATTTTAATGTAATTTATAAGGCTTTGTTAAAGATCCTTAAAATTGTAAAGGGGAAAGTTAAGGCAATCATATGAAAATATAAATCTATATTACTTAGATTTCAGTTAACTTATAGTTGCCGTTCTTTTTCTGTCTTTTCTATTTGTTAGTTTTGAGTGTGCACATAAATCGTTGTCTCAAGAATAAACCTGTTGGCAAATAAAACCACGCCTACGCATGTTTTGGGAAAGTGCCTCGAACTAAGTGCTCATTTTTTTCTAGTGCAGAGGAAGGATGAAAACAATTTCTCTCGTTTTGATTAGACGACGCAAAAATTGTTGGACGTCGGCGCGTAAACAAGAATCTGAATTGAGGCGTTAAGACTGGCAATCTTGTGCGCCCCTCCCCCCCAACCAACACCCCCCCCCCCCCCTTTCAACTTGGCATTACTCAATCCATCCTGCACCTGCCCTCCCCCACCCTTTCAGCCCCCCCCCCCCATTCACCCAAGTTAGGTACCATTTAAACCTGGCGGACGCCATCAACCACATCAACAATGTGCGAATGAACCCATATAACCGACAAATTCGGACGCGCGCGAATAACAGAAACAAATTTAGTGCGGTTTTCAAATTTATTCTAGTGCCGCCCGCCTTTTGTTCCGCTCCCACTTCCACGCCGCTCTCCCCCCTGCGAATCAGACACCCCCTTCCCTCCACCATTCACCATCATCCCATTCAATTCCGCTGCGTTTCTTGTTATTTTTGTACTTAAATAAAGCGCAATTTGCGCTTTTTTTTCACCCGCTGCCAGTGGTTTTCTGGTTTGTTTTTCAACGCTTGAAATTTAATAGATTTGGCACACATTCGAGACAACATCATATTGGCAGATACCAATGGAAAAATGTTAGTACTCTTTTCGGGGATCGGCGGATAGGAACTGTGTATAAAAAGAATATAATTAGTGACATATAATTAGTTTAAAGCTAGCTCAAGCTATATTATTGAGCAAAATTTATATAGTTGATATATTCAATTTCTAACTTCGACTTCGTTACTACTGCATTACTATTTTGTATCAGAAATATTTAAACTTTATAACATTATCTAGCATATTTTTAAAAGCTGGTGCGCTTCGTCACTATTCTACTTACTTGTAATGTTTGTAGCAAAGTTTTCAGCACTAACTAAATATACAATATTAAATATTCTTATGCTAAAAGAGTTCAATTAGGAGTAACCCAATATTTTCCTACGTGTGTCTAAGCTCGCCATTAAAACAGAACTTTTCTCGTTCTGGTGTTTTAGTTCCTAGAAAAAAGTGCTCGAGAAACGGAGGGCATTAAAAACGAATTGCCACGACTAACTTTATTCCACTGGCATAGTATTTCATTGCCCATCAAAACTTGCCAACAGGTGCAATAACTTATGTGCGTTATTAATGTCTGCTCCAACTATTTGCTTCCACTCGATTTGCTGGCAAAGGTAAAAGGTGAAAATGATTCGCAACGAATATTTTGCCACTGGCCCATACTTGATTTGCATTCAAAACAAAAATTCGTTCTTTTGCATAAATAAATAAAAACGCTGGAATCTCGAAAAAGCTGAAAAACAACAGTGAATCGCACATGTTTTAATAAACAGAAGAGAAGAGCATATATCCAAAAACGATTTTTCGATATGAATGAGCAAATGAATGAATGAATGGAAATGAGTATGAGAATGAACGCCATCTGCAAATACGAGTAGTGCAAATACAATTTGGTTTGATTTTATTTCATTTCATTTCATTTCATTTATTTTCTGTATATTTTTGCGCTCACGCATTTTCCATTGTTAAGCTGAAAATCTGCACATGCATTAAGGCCTGTTGTTGTTTTCTGTCTTTTTTTAATGTTAAATGTGCTGAATACAAATCAATGCGAGTGTGTATTTAAAGAAACCTATTTATTCAACTGATTGTGGCTTATCCCTTTGACGGCAAAGCATTTTCCACCGCACTTTTGAGGGCTGCAACCGTCACGAACCAAAAACCATTTCGCCTGCCAATAGCTGCAAGTATTGTACAGAGCCAAAAATCTGTACAATTTAATTTTGTTTATCTAAGCTTCCTCTTGCCTTTGTTTACAACGAATTTTGTATAAATATGACAAAATAGAAAATCTGTGCAAACTGCACAGGTTGTCACATTGGCTAATCTCTATAAATACGAAAGCATTGCAATTACGAGTATATTTAATTCCGTTTCGTTGCCCAAATGAGTTGGCTCATCAGAAGGCCTTGGCACTATGCTAGTCTAGGCACGTGCCCCAATCTTGGCCTTGTCTTCATCCAAAACACACAAAACACCTCTATGCGGACTCTCCATTTTCGGATCGAGTCGGGCGCCAACGTTTGTGGCCTCCACTGCTCATCGAGCGGCAAATTGGAAAAAAATATGTAAAAATTAATATTTCTAATTAGAAGCAAGCACAAAATGCAAATGAAGCAAATCACATATATATTTATCATATTAAGTGTGGTTTACTCTGTGCCTAATGATGTTCAATTATCTCTATGAGGGCCAAAGACACGGCAAAAAAATGTTATGCTTTTGGTTTCTATAGGGTTGTTCTTCAGAAAGCATGTAGGATAGAAAAAATCTTTATTTAAGACATCATGCGGTGTGTAATCATAAATTCAATCAATCCAGGAAGAAAATCAGCAGTCGCAGCTGCGAAAAAGTCGCAGCAATTTCGAAAGCGATTTCAAAATCGTCGCACAAATCGATCCAATGAATTTCAAATTCAAGAGGCGTCGGCTCGCTTTGTTTACAAACAGAAGAGGTGACGACCGATAGGGAAATAGAGGGAATCAGAGGGAAATAGAGGAAAACACGGGGCTCGAGAGCTTCGGTCTGTGGGGCCAACGCAGATCCATCCGTCGATTGGGGCATATGACAGCCCAAAGTGCTCCGTGCATATTAGATAAAATTATAAACAAAACATGAAAAGGCAACGCTGGAAATTTGTCACGCCCCACCGCGGCAAAAAAAATATACAAAAAGCAAAGTAGACCTACCGTTCGATGGGGCTTAACCCCAAAAAGGGGGGTGGGTGTGGTGATAGATCGCGCTTTTTGTTGTCTTGCCATAGCTGGGGGTCGACCTATTCAATATGCCGACACACGCGCCAAACACCTCCTACGCAGGGCCCCCAATCGCCATCGAATGCGGCGTAGTAGAAGAGACCCAGACCCGAGCCAGCAATCAGTCAGATTTGCCATCGTGACACAGACGTACTTGTGCACTTGTATTTAAATGAAAAAAATATTAACGACAATTTATTGGCCACTAACATGCGCTGGCTAGAATAATTGAAGCATCGCGGCACTTTTCGTCATTGAAAAAAAATATATAAATCTGCTAGCTAGTCTAGGGTTTATGTTCTAAGTCCATTTGAGATACATTTCAGTAAGAAGCTAAATGAATGGTGAATTAAAATATTAACAACCTGAATAGCCTCACAATAATGAATAATAATTCCTTGGCTTTTAATATTGAATTTTCCTATAGTTTTAATCGGCTGATATGGCTTAGTGTCATAGGAGCATACTATACTATATACTATTATTGGCTGGCAGCTCCCAGCTCAGCGTGGCTTTATTTTAGAGACCCCAGCCCACTCGATGAGTGCCGTCCATTGTTTTCGCCCCGCTTTGTTGTTGACGAAACAAAACCAAACGTAACGAAACGCAACGCAACGATCTGTTGAAGTTTGCCAAATGAATGCCAGACAAGCGGACAGCACAGAGCCCCAAACCGAACCCATGCGATGTGATGCGATCCAGATTCAGATTCAGATACAGATACAGATACAGGGACAGATTCAGATACTGGGACAGATACAGATACAGGGACAGATACAGATACAGATACAGATACAGATACAGATACAGATACAGATTCAGATCCAGATCCAAAGCGAGAGACCCATGTGGCGACCACTCGATCGTCGCATGATATGTGTCGCTATGAAATACAATGGGGCGAGATGAAGTGGCACGGAATGGAGCGGGGGGCACCAATAGTGGCGATTGTTTAGGATATCAAAGGGAATCTCGCCTGCTGAATGATAAAGAAAATATTTGTTTATTTCATCAAATAAACAAAGGCGCACTTGAACCACTGCTGTGTTACACACCATTATATGTTTTTTAAGCATTACATGTCAATTAAATTTCATTTTTTATTGTTCCATAAGGCTAACTGTCTAAACAATGTGTTTTCCTGACACTACGGTTTTGAAATTAAATAAAATATATATTCCTCAGTACTTTGAATTAAAGCTTTGCATATATACCCCTTCGATACCCTTTAGTTTTATTTCAGCTGCACGAGTGCGATCCTCGTTTGGCGCATTTGCTATTCCACTTTGCCTCTGCACATTACTTTTAATCACTCATCATATTGTTGCTATTGTTGCCATTGCTATTTATGCATCTTTTTGTTGTGTTTGTTGCTCCGCTGGTCGCCAACTAATTTGCATATTAATACCCGCACACCAGCAGCAACCGACTTATCTAACACACGAGCACACAGCCACACAGCTGCGCCTATTTGGAGTCGGGACTAGGGGCTCCAAGCCGACTTGGTATACTACTTACTTTGTGTATATATAGGTATATATAGTATGGTGTGCTATGGTGTATGGTGTATGGTATATGGGCTCTGAGGTCTGGGTCTCCGAAGCTGGGGGCTACACATATCGCAGATAAGGAGCTTGCCAGCGATCGTTTGTTTATACTTCTTCCTCACTCAGACTTGCAGTCGAAAAATATTTGCACCAATTTCACAGATTAAATAAATTTAAGATTATAAATAAGATTCAGTCCATAATTCCAGTACTAGTTCAACATTATAATACAGATATAATTTCTATAAAGTAGAGTGTGAACTTAACTATCCAAAGCTAAATGAGTATTTGAAAAGTAATTCCTTGATTATTAGATGAAATTTGTATTTATATTAATGTTCGTTGATCTGTATTTTAAAGGTGATAAGGTACTTAAAATTCTTTGCGTGTAGGCGACTTTAGAGAGGTGCTACTGTTTCCCTGGGCTGCCAAGTCTTGCGGTAGCCCTGGCGCTCTCTTTTTGTTTATTTTGAAAAGAGCCCCCCTTGGATGGTGATGTCACAAGAATAACAAATGTTTTATTTTTTCCTCTATTTTGTATTTTTTTTTCTTTTTTTTTTTTTGCCGCTTGCCTCGACGACGGGCACGTTTACGATCGCATCGGGGCGTATGTTAATTTTTGTTTTGTTTGCAATCTATTAAAAAAAAAAAGGCAGAGAAAAAATGATTCCCACTTTCTGCTTTGAGCATTTAAATACAACGACCAAATTAATTCGTATGCCATGTTTGGCGCCTGTTTCTGTAAACCAGCTTTGTCTTTTATGCCTGTGCCGTTTGGGGCTAAGCAAAACAAACAGCGGACTATACTATTTTTTTATTTTGTTGTTTTCATTTTTTACTATGTCTGTGGGCCACTGAAGATCGCGTTTGAAAGAGGCCCTGCTTTGGGTTAATTAATGATCAGCATGAACTGCCAACCCTCTATGATCACAGCAGCCCTCTGTGGGTGAGAAATCGAACTACAGGGCAATCGATTATTCAAACAATCTTCTGTAATTGATTAATCATAATTATGCAACGCCTGCGCGAAAAGATACACAACGTGAATATTTCTTGAAAGTGTTTACATATCGTCGTAGGTTATCGACAGCAAACAAATTCTTTGGCCGAGGGGCATTCAAAAACAAGTAAACAATTTCTGAAATGTATATTTATGTGTCACAAAAGCGTAGGTGTTGAAATGGGCCGCCTGCTCGGCCCACAAAGAGACATTAAGAAAGTCTCGTTAACATGCACGCGAGATTCAGTACTCGAGGAAAAGCGTCATTCAAGGGTCAACAGGGTGCACTTTTTGTTTTAACTTTAAATAAAGGTACCAAACAAATATATATAGCACCATCTATGTATAAACGCACTTGGATGGAAATTAATTACATACTAACATATGCTATTTAATTTGGCAAAAGTTGTGTTTTATAGTGTTTATTTGCCTGCACTTGCCGTGACGCCTTTTATTTTTTGGCACACTTACCATTTCTCAATTAAATCAAAGCATTTTCAAGAATTGCCGTTTTAATGAACCCACTGCCAATATATAGGAAACGTTTTACAATTTACAATTTACATTATATAGACACTATTCTTTTATATATAATATAAAGAAGACATTTCAAACGACACCTGTAAGAAATAGAAATTGATTCATTCCTCAAGCCATTAAAAACTATGTATTTTACAGATCGTAAAGATGCTGAACTCAAATGGCCATGCAAATGGTTTATGCTTTGGACCTTCAATAAAGTGCACGGTGGGATTTTGTCAGTCAAATCCAATTTGTACTAGGGAGAAGACCTTGTCATTGTGCTGGCTTTTAACAACTTTCAAGTTTGTTCCAAGGCCAAAAAGCCCGAGCTCTGGAAAACCATTGTTTTCACAATTATTTTTCACTGCAGTTTTACGATTAGTTTATAAGCTAGAAGATCTGTTAGTTATGAACTTTTTACGAGAGGAATAAATGAATTTCCCTATTCCCCTTTTTTAATAACTTCAAGTTCCTGTGGCGCATTGTTATTCTCCACTATGCGAAAATATTTCGAAAATGTATAAGTGCTGTCTATATGTCTGCGAAGACTATTTGGTCCGATAAACTGATTGACGTAATTCCATTCCGCACAAGAAGGTTTGCTGATCACTGCGACTTGTTGGACACATAGAGGATTGGCATAATGAATGACTTTGTTTACAGCCAAATGTATCTTATGGATTCGCACGCGTCGAATGGCATTTGGATGGGCCAAATGTGGGGGTAAATCGGGTGCAAAGGCTTTTAGATTCTTTTTTTGTTCGGTGGGATTTCTAATGATATCAATAAAAAGAACTAGGCCATGATAAAGAAGCGTTCGCCCCGACTGTTTGTTTATAATTGTTTATACGTTTTGCAGACCGAAACAACTTTTTCCAGATAGCGTGCAATCTATTTCCATTGGGGTACCAGATGGGCAAGGACGGCTTATTATGGCGGGGCGTTTTCGGGGCCTTGAAAGGCACACAAACATCCCGTGGCACACACTTTCACATATGATTACACTCTTACTTCTGAAACGAAACGAAATGGAACATAAGATATATAAGAAAGAAACGAAGTTTTTGCTTAAGTGGACTGCAAATTTAAACAGATTTATATGTGATAATCATAAGAGTAGATTTGCTTTCTAGTTACTATTTAGTGGTTAATATTTATATATGGTTAATATTTATATTTATATATATAGAATATTTCAGTTAATTTATTTGCGGGTAAATTTAATTTTTCTATTTATTCTCTCCGTGTAGCCAAACTCACACTTAGATTCATTCACATTCGGTGCTTGTATTTTGCAATTAGATTTGAGAATCCAAAAGACGTCGCAATAAAACATGAACAACACAACCTAAACCGGCAACAGCAGCAACAACAGCAACAGCAACATAGCAAAACAAGAAAAACAAAAACATTAAATGGCGATTAAAAGTAATTTAGATAAAAACCCACCGAAAGCAGCAAGAACAAGCAAACAACAATGAAATTAGCAGAGTGTCTTGTTCTGCCTTAAAAAATGGGTTGTGGTATCCACAAATGGGCAATGCACTTGGCTTAGACAATATATTATTTGCTAATGGATAAGTTTTGCTAAATTCAAAGTGGAATTTGTGATCAGGAATGGGAAGACGTTTAATCATCAAGAGAAAGATAATAATATTACTGGATAAACCTCTTTTAGTATACTAATTTCGCAAGATTTGATGAACAAACTCATACCCTAGATTTTTATTATCACTATTATTACTTGTGGAATTGAAAAACAATCTTTTACTTACTAAGAGATAATTCTATAATTTATGAGCAAATAGAAATATGTATTTTATGTACTTTTTTAGGTACTCTTTTCATATTTCCTCAATTTACAAACATCTAAGATAGAGTAATTAGATATTTTCCGCTTCTTGCAGTCTTTACTTTAAAGGGAAACATGCTTCGTTGCAGTTTGCCAATGGAAAAGTATCTTTAGCAGCACCAGGAAGCACAGTCACCTCATTCCTGGGAGTTGGGGGCTCTGGTAGTTGGGGTTTGGTGTTCTATGTGGGGTCTGGTTTTGGGGGAGTCGAGAGTGGAGCAGTCTGATAATGGGCGCCAGACTCACGGACTTGCAGACTCGATTACTCGAGGCGAGCGACGCGCTTAACTGATTTAGTTAATTGTATTGTTTTTCAATTAAAGTTCGTATTAATTGAGCAAACAGCGACGGCAGCAGCGGCAACAGAGGCAGCGTGACCCGTAGTTCCATTACGGCGATAAGATAAAACCGTGCAAAGGCGAAATCCGTGAGCAAACAGCGATACAGATACCAAAACTGAACTCCAAACTGTGGGGGAAACGGGAGCATTGAGTTGGCAGGGGAACTGAAGTAGCGCCGCTTATGTTTGCACATTGATAAGCTCGATGTGAAAACATAAACAAATATTTATGCGCCTATTAATGCCCATACAGTCCTTGTCCCCATATACATATACATATAGAGTCTCTATCTTTGTACATATGTATATACTTCATGTATCTAGAGGATGAGTTGGTTGCCTGGCTCTGTTGCCTATCTGTATCTGTATCTGTGCATATTTGCAGCCGTTTGTGGAAACACTTAATTTGCTTATTTACAGCACAAATATTAACACTACCGCTTAAGAGCCAGAACAAGTTGATCTCGCAGCGGCGAAGAAAGACCAGTTGACAATCAGAATGTGATTAATCTTGGGATTAACGTCATGGTTTTTGCAATTTCAAAAAACAAACGATTACACTTGCTATGGTCGTCTTCTATAAATAAGTTTTAATGAAACACCACAATTAAGAGGCTTAATTGGCTAATTTATAAACGGATCCAAGTGCAAAAGGCATAATAACTATATTTTCTGTATTATTATATACCTGAAAAAATAATTATTTCCCTCTATAAAATGTGCTTGTTACCAATAACCACACATTTTTTTAGACACTTTCAGCAATAACAATTTTAAACCAGTTTCGTTTTCTAAAAATAAATTGGATTCTATTAAATAAACATTCCCATCAAGTCAAAATTCCACAATTTTAAGTGACTCTTTATTGAACATTTTATATTCATAAAAACCATTAGAGACAATCGGTTGATAAAAATTCGGAATAAAAAATGAACTTTTAAAATATCAATTGACTTTGCATAATTTAGCGTTCAAAGATGTTTTAGTACAAAGATCTGGTAATGATTTAAATTTAGCCGAGTGCCTTTTAATACTTCGTGACAAATCGATTTCGATGGCCAGCGAAGTTCATAAATATCGAGATAATTTAAGACACCAGAGTTCCCCAACAGCCATTACAAATGGCTCGTAAAAGTACAAAAGTTTGACAATTTGTGAGTGCAAGTCATGGATGCTCAGGCTTAAACAGGTCGAAATTGGATATTTGATTACTTTGCTTCGGTAACTCGATGGTTTGGGCCAACTTCAAGGGATTGGAGGTGGAAATGGAAGGAAGGTGGTGTATGTATATCGGCAATCGAGTGTGTGATTGCAGGGCAGTTTGTTTGGGCTCTGCTATAATAACAATAAAAGTGGCTCCGAATTCGAAATCAATTAACGCAGAGTGCTACTGGGCATGACAAGAGCGTCAATATTTGCCCCAAAATAATGACTGACAAATAAACAGAATGAAAATGACACTCACACGCAGTCTAGTTTTTTTGTGGACCCTGCCTTCCATGCCATGCCTTCAATGGAATCGATGGAATTGACGCGTTTGGTCAGCGGAAGCGAATTGAATCGAAACTCCCAAAAGCAAAACAAGTTCCTGTGCCACGCCCATAAATTTTCAGTATTTGCTTAAGCAACTCGTCGGATGTCACAAATGCGTGAATAGCCAAAAACGAAAGTTACGCATTCATATTGAACACTCAACTACTCAACTCAGCCGCCTGTCGCATCTATTCAACGATTTTTGTTTATCTGCCAAGTTTTTCCTCGAAGGCACAAACATAAGCAAAGTTTTCCAAGAAGTTTCCCCAACTTTTCTCTGTTTACCGCCGAGTGACATGCTAATGTGGTCAGTCGACACTGATAGCATGACCATGGAGGCCTTGCTCTTGGTCTTGGTCTTGGTCTTGGTCTTGGTCAACATCTATTTACCATCTGAATGGTGGGTTGCACTGTGGCCACTGCATTGTCCCTGGTGTTGGCCAATATTGAACACATGAAGTTGGATATTAGTGTCGCCGGAATATGGCTGACATGTTTATTCTGACCCGAGACTGTGGCCAAAATAAATAACAACTTGTCCGCTTTATGTACAGACAGAGATGTAAATTATTCAGTTTATTCGGAGTAGCATGACAGGCCAATGTCCATAATATATCTATTATAACTCAGTTACGGTATCAATTTGTTATGATAAGCTATATTTCAATTTGTAAAATACATGTTTTGAAGTGACTTAATGGTGTAATGTGTTTATCGATTTAATAAATTAAATAAATGTTTAGTTAACTTGCTTCCTTGGGATGAACAATTTTAAAAAGCATTTCAAATTTTGTTACTTTTTATATTTTTATGTTTAGTATTTTAGTAATGAGTAGAGTTATTATTTTAATTTAAGTAATGATAACCTTATTCATTTTTGAGCAGATTTTTCAGTGTTATATGTTAAATTTAAATAAATTTTAATATTTCTAACGTATGTGTCTCACCACACAAAATGTTCCATATCTTTCGGATACACCTGCTTATATGTTGGGAATTTGATTTTCGCTATATGCATACGAGCATAAGTACATTTACATTTATTTGAGTGTTTTGGGTGGCCGTGGGCATATTGATAAAGAATACAGGCGGCGGGCAGAAGGAACTCCGATATTAATGGAATTTCTAAATCAACGGATTTGCATTCCATTCCGCAGGAGCGAGGACGACAGCCCAGGAGTCCAATTCATTCATTCAGGATTAGCTGAAGCGCTCTCTCACTTTCGGGAATGCGATGGGATGTGAATGTAGTTGTGAATGTGTATGTGAATGTGGATGTGGATGTGTGCACGTTCAACGAGCCTCATCATAAATCTTTTGGCATTTTTACTATGCAAGGACGGCAACTGTATTTTAGCCAAAAGAAATTAGAAAAACTCCCGGCCGGGGACTGAGTTATTGCTTACCTGCTGCCAGGATTCTGCTTCCTGTCTGTGTTAGTGTGTGTGTGTGTGTCTCTGTGTGTGTGTTGGAGGTGTCCTAGTCAAATTCATTCATAAATTTTAACACCGCTTTAAGTTGAGCTGTCAGGCCGAAGGTGCGAAAGGGAGAGGGCCCAAAGCGGCACTCGGTTGGGCCATAAAAATGTCGCATTATTTTATGCCAACACACGTGCGAGTTCTGCGAAGGACACTTCCGGCATTAAACAGCCCAGCGTCTCAAGGATGCCGCGTGGAATCGGGAAGACTGTCGGCCTAAGTGACTCGCCTCTTTGTGGCCAGCTCCTTTGTGCGGGGAATTTGCATAGACAAGGTCTAAAGGAACAAGGTCGCACCCTAAGGAATCTGAGGAGGTCCTTACCATACAGGACTATCTTACCTGCTCAATAGATTGTGCAATCGAAACTGGAGCAATTAACCTCCCTGCTAATTGAGTCCGCCTTTGCGAAGGTTATTATGGGAAATCTGCTTAGGGCTATTTTGTTTAATAGTATTTCGAAGGAAGCAATATGCATTGTAAGATGTTCCACTTTTGAGAAATCTATAAACCAATAAAATCATACTAAGAAAGAAAGAAACTAAATTATTAAAAAGTAGGCATTGAACGATTTTGAATCATAACCTTAGTAAAACAGCAGAAATATGTAACTTCTTTAGGTTTTGTATACATTTTATATATTTATCTATTGTATACTTTAATATGTAAGAGTTTCGGGTGGAAAGGACATGACACATAACCAAAAGCGGATGGACTTATATTGCATATTGCATCACTCAGATATTGAACGATAGACAGACTTTGACATGTTTCAGGTCAGTGCATTTGCAGCTGGAAAATATTACTCGAAAATATTCCATTTGGCGTGTCAATCATGCAGCACTTTGATTGCCATTGCAATATAGCAAATATTTCTGCGTATGCAACAAATTTGCGCACAATTCGCATTTCGCATTTCGCTTGTGATTGATAACGGCACGCAGACCGAATGGTATACAAAAAAAAAAAAAAGAGAATAAAAAAGGATACATAGATACATGCCCGGCATGCAAATATTGCCACCCCACCCAAAGAAATCTGCAAAATTGAATCATTTCACAGTGACAGCGAAATATGAAATCAGAAATGGAATTACAAAAACTGGCAATACACCCAACACCAACAACAACACCAACACCAACACCAACACCAACACCAACACCAACAGCAACCAGGCACCTGCAGTCGCAACGGAAACGCGGGCAAATTGAATTGTGTCGCCCTCGGAGAATCACCCAGGTCCTTGGCCCTTCGACCCCCTTCGGGCATCGTCTGTCAGTGAGTTCTTGAGGTGAAAATGCAATTATTTATTAGCAAAAAAAAAGGGCAAATCTAAGCCACGCACACTGCAAAAACTAATCAAATGCAGGGCCACACGAATTTACTAGGGAAATTTGAAAGGCCTTAATACAGAAAGTATATTTATAACAATATTCATATTTTCACATCCATAATTTTGTATTTTTACCAAAACAGTCTAATTACCCATTCTTATTTCTGCGCTAATACTATTACCTTCTATTCTCTATTTACTGTTTATACAATACTTGAAATTGAAATTTAATTTAAAGTTTATTATTTCTCGTAATGAAAACAATCCATGTGCTTCATGGTGTTTTTGTAGTGCGGTTTTCCCCAGCTATGTTTTAATAATCGTAATTAACATGAGTTTGATGCCAAAGCTCATATGCATCAAATAACTGCTGTGGGTAAATATTTTAGCATTTGTTTTCCGTGCATCCAGCTATACATATCCAGCACATATCCACGTGTCCGCCCGCCCATCCAACCGAGCGTTCTGTGCGGAAAGCCGGAGCGAATCCGTCCGTGTGTACATGACGCCAATCAAAACATGACGCACGGCCCACAGAGGGCGCCACCGTGGCCCAACGCACGTAACGATTTGGTCGCTCTGCGGGAAGCCAAAGGGGGGTGGTGGTTGGTGAGGGGGGGAAGGGGCGGTGGGTTGATGGGTCGGTGGGTTAACAGGGCGGATGGGTGATGGGTGATGGCTGACACGGGCACGTATGTAGAATTAGTTTACGAATTGCTGCAGGATACGTGGCCCAACATTTTTCAGCAAACCCACCATTCACAACAACAACAACAGCAGCAGCAACGTAAAAAGGACCTGCACGAAATGAAGGTCCTTGGTCCTTGGAGTTTGGGCAGAAGTAGACCCAAATGGCACAGTGGGGAACTTGTCAAATAAAGAACTTATCGAAGTTATTTTGGAATTTTCGTATTCAAAGCCATCCGGGGTGCGCTGAACCCAAGGATATGAATCTTGGCCAGGTTTGATTTCTTGGATGCTTTCAATGTGGGGGAACTTTAGATGGGCGAGTGTTTTTGACTGCTAGTATGTATCGAGATGGAGCAATTCGATAATATACTGACCCAAAAAAGGAGGGGAAGGTTTTCTCAGAAATAAATAAAAATACGTAGGAGAAATATATTAAAATAAGGGACTTAATAAATTGTGTATTTTACAATGTCTTTTACCATTAACTTTCAATTATTTTCTACATTTTTTTGTTGCAAGTAAACGTTTCCACTGTGGCAGGTCCAAAAAATAGACAAGTGTGCCAAAGTGGGAAGACAGCAACATCATAGTTGCTTGGCAGTTGGGGGAATTGGCTGGGATTTCGGTGGCAGGACTTTAAAAGCGCCAAAGATGGGGGACAGTAGGGGGCATTACGGTGGGGCATTACGATGGGCCAGAGGGGGGAAGGCGGAGCGCCTCGAGAAGTGAGCAATTTGGAGTGCTTGTAACGCGGCGTCTGCCGACAAGCGACGCAACCTGAGGCACACAAATTTTGGCAGCTCTATTAAGCGATGCCGCTCCGGATCCGTATCCGGAAAATCCCCCCCTCCACGCCACCACCTTTCAGGGGGGGAGGGGGGTCAGCTAGAAAAACCCCCAGAAACCCATGCCCACCTTTTAGGCGAAACTTTTTTTCTGTTTGCCTCTCTCACAGTTCGTTGATTTTTCTGGCAGGGAAAAGGGGTAAAGTAAGTTTTACCAAGAAAACTTGGCCATGTGTGCGTGCGTGTGTGTCTGTGTGTCTGTGTGTGTGTGTGGATTTTGAAATGAATATGCATGGGCATGAAGGGGCGTGGCTGGTTAGGGGGCGGGCCAAACTCTTAGCAAAAGTAAATTTAAAAGTTTTTATGCGCTACTGTCGGCGTGTCCGCCTTGGAGATATGTATACACATACATATAGATATACATATACATATAGATATACATATATGTATGAGTGGAGTGCGCACTTTTAGACAAGTTTTCTAGTTCTTTCCCGTTACAAAGTCCCCCCAAAAACCCCTTTTTTCGATGCCGTAAAATGTGCGATAATTCACATAAGCATTCTTATCATGTGTGTGTGCCAGTGTGTGTGTGTGTGGGGCGAGTGGGCGTGGAAAATGATTTGTGTGTATGTGTGTGTGTGTGTTAAGTGCGTGTGTATGCGTACTTCCTGCGGAAAGAAATCACCTACCGAGCATTTAGGCAAGCGAAGTTTTCCCGGCTCACGTTCCACTCGAAAGCCATTACGCCGACCCCATGCAAAAATATTAGTATTTATCAGTAGAAGAATATTTTCACTTTCAAATCATATTAAAGCATAAACTATTTCAGTTAAGTAGTAGTATTAGTATTATTAGTATATGAGTATTTTCACTATTAAATTAAATTTTAGTATAAACTAGTTCATTTACATAAGTAGCTAGTAAGTAAGTTCAGTAGTAAAATATACTATAATCAATGTTGACTAATACTTCCGCAACTTTTTTAACTTTTGTTTTCCTTTTCCAAGATTTATTTCACAATCTGTTCATTAAATATATATTTCAAAATCAACTTAGTTAACTGAAAAATGCTAATACCATGGGAGTAATAAATCCTCAAAGCGCCCCCTTAAGAAATATTTACATTTAAGTGCTCCCAAGCCATAAATAAATAAGCCATATATTTTTTAAGAAAGTAACGTGCACACAATCTGTACCAACTTCTGCTATACTGCTTCACAAAGAAATATTATTTCATAAACATAATGTTTCCCAAAGCTATACAATTCTTTTAAAAATGTATCAGGAAAACGGTTTTAATTTTTAGGGAAAAACTTCTTACGCAGTCTTATTATTGAAATTTATTTTAGAAATATACCTTTTTGCTTTATATACTTAAAAGTATTACTCTTATTGGTGTGAAAGTAGTTTGCATATCAGTAAACTGATTACCCTTGAAAAATGATGAAAACCCTCTTTCTAGGACGCCTATTAAAATCGGTTGGAGCTAACAAATCACGAACGTTTTTTCCCTGGTAACGAAATCCCAACATGGCTTGCAGCACCTGGCGTTGTTACTAACATTTTCGCACGTACGCATCCGAAAACCATTTAAATAACGCTCCATCATCTAACCCACCCATGGCTTTGTGGAAACTTTTACACGGCAGCGCTGTTGCTCCGGGCTGCTGCGCTTCATGGACTCCTGGATGGGTTTTCCACCCAGCTTTTCCACCCCTTTCCACCAGCCCCTCCCCCTTCCGACCACCTTTTCCCCGCTTAGCTGGCGTTGATAAATGCACGGAGCATAAAAGTTTGAACAAACTACTTGAGTTTTTAGGCAAATTTTCGCCCCGAACTAGAACGTAAAACGTAGCCAACTACTTTCCACTTTACCTGGCGGCGTGCCACGCCCCCCTTTTGCCGTTCCGCCCCCCGCTCCCCGCCACCGCCACGCCCACTACAAATCGCTGGGCCCATTAGAGGCTTGGCAAAAACGCCGCTAAATGCGACGTGAATTATTTAAGGCACGTGTGTTGTGCAGAATGCGGCAAATTCGACAGTGAAATGCATTTATTATTGAAGATATTGTCGGAGTCTGCGGGCGGATGAAAAATATAAGGGGGTGTGCGGGGTGTGGAGTGTGCTATCCTTTGGGCCAATTATGTGGGTGGTATTTCAGGAGAAGGGGGGAAAAGGGGTGAAAAGGGGGGAGTGCTATACGTTTTGATAAACGTTTTACAGTTTGAGAACTTTTCTTTTCTGGGCTGGCACGTGATTGGAATTACGCGTGTTCCGCCCTTGGCCCTCAGCCAGAAATTTACACAAATCCACAAAACACTGGATGCCTGGATGGTTGGATGACTGGATGCCTGGATAGCTGGGATGGATGGGGGTAAGAGCAGAGCTTTATTGGATGACTCCAAGTGCCACAGTGTGTGCTGGTGTGTGTGTGTGTATTTGAAACATGTTTGCCAGTTTGGCAATCGACAAATGTTGCACACACTGTGAGAATTAGCATAATTTAGTTTTTCGCGCTTGGGGCGTTCTCGAATCTGAATCCGTCGCATCGCATCACGATTATCGCAATTGATTGAGTGCAAAGCACTTCAGATGGAAAAAATCTCCTTTCATTCGGAAATTACAATCGCATTTTCCTCGAAATTGATATTGATGCAATGTATACCACTCGGTTATATAGCGTGAATTGAGCACTAATTTAATAGCAATTCGTTAATCCTGAATAAATACATGGAAGTATCTAAATTGTACAAATTGAGATATAAATTTCTTCCCAGAACTGTAGAAAATGAATATTGTGTATATCTTAGTGATGTATTTATTTGCGGATTAGTAGAAAATGGAATTACAAAAAGGTTTTTCAATCAATGTGGGCATGCGGTATATAGCTAATGATTTTACATCTGACGATTATTTTAGGGTCTCTAAATTGCACCTGAGAAGAAACCTATAAGTAACGAATCACACCTTACACTGAAAAGGGTTGTATTAAATCATACAAAATAAACAAAAACATTTTGTTCAATTATATTGAAATATTTGATTTATAAACTTTATATTATTTAGTGCAAAAAAAACTAAATTGTGCAGGTTTTTTCTCAGGTGTGCTTAGGGTTCCACTGTCCCTATTTTCTCAGTCTTTAATTGGCAGCTGGCTCTCCGGCGCCATGGACGTGAAGTATCATCTCAAAGGGATCCCACTCCAGATCGGATACGTGCTTGACCCGCCGGCGTATGGGCTGTGGGTGCTGCGCATGGTGCATGGCCAGCGGCGGATGGTGTGCCTCCTGGTGTTGGTGGTGCTGCACCAATCCGATGGGCATGTCCTGGGCGTGCTCCACCAATCCGGCTGGCGGCTGTGGTGGACGGTAGTGGTGCAAGTGCTGCGACGGATGGTGCTGCGGCTGCTGGTGGTGCTGCTGCTCGCTGACGATCTCCTGGATCTGTTCGCGAGTCTGCTCCCGCTCATCCACCTTCTTCAGCAGAATCTCCCGCATGAAGGACATCCGATCGAAATGCTCCCACGTGGAGCGGAAGGACTGGTGGGAGTACTGGGCGTGGCGCTCCTTCTGCAGTTCGTCCACATAACGTTGCTTGATAATTGACCAGCGCGTTTGCATGAGAGCTGTAAGGTATCAGATGTTTTTGGGGGAGTAGGAAACTTTTAAAAATATATTTTTATCATAGGATTATGTACATAATAGCTTTAATTAGTTTGCAATATTTCTGTATTTTGGCGTTGATTTACTTATATGGAATCTACTTACTCGGTGTCAGTCCCATCTCCATGGCCGCTTCCTTCCAAACCGCGGAGGTTCTACTCTGACCCTGTCCCTTTTCACTCCGTTGGCGTCCGGCCCACAGCGATGGACGCGTCTTGATGGCATCGATGATACGGCCGCGCATGCTGTTGTGCAACGAACTGGGGCGGCCCAACTTCCGCGGGGGCGTGGCCACCGCCTCTGAGGCCACAGTCGCTGGTGGAGGTACCAGTCCCGTAAAGGCGGTATATGTCATTCCATGACCTTGGCCATGGGGCGGCTGAGCGATTAGATGCGGCAGTTGTGGGGCGGTGGGAGTGGTTGCGGTCTGCAGCCAGCTGAAGCTACCACTAGGTCGTCCGCGACCATGGGAGGCGGTGGGCAATGGAGGAGGTGCCACTGGAGCAGCTGGTTCCTCACCCACAGTTGATGCTTCAGTGGCAGTGGATGGGACATCGGAGGAGGTGCCGCCGCCGCTCGACTGAGCGCCCACGATCTTGGCTACCGTTATGTTGTACATGAAGGACATGGGCTCGAAGTGCTCCCACTTGGTGTTGAAGCGATCCTTGTGGAGGATCTGGCGGTGGACCAAGTTGTGATAGTGGTACTTCATCTGGCTCCAGATCGATTGTAGCTTAACTGAAAATTATCAATAAATAAAATAAAAGTTCATTGTTAAAGAATATTTTCCAAATCTTGATCATTGAAATTTCCAACAAATTGACTCTTTCAGCTTTGCCTAATTTCCACTGTGCGAAGTCTAGTGAGTCCTTCTACTCATGAATATTGTAATATCTTGTGGCGCGGTGCAGATACCTAAGCTTACATTAGGCCACCCAATTGCATTTATCAAAGTACATTCCACCCGTCAATTATTTCTACCGCCCGTGCTTCAATTTGCATTATATAGTGGCGTAGCCTCCTCTATTATTCCAAACGGACAGAGACCTCTAATTTCTATCCGAAATGCCCTTTGTCTATTTCGAGACCAAGCGCAGTGACGTAATTTAGGTAAGTAATGAAAATTAAATAGCCCTTAAGCCAAATGGGTTCAACGTGGATTTCTGTTATAAACTTTAGATGTTTAAATTATGTTTTAGATTATTATTCATGTTATATTCAGACCCCCTTTGGAAAGCACATGCCTGCGCCACTGAATGCGCTTCGAAAGAGAAGGCGAAAGGAGAGTGGAAAAGGCAGCAACAAATCAGCACCGCTAGCTGCAAAGTTGGCGAATGGAGCAGTGCCGTAGAGTATGAGGGGGGCTTATGGCGGAAAGGGGAATGTATCCGAGAGACGGGTACATCCTGGCTGGGCTCACCTGTCGGCACATGACCGCCGAACTGCTCGGCGATCTCCGTCCACATGGGCGAGGTGACGCTGCGGCACATGTGCAGCTTGTTGTTGGAGTCCCAGATCTCCGGATATTTCTTGATCGCCTTCAAGAGCTGGGCCCGATTGACGAACGGATCCTCCTTGGGCATGGCCACACCGAAACTGGTCACACTGGCACTGAATGATACCTGTACCGCGGCGATGATTCCAAAGGCGATGTGAAACTGCGCCGGCGGAGCACAACTGCGTCCTTTGACATCAATTATCGGCGAATAACTGAAAGTAGAGTTTGCAAAAATATGCGAATTGAAAATGAAAAGGCACAGCGATTGAGGAAAATAGAGAAAACGATGACGGCGACGGCGACGCCAGCTTTTCGTTGTTGTTGCCCCGATGCCGAAGAGATTGGAAAGGCAGCGAAAGCGTACACGAGATGAGATACACAAAATGCAGGCGAGAAGAGAGAACAGGGAGAATGTGCAAAAAAAAAGACAGAAAAAGGAAAGAAGAGTCAGCAGCGACGACGTCAGTTTTACATACAAGTCTCCGCGTGTAGGTGCTTGCTTGTGTGTATGTGTGAGTGAGTAAGTGTGTAAGATGGCAGGGCGAAAAAGCAAAACAGACACAAGCAACAAGACCAAAGAGGAGACAGACAAAAAGCAACAACATAGCGCAGCAGCGGCAGAAGCAGCGAAGCTCAGAGCTGCAAAAACCGAAAACAACAGAGAAGAAAAGCACTGAAAGTAGAAGAGGAAGATGAAGGAGGAGGCGGAAAAAAGCAGCGGGCAGGCTGCCCAAAAGAAAGGCAACGATAAACAAGCTACCTCTCTTTCATTTGGGGGTCTCCTCTCTCTCCCTCTCTCTAACTTGGAGCCACCGAAAAAGAGAGGGTGTTGTCGGCAAAGGGGTGAGTGGGGGACGAGCATTAGAAGCAGCGGAAAGCGAAACAAAAGAGCAGCGCAGAGTGCAGAGCAAAATGCAGGTCCGCAAAACGGAGAGCAGAGAAATCCACGATGACCGAAGTCGACTGTCGGCCGAGGGGGCTGTGGGGGTGTGAGGTGGAGCAGCGAAAGAGAGAGGGAGGCAGGCGAAGGAGACCCGGAGTCCGAAGCCCGGCTGTCTAAACCGGAGTCCCAGCAACAGCAACAACAACTGCAACAACTACAACCAGGGCAAACAACAACTGCATCACGAACACGCAACAAAGTGACGAAGCAACCGACGGACAGTGGGACGCATTGGAGCTTGCACAGTGGTGCGAACGGCGGGGGGATAGTAATACGGCAGTAATGCAGTAATGGCTGATTTGGCTTGAAACACGTTAACTGCAACGTGAATCTAACATCCTTAATTCTATCGGTGATTAAAAATGCAGGTAAAAGGTGGGACGCATTAGTATTTTAACACAATTTTATAAAAATACAATTTTAGAAACTTTCAAAATATTAAATCGTAAGGTATGCAGTTTTCATTATGTAAACACTGCGTATAAGTTATAACGCCATTAAGTAGGCAACATTTTTTTTCAATTAGATCAAGTATCCGCCTAGTTGTCTTTAGTGTATTAATAAATGTAGTTTAAATCTTTTATTTTTTTTTCGTGCTTACCACTTATAATGTATAATAATGTTTTATTTTAATAACTTTTAGTGTTACTCTAAAGTAAACAGGGCGTATACTTGATTGCATCTGCACATGCCTTAAAAAGTATTGCCTACTTAATGGCGCATTATCAAGCAATCAAAATTTTCAGATTTTTTTAACGGGATCTTTTAAAATTACGTGAAGCATACAAAAATATGTGATTTAATTATTTTTCATAGTCTATTAGTTAATAGATGTAATAAAATTTAATGAAAAAATTAAGGTGAATAATTAAAATAAAAGTTACTCTGTTTGTTTTGTTGCCTAAGAAACAATTGATCCCTTTCGACTTTTAAATTTATTAACGTTCTTAGCCGTTTTTTCGCCAGATTTAGTTGGCATTGTGCAAAAAAGTGCCAGCACTGGTGGGTGGACTGCTCGGTCGCTTGGTCGGTTTGTCGTTGGTCGTTTTGGGCGCTGTGCGTGTGTTTGTGCGAGTGTACGTGCAATGAACCCGCAACTACAACTGCACACAACTGCAGCACGCACACTCGCACACCCGCCCACACACACGCACGCCGAGTGCATTAGTATTGGCAACGTTTCGTAGGCGCTGCTGCGTTCATTTACTCAGTGCCCCAGACCCCGATGCCGAGCAGCGACCCACAGTGCGAACCACCACCCCCCACCACCCACCGCACACCTTGCCACTCCACTTAGGCACCCACCCGCCACCAGCACCACCACCCCCTCAGATATCCGCTCCACTCAGCGGGCGAGAACGAGACTGCAAAACAAACAAGATTCGGCATAAATCAGAGGTGGTCAACTATTTACATAGTGGGATGTTTGTATTCGGGAGCGGATTTGTGTTACTTAAAATAAACCAAAGAGCGCCAATTACAGCGATTTCAAAACTAGCAAATAAAAACCAAGGGAAAGTTGTGTTTAATGCTTACAACACTTTATTGGACCATTGCCAAATGGCTGATCAAAGAGTTACTGACCTATCGCATATAGAAACAAGTTTCTCGTATGAACAAATGTTTTGTGAATGTTTTTTGAACTACAGGGTGAAGATATACATATATGTACAGCATTGTGCATAATAACGCTTGAAATCAAAATGTTATGCTAGAACTATAAAAAAAAGGCATTAATATATTTAAGTACCCTGTATTTACACACAACTCGCTTTAAGACACCAATTAGAAGCTTTGATATCGTAAAAAACATGAACCCCCGCATGGTTATTAAAGGTTATTAATTCGGGGCCATAAAAAAATTGAAATAGCTGTAAGCGGACACACATATTAAGAAGATATATCCAGATATATATATGTGTTATGGCCATCTAAAAACATCGAAGATGAAAGTCACTCAAGAATCAATTCGATTAGTGCCAATTGCTGCGTATACGATGTGACTGTACGAAATGGGCCCTATTTGCTGGCATAATTTAGCAGTGAATTGGGGTCGGATTGGGGATGGTCCACTTATCCGTGCCCCCGCTTAATTATTCAACGACAATGGGCAATTGTCAATGGCGACTCTATCAATCCGGGATGGCCACTCCACTGTGCCACACATCTCCGTGCATCTGTAATGCGGCCGTTAATGTTTTTAATGCTCCCCCCTGTTTTATTGGCTACTGTTGCGAGCTATCTTTGTGGCCCTGGATCCGTAAATATATATATATATATATATGTATCTGTATATCTGTGAGATGCGTAACTATGAGCGTCTACCACCGAGCCGCATAATGAACGCACACGCACTTTCTTATCGGCCGAAAAGAAAAAATAAAATAGGGAGAGGGACGGCGTCTTTAATTTTTATGGCAGCATAAATGGTCCACCGTAATTTGCTAGATTAGAATTAATTTGAGTCGCAGTCGGGGAAGAAGTACTTGCGAGTACAGTGAAGCCAGCTCTTGGATGGAATGTTTAAATGAAATATAAAACAATTTTGGTACAAAAAAGAGTTTATTATAATTATTTTATCTTGTTCTGAATTGACGCAAACTATATATTGATCTTTGAGTCTCGACCAATAAATATTATTGGAGTTTCAATGGTTGCTCATATATTTTTAAAATGGTAAAAAAAATAAACTTAATAATATAGAATATTAATATAATAGGATGTAGGTTATGTATTAATAGGTTTATTATAATAGGTTTCTGCAAATGAAAAATTCATAAGAGAAGAGCTGTAATTACACTTCTAAGCTATTATTATTCTTTTGTTTGATTTTCATCTGCTACTTTGTAGAAACCACTGTGTCTAATAATTCTGCGGACTGCCAATGTCTGTGGACAAACTTCGACAGTAAAAAGTAATGTATCTGGGGATGGATTCTGTCCGGGTCGGCCGCACATCAACTGCAGGCAGATAGAGGGGCTGTTTGGGGCCCAGGTCCCAAGTTCCAAGTTCCAAGTTCCAGGTTCCTGATTGAGGTCCAGACCCAGGCACATCCACATCCACAGGCACATCCACAGGCTCCAGCTTCAGCTCCACATCAATTGTCGTTCTGCGGATCGGAAGGCACCATGGACCATGGAGCTGGGGCTATCTGCTGTCTGTTGCCTTTGTTGGGTTTTTATTTTCATTTATGCTTTTTAAGTGCTTCATTAAAATCGCGTACGGCTGCGGGGAGCTGTGGGGCGTGGGGCGGGAAGACCTTTGTCAGCGTCATCATCGTGGCACACACAAGCAACAACAAAAAAGTATCTTTCGGATACATGTCCAAAAGCAAGGAAAGAAAGCAACATGGTACAAACCAAAAAAAAACGAAAAAAAAAATGCCAGCGACGACGGTGAAAATAAATAAAAAGAATTAAGTCCAAACATGTTTTTACTCAGTTCACTTCGTGGCTGTAGCTGTGCCTTTAAACACAACAAAAAATAACAACGAAAAATCAGTGGAAAAAATCAAAGCAAATCCAACATAAATAAAAAAATAATCTTGAGTGTTCGGTTAAACATCGTTTGATTCTAATATTGTTGTGCCGCTCAGCAGTTCACCAAAAGATTTGATATGTAATCCACATAGAAGAGCATTCATTAAATTTTATAGTTTGGTAGTTTGAAGTTATCTGCGTATGCTTTCTTCTATTTTAAGGTGTATATAAAAGTTAATCACTTGGTTTATTGTGTTACAAATGTTAATTCTATTGCCATATGCTGTAAGGTTATCTAAGTACTTATTTTATGGTTTTTAATATTTATTTCATAATTGAGCAAGCAATCATTTTCGTTTTATTCTTCTATATAATAACTGCAATTAGAGCGAAACTCTTTTCATATGATGCTGCATTTTACCATACATTTATTTTTCCAGTGCCGCTGCTAAAACTCCAACTCCAAAAGCAGCTCAAACTCCGGCTTCAAGCCTATGCCCCCTGCATCTGTATCTGTAACTCTGGGTGACTGTGTGTGTTGTACCTCCGACTGCGTGGCAATAAGTGTGCCCCGTTCATGGGGCAATGCAAAAAAAAAAGTCAAATAAAAAGCACAAAACAGCATTAAGCATCTTGTTGTTCTTTTTTTAAGGTGCGCATATAAAGAGGCCTTAACAGCCATCCGACCAGTCTTCAGACCGTTTCCCCATCCCCGGTGAATCACAGTGGATTAACTCGATGAAGTACGCTGTCAAAAAAAAAAAAACATGCAGGCTGCGGCTTAGACTTATGTGATATGTGGGTGATAGTGGTAAGCTCCACTTTAATAATTATATTAGAAAGGAGGAACAACATGGAAGTTATCAGTGTTTTGGGTTGGGAAACAATCATAAAGAGATCTTTCATTTGTCTCATTAAATTTGGTTTTTTTTTATCAAATCTAGTAATTATATTATTTAGAATTTATTAATGTTTATTTGTTTAGACTATGTAATGCCTACTAGTTCAAGCTCCAAACTATTATGCCGGCCCTTCCTATGAACTCAAAAGTGAACTTCACAATGGAAAACGGCGAGTAATAGTATGCTTTGGGAAACAGAGGTTAGCGGATCACTCGTAGTGAATTATTTATGAGCGTAAAACCCTGAAAATCGCCCACAGTGCAATGGCACCGATTGCCAACGTCAGAGATAACAACAGCAACTCCAACAGCGACAGCGACAGCGACAGCGGCAGCAGCAGCAACAGCAGAGGATCGCATTTAAGGCGCAGCATCTCGCATCTCGCATCCGAGGAGCGAATCCATTCGCAGTGTGGGCCGCGGGAAGGATGAAGTGGCATGGAAAGTGGAGTGAGTTCGCAACTCCTTTTCATCCTCATGCCATGTGCAAATCACATACAGTAGCAAAAAATTTCGACAGTTATTTACGATTAGCACAAAAGATACGAGACATGACATGCGCTGAATGGAGCCGGGGAGCAGGGGCTTCAAAATGGGCATGGGGCATGGGGCATGGAGTATGGGTATTGGGAAACGGGGACTGGGGCATGGGCCTCTTTGGTTGGGGCACTGAACACTGGGGACAGATCGGACAGACCCGAACCGGGAACCCAGCTTCAGCTACAGCTTCAGATACAGATACAGCTTCGACTTCAGCTCTGGCCTACGCTCCCCATCTGTGCCGGCTACTGTTCCAGCGGATACGTGTTGCCTCAGCGGGTGTCGGACCACAGATCGCCGCTCTTCAGGTTTACTGCGCTACGTGTGTATGAATGCACTCTACAAGATACAGCTTCAGCCAGGGGAATAGATCCCAAAATACGAGCAGATATTATAAATTCCCACTGTGGCTAAACTATTATATTCTATGGTGATAAAGTCTGTTTAAAAATATGAATCTTGTATTGTTAGATTATCATATTATGCTATATATGATGTACGGCATGTTTTTTGTCTTTTTAAGCGCATCAGTTAAAATATTTTATAAATTTCTGAATAAATAATAACTATAATATTCGTTTCATTTTACTGTTTAGATTCATATGGAGTCTCGAAAACAGTGCGCATAAATATATAATTGTTTGCTATAACACTGAATAACCTACATATGTGACCACTGCTGTACCTGCACTAACAAACACACACTCGCAGATGTGAAAAAAGAACATAAAGTACGCACACTTATGCATGCGGGACAATGGCGATGGGGGCACATTTGTTAGCCGAGCTGCCTTTCTCCAGCGCCAAGAGCTGACCTATTAAATGGGTAAACTACTTTGTGTATCTCCATCTCTGCATCTATTCGCTGATCTAAAATGGGCCATAAAACGTGAACTTCAATGGTTAAACTCGATTCGATGCGATGCCGCTGATTCGAGTTATAGAGCTCGAAATTACAGGGCCCAATCTATAAATGGATCATTGTCGTGCCTCTGAATTGGATTACTTCAGAAGACGAGCGGTGATTTTTCAAGGGTATTTTCAAGGCAAATAATGTAGAATTTCTGAAATATAGGTAATAACCTGATTTGTATTATTCACTATGAAAACATAAAACAAATCTTAAAGCCTTAACTAAACAGCGTTAATAAATGCCAACAGTTTCCATCTAAAATGCAAAATTCAAGCGGCAGAGGATGGAAAAAATCAACCCAAATCGGTGGTCACTAATTGTGGCTGTCTGACGCTTTATGGGATTTCATTAGGGATTTCAAGCGGCAGTCATTAGACCACTTGGCCACTTTCCATCCAGAAGGTTCCGGAGTGCACGCGAAATTTATGTACCTCCTCCGTTCTCCGTTCTCCGGCGAGGCACTTGCCGCGACTCCTGAATCTCCTGGAACCAGGAGCTTCAGTCCATTCCTGTCCTGTCCTGTCCTGTCCTATCCGTAATGCTAGTTGGCCATTTGGCTGTTTGGCCATTTGGCCGTTTGGCTGTCAGGCAGCTGAATAATTTAGCCGCGATAATAAGCGGCTGTAGTGCAGTGTCCACTCGTCCGCTGGCCAGGATCGCATTTGGCCATAGGAAAGTCGCTCTTGGTAGGGAGGAAAAAAAGCGAAAAACAATTTATCGAGTCGTGCGTCCTGTTGCGTGCCTTGCAATTTAATTGCGGTTTTCGGGGGCGTGGCAGGGACGCCTACCTCCTACCGCCTACCGCCCATCCCATCGCATCGCATTGCCTTTGCGTGCATTTTAATGCACTTTATCATTCGCCTCTGGCCCCGTGTTTTATTATTTATATTTACTATAATTTTTCCGAATGGCCGGCAATAAAAAGAACACAATATAAGCAGCCATGGCACAGTAGCAAAAAAAAAAAAAATAATAATAAGGAAAACGGTGAATCGGGGTAAATAGAAGAGCAATAATTATAATTAAATACATTTTTACGTGCCATTTTGCCGTTCGCAGGTTTTTCCTTATGCAAATAAATAATTGCGTACACCTTTCTCCACGCCGAGTTTTAAAACTAAAAGCCCAGCGGAGTGAAATAAAAATGGTACATAAACGGGGGAAAAAAAGTGCGGAGGCAATTAATAAAGCCAGCTACCGGAATGAGAAATAAAAGCCAGAATATCTATGAATAAATCAGATGGCTAATGCAATCTTAAATTTGAGCGTGTTTATTACTATTCCGTCGCTGGATTTTTAAACGAGATTTATTTGAATACAGCAGAGCATATAGTTCTTACTTAATTGCAGTAATTATCTGTTATTATACTATAGTAACAATTAAATAATTCGCATTTATTGATTATCATAAATTAAGAAATAAAATCTTAATGCCATAAAGAACTCACTTAAAATATATATTAATTAGCATCTTTACCTATTACTATGATATATTACTATAAGCACAGTACATTTAAGAAAAGAGCATATACAAATTTTTCCAACTAACAACGCTATTATTTTTGTGGAAATCCTCAAAACATGAAAGTTTCCGGAACACTTAAGTCCATATTTGGGAAACAATTTTGTGCTGACACATTTGATATGAAATTTGATTAATTTCGTCACCTGATGGCACTTGCTGATAAGCCATTCAAATTAAAATGATTGACACTGAAATTGCCTTAATGAATCATTAAATACAAATTACACATAATCGGTGACATTCTCCCCATCTTTTTCCTTCATTTCCCGGTGCGAGTTTTCTTCTTTTCTTTAATGGGTGAGTGAGTATATTTTGTTTTCCTCATGCGGGAAAACGTTCAGTCATTCTGCTCCCCCTCAAAGTTTTTTTCGCTTCGTGTTATTTTATTTAGGTTTTCTTTCATTCATTTTTTTTTTTGTTTTTATTTGATGAACAAAATTGCGTGCCGATGCAAGAAGGCAAAACACGCATAATGGATAAATGCGAACGGCAACGGCAACGGCAAAATGAACAAGGAATAAATTCTAATTGCATGCTTTTGGCATAAAATCAAAATTCGTTATAAAAATGCGAAAAGTGAGGAAACAAGGGAAGCCGAACACAATCACACAAAAGCACCAACAAAAGGGCAAAAAATTGCTTGCCAAATATGCCCAGAATGAAGTCAAACAAAAACCTAAAACAAAAACTTTTCAGATATTTATTGGTTCTCTTAGCCGAAGCATTACTGCACTTGGGTTCCTGAAAAAAACATTTTACTTCGCACTTACAAGATTGGCAAAAGAAACTAGTTTTGCTTGTGAGATTAGAAAAATTACTTATAGTTTTATGTAATAAAATATTTTTTATAATCAATACATTTAACTTTATTTATACGATATAATGGAGTTACTTTGTGTTGCCCTTAGCTTCTAAGCTTTAACTTAAAGCATCGGTATATATATTATTACTACATTATTACTACTTAATTAACATTAATTACATAGCTTACGAATAATCTGCTTTACATATGCTAAGATTGTAATCCCATTCATTGGCAATAAAAAGATATATGTCGAAACAGATGATATGCAATTATAATCTATATCATATATCATCATCTGTCATATATGACATATATCATAATTTTCTTTAAGGAAAATATGTATAATTTTAATTTTTTTAAAATTTTAAAATATTTGTTAATCTTAATTATCTGAACCCGATTTAAATCTTCGTATTCGGTTATCCCTTTCTCAAAGGGTAGGGTATTCCGAAAAAATCAGTTTTAATAAACGTGTCAGGCAACAAAAAGAGGCAACGGTAGCAGCTATATATACACTATATATGTATAAATATATAAGTTTATATGTATGCATACCCATGTGTGTGCGTGCATGCAACGCATTAATTATGAATTTAATTCACCCAGGCCTTTGGCTGTGTGTGGCAAGGGGGGCGAGGTGGGCAATGGTGGCAAGGAGGTGGGGGTGGGGGACACGCAGGCAAGTGGCAAAGTCAACAAATGTGCAACGGACACAATTTTCTCAATGCACAAACACGAGGCCAGCCCGCGGCCAAATGGCCTGGCCCCTTCCCCATATTTTAACCCCTTCTCGGCCCCTTAACCCTCTCGGTTGCCCACAAATTGCGGCGATGTCTTCGGTGCCTTTGCCACTTTTTCGTAATTTTTCATTGGAAATATCGCGCTACGCAGTTGATTGCAGCATTTAATTAAAGCAACAGCAACAGAAGGAGCAGCAGCCGCAGCAGCAGCAGCAACAATTTAAGAGGGACACCACCAAAAATTAACACACAAGCAGAAATATGTTTAATGTATATCTTAAGATTAACATTTACTCACTGAGTGCGAGGTTTTTTTTAAAAGGCAGCGCTTTTCAATTATACAAGGTTATAAAATGGGAATTAATTTCAAATATTTCTTTTTTAAGCAATCACTTTTATAAAACAGAAAACCTGATTTTATTCATTTTATTTTGTTTTTTTTATTAAAACTACTCACCCTGTAGAACCTTTTGTTTTGAAATCAATTTGATGGCAGTGCAATTTTTTGCAGTGCACCTCCAAGAACCGCATCAACAATTGCAATTATAACAACAACAGCCAAAATCAGAGAAGGAAAAAATAATATAAAATCAAAGCGAAAAGCAGCAGCAGCAGCAACATCCTGAGGCAACAACAAAGCATAACAACATGTTGCCGAGATATTTATGCGCAACACTTGACAGATTTATTTATGTGAGGTTATGCTGGTGTGCTGATTCCACTCGGCCGCCAATATATGTACATATATACGTATATGTATCTGTATCTGTATCTGTTTGCCTTCCATGCTCAATCATTCTGGAAATCGGACTGGAAGGAGGAGGAGGAGGACGAGGCGTAGATGCATCAAAGAGATAACTAAAAATTTTCGGTTTTAATTTCTACACTCATATATCAAATTTGCCACATATGTACATATAGATTTGCTTCTGTGAAACTAATGAACACACTCTTTCATTTATATTTGAAAATATCAATCATTTTTTTGGGCAGCCATGTGTGCACATACAGGATTCATATTCATCTGTATCGCTGTATTTTAGTTGTAAAATTTTTTAACAACTGATAAATGTGTTTTCTGGGCTTGCAAACAAATAAATTATGATAAAAGTTATCGTGAAAATATCAATTCATTGTTGCACTTAAGTCAATTCTACCCAAATGTTTATCCAATGCTACTTTTTAAAATTTACCCTATCAAGTCTATGGACCTATTGCATGTTCTATAAATTCCCGAAGGTTTGCTTGTCCAAGCATCACATGTCGAAAAGATTAGCCCCATTTTCCATATTTCTAGCACTCGATGCGTTGGATAAATCCAACGTCGATGGGGCTGGTGCATTGCGGGGGCACGGGGCCATAAATCAATTTACATTTTCTGGGACTCTTCCTCTTTTTTGGCAAGTTAAATTTTAATTAAAATAGAATGGAATGGATTCGAAACTAATCGAATCGAATGGCATGGCATCGCATCGCATGGAATGGAATGAAATGGAAGCGACCGCAGCCGAAATGTGCCCCAGTTCGATGCGTGGATAGCGACAATTTCCCAGAGACTTTTCAGTTTCGAAAATAGCTGAAATATCTGCTCTAGTCCGTGCATCGCACGTCCGATTCGGATACAACATAATTATATTGGAAGCTGGCCCATAAATCAAAGGCATAGTGTCGGCACAGCCACTGCAACTGCAACTCGGTTGAAGGAATGGAGCTGCGAATGGGTATGGCCATCGAATGGCACACTGAAAGAATATGTGTGTACTGCTTCGCAAATAGCCATATGTGTGCCTATTCCCCAGTTTGTGTTGCTAAATATGTGAGCAGTAACTTATGAACATTTTGAAAACGTACATCTGTTGTATATTTTTAAATATAAGTTTTAATTAAAACCTCTGAATTCTAATATGATTACTTAATAAAAAGATCCACAAATATTCTCTCACACTTTTCTCTCACACTTTTTATAAATTTCTTCCAACATTTTAGCTCTATATTAAGATTTCTTTCTGTGTATATTTCGTGGTAACGAAAAGGGAAATGTTTGTGTGGGCGTTGCGGCCGAAGAAAGAACCTCTCCACCATTTGGCAGCATGTGGCAAGTACGCGAACGCAAACGCAAACGCTTCACTGCAACTTGTAGCTGCAGATGAAACTGAAGATGATTTATGCTGCATTTGTCTGTCTGTCTGCAGCATGTGCTGCATTCACCCAAATTCATTTTAACCAAGCCCAATAAATTGAAACAATATTTATTTTCGACTCGCTGCCAACATATTTATTACCGCCGCATAATAAAGGCGCAAGGCATTCACTAATGAATTAAAATTGAGCCAACAAGTTGAGGAGTGAAATGTATTGAATCAAGTTCTGCTTTTACAATCAAAAGTGGAATATTTTCCGTTCAAAATGGCTTTGCTTGCAAGATATATTTTCTAATTCCTTTAATGTTAAATGTTTTAATCATGAATTTTTATAACAAAGGTACAACTTGTTTATGCTAAAAGAATATAAAATATTTGCTATAAAATGACTGGCAAAACTCGTGGAGGGCATGCATAGAACACAAATTTAATAAAAATATAGTTCATTTATTCGGTCTTCCATTTGATTTCTTATCTGCCGAACGACCTCCAATAAAGTTCGCATTTGATGGCACACAAATCAAATGTTTTTCAAATGAAAACTACGTACACATAGTGAGTCGTATGGGGCACAAAGCCACTCGTTGTCTTGAGTTTGTTAAATGATCTGTGGACGGTGGCCCCAAAGATTTCGAGTACAAATTGGATGCAGAGGGGGAAGGGGGAATGGGGCTGGAGGATGGGGTCAGCGAAGGTCAGCGGTGTCGTAAACCGAAATTTGTTATTTATACACGAGCGTTGACACAGAATTCGGGCAAGTGCCATAAATTATCGCATAATATTAACATACAGCCACGTAACGAGTGCCACATCTCGTGCACTTTATGTTCTGGTATTGGATTACATAACGCCGACCCGGTTGAGTTATGATTGCAGCGATACGAGGCCGAAAATTCCTTACCATATAGAACCATAGAGTTGTAATATTTCATATTTTATTGGGATGAAATATTGTTGCATCATCAGCGCCGGGGGAAGTCTGTCAGAAGCTAGAGACCACAACCATTTCCCGATGAGTTATACTCCTTGAGATGCCTTTTTTTCTGGGTTCCACCATATGCTCATTGACCGGCAATTTATTCAGCGATAAGAAACTATGGTTGCTCATTTGCATTTTGCTGATGGCATCTGGTTAACAAATTCAAGAACCTAAAGAGTGAAATTTTATCGTATGAAATGAACTTGGGTGAAAAAGTGACTTTAAGATATCAAAAGACCACTAAAAATAGATTATAACCACACTTCAAGGCAGAATAAATATTACAACTTTAATAGGCAATAGTTAAATATGCTTTAATGACTTTAAAACACCAATTTTTGCTTTTTATACAACTTTCTTAAGTTGAAACTACCTGAAATGTCAATATTTGACAACGTGCCTGTACATCAGTCTCTGTAATTTGGACTCCCTAATATATTCCACTGCATCTTTCACCACCGAAATAAGAAAAGCGGCGTTTTCCGTGGCCATAAACAGCTATCAAAGAAACACATCCATCGTTACGGACATTAATGTCGCTAAGAACATACTGTAATCAATGAAAAGCAGATTAAAGTTATTGCCATGACCGATTCTCAAGGCAAATGCTCACCGGGATAACAAAAAAAAAAAACGAGAAAAAGGAAACTATGAAAGAAGGACTTGCAGAGCTTTTGTTTGGATACCAGGGCGGGGATTACGGATTACAGCCGGTTGCCATGGTCATAAACATTTTTATTACGCCAGTATATGCCCATTCAAATCTGAGCGGGATTGATCCGTGCGATTCTCACGTTGTAAAAAAATATAAGCGAAGAACTTTGTTCTTTTGAAACCGCCCCGACTTTTCCACCAAACTTACAGCTGCGCTGGCCAGAGAAACCGATTCCCGGTGGCATGTGGTGTAAATTTCACAAAGCCGGAAATAAATCTTAGTTATGCCTCGGCCGAAATCCCTCAACAATGGAACTCAGAAACTCAAAAACTATAAATTGCGTCATAATTTTGCGCTGGCAAACAACAAAAGGGGGAAAACGGCGTTGGAAAATTGTGAAAATCTTTTTTTGGGGGTTCAGTTCAGGTTGTGAAAGAACGTGAACTAAGCGATCATCGGGGTGCAGCAAGAAGCTTGTTATTATTGCCAGGACACACCCATTTAACCCAAATGCATTCCCATACATGGCCATACATTTACTCGCAACCCTCGAGAAGCGCGACTTTTATCATGCAAAAGATAGTGCCTTTCGCCGATCTTCCTTGAGATGCTTGGCCTGGGAAAGGGCTTTATTAAATATCTATAAATCAGCGAGCGAAAATTGTATTGTTACGCAAATTTTGGCTTTCACCTCCTTTAGAATTCACGCATTGACAAAAGGTAATTGTAAACTTGTTGCCTTTTGTTAGGCAGCCCAAAAAAAAAAATAAAAGAAGTCCCCCAGAAATCGCAATCTATCAATAAAGTTGTCGGGTAGGTTCTTGACAATGGGTGCACGGGAAAACAACAAACAAACAGAGCCCGCTTGACAACGCGAATTTTCCAGGGGTTTCCACTCAACTTTTCCTCACAACTCTCGTTGGCCATTGTCTGCGCTGCGGTTTCCAGTTTTCCTCGTCGCTCTCACATTACAGATCCGGGAATTATGCCCCTTCCCTCGAGATATTTTTTTTACTTTATTTTATTTTCGGGATCCTCCTTTTAAGGGTATGGGTTCAGCGTTCGGATCCCCCTGCAGTTATTAATTACGCATCAAAAGATACCGATCTGCAATTTGTATCTGAAGAGGCCTCCCAGTCCAACTGTGATTTGTTGCCCTGCCTTTAATGGCTTCTATCTTCGATCTTGCCCCGATGCAGATCCATTTGCATATTATGAAATTATGTAAATGGCCGCCCCAAAAAAAAAAAAGCACAGACGCAGACAATAAAAACAGTAGTCGCCTTCGCCGCCCAAATTATATGAGAATTAATTATGGCAATTAGATCTTATCCGTTGCGGTGGGTCCTCCGCAGTTCAGTTGGCGGTGGATTATACAAAATTTTAATTAAAAATTAGTTGGCATTTCATTTTACGCTCATCAATTAGTTGTTGGCCATCGGCTAATGATCTTTGTGGCGTCTGTGGGGAAAAACTACAAAGGAGCGGATATGAAAATATGAAAATATGAAAAAGGGGAAATCAATTTGAACTGGTCATGGAATCCATATCACCTTGGGGTTTCGGCGTTCTGAATGTTATATATACCATTTGAAACAGCACCTTTTCGAGTTCCATTTTAATGTGCGAGTTCCCAGGCATCTATGCCTATTTAATAACATATTTCTCATGGAGCCACAATGATATCCGAAACCAATTTATTTGTAAATGAAGGGAAAAGAGGGTAAGATTTAATTGGACCTGAAATAGATTCCAAGAGTTAAAAACACATGAATAGATAGTTATCATTTGTAAAATACTACTTTCAGTGGGATAGCAAAATAGTTACACCATCGAGAATTTCCGGAATAATTACTGTGCAATGCAATGCTGCAGCATACGACTAACCAGATAGGTAGTATTATTAATCCAGATCATGGCAAATTAAATTAAGTTCCACTCGTAATCCCGCACTATTTAATTAAACCATATCATAGATGTTAACAAAGTCAATTGTTCTTTCGGTTTTTCCGGGGGCATTCGGTAAAGTCCCAACTAGAAAGATTCAAGTGGTGATCATACCGCCAGTTGAGCATTTTTGGAATGCTGCGGAAAACAAAAGGCGTAGCCAGAAGGGAAAAACGCCAAGAATGAATCTCATTTCCCGTGGCATCGGCGGTCTGGGAAGTGGCCAACTTGGAGACTCCAACTTGGCTAAATGGGAACTTCGCACCGTGCCACTTACAGAAAATATGTGGTAATTATGCTGCCAGTTACAGACAAACAAACAGAACCGCCAGACTCGTGGAGTCGGAGGCCGGTGGACAGAACACAATGTTGTAAATTGTGCAGTTGTCGAGTGGATTCTATTAATTGTTCGGTTAAACGTGAATTTTCACCGGAACCGCTGGCAAGTTTTTCATACGCTGGACAGGGAAAGGGACTGCGGCCAAGTCGGAAATGTGGCTTTTCTATGGAACTTTGTGGTACCCTCGAAAAACAAACATTGTCATACCCTCGAAAATAAACTAAACAGCATTCATGAGAAAGCAGCGCTGTAACAGCTCAATTTTTCAGTCTCCAGCTTTGGTTTTAAAATGTTTATTAATGCATTTTATTATCAGCACTTAAGCATATTTCCTTATTAAGAGGTATGCGCCTAGTTCATCCCAATTCCTTGAACTTTTTCCAGCTTGTTTTTGATCTTTGTTGTGGCGTTTTGTTATGAAATGAGAGAGAGGCAGCGAAGTGTACCGAACCGCACCGCACCGGCAAGAACTCAGCTGCTCGAACCACATACCAAGATGCCCCATCCCTCACCAGACTCCCTTAGTCGCGGTTACCTTCCTCCCGATCCCCTATGGCACTCCACTCCTGCAGTCCAGTGTCCCACTCCAGCTCCATTTCGACACGGCAGAAAATAATAACCAGGTGAACTTAGATACAACAGGATCTTCTACCCACAGATAGTTTACTTTGATATTTTGTTACACTTTTCAAGATACTATCAAAGGATGCGCAGAGTTTAGGGATATCAAGAGCCCTCTAAAATTTTATAAAATTTGTATTTCTTTTCTCTCAGTGCAGGCTCTCAGCTGTTGTCGTTGTCGGTGTCAGTCGGTCGCCTGTTCGCTCGGCTGGCTGGTTACTACGAGTATAAAGTCTGTCGATCGGCGGTTGTCGTTGTGTTGCGGGTTTCCGGTATTATGCCCATTTACGAAGGCTGCGAGAAAGGCAGCTACAACTTGAGAAGTTCTAAGGTTACAAAAAACCGACAGCAGCAAGAAAGCAAACAATAATGACAGCGACAGCAAAACGCTGATGGGACAATGACAATGCACACTGGGCCAAAAGCCCAGGAGAATGGCTTCAACTTGTTCGTCCAAAAGAGCTGAGGATCAACAAAGACTATAGTAGTTGAAAAGCCATATTTATGAGCTCAAAAACATAACTATCTACTGGTCGTATGCATATATCCTTAATAAGCAATTATTAAGGAATCAATTAGTGCAAGAAAAGCTTTTTAGTTTACAACTCAATGTGGAATATTACGTAGTATTGCGCTGATGAAATTGAATGTCTTCAATTTAAGTAGACACTCTATTTATATACATTTATAAAAGGCAGCATTGTTTGTGCCGCAGGCTGTGAGGCGGTCTCTTTGAGGCAACTTTGAGCGTACTTCAAGACATATTCCTGCAATCAGCTACTTAATTTACTATCACCTCGATCTGTATAGTTTCACTTGCCGAGATCAGAGTGCGGCTGGATGAAAAACCAAGTAAATGCGAATAAATAACAAGCGGCCAACCACAGTGACACCGACAGAGATAGAGACACGGACAGAAAAAGAGATAGAGATAGAGACAGAGACACTGACGACACAAGACAACGTCAGGTCAGCTGAGTGAGACAGGCGACCAGCAGCTTTAATTGTGCCAAAACATTCTGAGTGCCCGACTACCCGTACTTCTACCGCTACCTCTACCTTCACTTCCACCTCTACCAGTAGATAGTTCTTTGAGCAACAGCTGATTCCGGTTGGTGGGGGTACTCAGATGGTACTCAGTGGGTACTCAGGGGGAAAAAGGGGCCAAAAGGGGTCTCTGAGGTCGGGGCTCTACTGTCAATGTCATCATCAGGGCCCAAAACCAAAACGAGTATCAAAAGCGGTAGCAGGCAGGCATTCCGGTAGCCGCTGACGTTGGAAAACAGAATGTGCTGGCTCTTGGGTTACTCGGGATCAGTGCTGGCTGACTGGCTACTTTCGAGCTAGAAAACACTGGGAAACCAGTTAATATATTCATAAATATAAGAATATTCTCTGCAAAATATGAAAAGTAAGTAAGAACTAGTCAGTAACTAATACAATTTACATCCTCTTATATTAGAATAAAATGTTATACTTTCAAATATCTTAACTATATGTGTAACATATAACACCTTTTTTGAAACTAAAAACTAAAATGGTACATACCAAATTACCCAATGTAGTATCTAGTAAATATGTCTAGATTTCTATGTAGCTTAAGTTTAAATGGAATTTTTAGATGGTTCCTAATGGCCAACACTATTTGGGTTACCTTTGATGAAGGTAGGGGAGTACGCACAGAAGTACAACCAGCGATGAGGGACGCGGAGGGCAGAAGATGACGCTGTCTTCTCGGTCGCTGCTGGTACTTAAGTTTATGATATGAAGTGCCACGTCCCCTGGAGTCCCCTTCCCCCTTCTTCGACTTCGCCCCGCACTGAAAATCAACCTTCGCATTGTTGTGCAACAAAAGCGTTGAGAACTTGTTAAAAAATGAGTGGAATTTCGCGCTGCATTGCACTTGGGGCACCAGCGCCTGCGAAAAGGGTCTTGGTTGTTTATGTGGATGTGAGCGAATCATGCGGGCCAGGATGCCAGCTGAGACCCAGCCGAGGATGGGTGCACTGGGGGAAATTGTAGCTTGCTTTATTACTTATTTAGGGCACTGTCTAAAAGACAAAGATGACAATTTGCTGGGCACAAAGTGGAGTTAGTTGTACTTTATTATGGTATATCATATATATAATACATACTCAATGTAATGATGTTGCTTAGCTTTGATCTTTCTTTCTCTGCATGGCTTTGCACTGGATGTGGTTATTGCCCGATCCCTGTCTCCGATCTCCCGATCCCTTAAAGCGATCCCCATCTGCAGAAGCCCTTGTCATTGTTGTTGCAGCAGCTTAAGAACCCGAAAAGGGTTGCACCCCAGCCTGATGATACTGCCACAGCCACAACCACGACCACGACCCATATAATAAGCTTGATAAAATCAACGCTCTTGTTCAGGCACAGAAAAAGCATAAAAAATGCAGCCATAAAGAGCAGTAATCTAGAAACAATTACTAGGAGCACGGAATACCCATTGGTAATAAGGTAAAAATAGTATTAGGAATAATTATACAATATGAAATAAATTAAGAATATATATGAACTATAAACTATGGAGTATTCAAACAAATTATATGGTAAAATTAATTACTCTGATTTGAATATGTTAAACTGATACGCTTAAATTAATATAAATGTACGCGTGACTGAATGCAGATTTCAATGCAGATACCATGCCCAATATTTTGCAGAACTTTGATTCAAAAATGTAACCCGTATTCCTTTGTGCACACCCTTATACAGGGTAGGGATATAAAGCGTAGGGATACAAATTGTTTTCATTGCATACGGGAATTAGCCAGCGGCTGGGGGCAGAGGATCTCGAAAATCCAGGGTGGATGTGGCGATGTCAGGACAGCGGACTTGTCTGTCGGCCCATGAAAAACAATTTGGAATTTAATCTGTTCCAGAGGAGAGATGCGCACCGCAATGGCTATGGCATTGGCAATGACAATCCCGAATCCCGAATCCCGAATCCCAAATCGCGAATCTCGATTCTCGAATCGCAATCGGCATCGACGTTAGCCCGTTTGGTTGCCAGTTTGCTGGTGTGCTGATGTGCTGGCTGCTTTTGTTTACTTGTTGTTTCGCCTTTATTTTTTTTTTTTTTTTTGGGTGGATGAGCCCCGGCTTATGTGCAGCCAACTTGAAGTTGAAGTGCAGGGAACTTGCAGCGGGATTAGTGTCACAGGAAAGTCGAGAAGAGCGCTAATAAGACGGCAGTTCCGCTCCCCAGCGACTTGGGCAGATTTGGCGACCAACTTTTGCCATCGGTTTGTTCTTGCGGCGAGAGGGGGCGAAAGTTTGAAGGATTTGCGCAATTTCCTATAATTGAAGCAAGCCGGTGGAATCACATCATCATCGTCCTTGATGCTGTCAAAGCATTCTGTGGCTTCCTCTTGTTCAGTTCAGTTCAGTTCAGTTCAGCCAGCACAGAAACTCCGCTCCATCGATGGCTTTGCTGTTGGGAAAACTGCCTGAGTGCCAGAGTGGCAGTGTGGCAGAGTGGCCACTTTAATTGGATCCACGTGAATGGGCCGTGAAAGTAGACTTTTTCCATGGTTTCTGCCAAGAACAAAATAGAAAGTTCGCCATCAACTAAGATCAGCCAGATTGATACGCTTTAAACTTGAGTTGTCTTGCCTGCCATTAAATTTAATAGAATATAATGGGACATAACAAATATATGGGTCTTGCCTGTGTTGCCTGAGTTTGACTAGGAAAATTACACCATTCAAGTTGGCTAAGCTTGCAATTTTAAAATAATTTTTTTGTCCCATAATATGGAAAAAGTTGGAAGCTGAGGAGAATGAAGTAAGCATTATAGAAATATCTTGGGGAATTAAATAATTTAAATTAGGTATAGTTGCACAACTGATTTCTTTATTAAGTAAGCTACACCAAGTCAATTATATGTCAATAATGAATTAAGAGAGCCAGTGAAAGGAGTGAATATTCCAGCATTCACCACCCAATGACCCACGACCCACTTAAGTGTGCAAATCTCGACCATATGCTGGAAACCACCGACACGGTCATCGGATCCACTGGCCGTCAGCTGTCCAGAGCCCAGTAACTTGTTCTCCAAACGGGGCATGCATCCACATTTACCATTCGACCAACCATCCATCCATCCACCCATCCATCCATCCATCCATCCATCCATGCACCCATCTAGTAACATGGCAAACACTTCTTTTGTTTTGTGTACTTTTCGTGGTATGTTAATTTTGAAGAATGCCAGCGGTTGGGGTGTCTCCATTTGTGTGTTGCCAACTGAAAAGAGCACAGGAAAATACAAAAAAAAACCAGAAAAACAAAAAAAAAAGAGCCAACGCACGCATAATATATTGTATTTTAGCCGTGCCCGTGACCATGTCCAGGGTCGTATCTTGTATCTCATATCTTATGGCTCGTATCTGTATCTTGCGGATCTCACACACCCGCAGTGTTGTTATGTTTGGGCTTGTGAAGCAACTCCAGCCTCAGTCGCTTGCACTCGTCGTATTCGTATATCCGTTCGTAGTCGTTAGCTTCTGGTATTTTATGCCGTCCATCGCCTCTTCCTTTCCATTCGGTTCCATTCTGTTCCTTTTTCTTTCCAGAACACCTTGCCCTTTCTTTGCCAACATTTTCTGGCCTGTCGCTTGGACGGCTTCTGTTGTTAAGTTGGCATTAATGTGTAGTCGTTTGTAGTTAATTCGTTGCCTGTCTCTTGCCCTCTTCCCCTCTTCCCCGATCCACTGACCCCGCAACCTCAACCTCCGCAGTCCGGAACCCCCAACCCCCAGCCCACATCTACCCTCTTCAGCTCTTCAGCTGTTTGGCTGTTTGTGCCCGGGATGTCTGCACTGAATGACTTTAAATGTATCTGTCCGCTGCAAAGTACCGAAAAAATATATTACACTTTACATGAGCCGAAAAAAAAGCGTAAGGAACGAGCGGAAAAGACGACAAAAAACGCACCCAGATACACAAAACACAAATGCCGAAAAGAAATAGAAAAAAAGGGGACGTGATTATAGAGGAAACTTAAGAAGTACCCTGCTATTTAAGTATGGAATAAGCAGAGCTTAGGATAGTAAAATAATATTTCTATAAATAATTTAAAAGTATAGTAAGAGTATATAGTGCAGTATTGAAGAAACTTAATATATATTTAAAGTGAAGGAAATACTAGGCATTAATTGATTGGATTTTAAGTGACAAATTACCGATTGATTTATCAGTAAAGCAGTAAATTTAGGTATGAATATGCTTGGGTGCAGTTTGCAAAAAGTGAAAAATTTTATTTACAACATACAAAATACAAACTGTATTTAACTTATCGGATATTTAATAAATGACTTGTTATTAATAACTTAGTTTTTATGTTGTTCCCCCGACTGACAGCGTTTCGCTTCTACCCAAGATGTCTCAAGGGTATAACACTGACACAAAAAGTAAAAACGATTTGCGACTCAAAGTGAAATTAAATGAAAAGAGAAAAAAGCATTTCCTCGACCGGGGTGATTTGGTATGCTCGCTGGTCCGTCCACCAGCTGAGACTCATTATACGAGTACTACTCGTATATCCCATGCCATATAGTGCTGGCCAACTATCATTTCCACTTCCCATTCGTCCTCGTTCAGTTGACTAAGTGTACACAAATTAGAGCAGGTTTATCTGATAAGAGTCGGAAATTCTCCCCTCGCACACTGACTGCAATCTATTGACGGACATTTAGCATTGTTTCTTTCGCTTTTCCCCGCCAGCACAACGAGGGGTTGGGGGTAGATTATTTTCGCGTTTTTCTTTCGTTTTCGTGTTTTTTGGCGGTTTTTCTTTCGCCCCGAAAAATTTCGTTGAGCTTGGATTGCGTTAATTTGGTAAATGTTTTGACGTTCTTGCAATTAAAAAGGCACCGGGTGACTGGCGAACATGCTGGCAGAGCGGACAGACGAACGGACAGACAAACGGACAGACAAACGGACGGACAAACGGACAGACAAACGGACGGACGTACGGACTGGGGCCCTTCCGTTTGGTTTGGTTTACTTTGTTGAACCCGTGACACCGGGCGTCTGTTTTACTAATTAAAAGCAATGTTCCAGAAATGTGTTTACCTGCTGCTAATGAGTATCCACAATGAATTGCTGTCGTAGATAGTCAGTTCCTCCAACTTTATCCGCCGTTGGCCTCCGCCAGCGAGTTTCTATTCTATCCACCAAATGTTTCGCTGCCGCATTGCGGATTTTCTCCTATACAAATGTATATTAAAATACATATATATATATGTATATGTATATGTAGGTGCAAGTGTGTATGTGTGGTCAAGGAGCGTTACAGCAACAGGACTCCTTTTTTGCTGGCTGTGCTGAAGCGTTAAGATAAGGGCCAACACCAGGGGGAAACGAGTTTTTTCCGCTAAAAATAGCAGTTACATTATGTAAGTTACATGGTAAACACAGGCTGATCCGAGCGATCATTCCAGGTGGCTTTTTAATGGAATTATCTTGCCAGTTAATTTAATTATTTTTGTGGTTTTCTTTTTATCGCGCTGTGGTGCAGCAAAGGTGTAGTAATTTTCGTATTATTGCGCGAATTAATGAATTGCTAATAGAGTTATTTATACAATCTTGTGACCAGATGACACTAATTAAAATTTTGAAGGGAACAGAGCATATTTATCCTTTTGACACCAGTTTTTTTTGATAAGCTTCAAGCTCTTGTTTTCATCCTAAATAAATTTTAGGGTAAAAGTATTTTGGTCTGCATATAAATTTCTAAAAAAGAGCTTGCATGCAAAGGGGAAATAAAAACTCTTGGCATATGTTATCCAATCTAAGCATCAGCAGATTCAAAGAAAGTTGCTGCAATTGTGTTGTCAAAACTAAAAGCACCCGTACATGTCGGCCACCATAACTTTGATATCTTATTGGCCCCGAAGATTATCTGTTACCTATCCAATTGTCCAAACCCCCGATGGCAGAATATCCCAGGCGGTTGGTAAAATATTTACCCGGCAGCAGCTGTTTGAGTGCCAAAGTTGTCATGGGGAAAAAAGTGCATAAATATAAAAACTAAGGACAGGACGAGCTAAAGAAACGCGTCCTTCCACTCAGGTTGGCATCTTCATATTGGTTTTCCTACTGCCGCTTGATTTTTGGTTTCTTTTCTTGGCTCAGTGCGTTTCAGTTGCTGGCGCTGCAGTTTCGGGTGCCAGTTGTGGTATCTGAAAGATACAAAATATGCTCGGCAATTTACCTTTTTCAACTTTATTGCATCGCGTGTACCCTGGAGTGTGTGTGTGTGTGTGTGTCTGTTTGTGTGGGGGGCAGTTTTGGCCAGTGCCTCAAACTGAAACTCATACTCAAACTCAAACTCGAACTGAGAAATCAATGTGTGTAACGAAAGGCAGCCGAAAATAAATGTTCTGTGAAGGAATTTCGACGGTTTTTGCTGCCGTGTGTCTCTGGCATATCCATTGCCATTTCCATTTCCATTCTGATTCCCATTCCCATTCCCATTTCCCTTAGCAATGCCAAACCATTTACTCCGGTCTCGGTTCGAGCGGTTTCGGTTTCGGCCTTATTTGTTTGCCAGCTTGTGTTTATACCTTTCGACTTATTTAATGCCTTTACTTCAAATGGGAAACAGAACCTAAACGAACCGGCAAAGGGCAACGGGCAACAGGGGGGGGACAGACAATGGAAGTTGTTTTCTTTTGTTTTGTTTATTGATTTAAGTTTATTGCATGCACCCGAAGAAAAGCCCCTCGAGGCGTTTTGCAGTAGGAAACACCAATGGTGTATTTACAAATTAATTTACCATTCTAAACATAACATATGAAAATAGAGGAAATGAATAATTATGTTACAATTAGGCAACTAGCACTTCGGCGTATTTTTATGATATTTTCTTAGTAACAGTTTCTGTATTTTTAAAAACAATTTAAAAGAATATAGTTTTGTGAATCATGTTTAAGGAATGTTGAATCTCTTTATCTCTCCAATATTATTTCCATATTTTAACCATTAGGTAATTCCACTATGTAAACATAACTTTTCTCGCCAGATTCGTAAGATCTTGGCCTTAATGTGTTAGATAATTTCAAATAGACCTTGTTCAACTTCCATTAAAAAAAAATACCTAGATGATGTCAGATAGTCACTACATCTGTTTTCGGCTTTGGCTTTCCACGAAATCTTCTATGCTGACCCTAAAATTATCAAGCTTTAAAGCATGCCGCTGTGAGAAATATTTTGGAGCGACAATTTCTCACAGTGTACGCATGAACGGACATCTACAGGAAATAGGTGTAAGTTTTCCTCTTCGTGTTTTCGTTGTTTTCCCTGTGTTTTTTAGTTTTTTTTTTTTTGCCAACATTTCGTTATAATGCGTTTGTTTTGTCTGCCGGCCGGTCAGCGATGTGTGGGCAGGGGGCGGCAGGGGGTGGTGCTTGAGGATGACGGCTGGAGGGGGGCAAGGGGTCAGTCAGGGGGCGGGGCAGTTGCAATTGCAGTTGCAATTCATGCAAGAACGACAGCAACACAACCGACAAGCAGAACGAACTCGAATGTGAATACGTAAATGGTAATGGAATCATATGTTATGGGGGGCGTAAAAGTAACATAGGGGCGTGGCTGCAGCCCAAGCACACCGGAAAAAAAAGTAAAGCTACCAATCCTGTTTGATTGCTAACTGCTATTATCTCTTTAAATATTACCCACTTATTTAAAAGAAACTAGTGATTTTGCAGTTCCATTAAATATTAAACAATATCAAATTTTTTATAATATTTTTGACATATTTTCTGCACATATTGTATACAATTGTTAATGTTTTAATCTGCACTTTTGACACTACTTTTTTAGAACTCATTTACTAGCACCCGAAATTCATTTAAATTTTTGCAAAATAAGATTGACATCAAACAAAACAAAGTTAACTGAAATTGAAAATGTTCCGATCAGAAAAAGTTATAAATATTGTTGCTGTGCAATTGGAGCAGCACAGAAACACAAAAACACAAGAACACAACAGCAACAATCAGCGAACAAGCGCGCAAATAATAAGTTGGGAAATTCTGTGAAAGCAACAGCAACAACAGCAACAATAGCCCCAAATGCCGAATGGCGAATGCATAAAAGTATAAACAATTGACAGATTCATAAATATGCAATTTACTTCACTTTTTATTTCGCTTGCTGCATTTCCTGTTTCGGTTTGTGTTTCTGTGTGTGTTCTGCTTCTGTTCTGTTTCTGTTTCTGTGGCGATGTTGCTGTGTGTGCTGTGTGTTTTGTGTGTTCTGTGTTTTGGTGGGCACTAAAATTACCCAACGGCAACCAAATGGCAACACATGCCCATAAATTAGCATTTAGAAAAAAAAAAAGAGGAAAACCGAAATAAAAATGGAAACGACCAACCGACCGACAGCAGCAGCAGCAATAGCAACAACAAGCCAAAATGCAAAGAGAAATGTAATTCATTCCCCAGCAACAAAAGCAACAACAGCAACCAGAGCAACCAAATGGACCGAAAGGCAGAGGAACAATCAGGCAACTTGGGGCACAGTGGGTTAAATGTATCCATCAACTATATTTTGTACTTTTTTCATACAAAAAAATACGATTTGGTGGTAATTTATGGTGGCTAATTCATATTTGTATGTATATTACAGACTCAATGCTTATTTATTAAACATCAAAATACTTATGATAACATTTATTTACTACCTATATCTACCCATATTTATTTATTTATTTATCTATAAGAAAGTTCCCTTAGAACAGTGAGTTTTTGGCGAACTTGCACCACCGTTGATCCCCAACTACTGGGCCGCACATCTACCGGCACACAGAGAGAAAAAGCTTATGTAGATTTAAGCTTAATTCGATTGGGTTTTGCTGCCTTTTTGTCTTCGCTTTGAAGTAAAAAGCCAAAAATAAATTGGACTTATGCAGCAGGAGCGGCAACAACAGCAGCGGCAAGTTGGCCAATTTGCGGCAAGTTTACGTTGCCGGTGCGGCTCCATTTCGTTTCGTTTCGTTTCGTTTTGGCCAAAAAGAGATAAGTCGGGTCAACAACAACAAGGGCCAAACTGCTGTGCGGTTTAACATGGCCAATTTGACTACGATTTCGGGTTTTCGGCATTGCGATTGGGATTGGGGATTGGGTTTAAGATTCTCTGGTAGCGGCGGGTGGAGCGGGTGGAGCGGGTGGAGCGGGAGGGGCGGATCCTGGTCCGGATAATACCAGGGTATAATTTAGCTTACTAAATGGCCTTCTAAGTGCGATAAAAGGACTTTTTATTAAAATTTCAAATGGCTGTCCGGCAAGGACAAATCCGGAAAAACATAGTGGGGGTGGATTGTGGGTTTGCCAATTGACTTTTATTAAGAGCCCCAAACCCCCAATCCTCCCACACACTTCACCCCCCTCTCACTCTACCCGGCTATTTATTATGTCAAAGTTGGAAGCGGTTTTTAGTTTACAGCGATTGCCTGTGTTTGCTCTGCGATTTGTGGCGATTTCTTGTGCCATCGTTGTAGTTTTGTTGGGACTGGAATTATAAATTATATACTTATACGTATGTTATGCGAGTAGCTCTGGAGATAAAGGTGGGATATGTTGGTAGCTTTATGAGGGATGTATATAAAAAGGATAATTACTATATTATAAATGCCATCCGCTACTATAAACGTAAATACTACTGCTACTTCCTAAAGCTGCTACCACAACTACTACCTACATTTGATTACCCCATTGTATAAAGACACTGCGTGGTAGGTAGCTAGCATTTTCTCGCAGTGCTGGCCGCGTCCAATTGGTATTCCATCAGGGCGTGCCATCATGCATTGTCATTACGCGAAACGCAGGGCCTTCACCTCGCCCGCGCCAAATCCCAGCGAAATAACCAAATTTAATAATAGCGTGAAAAAGCATTCACCTCTTTCATATGCAATCAGAGTCGGAGTCAGACAGACAAACGGCGGAGCTGCAAAAAGTAAACTAAATTCTGAATAATGATGGCCACGCGGAACTGAACTGAACTGGAACTCGAAATTCGAAACTCGAACTCCAACTGGAGCTTCAACCCAAGCCCAAGCCCAATCCGAATCCCAAACCCAAAACCCAAAACCCAGATCCAAACTCCGGTTCTCTACGCTTTCTGATTACGCCGCGTAATAGTGGGAGTGGGAATTGCTATGGAAATCGGCATGGAAATGGAAATGGGATTGGGATGGAGCTTGGGGCTTGGAGCTTGGGGCTCGGAGGTGGGAAAGGAAGTGGGTGAAATTTCGCCAGCTGAATGTCGAATGCAAATCGTAATTTGGGGGCTTAACGTTTGATGGGTTTTTAATAAATGTGCAAAGGCACAGATTTAATGACTGACCCCTTGACTGGCTGCAAAAGAAATGATTAAAGCGAAATTTATGCAAATTTGTGGTTTTAAATCGAATACAAATAGTTGCTTTCAAACATAAATTAACCAATAAACTGATGAAAAAACCTCATATGTTATTTTATAGCAATTAACTTAAACCATAAATATTTGCCAGAAAATATAACAAATTAATTAAAATTCTGAACGCAGTTCGCAGCTTACCACTTGATGGGTGTTTAATAAGCTCATGAGAGTCACAAGAAATTACCAAAATTTGTCAGCTAATCCAATGTGGGATTGACTTCTGACTGGACCCCAAAAAACTCCTCGACTCGAATGGATGGATGGGAAGCTGGCTAATAAGTGGGATTCCCTGGCTAGCAGCGATTGTCTGTGCATGAATCATGCACAGCTTTGACATTTATGGCCTCAATTTATTTGATAAATTTCACACGCACGTTATCAATTGGCAGGCGACAGTGGCTCCCCTCGGTGCTGGGCAATAAATTTTGACGGATTAGTTCGCTTATGAGTGGCATCGGTATCGGCATCGGCAAAAGGACTCGATTCCTCGATTCCTCGATTCCTTGCTGTCCAAAACGGGGCGAGTGGGCGAAACTATTCGCCATGGGATAAACTGTAATAATGGCCATTATTATTTATTTTTATTTTCCTCCCCGCTGTGTGTGTGTGGCGTATCAATTTTCATAAGATATCGATGCCTGGTTATTGATAACCGTGGCTAAAGTCATATTATTTCCCGGTGCTCGCTTCACTGCGCACCGGAAAAGTCGTGAAAATACCCTCCGATTGATAAATTTTCACATTTCAGGCCTGCTCAGCCCGTGCATTTGTCAATTTTGGGCGCAGCTCGGTGGAGCGACTTCTGAATTCCCTCGGATTTCGATGCGCGGGGGGAAATCATCTATGCAATGATTTCGGCACAAATGAGATAGTCATAAAGATTATAAAATGGGGGGTTGGAAGTCGAGGTAATGCCATGGGATGGTTGGTCTGTCCGAAGCAAAGGAATTGCCCTCATTCAAACTTTTTGAAAAGAGTCTTCATCTTGGAAAATAAATTACCAATGACAGATTCTTAAAATCATTTTATTTCTACTTCAATGGGCTTAATATCTCCAAATTTAGGGGTATATTATTCAGCGGAATAATATCACTGCAATCTAAAAAGACACTTTACTTTTTGATTTGCATAACATAATATCGATTAGATAGACATAGCCAGCTTTTAAGATGAGATAGCAAGTAGAAAGGGGTAAATAAACAATTAGTTATCCACATTGTTGAACCCCTTAATGAACATTCTCCAGCTCACCATAAGCTGCATTTAATCAAATAATGATAATTGCTCCAATCCAGGCAATTTGCCGAAGCCAATTGATTAATTAATAAGGTGCTCGAGCTTATTTGAAGCTCAGAATAGAGCCCGGCAATGATTTTGGGTGTGACCGTGCCCTGGCCACCAACCAGTTTCGATACTCCATTTTCTGGGCTACCTACATAATTTAAAGCTAATTAATTTTCCTGGCGCAGCTCATTCGAAATACATCAATCAAAATGCGAGTAGGGGGCTAATTGCATTTACCTGATGACGGTTTTCATTTCGGTACCGCCCTCTTCTTCAGCTTTCCATCAATTGGTGACAAATTATTCACGCTGTCATGTGGAACACTTTTCGTGTGTGCTGTGCTTTGTGCTCTGCATTGGTTTTTGGTTTTGGATTTTGATTTGCCTTTGGCTTTGGTTTTTGGTTTTTGGATCGACTGAATTTTGGAGGTACATTTTTGGGGTAGTTTGTTGCCCTCAACATAAATAAATAGAGGTGAAAGAAAACGCTGATTAGGTATTATAATTAGCGGTTTGTTGGTTTTAATATTTCCCGTTTATGTGAATGGCATCAATTACCGAATACAATCAAGAAATTACGATTTTGTTTTCACTTGATGTTTGAAGGGAATCACGCTTTTGACGTTCATGTAAAGTGATGCTAATTAACACTTAAAAAAAGGCGACAAGTAATTACTTATTTGTTGTACATTTCAGTTTGAAGGCTAGTAATTGTGATGTTTCCATTTAAGTTATGTTTAAAATTATGACATGTATAATTTAAGTGACATTCTTTTTCCGTTCCAGGTACTGAACCCTCTTTAACATGCACCTCAAATCCCAGTTTTTTACACCTCATCCCACTCATGCCTCTCATTCAATTATTAATTTCGATGTCTTGCCCTCTGGTGACCCACAAAGAAGACGTAGAGTTAAGATGGCTTGTAGATAAATAGGGTCTACGAACGTGTTCGTCCGGCCCCTCGATATGAGAATTATGGGACACGTTGATATCGCCAAAATCTAATGCCTAATCCTCGAAATTAATTACCTTCGCTGCACCTATGCCGCATTTCATTCAGTCTGTTCCTATGAAATTAAGCGCAAAGAAAAGAAAATTCCATGTAGCTGAATGTGATCCTAGTGCCCAGATACGAGCAGCTCTCCAGACACCGTACTTATACTTATGCCCGTGCACGTTCCACGTGAGAGCATCAAGATAGTGGGGAAAAAACGTGAAGGCGGAGGCCACTTGACGCTTCCTTCGTGTACACACTGTACTTGCACTGAAAAAGAAATGTACAGGCAATAGCAGGTTCATTTTGCATTAGTTTCTACTGCTATAAAATAAAATATTCATAATTATAAATTAGTTTATTCTGTAGTTAATGAAACAAAGGGATTACTTAAAGAGTTGCTAGGCTAGAAACTGTAGAGATTAACCATGTTTTTGACTGTGGATTTTTTTCAAGTGGCACCCTGTCTATGGCTTGGATTATAGATGACCCGGCCATCGTCAACTTCATCGTCATGTAAATTTTTGAAATATAATTGGCCTAATATTTCAGCCTGTCTGTCCGCCGTCTGTTGGTAATACCCGGTCCCAGACACGTACTACGAGGGCCAACACTCGCACTTGGTTTCTGGCTGGGTTAGTTGGCCCGAAAGCCCATGGCACTCGTACTGGCACTCATGCTGCAGGCCATGATTTTTATCAGTTTACCTTAGTTTGTGTTTGGCTAACGCACCCAATTTTCCACGGAATATGGGTGTAGCCCGTTGCCAGTTGCCTAATGTGGAAACCTCCTTCCATCCTCGCGTTTCAGCCCAACCCAACAAACCAACCAAACCAACCAAATCAACCAAACCAAACCAACCAAACCGACCAAACTAACAAACAGCAAACAGAAAACGACACAATCCGTGCATTAGCCAAACTGAAACTCAAACTCCGACTACAACTCAACTCCATGCCACTTGTTTGCTGAACTTTTGATATTTTCCAGCCAACTCCGATAGTTGTCAGTTGGGATCCGCGAACCTTGGCATTTGCCTGGTCTACGCTCGATATATGTACAAATGTATCTGGGGAGCAGGTGCTGCACTGAATGCGATCCGCAGCCTGGGAATATTCAATCTAGCTGCTTGGCTGCTCCACCAACAATCATAATGCATTTATAGAATACGAAAAAAGATGTGAGGACTGAAGAAGTGAACTATTGCTTAAGAATTAACTGAATAGTGTAGGTATAGAGCATCATGCTTAGCGGATAATGATCATGACTTTATTAGGTTGTGAGCAATATTTTTCTTTTGTTATTTGGTAAATAAATAAGAGCTTAATAGAAATACTTAATAATTACTTCATTTTCTGCATTTTTTTAGGGCTTATTAGGCGGTTAATTTAATTAGATTTGTTTCAGAACTATATGCACAATTAAAAATGCTTTATATATAATTAAATTGTCTTCAAATAGGGTACATATTTAATGTGCAAACATGTAATGTTTTTGTGCCGAGAAGGGCTTTGCTTTTTGTGGCAGAAAACATTCCCAGTTTTCAAGGAAAATACAGACTCGTTTTTCATTTATCAAAAATACATATTTTCTTTGTTTGGAAACTAAAGGCTAAGATGTCCAAGTCATCGCGTTGTTTCAAGCTGCCGCCAGTCAGCTCCTCTTCCGTGTCCTCGATTTCCGGCAGCGAATCGGGGCAAGGATTGGAGGACATGTTGCGCGTGACAAAGGTGCTAACTTCCCAGGCGGAGAATGAAGAGCGTTTCTTGTACGGCGATGGGCCCAAGAAATCGAATTCGGATCTACAGAAGAAGGTCAGTACACCGGATCCGGAAGAGGAGGTGCCCATGGATCCACCATTTGTGGCAATGGTCAGCAACTTGCCAATGGAGTGCACCGAATCCGAATTGCAGAAAGTGTTTCAAAGTTTTTCGATCCGTTCTCTAACCATTCCCAAGAAGGGAAAGCGACCCAAGGGATTCGCTTACGTGGAAATGGATTCACGTGGGGATCTCATTCGTCTGCTGAAAATGGATAAGCTCAAGTGCCGCGGTCGTTGTCTCATGGCCAAAATAAGTGAATTGCCGCCCGAACCACCAAAAAGGGGAGCTGGAGATGGCTTTTTCACTTTTTCACGTTCATGCAGCCAATTCGATATAAGCTCTTCCCATTATTCGGCCAGTGTCAGTGATCTCAGTACCATCGATTCGCCAGTCTCGGCGAATAAGTCACCTTTCCTTCCGGAAAGTGAGTCGTCCTTTTACGGCAAGGAAAATCCCATTAAAAGGGTACCAAGTAGTACAGAGGAATTGGAACGCCGTATGGAGCTTCGTCTTCAGAAGCTGGCCGAATTCGAGAATGCTGAATCGGAGAGAGTCGCTAGTGAGTGCCAGGATGATCAGGATTCCTTCATGTCCTGGAGCGATGCCCTGGACGAGATTAGAAAATCTGAGAATATTTAGTTTTGTTCACAGCTTTATCGCAGCTAAAACCGCATCTTAAAAATAAAAGCGATATAATTGAACGTTTAAAAATGTTCCTGTTCTCTGTAATAAATGTAATTTAAATGCACCTACAGAATATTTTCATTTGCCGCATATTAATTATTAAAACAATGGGCTTTCGATTAATTTTCCTTTGAAAACGCGAACCTGGGAAACCCGTCCAGTGTGCACAAGAATTATGGACCCAAAGTGAGCTAATTAACAAAAATGAAATGAAATGCTGTTAATGAACGGTGAGCTGTTCATTTGCCTCTTGGCAACAGCTGCAGGTTACCAAAACGGAAAGCCAAAAAAAAACCGAAATTAAAGAAAACAATTTATCAACCATATTGACTTAAAGCTGTCAACTGAATTAAATTAAACTGATTTATTAATGTGGCGACAGTTGGGCGATCAAACCGCTGGCGTCCAAAATGCGATGGTGACTGTTATTTTAGCCCTCCAAAGAAGCCACCCAAAAAGCCAACCTCTTTGGACCAACAATACAAAGAGCCGAAAAACAATCCAGTAAGCATACGCTAATTGACCAACTAATTAGCGCATTTAATGGCTGCCATATATATGTATATGTACTTTTTGTTGTATGTGGCTAAAATACGGTCACCGAAACAAGAAAGACAGACTTGCTAATGAAATTAACGTAGCGTGGTTAATAGTTTTGCCAAATTTGGAAAATTGTTTTCATTAAATCGGTCCGATTTAGCTTCCAGTTCAGCTCTTGGCGTCATCTTTCTCATGCATTATCTTTATTTCTTTATTATTTTTATTCATCTGTTAATTCCCGGTCTGCACTTAATGAGTCGGCCCTTGAAGGCACGATTTTTGCCAGCGGAAAATTACTCATAGGCCCAGACATTGTGGCTAACACGATGACTAAGGCTTTGAATCAGCGCGAATGGAAAATTCGGAGTTTGTGTATGGATAGGAAACTAGGCTACTAATTAATATGGGAAAGATTTTTCATTAGCTGTGATATGCTTCATTTTAGAGGGGAAAAATTTTATTTTTATTTACTAAGACATTGAGTGTGAATTAATTAAGTTTACTAACTCGTATGCTTTACATACACTGCTAACCAAATTATGATTGCTTTTCAAGGACTTTGTTCACATATTTTCCAGAGTGAAAGCAGCATATTATCTCTATTGGAATTTCGCCATGAATTTCCAAGCTCAGACAACTGACGAATGTCATATCCGACTTATTTTCAGTTCAACTTTATCTAAATTTAAATGATTCTCCGAACTGGCAGTGTTGTTGCTTCAATTCATCGACTAATTGCTTGAGTTCGCTTCAATTAGACTGGCCGTTCTTCTAACAATTCGGCCGGTTGCACATAAAATGTCTGTCGACGGGTTTCTCCCTTTTTGACCCCGTCTATCCTTTATTCTCTCCCTCTTCTCTTCTCTTCTGCTCTCGACCTCTGTCTCTTCTCATTAACTCAACGGTGCGGACAGCCCTTTCAAATTTGGTCAGAAGCGTGGCCAGAACCGCAGTGCCACTCTAAGCTTCATTTTAGCAAAGAGAAAAATATTGAAAAAAAAACGGATTACAATTTTTAAATGCATAGACTAATATCATAATGCATAATATCATAAACAAATTTTATAAATGCATAGTCTATATCATAAACAAATTTTATAAAGATTTCAATAACAGCCGAGTAAAACTTATTTGATAAAGTTTTTTAAAATTTAATTAAGTTTGTATTAAAAAGTACCTAAAGATATATACTTTTAAAACAACATGACTAGAAATTAAATATGCGACATTGAAAAATTTGTATATATTTTATATTTATATGAGCATAAGTTTTTTCTCCTCGTGTACTTTCAACTACCGGGCCAAAAGCCAGGGGCCACGTCCGGAATGCGGAATGTTCTGGCCATTGCCGTTGCCAATTTCCGGAAAATGGCAATGGGCATCAGGAGCAACAGAAGCGTCGGCCGTTGGGCGTAAATTAAAATTAAATTCAAATGGAAAAGTGTCGTCGCCGCGACCTGGACTCTGATCCGGACTCGGAGGCGGAATTGGAGGATGGAACAGAGGCAGGGGGCAGAGGCAGAGTCCTGGGCATTGGCCATTCGCACGTCTGTCGGTTTATGCAACATTTTAGCAATTATATTCGCGTCGGGCGACATTACAACGGCAATTACACGCAGGAGCCGCAGAACATGCCCGTGGGCGAGGTTTGTGGAGAGGGGGGTGTGTGTGCCACTCCGACTGGCATTCCGGCTTACTGGCATTCCGGCTTACTGTCATTTTGGCATTTTGGCATTCCGGCAGCCCTGTCATCGTCACGTGGAGCGGCAACGTGATCAACTGACGCACCGCTCTGATGGACGACAGTCGTCGCCGCAGAGGGTCCTGTCATTGGCAGACTGGCTAAATGTCTGACTGCCTCACTGCCTCACTGCCAGAATGGCTGAATGGGCTGCCGGGCGGTTGACTGACTCGGATGACAGGACATGGAGTGCAGGACAAAAATATTTCAGCTTAATAACTGAAGTGACGGCACTGAGCAGTTATCCTTGCGCTCGGGGAACAGTTTATATCTTTTTAAAACAAGTTCAAATCCTATGAATGAGTATTAAGTTTAAGTCCGACATTTTTTCATTCCATTAAGTTCCCAAGGACATGCACAGAAAATTATAAATGCATTAAAAGACAAACATTGAGCATATGAAAGTAGGTTTATTTTGAAATATGAAAATGTATATTTAATAAGTTAGAATAAAATTTTTCTGAAGCTAAATCCAATGCATTTAAGATGTGCTCTAAGTTGAATGTTGAAAAATATTAAAAGTGGAGTAGAGTATACAAAACTAGATGGTTCAAAAACATGAATTTCGCCCGTGTGGGCGTTTTACTGTGGGGTTTGGGTAAATGAAATAAAATAAATGAATGGAAGCAATAACCGACCGACATTACATAAAAATCTACTTGGCCAGGACACATAATTTGTGTGTGTGCGACGTGGGCCTATTTAGGTTGGTTGTGCGTGTGTGCGTTCGTGTGTGCTTGTGTGCGGAATATGGCCGACACTTCCGTTCGACATGTTGCACATGTTGCTCCCGTTTCCGCTCCGCCCAACTCCACACAGTTCGGCACAACTCACCTCATCTAAGCCACCATCTACGCCCACTCTACACGGCGAGAAATTACATTGAATTATTAAATCACGTAAAGTTGTATATTATTTTATTTATATTTGTTTATAACTTATTGATATTTAAATTATTATTTTTTTTTATATTATTATTATTTAATTGATATTTAAACATTTCTTAATATTAAAGTATTGTATACTTTGATTTTATGAAAACAGTTTGCATAAGAATTTGAAGCGTTGCTTTAGCATTAAAGCGGTGCATAACTTATATGTATTTATCTAAGTTTCGCTCAAATTGCACTTATTTCTTCGAGTGTACTCCGACCAACTCGTATAAAATACAATATTACTGAGTCGCCATACATTGTTGTTGTCGCTCGGGATGTTCCCGTAGTTGTTATTGTTGGTCACGCATGGTGTTCCTGTCGCTTGCTGTTTTTATTGCCCGGGCTTCCTGCCGTTCGCTTGTTTCATAATTAATATCCTTTCACACATTATTATAACGGAAATGAGTGGGGATATTTTTATTTTATTTTTGCACACACACACACGCATATGTGCATGCAAACACTTTTCCCATTTTATTTTCGCTCGTACGTGTGTGTGTGTGTGTGTGTATGTCCTGCGGTCGGGCGGCAGGAGCTTGTTAAGCATTTTATGCGTTTGGTTTTTCATAAATTTCATTCCGACACAACCCAAACAAGAAGTGTGTAATTAAAAGCTCATGAAAAGTGATTAAAAAGTGAGTTGCGGCTTCGCTGGGTGTCATATATTAAATGTTTTCTCCTCCTTCCACCCATAAAGTTGTCAAAACCATAAAAGGCATACAAAAAATGGAAAATAAAATATTACAATTTTTCAACCAGCTGATGCTGAGGTCAGCAAAGTCCAGTTTGACTTTAAGGTAGAAAAACTGTGTGGATAAAATCCTAAATTGGGTTTTGAACTTTTATGAGAACCAGATCGTCTCTATCATAAGGTCTAATTTACATTGGCTGTCTGCAGTAATCTAGAAAAGTCAATGCCATCTTGTAAAGCCATTTATGTGGTTTTCTCATGGATAGCAAACTGGTTTTCCCCAATTTCCGTCAATCAAGAAAACAAGCAAAGCGTTTTAACGCGAATTGGGCTCTAACAAATGACTACCAATCAACTAACAGGTTTGAATAGATTTTTGGTTTACAGGGGCGACTGATTCTCATTAGAAAAAGAATGGGTAAATGTTACATTGAAGAAAAAAGCTAATAAAACTAATCAAACTTTAGCTTGTTACCCACTTAAGAATTACTTTAAGTAACAAGGTTTTTCTTTCATTGGGAGTATATATGTACATATATATATTTAAAATGTCCTGCAAACTTGACCAGCTGGAGTGATTGATCCTTTTCCTGCCACTCACCGCAACCGCAACATTTCCATAGAGTTTCCTAGAATTCTCTAGGCTGACTCACATTCTGGGTGCTGTGACGCATTTCGTTGGGGGCCGGCATTTAAGGATTAGCATTTGGGAACATATTTATGGTATGCATAAAGATATTTAAAGTGTCCTGCTGCTGGCAGGCTTTTCGGCCGATAACCGGCTTACACGCATGTCCCCGCCAAGGATGACGCATGACTTAATGCCACGGATTTCTGGTGGGGCATTCTGGGCTCTTCGGACTCCGCGGACTACGGACTACGGGCAACGAGTGCCGGATACGGGAACTATCGCACATGCAGGCAGAGTCACAAGCACAATCACAATCACAAGCACAGGGACATGAAACGAAACGGAAGGGAAGGGAACGCATGAGTGGCATTCCCGCGTCATTTCCATACGCGACCACTTCGCCCGATTCGCGTGTTGCGTGCAATTTGCGTGTAATTCTTGAAAATTCTGGAGGAGGTGGTTAAGGAAAATGGATGGGCATGGGGTGTTTTCAACTGCAGCAGTGTCCTTTCGCCATGCGTGTGTGTGAGAGTGTGTGTGTGTCATCGCTACGCGCGGCACATAAATCATAAGCAACAACGCAAACTGCGTCGCTGCAAACAAACAGAGGCAGGGAAAAGCTAAAAAAAAGTACTTGCTGAAGGGACTTTGCGACTAACAAATACCTCTCAGTCTCCAAAAACATATAAACAAAAGGTATGCTGTTTGCTTATGTACCACCTAGTTGAAATATATCATTTAAGTTTTATATATTTACTCACATTATCTCACCTATGTATATACATTTATACCTGCAGCAAGTCAAAGAGTTAACCGTGATCCTGTACAGTAAAGTAAATATTCCGAGTATATCCTTTTTACCGCACGAACAATGGGTATGGAAAAAGGACGCCAAAGTGAATTGCGTAATTTATGCTGCGCAGGACGCGCAAGGAAGTGGCACAGTGAAGGAAGGAGCGGGGTGAGCTGGCAGGAAGGAAGGAAGTGAACACGGACGCACTGTGCCAGGGATGACTGTACCAGAGGCACAGAGGCAGAGCATGCAGTTTTCCACCCAAATGGAACTCCCTTCGGGGAAAATGGCTATTCGAAGTTTCAGCTGCGACGCAATAAGGAAAACTGCGATTGTCTTTAACTCACAAGCAACCCTGCTCCTTGTACAGAATCCCATCGCTTTGTACTTTCCCCCGGTAATCCAGCTTTGAATTCAATCAAAGGAGGGTGAAAACTGAAGGAAACTGCGCAGTGTGTCGTGGAAACTCCATCTCGAAGCCCTAAGCGGAAAGTTGCCGTGGAAATCCTGAGAAGTTACATATGTTGTGGCTGAGTTCAGGAGATGATCTTTATCGTTAATCCTTTAAAACAACAACCAGTCCTTTGGCAACTTTGGCAAATGGGAGGTTGGCTTATAGAAGAATATTTGATGAGATAAGAAGCTCACAATTATCAGTATTTTTCTTTTTATTTATACATAATATTCTTACAATCCTACGAATTTAACAGATTTTTCCATTTTTTGCAATGATATTAAAATTAGCAATAACAAATTTCAAATCTAAAAATCTTTTCAATTAATCTTCGGCTAAAAACTAACTGATAAATGAGTCATATGTAATGAAAATGCAATTCATTTAAGTATATATATATAAGTATGCATATAGTTCAACATATATGAACCTAGATGAAAAAGCCATTCCTTTTGAAAGTAAAAAGCACCTTAAATAAGTGCCTTGGCCATGTACTTTGTAGCCCACACATTTTCCATTACTTATTCTCTCCCAGCCCAACCCAACCCAGTCCAATCCAATTCAATCCAATCCAGTCCGATCCAATAGAGCCCGCCCCTGGGTTGCGTTTTATTTTCACATTTTACTGGGGTCGCTCTGACACACACAATAGTGACAGGTCGGTCAGTGGAAAATATGAATACCACTTGAGCATGTTAACCCCGAAAGGCGTTTATAAAACTGTCCAAGGCTATTAATATCAAAATTCCGCACACAGAGCAACCGCCTCGGGGCGGCAACTGCGCAGTGTTTTGGTTTCGCATGGAACGGAGTCAGGCGAAGCAAAAAAAAAAAAAACATAAAATTGAGCAGGACACTGACACGGACACCCAACTAGCAAAGTCCTGGTCAGCCTATCAAGCGCAACGGACGGGCGAAAGCGACAAACGGACAAGCGAACGGACGGACAGCCAAACGGACAGATGGATATACGGACGGACGGACGGATACGGACAGGCCGAGAGAGAGAGAGTGGCATGTTTGGCGTCCATGAGGCGGAAATGAAAGCGCCTGGCAACAGGGCGTATGAGGGAGGAGGTCCAACCGGTCGGTGGACGGAGGATTATCAACAGGCAAGCACACTTGCCCAGATACCTAATAAAGGCGAGCAAGAGCACAGGATGAGGTATTTTGGCTAAATGATACCTCTTTTTCTTGCAACTCTAAGTTATAAAATGCAAACCAAACCAACGTTGTCACTGCTGGTGCAATCTCATCAGCAGAACTTTGCTGTTGAGACATTTTGAAAGAACTTTTTCAAAAGTAATGTATATCCTTTTTGCGTGTGAGTACTGGGTATGAGTATATCCTTGGTCAACTCGGCCACCGGGCTGAGGGCAACTCCGTGTTGTCGGGCGGAAGGCTTTGTTGGATGAAGCTAAATGCCGGGCCCCTGCCGCCATGTGTCCATTGTTATTTATGATTAAAAGCGCAAGGACTTGCCGGTGGACGAACACCATTGCGCCCCCACATATTTACATGCCAGCCACCTCCTTTCCGTAGCCCGTTTGTGTATGCTAAACATAACGCTGCATGTGTCCATACATGTCCATCACTTAATCACGCCACCACACACACACACACCACCAACCTTTTCCTTTTTTTTTTGCCAGTCTCCCTTCTCGAATCGCGAAGGATATGCTGGAAACTTTGAGAAAAATATAAGGTTGTCCATTCCAGACTACTATATAACTGTGATTTTACTTGTAGGAGAAGCACCCTTTCATTCTAAAGATTATCTATCGTTTAATTCTGATCCACGTGAAATCATTTTTAATGGCTTTTGAAGCCAAAAAGTATCCAATGTTTTCGTATTTAATGTGTCCAAATTTAAATATGTAGTGCATGTCAGTTTGTGCTCTGTTAGTGAATCCTTTCTGTGTGAATGTTAGCACCTCTGCACGTTTCTAGCAAATCTTTGGGATCTAAGCCTAAGTCCGCCTGTCAGCCGAAGCTGAATCCTTTTCTCGCCCGCTCACTGAATAATATGCAAATGGGTTAATTTTTATTTACTTTCGTTGGGCATTCCTTTTGCATTTCAAGCGACTCGCTTGGATGATTCACTTTATACAAGTATGTATGTGTATATATGTTAGAGTATATATATATAGTATGTGTGTTGGGGTCCGCATCAACAGAATTTATGATGCAATCGCCTTACGCATTCCGGTTCTGGTCTTTGGGGCACGGGAAACAGGACTTGGCAGGTATCCTGCCGCGTATCCTTGGCTTCAAGATTTCCCATTATTATGATCTCTTGCTTCGGCTCCTTTGGTCCTTGTTTTTTACGATGCCTCGAACTGCAAATGCAGAGAGTGTATATACAGCTGGAGGCCACTTTGGCTTTTAATAAAATATAACTAATATTTAACATAGTTTGTCTCTGAGTACATTTTCATAAACTTAAAAGTTGTGAGTATGGAAAATAGTTGCTCATGTTGTTACAGCTCATAATTAATTAGGAACATGTGGACAGTGACTATTAGGTATCTGCCAGTCGTGTCCTTCGATTGGAGGGCTCTTCCTTGTTTGGTTTTTACTTTATTTGCAGCAGCAGCAGCAGTTGCCAGGCGGCATCTGGGTTGTCCTGCATGTCCTTCCGCCATTAAGGGTGGTTGTTCCGCCACAGGCGGTTAGTTAGGCTTTGTTCCCTGCCCGCCGCCGAATGGACAAAGCATTTTATTTGAGCTTTTTATTTTGCTCAATTCCCTTTTTTTATGCGCCGCATTGCCAACTCCTTTTTCCAGTGTCTTTGTGTGTATGTGTGTGTGTGTGAGTGTTTGGCCTTTGTCCTTTGTTTGCGAAATGTGTGTCAGTGCGTCAGTCGGTTGCCAGGCACTTGGTTCGACTATTTCCGGTTTCAATATGCGCACTGCCTTTGCCTTTGCCATTGCCTTTGCCATTGCCATTGTCCTTGCCGAGTGGTAATGGTACAGTAGGTACAAGTCCTTCGGCCCGCTTCCTCCTCGAATTCCAGTTCCAGTTTCAGTTCCATATCCAGTTTTATTATCCCTTTCATTGGCACAAATTAGAAGTGCCCCTTTGCCGCTGGCTACAGGCTACATGTTATTAACTTTTACTATGCCTTGTCGACTTGTCGACAAAAAGGTGTCAGCGTTGCGGGGTCCTGATTTACGACCACAATATACATATATACATCGCACTTTGCCAGCATAAATGAATACGTTGGTCCTCATCACTTCCCTATCCCCACCCATCAAATTGACAGCTGGTGAATGAGTCCTTGCGATGACTTCAATCCTGAGAACACGCGAAACTCAGATGTGTAATGAGCTGGAAAACTACTTTGTGCTGTTTTTAGGTACTGCGACACCATATGAATAAAAGGTAATATTTTGAGAATAACAAAAAGCTGAAAAACAAAAGACACGGGTTAACTTTCCGGTGGGGCGAGATTTTTTATATATTTTGTTTTTCTCGAAAGCAGCAAACCAGTTGGGGTAATGGAACTTGAGATGTTCCAGTAACTTGACAAGAAGATCGGTCTGGATAATTATTTGCCTCGAAGGCAGAGTGTTTCGAATGTTTCTTTGTTACGAAGGTTGATGTATTAATCTTCTTCATCAGTTTTGGCTTCTATATAAGTCAAATTCTATACTAAAGCTACCGATTTCGGTAACTTTCTCAATATCTTTTGATGCATATGATTACCGCGAGAAATTCATATTGCTCTGAATTCAATAGAATACAATAATATAGAGCCCAATAGACCGGTGATAATTCCAGCTTTCTTTGAGTCAATTCATGCTGATCGAATGGGAAAAAAAGAATGAGCAAAATCAGATCAGAATCGAAAATCAGTCAACTAGACAAGATCACTTAATCAGCTGGCTTCGCAAAGAGATTGGAAATTGTGCAGAGCGATGCATTAGATGGGGCTCGAAATTGGAGCACATCGATCTACCCAACGAACGATCCATCGATCGATCGATCCATCGATTCGTGGATCCAATCTTTGTGCCAAAGCGATTTCATGCACGACAGCCTGCGATCGCAGTGCGATGAAAAGAAATCATTGAGCTGGGGATTGGGTATTGCGGATTGGGGATTGGGGATCCCGATCTCTGGTTTGGGGATCGCAGTTGATTGCCTCGCCAGCTCCACTGTGCACGTATCCCTCGCCGCCATCCCTGCGATTCCTCAGATGATGGGGCAATTGCCGGTATGCCATCAATTAAAGTAATTTAAAGGAATCAGTAACGAAGGCAGCCGCAGCAGCAGCAGCAACTTTGTAGATAATGCGCGAATCGGCTAAAGAACCAATGCCCGTAACTAGATCCATAAGCTGAAAATCAATCAGGCGGAAAGTCAGACAAAGTCCGAGGAAACAACAACAAAGTATGGTGCGGCAGAAAGAAGCCTATTAGAAGTCAGAGAAGCGGCGGCCCAAGGCGAAAACAACAACTGGGCAGCGGCAGTCAACAACAATCGAGAAAAACAGCAACGAAACTTAAAATTGGATGAACTAGAAAGCAAAAACAGTAGCCACGAAATCGATTGAAGAGCTAAAGACTTGGCGATTGGAGCGCTCCATCTCCATCGCCAACTCGAGTCCGGGTCTCGATTTCGATGACGGGTGACGAAGATGTTGTTGATGATGATGATGATGGGCGATGACGGTGCACAGTGACACAAGTAATGCAAGAAGAAGGCACTCCTTATAAGAAACACAAAAAAACAATCTGCAAAATATTAAACATTCATATAGCTGGGTTAGACATAGAACGAATCATTTTTGTGTTTTACTTTGTAGAGACCAGAACATTCTAAGCATTCAACATACATTTCAAATGATAATATTATCAATTATTTAATATTCTTTAGCATAAGCAAACTTTTTAATAACTTTTCTTAATAAACATAGTTATAGATCCACTGTGCGTGATGACGATGGCTTTGCTTGCAAGGCATTTACTTAACAATAGCACTGCAGCACTGGCGATGAAAAAAAATAACAAGAGCAAAAGTCATCATTAACAAACAGTAGCCGAAAGAAAGAGTCGGGTCAGAAAAGTGGTTTGGTTTTCGGTTTTTGGGCATTAGGTATAAGGTCTGGGTTTTGGGTTTTGGGGTCTTCAGAGCTGACTACGAATCAATAGACAGACACGATTAGAGTGGATAAGCGTGTCTGTCGGCTATAAAAGTGTAATATCTGTAACTCATTAATGACAGCAATTTTGGGCAACTGCCGATAGAAATACACACACACTGTGCTGCTCAGCTGGACCCGAAGTTATTATGCTAAACTGCGAGTGTAAATCCGTGGGCAGAAACACAAAGCCAGCGACTTAAAGGGGACACAACTCTCGCTGGAGACCAACCAACCAAACGACTGGTTCCAATCAACTGCCACTTAACTAAATGACTCTGCGTCTTGAACAGCCAGTTGAAGCCAGTCGAAGGTGAAGACGAATCCGAAGAGCCGGACAAAAGACCAGACGGCAAACTCAAGACCCAGCAGCCCAGACTGGTGAACCGAACTGGGTCTGAAGTCTGGCACCCAGGCCAAAAACCATAAGAACTTGTGTCCCGGTGTGAGTGCTCACCGATTTTATCACGAATGACTGATGAATATGCCATTAAAGATATACGAGTTCGAGTACGAGTATGAGCCCTCGATGCTCGATGCCTGACTCGATTCTTGACTCTTGATTCTTGATGCTCGATGCTCGATGCTCGAATCCATATTCTTCAGGCGGCGACGGATAAATGACCAGCTGACCGAATTGAAACTGATGTGTTATTGGTTCTCGGCCCTTGGTTTTCGGTTTCTGTTGTGGGTCCGTAATTGCAGACCCCGTGGGGTTTTTCGAAGGCACTGCAAATGGAAGTCTCCTCAATCTGTTAGGACAACCCGTCCCGATTTGTGATTGTGCTGTTTTTTCACTGCTGCCTGTGTCGTGCAAGGCGAGTTTGTTTGCTTTGGCCCAACCGCAGGCGAGCACAGTAAAAACAAGCTAAAGGGGAAACAAGCATGCACGCAGAGGAAAAGGAAAATAACCCAAGGGGAAGCTATAGAAATTTATGCACTCTAAGGAGGCATAGTTCATTAAAACGCACTTACGTTAAAATAGAGTTCAAAACCAGGGCAGTAACTGCAGTGCCATTTCAAGGATTTCATTCTATTCAGGAGTTTGGACAGTTAACACAGTCTTATTATAAATAATATTTTATTAAATGAAATAGGTGATTTTTTGTGTATCCCATGCAATTTAAATTAAATATATAACTTTAAACATATTTCCTTAACTTTACATTTCTTAAGGCAACCTTTTTGGAGCAGGGCATCGCATCTGCATCCGAATCCAAATCCAAATCCGAGTCCGAATCCGCTCGTAAATCACTCGAAAAGTGAACTTAATATCGGGGCAACCGCAGGCGAGGCTCACCCTTCGGTCAGTTTATGATTGCTACTCTAATCACAGCCCACTTCGATGGGTCCAATCCAATCCACCGATCTCTATGGTCTCCACATGTGGATGGATGCACTGGGTGTGGAGCTGGCTACCGTGTTTTGCGGTCCACCGCGATTGTCTATCAGCTCGAGTTGGGCTTTTCTTTGGCCCGGGCCAACGCCTCCATTTACGAGCCACCCCGCCCCCAAAGTGAAGATTTAGGTTTTATTGTCTTGGTTTCTTGGTGTTTTCTTTTTTTTTTTTTGGGGACCCCAAACCCGAGGGCCTCAAAAGTTAGAGTGTGCCATTAATTGTTTGGGGCTCTCTGCTTGGATGGAGGCAACTTTCCAAAATTTTGGTTAGTTTTTTCTTTGATAAATGCTCGGCTCTGAAATATTAATTACACTTGTGTTCGGGTATTTTGGGTGTTGAATGTGGTGCTTGGCGGCCATTTCCCCGAATATACTCGTATATTGAAAACAAACTCAAGGCGCGACTCTCCCTTTTTCTCGAGATTTATGCCATTGTTTTTATGTGCGAGGTACAGTCGCAGCGAAATTGGGTTGCATAATCGGGGTTATCCATTAACTTGGGCGACTACTTAGCTCTGCTTTTCCGCCAGATGGCAGCTGATGCATTGCCTCCAACTGGCAAGCACTTATCATAATTTTCCCTGTTTTTAGAAGGCGAAAAACACCTACGTTATACGGGAATGGTAACTTGTATGTCTCATTTAAATATGTTTTCAAGAACTGATATATCTTTACTAAATTACAGTTGAATGCGAAAACTTGACACATTTCTTTACTTCAATCTCATTGTCGATTCTTGAGCAAAATCACTCCATTAGCGTTGACATCATCTCATGACTAACTCACTCGTTTGTGTTTATAGATCAAATCCAATTCCCCAACTCCGCAGAGAGACCAATAATGACTTAACTTATACAATAAACGCACAAAGCAGCGGCTCATGAATCATTTATCAGTCATCGGTTATCAGTGTGTAGTTCAAGTTTCGAATTCAGGCCTTGAGTTAAAAAGTAATTTTACTGCTCTGTCAGCTTCACGTTTCCACCACTCCACCGCCCCATCGGGCTTACTAATCAATTCGGTTGGTTGGGGGGGGGGACTGAGTTAATAAAATTTCATTCATTTTGTGGCAGATTGGTGGAAGCCGAAGGATACAGTTGCGGAAATCGTACATCAGCAATGTATCGAGTGGCGCAAGAGGATATTGAATGCTGCGAAGTTGGCAGGCGTTTCTTTCAGTGCTCTAGTTGGCAGCATACAAAATGTTTATTAATGCTAATGAATGTCTCTCGGCCAGCTGCTGTCCTCTCATCTCATCATTCGTAGCCATTGCCCTGCACTGAGCGAAATAGTTGGCAGTACACTTTTTATATATGTTACTGGTAAAAGTCATATTACATATTCTATCAAAGTCAGAGCTACTTAACTTTGAAGATACTTTTGGTGATACCATTGTTCCCAATTTATTGAGTTCTTCTCTTTCCTTTCAGCTCAATAATTTCTGATGAATGCATAGATTTCTTGCAGTGCAGCTATTGCCGTATCTATGTCTGTCCTTCTATCTGTGCACTCGCATTTCGTTCATTTGGCTGGCTTCGTCAATCAAAAGTTTCATAAGCTCCAATGATGAAAGCACTCCGTTGGGGGCCGTTGTCCACTGTCGACGCTGCTGCTCCTGCCTCCTGTTGCCAAGGTCCTTGGTCCTTGTTCCCCGTTCCCTGGTCCCTGGTTCCTGGTCCAGAGTCCTTGCATTGGTCAATTACGAGAACGGGCTCCGAGGGAAATGGTGCGGCAGGGGAGGGGCATCATCGAGTATGCAGCCAAGTGTAAATGAGCAAAATATCACACTGAATTGCAGAATAGAGGCCTCGGGCTGCAAATGAGCTGATCTACTTGAAGCTGAGCTGCTCTGTGCTGTTCTGTGCTGTGCTGTTGCTTCCTTTTGGGGGGTGGAATATAATTCCCAATTATGCGCACTTCAATCGAATGCAAAATAACGTTTTCAACTTGAACGCCTGCCGCACAACTCTTGACTGCTACCTAATTCCTGCCCGCCCCTCAATTGTTTTCCTGTTTTGCCCCCACATTTGCCCCCACACTTGGCGCACTTTCCACGTCTTCCATGTTTAATTATAAGTTCAATGCAGAATGTTGCCGCCCCCAACCCGAATTTCTGCCTGCGATTCAGTCCTCCTGTCTGTCAGCCCGTCAGGCAGTCAGTCTCTCCTGCAAAAGGAGCGTCCGCCTCCAGGGAAATTTACGGAAACTGCCGTGTGCAAACAGTGGGTAGATATCTTTATAAAATTAAAAATTAACATTTTTAAGGATTTAATGCCTAATTGTATTACAAAGAGTCAAAGATTTCAAAAAATATTAATATTATTAAACATAATTTATCTCATAAATAGTTTTAAAAAAACTGACTAATAAAATGGGTTTACTAAACGTAATATATAATCAAAAAACATTTTTAAAAGGTTCCTTAATAATATAACATATTTAAATTCCAATAAATTCTTTATTTGATAAGGGTTTTATTTTAACTTTCACTTTAATCTTGAATTTTTCCACTCACAATAAGGTGAGGCCCACTGCTACTTAGATGTCCTCGTGCCCACATCGCCATCTGCCCTCCACCAACGCCATCGCCCCACATCCTTTGAAGCTCATTTCGAACGAGGAGGAAATATGAGGAGATGTCGAGGACCTGGAGGTACAGAGGGATGGAGGGATGACGATGGCTGCCACGTTGACTGGCAAGTGTTTCGTCTAAATTGAATATTGATTATGAAAATAATAAGCAAAAATTGCGTAACTTTCCGCCTTGGCCTGACAACACGAGCAGTAGCTGAATAGCCGAAGAGGTGGAAGAAAATTAGGGAGGTACAATGGCAGCATACGCCAGCATCCAACTTCCTTGAGGGGGAAGGGGGAAATGGGAAGTGGGTGGCGGGGCGAGGCGCTGCTCAAGTGTCCATTGATTGACTGCCAACATGGCGTATACGTAATAAGAGCGTTTTTGTTTTTTTCGGGGTGGGCGGGGCTAATCAAAGAGTGTTAATTTACCCAAAGGACTTGCCAGGAACAACACTTTCGAAACTGAGAAAAAATAAGTAAAATAAATAAGAGGCATGTAAAATAAAAAGCTGTTCATAATAAAATGGTTTGTTAGTCTATTTAGGGTAAATTTGTATCTCTATTTGTATGTAAACTTAAGTCCTTAAATAGTCATATATCAACATTATACTCCCTCTTAAAAGAATGTTTAGAACTTTACTTATGCAATTGCAGTAGAAAGTGGCAATTATTTTTCTTTGTGTAACTGCCTTACCCCGCCCCCCAATGCCCCTCATTATTGTACTTATTCGGCTTTGTATTCGAGTTGGTCGAATCTCATTTCGGGGCGTGCCAAATTGACGTTTCGTCCCCGGCATAATTTCGTGATGAAAACCTAATTTGAGCCCAACTCCCATTTTCCCATTTTCACCCCACCCCAAATTTCCTTTCGCCGAAGAGGCGACAGCTGCTTGAAGTCCCGCTCCTCCGTTTGGCTATTAATAAATTGAGCAATTAAATGCGCCGAACGCTTTGTTTGTTTAATGAAAATCTAATAAATCGCTTCCGTGTCCGAGAAACTACTACTACCACTACTGCCAAAGCAAATGCGATCTGGCCAACAGTCACGTGCGTAGTGCATAACTCTCGGCTCCGATTTGTCCACGCTCCCAGCTCCACGCCCGTTGGCCTCTTTTGCCGCCTGGGACACTTAACTTTGATGTTATGGCCCCGGACATCTGTGGCCCAACTTGATATGCAAATGCCTAATTAGCAGTGTGGTCTAGGGGTGGGGGGAGGTACAGGAGGGGTACAGGTGCGCAGGGGAACACGGGGGTTTTTAATGAGTTATCTAGCTGCTAGGTGGGGTGTACAGCAGATGGCTACCTTATCGATTATAGATTAAGTGTGCTTCGTTCTCCAATTCCACTCAGAAAGGATTCACGACTCATTCACAGCAACTTGATTGAATACGAAATGCGATTAGAGTGCTAGCTGTTTCTTAATGCTTATTTGTAAAGTACTTGTAAGCATTTACTAGTTATTAGCTACGAACTCTTTTCTTTTTGCTTAAGAGGAGTTCATTCTAACACTACTTTTTAATACCATTGGAAATGCAATTATTAAAAAAATGTAAAATTTGAACAATATTTTTTGTAGGCTCGTAGATCAAATATTAATTCATTGAGACTGACGTTTAGCTTTTGAACTCTAAGGCAATATTTGAGCTCCAGAAACCTATGAACCTAAATGAATTATAAAGTTTGTGGGCATGACAACAAAGCCTTAACCTTGGTCTGCACACAAGAAGAATTTCGATCAAGACATAAACATCCTAAACTTAATTAGGAAACTTTCAAGGATTTCTCGGCGGCCCAAGGAATCCCACGAGCAAATTGACAAATTGATATTAACAACCATCGGCAGCTCTCGTCAAATATTTTATGAGCATGTTTCGCTGTATCCCGCTTTTTATGGGTCGTGCAATGCTAATGGGCTTATGTGGGTGCTAAAAGCGACTCATCCCGCTTAATAGGCCATCCGAATAAGGATAATTAGATGACTGGTCCCGGGTCTGGTCCTCAGCCTCAGCCTCGTCTAAAGCCTAAAACGGCTTAATCGTCTTGAGTTTAACTCGACAAATAACCGGAGGCCAAGTGCCATAAAGCTGGCGTTTCGTCTTTCGCATTTCGTATTTCGTAATTCGCCTTTCGTCATGTTATTTATATTTTTTACAACATTTAAATTGCTACGAGCTAATTTCGAAATTGCCGACGTGGCAACCCAAAAATCCAGCTGCAGGGTATTGGGTTCCATCGTAAATTTCTCCCCATACGAAATGCGAGGGGTGTCAAGAAGAAAGTCAATAAAACTTTAAAATAATTTCCACTCAATTTTAAGCTAGGGAACTCTACAATCTGGCAGGGAACTAGATCTCAAGATCTCAATTACTAGGGAAAGATATGGAATATGGGAAATCGTTGGGGTAATGCTAAGGGAAAGGGAGGGAAAGAGGGACTTTTTAATGAGCGCGCCGCAGGGGAACAATTAAAAAAGCGTAACGTGATCAAAATTTCAAATGTCTTTTTGGTCCTTGACGTCTGTGTCGCCTCTTAGGCTTTTTTTGGCCATGAAATTAGGCAAAGTGCTGTGGCGAAAAAAGGAAAATACGGAACCCATAAAAAGAGAGAAACTGCTCCGAACATCAAGTTCGTAAAATTTTAATGAGTTTCATTTGGTTTTTCTCGGCTGTTTAATGTTTTTCGCCCTCGTCCATTCAACGCTGCCTTTCCATTTCGCTCCCTATGTGAAATGATGCGAAAAAATGTTAATGTAAATTTATATACGAATATAAAGCGTTGAGCAAGGAATAAATGCGCTTATAAATAAATAAATTAAGTCTGGGCACAGGCTCTAGTTCCACGAATTTATCTTTCCTACTACGTAATACAAATTTGTGGCAAGTGAGCTTATGGAATCATTTAAATTCTCATTGCAGTAATTTCTGTTCAACACCAAAAGACCATTAAACACATGCGATATCAAACATTTATGCATCACAATAGCTTGTGATGAACCAGCAATCGTATCGAATCGAATCGCAGTTAACACTCTTTCAGCTCCCTGATCATTTTCCAACCCCCCCACAAAAGCAATTAGGGGTTAAGGGGTTATGTAGTAATTTGTTGTACGTGGATAATGAAAGTCGAGCAGCTTCGGGGGGCGGGCCAACGCCCTCATCAAATGTCAAGTGCATAATTAGCATCCGACTTTAGCTGGAAAATGCCGAAAATGTCGGTGCGAGTGGTGCGACTCGAAGTGGAAAAACAGCAGGGAATGGTCAAAAAACGAGGGGGTCTCCGTGGAGGGGGGAATGGTATGGTATGGTGTTGTGTTGTGTTGATGTCACTAAATACAATGGGAATATGGGACAATGGAGCGATGGACCGATGGGAGCTGGGGATGCGTCGGACCTTTTGACCAGAGCTGCCAACACACAATGGCAGAGGGTGAGTGGTTCAAGTCGGGTTCGGATTCGGATTCGGGTACGGATTCAGGTTCCATTTCGAGTCCGACAAATAGACCAAAAACGCTGGCCAAAATGAACAGCAACATCGAAGCAGCGACAAAGACAAAAAACAAAAGACAAAAGGTTAATTACAACAATGGCAGCAGCAACAATAACAATGGCAATCATGAAATGATCAAATTAATAAAGAGCAGCAAACAACAATCGAGAAAACGGACCAAAGTCGCAATGCCAAAGGGGGTGATTAGAGCACTGGGAAATGGGAGAGGAAAAGTGTATGGGAAAATTGCAGTGGAAAAATTACAGCGCAAAATGGAAACAAATGTTCGCCAAAGTTGGCCATAGTGATGGTATGTATGCAACATTATGTAACATTGCAGCTTATTCAATTAAGACAGTGGGATGTTTTTTATAAATAAAGTTAATATAGTGCCTGTTTTTAAGAGATTTTATTAAATAAGTTAATGTATTTCGCCGATCATGCTTTTGTAGATAATTTCTGGAAATCACTCTTAACTTTGTGTGTGTTTCTTTTATTTTTTAATATAAATACATCATAGTTGTTTAGAACTGCATCATCAGGATATGGAAACTATTAGAACATGTACTGAATTCCCATCCCTAAACGCCGGCAACTGCAGGGAAATGAAAACAAACATAAATATAATGAATTTGCGTGTAATAAACCACAAAACAAAACACAAGTCTCTGAGTGGCAGTCCCATCCCCTTACCCTTACCCAAACCCAACCCCTGCTCCCCTTCCACAAAAGCACCGCATATACCATGCCATATAGCATACCACCTATCATATAGCATCCCATCCACCCCGTTTCAATTTCGGACAGCTGCTCTATCCGTAGCCTGCAGCTCGGTTTGGCTGGGCTCGGAAAATGCGGTAGTCGAGTGGAAAGAAAATAACAAAAACATTTGATTGTGAAAATTAAAAAGATGATTTCTCACACGCGCGCTCCCTGTCGTTGGCAGCGGCGGCATCATCATCATCATCATCATCGTGAAAATCATCACTGCTGATGGGTTCGGGGATGACGGTGGCAAACGCTGATGATGATGGCATTGGCACAGTGGGATGACCGAAGTGTGCATCCTGCCAGGCATGCAAAGTGAACAGAAGTGGCCAGCAGTTCAATAGTATATAGATTTAATCCAGTTTTGAACTTCTACATAGATCATTTGATTCACAAAACACATTACATCATTTTCTGCACGATGCAAGGTCACACTAGCTTAAAAAAATGTGACCAGCTGCATAAAGTAAGCAATCTAATCAGTTATAGCGGTTTCTGCCTACCAGCGTTAAACATAGACCTGTTCTTAACATGAGTTAAATACATATCCTGGTATCCTGAGTATCCTGACATTTTTGCAAATATTTTCGCAATCCACTGTGACTGCGATCCGATCCGAGAGTAGTCTTTGTGCAGCAGCCGGGGCGAAAGCAAACATGCAGGGAGCGGCGTTGTGATGGCGATGGCGATGGCGACGACGTTGCATGTTGACAGATAAACACAAACAACATTTGGGATGAATAGGTAACGGCCGTGGCAACGGCAACGGCAACAGCAACGGTAACGGCAATCCCGGCGAGCACCCCATTAATGCTTATTACACAACAACAGACGTCCGTGCCCGGGCCCGTGATTGCGTGCCAGTCAGCCGGATTCCGGGATGTTTCTGCCGGGGATCTCACCAGCTTGCCAGCTCACCAGCTCACCAGCTCAGCGGTCCTTCCAGGTACCAGGGCGCCTCAAGTGTCGAGAGCGTGTCGAGCGAGTTCTTGTTTACCGCTGTTGCAATTGTTTTCGCCGTCATTATTATCGCTACGCTGCGTTGTTGCGCCATAGCAAAACCAAACCAAACCAAACCAAACCGAACCGAACCGCACTCCCCTCACATGGCCATAGTCATCCTGGTCCTTCGTCCTCGTGGTCCTCGTCCTTATATTCATCGCCGTACCCCCACTCGTCATCCTCGTCCTGTTGAGCGCTCAAGTGCTGTGGCAAATTCGTTTTGAACGCCACTCCAGGCGCCTGTTCGGAAACGTGAGGGCATCCCAGTGCACTCAAAAAAAAACTAAATAAAATATAATTACATTTAATAATATTAACAATACCGATATCTAATGTACTGCCAGAAGATGCAGCGAAGTTTCTCAGCATTTTAAGTACCTATTTTTTATTATCTTACATATAACACACATTTGTTTCAAGTGCACTTCCCACCCCTGCTTACCAAGGTCCACCCTAAAATGTTCGGCTTGCATGTTGATTACACTTACTCCTGCTAGTATGCGTCCTGTCTCACACAAGCTGGCGAACTATGCGCTTTCAAGCACTTAAGAACAGAGTAGAGTTGCAGGCAAAATCGGGAGGTGGGAAGTTGGGAAAATCGAGGAGATGGGGAGCTGATCCACGGGGTTTGCTGGGGGAAAAGCAGGGGGGGAATGGCAATGCAATTTGTCCCGTGTAGTCTCCGTGTCCTTCGGCTGCAGTTGCCTGCACTCGAGTCCTTATCTTATGGGATTACATTAAAATGTCTTCGGGACGCTTGGTGAAGAATCTGAATTGGTGGGCGTCGATGGGCGTGAGTGGTGCATGTTGCACGGTGAACGGTGTTTGGTGCATGTTCCTCGTCCATCTTCATTTTGGCCCCACAACTGTTTGCCGACAACACCACAGCTTGTATTTCAATTCGAGCAATGGCCAGCTGGGATTAGAATTGCCAAAGCTGGCCAAGTTAGCAGTTGGCATATTAAGTATACGCTCAAAAGGTTTCCATCCATCTGGATCGAGTTACTTGGGCACCCAACTTAGTTTGGTAAAACATATTTTAGCTGTTCTAGCTATGATTTAATGTAATTTCTTCCGAATATCTTACTCTATGATATCTATATTAGAATTTATGAAGACATGTTTAAGTCTTTGTATTTTACTAAATATATTTTGTAGATATTGTGTAACATTGCCTGAGTTACATGAAGGGTAAACCTGTGCGTGATTTCTTGCTTTTCCTTGGGATTCACTTTACTTTACTTTAGTCCTTGCCCACCAGTTCGATATTACCTGCTCCAGAAGTGGACATTTTGCTCCTAATTGGATAGTTACACCCACACAGCGAACATAATTACTTTGGTGGAGCAGCAACTCCGGCTACTACTACACGTACTACCTGCAACTAATGTCAACCGAAATGAGCCGAACTCGAGAAGGAAATGAAAGTAAAAACGCTTTCGATTAGCTCTCATTTGGAGGGCCCTCATAAGGGTGCACCCAGGTATGTTTCGTTTCGTTTTGGGCAATTAAATGCAAAGAAGGCCGGGCCACAGCCCAAAAAAGGTGTCACTCGAGTGGTTCGGGTCATTTCGCTGCCACAATGGACACTATTTTTTTTTGTTTTTTTTTTGGGTAGCAAAGAGGGGCAACTGTGGACGCAGGGAATGCCAAATTGGATCAGGCTAATGCTCGGCAACTGTCATGTGCAGTTAGGCAAACATAGCATAAAATACACGCAGCTGCACTGGCAGAAACTACAAACGAAACTTGTTCCTGGGATTGGAAAATCTGATCGAACTTATATCAAACATTGCTTCTAACGCAGGCTCTTTCGTTTTGCTATACACTTTACTTCAATTTGAATTTGTTTAGTATATAGCTAAAGCATACATGTAGTTTTGCCCAGTGTAGCCACACACACACTGCGTATGACACTTGACGCTAAAAGTTAACGCACGCGACGCCATTAGGCGCAAGTTGGCCTGCAACGGCAAAACACCTTACCTCACTGCCCCGCCCCCTTTTCCCTCGCCGCCCCCCCCCCCCCCGCCTTTTCCATTTCCATTTCCATCAAGCGAGCAATGCGACAACAACAGCAATGAAAGCAAACCGAAAGAGCCAAACAACTTTGAACATTTTCGACAAACATGTCACACATTCATATGCTCAACGCACCGCCTTCGCCCTCTAGTTATAAAAATAGGGGCGCGGCACAGTGGGCCCTAAAATATGTGACTCCAATGCTTCATATCTACCATATGTTTTATAGAGTTTGTTTAACTACAAATTATTAACATGATTTATTTGTGATTGTTTAACTTCAAGCACCTCATTCATTTCTTAATTCTTCAGGGTAATTTTCCTTTGCTATTTTCAGTTTTACATTATTTTAGATTTTTGACCATTTTTTAATGGTGTTTGCCCCAATGTCGGAGCACTTGACACCACATGAACGTGAGCACTATTCGACCTGACAACAAGCCAAGATATCGCTGTCGTTCCTGTCCACCAAATCCACTGCAAAATGATGATTGGAAATGTTTTTAAAACTATGAAAAAAAGTAACACTGAAGAATTTTCATGAATAAATAAAGAACAAATTATAACGGTGACAAGTTTGAAATTGCAATTCAAATATATGAAGATAAATGAAGATTAGTGTTTGCATTAGATATTTATAAGAGATATGCTGGTTTTATATGACTAACAGCTAACAAACATTTTTATATGGACTTAACTATGTTTAGTGATGTTACATTTTTACCAGAGCATTAATTATTAAGAATATCTTGATTTATAGAACCAATTGATATCTCTAGATGTACCTCGGTTTTCTCGACAGTGTCGCGCACCACAACATCGATCGAAATCGAATCACACAGCCGTGTTTTTCTTGCTGTTGTTGCTGTCGATGGTGTTGTTTTTGTTGTTGTTGGTCGGGAGCCCTTCAATCAGCTGTCAAATGAAAATGTCAAAATATCAAAAGTGAAAAAGGCAAAGTAAACTTATGTATGTATGTACATACGCCCTGGGTCTCGAGTCCATTATTGTGTTTCTTCCTCCGCTTCTGCCGTTTCTATGCTGCCATATACTCATATACTCTATGGATGGATAGAGGTCTGCCTTTTAAGAGGTCTCCTGTTCTCGTCTTGTTGTTTCTGAGTGTCTGAGTGTCCATATCCATATGTGCGCTTGTGTATATATCTCTTTTTTTGTTTTGAGTGTTTGGCATCGGTCGTTCGGTCCGTCGCGTCGCTTGATTCGTTAGTTTCGTTAGTTTGTCATGCAATCAGTCAGTCATCCACTCGTCGCGTCACTCCGTCACTCAGTCAGTCCGTCAGTTCGTCAGTTCGTCAGTCAGTCGCCCCAAAGTGGCCCTAAAATGGGGGCGAAGCCTACTACAGTGGAACCTCCAACAGAGCGTCGGTGTCACATCAGTTCATCGATAACCAATCGGTGGTAAGTATATGCAACAATAAAGAAAACTTTGCACTAAAAAAGATTTTTCTGAAACTAAATGACTCTCACCTTTAAAATTGCACACTTTAAACTTTTTTTCTGTAAGCTTCTGTTTCATTATTTCTTACAAATAAGCATTCAAAGCGGTGTCGTACTTATCTGAGCTCTACTGTATATACCAAAAGCAAGCCTATACCTCAAACTGCAAGCAGGTCGTAGAAAGAAAAATCAACAGATAGAAACGAAAGACATTTCGAGCTATTACAAGCACTAGTGCATATATGTATATACATACACTGGGTACTTTGTATATTTTAGATATATCTATATATATGTATGACTGTATATATGTATATACTTGAGGCTGATACCTTTGCATTGAGGCTAACAAGTTGACGCGTCTCTGTGGTGCAAGGTGTTTGCCATTAAACGGCTGGATAAACAAACACATTCGAACTATTCCCAGTCATCGAGTGGAGGGAACCAAACCAGTGAGCTCACAAGGACACAAAGGCTCAAACTATCGCTCCTAATTGGGTTTTACGACTCATAAACAAAGGCACACAGGGGACACTGTGACACATAACTTTATTTCGGAAAATTATGCGTTTAAACGCTATCTGTGCAGGGAAACTTTACTGCGCTGGTATTCATAATTCATTCGTGGTTTTGGTATCTTTCAATTGTTATAACTCTATGATATATTGAACTATTCTACTTCAGGTTGATTTAAAAGCTGATGTACATTAGAAAAATCCTTTAGGATACTAAACTAGCACCACTCAGTCAGCGAATTGAAAGTGATTGAAGATAGGTGAAAATAAAAGAATATCCGGTGAATAATGCCGTTTGGTCTTTGGTGAAGACATGACCGTGACAATAATCGCATTTCCAGCGGCTGGCTTCCTTATAATTCGGCACACCTTAGCACCAAGCATCGCAAATCAATAGCTCCAAAGAAACTCACGGGCCAAATGAACCATGCAAAACCCAGCAAACGGCCATAAAAGCGCCTATCCGATGCGAGATTGTGCGGTTTGTGTGTTGGACACACCATTTATGGTGCCTGGCCCATTGTACTATCAATTTTTTGGCTGCGGCTCCTCTTCGGTTTATTATTTTTGGCTTTGTGCATGGCATTACCACCGTTTTACATATTGGGGCGTGTGGGTGTTGCGCTGTGCTCGTGCTCTTAACGGGTTTCTCTGGCTTTAACGGTTACGGCCGCTCTTTTACGACACTTTTTATTGCTATTATTAATGCCCGAATCTTCCATTTTTGGGCGGTGCGATCTATTGTCTGTGTTTGTGTGTTTTTGGTGGCCTGGTGTTACCTTCAACTCGAGATTTGAATGTGAAGTAATAATCGACAGCAAGCCGAATGGTATCTCATCGCTTGTGTATCTTCGAGTGGCGAACATCCCTTTTGGATACAGATTTCTAATCGCTTTTTTTACACATTAAACTTTATTCGATTGGGAAAAAGAAAAATCTTCAGAATCGAAACCAGTTTGCCATCTGAAGGTTGGGTCGTTAAACAGCTACACGAAAATGATATTTTAATGCGTAAGAAAAGCCAATGATACATATGTATATTTACCATTTTTAACTGTATGTATATTTACCATTTTTATGTGGAATACAAAAGTAAAATACGAAATATATTTAAATTTTTCATACTGTTTGAAAGCAACACTTGCTCTTAACGAGCTTCATTCCATTTCGAGTAATATTTCAATCAAATTCGCGTCGCCACTCCAAATTACAGCATAATTTTCAGATCTTTTTGCCTTTTACAATTTCCGCATTACAAATTAATTTCTACGACCCTCTGACCCCGAACCACCACGCCCCCTGCCCACCGCCCATTGCCACCCAACGAAAAAATGCCACCCAATAAACGCTGGAATATTAAAAAATTGAAATCTGTTTAATGTGTTTACTCGACCAGCGCAGGGGAAAATTTCATTAAAAGGGAAAGTCCCGGCCGAAGGATGCGAAATAGGATGTCGGAGTGGGCGTGGCACAGGCGGGGGTGGGGGCGTAGGCGGATGGGAAATTGTGGCGACTCATGGCGCAATCGTCAATTATGGCCAACAAGGAAAGCGGAAAAAATATTGTGTTCGATAATCAAACCGAAAATGTGCACAGCTTGAGTCAAAATAACGAAAGGGGGACAGGATCGCAAGGAGCGGAAAAAATAACAGGACAACAAAAGGCGCAGAAAGCGTAGGAAAAAGCGAGTGAGGCGAGGGGCAGGACTTTTGAGCAGCAGGATATGCGTACACTCGGCTTCCCCTTTTCCTACACACACCCGTTTTTAATGCCCAGTACTTAAAAGGTGCACGGGTATATGGGGTTTTCGGACAAGATAATATACTCGTATTTGGACAAAGCTAGAAGTAATTATAGAAAGCAGATAAGCATACAGAGCGAATGAAAACCCATTTATTCATTAAAAAAATGAAGTTCTTATTTATAGTTAAGAAATTATCATTAAAAGAAGATCTTTAATGTCATGGAATAGAACAGAGATGTTTCTAATACCTTTAAAATTCGACTTGTTCTAACCTTATTGTGAGTAATTGGTATCCCATAGTCGTGACCCAGTTTTTTCGGCTCTTTTTCCAATTTTTTGTACACGTTTTTTTTGGCAATTTGCCACCCGCCGCACGCGTCGCCGTCGACGTCGACGTCGCTGTCGCCGTTGACTGAGTCGCTGGCAGACCCATAATTAAATTACACATATTTATACCCGTTACTCGTAGAGTAAAAGGGTATACTAGATTCGTTGAAAAGTATGTAACAGGCAGAAGGAAGCGTTTCCGACCATATAAAGTATATATATTCTTGATCAGGACCAATAGCCGAGTCGATATGACCATGTCCGTCTGTCCGTCTGTCCGTCTGTCCGTCTGTCCGTCTGTCCGTCTGTCCGTCTGTCTGTCCGTCCGTATGAACGCTGTGATCTCAGGAACTACAAAAGCTAGAAAGTTGAGATTAAGCATACAGACTTCAGAGACATAGAAGCAGCGCAAGTTTGTCGATTCATGTTGCCACGCCCACTCTAACGCCCACAAACCGCCAAAAACTGCCACGCCCACACTTTTGAAAAATGTTTTGATATTTTTTCATTTTTGTATTAGTCTTCTAAATTTCTATCGATTTGCCAAAAAACTTTCTGCCACGCCCACTATAACGCCCACAAACCGCCCAAAGCTGCTACGCCCACACTTTTGAAAAATGTTTTGATATTTTTTCATTTTTGTATTAGTCTTGTAAATTTCTACCGATTTGCCAAAAAACTTTCTGCCACGCCCACTATAACGCCTACAAATCGCCAAAAACTGTGTTTAAGACTCTCCTTCTCCCTTCCACTAGCTGAGTAACGGGTATCAGATAGTCGGGGAACTCGACTATAGCGTTCTCTCTTGTTTTGTTTGGTGCGTGTGTGCATGTGTGTGCAGGCCTGCTGACTTGCTTTTCCCATTGTGCGTCCTGTTTGCCGTTCAGGACCTCAGTACCGCCCCCTCTCCTACCCTCTCCACCCCTCTTTCCCACCGAGCGTACCATTTGGGCATGACTTAGACATCCGGAGAAAGCGAAAAGTTGGCCCCTGAGTGTGAAATTAAATATTTTCCTGCGCCATGTTTGTGCTGCAGAAAAGTGTGTAATCACCGAAATGCGGCCTAAGTTATTTATGTAATTGCCACTTTTTGTTAAAAAAAGAATTCTATAACTTATAATTCCAACAGATCTAGGCTTAGTTCTTTACAAACTTTTTTTTATTCATTGCCTCCTTTTGCGCCGACCAGTGGAATTCAAATTTCTAGAACTTATAAAAACGCCATTCAAAGTTCAAAGTTAATAAAAAGACGTGGCTTTCGTCCATTCTTGGCAGCTTGGAATTTATGCACAAATTGAAACTTTATTCATTTGGCTTCATAAACCAAATTTGAATAGGAAGCATGTTCATTTAGAAGATGTAATCATTTCAAAGATTTCCTGGCCTAAACTTATGATATGATATGACAAAAACGAGATATTTTCCATCGGGGTTCTCGGAAAAACTTGGCCAAAAAAGAGCTAAAATGAAGACCTCTTTGTACTGCCAATTAACATAGCTAAGTATCCCAATCACTATTTTTTTTAAATTTCGAAAAACAAAATTTTTACAAATTTTCGCATTTGTGATGAGGGGTCAAAATTTGTGAAAAATGGCCAAAAATTTGAATTTTCTTTTATGAGCACAGGAGGATAGGGAATTTTGTTACGAATTCAGCGAGGTATGACATTCCAATATTGGACAATTACTTTTATTGCTATCAAAAAACAAGAGAGAACGCTATAGTCGAGTTCCCCGACTATCTGATACCCGTTACTCAGCTAGTGGAAGGGAGAAGGAGAGTCTTAAACACAGTTTTTGGCGGTTTGTAGGCGTTATAGTGGGCGTGGCAGAAAGTTTTTTGGCAAATCGGTAGAAATTTACAAGACTAATACAAAAATGAAAAAATATCAAAACATTTTTCAAAAGTGTGGGCGTAGCAGCTTTGGGCGGTTTGTGGGCGTTATAGTGGGCGTGGCAGAAAGTTTTTTGGCAAATCGATAGAAATTTAGAAGACTAATACAAAAATGAAAAAATATCAAAACATTTTTCAAAAGTGTGGGCGTGGCAGTTTTGGGCGGTTTGTGGGCGTTAGAGTGGGCGTGGCAACATGAATCGACAAACTTGCGCTGCTTCTATGTCTCTGGAGTCTGTATGCTTAATCTCAACTTTCTAGCTTTTGTAGTTCCTGAGATCACAGCGTTCATACGGACGGACAGACAGACGGACAGACGGACAGACGGACAGACGGACAGACGGACAGACGGACAGACGGACATGGTCATATCGACTCGGCTATTGGTCCTGATCAAGAATATATATACTTTATATGGTCGGAAACGCTTCCTTCTGCCTGTTACATACTTTTCAACGAATCTAGTATACCCTTTTACTCTACGAGTAACGGGTATAAATAGTGATTATTTTTGATCAAAAAATACAAGATTTTTTTTTGTCAAAAACGTGATATTTTTAATTGGGACATTCTCGAGTGGTCCTGATGCAGTAATCCCTCTAAATGAGCGACCCAATGGGTTAGGAACAGCTGCGGGCTGCGAAATGAGATGAAATCGAATCGCTGACGACTCACTCGACCGCAGCTGGAATTGGAATTCGAAATGGAAGTGGAAGTGGAAGTAGTAGGATTGTGACCTTGAATATGCGCTACAAGCACATGGACAGGAGCGGCATGAGTGGCAGGACTCGGATTACGAATGCGCTGCGCGTGACTTCCAGTTAAGTCCTAATTATGTCAGTAACTCATACGAGATTGCAAAGGATTTCTCGGGGGAAGGGGGCAGGACCTTCACTGCTGCGTGCCTGACACGTTCGCCGCACGGCGGTGACGCAATTTCCAAAAGATTTGCAACCGAAATACACAAAGGTGGCCCAATGTCCTTCGTTGCAGGATACGCTGTATGTGCTACACGCTCTATGTGCGCTATATGCTATATGTGCTATATATGCCGTATGCCATCAAGGGTTGATGCGCCACCCATTCGAAGCCATCTGAAAATATCTGAAAACAACTGCGGCAGCCGGCTCTCGTCACTCACTCGATGCCCAAAACAGATTTTACACTGAAAAGAAAACAGTATGATGTGTAATTTGTAGTACTATATGGGGGTAATGTAGATCGCAGACTCACTTCTCTTTGTATATGTATAATATTGCCTTACATCAGTGAGATACTTTATAAAGATGCAAAAGGTAAACTTTTAAGATACTTTAAATTGATATTTGATAATTCCACTCATTTGATTTTAATTAAACAGGTTGTAAGCATAAAATAAGCTGAATATATACATTATTTAAAATGTTGATTATCATCCCCGATTTCTCCGAGTGCACCTATTATAATGATGCGATCCAAGCGGGCGTCGGTGGGCGAACAACCCCCGTGTGAGCAGGACCTTCACTCATTCATTCATTCATTCATTGTGGCATTCAGTCAGTGAGTCAGTGGGAACCCGGCCAGCCCACTCACCCAGTTATGAGTGTCCTGTGCCTCTCGTCCTCTCGTCCTCTAGTCCTTTCGTCCTTTCATCGTTTCGTCCTGCTTAGCAACAAGCGCAAAAATTCCACTTCGTGCCATAGGCAAAGGTAGTGGAGTGAACTGAAATCAAATTGGTGGTGCGTCCGATGCTCTGATCCCGAGATGCATCCCCCAAAATCGTCAGTGTTTCAACCCCCGATTTGATGATTCACAGCGGTTGCAAATGCCGTGGAAAATTCCACGCGTCCTTAAACAAATACGCATGTACATATGTAACGCGTAACCTTCAAATGCGGAAATAGCTACCAATCTACTCGGCATTTTGATTAAATTAATTTTATGCTTTCAATAAAAAATGCAGTTTATTGATTTTGATTAAAAAAATGTAACGTCTGAATAAAATCCAACTAAAATCGTTATTTTTTGAATACAGCTGTCATAAATGTGGAATTCCAATATTTAAATATATTTCATTGGATGTGCTCTTATACCATTGATAAAATTTAATAATTAATGTCTTTAATGTGGAGTTTTAATATTTAAATATATTTCATTGGATGTACTTTCATACCTTCCATATATTAATGAAATTTTATAATTAATACTTTACTTATTGAAACCGAAGCTAAGCGGATTATTCCAACGAAAGAATTTAAAATACTTTGGTGATGGACTCAGTGAGACAGCGACTCACCTGAGAGTGTCCTTTGCGTTTCAGACTGATTACGAAACCTACTGAAGACGGAGGCACCGTCTCCACACGAGTACTTTATGTTTCCATAATCATCTTAATAATTTCACAACTCATGTCTTTATTACATTTCCAGCCATCATCCTGTGCCTTGCCGCCTTGCGGGACCGCCACCGCAATATAATTTCCCAGCTCTCAGAAGAATTTTTTAATTTCCACAGAGCAAAGTATCTTATGACGAGCAACCAGAGGCTCTGCCACAAAAATACAAAATACAAAAAAAAAACCCAAAATGGGGAAAGAGAAATTGTATCTTCATGCGTGTGCCCCACGACGCATTTTCATTCCCTAAGTAGACGCGTTTTATGAAATATTTTCCATCTCGCGGTAGTAATTTAACCCCTCAGTGCTTTTCGTGAAAAATATGACTGGAATAAAGCAGGGAGTTTCCCAATTTCCCAGCAGGTGACCCATCATCCATCGACTGTGAAAGAGCAGCTTAGCTAATTTGCCGAAGGACTCTCAATCAGGCGTAAGGATGAGAATCAGTGCACGGGGCACGGCACAATGTAATATCCCCTAATCCTTCCGAGGCAACAAATCAAGTCCTGTGTAATCCACTGGGGGTACGCCTTGATTGAAGTCCTTTCGCAGAGACCTATGTACCTACAAAGGATCTAAGCCCTCTTGGTTTCGGCTCATTCGCTTCTCAATGAGGCAGCGAGAACTTTGATTGAGAACGCATATTACCCAGGTTCTTCTTAGATTTTGAAAAAGAAAAAAACGAAGGAAAAGCCGCATGAAAAGAGTTTTCGAACTTTATTAAACCTGTTGTTTTAAATACATACGTTTTATACATATATATTTAACAAGATATTTAATTTTTTATTGCCATACCCATTTGTATTCTATGTATTTCGGATCTTCTGCCGATATATCATCCATCCATTCCCAAAAATACTTGTCGTTGCGCTTGGAAAATCTAAGATATGTGCATGTTTTACTTCTCGATATAAAATTATTTCCAGCATATTTCCTCTGTCACATTTATGTGTTTCCTCTTAGTATTATGGACCAAAACGAAACGATGCTTCCCCCCAAAAACGATTTCATTTTTCCCGATTTAAATATAGAACGGCCTTCCAGCAAAACTAAGAACAGGTTCCGTGCTGCACCCGCACACACATGTTTACAGGCCAAACTAATTTTAGGTTCCATCCCAGGCGACGGATGCATTTGAAGGTCTCCATCCTTCATCCAGTGCAGCTGCATGAGATCTTTAATTGGACGGCGTTGGCAGCGATTGCCCCGAATGCCCCGAATTAGAGGGCATTCTCTTCTTCAACAGGGGAAGTTGAAAAGGGTTGGCTGCGATCCAGTCCCGATTCCCACGCACCCAAAAAAGTCGGTGTATGGGGCAAATAAGAGATTTTTGAAATGGTTCTGCAATTGTTCTCAACAATCACACAATCCTCTTTTGTTAACTTTTCCTATAAGAGGGGATTAGTTTAAAAGTCCGCAATTGTTGCTAAAATCTATTGGTTTCCTAAGTACTAGTTTTGCTTAGATTTCAACTCAATTTATGTGGAATTTTTCGAGCAAAGTGTAAGTTCTTAACAAATTCTAATCTTTTCTAATTCAGAAAAATCTAATAGTTCTTTTAGTGACACTTCAGTCTTAACAGCTGTGCGTTCTTTTCATTAATTATTTTACTAAATACACAATTACACAAACACTCAATTTGAGCTGTGACTTTTACCCAAGTTAAAAAATATATACTAAATTGCTGTATCTATAATCTATAATCATGCAATATTGAGTGACTCATTTGTCATATGGGAATATGACTATATCGACTTTGTCAAATCAATAATGAACTTAAGAAAAGGGTATTCCCACATTCGCTCACCGAATCCAGCAGTTTCGTATCTGTTAGAAACCTTGTTTCTATAAACTGAGATTGAGATAGATTGCCCACCGATCGATGATAACCCGTCTGGCAAATGACAACAGCCGGCAGTTTTAGTTGTTCCGCCGCCGAGCGAGCGAGCGTCCAAATCGATGCATGCGATTCAAGTGCCCGCCGGAGGTTCCCCGCTCCCCGCCGTCGCCACCACCTACATACCCTGCGTGACCTTTGCCCCCGGCCAGAATGAATCCGGCATGGCGGAGCAGCGGATAGGCACACTCATGGCGGAGCGGACAGCCCAGCGGCGCCTCTTCTACGGCATGGAGGTGCTGGCCAGCGGACCTGGTGGCCGGCCAACCTGTCTGGACTTCCATCACTTCCTGCCGCTGCTGCCCACCTTCGTGAGCGTCGTCTGGCTGGGCCAGCGTTACTGGGACGTGGAGCCAGTGGGTCAGGTGGAGAGCCTACAGCTGGCCCAGCACCTGGCCACACGCATTCCCGTGCTGCCACACGTGTCCGCCTATCGCATGAGCAGGCAGCGATTGGATCAGTTTCTGGAACTCAACTTCAGCAGTCTGCTGGCGGTGCGAGGGGATCAGGTGCACGAGGAGCAGGACTTCCTGATCAGCCAGCCCATGGTGGAGCAGTCGAGGCGGCAGCGAGGTGGTAAGCTATCTAACTATCTATTTGCAATGAAAATATAGTTCTTTCCCTAAAAATAATCACTAATTATACTCTTACAATCAACTAAGAAAACATTTCAGTCTGTGTGCCTGGATATCCAGAGGGATACACTAGTCTGGGCGACATACCCCAAAATTCAGCTAAGAACATGCTGTTTCTGAAGGCCAAGGTGAGTTTTTACTTGTACTAACTCATAGTTTAGCTATTGTATCTTTATATGTTAATAGATTGATGCTGGAGCGGATTGCATTATCACGCAGATTTGCTACCGACCCGAGGTCATAGTGCAGTTTGTGAAGGACTGCCGAGCAGCTGGCATCGCGGTGCCCATTGTTGTGGGCCTGATGTCGCATGAATCCTTTCGCTCCTACTCGATGATCGAGCAAATAGCCGGCGTCCAGCTGCCGAATGATTTGCGAGCGGAACTCGATCAGCTGCACAGTGCGCATGTGAAGGATATGAAGTCTGACCAGGATCTGATAAGAAGGTTCTTTGTTGACCTCACAGTCCGCACTGTGCGTCATGTTTTGGATGCCGATGTGGGGATCTGGGGCTTCCACTTCTTCACACTCAACCGCTTCAAGCCCGTTCAAGCTGTGCTTCAGGAACTGCGAGATCTGAATCTGTTAAAGGATTTGGAAAAGGAATAAGAAAGGCTCTGCAGCTCACATTAATAAATTTGCAAAATATTTGGGACTCCATTACCCTTGTACATCTTTCATAGCTCTCTGTTTTTAAATAGATTTCAGCAGAGGGTGGCTTTCTATTCCATTTGCCAGGATCCCCGCAGCTTGCAGCTCCACAAAGTGCGTGCCACCCCTTTCGCTTGACCATGGACAAGCTGCAGTGGAAGAGTAACCAATGATGCGACTGACATGCCTAATGACCAGTGTTCGAGGTCTGCAGCTGGCCAAAATCGGTGTGTGATGAATGGATTGGGCAAACCCTTCCACATCCACCTCCCCTTCATCTTTCATATGCGAAAATTTTGCAGCTCCGGTGCGTCATCAACGTCAGTCAATGTGACAGGCGCTTCAAATCGCAGACCAAGAAGTGCGTAGATACTTCTGGATGCTTCTCATCCGGAATAATAGAACTGTTGCGTCATCGCACCTTCCATCGGGACTTGCCATTTGGCATCAGAGGGTTGCCGCCCCTTCCCTTCCCTTCCCTTCCCTTCCCTTCCCTTCCCTTTTGCCTTCCCAGTTCACAAAGACGCACTGAAAGGTCCTTTTTGACAAAAGCAACATTTGACATTCGTAACTTGCGGTTGATCGGCCATGGATAAGGGATAAGTGCTAGCGGTCACACATAGAAAAAAGTTATGATGCTAAAATAAAACAGAAAGGGTTAAAAATTAATAATAAAAAAATTTTTAACTAAAAATATAAAATATTAATAAGAAATTAGTCTTCAATTTCAAAAGAAGTGTATATACATCTTATATAAAACGAAGACTTCTTTTTTCTTTAAAAATACTTTTTAATTTATGTTTCAAGAGATCGCACAGAAACTAAATAACTACACAAGTACTAGAGGAATTTCCGCTTCTAGCTACCTGATATTTCTCAGTGCACTTCCAAGGGGTTGACTTTCACCGGCAGCCCCCAGATGACACACACAGATGGAATCGGGGCTAAAAGGTTGTGCCACCGCTTCAAATCCGACGCCTGCTTCTTATTTTCGCTTATTTTCGTTTATTTGCGCTTATTTTCGCAGCTGTCGACTGGGCCTGAAAAATGATTTGCGAATGCGAATTTGCTTCCTTTTCTTCCGGCTCTTGGATTGAGTTTCTCGACGCCAAGGGGGGTTGGGGTGTGGGGTGGAGTGTAACTCCGCTTTGCAATTATTTATCGGCAATTAAGCCAAACAAATGACGCCGTTAGAATGGACAATGCGCACATTGCGCATACGCCATGTCTGTCATTCAACATAACTCTTGGGATTTTCGCTTCGTTTTGCCGGCTTTCTGTGTGATTTGAACTTTAAATTTGGCGAGTGCTTTAAATAAAGAAAGAAAGTCTTGCGATGGAGAAACAAATAGTATGTACACTGTAAGCTTGTAATACTTTAAATGCATTATTTAATGTGGATATTAGTACACATGCTGTGTCATTTGCTTAATAAGTATATATTTTTTCAAATTTTTATTAAATGTGTATTACTTTTATTTTTCTTATTTTTTAGATTTTGCTTGCCCCACTGTTTGCGGCAAAAAGTGTATCTGGGGAATACGCTCGGATCGATCGGAGAAATGCAATTTGTGGGGCTCATTTGTTTGCCTTTTCTTGGCCCCCTTTTGTTTGGCCGTTTCTTGATTTGCCATGCGTCGTTTAATTTTATTTCAAAACAAATAAGCGGAAAATGGGGGAAATCTGCGATAAATGAAACCAAACAGCAAGCCTATAAATCGGTGTATGCTTGCAGCCAAAGAAAAGCAAAAGATCAGCAAGCAGAGTGAAAAAGATTGCCATTTGTGGAAGAAATGTCTTACGACTCTGAGATATCCTATATTTTAGTTTGTAACAACCTAATATATTTCATAATTTAAAAAATTTTTATTTGATTTTATTTTTAAATTTATAAAACAGTCGGATCGATCATATATTTAAATCTATTTATTGCGATCGGTTCAATATACTGTTGTAAAAAGTGGAGAAGAGATCAAGATACAACAAAATTAAAAAAAAAAAAAAAACCGGACGGTCACGTTTCTCTGCCGCAGTCGCAGTCACAGCCGGCAGAGGCAGCAGCAGCGGCAGAGGAAGAAACAGCGATCAGCTGGCTGAACTCAGTTCAATTTCAATTTTTCACAGCTGATATTGCTCTCTCTCACTCTTTTCTAGCTTTTTTTGTACCGCGCTAAAGAGAGTTTTAACTACTCAAATGAATGAAATAAGATCGCAAAGCTAAGTATTCAAAACTAAAACCGTTTTATATAAAATATTATTTCATTCCGATTATTATTATATAGAAAATTATGATCTTGAATATTTTCTGTACCAATAATATATTATTATATTCAAACAAGACTTGGCACATAGTTCTTGAGTTCTGAGAACTAAGAGTTCAGCTTTCTCTTGAGTGATCGCGTTTTAAGAGAGTCAAAAAACCGAGTGAAAGAGATTCAATTTTCTCACTCAATTGCTCTTAAACATAGCGTGAAGATCACTCAAGAGAAATGCAAAGAGAGTGGAGTGAAATATAAAGGGTGAATATAATTACACGTACCTAAGAGTAGAACTATAGATATGTATTTAGATATTTAACCATTCTACACTTTAAAAGAACTTTAGGCTTTATATTAAAACACATTATTCGCCAACATTATTTTGTGAAGTAGAGAGCATTACTAACTTATGTAGTTTCTGTTTAAAATAGTTATGACTTTAAAATATATCACAATCCTCCTCTGTCATTTCAAATAATTTTATATGTCAAACAAAATTAATTACTAGACCGGAGGTTATTCTTCATTGATCACTGTAAAATATTTGTATTTTGTCTTGAACATTTTGCACTAGAAGCGACACCGGCAACATTGCTAATTTGCGACCTGCCCCACCGCAATTTGCATACTCCGTGTGCGTGTTCGTGTGCGCACTAAATTCGCATTCGTAGATACAGATACATTTGCAGATACATTCGCAGATACACGAACGGAACGCATGCAAAGGGGAAAAGCTCAGGCAAAATTTATGGCAAATTGTAACAATTTTTAATTAAATTGCAGCAAGAGCAACATAAGGAAAGTGCCACACACACGAACGCCGAGTAATGAGACTCTGGAAAATCGGGTTTATCTGCAAACTCCACGTCAGTTGCTATGCGGAAAATTTAAGTTTGTTAATTTGGCGGTTAATTACCTCATATATTAATAGTTTTTTCTTTTAGTTTTGTAATTAAAAATATTATTAAAATATATATGCCTTATAAATAATAACTAGTATATTTTGTAATAAGGCTGTCGACTTTAAATAAATAAATGGTAACTTATGGTTTTCAGCAGGAGAAAAGAAAACACATGTAAAGATTTAACTAGATATATACAGAAGTATTTATATGTACGGGCACTTGTCCGGCAGAAAAGTGTGGATATTCCGGGGGCAATATTTACCTTCTGGGGAACGAGACACGCACACATGTTCCGTTTGGCGGTATAATTTATGGCCAGACTCAAGAGCGATCAAAAATAAAATGATTATTTTCAGAAGGAAGCAACAGAAATAATAAAATCGAAGCGCTACGCAAATTATAAACAAACGTCAACGAAGAGTCAGCTACGAAAACATCAACAAGCTACGTAAGCAGCCCCAAAATGAGATCCTATAATATCAATTAGGATATACCGTGGAAAAGCAAGGTGAAGGCCGTTGCCTTCAAAATCTTAAAGCATATTTTAATTACCTGCCAATATCTCATAAACCTACTGTATTATACAAATGAGAGTGTGAGAACATGAAATGAATGCCAAGAACGCAGCTGTGAGTGTACAACAAAATAGGTACTATACTAATGAGCATAAAAAGAATTAACAAATTTGAAATTTGTCACATTATAAAATAGCATTCGCTGCAGCCCAATATGCCCCATTTACATAGGTACATAGGTTTAAGGCAAGCAGAACACGATTGCAGTGTGCCTTTTGATCTTTTTTCTCTGCTGCGCGGCACTGCTGCATCTCACGGATAGTCAGAAAGTCGGATTGTCGGATGCCCAGATACTTGGGTGTATGTACATACGTATTTGTAGGATATGAAAGGGGGCAGAGTTGTGTGTGGCCTGTCAGCGGCGGAATTGGTGGAGGAGATGCGGCGAAGTGAAAGACGTCCGCAGAATTGGCAAACATAAAACGCAGGCGGCAGGCCAAATCGGAAGCTGCACTGAAATCCAAATGAGTGAAGAGGAAATCTCGACCGAACTGGCGAATCGTAAATTGAATTTGGCATTCGGATCGTCCATTAGCTTTTCACACAGTCTCTGACGCAATTCGCACCCGTTGCCACCAGTAGTGTGCCATATACATAGCTTTCGCTTTGGGTTAAGAAGCTGGGTCGAAATGATTGTGCAGCGAGAACAGCTGCTTTGCCAAAATAATGGCTTTTCATATGGGCATAGACAACAAATGGAAAAGGTACCGCTTTTAGAAAGTTGGTATATTCCCTATTCATCTCGCTTGTTCCACTTGAAATGCTTAGTATTCTCCACTCAAAATGTTATATCTTTTTGCGATGCTATCATGGGATTGTACCAGATTTATATGGGCATGTCCTTGATGATCGTTTTAATAAGCCTCTTGAATTCTGAAAAATAGCTAACATTTTTTTGCCATTTCAAGCGGAAACTGCAAGTCAGAAAATACAGCTTGCTGCTCAATATCGCAATGGGAATCGCCCATTATAAAATTGTAATTTCATTTCATTTTGCCGCCTTGCGCGCTTACGTAAGCCCCATTATATTTCCCCTAACAACACAATATTAGGAGGTGCAGCCTAGAGATGTAACTAGAATTATAAAGCCATAAAGAGATCGTAAAATAAAGATTGTTTTGGAAATGTGACTATTAAACACTTTACCCTTTAAATTTTGTTTAATGCGTAAATGTGTTTATTTCTTTAAACAATATTCTAGCAGAGCATAAGTTAGTTTATATACATTTTAAAGTTCTTTCTTACGAAACATGAATTAAATACATTTAGTATATGTTAAAATCATCAGTTATAATAAATGTCTAGCTACGGAGTTCCAGGAAATACAGGATCTTTAAGCCTAACTTTTTTGCAAGCCTATGAAAAGTGACATAGGTTTTAAATGAAAACCATGCACATCTCTAGGACCACCAAAGAGGGGTTTTCAGTCGGTTGGAGGGGCAAAACGACATTTGTGCCGCCTTTTTGCCTGCAATTACACGGCCAGCAGCTAACTGCAAAAGTGCTAGAGAAAATACAACAAAAAAAGGCAGCAACAAACGCTAAAATAAAATCGCGCCAGACAAACTGACGGCACCGTGTGATTTTATACCCGCTGCGGTTGAACTGCCATGCATGGGCGTAGAAAGGGGTCTGTAATAATACAGAATGTAGCCTTTAAAATATAAATTAAAAAAAACAAAGACTTTACAATCATAATAAATTTTTAAAAAAAATTTTAAATGTCACAAAGGCGAACATAGATTCATTGTGGGCACGCCCATGTGGGCATTAAATGGCGGTCTGTAATAAAGAAAATTGTACAGCATGTCAATAACGAACATATGCCCTACGAGAAATATTGGCAACGTGGAATACGCAAATGATGTTGCATTTTAATTGCTGACTTACTGACTTTATTCCAGTTCTGTGAAACTGTTGTACTGCGTCCTTTTGACATTTATTTGTATTCGCATGACGCATTTTTAAAGAGCTTTAAATGCAATAAATGAAAAGTTCTATTTTGTTAAAGCAAGCGATAAATAATATATATATTTGTAATATTTAATTAAAATATCATGGATTATACGAGTACTTTGGCTTAGTAATTACATTAAATGAGAAGCTCACAAACAAAAAAACTAGGGCATTTTATCTTCGACTTGTGTTAAGCTATAAAAATCGGTCGGCAGAGCGATCAGATAGAGATCCGTGCAATTGCAGGCCAGATCGTGGCACTTTTCACAACATCGCATGATTGATGATTAGTCATCGACCGGTTCCTCGATTGTCGGTCGCCCAGCAACAGCGACTGCGACAGCACGCGAGTTGAAGGTTCGGCGGATGGGTGATTATCTGAGCCACCGCTCTGGCCTGGCCAGAAAGTACTGTTACTCACCAGTAACCAGTCACCAGTCACCAGTCACTAGTCAGCAGTTACCAGTCAGCAAACAGCAAACAGCGGTCACCACAATGCCCACAGCGATTTCAAATCGATGTTCGGCTGGCCACAGTCTAGAGTCGAACTTTTGCCACAATTATCATGAGAGCAAAAAAGAATCAAAATAAAGAAATTGCCAGCAAATTTTCTGTCTACAGATAAGTGATCAGATAATGATGATGATCGCCAGTAGATATAGCATATATTTTTAGAAACTCTGTAAAGATCTGCTTATTCCATCTTGTAATATTAAAATCAGACTTTAAATTCATGCAGCACTTTGAAATAACTTATTTAAATTTGTAATTTGCTTTCATATATGGATGAGTGTACCAGCGGCGCCCACGTCATGGTGTTTGGTGATTGGTGATTGGGAGTGACGCCTGGTTTCCTTATCGATCCTTCCGGACATGTGTCTCTATAGGGAGGGATTCCTTTGACGTCGCCGCCGACCTATGAACCGCACGTGTCGACGTCCGATTTTCCGTTCTACGTCACGGTTTCTTAATATTCCTATATTCTTATGCCTTTTCAATGGCGACAACGTGTCCCATTGCCATATGATAGCCTACGTGACGTCTGCTGCAACGTGTGGCGATCAATTGACCAAGTTGAGAAATTGTACTTTATTCTAATTATTGTATAGCCAGCAATGAATGAGTAACTAAAACTTGACTCATGCGTGGAACTAAATGGGATCTTCACCACGTTACATTCAACCAAACAGATCATTCCTTCAATCCTTAACAGTTCATTAATTAGGTTTCAAAAGTAGACTAACTTAAAGCCTTTCACATTTAAAAGTAAAGTTTATAGTGCATTAGGTAAATTCTGAAATTGAGAAAGTTTATAGAAGTTTTCTGAAAATATATCCAGTTTCTAGAACTACAAAACTTTGCAATGTAGCAAAAATAACAAACTGAAGTGGACTTCAAGTATCGCCGTCTAAAGCAAGACACGATACAAGTAATTAAACAATTGCAGTCCAATTGATACATACGCTCATTAATTAAATTAAATTGTGAAGGAGCAACAAACAATGCACGCGAATGCGATGACTGATGTGAGAAGTTCGCACTGAAAGAAAAAACTACGAAAACTACCATGCTGTTTACACAAATTTTATTATTGATTTAAACAATACTAATTCGATTGTTAAAATGTCTTACTCCGTTCTAAAAATTTCGTAAAATTCTAGATTCCTTGGAATTTGAACTATAGTTTCTCGCAGTGCATCGCAGTGTGCACCACGAGGAGCTCAATCAATCAGACCAATTAGTTTTAATGGCCCATTGCCCAGCGGAGTCGGCAGACGTCTCAGCAATTAAAGCCAGTTTTCCGCCAAATTGGAGCTCCTTCAGCAACTGTATTCCTAGTTGTGTTTAGGGAAACTTTGAATTTAATTGAAAATGTACCCTTCCTAACTTTTTGGCACGTCTATAATATATGCATATAATATTAGTCACCATTTAAGCCACCATTTAAGCCACCATTTCAAGCCGTTTTTAGCTGTCGTTGACCTTGGTTAGTATGCATCAACGATCTTCAAACGTGCTACTCCCGAAAATTGATCAAACAATTCAGCAGCTGTTCGCGTGTGCTAATCGAAATTTAACGGCTTGTCAACAATGCGGCTTCTGTTCAGCCTCAGTTAATATGAAGGTTTATTACCTTTTTAATAAACTCGTAATCTAAATAACTTTTTTAGAAACAAGTTTGTTGGGCAGCTGGATAGAAATTAAATTATCTAAATGATTTCTGCTTAAGGTAGAGCTTACTATTGCTTCTCAAAAGCTAGTGAATATTATAAATGTATCTTTAGTTGTATAATTTTGAAGTAATATCTATATATAAAACTAGACATCTAATAAATATATATTTGCACAACTTTACTCAATCCAATTTCATGCATTTCATTAAGCAAATTGTACTATTGAGGCAAACCTATTTAAATGTGCTAGTACCATAAGTGTTATCCCAAGAACTGAAGTAATACAAATTCATGAAGCAATAATTTAGTTATTTGCCAATAATAGCATACAACCAGAAGAATAGAAATGTACACAACAAGACCGCCTTTAGTGAACACAAACGACTGAATGACAGAAATGGGCTGTTACCCATCTGCCTTTGCAGCAAACAATGGCAAACTGTGCCTTTCTTCCATGAGTTTCGCCTTGCGGAGATCACTTTCGAAATATTGGCACAAGTGGTGTCCTGGAATATTCGAAATCGGAGCCCATGTCCCAGGCAAACCGGAACCTCCCGCTGAAAGGATTGAGTAAAACAAAGGATCAGTTTTCCAGAATCAGCTGGCAGCTGTAATTTCCGCACGTGACTATCATATATAGAATGACTATGAATGTGAATAACTTGGAATCCATATGAATTGCGCCGCTTAGCAGCTGGTTTTCGATGATGAACGCATTTGAAAACCATAGTAATATATTCAGACCTATTTCCGGTTTGGTTTTGTAATGAAAAATCATGAAAAATGCGACTGACTTGTATCGGTAAATTTGTTTTATTACTTCCATATTGAACTTAATGGTTTCTACAAAAATGTTTATATTTTATTACTTTGTCTTTGTACGATTTGAATAGTCACATAGCTTGGCTTTCCTTAGTATTAATATTTCTTTTAATAAATTTTCATTAAGAAGCATACAACTACGTTCTTAGCCTTAAATTATCAGATGAACATCGTTACCATTTCACCTGTGAGGGCCAGCATTTCTGTGACACAAGACAAGATTAACTCGCTCACCAAGGAGATAGTAAACGAATCCGAGGACCATGATGAGGACGAAGAAAAGGACTCTCAGCTGCCAGGCGATGCCGCCAAGAAAGGGATACACCCAGATGCCGGTCCTGAACCACACGATGTGTATCCACACCAGGTATCCCACCATGAAGGCACCCAGTCCAGTCAATCCTCGCCTGCGTTCCGGATATCGATGTCGTGTGATCCCGAGCTCCACAATGGCGTAGATCACGACAAAGGTGTGCATGGTGTGGTTCAGCCAATTGGGATAGACCAAGTCCAGCAGCACAGGATATATCGATTCCCGATCGATGGCAAACAGTGTCCAAAAGGTTAAACCCACTGTGAGCGACAGCGGTATGGCAAAGCTGGCGAAGATGTAGTCCCGCAGCTTCCGCAGCGATCTCAGGCGCAGGAGGTCAAAGGTCAGCGCCAGTGCATAGTAGCCCAACTGCAACAGGCCGCCCAGAAAGGTCATGTACTTGAACTTGCCCCCAATCGGTGGCTCCAGCCGCAGGGTCACCGCCACCTGTGGCAACTGGGCATACCGCCAGTCGAAGTAGATGGCATAGCCCAGGTGCACGGTGGCGAGCAGGTGGAACAACAGGCGAGCCCTGCTCCACAAGTTAAGTCGCTCCATTTCCGGATGGATACTAACGCGTTCGTCGGTCGATGGAGCTATGCCAAAGTGGTGCCAATCGATCCGGCATAGGGAAATGCTCTATAACCGAAACGGTTTCGCTGGAAATGGCAGTAGAATAGTGATGCCAAATGCAGCTTTTTCTATATTAAACTGGGTAGGAAGACTAAATTATATCCATTGAAATAGGAAATAAATGAAGCATAATGAAATCAGAACATATACCTTATATATGTATTCTTTTCAATAAATAATTTGAGGGAGTTTTAGGTAACTTACAGATGAATTTGTGTTCGAAACGTATCAATTTCTTTGTTGGATTAATTATTGACCCACTGCGGCATCGAAGGGAAATGTGATGAGTATGGAAAATGGGGAGTTGGTCAATAAAACTACAGGGGTGCGACCTTGGACACAGCTGATTCATTTGGCCAGAGGTCCTCCAATTTCAGCACCAGATGTTGCGATGGGATGTGGAAGTAGAAGTGGAAGTGGAAAGGTCCACGAACCGCAGGCAATCAAATGTGTGTGTGTTCCGTAAATATTTGTTTGTTTTCCTTTGTCGGCGGTGCAGATCTCAGTGATAATTAGTCAGGCCCATCACCACCATATGTCCGTCGAAAAACCTAACGTAAATAGTTGAATTACCTTTTGCCAAATTCGATTCAGCCATCTGACGGGCAAACAATTTACTGATGTTTTTACCTTAAACTTTGACAGGGAACAGATAATTACTACTTATTCTATACAAAGGAAAATATATAGGTTACTTATTTCTAGGTTTGCTTAACAAACCAGGAAACTACAAATAATATCCTATTACCTTTGCTGAGTAAAAGTACCCTTTCAGGAACTTCAAGCCTCCTTCTCTATTTTTTAATAAGTTTAGCACACTTATCAATAGAAAACTTGTTCCAAAGTAAGTCGACATCTGTTTGATTAGTGGGTCTTTGCTCTACGAATTTGAGTCTGATAGTTAAATAGTGGTCTGTTACTATTTATAAATTCAATTTAAACGTCTGTCCATGGTGATAACCAAATGGACCTAAAAGCGAAAGGAGTCGCAAAAACCTAGGGCCGTGACGCGGGTTCGACTGCCTGCGAAATATTTACATATATACCATATAAGAACGATGTATGCCCATTTAATTATGAGCCGGACAGCCCAGACTAATTGGAGCAATGTTGTTAATTTTTTAAAGCCGTTGTCGAACACGTTTCGCTACGGTCATTGCGACAGAGTTATTTAAATATAGGCAGGCGTTTCTCGCCGATAATTTCGCACATTTTAAAGGGGTGCACGATATTTGACAGCCAAACATATGTATCAATCCCTTTAGGACCGAATGGTTATATGGTTTATATGGTTTCAGGCTGTTTAGCACTTGTAGAAACTCCGAAGGAGGTGTGTTGAGTCCAACTACACTATGAGAAATCTCTTGAGTTTCGGCAAAGAGTTCGTTTAATGCTGGAAGAGAACAAAGTGCTGGCGAAAATGAGCCAAACTCGCTTCACTCAAGAGAGGGGTTGCTAAAAGGTTTTGTTTTTCCCCCTTCTCTAGTCGGAATTCGACTTTAACTAAAGATTTTTTACGCGAATACCAAAATACATTGTTATTAATTGATGTTTAATTCACATACTTGACTGGGAAAATAAAAATGTTTAATTTACGTGGCATTAAGCAACATAAAATAGCTTGAATGAAGAATTGGCATAAAGTAAATGTATTAGTATTATATGATCATTTGAAAGATTAAATCCCATTTGAAACATTTGTTATAATTGTTGTTTAAATTAAGCCTAAACATGGTTATATGTATATGCTTTGTTTAACTTAAAGTTACTATTAGCAATATGTATGCCTAGGGCGTTTACGTGTTCTTGGAAACTTTCATTCCACTTCAAACGGAATACCTAAACAAATTGTTAAAGTTCTATATTTTGTGTGCCCTCAAAGTTTTAGATTCGTTACATAATTAATGTTGGATCATCTTTTCACCGTTCACCGGCTTTGTAAGCACTAACCCCAAAGAATTTGCCGCCTCTCTATAGAAATTTGGAAAGCCACCCAAAAAGTGCCGCATAATATATGTATGTATGTATGTATGTATAAGACAACTTGTAACACGACTTTGAGATTCAAATTCTGGGAGCAAAGTTCACCCAACCCTTTTTCTCTGGTCGCTAAGAATTTTCCCTAATGACTTAAACGCGGTAACCACTTAAACATTTACAGCGCATACGGTCCTGTTGTTCACTTCTCACCACCGAAGGTAAAAACCACGTTGCCCCATAACCACCCAACCACCCAACCACCCAACCACCCAACCACCTAACCAGCTAACCAACCATTTTCCATTCCCCCTACGGCACTTAAAGGTAAAGAGTCGCATTTTTGCGCAAATTTTCCCCGAAACCGCAAGTAGAAAACTCATTAGACGCAAAACGTTTTGGCGGAAAAGTAGGCTGGGAAATTGTACGATGGCATGGCATTCGCTGTGGGAGCAACTTTGCTGATCTACTTCTATGGCCATACACACTTGAGCTTGAGAAGGTGTATATACATATATGCCTAATATTGAGGAGGTTTCATATGTAAACTATAAATTCACTTCACCCGTTTAGTGACTGCAGTACATAAGCAAACTACAACACATGTGTACACTCGATACAATCATCTGAAAATATACATTTTATCATTTTATTGAATAATATAGGAGCTCTCCTCGTCTTCTACTTTTCCTTGCCGTTTGATAAAAACTCCGCCCACGATTTTTGCCGTGTGTGTATTCTGCAAATTTGTATCTTTTAAGAGGGCTCACGGTAATATTTGGATTGCGTGAACCTGTGTTTGCTTTCCAGTTGTATGAGGTTGGGTTTTGATCGGGATGGCAAATGCTTTTCAGACTGTGGGATTTGCCGACAGCATAGACACGTGTGTTGCCAAATAAATCCGCCATAAGCCCTTATTTTTGTTAAGCGAATTCAACTTATCCCTTTTTTGCATTCGAGTTCGCATACTTAAATTTCGGTCGGAAATATTTGAATTTCGGTTTTTTTTTTTTGGCCCACGGCACATGTCGCCTAATTCCGCAGTCAGGACATCACTTTGTAGTAACTTTCATGCAAATTATGTGCATACGCATTGTGGCATGTAAATAAATCCTCAATATTCAATGTGAATCCAATGTGAAAAATGTATTTTATTTACTTTGAAAGGAATTCACTTTAAAAATCCTAGTTGCAACACTAAAAGTTAAAATAAAAGTTAAAGACCAGTAATAATTACTATATATATACATTTTTATTTACTTCAGACATTTAATAAGCATTCGATGTCTCAAGGGAAATCGACATGCAGCTTAAATTAGTTTGGCACTGAGAGCCATCGCCGTCCAAGGAGCTTTGCAACAGACCTTCAAGGACCTGGCCAGAAGCCGGCTGCAGGATGCAGGATGCAGGATGGAGGCTGCAGCTCGCAAAGGTCAGCCCAAGGACAAACAGCCAGCAAGATGCACAAAAATCCAGCTTCCCTATTAAAATCGATATTTAGTGCCGCACGCAGTGATGCCAGAAACGAGAAGGAAACGAGGAAAATCCTGCAAAGGGACGTGCTCTGAATTAGGGATGGTCAGCTAGCTATTTTCCAGCCAACTTTTTAAAGTGAAAAAAAAACTTTTCTAGGATATATTCAATGTTTCGCAGCTTACGAAACAAAAATAAAACAGTTTTTAGATTTTTGTGTATATATTATGATATACATTCTGGTAAAATGTTTAATTTGTTTTTTAAAAAGTAGACAGCTAGTAGATTGCTATATAAATAAGTAAGCTTTTTTATGAGTAAGCTACTCTCGTATAATTTGTGCTTTTTTTCTATGACAACACTGAGCCGAATCTGGGGAATGGGGCGCGGTAAGAGTATTTGCATTAAATTATGCGACGAGCTGCGGAAATGTTTGGCATCAAATGAAGAAGGACTGCGGCTGCGGGTTGCGGGGGCAGATGGATGGAAAAGCCGAGATGGAGGAAAGCGTGGTATAGTACTGCGCACCGTTAAGTGCGGCGGAAGCAATTTCACTCTTCAGAACAGCGGAGAAAACCAAAAAGGGAAATACAAAAATACAAAAATTCAAGTAAAGCAGCCACGACATCGCAGGAACAAAACAAAAATGTAATAGAAATCCTTCAAACATCTGCGAACCGCTCACTTCACTTTGCTATGCGAGGAGCAGCCCCACAAAAACACACGGCATCCTTTGGTCCTGTATTTGAATACACACATGTATGTATGTATGTAGGTGTGTGTGTGTGCTTGTATGTATGATTGTGTGTGTGCGAGCATTTGTAATTGTTTCCTTTTTTGCTTTACGAGTTTTTCATGTATCGCACAATGTGTCACCGACCCATCCTCCAACTCGTCCACCATTTCACTAGCACAAAAATATTATCCTTCAAAATTTAAAAAAAATTTCTTTTTTAGCAGCATGCCTCTCAATTTAAGTGAGTTTTTAAATGTTGTTTCGTATTTAGATTTTTTCTTAAAGCTGTTTTTAGATTCTACTATATATAAATGTGATAAAAAATAGGTTTTTTTAAGTGTAGCTACGTACATCTGGCACTGCACTTTAATCGCTGTCATTAAGGCGGCACGTTGGGCGCCATTTACGTATTCATTCCACTTTACCCCACCGTTTGCCGGCTTTCAGAGTACAGTCCTTAAAAACTGGCAGGTTCCCGGTGCTTATTTTCGGACCTCTTCTATGAGAGCACATACATATAAATATAAAAGAAGCAACTTGGAATACTATTAAACAATAGAGTGAGTAAAATGTATAAAATATATAGAGAAATACATGAAATCTACTCCGACAAAGCAATCTATTTGTGTTAAGCTACTTATCTTGTTATACACGGAGTGTAATTTATTTTAAAAACTGGCGCTTTGGAAACAGAAAACACTGCTAGAACACAGATGTGACCTTTTGATGGGCTCTGTCAAAATAATTATGTTCATTTGCATGGCCAGGCTGTTCGTCATCTCCGGTGGTCATTACACCCTTTCTCGGTTGCCATCGGCAAGTAATACCCGCCTGATGACCAACCTCCCAACCTCCCAACCTTCCAACATCCCCATCAACCCAACATCCCACAGTATTCTAGAATCCCAGCATCCCAGCATTCCACCTTCCGTCCGCTCAGTTCCGGGTGGCATTAAAACAAATCGACATTTTTCGCCAAGAGTAAACTTTATGGGGCCATCGGTGGATATTGTCCTTTCGTCCCACCAGGACACTTGGGTATTCGGCTGTACTCCAGCAGCATTCAGCACGGGATTCAAGAGTGCTCGCCCAGCGGCGACAGCATTTTTCCTTTCGCTTATTAACATAATGACCAAGGAGATGAAAGGGACATAAGGCCAAATGGCCAAATGGCCAACGCAGGCAGGCAGTGAACCAAAGAGCTAGGAAAAGTTGTCAAATAAACCAGAGCAAAACGAAGCGAAGCGAGTGCTGCTCAGGCAATATTTCTACTCATTATGCTAATAAGTTCACACAAAACCAAGGCTGGCAAATCGAAATGGTTCCGTGGCAGTGGACACAAATCTCAGCTAAATCACTGATTTAAGGACTTAAAAATCCGGTTTTTGCTCCAGCAGAAAGTATTACTTGTATAGTATAGTATAGAAACTTTGAAATAGTGGAAACTACATAGTTGAGTTCCATTTCCCATTTCCATCTGGCCGTCGAATGTAGCAGCTGATCTTTGGCTCCCGATCTGCGTTCCACATGTTTTCACTTATAGCCACTATTTCCACATCCCTCTCGGATTGAAAAGCGGCAGCTGGCAACACATTTGCATTGGATTCTTTGCCGGAGGCTGATGTAACTACTGTTTATTGGACACAGGCCCCTGAATGATACATTTTATTAAACATTGTGACTTAAATTAAGCGGCCATGCTTTGGGTCATTGGGCGACGTGCACTGCGCAAAAACCTAGGTGCATAGAAAATATACTTAAATTCTTTACAAGGGATTATTAAGAAATATGTTGTCTTAAAGATAAAATAATTTCCAACAGTATTAAGCAATTTACAAAAATTTTTAAAATATTATATTTGAAATAAGAAATAATATGTTATATATATATTATATATTATATTATATTTTAATATATTTTATATTTTACATATTTTGTTATTGTGTACCCATTATAATGGAGAACACTTTAAAAATGTTTTATTCATTGCCTTCAACTCGATTCTAGCTATTTATTTCATGCTTTCTCCCTATCGAACCATTTTCGAAAATAACAAGTGCCTGAAGGGGACCTAATCTCCCCAAAGAATAATTAAAGTCCCCCCAAAGACCCCAAACATTTTCTGTTCCCCATTCCATATGAAACGCACTTGACTGTATCGTTTGTACAAGATCATTGTTCGTACTCCATTCGGGAATATTCATTACAAGCACCCCAAAAATCCATTCACACGAGTATAGAATCATTCAATCACATTAAAATGGTATTTTATTGTTATTATTTTATGGCCTTCTAAGGAGTATGAATATGATTACAATGACGCTGTAGTTGAAGAAGTAAATGGGTCCAAAACTAGCAGAAAAAACAAATAGCAAATAAGCAAGAGTCGTAGGTGCTTTTTCTGCCGGCTGGGATTAACTTGCCATGAATTTCAATTAGGCAAAAGGGTTTCAAATAGGCCAGTGGTTGAAGGGCTCTGCAAATGGTAACTCATTACGCAGGCAGACAAACCAGCGGATTTCGATTCCTATTCCGATTCGGATTCTATTCGCAGCGCAGAAGTTTTGAAAGTTCCAGGTTTCTTCCCAGCGAACCGAGGAGAATCCGCTTTGCTTTTGTGGGACGGGACAAAGAGCAGAACGAACAAACAAGTCCAGCGGTACTACTACTTGAAATAATAAACCATCGCAGATAAAGACGTCGGGGGAAAATAGTAGGCACAGCACAGCACAGCACAGCACAATAACAATATCCAAATATCTTAAGCCCAAGAACAACCAAACAGGGCATCCAGTTTTTCTAGCCCAACCTTTTTTAAATCAAAACAAACCAGCGTGGAATGAAGAAATCCAAGCTAAACGTAAACAACGCAGCGGACAAGGCGTTAAAAAAATCAAGAAAAAAAAAATAACCCGAGTATCTATAAAAAAAACTTAAGGGGAGTGCCTGGGGTGTACGGGCGGAATTGAGTGTGTGTAACTCCAGTAGTGGGCCTCACCACACTAAAAACAAAAAGCAAAAAACAACGAAAAAAAAAAAACTAAAAAGGCAAAAAATAAAAAGCAACCTCCGACAACCAGTTTGGCCAGTTTTGGCCTCTTCGCCTGCAATTTTCAGCTCTTTGCCTGCTTTTTGGTTCAGCACACAATAGCCCACAATCCGCAGATCTGCATCTCTTGGCGAAATGTCCCATAATAGTTTGCTAGTCTTCAAAACAATCTGATAGATAAATTAAGTTCGTGGTCTTGAGCAAAAAGTATCTACACAAAAGTGGTTCAAGTTTCAGACTTGAACTATTCTAAAGAGTGACAGGAACTTATAGTTTCTGAAATGTATTCCTTTTCATTTGCACTTATAATTGGTCTTATTATTTATAATAATTAGTATATATATTCAGTATAAAACTCAAACTTATTCATCTATTACTACGAAAGGCCAGCGCTCTAAGCAGGCATATACTTATGTTATAGTTTAGGATGGATGGAAAATTGTGTATGTCTAGCTGTTTTATAATAAGTACTTACTATGTTAATAATAAGTAGTACTAGCGAAATAATTTCTGATTCTGGAAAAAAGAGAATTAATTCGCTGGATAATAGAATAGATCGTAGGATAGCTATAACATATGGTAATCTTTTGTAGAAGCTAACTAATCATTATACTATGGTTCATTTCTTTAATACATCTTTAAAGCGGCACAGAAAATAAGAAAAGAGGGGGCGACTTAATTTATGCCTTAGCCACAATGGAGTACCGTCTAATGCCGATTGAAGTTGGTAATTTTCCATAAAGTTTCACTCACACCAGCGCAGCGGTTCGCTGGCAAAAACTTCACCGCTTTGCCAACAATTATAACAGCTGACTCAGCAGCTGACTGACGAACCAGACCGGGCCAAAACCAAACCCATCTTCAACCTCAACTTCAACTCGGAGCTGGGCTGTCAAAATCATATGGCAAGACCCGAAGTCATCTGAATGCCTCTTTATCCATCCGCAGAAGAGTTGGCATTTCGACTTTAAAACTGGGAAATAGATAGCTGCTTTTTAGATGATTACTTTAGGGTCCAAATTATAATTATATAATTATATATAATATATTTATTGCATAGCTTAGATGTTAACCAGAAAGAGCAATTTATTTACTTAATATTTTATTCATTTTTTTAAGCATTTGATAAGTAGTTAAGAAGCAAGCTAGCATATATTATGTTATCATACCCATCTTTTTGTTTCTTTCCAAATTAGAACAGAAGAACAGTAAGATTTAAAGCCACAAATATTCGGCATCACTGGATGGCGGTAAAAATCGGTTTTTAGAGCCAACTAACTCTTACCCTGCCCAAAAGCTTTCCCCCGTGTCACGTCATGTAGAGAGCATAATGGCACCCAAACTGCGATTGAGGGGCATCGAATGGGTGTAGGACAGGGTGGTGAGGGGGTGGGGTGCTTGGAGTAATTACCGGTGAACCCAACCGAACCGCAGCTCCAAGACAAAACTCCACAGCTCCAAGTGATCTCCGCCTGACAGCTGACGCTCGTACCCAGAGCGTTGACTGATTTATGAAGACACTTTTGCAAGTCGCCCAACTTGATTTTCATAAACCGTTACGGCACTGAGATTTTACATGTCTGTTGGGGGCAATTTGAAACAGTACGACCAACAAAATACCCTCACCTTTCATAGATACTCCAATGGAGAGCTTGTATTTATTATAAAGATATATACATATATCCTAGTATGAAAGAATTCAATTCAATGTTTAGGTAATGGTAATTGTTTCTTATTCAGAATTAATTTATACATATAATACATTATTCCCAATTTAAACTACTTAATAATTATGAAGTTCGTTTAAAACTCCACCCATATCATACTTCCCCAAATAATTCCCAGTTTACTTTAATATTTCTAAGTAATACATTCAGAAAGGGCATGTAAAAGTGACATTTGCCATAGACGGCTTCCTCAATTTTTGCCTATTGTTGGCATACTAATACTTACTGGTGTGTCCCGTACATTTGAGCCATGTTTGTTGCCAAGCACCAAAATAGCTGACTGCTTGGCTGGCTGATTGTCTGGCTGTCCACAGCTTTGTCTTGTCCCTGGCTGTCTTGTCTCTTCTCGACTTGACGTGACTTGGCTTGGATTGGTCTGGTCTGGTGGCTCTGTTGGCTTGGCTTACTTCGACTCTGCTCGGTTCAGTTAGGTTTGGTTGGTTTTGCTTTTGGTTTTGGTTTAGTTTGGTTTGGCTTGGTAACCATGATCGCTAGATCTTCCAGCTGCTTTCGAACGAACCATGATGGCCCAGTTGGTGTCTGGGTGCGGGGTTAATCACCGGCGTCGTAATGGTAATGATCGTGTTTGCTGCTCCAAATCAGCTGATTGCCAATGTCCGATAATGATGAGTAAGCGCTTTCAATCCGCTGACTTTTTGCTTTCAAATCGCTGCTTACGATCTGTTCTTGAGTCTGCAAATGGTTGGTAGCAATTGTAGCAATGAAACAGACTTAATTCAAAAGGGATTTCTAAGTTAATAAATAGTAATAGTAATGTAAGCAAAGATTATGTTGTGTAAAGACTAAATTGGGTTCTTTGATTAAACACTCAAAACTAGACAAAATGTAATACTCTTAGTTGTGTCAAACTAGATTCGTATTGTTGCACACACAAAAGACACAAACAGCAATAAACAAATTCCGAAGCTGCAGTCAAAAGTTCTTTTCTACCAAGTCGATCAAATTAACATAGTGTATTTATACGAGGCAAACATATACAAGACATATACATCATAAACTGCAATGCCGCACTCTGATCTGAATGGCCAGCGGTACCGCCTTCGGTTTCCACGTCATTGGAGATTCTATCAAGGACCCCAAGCCGGTGACTTTTTGGAGGAGGAGGAGGATCCCAAGCAAAGGGGCATCCTGCGAAGAACCAGCTGCCATCGTTACCGTGAACGACTTCGCTCCAATCGCCTATCACAGCTCCTCCATGGACTGTCCATCATGGCAACGGTGGCAGTGGTGGTCGTCCTGATGCTCTTCCTGGGCACAAAGCTGTCCACCGAGCAGATGGATTATTCCGCACCTGGAGAGGAAGGCCTCTGGTTGGGTTTCCTTCGGCTGCTGGGCTTGGAACAGGAGGATTATCTATCAGGGGATTTGTATATGCGTAGTAAAGTAAGCACTTTAGGCACTTTAGTCCATATGGTCTTTAAATTCTAACCTCCACAGGATGCTTTTTGCAGTCCCAAGGCTCTGGACTTGGGCAGGATCTTTCGCTACATGGGCAGGGTAGTCCTGAATCAGGAGCAGGCATTGGCTCGTATGGAGCGGGCACTGAGTGATTCGGGGCGTTTCCGGTCGGTGGCTTTACTGGGTCCGCCGGGCGTGGGAAAATCCCTGGCGGCAGATACCCTGCGCCAGTGTTTTCCCTGGCCTGGAAATGCACACTCCTACTCCTGGAGCACCCAAGTGCCGGATGGTGCAAGTAAGTTCCGGCTGATCAGGCAGTTTGCGGATGGACTTTCCGAGTGCGGTGTCAATCTGCTGATCATCGACAATCTGACGACCTGTGATCACGGCCTGGTGCCCATCTACAATCGCCTGATTATGGAACGCGAAGGCGAACCGAAGGGGAATCAAACGGTCCTGGTCATCTATGTTTTCAATCTGGAAACGAATCAGTACTGGGAGCAGTTCGAGTTGCTGCAGGTACTGCCGCCGGAGACCACCATTGTGAACTTTAGGTTCTTCGATGAGGATGATCTTGTGGATTGTCTGGCCAGTGAGTTGAAGAAGGAGCAGCTTGTGCTCAGCAGCGAGAAGCAGTCCTTTGTACTCCAGGAAGCCATGAAAACTGTCCAAAGCTCAGGATGCAAGCTCCTGCGACGGCTGATACTGCAAAATGGAGCAATAGCATAAAATTTATATCGTGTCTGGAACTCAACTCTTACCTATCGACATTAATACTTTTGCCTAAAAATGTAATAGCCGTATAATATTGCTTTTTTGCTGTTCACCTATAAACTATATATATTGAAACAAATTTAAAGTGATGTTAATCGGGTAATAAGTTGAATGGTTAACTATAATGTTTCTTAACTTAGGAATGCAATCAATATCAATTTTGAAATGCATTGCAAACGTGAATCTTTTCGGCGGACCCGCCTGCAAATTTTGAATTATGTGTCTCTCAGAATTGCAATGCAGATAATTATTTTAGCGTGAGACACACACAAGATGCATAAATAAAAGTACTGCACCCATTTATCAAAACAAAAAACTGGGAGAAAAATGCAAAGCAAACAAGCACCAAATTGCATTGCTGTAAAGCATGTTTTGTGTTTGCTTTTTGTAGAATTTTTAAACAATTTTTTCTGTTTGGCGAGCAAAACTTCTAGGCCGTCGAACGATGTCGTTGCCTTCAAATTGCTAGTTTGAGTGCCCTTCCTTACAGCATATAGATGACTTTACATGAATAATAATAAATGGAAGAAAAATTAGGTAGAAACAAAGATATAAAAACTTGTTATGCCATCATAGTAGAAGCTAATATTCAAATAAAAATATAGATTGTTAAAAAATAACAAATTATTTCATTTATTATAGAATATATAAATAATAACCTTGAAAAACTTATTGGTATCTGCTGAAACAGTACATGTTGGCATAATTATTTTTGTAAGATGTTGAGCTTAGGGTACTAACTAGTCGGCTATGCCCCGCAATCAACTTCTGTTGCAATGCAAAACGCACACGTTTTCGGCGCAGTGCGTTGCGCCTTTGCATCCGAAAGATACTTTGATGCGAGTGCTAAAGTGTGAGTGCGGTAGCAAGAGCCAACAACCGCATCGAGGCCATGTTGCACTGCAACAAAAGCAAATAAATAATAAACAGCTTAAGGGAAATGTTTTATACTTCCAGTTACTTATCTCATTACTCGTTTCTCTTGATTCAAGCTAATAGTAGATCTTTTCACAACTCCAAACTTGTTAATTTTGCTAGAAAGCGTATTTTGGTCGCATGTAAAAGCTTTGGCACTTAAATCACAACTGCCGAATATCAATGTCTTTCAGTATCACATATTTTTTGCAGTGCAGTGCAACGCTAAACGAAACGCAGCCAGCGGCTTTTGTAGTTCATGAACGGCCAGCGAACTCGGCGTTCAGCGTTATAATCAAATAAGATTCGACTGCTCAACAGTTCGTGGCAGTTCGACGGTGGAAAATGGCAGATAAAGGGGTTGGGAAAACCGAGGGGAGGGCTGTATCTGATATTTAGTTGTTTTTTTTTTTGTATTTAGCTTTTTTGCTGTAGACACTCGACTGGTCACGTAAGCAGCCATTTCAGCGGAGCGGTTTTAGTTTTGGTTGCAGTTACATAATCCGGCGATTGATTTAGTTTTTGGCCAGGCGGAAGATGGGAAATATTGGCTTGCACTTTGGGGAAAAAGCGAAGGACAATGTCAAAATCTATCCATTTAAGCACCACACAATTGAAAAGATGCCATAAAAGGTTGTAAACGGATACTATTAGCAGAGAATGTTTAATTCAATAAACTTTCGGTAGTAAAACTTCAATTTTCTCTTCCTTGTAAATATTTATGAAGCTCTTCAATTTGTGTATCTCCTTCCATTGTGTTAAGCTAAATTATAGTAGCACTCATGGCTGCCAGTTTTAATTGGTGGCCAAAGTGAGTTTGCATAAATCGGTCAGAGTGGTCAGGTTGGTGAACCGCATCGTGAAGTGAACGCTGTGCTGTGCTGTTGATCGATTGTTCCACTAAAGTGCAACCTAATATGGCAGCCTTGGTCTCGCAAAAAGCTAGACATGCGAAAGCGCCCAAAGTGCTGCAAATGAATCGCAGCTCAAATAAATTAAAGAAATGCAACAAGCCGACATTGTTAGCCTTCAGTTGGCTTCGATTGCAGCCACGTTGCATGAGGAGACAAAATAAATTAAAGAAAAGCCGACGACGAAGACAGAGTCGTCTACTCAGATTGGGATTGCGTCTCTTGGCATACAGTCTACAAAATTAAGAGGCACTAATCTAGAGAAAACTACACGATTTTCTAGTTGGAATTCATATTTTTTCCAAGTGTGGAACAGGACTTCGATGGCGACAATTGCACAGCAAACACAACTGACCCGGCCAGTGGAGACCAGACTGGGCCAAAAAGCAGACAGGTAAGTGGGTTTCCAGATGGGCTGCAATCAGCAGGCGACGGAGGAGAAAAGTTCTCAACTGGGCTGGGAAGAAAATCAGAAAATCAGAAAATCGGAGAAGGGAAAGCTGCCACTCTCTGCATCCGTATCCATGAGATACTCGGCCCATTTAGCCGCACAAAATGTTTCTAATCTGTGCCGCCGTTGACGCTGCCGATAAATACATCCCGTGCTGCTGCCTGTTCGCATTCCCATTTGTGCACAGCAAGAAATATTTCCAACTAAATTGAAGTAAGCCATAAAACTGTCAAAGGAAGCGGAGTTAAGAAGAGGCTTAGAATGTACTGTAGAATAACTGGTAATTTCGCACAGTGCAGTCCCATTCCCAGTCCCATTTCAATTGCCATTCCCATTCTCATCACATCGCAGCGCAGCAGCGTCTTCGTCTCCGTTCGTGTTGGCTAGATTAAATTTCAATTAACACTGTAGATAGTCAGTCGTACGCGTACACGCACAAATGTGCCAGCCAACATCCAACAGCCAACAGGCACAGAGAGTATCAGTTTTTCAATTAGATTTCGCATTAATTAAACGAACACAGCCAGCCAGGCAGCCAGAAGATGCTCGTTCGGTTTGCAAAATGATGGTACGTTGGCAGCCAAGCATCTGGAATCTAAATTAGCAGCATGCCTTTTTTCCACGCTTTTCCCGGCCATCGAAAACAATAAAAGTCTCGCCTACTAATTATAACTTGCTTTCATTGCGTACGTAGTTCTCTCGTTTGAAGCATCCCAGCAAATCATATATTTTCGGTTCTACATTTAAGTTAAATCCTTAACTGGCGGCTGGCTTGTGTCTCTAGTTAAAGCAAAGCTCGCATGTTACGTTTACCTCAACGTCCTACGAATTGACAACCCCGATGATTACATGTATTTGCTTATGGCATCAGAGACACGCACATAAAGCATAAATTATACACATAGTATACTCATTTGCTGCCAACAGTGATGCGCTATTGAAGTGGTCAAAACGGGCTTATACATTATTCAAAGTTAATTAAGTTTAAGCCTTTGCACAGCTGTTGAAAAAAGCTGCAAACTATGCTACAGATTTCTCATAAAACATATTTAATGCATTCATTTGATACCTATTTCAGTTAGTGTGTAGGTTTTATGCTACTTAAGACATCAGCTTAATAAACAGTTCAATAAATGTTGGCCAGGAGCAGCACTGTAATACATATACTATAAATACATCCAAAAGGTGGGTGCAAAAGGACGAACAGCCAGTGGGGAAAAATCGTTAAATTAACATGACAAATGACAACAGGGCTGATAAGACATTCCTGCATGCATGCACGCCACCCACTCAATTTTTTTTCTTGTGTATTTATATTTTATTGGGCGCAGGGCGGTTGGTGCAGTTCCTTTGAATGGCAGTCAACACAATAATAAATCCGTAAATATAATGGCCAAGGATACTTTGGTAATTGGGCGAGCTTATGCTTAACGGCGCTTTAATTTATGCCGGAGTGTCCCTGTCCCTGTCCGTGTCCGTGTCCGTATCCCTGTCCGTGTCCGTGTCCGTGTCCGCGTCCGTGTCCGCGACGTTGTCCGTCCGCCAAAACGCCCATTGGCCACACAACCGCCGGACCTTCCGCCGGCCATTACCATTAACCACTCGGCAAGTACATGGCTCTAGCTATAAAATGTCGCGGTCGCCGTCAATTGTTTACGATTATGACTGCGTTCTATATAGACCATATATACATATATACATATGTACATACATATGTGCACACACATAGTCCTGTGTGCAAGGGGGGCTATGGCTATGCTACGTGTATGCTCTAAACTTTAACGGGCATGTGTACAAAAATGCCAGCTGGTCAACCGCTCAACAGTGGGACAAATATAGATACAAAATATATGAATAATATCCATAAAAAAAAACCGTTCAAATCTAAAGTAAATTTTAAAAGAATCTATATCAATTCATTTTACTATAATACTATTAGTGGTTCATCTTTTTTTATATATACCACTTTAAAAATATTTATAAATGATCAGCTTATAAAAAATATAATATCCCATTTTGAGGGGGCTTAGCCCACTGTCAATCCTTAGGGACAACCAGGCGATTCCAATGGCGAAGCGGAAACGGAAGTTGGAACACATTTTGTTGTTTTGGTGCTTGGTGGGCACTCGTCTTTTTATTACAATATTTGCCGGCGTAGTTGCCGTTGCGCTTTTTATGAATGCTTTGCATATCGTAAAATTAAATGAACGAAAAATGTTTACGTATTTTCGGACTCTTTTATTACACTGGTTTTTCGGAATGTCGTGGGTGGTGCTGTAGGTGGTGGTGTAGGTGGTGGCACATTCTATTATCGCATTTCGCCCTGTCCCCGCTAATTTGAATATGGCGATAAGCTGGGTAAAATGCTCGACGGGCTGGTATCTAGCATGGCCACAGTTTTGCACCTTTGATTCAATTAAAAGTCACCATCCCGCTGGAAAATCCATTAACCCATCCAGCTGTACTGTCGCCAATCCCAAATCCTCGTGGGCATCCCACTTCATCCTGGGCATTGTTTACTCTGAGTGACGGCAATTAACCAAGAGTCGATTGCTTTATTACCTTGGCTCTAAGAACATCAAGTGTCCTGCTTAGTGATGGGAAAGCTCCAAAATGTTTGTAGCTAGTTGAAAAAAAATAACAGATAGTTAATATATCATAAGCATTATAGGAATATATTAATGAAAAGATAGATATATAATAAATATATATTGATAATTATTACCATTCACAGCTTTGACTGCTACTCATTCTACTGCTTCGTTAACAATGTACAAATGAATAAATAATTCCATAAAATAAAGCTAAAATTCATAAAGTATGTGGCAAGTACCTCCACTTTTCCCATCACTGATCCTTTTCCCTTTTGCAGAACTGCCAGCAGAATGAGAGCTAAATACTTTGTTAGTGCGCTTAGTAGTTTCGTGTTCATACATAAATTATGTTAATACCATCAAACGAGAGTAACTAGCCATAAAAACACCAAATAAAGCCCTGCAGAGCGAGCAGTTAGTGGACACCAGTCACCAGTAACCAGTCACCAGTTACCAGTTACCAGTCACCAGGTGAGGTGATGACGGACAAAAAGGGCAACTGGAGGATGCGGCCAACATGGATGGGCAAACGCGTCGCTTTATGGGGTCGTTAAAAGGTCCAGGGACATAAAACCCATGGAGGAAATTAAGTTTTGCGAGGCGGACAAAGTGAATTCCTGATCGCCACTTCAAGCTGAAGCCGTTCCAGTCCATTGTACCCGCTTTAAATCAGTTAATGGCAACTTACAAATTACCCGCACAAAGCAAACAGCAGCAGCTTAAAAATACTGTTCAATTATTTAAGCGCTTTTAAAAATGTGAAGTTAAATCATACGTCGTTTTTTGAGTTAAAATGTCATAATTGATGAGACCCTCTATTTATGCTGCAGAACAATTTAAATTTAAAAAACTTGAATGTGCATTCTTTTTGGTTAAAGAAAATTATGATATTCCCTGACTTACAGAGACCTATGATTTCCCCTCACTTACATTTTTCTTGCAAGTACTTTTCTTCTTAATTGCAAATTCGGCAGTTTTCGCAAGAGGGTCTGATGATTGATATGCTTGTTAGGGGGGAAACACATAAAAGCCTGAAAAATAGTACTTTAATGCATTTAAATGGCTTTCCTTTCAGGACATGCTCCTCCGCCCAGATTAGTCGCCTGCCTGCCACTTTTTTGTTTTGATTTTTCTTTTGCTCAACTCTTCGGCGATACCTTCATCAATCATTTCTCGCGAAAGCAAACACTGTCAGCTCCCGGGTCCTGTGTCCTGTATCCTGAGCTCTGTGTCCTGGCTCCCGGTTCCGTTTTGGGCTTGGGTTTGAGTTCGAGTTCGGGTTTGGATGTGGGGTTGGGTTCGGTTAGCGCCTGCAGTGGATTAGGCAGCGACTACGACATCGGCGACAGTCGACGTCATCCTATCCCTTCCGGGTTAACAAATGAATTTCGCGTGTTGGCCCCTTGCGACTTGAAAGGATTTCCACGCACTGAAACTCAAACGGATTGAACGGAAGTACATCAAAAGCGAGGCCCTCGAATGGCACATACCCTGTGTGACTGCAATGAGTAAGTCGTTTGAACTCTACGATATATATACATATACATATATACATATTAGAACACAGAGATACATATCATAGCCATGTGTTTTTTTTCATGGCTTCTGAGTAAGCTGTCACCCATTTCGATACACCCCAGATTCTAGCAAGCACTGGGTATCAAAGGAAAAAATAAGAAAAACTGCGAGTAAAAGGATAACCAATGACTTTTACCCCACGTGTGTGTGTGTGTGTGTGTGTGTGTTACGCCCTCACTGAAGTTCATTTTAGTCGGCGAACTGTGAAAAGGCAGCCAAGCACGAAAATAATAACAAATTCCTGCACAAAGCTGAGTGAACTGAAGTAAAGTGAAATGTTTTTTTATGTAATGAGCGTAATAATCAGAGAAACATGCGAAAGGATCTGCCACGTTTTTCTTGATTGATTCGAGCACAACAGCGAAAACCTTATTAAACCTGAACAACCCAAAAGGGTTTTCCCTTTTCCCTATCGCCACCCCATCGCTGCAAAATCAAAGCCGAGTTAACCAAGACAATAAAAATGGGGCAAAAATCCCATTGACGACTGAGGTTTTAAGCCTTGTTACAAGAATGGGCGATTCTGGCCCATGATGGATGAGGAATGCAAACAGATTTGGTTCCGAAACCATTTCCAGCCTGTGTACTGAAGGTATTTGTTTTACAAAAAGCATTAAATGGACTTAAAGTCCAGTCCTTTGACTAGTAAATGCCACTTTTGCCATATTTAAATAGAGTTTCGGGCACATGCTAATATGAAAGGAAAGCAAGCGTTCTACGTAATATATGGAAAGGTTAATCCTCCAATGCCACTGAACTGAACTACTCTTGTGCTGCTGCGCCACCGATAAATAAGAATAATGTGCGGAATCCGGCAAAGGAAGCCTCCATAATGACCATGAGAGAACAGTTTATGGTTAAATAAAGGCACAGCGGCAAAACTCCATTTTCTAGACACAGTGTCGGTTGTTACTGTAACGCCCCCTTTTTCCCTATTCTCCCACCGCCCATGTACATGTATATGTGTGCCACCCGTCGACGGAAGGCCCCCCTTGGTTATGCAAAGTAATGCAAAATTGCGATGGCGGCCAGCGGCAGCAGCGATTCAAATGCAAGTGGTCCACTTACACACGCCATGTGCACAGTGGTCAGAGAATTCTACATAATTTTTTTATGCAAAAAAAAGGCATTTATTAATTGCCTAAAAATCAAAACTAGGTAGTCTTTTATCTTGGTTTTTTTTTAAATTTGGGTAGAAAAATAATGTGTAAATTAGTTTTAACACTAAGAATAGCATAAGGAAACTTCGTATTGTGACAGCAAAAGTTTAAAGTAAAGTTAAAGAAATGTTTGTTTATTTATTTTTAGATTTTGGTAAATCATATAATTTAATATTTTTTGTTTCACTGAATAATCGAGTTTTACCACTGTGCAAGGTTGTTGTTTTTCCATCTGTGCGCTTGGCTAAAATGCACGGGTGTGTGTGTGTGTGCGTTTTTTATATTGGCCAAGCTTGATAACGCATATTTTTGGCTTATTTTGCAGCTTACTGCTGCGGCAGCAATTTTGCACAACTGGATGTGTGTGCTCACTTCCTGGAGTCGCCAAATGCCAAACGCCGAAGGGAATGTTAGCACTATGTATAAATTTATGAAGGAAATTAACATTAATAAGCTAGCTAACAAAATGTATTCCTAAAAACTAAAAACATAAATATAAAAACCGCTAGTTACTAAATATAGGATATTAATTTTTTGTTTAAAAACAAGAGATACATTTTCAAAGGGTATTTAAAATGCGATGTGTCTCCGCTTTTGGCTCTTCACACAGTCATTTTTTGTCGCTGCGGTTTGCCCTTCGCAGCCCGTCTGCCGATAATCACGCTATTGCCCCATCAGCCGGAAATGGGCGCGCCGCCATCTTGTGTCTGCACTATGGACGTGTATGCCCTTGTATGTGTGTGTGTGTGTGTGTGTGTGTACACTAGGTTCAGTGTGTGTGTGTGCCCTACGAAATATGCGTGCAAGTGGCATAAAGTGGCAGCCAGGCGGCCATCTTTCGGGTTGCCAATCTGGTGCCAAAGTGCAGAGCGTATATTGGATTTGCCAATCATAAACTGAAGCCAACTGCATAATCTATGCACCATTGCAGTCACACACAGACATCGCAAATCGGATGCGGGCGTATGGAAATGGGATTGAGCTGTTTTCCAAAATACTAGCAACTCCAAAAATCACTTAAATATAGTTCCTTACATAAGAAATGGACCTACAAGGACATGCTGTAGTTTCAAAAATCTCCCTAAAATTCAGTTACATGCAAAAAATCAGTATCATTTTGCATGCTCATAATCATGTTTATAACAACTGCATTACCATTGTTCTAAAACGAGCAAATTATAAACAAAAGTCGAAACTAAGAGACAGCATTACCACTGTTTTAGTTACGGTCTGTGTGTGTGTAGCTGGAATAATAACAATAACTATCTTTTATATCTGCTTAACAGCCAATGCCGTTAAAAAAGCAAATGTTTTTCTCAATTGCCACGGCCATTGTCATGACTGTTATTATATTTGCAGCTATTGTTGCTGATTTTGTTGCCAGTAACTCCGCTGGATCGCTGGCTTTGCATAATGCCCTAAAATCAAAGTCAAATAAACTTTTAGCAACAACCAATGAACAAGATATTTATTAATGTATATAGTTTTCATACGATTTTACTTAAAAGTCTAGGGATCCCAGATTTAAGGGTTCGTTAAAATAAATTCAAAGTAAACTTTAAGATCTAGATATACAGCTACGTTCAATTATTCCTTATTCCTTTTAAATATGAGCACTTTTTCAAGGGATAAAAATGAAGCAAATGTTTTCCAAAGGGTATTTAATAGTGCGGCACAATTGAGTGATATTTGGCTCCCTTTTTAGAACGAATTCGCCGACTGCGTTGCCTTGCCAAAAACAATTCCCACTGAATTTTTACTGCTGAAATAATTTGTAATTTACATAAATGCCGCTCGCTATTCACATTGTAAGTGTGTGCAGTCGGTTTGCTCTTTGGCTTTCGCCGGTTGCATTCAACATTCAACATACAGAAACGAATCCGGAAGGCAAATGAAAGCGTCTCCGGCTCGATCTTCTCCCTTTCTACACCCAAAATGTGGGTAAAACACTCAGAAAATAGAGAACAGCTGCGAAATAAAGTAAGCTTACAAAAATATATTATTATTTATTCATAGGATCAATGTTTAGGTAGTGAGCACTCTCAAAAAGACGCTCAAAAATGTTCTTTGCTCTAAAAAATATATTTTTCTAAAATAACCAGTGAACATATATTTTTTAAGCATATGGCATTTTTCAGAGAATTTTATAGTACAGAGTTCGAGTGCAGCTCTCCCTCAAGTTGGCAGCTGCAATCCTGCGACACATAATTCTGGTTAATATTCGCATGGCGGCGACACAGCAGCCCCAAAAGGAAATAACTTCCTGCGCTGCATGTTTTTACGAGGGAGTGCCACATCCAGATGCAGCATTTCTGGTGGCTGGGATGGTAGCATCCTGCTCCACAGCCACATCAAATGGTTGGACATTTATCGATCCGCTGGCCAGGGATTATTTGCGCTGCCTTCTAGCATCGCCAGCATCTCTGGTAATCTGTGCTGCTTCGCACCGAAATTATCTTCATCGCTCATACGCCGCGTGGCCCGGGAAATGCATGAAAATTGTCACTTATATTCGGTGGTAATTGTTGTTGTCTGCCTGCCTGCCTGCCTGCCTGTTGTACGAAATGATAAATGACCGTGTAGCCCCCGTGCTCCGCCATTCACAACATTTGTCCAAACGCCCAAACGTCTACATAAATGTATATCTATTAGCATTTATCTTGGTCTCCGAGCCGGACAAGTTTCGCCTGACTCAAGAATTAATCATGTGGCAATTATGCTGTGGCAACAGTTCTTCCACAGCATCCATATATATATTATGCTCCTTTTGGCCATTTCCTCTAAGGGCTATCTGCGACATCGTCGAATTGCCACCAGGCACCCAGTGGGAAACGCAACTAAATCATTGTGTCAGGAATTATGCCATGCCTTTGCAGCCTGCTCATTTATGTATCTAAATAAAGCAGTTTGGATTAAATCAGGTATGCCTGCCTGCCCTAAAATCGATTCATATTTTCCTGATAAATGGCCAATTAAGTCTGTTTATAGCAATCGAAACTGACCAATACATTTACATGTTACACTTAAATGTATATACTTTGGATGGTTATTGGGCTGAACATGGAACGCATTCCTAGCTAGAGGCTTCCAGCTCCACTGGAGTCTCACTGGGAGCCACCTGCTTAATGGGTGCCATGGGATCCTTGTCAGGCAGGAACTCAACCGGGCGCAACAGGTGCTTCCGGCAGCTGTTCTGCTGATCGCCATCCTCATCGTCGGAGGACACCTCACTGCCGCACTTCATGCGGACGGGCAGCTGCACTGCCTCGATGGGCAGATGGCCCAAGCAATCGAAGCCCACATAGCCCAGCTTATAGCTGGCCACGGCATTGGCAAAGTCCACGGCTTCGGCCAGTCGCCTTTGCCTCACAAAAGCGGCGTAAATGAAGCCCGCGGTGAAGCAATCACTATCGCCAACGCGATCGATGATCTTCTTGGTCTTGTGAGCGGGCAGTTCGAAGTACTGCCCCTCGGTGGTCATACAGCCCGCGCCCAGGCTGCTCCAGGGCACAATGATGCAGGGTCTGCGTATGCGGATGTCCCTGGGCATGCGCAGGAGCTGATTGATGCCCTCGCAGGCCTCCAGCGGCGTCTTCCAGCCCCTGGACTCGGCTATGTACTTGGTGACGAATACATAGTCGCACATGGCCACCAGATGCGCGACCTGTGCGAAGGCATTGAAGATCTGCAGCGATACCACTATGCGATCCCGCTCATCCCGCCCGTTGTTGTGATCGAGGATTAGGCGTATCATATCGCAAGTTTCGCGCGGACTGCGTGCCTCGAAGTTTACCCAGCCGTACTGATCGAGATCCAGTTTCCGGAAATCGGCAGCCGTGACATACGGAAATGGTTTGTCACAGTATACCACTGTGCAGCGACGTGTCCAGCGATCCTGGACGATGGTGGAGAAGGGCGGACTCTGGTCCGTGAATGTACAGTGGCTGATGTCAATGCCCCGCTGCTCGAGATCATCCAGGATCATGCGATAGGTGGGATTACGGGTGAGCACGCCGAACAGCTCCACATTGGCGCCCAGCAGCCGGAGGGCCGTGCTGACATTGGAGGATCTACCGCTGCGCTGGAGGTTCCCGTTCTGGGTGCTGCACCTGTCGCATTGGAAGTCCACCTTGTCCATGGTGGTCACGTAGTCCACCTCCGTGCAGCCGACGCAGAGCACGGCCTTCATCACGCTGATCGCACACCATTGGCTCATCCTGGCGTTTGTCTATAGCTCCTCCTCCTCTACTCCTCTCTTCGATTCTCCACCCTGAATTTCAATTGATCATAATTTGTGCTTTGTTTTTGACAAATGATTGACTTCTTGGGTAAAGCATTGTAGATCTCAGCCATCGCCTCTGGGCAAAGATACTTTTTGAAAGATACATTTTCAATCTAAATTTTCGTATCAAATCAGGCAGGCACTTTTTGGAAAAACTATTTTAAAAGACTGAAATTTACAAAGTAGTCTTCAATATGACTCAATATGGCAACAAACTGAGCTGGGCTGTGGGCAAGAAGACGGTGCTGTGCATCGGCACCACGACCATTGACTTTGTCTCGACCATAAAGCACTTTCCCGGTGAGAACACACATCAAAAGGTTATTGGAGGCTACTGGATTCGCGGTGGAAAGGCTTCGAACAACTGCACTGTACTCGCCAATCTGGGGGTTAAAGTTGAGCTCCTGGGAGTGCTGAGCAATTGGAGTGTGTTCCAGGTTCTGATCGATGACTTGCGAGCACGGGGCATCATTATCGAGAACTGTCCGCGTTGTGACCAGGGTGCGCCCTTCTCATCCGTGATCCTCTGCAAGGCGACCAAAACGCGAAACATTGTCTATTGCAATAATAACTTTCCGTACGTGAGCGTCGAGGATTTCCGGAAGTTGGACCTCAACCGCTATGGTTGGATTCACATTCGTGCTTTGTACTTTGATAAATCGCTGCCAATGGTCAAGGACATAGAGGCTTATAACGCGACCAGCAAGGAGAAGATCGTGCTATCGATATATTTTGATAATAACCTGGACGACATGTGGCCCCTGATGGACTACTGTGACTATGCCGTGTTCTCCAAGAAGCTGGCCCAAACCAATGGCTGGACTTCCATGGAGGATGCCTGCCTGCAGCTGGACGAGCGATTGCGTATGCGTTGGGGCCTCAACCTGAAGCGACCATATGTGGTCGTCCTTTGGGGCGATCAGGGTGCGGGGTTCATGGATCTCGATGGCAACTTCACCCACGCCAAGCCCCACAAGCCCAGACGCATCGTGGACGCCTTGGGCGCCGGAGACACCTTCATGGGCACCTTCATCTACGCCCTCTACATCCGGGAGAGATCCCTTGCCGTCGCCGTGGATTTCGGCAATCGCATGGCCAGCTACAAGTGCTCGAGAAATGGATACGATCACATCGCTAATATCTTGCTGCCGCCGATCTTGTGATTGCATTTCTCACTTTGAATATTTTGTGAAAAAAAGATAAAATAATAATATAATTGCATCTAGAACATAAAAGAAATAACTACCCCTCTTAAACCTTAAACTCAGCCACCATTCAGTGAATTTAAATTTATTACGTATCCGCACCGTGGGCAGTTAATACCATAATTACCCTTGCAGACGCGCGACCAAAAGTGTATCGACCATAAATTATGGGATAAACACACTTTCGTTGTACCGCCTTTTGCGTTTTTTACGGGAGTTTCCAAATTGATTGCAAAGCGAACCTGCAATGTCATTAATTTTTCCTCGCTGAAAAGGGTTCAGAAGTTTTTCATTCATATACGCACGTACCTTTTGTTGTTCACCCTTGGTCACTTGAATTATAGCCAGATTATTTAAATAAATAGTAGCCATTCGTGCACTAAATGGTTCATTTTATATACCCACGAATAGCAGGTGACCAAACTGTCTCTGTTTCGAACCGATAAATAAATAAATAGAACTAATGGATTGCCTACAGATTATGCAAATGTGGACGGAGCAAGGCAAATTCTTAATTAGAGTTTTAAGTCAAAATCAATAAGCCCCTGATTTTTGAATTTTGTTGAACGCGCAAAAAATAAAATGGCTGTCCCAAAATAATAAAAAATTCATAAATATTGAAATGAAAATCCTCACACCACTCTCCTCCAAAGGAAAAACTCAAATCGAATTATGTATAAATTTCCATGCAAAATCCCGTGATTTAAGAAGCCGAGTGGTCAAAAGCGGGCAACTGGCTGCCGTAAACTTCACTTTTGCCGCTTGATTGAAACTCATTTATCATCATAAATTAGAATTGGGTGGGGGGTATTTTGGTCCTGGAGGAGATTCATCATACTCCCAACAGCGGACTGTAATCTGGCTCAGATTGAAAATTAATGAGGTCATCAGGCGCTGTATACCCAAATTGCTGTGCCAAGTAATTTAGAGCAAAACAGGCGTTCTTCGCTTTTCTTTTCCTTCAAATTGCTATTTTTCAACGTAAATTTTATGCTTTTTGTTGCCATTTATAAATTCACTTAACAGGGTGCCCAGGATTCAACCACCAGTAAGTCAAGTTCCCCATTGTAAATTCATCCCCCTTAAAAACCCTCTGAAAGCCTGCCCTTTAGATTTTTGTTTGTACTCAGATATAACTTTTAGGGATTTGTTTCATAACTTACCATTTAACGAAACTCTAATTTAATTAATTGGGAATAATTTATAAGAACGGCTAAAGACGGGGAAATAAAATGATTTTAGAAAGCTGTTATTCTTAATCAAAAATTTGACTTCAGGATATTAAGTATTTTTTAAACCAAAACTAGTTAAAAAATAAAACACTACAAATGAATTATCCACTCTTATATGTTGAAAGGACATTGAAGGTCAGCACTTCAAATGTTTTCAAGTCCCCGAACAGTTTGAAAAGCTCATTTCGAAAAGCTTCCGGTTTATTGGGCAAATACGCAACCAGCGCTGTGATTATGCCGCAGTCCGCAATTTTTCAACATTTAATCAAAGGAAGGACATCGAGACCCCCGTCGATGGAGGAGATTGAGGCGATGGGGGGGATGCCATCCTGGGACTCTGTGTCCATCCGTGTGCTCCGACTGGACACTGGGCTGGACACATCTCCCCTGGATGATGGAAATGCGGTTCAATGTGCTCTATATGCTCTCGCAGTGTTATTACTATTCATTTCCATCCAGCGGGTGGCTGTCAATTTAATACCCTCCTTGATTTCAAAGCTAAGTTTCGTTGTATTTTATTACAAATAACTGCTTTTAAATAAATGCTAAAGCAAAAAAACTAATTTTGCTCTCAAAAACTGGCGTACAAAGTTTCCTTTTTCGTGGCGACCACAAAATTCTATTATTTCCGTCTGCACTTCAATTGGTAAAATAATGCGATTGCTAAGAAAATTATGCGACAGCAACTTGAAAAGCAAAACTACCATGGCGGGATCATATTTTGATTATGTCAAAGAGAAGGGCAGCAATTTGGATTTGAAATGCGACCTTTGGGGTTACTACATTGCTTTTGTATGGCTGCTACTTCAATTTACTTGTCACATTTCCGCCAAAAGTCTTGCCCAACTTTTCTCATTTCGGTTGTCGCTGTTGTGGATGCTGTGATTCATTTCTATTTCAATTGCTACAGTGCTACATTGCTACATCAAAAAAAAGGACTTCCGTTTCCGCTGGCGCAGCTCGATGCTTGCAGCCAAGAACTTTGCGAATACCGAAAACCATTTCCACCAAAGTTCCTAGAGAAATTAAATATAATTTAGCTCTCAGCTGTTCGTGCTGTTTTAATAATTTTGTACAGATTCTAGAAGAAATGCAGTTCGTCTACTTATTTATTTCTCAATACAGTTTGTCTGTCTTTGTAAATGCATTTTATTTATATTTTTAGATATTATGTTTGTCGATAAATACTTTAAATTACTCCTAGACAATGTCTCAGTGTTTGATCCTTCCTTTCATGTAAAACTTTTGTTATTTAATAGCCTTTAATTTGGATTTTGTAGGAAAATACACTGCGTATCCTTGCCCAAACTTGACAAAAGTAGTCTCGACGGTCAGAAAGTCAATAAGATATCAAACCCTAATTTGCATGCACGATGACTGTGTAAGCCAAACAGAAACCATCCCACCGTTTGACTTTGTGCTTCATTTCGCCCCCAAAACAACGTGGTATTGGGCTACGTGGCGTATACGTAATTAATGGCCCAGGGCCTTGATGAACATGCGTCAGTTTACCCAACAAAAACCCAACCCAAACCAAACCAACCCAAGCCAAGCATTTCGCTTTGAAAACTCTTGGTTTCCTAGACCAATATTAATTCCGACTTGTTTGCTGTTGATTAGGGCCTCTGTTGTCCACATCAATGAATTGTGGTAAAGTTTCAAACCTAATAACACTAGATTGCCAAGTAAGTAAGAAGAAAGAACAAAATAGGTTGCATACTTTTGTTTTTTGAATACCGAGCGATATAAATATTTCCACTAGTTACGCCTACTAAAGAACAATTGAAAATAGGGAATGTTGTTGGCTACTATATACCAATTGAAAATAGAGAATGTCGTTGGCTTTTCTAGGAAACCATATTTGCAGCACAACTATAATCAGCGGGGATTAACTCTTTGCATTGACAGTTTGCTTATATAGTAGCAATTTGAAGGGATACCCTATCCCTGCAAGTGGGTCTAGTAATATCCCTTATTCGATTATAGGTAATCGTACCCCTGACTCGACGACCCTTCCGGCACTCGGTTCATTACGCTACCCCTAGGTAATGATGAACTCTGTGCGGAAACGACGGCGGTTACCTGGGATGTTATTGCAGACAATTGTAAGCTATTGACATTTCAATTGTCTTTTATTATTGCCGAGTACCGAGTACCGAGGACTGAGGACCGAGGACATAAGACTGGCAAACGGGAGTGATATCGACCCTCATTTAAATTACAAAAGAGGGTGGGGTAGACAACACAAAGAAACAATGAGAAAGTAACACACGCATGCAATGAAAGCTAAAATTTGCATAATAATAGCAATTGCACTCGCTTCAGGTATTAAAGACCCAGTTCAACTGGTTGGGAAATGCGGGAAAAAGGAGAAAAGTAATGCAGAAAAAAAAGGAAAATGACTGGAGGAGGGGGGGTGAATAGAAAGGAATAAGCAAAATGTAGGGAATCCAATTTTCACCTAATGTCGGTGGCAGCTTCAATCCAAGTACATCAACGTCCCCTTCGATTGGAACGACCGTCATTTCCGTGAAATAAGAAAATAGTCGCAATTGCTGCGAGCTACTTTTATTTGGCTTTTGTTATTTTCCGTTTCAAAGTATCAATTTGTGCATCATTAAAACAATTTGATTTCCCTTCCACTCGACAAGAGTGCGACCCTACCCAAACAGTAGGTATGTATACCCCTTAAAAGGGGTCTCAAATTTGACTTGACGACCTAATTTGGTACGCATTCAGCTGGCAGGATTTCCATCCTCTCAAAGATTCCTTGGCAGAACCCTAATTAGGACCTTCCCAACGGATATAGCAATGGGTTTCAGTGGCATATTACGCTTTTTTCAGTCGATATGGCAGGAAGTTTAATTGGAACTCAAATGTCTAGAACAATTCTATAGCATAACTACCTTGTGCGGGAAGATGAACCATTACCAAAACTTGATATCTATTTACATCTCTTTCTCGATTGTATTTGCAACGATAAAATTTAGTAATAGGTTAAACATAGCACACTAAAGGAGCACCTAAGAAGGACCCAGCATCTTCTCGGGACGCACCCACTCGTTGAAGTCCTTCTCCGATATGCCGGCGTTCAAGGCCTCCTCCTTGAGAGTAGTGCCATTCTTGTGGGCCGCCTTGGCGATCTGGGCCGACTTGTCATAGCCAATGTGCGGATTGAGGGCTGTCACCAGCATCAGCGACTCGTTCACGATCTTGGCCAGCTTCTCCTTGTTGGGCTTGATGCCCTTGACGCAGTTGCAGTTGAAGCTCATGCAACCATCCGCTGTAAATTAAATATAAATTATTTTCACTTTTCCTTAATAAAAACACTTACCCAATAGCTTGATGGAGCGTAGCACATTGGAGGCTATCAGTGGCTTGAAGACGTTCAGCTCAAAGTGTCCATTGGCACCGCCCACGGAGACGGCCACGTGGTTGCCCATCACCTGGGCACAGATCATGGTCATGGCCTCGCACTGCGTGGGATTCACCTTGCCGGGCATGATGGAGCTGCCCGGCTCATTTTCCGGCAGCAACAGTTCACCCAATCCGCAACGTGGTCCCGATCCCAAGAAGCGTATATCGTTGGTGACCTTCATCAGGCTGACAGCCAGGACATTGAGGGCGCCATGCACCTCCACCATGGCATCTCGGCAGGCGAGTGCCTCGAAGAAGTTGGGCGCCACCACGAAGGGCAGTCCGCTGAGCTGGGCAATCCGCTTGACGCACTTCTCGGCGAATCCTCGACGGGTATTCAGTCCGGTTCCCACGGCTGTGCCACCCAGTGCCAGTTGATAGACGCGCGGCAGGACCGCGTCGATCCGCTGGAGGCCGTTGGTCAGCTGCTGGGCATAGCCACTGAACTCCTGGCCCAGCGTCAGCGGCACTGCATCCTGGGTGTGGGTGCGTCCGATCTTGATGATATCCTTCCACTCACTCGACTTGGCGTGCAGTGCATCCCGCAGTCCACTGACCGCCGGCCGGAGATCCTTCGTCAGCGCAGTGGCCACCGCAATGTGAATGGCCGAGGGAAAGGTGTCGTTGGAGCTCTGCGACATGTTCACATGGTCGTTGGGATGCACTGGGTCCTTGGTGCCGATGCGTCCGCCCAGCAGCTCGATGGCGCGATTGCCGATGACCTCGTTGCTGTTCATGTTGCTCTGGGTGCCCGAGCCCGTCTGCCAAATGGGCAGCGGGAAGTGACCCTCGTCGTAGAGCTTTCCGGATATCACATCATCCGCTGCATTCGAGATGGCCGTGCTCAGCTTGGGATCCAATCCAAACTCCTGGTTCGTTTCGGCCGCCGCCTTCTTCAGTATGCCCATCGCCTGGATTATCTGACGCTACTCGGGTTAACATTGGGTTAGCTCCAATGGTTAGGATGTGGCATATGGATGGAGAACTTACTGGCATTCGCTCCTCCTCGCCGCCAATGCGAAAGTTGAGGAGGCAGCGCATCGTCTGCGCGCCGTAGTAGCGATCCATGGGCACCTCCATGGGTCCCAGGGTGTCGCTCTCCTGGCGCGTCTCCACCTTCTTGCTGGTGCTCATCCTGGTGAGATCAGGTATTTTACTTGGCAAGCACTACAAAAAATGCTCTGGTGTCTGGCAGGACACTGGTGATTTGACAACAAACAACAGGGGATTTCTAGTTCGGATTTTGGCTAGTCATTACTATATACCTGCTGGTTATGTCTGCACTGGAAAAAACACTAGCACACATGTACATACATTTATATAAGATTATAATAATATTTTAATATGAATAGCTAGTCTTAACTTAGTCAAAAGTACTTATTAATAAATGTTTATAGGCGGTTATGGTAAATCCAGACTTGATCTTTTAGTTTATGTTTATATTAATCACTGATCAACTATAATTTCTGTAAGTGTACCGCCTAGATAAATTACCTGTACTCTTCATAACCATTTAATGAAAGGCTGTGTGAGTGTTCTTCATATTCCATTATACGGGATTCGCCTCGAAAATACGTTATATCATCATACATACATGGCACTGTCCGCACTTTTTGTGTTTGGGCCATGGCTAAGACAACCTGGCTTAGACAATCGATGTTGGGTGAAAACGACTTGAGTTCGCCAGGCGGGTGGCTGAAGTGGAACAAATTAATTTCGTTCGCTTTAATTATTCCTCTTATTCTCTTCTATTCTGTTCTATTCTGTACTGTACTGCGAAACACTCGATTCCTACTTTGCTGTCCGTCATACAAGTTGCTATAATTTGAGGTCTATAAAGTCAGCGGCTCTTAAGGTCAAAATGTGTGCGCGGGAATCATGGTTTAATTATTTAAATGATTTCACGTTGGGATTTCGCTTTTCATTTCTCACATTATCTGTCCTAAGTCCGTAAATCATGCACATCATCGTGAGTTTTTTGTTTTTCCGTTTTTTTTTTTGTAGGTCTGACCTTAGAGGTTCTACTTGAAAGGATTTCCCCGCCCTTCGCAGTTACTCATCACTCAAGTTGGGTGTGTCTGCTTGGATTGTTATAGTTGAGCTCCAAAATAGCAGGGCTTTAATAACTTTTAGCAAATGTTATGTACAAAGAGATAAGCAACTTATAGGTAATATAATATTCAGTTTAATTTCTTATCAAACTAGATGCATTCAAGTGAAGCAAAGCATTCTGTGCGATAATACTGGATTACAAGCTATTTTTACGCAATCCAGTTGGGCGAATCCTGGACTGGAGTCAACTGTTGACCCCGTGGCCAATCGCGTGTATTCCGGCCGCTTGATACTTCACACCCAGGGCACACGAAGTCGCCTCCTTCGCCGATTTCCATTATGGTTCTGGCCATATTCCTGCGGTTTCTTGGGCCCGTCCAGCGAAGTTCTTTCCTTTGGTTTGGTTTTCTTGGCTTGGCGAACAGCACATGGGCACGCAATGTTTCCGCTGCAGCGGCAGTCTAAAGTGTCCAATCAAGTTTTTGAAATGAAACCTAAATAACATGTCATAATAAATAACCTTCAAGCGACCCGGGGGCCTGCCAGTTGACTCGAACACTCCAACTCCAACTCCAACTTCCAACTCAAACTCTGACTTTGACTCTGGTGCTGGCCAACGAAGAAATCCAAAATCCTGTAATTACAACGTAAATCCAAAATGTCTCAACGCCGCACAGCCGTTGCAAACTCACCCAAACAAACACACTCACTCACACACACAAACACACACTTACTAACACACACAGGGAGAGAGGGCCAAAGGAAACTTAATTCATATATCAAAAAGTTTTTCGGACCGACCAGTGGACGAGAGTAGCAATTTACGCGCAAGTAGCCGGACTCCACTACCAAGACCAAAAACGCAGACCAAGTCCAAGACGAAGTCCATCACTGAGCGAAAAACTGAGCAAGTTTGGCTTGGAAATGCAAGAAATTCAGCTTTTTCAATGTATTATGTATTGTGATTTAATGTATTATTTGTAGTAATAAAGGCAATGCAATACATTTACTTAGATTTAGTTTTTGGTTTGAAAATATTCCTATTTTTAATAGAAACAAGATTAGAGTTGTTAATGTATTTTTTAAACACCAACTACACACTAATTTGGGACAGTGTGCATTACATTGCACACACTTTGCAGGCAGCTCCTCGATTTGGGGCTTGAATTTCTGGAGGAGCGCCGTGCGGGTGGGTGGTCATCGCCAGGATCCGGGGAACTGGCCAGGAAAGCCAAAGCCAACGGATACGGAGGAGCAGGATGAGGGGCAGTGTGGCAGAGTGGCTACTGGGGTCTCGACCCACCCGGTCTTCCACTGTCCGCCTGTCGTGTCGAATGAGAAACACAGCAATTATGCAATTTGATAATACTTCATTCTCGGGTAATAAATATTAATTATTTTTTGCGAATGTGATTTCGTGTTTCGTTTCCAACCACCCAACCACTCAACCACCGAACCACCCAACTGGCCAACCCACTGGGCGCTAGTTTGCGGAGATTTATGGCCAGCCTGCCTGCAAACGAAATGAGACGGATACGTTTTCCATCTTTTCCCGGTTCTTCTTTTTGGCCAAGATGATGACCGGCTAGCTGAGCTTTCATGTCGGACACGTGGATTTGCCTATAAATTCTTGTTGCCACAATTGCACAATTGCACAGGAAGTAAACTGAGATAGCACTAGTATTAGATTCCTGTGAATTTTTAACTGTGAATAACTACTTTTATTTAAAATATCAACTATAGCTATTCTTTGTCATAACATTTTGAATGAAAGAGCATATTTGGTATTAAAACTTTGTGTTATGCCTTTGGGCAATTATATCATTGATTTATCTGCACCCAAAACTATTTACTCTGTGGAAAAATGTTAAGAATTCGGGTCAATGGGGCGGTGTTGTTGTATTGTAAATTTCCCAGACGCATGTTCCGGGCTAATATACACACTTGGCATTAATTAATTTACCCTGCTGACTGACTGACTGACTGACTGACTGACTGACTGACTGGTTGGGTCCTCATAGTCAGAACCATGGTAACCAGTGAGCTTGCTACACTTCCGACCACCTCGTGTGTGTGCGGTTGGCCATAAGTATGAGCCATATGTATGAGCCATATGTATGAGCCATATGTATGAGCCATTTGTATGAGCCCGGATTGAAGCACTCCGATCTGCGCCCCTGGGTATGAGTGTATATGTATATCCATGTAGCAGGAGCATTGTCGTCTTTCGCAGGTTGGTTGACTTCCAGGCCGTTAGCTTTCATTTCATTTCGGTTCATTCCATCAGAAATCTCTCGTGCATAAGGAACATTTTAATTTTGAAAGGGACTGCTGACTGCTGACTCCACTCCGTTGGCAATTGCCATAGCATCCACATATCACACTTCCACACAGAGGACAACCCATCCCACCCACTGAATATAATATATATGTATATAAATAAAAATAACAGAGCTCGGCGAGCGGAATGAAAAAGTTAAATTGAATTGTGTTGGCTGAGAATACTTACACACGTTCGCATTACTACAGTGCACAGTACACATTCCTTTCTTCGTCCTGTTTATCCTGCACTTGAAGTTTACGCAACTTTTTCGCTTAGTTTCTGGCCTGTTTTTGCTTCGTGCTTTGCTAGCAACTGCCAAACTTGCTAGATGTGGCCAAATTGCTTGGGCAGCAGGCGAAAATTGGACTGCGAAAGTTGTAAGAAATAAGACCAGAGCCATGGAAATTGAATGTATTTTGAAACAAAGCCATGTTGATAAGAAAAACTGAGTATAGATTCTGTAGATGTAGGCACACTACAATTGTAGGTACAAGAACCCATCTGTAATCCCTTCACATGTAGTATGTGTCTGTATCCTTTTGATGGCCAAAATAATTTCGCGTTCGTGGCGAAAGCAGCATAGTAATTTCCTACGCACCACATAACCCAAATGACCAAGTTGTCGCCAGTAAATGGCCTCCTGTCACGTCATAGGTCTGCCATATTACCGTCTGGATATAGTTTCTGTTTTACTTTGGGTTCAGTTCTCGGGTGCGGTATAGACTATAGAGTTTGACTCTGGTTTTATGTTGGGCTCGGCTGCAGTAATCAATTTTAATATACCATATACCTCGCGAAGAGGGCCCATTGTTCTGGGCCTTGTTAATAAGCTCATGTTGATATTGGTGGCCACATGAAGCCATACGTCGCCACGGCCATAACAGTCAGTCAGTCAGTCAGTCAGTCAGTCTGTCAGTTTGAGAGTCTGTCAGTCTGCCATTCAGTCAGGACATTGTTGTGGTTTCAGTCCTTTAATCAGTATCTACTTTGGTGGTAAAAGGTTTTCTCGACAGTTTGTCAGCTTTTTGCCACTGAAAAGTTGCAAATAGATGAATTATAATGGTGGATAATATATTAATATTTGAAAAGAAACACAGGTGCTTGGATAAGATGGTATGATTTTTCTTACTATAAGAAAATGAAGTTTAAAAATATAAAAAACTAATAATTCTTACAGCTTCTTTTGTATCTAAAAGTGATCTATATAAACTGCACTCATTTGAGAGTCAATAAAACTATCAGTAATAAATAAGCAGTAGAAGTATATAGTATCATATCATATATAGTATATTTTCTTAGTACTTAAAGAAAATATGTGGAAGGAAAATAATGGTACCTTCTCCACCCGGAAATATTCCCTAGCACTATGAAATTGCTTAAGTAAAACTTGCGCAATTACTTGATGTCAAAAGTTTGGAGTCTCTGTTTAGTCTGATTTTCGTAAGTCCGCAGTTTAATGGAAAACCAAGAAATAAGTATGTCAAATTGCCAAACAAAGAAAGAGCGAAGAGAGGAAAGCCGGGAAACCCAATATCTAATTCCGGCTCCGTTTTTTTTTTTTGGTATGTCAGTGATGTGTCGTTAAACTGTGAAAGGCCGTAAAAAGAGCGAGGACCATAAAAAAATGAATGAGTGGAGAATGGCGAATGGAGAATGGATAATCAGAGACTCCAAGCGATTGCCGGCCACAAATGAACGGGGCGCAGGCGAGTAAATCATTTTACAATGGGCCAAAAGGCCGCCAACGGCTTTATGGCACCCATGAAGGACAATCAAGTAATAGCCGGCGATTTTTACGATGACGCAGAACTACTACATAATAAAAGATATATCAGCAACTAGCTACCAGCTACTGTCCATACTAAAAGCGGCTCTTTGGAATTCAACAAGCTCTGCCTAAATCGTTACATTTGGCACGCCAATGTGGGCGATGCATGTTGGCAATCACTCTTCCGCCGGTTGAACTCCTTCGACATTTTCAATTTTCCATCCCGCTTTTCCCAGCTCTCACTGTGCGTTTTCCTCCCTGTCAGCATATCGAAATTGACGCCCAGCACGCAAGCCAATAAGCCCTGTCAGTCCACGAACATTATGCATGGAATAAGTCCTCAAAATCACACGCCATCGCGAATTACTTTTTAGAATATTTATCTATTTATCGAAGAGGTTACTGAAGGCTACTGAAAATATTTCAAAATTCTGACGCAGTATTTTAAACTGTATCTAATTAAAATTGTATTAAAATCTAAGTTTAAGGTGTCATATCTACTATTTTACACATACACATACACATTGTACTAACTAATGTTATATGGATAAGATAGTAAGAAGCATCAGACATATCAGCATCACAGATTTATTATTTGAAGTAGAATATATATATAGAAGTTGTTTTAAGATCTTTATACATTTATGATTTGTAATAAGATTTTGCAACAATTTCTTTCGGGATATATATATTAAGGTGCGATATGTTAATACCTTTTTGAATTAGAAAACTTTGCTAGTAGAGCTAGTACATGACGATATAACGCCTCTTTTAAATGAACTTTTCAATTTGTCACTTGCTTGGCCCACAGGGCTTTAATGTTCCTGGCTTTGGAGGCAAAACCTTTGGCCGACTTGATTGACAGTAATGACATTTTCACGATTCGCCGGGCGGAAAACAGTGAAAAGCAGCAGCGCACTAGCACGACAAGCGACAGCCAGCAGTCAATAATAAAAATTGCATGTTGAAAACACATTTGGGATCCCGAGACTCACACACACACACACACAGTCATTCTGTTGCCAGTCGTCCCTGTCTTCGACTCCAACTCCGCATCCGCATCCGCCATCGTATCCGTATCCGAATCCGAATCCGAATCCGTATCCATCGCAGCGGAAGCAACAGCAAGCGGAGCTTTGGAACAGTGGAGCAGTGGAGCGGTGGAGCGGAGCGGTTGACACCTTGTGCCCAGTGGATTCGGGATTGGGAAAACCCTTTTAGTTACTCCTTGGGGGTTCGCGGGGAAATCCAGTTAATTTATTTTCGGTTAATTACGTTCGTTAGTTATGTTAGTGCCGCCCGCTTTTCCGGGAAAACCCATGGCCCCTCATTTATTGCACATTGGCAGGAACTTGTGATTTACTGGAATACAGTGAGCAAAAAATCGGGGCAAGGACACGCCAAAGGTTAACTCATAACAGAGCTTTAATCACGGTTTACTTAGTTACTTTAGGTAAGTAAAAATCATTATCTGATAATATTTAAGATATTATTTAGATCCCCTTTTCTTGCTTAAGATTTGAACTGCAAACTGAGCCCAGCTTAGCACATAAAACTTTTCGATCTAAGCTCGCATTCAAAGGAACATAAAAAAGAGCTAACTTTGTTTCAAAATCCCCACAGCAAATCAAATAAAGCATAAGCGGAAAAAAAGGAGGAAAATTTATATTAGCAATAATTCGAAACATACATTTTTTTATTGCCGCTCGCAATCATTTAATCATCTGGAGTCATCAGTTCACTCTCTCCAAAGTGTGATGAAGTGGGGGGCAGTAGCCGGGATTGGGTGGTGCTGGGTGGTGCGGGGTATGGCTGGGTGGTGCAGTGTGGTGCGGAGCGCCCTTCGGAAGGAGTCTAAAGCCAGGCAGTGGGAATAGCACATTTTGTCGCGCTTCCCCATCGACCATTTGACACATGTGTCACTTGCAACCGTTCCGCTTGCCACTGAAGTGCTAGTGCTGTCGCATCAGCAGTTTTCTAGCCAAATCTAGCTACTCTTGCAGTTCCAGAAGAACTATAAAAAAACCTTTAAAATAAATTTAAAATTTAAAATAAACATTTAGTAAATAATTAAGTAACAGAAAAATGATAAAAGTGAGCTAGAACTACTTTACATATGTTATTCCAAAGCCAGAAAAATATGTTTATAAATAATTGAACATAAATAAGATATATAATTAAATAAAGTAACTCAACTTATTTAAATCTACTTTCTTAAACTATATAACTGAACGTAGACTGCATTTAAAAGTGCAATTTTAATTCATCCCTTTTATAAATGAAAGTTATAGTGTCAACTAAAACTAAACTAGCTATATACATATATTCCAGATTTAACACCGAAAAAAATCGGCGGCAACTCTGGCGACTGCGAATGGGACTCAGAATGGGCCTGTGAGTATGAGTGTGAGTATGAATGTGAGTGTGAGTGCGACTGGAGCTGTCGCTGAGCCTTCGGTTGACAGCTGTCAGTGTCAGTTTACATAATTTATAGATTTCAGCGCATAAAAAAGTCATAAAATTTACAATGTTGCTTTCAACAAAAACACATTCGGGCGATTCCTCTGATGCCTTATTTTTATGAGGCAAGACATCAATTTTCGCACAGCACAGTCTAGCCTGCCTATAGCCACTACAAACACACACACACACACAAACTATGCCATGTCCCATTTATATTTCTCAATTTTCCATTCCTCGAAGCAGGAGGAAAAGATTGTTTGTACTGCCATCACCATCGGCATCGCCATCGGCTTTGGCATTCGAAATGCTTTTGATTTATTTGTATTTATGTGATTCCGTTCTCATACTCAACTCCAGCGATAAATTCTCGCACTCAACAAAATACATAAACGATTTATAGTTGCGAAAAGCGGTCCGAACAATAACTAACAAACTGCACAATGGATTCGAATTCGTACTCAGATTCGGATACGGATTCATTCGGAGGCAACCCAAAAGAAGCTCAAGGTGGCACAGAAGTGAGGATTTCGATGCTAAATCCCACAAGGCGGCATAAATCTTTAATGGACAACCTTTCGCACTTTTTCCAGTTGCTTGTGATTAAGCCGGAAATGGAATCTTGATGGGAATTCAGCGAAATATCAGCGAGATATCTTAATTTGATTCCTAATGCACATTTGAATTGAAGATATTTTAAACTTCATTTTCTTTAATAAATATGACTAGAGAATATAAAATAAACTATAAATGTTTGGATTTTATTCAGCTAAATATAAAAACAGAAGTTAAATATTACCATAGTTAAAGAATTATTATATAATATGTATAGGGAGTATCCCACTATATTTTTAATAATAACTTATATAACTTATAATAACTAGGTATACGCATATCTGAAATGGAAAATAACATCCTGCAAACATTTGTAAAAGTAAAAGTTTATTGAGCAGGCGTTGAGTATACAGTGAATAAATACGAATCAAAAATCGCTCGAGCAAGCGAAACTTTTGAATTGAAAGCAGTAAGTTTCTTGGGAAAACTAGCGCTGGGATTACCTTCTCGGTTTTTTCAGAATCCTAATCAAGATGGCAAAGGATACGGCTGATAAGGACAAGCCTGCGTACGCGATCTTCTTTGGCTCGATGGGCGCGGCATCGGCCATCATCTTTTCGGCCTTGGGAGCGGCATATGGAACTGCCAAATCCGGCACTGGAATCGCAGCCATGGCCGTAATGCGACCCGAACTCATCATGAAGTCAATCATACCCGTGGTGATGGCTGGCATCATTGCAATCTATGGTCTGGTGGTGTCCGTCCTGATAGCCGGAGCTCTGTCGGATTCTTATACCATTCGCAAGGGCTACATCCACTTGGCCGCCGGACTTTCAGTGGGTTTTGCTGGTTTAGCAGCTGGATTTGCCATTGGGATTGTGGGTGATGCCGGGGTGCGGGGCACTGCCCAGCAGCCACGCCTCTTTGTGGGCATGATCCTCATTCTGATCTTCGCCGAGGTGCTGGGACTTTATGGGCTCATCGTCGCCATTTACCTGTACACCAAGTAATACGAATTTTCTACACAGAAAAGCTATGTTTTACCCCGCAATTTGAGAGAAATTTTAAATAAAATGTTACATCTAGCCTTTTTTACTAGTTTCAAATCCAACTAATTCGCCCAATGGTAAGAAAAAAAGGAAAATTTAATTCTATATGATTTTTGCAATATACCAGGACCAAAGCATACCTGTTTCCAGCCAAGAAGCAATCAAGAATCCCCACTGCCACAGAACTCAGTCAGCAAAGTCGCCTGTGACAAATCTGGGCCAACTTAACAATCACATCACACGAACGCAGAGCCACTGACACAAAGTTACAAGCTCCCCCAAGGAATTTGCGGAATATGTATTCAAAATGCAAAGCAGCCGAGCTGGGGCCACAAATAAAAACGCCATGGAAAATGGAGGAGCAATTGAAGCCCCCAAACCCCCCAGCTCCACAAAAACAATTCCGTCCCTTTTTCCAACAGCGGTGGCAACAAATTTCCATTTTAAGGAAAAACGAAACAACAACAACAACGTGCTGAGGCGCTGAGGTGGGGACTTTCCAAAAGTGTCGCCCTTTTTAAGCTCGATAGTCGAGTAGGGCTCATATTTTCCAATTTGTTTAATTGAAACAAGTGGAGGGTAACGAAAAAAGCGCTGAAAGGCAATGGGGAAAACCACTCAAAGTGAATAAGAAACCGCAGCTTCGATTTTCAATACTGAGAATGGGTTTTGCTTGGCGGTCCCTCGAGGATATAAATTTTGTAAAACCGTGAAAACAGCTTCACAAATATGTACACGTTATTAAACTTGGAGAGAATTATGCAAGCTAAAGGTACAAGAAATGTTAAAGCGATTTAAAATAGAAAAATATTTATGATTTTAATTTCAAGTATTTTTTTAAAGATAAAATTCAGTGAACTCATAAACTCTTTCTTGAAATATAACTCACACAAAATAACTCCCTAATTAAAAGATAATGCTCATTCGTTTGGCAAAAATAAGCATTTCTATTACATCAAGCCAATCTATAATGAATATTTTAGTGTAGAAAACACACAGTATGCCTTTTTCCGAAATACTTTGGGATAGCATTTTCTTCAACTTTCCACATCTTTCCAATTCTGAAAGCAGCAAGTTTTCACAGAAAGCAAAATGGTTACAGCCGAAATAGAGGAAGAGCCCCTTTACTCATACTTCCTGGGATGCACGGGTGCTGCAGTGGCGATCATATTCACAACCATGGGAGCCTCCTACGGCACATCGTTATCCGGACTTGGCATCGCCACGATGGCCGTGAATCGTCCGGACATGATCATGAAGGCCATCATTCCGGTCGTCATGGCGGGCATCATCGCGATCTACGGCCTGGTGGTCTCGGTTCTGATAGCCGGATCGATTGGCGATGACTACACGATGGATGCCGGTTATGTGCATCTGGGCGCTGGATTGTCCGTCGGATTGCCTGGACTCACGGCCGGAATAGCCATTGGAATCGCTGGCGATGCTGGAGTCCGGGGCACCGCCGAGCAGCCACGCCTCTTCGTGGGCATGGTCCTGATCCTGATCTTCGCCGAGGTCCTGGCTCTGTACGGCCTCATTGTAGCCATCTACTTGTACACGAAACTATAAGTATATGTATGTAATATAATAATATATATAAGTATTCAGCTGTTTTTATTTAATTAAAATAATTTAAGAATTTATATAAAACGTCAGTTTAATATCATTAAAATATCTAAAAATATATATAATAAATATAATAAAAGCAGCATTTATACGTTAAATTAAAAGTTAAATTTTTTGCAAAATGGAAATGAGATTTATTACATTTCTTTCCGTGTTAATGACAGCAAACCATAACCATCTCCATAACCATCAAGCCGTCAAAGAGCAATCAAATCAATAGGGCGGGATGAAATAAGAACCGAATTCCTTTCCAAAAGGTGTTCATATGTTAAAAAAGGTATGCGTTTCAATTTACACTTCGGTGGCAGGCAAATAATACGCTTTTTGTGTACGCACGTGTGACATTTTCGGCGAACTTTCTTCGAATCGAAGTGTGTTTGCATAATAAATATGATAACACACACAAAATATCGATTCGATTCCAACCGCAAATCCCTTTTGGGTCTCCATCGAAAGCCATCGAAAGTAATAAACGAAAATTTGCAATTTACTTACGGATTCGGAGGATTTATGCTTCACCTTCCTGAAGATAATTGTTTTCACTTCCGCTGCCATTCAATGAACTTTTAATGCTGGAATAACAGTAAGTGCGTGAGCAGTGGGTGGGTTTATTTTGGGTTCACTGTATAGGTGGGGTGGTGGGTGGTCTGAGGAGCCGGAGAAAAGCGGATGTGCCACGCCCACTTGCCATCGCCCACAACTGACAAAGTGCTTAGCGAAATGGGTTTATTAAGTGCAAACACTTTGCACAAATGGCTGGCAAACATAAATAAATATGTATTTAGGCCGTAATGTGCGGCAGGATTGAGCATGTGAAAGTAGAAAGTCTTTCCACGAATTAAATCGAACATAAGCCGGTAGCCTTGTATGCCATTTGAAATAATCGAATTAGTGCTTCATATGGAAATGAGCAACTTGTTCTTGTTTTAATTAAAGTACCACCCTAAGAAACCCCCAAAGAAACTCCCAAAGAAACCTGCAAAGAAAATTCCAAAGATAGGAATATAATCAAAATACACCAAATAGACTTTCATTTACCTCCAAAGAAAATTCCCAAGACATGCATATATTCAAAATACACCAAATAGACTTTCATTTATTTTATTAATGGTCAACGGAATCGAATTTCCTTTGTACAAATGCCGCATGACCTCCACCGAAATCAAATATAAATCAAGAAGCGGTTTGTCAAATCCGCAGACTTGCCCAGCAATCCACTTCTGTCATACATCAAATGTACATCAATGCAGAGGACTTTTGTTTGCTGGAAAGTTCGGGAAAACCATTTGTGAGCTGGTCCTGGGTGGTGGGTGGTGTTTTGCTTGAGGGGCGGCGATTTATTATGGCCGAAAATGTGGTTTCCATTAAAGCCGCACACATCAATTGTGGTCAAGAGCGGTCGAAATGGCCAAAGGCCATTTGACTTTAATTTTAATGTCCCTGGCAGATTTCGCCATTTGCCTTCCATTTGCAATCTTTATTCATTCATTCAGTCAAGCAAACACTCATTGAGCAACTGGCTCGTTTTCGCATCCCATCATCATTATGATCAGCTTAATATGACTCGAGTTGTGAGTGTAGGAACATAGGATTAGTCACTGAATTCAGAGTGTTGTTGGGTTCTTGAGTTTGCTGATATAAGTCGCACTTAAGAAATCATTTTTACCTTTAAATTATTATATTCTCTATTTTTAAAGTTCCCAAGAAAGCTCATACTTATTTACATCAATGTAACTCCTCAAGAGTAACTAGGATTCGACTTCGCGGCGACATTTGCCCTCAACGGACTAATTTCATTTTCGTATTTCTGTGGCTGAGTATCCAATGATTTGGAAACAATTTATATATTGTATATATGACTGGAGTTTGCTGCTGGGGTTTTGGGATATGGCTTGGATGTGGGGATGGTTATATTATGCTGTGCGACAAGGACATTTATTTCTTGCTGATTTCATTTCATCGGATTGCGACCAACTCCAACCGCTGCTCTCAATAAATACGAAATAAACACTAAATGTGTAGTTGGTTGCCTTCGCTTTTCCTTCTTTTTTATATACATGTTTTTTCTTTCCTTTTTTGCTTTTTTTTTTTTTGCTGATTGAAGCTTTTCCTGTTGGCAACACCTCAGAGGGCTGACTTTTGTCCTTCGCTCATGGCATGTTTGTCCTTTGCCTTTCCGATTCCACGCCCCCCGAATGCCGAGCTGCGAATCCAAAGTCCTGAGTCCCATGAATCCCCCACTCTCACTCCCACTCCCAGTGCCAATTCCATTCCCAAACCCGAAAACCCAAACCCAATCCCATTCCCATTCCCATTCCCATTCTGATTCCGATTCCCATTCCCATTCCCATTCCCCTTCCATTCATCAGCGCGTGCTTGTGTTGTGTTGTTTCCTTTGCATTGAATTATTTTCCTCCTGTCGCACAATTTTCCTCTGACCTCTGACCTCCGCTATCGTCCGCCTCGGCATTCATATCATTCGCTTTTTCGGGCGTGTTGAAGCGATGTGTTAAATATCTGCCAAATTGAATCGCGATGGCAACCAGCAGGTGGTTCAGAAAGTGGCGAACATGCAGGATATCTCAGCAGTCAGTCAATCCAAAGCAAATGCACACAAAGAACTCAAGCGTTCATAATTTAAAATAATAAATAATATAAAAATTAACTAAACATATTCGGAATTCCTTCTCTTTTAACTTCCTTGAGAGACAGACAGATTCTAATGAAGTCTGGCCTTTTTCCTACCATTCTGCCGAAGCTGGTGTTATAAATTATTATTACGTCAATACGATTTCGGTTTCCTTTGTTGACGTCGACTTTGGGAATTTCATTTTGTCCCAGAATTTTCACAATGGAAAAGGTCAACTGAGCAGAATCCAGTGCAATATCCGAGCTCAGCAAAAAGTGGAAAGCCTGTTCCAAATCGAGCAAAAGTGATTTACAGTGGTGTCAGTTGGCCTTTGAAGGCATTTCAGTTTCATGAAAATGCTAAAAGTTACTTATCAGCTTTAAATATCATATTAAGAAGGAATAAAATGTTAAGTAGATTTTAGCAATGCATATTGATAAAATGCAGCAGAAGATGGTGGATTTTTCGCAGCTTCCCTTGATAAATAAATTTATACTATGGAAAACCTAAAAACTATTTATTATTTATTTAAAGTGGTGACAATTTAAGGCTCCACCTGATTGCGTGCATAGTAAAACACATGTGGAGCCAAATTTGCAGTCAGTAAAGACAGTGGCAGTGGGAGACTGGGAGACTGGGAGTCAATCCAGGACAATTCGCTGAAAATCAAATTTATTTGCCAACCGCACAGAAATTATGAGACGACAGGAGTGATGGAGCTATGGAGCTATGGAGCTATGGGGCGATGGAGCTCCACATGTGCGTTTTATTGCATTCGGTATGCGTTCCAATTGCGTGATTCGCCCGAAAGGCGGAACCCCATCCTGAATCCGTATCCGTATCCCCAACTAGGAGGGTCACATCCACGCAGAGCCACCACCTCCATAACTATTAAGTTGGGGCGGGATGGGGCACGCCCCACAATCTTCGGCAGACAATGGTTGGATATGGCTTTTGTACGTTCGAGTATTTTTATTCATTCTATTCCGTTCTCTTTTTTTTTTTGTATTTTTTTTTATTTTATTTATTTATTTCGCTCGCCGCATGTCCACCCTCCGACGCATTCGAACAAAAATAAGATTTTTATTTTATGCTCACAGTATGTTGTAAATCTTGTCGCTGCTGCTGATGAAACGAAACGAAATTAAGAATTTTCTTCTTTTTTTTTTATTTCTCCTTGGCAATTTCAGTAATAAAAGAAATGCCAAGCGGGATGATGACGGGGATGGCACAGGACACGGAGAGGACAGCACAGGACGAAAAGGAGCGGAATGGAACAGGACGAAGGACGAAGGCAGTGGGTTGTGCGTTGGTTTCTAGGCGAGCCAAGTGCCGAGTGCCGGATGCCATCCTGCCCAGCCCGACATTTCATTATGAAATCATTTGGTATTTATTATTTCGTTTATGTGGTTCCATTTGAGATATTGCCTTCATTTGCCGCGTTGTTAATGGCGACCGTGGAGAACTGCTTCCGAAATTTGGAACCTTTTGAAATGTGAGCAACAAGCAAGGACTTAATTGGAAATACTGCATTTCCTAATATGTAAGCAATAGCTTTAGAACATACTAGTTACATAACTAACTTGTTAGTAGCATTGTGAGAATGGGGAACCTTAAAACCGCATGAATAAAAAACCTAGTGAAGACGAAACTGATACCTTTTTATTTAATTTTAGTTGTTACATGAATGAACAAAATGTGTCTGTTGTAGCTGACTTATTTTAGAGTAGAGAACCAGGTACTGCGATTTGCTGAGTGTACCGTGCCGTGAATGAACAACATTCTGTTGCTCAAAAGCATACTTTCGAATCGGATGTTAATTCAGGGAAACTACGACGTTATCCTGCATGCACTGGGGAATTCGCACCCGCATTCTCCGCATCAATCTTATGAAATGCCGCATTCGCCGCTCTTAACCCTTTTCCTCGTCCATTAACCCACATTCTGGCACATTCTAGCACCCCACTATGCGCCCGGGATCAGTCTAAATGTTTTTGTGTAAACACGAAAGTTCGACCAAGGACTCCATCGTCCTTGTCCAACATCCACCACCCCCTAAACCACCCACTCAGCCACCCACTTGGCCACCCACCACGCCCACTTTCTGACCCAGTGGGTGGGGCTGGGCGGACACACTGCTCGGTAATTGTGTGCGCCTTTGTTGCCGCTGCAGCTTTTGCACTTTACTTCCTTCTTTCGGCTTTGTTTTTCGCACAGTGAGCAGAATAAGTGCACGACCCTGCAGCTGGCGGGGATTGGGGTTTGCTCCAGAGATGCCAATTCTGTCTGCAAAAAGGTGGAATATTTCATAAATATCTTCATTTAATACATAAATATTTTTTAATATTTTATAACACAACAAATGTAGTCTTCTATTTGGCAGCAGAACTTTGTTCTCCTTTCTTAATAATACATAATAAAGCATATTAAAATATTTCTTTTAAATGCTACTTCTTAAATAATTGTTAAGTTAACTTAACTATGTAAGGATGTATGCAGTTTCTATGATTAATATTGTCCTTAGCTGAAATAAAAATCTTTTCATTAGTATTACTTTCAGCAGTATTACTCACTCATTTGCCGGATGGCATTACACGGGTTTAGCAGCAGGCCGCCGGCATCACTGGTCGTCGGATCCGGGTGTTTGAACGGCGGACAGCTACAGCTCCGGGTTGCTACTTGTCCGGACTTTGCTTGCCTTCCGTTTTGTTGGCGCTCCTTTGTTGCTGCCTTACACAATGACTTAAGCTGAAATGTCAATTGGATGTGCATGGCACGACCAGAATCATCGGCTCCTGGAATGGGAGTGGGATTGGGAGTGGGAGTGGCGATGGGATTGGCCATGGAATAGGAATAGGGATAGGAATAGGGATAGGAATAGGGATAGGGAGCTGGAGCTGGAGCAGGACCTCGCCGAGTACCAGGACGACCATGGCCTGAAATGGGAATGAGTATGATGGTAATACACCCCCGGGGTAAACGGCGAACGTAACGCTGAAAAAGTGCTTGTGACAGCAGACTCTGGACCCAAACCAAACCAACTCATTCCACACCAACCCAGTCCAGTTCCAGTTCCATCTCCATCTCCATCTGGTAACCAAAGCACAGAAAATCCTTTCTTGAGCTAATAGAATTCAAACGCATGAAGGCTTTGAATAGGTTCGTTTTCGAAGGACGCCGCATTGACGCTGAGCTTCGTTCATTTTCCCCCAGCGGAAAAGTGGACGGAGGTGGAAAAGTGAAAGTACGTGACACTACACTGCCCCAGCAGGACGAGGGTTACTCGGAAAAGCCCATCAGTAAATTTGTTAATCACACAAGCATATATATCCTTTCAATGAAATACAAACTAAATTTAATCAAAAGAAGCTTGATATTATACTTGAATACCTATTTTTCAAACAACTAACATACAATATAAAACATGATAAATAAATTATGTATTGTAAAGCCTTAGTAGTTTGGTTTTTAAGAAAAGGATTCTCTAGTTCAAAATATCTTACTTTGTTGACTATTATTCAAGTTCCATTTCTATATTCAAGAAACTCCTTTAAAATAGTAGCTAAAAGTACGGATTAAACTGGTTGCCTTTAAAAGAGGTCCTTTAGAACTGGTATTTTTAGAATCCACCCTCGTTCGCCTGGCAGAAGATGTCTTTGACGTGGCCAGCACAGGTCGGTAAGTGGTGCTGAGGGCAGGACAGGATTGCAGGACTTTTGTGGAGCCATCCTGTGTATAGTTTGTTTCATAAGTTTCGCAAAAACCATTAACGACGCTCCACAGCTTCCCCCTGGCTTCAACTTGGTCTACTTCGTTCAAATTGAAAAGAAACAAGTGAAAAGCTGAAAACTTTTAAAAGTTTGAATTCTCAGCGCTTTCCTACGGACCACCTCCTCTTTCGGCTGGATACTTTGTGGGCTTGTGAGCTTGTGGGCAGTGCTCAGAATTGGGAGCTGCTCATTTGGTCAGCAAGACGCGTTTTTTGGGGGGCTTGTCCACTTCTTGACGTGACTCGAACCTGAGCAAAATTGGCTAAAAAGGAGCAGCAGAAATTTGGAATTCGTTGCCTCGTCTCAGCATTTTCTGGCCCCAGCTAATGGCTGTGAAAATGACTAAGTGAATTTCCATCGAGGAGCGTGAGGTTTTGAATTCAGCACGGGTCAGGGGTAACTAATAGCATTCGGCAGCAACTAAGGAGACATGAAATTCGAAGTTTAACGATGCGCAGTTGGCCAAGAGCTTAGCGTTCTATTCATAAGAATTTTTCACATATTTTTATACTTAACAATATTTTAAGCCCTCTCAATGGCCAATTGCTATTATCTGCATAGCTAAGTAGTCCCTGTGCACATGCAATCACACATAATGTTATTAACAATTCAATCAGAGTGGGGGTGTCTTGCCAATCTTGCCAATCTGGCCAACTGTGGGAACCTGGCAAAATGGTGTATGCACTTAGTTCCCTGCCAAGCTTAATAATGAAACGGTTTGGTTGGTCATGGGGAATGGATACTAGGTAATACTGGTAATACTTGTATGCAATGCAGTGGAAGGGTCAGTCGCTGCTGTTTGATTTCTGCATTATTCAGACTATATTCAAGGGGCTCAATTAAATGGGCGTCGCGGTTATTCCACCGCATTGTCACTAGCTTCTTGCTCTGTTCTGCATTTCCAAGTGAATATCGATTCAGTCAGACAGCAAGGAATAGCAAATCTCGAACTATGTGTGAATAGAACAAAAATAGTATTCTAAGTATGTGGAATATATGAACTGGGACTACATTCTAAAAAGGCAAAAATGAGGCAAAGGAACCTTACACTCTAATAAGAAATATTTACAATTATTATAATGAATATGAATCATATAAATCACTATAAATCACAAGAAGTTAAATAGCACAGGCTAGCAAATCCAAGAAATTCAAATATGAGCTAGAAATGCCTCTTAAATATGTACATGCCGTTGCAGGATGCAAACAAATCACCATTTTAGCCCGCCAGTAGTTTATTTAAATGTCGCAGCTCGTATTCGGAATTATTAAAATAAATTTGTAATGCAAAAAGCCTGCAATAAATTTGGACACCCCGCAAACACATCGCCAGAATTGCCAACGCCGCAAGCTGCAAAACAGCCAAATATAAATAGGTTGTGGGTAGTAACAGGCGGGTTACGAGGATTCGTGGCTTACGAGGAGGATACAGGGATTCGTGGGCTGAAAGTCCTGGCTGAAAGCGGTGGCTTTGGCTGCTCTGGGTGGCAACTGGGCCGCTGATGTGTGCTTGTCGTCGGCACGGCACAAAGTACTTGAAGAATTACACACAATGCATGCATTATTCATGCTTACTTCAGAATTTGCGTTACAAAGTAAAAAATGTTGTAAGGACACTTGTGTGCCACGCCAGGCCCAAGTCCTCAGTCCTCAGTCCTCGGTCCTCTCCTAGCCACCCAAAGGCAAGGAGCACAGGAGCGAATCCCGGCGAATGTGGAGTGCGACCAAAACACGAGCAGGAAGTGTGAATGAGAAAGCCGAGGAGCAAGCCAAGGAGCGGGCACAAGGAGCACTCGTCGCCCCAAAAGGACCAAAAGGAAAAGTGCAAAATATTCGAGGTAGCATAAGCGCAAAGCCCACAGACCGCTGATAGATTAGAGTTGCTGCTGGTCGTTGGGCTCGTCGAGGTGCACTGCGAAAAAAAAGGTTAGCATTGCGCTTAAAGAGTATCACTTCATCTTGAAATCTTTAAAACTTAGAAAAAGAACTCCCGTGGACTTTATGTCATAAGTCACAACATAAAAACTTATTGCTATTTAACGGGTATCTGTTAGTCTTCATCTGTTAGTCGAGGTACTCGACTTAAGCACTTCAACCCGTTTTATGCTGTGAAAGGTTGCTTTTTTACAGGGTTAAAGTTTCTTGAAAACTTAAACTGCACATAAAATAGTCACGAAAGTATATTGAGACTCCTTTAAGCTACTAATTTCTGCCAGTGCATCCGCTACATGGCATGTAAATTGCGTTGCGGTGACTTGGAAGGGGCGACGTCGCCAGCACCAGGGGACAAATGTACATAATCATGTCAGATGTCAGCCGAAACGAAACGAAATGAGTAACGAGTCCAGAAATCCAGCAATCCAGCAATCCAGGCATCCAGAAATCTAGAAATGCAGAAGTGCCAGCAGGCCCTTTGATTGCCTTGGAGCACTGCCTCAAATAAATGGGGACCATCACTTGATGGCAATTGCTCGCCTTGTTCTCTCGACTCCTTTCGGAATGCTTCACTTTCTTTGTGTGGGGTTCACGGTTTCCGGTGTGGAGGAGTCCTGCTGCAGTGGAGAACTGGCAAAGGAGGAGCACACTGCGTTCAATCAAGTTTAAATTTAAATATTTCCAGCCAAACACAAATTGACAGCCAAATGACAGCTCTGATTACGTCCTTCTGTTTTGAGCGATGTGCTGAAGAATTCGCGTGCTACTATTTCGGTTTTCATAGAAAGATTAATAATTTGGCAGCTTAAAAAGAACACATTTTGATGCAAAACATGTTGTTTCGTGATAAAGAAAAAGGGAAGCTAATTCAAAGAAAAAAGGATTTCCCTTTAAAATGGGGCTGCTTCGCTTTAACGTGGCCCAAAAACGGGGAAGGCAGATGAAAGTCAAATGAAATGGAGCCGAATCGCTGGCGTCTTATCAAACCGCACACGCGCCCATCTTGTTCATCAGGAGCTGGAGCAGGATGAGGAGCAGGAGCAGGAGGAGGAGCAGGAGCAGGAGAAGGACCACACTACCACTACCACAGCCACTACCGCCGTCATCATCATCTTGGTGATGCTGCAGGAAAAGAAACAGAAATCTACTACATCATAAACTAGAATGATGCGGTGTGGGTGGAGCAGAGTGGAGTGGAGATGGCCATGCCTGGTGCGGATGGGTGGTTTTCGAAATTATGTTGATAACCTCGCATGATCCTGACATTAGAGCTGCTCGGGTGCTCGGTGCTCGGTGGCTGCTGTCGACAACGAGCGACCTGGGAGGGAATTGGGATGATGATGGGGCGGGATGAAATGGCCCGGGATGCGAATCCGAATGCCAATGCGGATGGCTATGGAGTTGGATGTAGGATGCTGGAGCTGAATGTTGGATACTGAATGCTGGATGGTGGATACTGGATGCTGGGAGAGATGGAGATGGAGATGTGCACGTACCGACTTAAGTATATTCAAGCATATGGAGGGAATCAAGTGAAAATCAATAAAACCCAAACACGTCTGCACAAATCACATGAAAATCGATGTTCATGGCAGTTACCGCTCCTCCAACATTGCGCCAAAAACTACACTGTGCAAGAAAATGGAAATTAACAACAATTCAACTATTCAAATTCAATTCAACAAATGAAAATTATCAACAATTCAACTATTTGCAGCTATAAGTAATGATTTAGAAAAAATAAAGTGCCTATATGTTCTCACACTTTCGAACTACATACTATAAAAACCGAAAATACTTGAGGCACTAATTAAATTTATAAAAAGCTAATAAATACATTAAACTATTCCAATAAATTCCTGTAAGTTTCTATAAGTTCTTATAAATTAAGTTACTTTCCGAAAATTCAATTCTTTGGACTGTTTTTAGTTGTAAGTAGGAATGTCGTAAGTAGGAAAATGCAACTAATTAAGAAGCCATTATTTCTCGCTGTGCAGCGTTGGGCGCGAGAACTAAAAAGCCACTCTACGGCAGCTCCAGTTTCCTGCTGCCCGGCGATGTATCGAAGAACTTAAAGGATTGCCGCCCGTGTTGTTGTAGCTACTTTATTGGGAAAACGTGCAGCGCATTAGAAGAGCCGGCTCCACAATTTCCTCCTGCGCCACAAAGGCCCACTAAGTGCTCCATTCGACGAAGGCGATGGCGATGGCGATGGCGATGGCTAGATGGTTGGATGGTTAGATGGCATAGGAGTTTGGGCATTGGGCATTTGGCTTTGGGTTGCAGGACAAGGCGTTCATTTGTATCCCATTTGGAATCCCCGGGAAGCTTCTACGGTTCCGTTCGGAATTCGGAATTGGGAATTCTGATCCTGCGAAGAAAGGATTGCCAGCCTAAGTGGCCAGCAGAAAGCAGCTTTGGTTGGAGGCTTTTAGCAACCAATTCTTACCGCTCCCATTCCGCAGCACATTTGTCCTGCGAAGTGCATTTGTGTGTCTGCAAACGTGAAGGTTTTTCCTGTCGGCTTACCTATGTATAGTATGTAGCTACCACCTGTGGAAAAGTTTCAAATCACAAGGAAACATCGAAACTAAATGGATATGCTGTATGGATTCCATTTATGGTTGATAAGTTGGCATGGGGGTGAGAAATAATAATAGTACAACCCTTACGTTACTTCTTAACCCCATGGGACCCATCACGTAGTCGAATAGCATTACGCTGTAATTTAATGTTAAAACCCATTTTTACTCGTTAGTACTTTTATTATAAAAGCTTCTTTAAACTATGTAGCTAGGGAACTATTTGCAGATTCTTTCGCTTGAATTTTGATTAACGAGCTAAATTCTCTTGAAATGACCATTAAAGTAGTATTTCCGTAATCATTTGCAGATACTTTTAAAAGAAAAACTGTCCGTTTTTTTTTGTGGAGTAAACGTCTTTGAAATGCGGACGGGTCTATTAAGCTGCTGACTTGAGTTCGGTGGGTGAGTTGGAGTTGGAGGTGTTTGGCCGCCCCGAACATCTCATTTGGCTGGATTCCCGACGGGACGTATTTAGGTTAAACTCGTGTGGAAACTCACTCACATAAATCATGCATTTGATTAATTGTATGCCACTGACTTTTATCCTGTTCGACGCTGCTGCAGCGTGGCTACGAGAATTTCAAAAGGCGATGAGGGAGCGCAGGTCTTTAAAACTTTTGGCGTGCACTGAAAAAAACAACAGGGAAAAATACTACACATTTTTATACGAGTTTTTACTTAGGCTTGAGGCTTTCTAAATTTGTGTAATTATTGTAATCCAGACATAATGTCTAAGCACAAACCATCTTTTTCTTTTAAAGTATGTCTACAAATAAATATTCATTTTTTATTATAAGGGTATAAATGAAATATACTTATGTCTATACTTTTCATCTTAGTCATGCAATAAGATGTAATTTTCTATGGCTCCGGCATTTTATGTTGCTCTTATGCTGGTTTAGTTAGGAAATCTATTTTGCAGATAGAATAACCGACTTCTTTTGGTTCTTTCTTTTCCCCTTTTCTTTTTGGCATAGATTTGTATTTTTTTTCAGTGCATTGGTGTGGCATTGGTAGCCCCATGCTGGGCGCTGTGCCACTCCCCCGCGCCCTCCGACAGGCAATTGTGTTGTGTAAACATTTTTTCAGCATTAACTGACATGTGTAAATCCCCCCAACGCCACACAGAAAAAAAAGCAGCAGCAGCTAGACGAGGGGAAATGCGGATGCTTTCTCCAAAAGCTGATCCAATGGAGAGCGGAGCACCCACAACGAGCCAGTGACAAATAGGAAAAGGGGAGTGGGGTGGAGTGGGGAAATGGGGGATAAACAGGGGTAGAGGGGTAGAGGGATGGCGAGGAAAAGGGGGCGGGTGGTGTCAGCCGGACTGTCCAACGCCGGCGGCGCCATTTTTTATTTCTATTAAGATGAATTGTTAAAACAGTGACAGGCCCTGTGTCCTGTGTCGGCGAAGCATTTTCATCCATTTTCTTGTTTTCCCTCCCTCCCCCACCCCCATTTCCGTTCCCCGCTGAACTGGAGGCGGTACAATGGGTCTTGTCATCCGGTAAAGGCCATATATACGAGCATCAACATATGTATCTACCATATATGTACAAATGTACATATATTTATCTACATATGTACATATGTATGTATGAATACCATTCTGTGCCTAAACACCATAAATTTTGTTACAAGATTCTAATAAAAAAAGGAACAAACTAAACTGCCAAATTACGGAAAACCGCCTCCAGGTTTTTCTTTCGCAATTTGCGATTTTCTTTACAGAACGCTATACTAATATTTAGATACTTGGGTTCTAAAGCAACAAGACAAACTTTTGTGTAGAAATGTATCTCAGAAATATGTTCCATGTCATCAAATGACTTTTCAAATCGAACAAAAAACTTTTTTTTTTGCCTAATATAAAATAAGCAAAAAGATAGAATATATTTTCATTTATAAATTTAACTTAATTTATTTTTTTTTCAAAATAAAGCATATGCTAAAAATATTCTCAAGACCAAAGATGTTATAAATTCTTAAAAAAAATATTAGTAGCTTACACAAAAAGATACATAGTTAGCAATAGCGAGAATTAACAATGGATTATAGGCTTTAACAATTATTTGTGCAGAAATGTGCTCAAAGAGACAGCTAGTTTTTTCTCGACTCAAGAGTTCTCCAGAACCAAAAGAGAAACACTCAAGAGAGCGAGCCACTCAACTGCTCTTAAGTGTCGTCAACAACAGCTGATGGCAACACATGATCGCCGGCCGCAGCTGGTGGCAAAAGAGTGCAAAGCCGCTCAAGAGAGAGTTCACGGCCAAGGAAAAGGAAAATGAAAAGCTGCGACGCCGGCAGCGCAGCCGGTGTGGAAAATTGGTATAAAAGCAGCAGCACGCGAGCCGGCCGGATAGTAGCTTTGGAAAACTGTTTGAAAAACTGCTCCGCTCCGCTCAGCTCAGCTCTCCAGCGCCAGCGTGTCCCGTTATCGAAGTTGTTGCCGTTGCCGCAGTCCAGTTTTTCATCGTCCTCTTCTTCTTCTGATTCAGCCATTTTCCAAGCTCTCTCGCTGCGCCGCTCTCGCACCCACACAAACAGAAACAGTAACAGAAGAGCCACAGCTGAGCGAGCGCTGAGTGAAAATTTTTTAGTACGCTTCACACGAACTTCTGAAAAAAACCGCAGTCGAAACGCGGCCGCCAAACACAGCACATCGGCGCACATAAAGGGCAGAAAGAAGATGAAGAAGTAGAGCCAGAAAATCGGAAAACCAGAACAGAATACTTCTACAAACGAAACGCAGCCATCAGCACTTGAAACTCCGCCATATGTAGCAAAGCAAAGAAAAGATAAATACGAAATTAAAATCTCTGTCCAAACAACAAGAACGTCTTGAATTAAATCAAAACCATGTGCTGTGCTTAAATTTATTAAGGAAACCAGACAGAGCGAGATAGAAAAGGGAAGCTAAACCCACAGAAGCGAAAGAAGGAAAAAGCGAGAGAGAGCTGAACGGGGCGGCAAATTTGCGTTGATTTTTTAGCATGTATTGAATTGAGATGTTTAACTAGAATAACAAATTTAGTTGTTGATACTTTTCCAATTGTTTGTTAAAACGCTGTCGCTGGAAAATCGAACTCTCCACCACAAACACACACACACAACAAAGTAATACACCACAATAAAACACCCAACCACACGCGAAGTAAAATCAAATTCTTGTGATTAAAGTGCATTTCTATACGTACGTTAAACTACAACTATTCACACCCACGCAATATATTAAACGCATCGAAAGTCGTCGTCCCAGATCAAAAGTCTATATAATCGCATCAGGCGGCAGTCGGCAGACTTTCAATATAAATCCAACAATCGGCTGAAAACACACAAAATAGCAGTTGCAACACGACTTTATGAAGATGGAAGTGCTCTCAGTACAAAATCACATTCAGGGAAAATTCGGTGTTAATAAAATTAAAGGTAAGTTCACAAAGTAAATCTATCTAGAATGTTATAACTTATTGGAGAAGATTTTTCAAAAGATTTCATATCAGAAGTGAATATGAACTTGTGATCTTTCCGTATTATTTCTAGTTTTTTTAAGTAAATATTAGGAAAATTGTTTTTACAACTTTGTGCGTGAAGAAAATGTTCGTTTCAAATATTCAATTACCCAAGTGCTTAAGAAATTAGTTCAATATTTAGTTAGTTTACATGCTGTGTATAGATTTCCAGCTCAAGAAGGTGTATAATAATTTGGAAAATATTTTTCGGTGGAAACATATTGAAACGTAGAAAAATTTCTAGGTAAGGGAACATACAAATGTAAAATTATTGCAATATTATAAACAGTGTTTTGTTTTAGTTTCTTGTATAGCAGAATCCACACATAAATAAGTACCAAATTTGTTTAAAGAAAAAAGCTTCCTGTTAAGTTTATTAAGTGCTTGTCCGAATTGCCAAATCAAAACCATTTTTGATTGGGAAATATTAATATGAAGTGCAGCATAACAACCTAAATGATTTTAAACTTTTACTGTTCGTTGTTATTCCGCTTAATTAATTTTAAAGCCATGCCGCGCACTAAAACTAAATTTAAGGTCGCTGTTCACCTTGTGAACTTACAAATCTACAAGAATTCTCAATTAAAGCACATTTCGGATATTTTAATGTGCCACGAACATTTTTATATTTCATGTTTATGGCCCATTATTTTGTTCTCTCTTTTTTTGATTCAATTAATTTTATAGCGTACGGTAACATTTCATTTGATGTCTTTAGCAAATTTTCCAGGGTTTATAAAATTCATTTATTCAAGAGTTTGCCCAGCCAATGGAAAATTTCTAAAGATTTCTCTATGCATTTCAAATGGTAGTGCTGGTGGCTTTAAGTAGATTTTCATTTTAATCGACTGATTAAAAGCAAGCAAAATGGTTCTGTAAAATGAGTACCACAATATTCTGGCCCGAAAAGTGCCTGCATTTTTGCATTCCGATTAAGGTGCCCTTTTTTCGGGGGTTGCAAATATGTAAAGTTCGCATTATGCATTGTGCACTCTGTTCCTGTCCGAAGCCCGGCCGGCATATCCTGTTCATGTGTCTGGCGGGCGGATTATGCAACATCCTGTTAATCCTGTCACTTTAAACTTTGCACCGCCGCACGGAGCAAGGAGCAGTTGAGTTGGGCAAATTAGACGGGTTGGGGGGGTGGTGGTACCACCTCCTGAGCAGCAGCAGGAAGGGATTCCATGTACACACGGCCATATAGCCACGGAGCACGTAAGCCAAAAAACAGCGAAATATGTAAAATCACCCGGAGGCGAGCACAACACAACGGAACAGAACAAGCGGCGGTGGTAGCGCGACATGCAACAACATGTCGCCTCGCACACACACTGACGCAGATTTACCGTTAGCCACAGTGTTGCCTATTTTAGCGTGAATGAAAATTTCATTGTGCATCTTAATGGAAATCGAAAAGTTTGCCAATAACAAGTTTTCGAAAGTAGTTATCTACGATAAGGTGGTAGAATTTAGGGGTTATTCAACCGGATTAACTTGATTTTTGAACAATAAATATTCATTTACTAGGAAAATTGTGGCTCAGTCGGCTTTTATCAGATAACTACATGTTTCAGTGCTACATTTTTATTAAAAGTAGATATGAAACACTTTTTCCAATCAAAAGACTTAATGGCCTGGAACGGACAGATTTGGCGTGAAAAAAGCTGAGGAGTCCGTATTGGTTACATTTCCACCGTGTTGTTCTGCTTGCAACGCGCTGAAAAAGCTCGGCAGACCCCACAAAACCTCCGCCGCTGCGCCGCCCCCCTGCCACGCCCCGTACGCCCCTGGCAACGTATGTATTTGCAGTCAATTTAATTTCATGACTGACTGAGCGCATGCAATTTTATTTTCGAAGGACATACGACCAAGCAGCCTCACCAACACTCACATGGCCATTATTCATTTTCCATCAAGAATATTTACTGCTGTGTTACAAATAATATTAGAAGTCTTCAAAGCACTTTTTTTCTTATGACTACTAAATAAACCAAATGTAAATACATTAATTGCTTATTCATTTGTTCAAATTTTTAATCGTATCCTTTTCCATCTATGGGTTCTTAAATTATCCATGCATTTCCGTACTGACATACATACTTCTGTTCCGTTAAATAACATTTGATTATTAACATTTTTTTTATGCTACCATTTTAAATCAAAAGGTTTGCATTTAAATTAGGATTGAGATAGGCAACATTTTCAGGCGATAATTATATACATGTAAAAAGTTAATATTATGTCTATAGCTCCATGGCGACTTAATTCCTTTTATAATGTTTCTCCTGTTGGGCGTTGCAAAAAAGGGGTTATCAAGAAGTTGATATAATATTTATTAACCCCGTGCGTGGGTTCGTCGAATTGATATTCGAAGCAATTTCCAAAGATTTCCGTTAGGGGCCAAATGCGAATGACTTCCAAAATTGGTCGCAATGAATTATTTATAACCTGCTTATTGATTCAAAAAAAAACTAACATACACATGTACATATGTAGATAGCAACAATCATACAAAAATACATACATATGAAGCTCGGTTCATGGACTGTCTTACGACCAATTTAACTCGATTAGCGCCGTTTTATTGAAGATCCAAAATAGAATAGAACTGAACAATCGACATTGATAAGAGTACTGGCGGTTTACTTCGGTAATTAAGTGAATGATCTAAAAATAAAAGCGTCAGAATTATCAGTTCTCAGGGTTTACAGTAATTACGAGCTACAGTAAACACTTTTCTTTGTAACAAAGAAAATACTAAACTGAACATTGCTTTACAAGCTCTTAAGTTTTCTTTTTTCTTTAAAGAAAAAGGTATTTCAAGTTTTTCGATATGAACCAATCATTGGTTCCTGCTAGGCAGTATGCACTGTACGAACATGATTGGCATACCGAAGTGCACGAAAATTGAATCTCAAGGCCAAGCGACGTCACGCATTAAGAGAGCCAAGTAATAAGCCCGAAGCTCACCTATCACCCACCCTTCCTATCCCTTTCCCACCGCCTCTTCGCCAGCTCTGTGCGTCTCATTCACTCGCCTCAGCTGTACAGCAACTGGGAAACACAAGAGAACACGAACGGTCATGCTTGTGGTGTACCGTTAACTTGTATGGGGTGATGCTGCGTTGCTGCTTCTTCTTTTCGCAGGTATTGTTATACATTCTTGTGTTGGTTGTTGCTGTTCTTGTTGATTCCGAATGCACAAAATACACAACCGCAAAGGCTTCAGATTGCTGCGGCAAGTAAGACAGAGATACATACATATGTATATATGTACGTACATATGTATGTACATACATAGATGAAGGTTGAGGCTGGCAGAAAGAGAGAGCAGGTAGATGTCTGTTCATCAATATCAATATGCCCATCTCTCGGCCGAATGCAAATATGCATACAAATGCAAAAACACCACCCACAAGATGCATGTTTCTACATTTGTATAGATGTACATATGTATGTATGTACTACATAGGTTCAATTTACGAGCATATGTATGTATGTACATACGGCGGTTACAAAAACAATTTGTACTCTCATTTGTACATAAATATGTAAATATATAAACATGTGTATGTATGTATATGAACATGTCCATAAGTTTAGGTTGTGTTATTTAAACCAAGTAATAATGTTTAAATATCTCATATCTCAAATTACCTTTAAAATTCATGCTAACATTGGTGCAATTTATAGAAATGCTTTTATTGGTTCGTTAAGATAACAAGATTTTATTCATTAATGACTCGCTTTTTACAGCTACTAATTTGCTCGCAGCTGTGGCAAAAGTGTATCCATGCATCCATAAATACAGCGCTCACATTTGTTTGTGTGCCTTGTAATAAAGTGTGTGGTCGTTGTCTGCTTTTTTTTATTATTATTCATTTGGTTCTTTTTGGCTTTCGCTTTTTTGACTTTGTACAAACCCTTTTGTGGAGACAACGGCACTTGACAAAATCCAATAACACATACGCAGTGGGAGCAAGATGGGTATATCGAGATGGTGGTGGAGCAAAAGGGAGACACACACATGTGGACACATGCAGAGCCGCAAACATGTGCCGTTAATTTCTTAATTACGCGGGTGTGCCAGGGAGCCAGAGCGAGATGGAAGACACAAGAAGATTCAGGGGGTAACAAAACAGCAAGCGTGAGAAAGAGAGGGGTAGAGAAGGAAGGGAAGACAGAGGGAGACATGCAATGCTAACGAGAGCAAATTGTCCATTCAGCGACGTTGCAATGATTATACAGTGGGTGGCATGGGGAGACTTGCTTGAATCGGATGTCGGGGGTGCGGCAAAGGGAGAGGAATACCCCCTTTAAAGAGTTTCCGCGCTAATTACAAGACGCTGTCGAGACAAGCCAAGTAGTTAATTTGTACTCGCTGCACTGCCTCTCACACATTGTGCGCACAAAGTTTCGCGAAAGGAGTATGAAGTTATTGCTGGGCCAAAATCGCACTAAAGGAAATAAAAAATTCAAGATGGATCAAAAGATTTTAATTATTTAAATTAATAATATTAAATATTAAATACTTGTTTGCTACATCTTCCAAAGGCACATTATAGTACATTATAGCACATAACTTCATTTACTAAGCTTTCCGCTAATGTTCTTAGGAAACAGGAAGCTTTTATTACCTTTATAGAGCATAAATATTGCCATTCTATATAAAATGTACCATGTATACACAGTGCACAGCACCCTTTACTATTTAAGCTTCTCAAAGCAGTAAAATGAATGGCATACTTATTTACATGTTTGTACATATTAAAGAATTTATGGCTAAGAAATATACCATTTCATTCACATTAGAGACATGTTCCAAGCAATTTGCCACACTGTACCATTTAATTCCCAGCTCGGTAGAGTTGAGTTTTTGAGAGGAGTTTAGCTTCGCTTTTTATCGTCCGTTCTGTCGGGTAATAAAGTAACAGCAAAAGATATAAAAGCCAGTAGCGCAGAGTGGAAGCCGTTCGAGGGGGGGTGTGAGGGGAAAATAAACTGCTGACTTGGGACGCAGAAAGAGAGAGGCAGAGAGAGAGAGAAAGACAGAGAGAGTGAGCGTCAGCTGGAAATGGGAAACGGCTGATTTTCCAGCTGTTGTTGCCAGGTGATTTCCCCCGTCCCCACCACGCCCCCCGCCGCCGCTCCCTGGAAGCGGAGTCTGCGCACAGCACTCTTTCCGGTTCCACCAAGTGTGGAACGTGAGTGTGGATCCCGATTTGCAGACATCAGCTGATTTTTTTCGCTTCCATTCCCACATGGAACTCTTTTGCCGGTCGATGGGCCATCCAAACTACAGTTGAACTTCCGTAACTCGAACTTTCCCAGCCGGTTTCCGCATACAGTGATGAAAACTGTTTCGCATCTGTGCTAATTTGATTGAGCGCTTATAAGGCTTAGCCAAATATAACATCTAATGTTCAAATTCGCAAACTTTGTGGCTTGAATATCAAAAAATAAAAAAGTAATTTCTTTCCTAAAATGTTTCACTTGGATCTTAACTAACGTATTTTTGTCTTTTCTTTTAGACTGGCAAGCTGCAACGGCGCCGCTGGAGGAGGAGGAGCTGAACGCGGGCGTGAACGGAAATACAGCCGCCGGAGAAGGCATTCTGGACGTCGACGTGGTAGATGGCCATCCAGCCTCTGTGCTCCACATGCGGCAGCACCAGGCGCTCAACACCCGCCCACCGGCCACGCCTCCGTCGGCAGGGGGCGGTGGTCCGTTGGCGGGCGGAGGATCCGTCGGAATGACCACTCCCAAGCAGGCCACGTCGCCGGTGGCCGCGGCCAGCTTTGAGGCGCCCCTAAGCGGAGGCAGTGCAGCCGCCTATCATCACGCCTACATGACCAACGTGCTGTCCAGTACCGCCCAGCAGCACCATCCACTGCCCGCATCGCCGCTGCAGTCGACAGCCGGCGCTCGATTTGGGGCCGCCGACAACCTGGACGATGTGAGCGCCACCGCGGTGCGTGAACTGTCGCAGCAACTGCAGGCCCAACTGCGGGATGCCAAGCGACGCCACCTGGCCTGCACCGAGGTCACGCTGCCCAACGACCTCACGCAGCGCATTGCCGCCGAGATCATCCGGATGTCGGAGCGAGAACCATGCGGCGAGCGGGCCTGCACGCTCTTCATTGAGTTCGAGAGCGAGCCCAACAAAGTCAAGTGAGTGTTGCTGATGTGTGGACAACTTATTGTAGTTTATTGCTTGTAAACCAATTCAAGTTTGGAACCCCTTTTATTAATATGTATTGTCTTTTCCTTACAGGCGCATTGCATACTTTAAGGTGGATCCGGACACGGTGTCCATCTTCGAGTTGTACTTGACGTTGAGGCAGGACAAGAGCGGCTGGAGCTCCTTGGTGCCGCAGTTTATAAAGTGAGTGCCTGCAAGTAAAGCTTAGTAAAACAGCAATACTAAATAGATTTTAATCTCCTGCAGAAACCTTACTCGTAGCAATACCATCAACATCAGTCCCGATTTCACGCTGACCAAGAAAAAGCTCTACTCATCCGAGTGAGTCGCTCGACGGAGGAGCGGCATGGAGTGCGAACCAGAATCGCTGGGCTGCTCAGAACTCAATCCCTCCGAACAACAACAGTAACAGCAGCAATCGCAATACCAACATCTATTGGTTGTGCCTCCTTCGTCGCAATAGCCAAGATTCATGATCTTCATTATGGAATATAAAGAGATGATGTTTAACCCTAGAGGCAAACTTTTGGACCACAAACTATCAACTTACTCCTGCAAATAACAAATCAACTCAACGCTAAAGCAAAAACAATTATTTTGGAACCTAAGCTCTAAAACAAAACCAAAAAAACCAAAACGAAAACAAATCAACTGCAGTTGCAGGCAACTCAAAACTCTTATTGGACTGACTTTTTGGCTTAAACAAAAAAGGTACTTTTTGAAAAACGAAAAAAATCGCAAAAAAAAAGAAGTATTGAAAATGAGGATAGAGTGAGGAGAACACAAAAACCCATAAGGAATATTCAAAATATTGTAAAACGTTAAGGCAGACAAGCAGAAGAAAACTTCACTCAGTGAACGGTTGTCGGTGATCCGTTTTAAATTGAATACAAAAGGCAAAACCCCCGGATGGAAGTGTAGAGTATTATCCCAATTTGTATGTATGGATGTGTGTACACCATCACCTTGTATCATCATCATAATCCAGGAATCAAATGTAGCTAATATATTATGTATAACTTCAGTGCATAATGTATGGCACATGTCGTTTGTCACGATTCAATTAGGCTATTACTTCTAAATGCATGCAAACATACATACATCTATATACTGTATTGAGAAAAAGAAATCCAACAAATTTTCTATATATATGAGAGCAAACAATAAGAATCAGAATCGATCAATCGAAGCAGAAAGATGAAAGTTAATAATAACAAATATAAAAACAAAGTTGATGTGATATTATATAATAATTATGAATATTGATAAACGCATACACACTCACGAATACACTCACATACATTAAGAAATCAATTGCAGAAAATTTGAATACCATGGAAATTATTTCGAAATTTTGTTTTAGTTCCGACCTTTGTCAAGTGGGTTCCCAGCAATCTTACAGAAAACACAAAATTATTGCTAGAAAATAGATTCAAACAATTCTCAAAATATTTCCACCTATTTATGATTAAGCTCTGTATTATTATTTTAATTGATTATAATTATTTTCTTGTTTTTGTGCAGAGTTCCAAACTTTGCGAGGAAAATGTAGCCGAGTGGCTGAATACAATATAATGCATATATAGATATATATGAAAAATATAATTCTAATATTTGATGTGTTTCTAATGTAAGATTTTAATATTAAACAAGCAAAACGAAAACAACAACAAGCAAACTAAACTAAAATCCAGCAGATTTCATTCGATGTGCGTAGCTGTGTGTTTATCTGTAGATTAGTTAACAACAAACAAATGAAAACAACCAACCAACAATAACAACACGATATGACAAACAAATTTGATGAGAAAGACGATGATTATCGATAGAAAGGGTTATAATATTTAACTTATATACACGAATGAATGCATTTTGGCTAGGTAGTTGGCAAACAAATTGTTTTGATTAACGAAAGATCTAAGCAGTAAAATTATTTATAAAAAGGAGCGAAAAAATTATTAAAAAAATGGGTAACTATTGTGAAGAGGCAGAAGCAAAAACTTTCGGAAAATATAAAGTCATCTGTGTTAATAAATTTTAAAATATTTTTTAGCGTAGAATAACAAAACCATGAAGTGAAATTGTAAAGCAAAGCAAAATTAACAAAATCTGTTGAAAATAACAGATAAAGCAAATAATGCTCTCACATAAGCCACAAAAAAAATACAACCGATCCCAAGTATTCGAAATGTTAATTGTAGATTTTATTCGTGCATAACCTACACACACACACACAAACACACAGTGGCTAATAAGAATTTATTTATAAAACCAAGAAATACAAAAAAACATTTGCAATAATATAATTTTAACTAACAAATACTTTTTCCATCAATAATCAATCCCACAAAGATCTCGACTAATAAGATGAAGAACTCATTATATGATAAATGAAAGAGCGGAAGGAAAATTACACAAGAGGAAATACAATTTAGGTATTAAAAACTTGCTTTAAACTTATTTAGGCTAAACCAGGTGTAAAGGCCAAGAGTAAAGAGCCCCTAACGAATAATAAATGTTTTAGCCATCTCAAACTCAAGTATCGACGTTTCCATCTCAATTCGATCACTAAACACACTCACACACATGAGCATATGCTATATGCATATATTTAGATATATAGATATATAGTGTATGTAAATAGGGCCACCGTAGCAGCAATAAATGGGAAGAAAACAAAATCTCTAAATATACCTTATTAACTAACTAAATGTGAACATAAACAAAGCAAGTGAAGAAATAGAACCATGAATGTGATCTATTTAATAATAAACAAAGTAATATTAAATACAATTTAATTTGCCTAAAGCATGAACGAAATATTGAAATGATTTACTTTTGTTCCATTTACGAAATTAACAAAGTAGTTGTAGACGAATTTGATTTGTAGAATTTTCAATATCTTTTGCCGAACAGTTTTCCATAATAATTGGTTACAGTTTTTCTTCGCAATGTTGCCAGCTTTGTAAGATTGTAGAATTCGCAACGCTTTCTGTGTGGTTTTCTTAAGCTTTTTTTTGAAATCGGATAACGAATATTGTATTTTGAAGTAGTGAAACTATCTCCAGTTTTCGGAGGATTTTTCTGTTACGTTTTCCATGGATAAGTGTAAACTGTATAGAGATACAAAGAAGAAATGAATCTTAGATCTGTCCAGTGCTCCTCAAAGTATTTTGTAAACAATAATGATAAACCAAAAACAAAAGCGAAGTATCAAGCCCAAAGGCAAGCGGATATGAATATGTATTTATGCAAGGGTTATGCGAAAAGTTCTATATATGAATGTAAAATAGATGGATATATCTATATATATTGTAGAATTTTTACACATTCTATTACAGACTACAAAGTTACCGACTAAGGCAAATATTATGACTACTACTACGGCAGTACTAATGTATATTTTCAATGTATGTGTGTGTGTTGTTTAAGGGAACCAATTAATGCATTCAAAAATCAAATTACAAATCAATTAAACGATCGCCTCAAATGAAATCGAAAGCAAATAACTCTAACCTACAATACTAGACAGCACCCGAACCCAAATTTAAATTATATCTGCATTCCAATTGCGACCGAAATCAGTATGGCATCTTCGATTATCGAAAGGAAGTTAAATTCAAACGATTATCCCACCATATGCAATCTGAGCCAGATTTCATTATCATTTTTAAATTTTCAATTTTCACTTTTCAATTTTTAAGTTCGAGTTTCAGAATCTGCTTTCATTGGCGGCCACGCTCAATCAGTATCAGTTATAAGAACTCCTAGAGTCCGATTCCCTCCCGAATTTTGTCCAGTTTAAATCTGCGCTTGTTTGATCAACAACTTAACAAAATAATATTCAAGGGAATGAAAATTGTTCTAAATACCGTTGATAGGAGTGTGTGTTGAACACCTTGTAGTTATGGGACGAAGAAATGTTTATAACAATTTCCATTATATGTGTGGCAATAGGTCCATAACGAATAACAAGTCTAAAGCGAGATCTGAAACGAAAGAATGGGAAGGAAAAATAAAACGAAAAAAATATATATATTATATATGTATACCATATACTACCTATATGATTATGAGTGTATGTAATGAAACAAATGAAAATAAAACAAATTTAAATTTTAGTAGCGCTTAACAAATTCTAGCAATTTAACAAATTTTAATTAATCAAATTAAACAACAAAAAACAAATGCAAAAATTGCAATTTAATTTTTTTCTCTGTGTAAAAGTTGATTAAAAAATAAAAAAAATACAAAAAAACAATAAATTTTTTAAATGTGAACAAATGTTTTGCGGTTTTTTCTTCTGGTTAATATTCTTCTTTGCAGAAACTTTTCTAAAATATTTACAAATATATTACCCAATAATTTGCAGTGTCTTGACATGGGGTAAACATCATTGCATACATTTTGGGGAATCGTTAAAAACAGCTTCACCTATTTCATTATTGATATTATAAACAGTAAACTAAGACTGTGTTCAAACATTTGGCTATTAAAGCTATTACTATTGTACTCGCTTTGTTTGTGATCATGCGTTATGGGAAGCAAAAAACTTAGCAAACTAACAAGTAAGCAAAGGCGGAAATCTGGTTGTCTTGCTATAAAAGCAGTTGGTAAGATTCCAATTAACCACAACACCTGATCGTCCAACTCCAGTCGTTTCGAAGAATCTTAGTTTCTTTCAAGATGAAGTTCCTTTTCGTGGTCGCCCTAATTGTCCTGGCCATCCAACTGGCTTCCTCTACTAGTACAACTACCACAACCACTACAACAACCACCGATGCCACGACTACAACAACCACCACCACCGACGCCACCACCACGACGACAACCGCCGCTTCCACCCACAAGAAGCGTTGCTGGAAGGGCAACAACTGGTGCCACACCCGCATCCCCAAGAGGAAGTGTAAGCACCCAAAGAGGTGCCACAAGACCATCGTGATTGTGACCCACAAGAAGAACTAGTATTCTCTTTTTCTTTTCTGGATGATATACACTGAAATAAACATTATAATCAAAGTACATTACTCCAGTTTTGCAGTAGTATAACAATTTTATTAAGGAAGAGTTCCACGATTTTGAAGTGTGACAGGTTTCTAAATCATCCATTGTGGTTCTCCGCAGACGCACTGCCGGACGTCCGACTGGAGACAGCGAATATTTTGTATGAGCCGCTGACAAAGTTGGTCCCTTTCGGGACACTTGCCACACGGCTTTCCACCAGGTCCACAAGGTTGGCACTCACATTCGCATCCCATGGCTAGATCGGTGAATCCAATGAGCAGGATGCACGCTGAGGATTGGATGCCACATGTTGAAGATGGTTTGGTATTAGGGATGTTCTCATTGTATAGTTACCGATAATGGCGATTGCGATCAGTTTCATGGTTCTATCTAGATGGAGGTTACTTTACCAGATGGTACCCTCTCAGGGAAATGCACACCTTTTATAGCGCCAAAAGTGCAGGTGGATCAATGGAAAAGTTTTGACAATCCCCCAAATATAACAAATTCTGGGCAAACCAATTGTATTTACATAAATAAAAAACACCAAACACGTTTCAGCTGGCTTTTTATTTTTAGTAATATGCTTTTTATAGGTTTTTTTTTTATTTTATATATTGGGTAACTAAAAGTTTTATCAGTGTCTTTTTCAAAATGCTGTAAAGAAGGTGGATTTATTTTAATTGTGATCCGGAATACCTTTTTTCATAAATAAGGAACTTTAAATGCTATACTACGAGGACTGCTATATATATTTCTATATTATATGTGTAGATTAAATTTTAGTTGCACATCTGAAAGATGATACAAAACCTAGAGGGAACAATGAGCAAAATTCAATATGGGGTTTTTATTTGCATAAGTACAAATGGTTTGCCCGATATATTTTATTTTTGGATGGAACCTCAAAAATTTCCATTGTTTCCATAATACATTCGCTTTGCTATAAAAGGTGTAGAGAGCTAATGGAGAGGTACCATCTGGTAAAGTAAACTTAGCAAAGAAACAACCATGAAGCTGATCGTTGTCGCCATCATTGGTAGGTGCAGAAAGTCCCTTCATTAATGTGCTCCAAATCCACTAAGTCTTCCGTTCATCCCTTCCTAGCGTGCATCCTGCTCATCGGATTCTCTGATCTTGCCTCCGGATCCGACACGTGTGCCTGCCAGATTTGTGGACCTGGTGGCAAGAAGTGTCCTGGTGACTGTCCTGAACGGGCTCCCCTCTGCAAGGAGCTGATCAACATTTTGAGTGCTATCGAGAAAAATGTGCGTGTGTGCGTCTGCGGAGAAAAAACATGGTTGCTCTAGTGATGCACTTTTAACCTGGTCGGCAATCGCCAGCTATCTGCTATCCAGCCCTTCTAATAAAACTGTTATCATTTCTGCACGACCAGAACTCGTTTTAATTAGCTGCCACTAGAGAACTGAACTATTTTGCCTTCTTTAAGTATTTATTTGGAGATGATGATGAAAAGTGTCACAACTAGTTCTTCTTGTGGGTCACAATCACGATGGTCTTGTGGCACCTCTTTGGGTGCTTGCACTTTCTCTTGGGGATGCGGGTGTGGCACCAGTTGTTGCCCTTCCAACAACGCTTCTTGTGGGTGGAAGCGGCGGTTGTCGTCGTGGTGGTGGCGTCGGTGGTGGTGGTTGTTGTAGTGGTGGCATCGGTGGTTGTTGTAGTGGTTGTGGTAGTTGTACTAGTAGAGGAAGCCAGTTGGATGGCCAGGACAATTAGGGCGACCACGAAAAGGAACTTCATCTTGAAAGAAACTAAGATTCTTCGAAACGACTGGAGTTGGACGATCAGGTGTTGTGGTTAATTGGAATCTTACCAACTGCTTTTATAGCAAGACAACCAGATTTCCGCCTTTGCTTACTTGTTAGTTTGCTAAGTTTTTTGCTTCCCATAACGCATGATCACAAACAAAGCGAGTACAATAGTAATAGATTTAATAGCCAAATGTTTGAACAGTAAACTAAGACTGTGTTTGTTGACATGTTTATAATATCAATAATGAAATAGGTGAAGCTGTTCTTAAAGATTCTCCAAAATGTATGCAATGATGTTTACCCCATGTCAAGACACTGCAAATTATTGGGTAATATATTTGTAAATATTTTAGAAGAGTTAGTGAAAATAAGAATATTAACCAGAAGAAGAAACCACATAACAATTTTTCACATTTAAAATTTTTTATTTTATTTTTTAATCAACTTTTACGCAGATAAATGTGAAGTGTGGATGCCTAAAGTCGTAAACCAAATTGTATGCTAAATGATACATTCACATCTATATAAAAATGTATATTTATATGATATTCATCAAAAATTGCAAAAAATGTGAAAAAAATAGAATTTTTTTGAAAACACTATTTAATTACGAACTCAACGAGGTATGTCATTCCATATTTGGACCACTATTTCGAATGCTGTGATAAAAAGACTGATAATTATTTACGCAAAAAAACAGAAAAACGATTTTTGCCAAAATTTCAATATTTTGGATTGGTATTTTCGGTATAATTTGGCTGAAAATGGTCAGAAAGCGAAAAGAATTACAGTATTTTACTCCTAATTACCAATTCTAACCAACCAAATCATTTTTTGACCGACTTTGTTAAAATAATTTTTGTCCATTTTTTCGCATTTTTTGTAAGGGGTAACATCATCAAAAATTGAAAAAAAATTGAAAGGAATATACTTCTTTTTTAAAAACAAAGTTCGATTGGAAATTTAATTACGAACTCAAAGAGGTATGACATTCCATATTTGGACCACTATTTCAAATGCTGTGATAAAAATACTGATAATTATTTAAGCAAAAAAACATAAAAACGATTTTTGACAAAATTTCAATATTTTCGATTGGTATTTTCGGTATAATTTGGCTGAAAATGGTCAGAAAGTGAAAAGAATTACAGTTTTTTACTCCTAATTACCAATTCTAACCAACCAAATCATTTTTTGACCGACTTTGTTAAAATAATTTTTGGCCATTTTTTCGCATTTTTTGTAAGGGGTAACATCATTTACGCAAAAAAACAGAAAAACGATTTTTGCCAAAATTTCAATATTTTGGATTGGTATTTTCAGTATAATTTGGCTGAAAATGGTCAGAAAGCGAAAAGAATTACAGTTTTTTACTCCTAATTACCAATTCTAACCAACCAAATCATTTTTTGACCGACTTTCTTAAAATAATTTTTGCCCATTTTTTCGCATTTTTTGTAAGGGGTAACATCATTTACGCAAAAAAACAGAAAAACGATTTTTGCCAAAATTTCAATATTTTGGATTGGTATTTTCGGTATAATTTGGCTGAAAATGGTCAGAAAGCGAAAAGAATTACAGTTTTTTACTCCTAATTACCAATTCTAACCAACCAAATCATTTTTTGACCGACTTTGTTAAAATAATTTTTGGCCATTTTTTCGCATTTTTTGTAAGGGGTAACATCATCAAAAATTGCAAAAAATTTGAAAAGAATATACTTCTTTTTTGAAAACACAGTTCGAATGGAAATTTAATTACGAACTCAAAGAGGTATGACATTCCATATTTGGACCACTATTTCGAATGCTGTGATAAAAATACTGATAATTATTTACGCAAAATAACAAAAAAACGATTTTAGCCGAAATTTAAATATTTTCGATTGGTATTTTGGTTAAAAATGGTCAGAAAGCGAAAAGAATTAGAAAAAATAGAATTTTTTTGAAAACACAGTTTGATTGCGAATTCAACAATCTTACGTAGCCGGCAACATTTTAAAGAAAACTTCAAACAATAATTACAGACTAATGTTCGGCAAATGATAATGAAAATTCTACAAATCAAACTAGTCTACAACTACTTGGTGAATAATTTGATAACTGGAACAAAAGTATATAGCGGGCAAACCATTTTAACTTATGCAAATAGAAGCCCCATATTGAACTTCGCTTATTGTTCTTGCTAAGTTCTGGGTCATTTTTATATAAATATAATTTAATAATTACAATTTATTTTTTATAAAAGAAAGTATTCCGGATTACAAAAAAATAAAGCACTTTGAAAAATGAAACCTAATATGCCAAATATATAAAGTGAAAAAAAACCTATAAAAAGCATATTACTAAAAATAAAAAGCCAGCTGAAACGTGTTTGGTGTTTTTTATTTATGTAAATACAATTGGTTTGCCCAGAATTTGTTATATTTGGGGGATTGTCAAAACTTTTCCATTGATCCACCTGCACTTTTGGCGCTATAAAAGGTGTGCATTTCCCTGAGAGAGTACCATCTGGTAAAGTAACCTCCATCTAGATAGAACCATGAAACTGATCGCAATCGCCATTATCGGTAACTATACAATGAGAACATCCCTAATCCCAAACCATCTTCAACATGTTGCATCCAATCCTCAGCATGCATCCTGCTCATTGGATTCACCGATCTAGCCATGGGATGCGAATGTGAGTGCCAACCTTGTGGACCTGGTGGAAAGCCGTGTGGTACGTGTCCCGAAAGGGACCAACTTTGTCAGCGGCTCATACAAAATATTCGCAATCTCCAGTCGGACGTCCGGCAGTGCGTCTGCGGTGAACCACAATGGATGATTTAGAAACCTGTCACACTTCAAAATCTTAATAAAATTGTTATACTACTGCAAAATCAAAGTCGCACGGAGTTATGTCCTTTGAGGGTTTGGTAAAATGTTTATTTAAGTGTATATCATCCAGAAAAGAGAATTAGAAAACTAGTTCTTCTTGTGGGTCACAATCACGATGGTCTTGTGGCACCTCTTTGGGTGCTTACACTTCCTCTTGGGGATGCGGGTGTGGCACCAGTTGTTGCCCTTCCAGCAACGCTTCTTGTGGGTGGAAGCGGCGGTTGTCGTCGTGGTGGTGGCATCGGTGGTGGTGGTTGTTGTAGTGGTGGCATCGGTGGTTGTTGTAGTGGTTGTGGTAGTTGTACTAGTAGAGGAAGCCAGTTGGATGGCCAGGGCAACGAGAGCGACCACGAAAAGGAACTTCATCTTGAAATGAGCTGTATTTTACGATGGAGTCCGAAGTGAAATATCGAATTTGCGAGTTGCTGTGTTCTGCTTTTCTGCGGTTGGAATGAATTCTTTTATAGGGGAAATTGCTTCCGTTTTGTTACTCGTTTTAAGCTATTCAGTACATTTGACAAATAATAATGCTCAAAATGGTTTCCTTCCTGTTCACGAAATAGTTATAAAAATGTTTACTATTAAATATTTGCAATCAATAAACGCCGACTCATTGGCTTAACGAACGATTAAGACAGCTGTATGTATCAATGTACCAAGCCAAACATGATATGACCGAAAGCTGAACCGAGATACCAAATAAAATTCATGAAACAATAGTTTATATTTTATTATATAGATGTACTTATTTATATTATTTCGAAGTGCAGAAGATTTTAATGCGTTTTTATTAATTTAGTTGTTTATTGGTGTAAGTAATTAAATAATGGTTTTGACCGGGGTAATGTTGCATATAAAGGTTTAGGATCTTAAGTGAATTTTTAACTACATATGACTTATAAATATATGACCTTGACCAAATTTGTAAAGATTTTGTATGAACGACATTTAAAGAAAGTTTTAAGTTTTACTTAAAGCCTAAGTCTGCGTCTTTTGATTATCGAACTACTAAATTGTTTTACAATTTGCGACCGTATAAAGTATATATATTCTTGATCAGGATCACTAGCCGAGTCTATATGGCCATGTCCGTTTGTCTGTCCGTCCGTAGGAAGGTAGAAGTATAAAAGCTAGAAAGTTGCGATGGAGCTTGTGGATTTCAGAAATATATACGGAAATTTGTTTCGAAATGTTGCCACGCCCACTCTTACGTTCACAAACCACCCAAATGCCACGCCCATACGTTTAAAAAAGATTTTATGGAATTTTTGCATTTTATTTGCCTTTATTGCCTTTGAGTGGTCTAGAATTCAATTGAACTAAAGGTTTGTGTATTTGCTAACAAGTAAAAAAACGTTATGTAAAATCATTGAATCGATGTCAAATAGCATGTCGAAGTGCAAATGAAGACTTAAAATGTCCTTCCTAATTCGAACTTAATTATATTTTAAAAGTGCAATACTATAAGCTAATTTCAACAAGATTAAATGTTAAAACTAAAATTTGTATTAGTATTCAATTAGCTGTATAATGCTTTGACAAAAAAAAGTTAATTAACTGCGCTTACATACATACATATATTATTAAATTTAATCAGCCTAAAATAAAGACTTATTATTTAAGTAAAGTGAATAAAAAATAAACGCACTTCGTTTGCAGAACAGCTCTACACGTTTTTTCTAAAATTAAGTCCAGACGATGGAATCCAACCGCAAATATAAAAAAAAAACGAAAAGGCTTGTGTTTGCATTATCGACACACTGCCTCCATTTTTAGAATTGCAGTTTCAGGGGAGGATGTACCTATAAAAAGGTGAGGAAACCCCAAGAAAGGTATCAGTTTGCGGACAATTAAGTAACAAACATGAAGCTGACCATTGCCATCGCCCTAGGTAGGTTGCAACGATCGCTCCTGGATGATCCGTATTCATCCGTTTTCCTTCTCCACAGCGAGCATCCTGCTCCTTAGCGTCGCCCATGTCGCCCAAGGTTGTGATTGTGGTTGCCCCACGACCTCTCCCAAGCCCTGCGAAACAACGGTACCGACTTGTGCGCCAACAACAACCACTTGTGCTCCACCCACAAGTCCACCTCCATGCACAGACGCCCCCACGACATCTAAAAGGACAACGGAAAAATCCACCACAAGGGGAACCACCACAACAACTAGAGAAACAACAACTAGACCTACAACAACTACAACCACCACAACTAAACGTCCAACAACTAGGTCTACAACAACTAAACATACAACAACTACAACCACCACAACTAGACGTCCAACCACTACAACCACCACAACTAGACGTCCAACAACTACAACCACCACAACTAGACGTCCAACAACTACAACCACCACAACTAGTCATACAACTAAATCCACCACATCTAAGCGTCCAACACGAGAGACCACCACCACATCTAAGCGTCCAACACAAGAGACCACCACCACATCTAAGCGTCCAACACGAGAGACGACCACCACATCTAAGCGTCCAACACGAGAGACGACCACCACATCTAAGCGTCCAACACGAGAGACCACCACAACCACTAGACGTGCAACACAAGCAACCACCACACCTAAACCCACCAACCAGCCTGGCTGTGGCTGCAAGTCCTGCGGTCCTGGAGGCGTACCCTGCGGTAGCTGTCCCAAGAGGCAGGACCTGTGCACGGATCTTAACAACTTACTCCGCCAGCTGGAGCGCAGGGTCCGCGAGTGCGTCTGCGGCCAACCCGTGTGGTTGTTGTAAGGCGTCGCAGGATCACTTGAGACAACTAAGCCACCCAACTAAAGGATGTGACTGCAGCCCTGCGAAATGTATTTTGTGGGACAGCTCGGCCAGGACTTCGATTTCGACTTCGACTTTAACTCCGCTCTGTTTTTGTTTTCATCAATTGACTTGAGATGTAAGAATTAATAAAACTTGTTGAACTGCATACATTTGAAGAGCATTTGTTTTATATATTTATTAGTTAGTTTATTAGTTTTATACATTTATTAGTTCTTGAAACAAAATATTAATTACTTGTAGGGTTTACTTTTATGATGAATATTTTTAATGATATATATGATAATGAATATATTTTTGCTTATTTTCACGCCTCATTTCCAATAATGTAACAAGTGGTTACCATTACTTTTCGGCTTAAGGAACGCTATCTTCTGATCTGACTTTCGAATGTATCTGTTACTCTTACCAATAGTAGCTTGGAATTGGCTTTGCCTCGAAGTTCTGTTATGACTTGGTCAATGGATCAGCTGACTGTTCGCTCGTTTCGGGCCTGAACTTCGGTTTTAGCCCGACTTGAATCGTTGGCTTTTACAATCCGATCGCCACTCGAGTGCCATTGCTCGTCGCTGGTGGACGCGTTTCGCTGGATATCGAATGAAATACCCACTTGATTAAAACGGCGGCAGTAACTTCGATGCGACTTGAGTGACAAATAAGTGCAATTAAATAAGTGAACACACTATCTAAAGGATACAATGTGCGATTTATAATTGGTGGGTGGTGGGCATCTATAGCGGCTATAACTTTGCGATTTGCGAGTGTCTGTGCTTGTGTGCCCGATGTCGAGATAAATCTGCTTGCCTTCAAATTGTCAATTGCTGGCTTAATGGCTCTGCAATCTCAAGAATCGGCTCTTTTGTTTTCGGCTCCTTGCCACTGAGCAGTTGGAAGTGCCTCGAATTGAATGGACTTGAATAATATGGATATGGCTAAATGACTAAAAACGCTCGCTCATGTAGAGATGTCTATCGCGCAGTTGGGCCAGGCATTTAAGCTCCTTGGCAGGATGGACTAATCGCCGGCAGACAATCGTCGGCGGCCCAGGAACTCCAGCTCCGCTTAATTGGTGGGACCACCCAAAACCCTTTGTACTTGGTGGCGGGCAGGGGGAGGATCCACTTACTTGCCCCTTTGGTAACCGGAGAGGCCACAGATTTCGCCACTAATCCAGCGGGAATCTCTCGGGAAATTGGTTGGCAGTGCCACCCGCATGTTCGCATGCCAAATATCGATCCCTATCGAGTCATATGCAGCACATGTATGCAAAGTGTTCCAGCGAAGTCGACAGTTGCCTGTCTTTTCGCCACGAGCTACACTTAAAAAACAAAACGAGTGGAAGCCAAAAATATGTTTCAGCTCTAATGAGAAATCGAACAAAAATTAAAGCCAAATTGACAGAATTCGTGGAAGGAATGAAACGCTGTGGGGAAAGAGGAATAGAAGCAGACAAGTGCTAATGCAATTGCAATTTCAATTGCTAAAAGGGCCTGGCGCCGAAACCTGACCTCCGATCGGGTGTTAACCTTTCAAGGTGGTCAAAGGCCCCTTTTTTCTGGAAATTCGCCTCGATTTTTGCTCGATTTTTGATCGATTTTTGCTGAGTGGCAGTGGGTTGAATGAGTCACGAGTGGGGCATTTCCATCGGTATCAATTTGCGAGCTTACCTACTCTTCTTTTCCAGCTGTCTTGGGGGAAGACCACGGCATGGAGTCCAGCAGCAGCGTCGTCGCGGAGATGGAGTCCTCCAGTACCAGTGATCTCGGCCAGGCCACCCAGATCACCTCCATCGATGGCTTCTTCAATCGGAAACGGGGGCGTCCGCCAAAGAATCGCTTTGTGGAGGTCTACAAAAGCGTGAGTATATTTAGAATTGGGATGCACTTATTCAAGTAAGGCTTGTATTAAAAAATCATTAAATTTGTTTTAGAACTTTTTAAAAAAACCAATCCCTAAAATCTAGTTTACTGTTCGATTGTTTATATAATTACTAAATCATAGAAGAGTTTCTATTCCTGAAACACTGCATTTTCCCATTTATTTACGAGGTTCTCGTGAAAATATTCGAGCTACGATGCGACCCAGTTGCTTGGTTCCTTTTCGGTCTGTCTGCGATTCGATCGAGGCTCGATTGTAATTAGGAATTTGCGCCTATTTGTGTGCAACGTCAGCCATTCAGAGCCCTGCCACCCCCCCCCCCCCCACCACCACTGCCCCCTCCAATTGGGGGGGTGCCTAATGCGGCATTTTGTGTGCTGTGCGTTGAATTGAGTTTTCGGATTTGGTTTTTGCCATATTCGTCATATTAATATTGACAACGAGTGTTTCCGCATTTATTTCACTTGCTGCCCGTCTAGCGACGTCGACGGCACTTCTCTTGGCACTCCACCACCACTACCTCCTCCAGTCCCTCCCCCTTTTGGGCACCTCCCCCCGCCCTGCCCAGGCGACGAGCGTTATGTGCTTTTAACTGTCATTTTCATAATTTCTACATTTTTTCGAGCCAAGCTCATGCACACGCACCACAATCACATCGCACTTGTGTGTTTACGATTACCCAGCCCACGCGTCGCTCTCCTTGGTGAGCACAATGAGCATGGCCAGTGCACTGAGAGAAATGTGGCCTAATTCCAAAAGAAAGGGTTACGAAAAAGCTGATTTGTACAGTCAGCTGAGCCCTAGAAGTTTTGAAGTCAATATAGACTTGCTGTCTTCTGCATTTACTCATTCAAACTAATAGTAACGGGTGTTTTTTTTAGAGGTATAGAACTTTAAGTTGGCATTACTGTTCAAGATGGCGACCGATTTAACAGCTGTCAAGTGATTTATTCTCAGTTTGGTTTGGCAATTCGTCATGCGTGCTTACAAAATCCAACTCGTGCAAGAATTGAAACCAAACGATCATCAAGCAAGGCGTAGATTCGTCGAATGGGCCCAAAACGAGATTGCTGTTGTTCCCGATTTTTCATAAGCCTCCAAGATCTTGTGATTTAACACCGCTAGACTACTTTTTGTGGGGCTATGTAAAGTCATTGGTCTATGCGGATAAGCCACAAACGCTAAACCATTTGGAAGACAACATTCGCCGTGTTATTGCCGATATACGGCCAAATATTGGAAAAAGTCATTGCAAATTGGACGTCCAGATTGGACTACATCCGAGCCAGCCGTGGCGGTCATATGCCAGAAATCATATTTAAAATGTAATGCCACAAGATTATCTTTCATGTCAATAAAATTCATGTCAATCGAATAATCCATCGTTGTTTTATTGCAATTTAAAGTTCTATACCTCTAAAAAAAACACCCTATACATCAATTTACCTAATTTCAAAAACATGCTAGTTTTTTTTTCTAGATATTCTAGATATTCTAAATATAAATATAAATATAAATATTTTGTCTAGATATTTTAGATATAATCCATTATGTTTTGGATGTTATGATTTGGACATGATTTTTTGTTCATAGAATTTTATGCATTTTCAAAATATTCTTGCACGAAAAGTTGCATCGCAGTTTGTCAGTGTACTTTCTGTGTGAATAAAAAGGCAAATTTGAATAAATATTTTGTCGATTGCCATTTGTGGCATTCTTTTGGGGAAGTAAGCCGTGCCAACTCTGTGAGCAAAAGGGTTAAGGGGGGGGAGCTAAGGTGACCCAAATCGAGTGAAGGAATCAAGGTGGTGCAATGGGTGGATCTCCTCGCCCACTTGAATCCCTTGGAACCACAGCGATAATCCCAAATGGCGATGGAAAGGAATGATACACGGCAGTAACAAAAGCAGTAATAATAATAATAACAATAATTCCTATACACACTTGTAGCGTATTTAATCAAATAAGGTGTGTGCGCCTATGTGTGTGAGCCACAACTTATCAGGCAAAGGCAAACTCGTTTCATTGTCTTTCAATATTTTCGGTGTAATTATTGTTATAGGTAAATGTGAGAGTGCCAAATACACTGTCGCAAGTGAAACTGTTTGAATTCTTCAAGGGTGGAAATTTGTGTAAATGGTACATAAGATTCTATTGTTTTAATTACTACCACTTCTATGCTTTTTTTATCACCCATCTATAATATAAATTATTTATTTTCCATATTCGTAGAAAATATTTGTTTACCATTTTGGTAAGCCTATTTTTGGATTGCTTTAGGGTATCCATGAGCTGCATTTGTATTTGATATTTTTAATGGTTTCTCCATTGTTTTTGCTTTTGGCTTTTTCACTTCACTTCACTCGTTCTTTCTCTCTTTTTATTTTTTTTTTTTTTCATTTTATTATTGATTTGATGCGTGAACAAAATTTAAATAGTGACATTTTGGGCCAACGACAAACATTAACAGTAATTTCGGAAATACGAGTAATAAACTGGTTGCGCCCGATTGTTTGTCATAAATCCAAAATGTTAAATCCGAAAACTATGACAATGACAACGACAACGACAACGGCAGCAAGTACGGCCCTGCCATGCCAAAGTAATTTAATTCCATGAAAGGCGCCCACATTGCTGCGTGGAATATTGGACACCAGATTTCGTTTGTCAACAAATTCGGAAATATACGTTTTTTCCATTTTTTTTTCTTAACGATACCCCCTACAGGCCCAGCACTCGCCGCAGGCCATCTTCACCAGCTTCAAGCTGGAGAGAAGCGAATACCCCAGCCCAGGAGCACCACCTGTTCCACCCAGTGGCTCATCATCCGACGATCGTTTGTCTCTGGCGGATCACGAGGGATCAGCCACGGATCTCACACCTAGTCGCTACCGGAAGAGGGGGCGTGTCTGGGCGCCATCGTCCTCATCATCGTTGTCCGCTTTGGAGCAGGCTGGCAAGAGAAGCGCCAGTCATGTGCCACATGTTGCAGCGAGGAGTGAGACAGAGTCTCGCAGTAGCCGCCATGAGTCTTTAGTCCAGGTAAAACTGCTTCTAAAAATTAACAAGAATTTTAAATTAAAATTGCTTTATTTTTAATTGTTATTTAAAGTTCAAAATATAGACTAGAAATGGGCGAAACTTATACTTCCCATTTTAGATTAAATTATGTTTATTATTTTTACAGCCCACCTTACAGCCTTCAGAGCCTCTAGAAACCATCTCGTCTAAGCATCTATCAAGCAGAATTTTGGATAAAGTTTCCGGTAAGCTGACAAAGTTCCAGATATACAAAACTTAGACGAGCACTCCTCACTTACTCCAACTTAATATTCAAAATAGTTGTGCGTGCGGCGGGAACTTTTTACCCGGAGAATGCGAATTCAGCTGCCCAGCGTGAAGCGCCGGAAGTGGTTAGTTCGAGGTATCACAGTCGCCAGGAGTCGTTGGACTTGGAGGTGGACCAGCCGGAGGATCTGAGCATGCGTCCATCTCTGCCGGAAGCCACAGCCACGCCGGCGGTGGTGGGACCAGCGTTGAATATGAATCTGCTGCAGTTCAAGCAGCTGATCGATTTGTACCAGCGACAGGTGCTGTTGCCCAGCTTTCTGGCGGCAGCCAGTCAACCGTTGGCGTTACCGGGTTCAGGAGCAGGTCCTGCAGTTTCAGGACCACTTCTGGACATGCGACTCCTGCTGGAGAATGCCGCTCAACAGAAGCTAATGCTGCTCAATGCAGCTGCAAGTGCAACGGCAAGTGCGGTGGCAAGCACAACAATGGACTCCGGGCAAAGGACGGCGGTGAAACGCATACGGGATCATGATATACCAAGTGGCTATCTGAAGTTCCGCTTCAACGAGGACTGCGGATTCGAGCGGTGTGGCTACCGGAATCACCAGTCGCACTTCCACTGCAACCGGCGAGATTGCCACTACAGTTTCTGCGACAAGACGCGCTTCGTGCAACATACGGCACGACATGAGCGAATGGACACGTTGATGGGCGACGATTTCCGTCAGTTTCGGGCCAACATGCAATGCGGCGTGGCCAGCTGTACGTATGCCACTGCAACTGGCGCCGCCACGGAGAGTAGCCACCCAAACCGAATGGGTAAGTCAGCCCAGCAGTAAAGAATGCCAAGGGAGTTCCATCCTTCACCTATTCCACAGATCCCACAGAGGCGGTGGCGGCATCCTCCAGGAAAACGTCGCACTTTCACTGCCGCAAGTGCGACTACGTGTGCACGGACTCGAACAAGGTGGTGGCCCATCGCAGATTGCACCTTCGCCAGGACTACGTGCGCAGTGCCGGATTCCGCAAGGTGGCCGGCAACGAGCAGTGCGATTCTCCCGGCTGCTCCTACGCCCAGCGGCACACCCACTACCACTGCGTCACCTGCGACGGCGGAGTCCTCTCACGGGCCCAACTGGCAGCCCACAAGCACCGGACGGGCTTTCCCAAGCCGGAGGCGGATGCTACGCCCTAGAATATCTTAGAAACGCACCTAGACTAAAGGATATTTGTCATCTGCAATAGTAAACTACATCTATGAGTTGACCGTGTTTTATTTCGCATTGAAAGTAAATTTAGTTCGCATTGAAAGTAACTATGTCTGGTTAGTTTGCATTAAAAGTAACTATGTCTGGTTAGTTCGCATTGAAAGCCACTATGTCTGTTTAGTTCGCATTGCAAGTAACTATGTCTGGTTAATAATACATTGTAAAATAATGTAACTCTATGTTTAAATGGCCATCACTACGCTATAGTTATTTTGAAAGTCCAGGCAAAGTCAAGGCCTCGTTTATCGATGTGATTTTTGGGAGGAAACTCGATGTGCAGCCTGTTGTGCTCCGCAGTCCACTAAAGAGAATGTAAAAGAAAAGAAAGTTTTGTAGCATCCATCACTTGGTGGCTTTCGTTACATACCTTAATTTTGGTGTCCTCCATGCCCAGCATGACCACTTGGGTGCTCTGCTCATTCAGGACATCACCACCAGTGCCCATGTCGATTCCGGTCAACATTATGTTTTGGAACACGTTGATGTCCTTGCCCAGCGGATAGATATCCAGTTCATTGGTGTCGTACGGATACTCCAGCACAAATGCGTAAACGGTGACTTTACCATCGATTGCCTCCGCCTGTCGCGTGTACCAAACATTTGCGGTGATGGTATCATTCTGATAGATCCAGGGTTTGCTGCCGTATATAGCCTCGCCATTGAACTTCAGCCAGCGACCCATGTCCCTGAGACGCTCCTCGAAAATGGGCAGGATGGTGCCAAACCTGGTTGGTCCCACATTGATCAGCACATTGCCATTGCAGCTCACAGTGGTGACAATCTCTGCAGAATTTAAAGAGAGAGAGTAGTATAATATGTTAATTAATTTTATGTATTAAATGTACCCACCTTTGATGACATCCTTGGAGCTCATAAAATCCTCCAAAGAAACATCGAATCGCTGACCCCAGCTGGTGCGATCCAGCGTGAAGGCATTTTCCCACTTGTGGGCTTGCAGAACGCCGGGATTGAAGCGATCGGCACAATTGTAGAAGTCGCCATGCAGACAGGCAGTGCCGAAACCCCAGCGATCGTTGGTCACCACCGTATCCCGCACTGGACTATCATTGTACAGCCAGGCGATGAACTCCTCGGAGCGCCAGTACTTCGCTGGCGCCTCCCAATCGCCATCAGACCAGATGATCTCCGGCAGGTACTGCTGCACCAGCTCCATTTGCTCCGGCCGCACCTTGCGCTCCACAAAGTGCTGTTGCATCAGCAGATGCAGCTTGTCGTCGGTCCACAGTGGGTTGAACCACTCGAATAGGGAGTAGTAGAGTCCGAACCGAAGATTGGTCTCCTTTCGAATGGCGGCGGCCAGTTCCTCTGGGAAAATGGAAGTTTAAATCAATTTTACTATAAATATTAAGGAGATCATCTTGTTCGTTGCCTTTAGTTTAAGCTATAGAAAGAAACGTGGTAAGGGGTTTCTAGCTATGTCTTCATCCATATTGTTGACCACTTTTTGTCTGGGATTAGCTACTATCAGACCCACTTACTGACTATGTCCCGCTTGGGCCCCACATCCACGGAGTTCCAACCGTAGCTGTTCTTTGAGGGCCACAGCGTGAAGCCATCGTGATGCTTGCTGGTGAGCACTACATATCTGGAGATGGGAATTGTGATGAGGATTAATGATTGGAAGAATTCTACAGATGACAACAAATAACAACAGATAACAACAGATAACACCATGTGTGTGTGTGTGTGAGTACCTGGCTCCGCTATCTTTGAAAAGTAACGCCCACTTGGTGGCATTGAATAGCTCCGCTGTGAATTGACTCGCGAATTCCTGATAAGTGAAGTCGGGCTTGTAATTACGCTGCATGAATTGAACGTATTCCGGATTACGGAGATCTGAAAGCAAAGTTATATTATAACGGGTGTTTTTTTTAGAGGTATAGAACTTTAAGTTGGCATTACTGTTCAAGATGGCGACCGATTTAACAGCTGTCAAGTGATTTATTCTCAGTTTGGTTTGGCAATTCGTCATGCGTGCTTACAAAATCCAACTCGTGCAAGAATTGAAACCAAACGATCATCAAGCAAGGCGTAGATTCGTCGAATGGGCCCAAAACGAGATTGCTGTTGTTCCCGATTTTTCATAAGCCTCCAAGATCTTGTGATTTAACACCGCTAGACTACTTTTTGTGGGGCTATGTAAAGTCATTGGTCTATGCGGATAAGCCACAAACGCTAAACCATTTGGAAGACAACATTCGCCGTGTTATTGCCGATATACGGCCAAATATTGGAAAAAGTCATTGCAAATTGGACGTCCAGATTGGACTACATCCGAGCCAGCCGTGGCGGTCATATGCCAGAAATCATATTTAAAATGTAATGCCACAAGATTATCTTTCATGTCAATAAAATTCATGTCAATCGAATAATCCATCGTTGTTTTATTGCAATTTAAAGTTCTATACCTCTAAAAAAAACACCCTATACATATTTTATTTCCGATTGCTAATCAGGTATTCATACTTTTCCAGTTAGTCCAGAACCACTCGGATCCAAAACTGGGCACTGAGTAAACACCGTAGTGCAGAAAGATGCCCACCTTGGCCTCGTCGTACCATTGGGGCAGTGGCCTCTGGTCCAAGCTGGCCCAGTTGGGCTGGTATCGCGTCCGTGGACCCGGCACCTGTGCGTCGACAAGCTCCGCTCCAGAAATCCAAACGACGATCAGCGCCAACAGAAGCGTCCAAGCGGAGATTGCCATTTCCTCAATTAGCCGGCGATTTGATTTTTGGCTGACTGTGATGCGACCGCCTCGCTTCGTGATCCAAACTCAACTGGGAACTGTGTTTTGAGCGGAGAGTGATTCTCTGAGATTGCCGGCTTCAAGCGAAATAAATTTGCCTTTGTGAGTGTGAGATACAAGCACTTTCACATCGGGATGCATCCGAGTTACACATGAAAACAAATCAAGATCATTTTTCATATTTACTTGAACTAATAAAAATATTGCGGGATACTACTACAAGAAAATTAAGCATTAAAAACAGTAAAACAGAGAATGGAAATTTGTATATAACAACGAACAAAAACACTTTTTTGAGTATTTAAAGTTGTGAATGCTGAAATGGTGATAAGAATGCTGTTTTGTGCCGATTTGTTTATCAGCATTTCTAATGTGTAAACACGTTTGGTGGGCAACCAATTTCTGAATCGGACGCTTATATTTACGAATGCAAAAGATACTTTTAAATTTCTATTTCTTCATTTTAAAGCTCAGGATAAATAGCTTCCGCTTTTGCTATAGAGAAACGAGAGAAAAAATGTTCACACATGTATAAGCCTGCTTTTTAAAAGAAATTACATTATAAATTCATATAATTTTTGGCCTTAATAGCTAAAACAAAGCTTCAAATTTGTATAAAGTACATCTGGGATTGGATACAAGTGCGTATATATGATTAGATGTCGGGATTAGATGTCACAGTGTGCAGACCAGGCGCGGTATCGTCGAATGGGTCGGGGAAGGAATTGCGAGGTGAGCGAAGCAGCTGTTAGATGCTCGCGCGTGTAACTGCCACCCATGGTAACGATGCGTCGGGACTCGGAGAGTGGAGGTGTCTGATCCGTGGTCAGCTGGTGTTCCTCTTTGGCCGAAACGCTGTTCTTGGCGATCTGATACATGTGCTCGTACTTCTCGGCCAGGCTAAGGAAACCGCATTTGCCGGGTCCCTCGTAGAACTCCTTGGGCGACAGCTTGCCAAAGTCTATCAGGCCAATCAGATCAGCTACATAGCTGGGCTTCTTTTCCTCCTTAATTACGATGCCAGAATTGCTGGTGCTTGGAAGCTCCGATTCTTCAGTTTCCGCATCATCCGTGGTGGTGGTGGTGGCGGGGGTTTCAGTGGCATCCATAGTACCCACCTGTGTCATGTTTTCCACATCCTCGATATTATTGTATTTTAGGTACATTTCCAGCAGGCGAAAACGATCTGCCTCCGATATTTTGCTAGCAATCACTTCTATGTAGTGTTTGAAGACGTCGCAGCTAAACTCGTATACGCCCGAGTGGTCCATGGTGTTCTTAAAGGTGCACTTGATCTCCCAGGCCATCTGTTCTATCAAGGACTTGCGATTCATGCGATGAGCACACTGGAACAGGCGAAGTAACTCGCCCATGTCAAAGGTGTTTTTGCGCGTCAGCAACTCCTTCACACAGTCCTCTTCGAGGGGTTGCACCAGATATTTGTTACCAAACTCGCACAGGCGAATCAGAGTATCGAATTCGTACTTCTGCAGCTTGTCGTACTCATAGCCGTAGATGTAGTCCCGGAATTTCTCGAAAATATCCGGCTGCACATCGTTTAGCCTTACAACACCGCTGGTGGACTCACTATAGTCGCCATAAAGCATGCGATCGAACACATCGGAGGCGCTGCTGAAGAGCAATTTGTGGCAGGCAAAGGATTGATTGCTACCGCCCTCCTCCTCAATGATGAAGGTGCAATCCGTGTGGCGACTGGAACGACCGAGCTCCACGAGGCAACTACGCGACCTGGAATTTGGGGATGTACGAATGGGCCTGCGATTAAATAATATAATGCCATCGTAGAGGAAATTCACATTCCTAAGCCTAACTTCTTACCAGATACTCATCTTAGCAGGGCGATCCAGCTTTTACCGATGATTTCGAACAGTAAATTTAGCTTATTGAAAATTGTGAGCCTAGAAATGTCGAAATAGGTAAGCGAACTGATTGACTGTTGTTTGATTTAGAAATCCATGAAAATTGATGTTGGTTTTCATTTTGGATTTTACTTTTGTTAATATGTGATATTAATCCCACCATTTATAGCCAGTAATAAAATATCACATCTCAATTGAACATAACAGTTTATTTTATTATCTTCTCTCATGCTTTTGCCATGTTTGCTTTTATTTGTTTTTGCTGACTTAAAAGGTTTGTCTTTGCATTTAATTCCACCTGTATTCTATTAATAACTCACATACCTACATATAAATACATGTATCATTTGCCTTGTGTTCTTTTTGTTTTTTGGTTTTTTGTGTTCGAGTTCATTGCATCGCTTTTAAAGTTCAACAGATTGAAAGTGGGTGTCGTTAAGAGTATAGTTTTTTTGTAGCTTAGGCCTGGACAGCAGTTCAGTGAAACTGGAGTGGATCGAGTTGCAATTATCTACATCGGGACAGGTGAACCGTTGTACTACACAAAAATTGGCTTCTAATATACTAAGTACGTCGAGCGCTTCTGTTTCTGTTTCTAAAGTAAGTTTCTTTCATTGCCATTGGTTCTTGTTATGGGTATATAAACACAACACAATACAGCACAACATACAAGTCCCGTCTGTTTAATTGGTTAGAAATCCGAAGCATAAATCTGTTATCTCCCTACATATTTATTTATTAAATGTTTCCAATCATTGCAAAAACTTGGTTTAAAATTGCCATACTTTAACAACGTGTGGATTGTGATTTCCGCTGCATACTTTTCGGAGATTATTCGGTGCGATTTGTGGGTGTGGGTGTGTGTGTGTGAACGTGTGTGGTACGTAAGTTGTGACATATTTGGTGCATACCGATAGGCGCCATTCTGCTGTTTGTGTAGTTAACTTTTCGGTGCATACTTTCAGGCTGGCTGTGCCAAGTACACTGCATGTAAAATACGGGTGAGTTAGCTATTTTAAAACGCGTTTCACCGCCTAGTAGAATATGTGTGTCTATATTCCTGAACAATTGAACCAGTAGTCGGTCTATTTTAAAACGTGACTGCTTAGATTCGAATTACAACACAATATATTACAAAATAATGTAGTTACAGTTCCTTAAACAACAACCAACTAATTGGAAGCCTACTAAAAATCGTTACTGAAAATATATGAAAAAGTAATGTCACTAGAAAGTGCTACGTTTTGAAACAACTATAATCATATAAGTGAGGTTTATTAAACGTATTTCTTGAGGTAAATAATGTATGAAGTTTGGCTTTAAACAATATTTAAAGAGAACCAAGCTGAAATGAGAGCGTTCTGTTGCTGTATAAGTTTTTAAAAGTGAACTCTTGTCATCTTTTGTAGCAGTTCAAAACTCTTTATTATGGTTGCCTTGAAGGCGTTGACTTTGCATTTGCACTCTGGCTTCAGTCAGGACATTTTATTTGTTGCAGAAGAGAAAGGTTAAAATACGTGTAAAGCATAAGCACGCGACAACTCTAAACTCTATGCTTGCAGCTCTTCTCTGTCGTTCTATACAATAAGTACATATCTAAATCAACGTTACGGAACTACGATGCCAACTTCGATTAGCTTTTGAATAACTTAGTAGCTGTGTGTCATTTATGTAATGCCTGCGCTTGTTGTTTGCAATTAGCTGTTTATGCATTTTAATGTTTTCTCTTTTTTTTTTTTTTTTATTATTTTTACAATATTTTCAACTTTAGGATCATAGAAGTAACATTAAATAACATTTTTGCGTAAATCTAGTATTTCTAATGTTTTTTGTTGTTGCTGTTGCTGCCGCTGCCGCCGCTGCTGCTCTCTTCGTAGCTACTACCCCACTATGCCGTGGTGGTCGAGGACGCTGCTGCAGTTGCTCCGCCAGTGGCTACCCCTGTTGCATTCCCTCCGCCGCCTGCTGCATTGCACTGTATGAGTCCACTGTGCTGTTGCTGCTGCTGGTGCTGCTGGGCCGCGTGATGGTGGCCATGGTGGCCATGGTGGTGATGATGGTGGTGATGGTGATTCAGATTATGATTATTGTTATTATTGTTGCTAAAGTTTAAATGTAGTGCGCCCGCGCCGTTGTTCAATGCGGCAGCATCCGTGGCACCGATCGCTGCCCCAACCCCACCCGCACCCGCACCCGCTGCCGCTGCTGCCGCCGCCTGAGGAACTGCCGAGGTGCAGTAGCGCGTTGTATCACCAAATTCGCCGCTGGTCAGGTCGCCCAGTATACCGCCCAGCAATCCGCTGCTGCCCGCTGGCTTGCAGCCCGCTCCCGCCTCGGGTTGCGTGCAAATTGGCGGCGCCACCGCATCGCCATCGATTAGGGACACCGATGCCGAGGCGGATGTGCTGCCATTGTTGCTTTGTGAATTGACGTGCAACGCCTCCGCCGAGGAGGTGCTGTTGCTGCTGCTGTTATGGTGTTGCTGCTGTTGCTGCTGCTGCTGCTGTTGCAGCGCCTGATGGTGGAGATCGCCGGAGGAGTGGTCATGGACCGACGACGTCGTGGAGGTAGCATCCTGGCATCCACCGGTGTCATCGGTGAGGCGCAGGGCCACCTCAAGGTCGCGCAGCACGTCCGTCTCCTTCTCGTCGATCAAATTGAAGCGCCGATGCAGAGCGGTGAGGTGCGCGAACGTCAGATTTAGATGGGTGTGCAAGCCGAGCAGCGCGATTTCTCTGAAATGCGCCGCATACAGATGCGCTATCACATGAAATTGCAAGCGTAGTATCTTCCGCGCAATCGACTCAAACGAGCCGGGGAACTCGTTGGCGTATTTGGTTGGGAATATCGACTCATCGCTGACCGTCTTCTGGGTGAACGTCATCACATAGTCGATGTACTGTGGTGCTGCGACGCGCGTCTTCTTGCCCTTCTCGTCGAACCATAAGTACGTTCTGTCACAAAGAATATATCACTTAGTTAGTACATTTGATTGAACAGAAATATGGGATCAGTACTCACCTGTTGCCGGGTCCGGTCATGTCAGCGCAACCGGATTGTGTACAAAATTCACTAATAGTTCCATAGACCAAATTCACGTGCTCAAATAGAGCGAGGGCTGCAAAGAAGGTAAGAAATATTGATTACAATTGGAATAGGCACTTTATTAAATAACATATTGTTTATCTACTGTTTAAGCTATAATAGAAACGTAAGTAATAAATACTTAAAAAAGTTGTGTGGCTTTAAAATTACAGTACAACAACCTGCTTTATAATGGCCAACTCTTCGTTTAATAATAGCTAGTGCACAGATTACTTTTAAAGCAGAAGCAATCTTATCATCGAAATTCGACGGCTGCGGGTTTTATTGGTTTCTTTCAGTGTCTGCTTTCCAGTGATAAGGCCCAGCAGTGAGCATACGATGATATTTATTGAGCGGAACCACCCGGTAAGGTCAATGCCGACCCAATATTGGCACAAGTGTGTGGAAGAGCTGCATTATGAAATACCAGCAGAAATGGAAATTGGAGCAAAATAAACCGATGGCTTAACTCGCTTTCCTTGGCCCAAGTCGCAGATGAGTTTGGAGAAGGCAGCGAGAGGCGAGGGGGGAGATGTGCCTCTGAAGTCAGCAATTTCAAATATTAAATTTGCATATGAACTTGCAGCTGACGCCATCGGGCGACGTGAAATGACCCTGATCATCGTCCACGACAAACAGTTTGGCTTTGATTGTTTTTCCAAAACCGAAGGGAGGATGATGATAATGAAAACGCTGGAGGACAAAGAGGAGGTGGGGCAAACGGAGGGCAGAGGGATTGCTTCTGGTGGCTACAATTTGCTGATACATTGCCAATTATTTGCCTCATTTGAGTCAACAAAGAGCTGTGTAATTTGCATTCTGCCACCCAGCACACAGATTATTTACAAGATGATGTAATTTCTCAAAATCGATTCGGTTCTCCTCCGCCCAATGATGTAAGCAAAAAAGATCCCTTCAGGCGGTGGGGCAACCAGCCAATTAGGCTGTGACTCACCGTATATTGGTTTTGCGATGATATTAGACGTCTATTAAAACGTAATTAAAGCAGTGAGTGGATTTATTCAGCAAGAAATCAACTGAACGGCATCTTTCAAAGCCAACTTAGTCTTTTCCCTAATTTGAATTCAGAGGAAAATATCCTTTTAAGTTTCTACTACAATAAGCTTTTAGAAACAAAGAAATGGCCTGATGTGAAACTTTCCAGACTACCCTTGCACTTCTTAAACTGCAGCCAGATAATGCTATCGTCCAGACAGAAATCTTCTGTTCAAGTTCATTGGCTGGACGATAATGCACATATAGTGCACCGTGGGGAGTGCTTCGTAAATCGGGGCACTCGACCGTTGCCACTGGCGATTAGGCTATCAAAGTTTTGCCAAACAGCAGCTGACGACGCTCGTTAAACTCATTTGTAAATCACACGATAAAGCTGCCAGCAACAATGAAGCCAAATGACAGATGTGAGTAAATAGAGGCAATTTGGAATGAAATCCGAAAACAGCGAAAATCACGTGAACTTTAATTGGCAAGAAGTGGGTGGCAATGAATGTATTCTTATATTTTGAAGTTTCAGTTTAGATACTTACTGTGTGACGCTAGCCATTCATTGTAGTCCAAACCAGCTGGAAGATCCACTAGGGCTTTGAGATCAGCTTCAGGTAATTTACGTTCTAGGACACTTTCCTCCAAGTACAATTTGGTGTCTGTTGAATTTTGATCGCCATCGCGTTCCTTGCGACGGGCCTTGCTGTAAATACAAAAGATAAAATCCAATTAAGTAAAGAATTTTTCAACTAATAAGAATTTGAATGATAAAAGTATGTAGATCTGTGAAGGAGTCTCACCCAGCTACGCATAGAAAACTATCAACTGAATCCTGAGCATAACGGTACAGGGTACCAATGGTATCACCGATTTTAGAGGGTATTGTCGTCACTTGCCACATAAAACGAGCGGTCTTCAACAGACATTTAATCACATAAGAAGTTTGGGGCGGTGGGGGCGATGCGGTGGTTGTTGTTGTTGTTGTCGTTGATATCGTTGAGGTCGACGTTGATGGCGAACTTTTTAGCTTTTTCTTTGGATCCGATTCAGACACAAACGTTACTCCTATTCTTGTTGGCACCTTTGAGCTTAGAGTTTCTTTCATTTTTTGGTATTCTTTACGTTGCTTTGGTCATCTTGCCTCCTGCGATCCGTAAGGGAAACATTTAGCCCAAAAACAAACCCAACCGATCCGAACCAGAAGCAAAAGCAAACCGAAAGCTCCGTAGCGTCCAAGTGACTGGCTTCAAATGTTATCGCTTGAAAAGCATAACCCTCTGTCCGCTACAGAAAAAAGAACTCGTGGTATTCGTTGGAACTCAGAGAGAGCGAGAAGAGTGTCCCAAGTGAAAACCTATGAGCTAGCACTGTTTTTCATTGATAGATAAGGAGTTTGGACGCCTTACAACATTACTATGTCTTAAGAAGGAAAAACCTGCGACCTTGAAAACTAAGAAGTCGGTGATATCAAAACAAGACTTTCAAATTGGTTGATATCATAAATACATGACATTCAAAAGCCTCGAGAAATTCCTGAGGTTGAGAGTTTCAAGGGCCTGACTAGCATGTGCTTAAGAAACCCCATGAAAACCAATTCTTTATATATTTATATATATATATAATAAATATTACAATAGTGACGCTTTCTACCATAAGAACGTATAAAAAACTTCATACTCGTGGTATCTTTTTCGATCACGTGCCTTCTGCTAGTTTCAAAACCGCCTCAACAAAAAAGAACAAAAAGCATAATGCTTATCAAAACTAAGAATCAACAAGTCTTTTCATATTTGCTCTCATACTGTTTATATTTATGCAAAGAACTCAAAAATAAAAGAGTGTGTAGCCGTGCTCATGGGCATGACCGAGTTTAATAAACATTTATCAGTCGAGCGGAGAGACGGTGGCAAATGCGACTCTTTAGGCATTTAAACAAATAAACTTAGTTGTGATTATAATTATGCCACCCACCGCCCGTTCTTCCCGCACGATATCGGCGAAGCGTGCTGATAAAACTCGAAATGCCTACGTCTATACATATACATTGGACTATATACATATATATACATACGTATATATAGTTATCGTGTGTACATTTGAATATCAGACAATTGTGCGCTTTTGTTCACCATTATTTGCTGGGAGGCGGCGAGGCGTGGAGCACAGGTAACAGTTAACAGGTAACCGCCAGACAAGCGACTTTCCAGTTCAGTTTTTCATTCAGATAATGCAAATCCGCCCGCATTTAAGTGCCACATGAAGTGGCATGTGGTTGGGTCATGGGGCATGGGGCATTAGCGGTGGCACTCTAACTAATAGTTATTATATCAAGTGCCAAATAATGCCAAGGACCTCCGCATTGCACAGCGCTCATCGATCTGTGCCACCTTCGTTTTTGTCGCACCAAATTTGCGTGTCAGGTCAGAGGCGACGAAAGGTCGACGTGGATGGATTGTGCTCGCCTTCCAATTTAAATGGCCGGATGCAGTCTGCGATGGCACACTAAGATTGGCGGCACTCTAGGCGCGCCCTGTACCCTGTAATCAAGGACGTGGAGCACTTGATTCGGCCGGAAATCTAACCCTTTTACTCACGCAAACATACATATACTTGCAAATTAAGTGCATGGACTTTCCTTGGTTAATTTTGGAAAATATTTACTTAAAAGGGTTATCGTAAACTCAACGCCTGGCATAAGTTGTACGATAACTCAAAAAGGTTGAAGTTTATTCTAACTTATAAAGTTCGCACTACAAGAACTCTATTTAATGCAAAAAAACTAAGGATTCTTGTACATCCGTGTTACATTAAATCAGGTTTAAAGCCAACTACATTCGATTTGCAAACTTTCCCTTTCCAGTTCTCACCCTCCGCTCATGTGACACATTTTTCAAGATGGTGAACTGTAAAACACGTTCACTGGGAAAAGCTCTTAGTCGATTACCGATTCGTGCGACGACTTTATTACTCCTCCGATCGAATGGGAACTACTGGCAAACAAACCATTAACCCACACTCACACACACGCTCGCACACACAATTTACACACTGGGCCAATCAAAGTGACGTGTTGTGTGGCGCGATAAGTCGACTTCTCTCGCTTTCTGGGCAATTTCACAAGAAGTTCCTTGGTAACGTCACATACTACACAAGCCGCATAAAATGAGGGTTTTATGGAGATCCCCGTATTTCTTTTTTTTATCACATAAACACCTCGCTTCCATATCGCAGAATAGGCCGCAAATATATTGGCACGTTTGGATTTTATATCGCATTTCGTGCGGCGTCGCTTCGAGTCGAGCTAAAGCCTAAAACTAAAGGCCACAAACATCGAAATGGAAAGGTATAGCCAAAATGGGTGCATAAAAAATTCGTGATAAATAGAATTGAAATTCGAACTAATCATATTGGCACGAAGAGCGGCTAAATGCGGGAGGGTTTGGCTTTGGCTTTGACCTTGTCGCAGATAAGGCGAACATAGTTTGAAATATTCAGAGAATCAATTAGCAAAAGGAGAAAAGAGCCAAGGGAATTTAATATATATATGTATACCATAAATGGTCGAGAACCTGACCTAATCTTATATTTATTATTGTTCTGTTCAGCGCATCGGGCGATTCGCAGCATATGGCCCAAACACCAAACACCGAACAGCCATCACCCCAGGGAGCTGGCAAAGCGTAGGGACTGGCAATTGGGCCATATGAGCCCCATTAGAGTGGCCCTGAACACACATGTCCATTTACCTCCCACCTCCACCCTTCTACCGCCCACCTCCGCACCGCAACTCCATCATTTTAGATAAGCTCACGGGCTTTCCCGACTTCGCTCTCGTGTGCCATTTACCACGAAAAATTATTGCGATAGGCCTCGCTCGCCATATGCAACGCACAAAAGCAATCATCGTGATATTGATCTATCAATTAAAAGGCTTTTGCTGTTGCCCCATCGCACGAGATATTAATTGTAAATAGGTGGTGGTGGCAGCTGCTGCTTATCATACACATATGCATATCATTCTCGAAAATCGCCAGTCACTCGAAAATTGTAGACAAAAGCGTTCAACTTTCAGGTGGCTATCTCTGCTCCCATTTAGCTAATTATACAGTTTTACTTGGATTTGGTATAGCAAAAGCGTGACTGTGATGTACACACATTCTTAATACAGTCTTAAATTTTAAATAAATATTTTTCAATGATTATTTCTGCTCCACATGATTTTCATTTGCTGGCAAATAAGTTTAATCGCTGCAATGGCACATTTTGCTCTGATATTTAAACGTTTGATAAATTGTTAAATTGAAAGTAAACATTAAAGAATTTCAGCATGACAGGACTTCTGCAAAATTTCCATCCGCATGACACACATATGGTACACAAATAACAAACTATGTTTATTCTGATGTTTCTATTACGAAATACATAGCTCTTTATGTTGATTATAATGATGATGAAATCGAGCAAATTGCTCGACGTACTAACTGGGCTGATTATTACAGAAGAACAGCGAGCGAAATTGAAAATGGAAATATTGCTTAATGTCAGACGATGTCTAAACTACGCCCAGAAACAAAGGCACATCCACGACAATAGACAATGGAAGACGAAGACCAATGTTTTCCCCGCCTTTTGCTCCTCCGCACAGTGGTTTTCCATAACTGCTATCAAGTGTGTGCAAGTGTTTAGCTATATAGCCGCCTATATACGACTCCATGTGGGTGTGCGGGGTTATTGTTGTTGACGATGTCGAAAGTAACTGCAGTGTAAGTGGCCGAAGGTGTTGAAATTGCCATAACAACAACCACAGCGGCGGAGATATAGCCGAGTCGTACGATAAGTTAATAGCCAGAATGCAGTCAACAACCAACCAACAACCGCACTGCCAAAGACAACAACAAGAACAGCAATAAACGACTGATAAGATACAGCGAAAAACGAGGAAGAACAACTACCACACAACTGCCCTACTAGACAGACAGACAGACATGGCACTTTGAATATGTTCTTCAAAGAAAAAACATTTTATTTGCTTTGAAAACAGCGTAAGCACCACGAATTATTCAGAGATGATATATTTTGTATGGACACTACCGAAAATAAATCAAACTAGAACCAGTTGGGAATCATAAGTCGCCCTACAAGGCAAGTGGTTTGACCTTTTATTTCAACATATTGTGCTATTAAAGAAATATACATTTGATTCTGCTAAAGTGACAAAATTTCAGGCTTTCAGGCTTTCACTGCCTGAATTAGCCGCTAACTTGGTTGACTGTCACCCCAATCATGACATGATGGGGATGATGTAATGGCCTGGCCATAAGCACGGCCTGTCTAACTAGCTCCGTCTTGGGCTCTGTCTCCCACAAAATATATGTATATTGTTGTGGTCTGACTCTGGCTCTTTGTGCTCAACACTCGCGACGAAAGGGCCCAGTTCAAGATACAGAAACTGAAATAATAAAAAAAAAGAAGCCAAACTGCCGAAATGAGCATGGAAACGTGACAGAATAATGGCATCACATAAACGTCTCATTGATACACGATAGCTCTGGGTGCTATTGAAGTAAATGGCATACATAGAGGCCAGACACCACGCCGCACAAGCCAAATGTGGGCCAGCAACTCTTTGGAGCCCAAGACGCAAATAGAGCTGGCTTAAATTACACTGCAGTTCGAGATAAGTTAAATGAAGTGCACCAAGTCAGCATATTGGTTTCCTTTCTGATCCTTGAGTCTGATCTAATTTAGGTCTCAAGAAAGATCAGTCTTTCAATTCCAAAGAGTGTACAACTGATAAAGTGGGCATTCTTTGATTTATTCTCTGAAACAACAGCTCGATTTGCCTTAAGGGGGGATTTGTACTGTATCAAGATTGACAATCTCGGCGCCAATTTGCCATTGCCATCACTCAGATGCAGCAGCATCTGTAAATGTATCTGCATCTGAAACCGGTTGGAACCGTTCACCCGCCAGATATATTCATACAGAATGCATAATAGCGGAGGCGGCACTAGAGGCCACTCAACCGGGCGCGAATTACGTCATCCGATCGAGCGGTGCATTTATCCAGTTGGATTCACACCATTCCGCACCGCACTCACCGCAACTGGCCTACTGGACGAGTGTTTATTTTGATTGGCACGGATGGTAATTGTCTACTGGGCCCAGAAACCAACAGCACACCTTTGCAAACAGCGTCGCAGTGTAAAAAAAAAGCAAAAGTTGGTCAATTAATAGAATGAATATCGAAAGGTTTCCCCAAGTGCGTATAAATTATCATGGCAAATCGGGCGCTTAATTAACCACAATTGCGGGGTGGCCAGACATATGTACTATATACATATAGACGATACACACAGTCAAGTACAAAGACTGGCGATGTGTCTGCCCTCCTTTGATCGATGTCAATTCGTGAGTCAACCGAATGCATGAGGCACACATGGAAAAGCGGGAAAGTGCACGGAATAAATCGTAGTAAAGCCTATTAAGCAAACCGTGAATGACAAGTCAACAGCCAACCTGTTGCCATCGATAACGATCGGCATCGAATCGATCTACGTTTGCACATAGGTGGGCAGCTTATCAGTTTTTCATTTTGGGGATACATTGTGTTATCACATAGTAGCATAGCCTCAGGTTATTTCCTCTCGTGTTTTTCACGGATGATGACTAAGACTTTTCTGATCAGCAGATTGCCTACATGAGTCACAGCACTAAAAAAATTCCAAGCCAAGCTGTAAAATTAAATATTATAACATAACAATATGCGTTTTCTTTGGCGCCAATTATAGCTATCAATCAGCGAATCAAGAGCTTTTTTAAACACAACTCAAGATAAGATTATTTGATTGGATGGAGCTTTTAGATTGTATACAGAAGCAGCACATTAACCAATTAGCTGAATAGATATAAATACATATATGTGCCACTATGCAATTGTCACAGAGCTGAAGTGGCCACAGAAAACAAGTGCACAGAAACTTGAGAAAAAGAGACAACTTGGCGACAAATCACCAAATGCAAATTGAAGGTTAAATCGCGGGCGGGTGGCCGGTTAATCGGGTGTCGAACGCGTTTTTCAAGTCCATTGAAACAATCGGGTGACGCGAACACTGAAGCTGCCGTTTGCCTTTGCCGTTGACGTTCACGTTTGCGTGAACGCTGACGCAGACGCCGGTTGTGGTTCGATTTTGGGCACAGAAAACAAATCTGACCAAGCTGGACCATTCAAATCACTACTTTGGCACTATAGCAATCACATTTACTTTGCATTTGCGAATAAAATGTGGTATCACTGGCCAAAACACTTGATTGCTTAGAATGAACGTGACACAGCGTTCATTTCAGCCTCTGAAAATGAACAAGTTCATTTGGGTTCATTTTCAAAAGTGATCACAAGACTGATCCACAATTTGTCGCTGTGTTTTCTTATTTTGTTTTGCTTTGACTTGAAGTTCACCCAGTTGTGGACTTGAGTTGTTTTGCTTAGTTGCTTTAGTTTGCTTCATTTGTTGATTATGACGCGTACCGTTAGCCGAAGGAAATGTGTGATCTCTGATTGTTTTTGTGCGTATTATTTTCCGATTTTTATTGTTTTATTTTTTGGTTGTTTTTATTGGCAATGTTAATGGGCTTCCTTTGATTTTGGCTTGTTTTCTTCTTCTGTTTTTATTTTTTTTTTTAACTGCGTGCGTGCGCCCGCCGTTCGGCAGCGGAATCAGAAGACTGTCCGTCTGTCGCGACGCGCACCTTTGGCGCGGCGCAGCGCGCTTTGATTGTGTGCGCGGGAGAGAGAGGGCCCGAGCCATTGCCATTGCCATTAGAGGCGAGAACGAGAAAGAGAGCGAGAGAGTGAGCAGAGTACACACATAAATCAGCTGTTCCGATGCTCTCCCGCTCTCGCACTCGTGTTCTATTGCTGCACTTTGAATGAAATTGGTAACGGCAGTTTGCATTTGAGCTTTCCTATCGCATATTGCACATTGCATATTGCATATTGCGCAAAAAAAATATAACGAAGCTCACATAAATTTTGTTATGCAAACACGAGTCTCTCGGTTCTTTTCGCAGCCTCTTTCCCTTCCTATTTTTTTCTACTCCGAATGACGCAGACGAATGTCCCATCGCGATGTCGATGATGACTGCAGAAACAGCGACAGAAACAGGCGAAGCATGTGTACAGTGGAGCCTGGCTAACCCAACCCAATGTCACTGAGTTCAGTCTACGAATATTGCGAAAACTGCAGGCTTTAAGTATTCATAGCATACATAAGGGGGCAAAATTAATTCTTATCTTTTAAAAGATATTTAAAGATATATTGGTTTAGAAAATAATTGATAATAGTTTTAAAAAAAATATATACTTTTATGTATATAAGTAATACAACTTTTATAAACTCCTTATGACTCTTTAAATGCCCCATTTGACTTTAGAACATTATGAAAATAATTTATTTCAAAGACTGTACTGGGCAATTAAACAGCTGCTTGCCAGCGGAATAAACATCAAGTTGAGATACATAGAAGGGCAGAGAATGCGAGAGCGGGAGGGAAAAACGCTCGTCAAATTGCCTGTTTGCCCCATCAGCGCTTTCGTTTGCCTTTGCCAAGTTCAAAATTATTTAAAACAATTAATATTCATTTTGTTCCGTGTTGTTTTCAGCCTGCTCGTTGTGGCTTTCAATTAGTCTTGCTCAAACTGATGATCATTCCATTCCCCCATCTCCCATCTCATACTGTTGATGAAGGTGTCACAAAATTGCAGCCATAAATTAATAAAAAGAATCAAAAACGGCCAAATGACTCGAAATTTATTCAATTAGGACTGCACAACATGAATATAACGCTAGGTTACAAGAACATTTCAAAGTGTTGGCGACTATAATTTACGCGAAATTATTTTGGTAAAAATGGGATGATTCAGATCCAAATGAAAGTCGTTTATGGTATGTAAGTATTTTTAAACAAATCAGAAAAAGACGAAATAGTATATAACTTTTACCAAAGAAATGTTTAACTAATTTCTGTGCCTTTGTGATAAAAAGTTCTTTGTTTCGACAAGTAAAATGATGAAGTGTACTACAAAAGTGCAACAAATGTAAAAGCATTGCAAACTAAACACATTGTGCGTCTATTTATGGGGTGGACTATACAGGGAAGTAAATACCAATTTAATTATATTGTTTTCTGCACAATAGCAGCGGATTGCACATTATGCCCGATGAACTAGCTGCATTTGTGGGGCGAATTGTGGAGCTTGGGGTTTTATTGATTTTGCATGTTGATGTTGATGTGGATGTGGATGGGGATGTGGTGTGGTGGCGGACAATGGAGCAGCTGTGGCACAGAACAGCTCATGGCGAACGCATTAATCTATCAGAGCCACGCTCCATTTACGCGGTAGACAAGCTGTGGGAGCGGCTCCACACCCCCCAACCCACTTCACCCCACTCATTACCCCCCGCCGATCCCAACAAATGTGTGCCACAATTAACAATACAAAATTACGCATTAATCAAGCACAAAGACAAAAGTTTACCGTCGTACAAATTAACAAAGATAAGTGCACTGAGGAAATCAAATGGCTCATTAACATACATATATTTCTTTATTTGTTAAATAAAATAGAATTTTTTCTATCACATCAAAAGTGTTTACGATTTACAAAGAGATTTCAAGATTAATTAGTGGCACTTTCACTGGTTCTAATTGCTTTTGCGATAACTACCTGCTTTCTCTCTGTGTACCAACACGGACATGGCAAAAAGAGCTTAGGAAATATACATTTTAATTAACGTTATTTTTTTGTCAATGGCGGATGTCGCTGGATACACGAACGGATGACAGTGGATTGAGTTTGGGAAAACGGCCAAAAGCGCCGATATGAATCAGCTTTTGCCAAAATGTGTATGAATCCCAATCATGTTTCCTCTGCCCCCATCTCCCCCCTATATGCCCCCATATCGCCATCTCCTTCTCTGTGGCACAAGACAAAAGCCCCGCCAATAAATCGAAAAGTACCGTTTCGCCCGTTTGGCAATGCGGCACCCATTCAGCATACGAAAACATTGGCAAACAGTTGGGTACCGAGTTCCAAAAGGAGGCATACTCTGTACATAAGGTGTATATAAAGGAAATAAACTTTTAAAGGAAGATCCTAGACATACTTGGTATATACCCTTAATATGCATACACTATATAAAGTCGGAAGTATACCTCATTCTCATTACTTTCTTATTAATTTATGTATATAACCCGATTATCGTTTATATTTAGAGATCCAGAACAAGTTCCCACAATTTATGTATTTCTTTGAATGCCACAAGTCCAGTATGCCCCATTACAATTTAATAGATGGGTATAACTAGAATCGCCTGCTGGGAGAGCGCCCAGTTTTCGTGCTGGGAACGAGGCAACTGCTGACTGACTGCAAACTGGTAACTGCTAACTGGTAACTAGCTTCTATTGGCCAAGAGAGAAGACGGCTTAGACGAGCGGCTCTCTCTCTCGCACACAGCTGACGACAGCAGCTGTCCGACGTGCAGCAGTGTGTGTGTGTGTGAATTGGGTGAGTCATTTGGCCCAGACCCCACCTCATTACCCCACCAACTCCGAGCCCCCAAAGCCCCACTGCCAAAGCATCGGAGGTGACGACAACTGACATTAATGTTGCGCTGATGAAGACAAAAGCGAGAGACACAAAATAATAATAATAATGGAAAGTATTTAAAAGAGAGACGCCTCAGCTGGACAGGTAGATGGATGGCAATCGGGCAATCACATGTGGCTAAATGGATTAAAAAGCGGCCAAGAGAGCGAGCGAGAGTGCCAAAAGCTGGCCAACACGTAAATGAGCCACAGCCGGAACTTGGCTTGAAGTCAAGGTAAACTTTTATGGGCCTCGTCGTTACTCACTTTTTCCGTTTCTGCAATTTTGCATGCGGGTGAAATTGAAAACACAATACAATACCATACAAATACCATACAAATACACTGTAGAAAACCCATAAAGACTTGGTTTTATGAGGCACCTGTATGTGGTAGCAATTACTTGGGGCAAAAACAAACGAAGATGGTTTATAAAAACTAACAAATGATGCTCTTATTTTAATGAACTTTAAAGGGGTCCGGGTTGGTCTCTACGTTTTTAGGTCGAACTTAACGAGGTTCAACTGCTTTTTGCAGCTGGAGGAGACCACATATCCTCAAGATATTACTGACATTTTAATGGAACTTTAATAAGTTTGATTAAGCTGCTCTTTTGGCCTATTTCTTGTAAATGGGCTTAAGAAAAATAAGAAAATCTTCAGATGGAGTTTTTTTTCGCTAGAACTTAGTGCAACACCTATTGTTTCTCTGGGCACACCTGCAATTATGTTGAAAGCAAGTTCATGAGGTTGTCAAGTCGCCCATTGTCATCTTTTTGGCTTGAGTTCTGGGAAATGGAAATTTCCGTTGACCTCTGCCGCTTTGGCATTGCTCCCCCATTTAAACCCAAAGTCGTGTTCCAAATCTCCAACATTCGCCATACGCCGGCTAATGGGCAAATAATTACAGCCAGCATCTGGGCAACTAACGTTATCCGCCGGCTACCGTTGCACAATTGTCGGCCAACTGCGACCGGGGGGTCGAAATTGTAGGAACCCAGTTTGTTTAATGGCAATTGTTGCTCCTCTCTCAATGGACTAATTGTTCTCAACTTTTGATAGAGCTCTCGAAGTTCCGTTGATTTTCAGAGGTTTAATCTACTGTTTGGGGTCGAATCAGAGGAGTGAAATGAACCCAGTTGGGTTTCTTGACCAGGCAATATTACTGGGTGGTATTAGAGAAAGCACTCGTTATGAATATTGCAAAGAAATAACATTTTAAATGTGTGCCAAGACTTTGTTTAAAGGTTCTGAAAAGCCATTTAAAGCTTCTGAAAGCAATAAAAGAACTAATGCGAAGAAACCTTCGCCAGTTCTAATTCTTGGAGTCCCTGAGAGCTAATTGCCCGTTCTCCATCGCTGAATCGCTGGCTGGCCGTCAGTCGGGCAATTGTAATGAACTCCAGTTGGATACCTTGATATGCCTGCTGGCTGCACTAATTCGAGCTTGATCCGCAGGCGCTTTGTCTTTGTCTCCTCGCCAGCTGTTCCCTTTCAGTCAGTTAGTCAGTTAGTCGGTTAGTGAGTTTGCCAGATTGTCAGTTAGTCAATTCGTCAGTCATTAAGTGGTCCAGTGCGTGGAGTGTCAATGAACGGCGGCGACAGAAGCTTGGCATCGCCGGAGCACCTGTTCTCGTTTGAATATACCTGTGCCCAAGGTGCTGTGACAGCTGCGGGTTAAGGCCCAGATGATTAGCAGTCGGTAGCACTAATGGATGGGAATGGAAAGCTCAAGTCTACTGCTCCATCTAGAGTTATATCTGGAAATCTTGCGCTCATTCTTCGCTGTCGCCCTGCAAAAATTGATTGCTCGTAAATCGCAAATCAGCAAAAGCTAAATGGGCAAGCTATAAAAGTCCGGCATACAAAACATATTAAACTGGGACAGGAAATTAAAACGTTAGCGACCAGCTGGAGCAGAAACGGTAACAGCCAACGGAGCTCGCTCCCCAGCCATATGATAAAGCCCCCAAGTTGGGGCCAAACATGTGGAGCGAAAAACCCAACGAGCCAAAGTTGAGCAGCTGGCTAAAAGGGCAGGGGAAAAGTGGCCAAGATTAATAATGCCCAGACATGGAGCAAGAAAATGGGAAAAAAGTGCAAGTAACATGTGTGTATGTACCTTACTGGACCTTTGGAAAGGCATTTGGTGCCCAGGGGGAAAATAATACCCAAGACTTGGAGGCGGTGTCCACCTCCTTCGTTAATGAGCTGGTGAAACTCTTACAAGAAAGCGAACCAATATTTTAGCTGGCTAGACAGCTTAAGGAATGAGTGGTCGAATGAGGCACATTTTTTAGTGTGCCCAAGAATATATATGATGCCCCTTGTACTTTAGTGTGACCAAGTGACATTGTATTAGTGTGATTTAAACGTGCTAACCACTGATTGCCAATAAGAAACCATGTTCGTACATCCTACTCTCTTTTTTAATTAGCATATTGGCATAGTGTGAGAAGCAGGAAGTTTTTGAGGCGTGAACCAGTCACCAAGTGGATATTCCTTTGTCTTCAATTACCTCCAAAGTACAGTTGGCCATAAAGAGGTCTTCGGCCGACCGAAAACAATATTACTCATTTATAAAGAGTGAAGTTTTTGTCAGTTTTATATTTGTTAAATTTTTATTTGTTTACATAGGTTTTTTTTATTCAAATTTTGGGACTTCTTGATGAAAACCAAAGCAAATGAGACAATCAAAACTTTTGAGCATTATTATTATGTAAATTGTGAGCTTGGAGATGGAGTTGTGTTGGGGCCTGGTAGCTTAGTGTGCCATTGACACTCTCTGTGGGTCTGTCGGCTTGTCAGCCTGACAGGTTTATCATTATCATTTTCATAATGCGCCCCCTAATGCGGCACCGTCTTCCCTCCACGAACTTACTTAACAAATGTCTGTTGTTATGCGGTTCTGCCGCCTCTTCTTACTCAGTTTGTATGCCCATACTGTTAGTCATTGTTTTGGGGGGCGGTGGTGTGAGTATATGTATAAGTATGTGAGTATGAGAGTATGTGAGTTGCATGCACAAAGACGACCCTCAAACAAGTGAATAAGTTGTTACTCAGAACGTAACTCCCACCTGCGGCTCTTGTCCATCTTGCCGTTTAATAGAGTATTTCTATTCTACTGCTGTGGCACTTATGCATACTCATGTGTGTCAATATTTGGTTTCCTAACTAATTATCAGTTCAGCGCACTCTGTGAGCTCGGTGGCAGAGTGTCAACGCTTTGCGGTTGTCTCACCTCGGTAATTTGAGAGTTCGTTTAACTTTGCTTTTCAAATATAGCCAGATCAGCAATCACCGAGCAGCACCTAAAGCTCACTGCTGATGAGAACCGTTTAAATTTGGGCATGGTAAACAAGGAAATAAGTCAGCATCAGCTGTTAGGTTACAGTTTCCATTTGCAGAGCTCTGGTTTGGTTTGGGTCACCACCTAATTCTGGTGACCTTCGTGGCGCATTTTCGATGCCTTTAGGCCTAGCATATTTTAGTTGCATATATTTAGTTGGCCGCCTTTGTTTCGGCTTCTATGCGTGTTTGTTTCTTGGCTGCCTCCGCTCTTGTGATGTTTTAATTGCCGCTTGAACCTTGAATTTGCACCACAGAGTGCTTTTGGTGGTCACTAAATAAAATAAAAACTCTACAAAAGCCGCTTGAGAAATGCTCGCAATTAAAGCCATAAAAATGAGTAAATACCACATTTATCTCTAGCTTTGCTCTGCTTTTCGCGTTCTTTATTGTTCATTTTCATTTCGGCTTCCTTTGTTCGACCTCTGACACGGGTATCTTAAGTATTTCCCTAATGCGGACAAATTATAACTTTGTGCAATTCTGCGTGACGTGACCTTAGAAAGTTGATCGCCGCAGAGTGAATGCTAACGAGCGTAATGGCGATGGTAATATACATTAGCAGTAATTATACAAATCCAAATAGTAGTGGGCACTCACAAACTGGACCATAAATCATTCTCAGGATGGTATAACTATTAAGTAATAAATAGATCTCCTAGAGAAACTAATGTAGTTTATACTGTAAAGAGTTGAAATACATATGAAGTAACAAGTGCTATTATATATAATAAAACCTGAGTTTATTTATATTCTTAAGTATCAGTATATTTTTAGTTCCAGTTTTTAAGATATGCTAATAATTGGAAGCGTGCCATAAGAAATTATCCAAAATGAGGTAATTAATAACACGGCGAACAATATGATTGACGCAACTGACGCATTATAACTGGAAACCTTGGCTACCTAAATGGGCGAAAGATTGGAACAGCGGCTTCTAAGACCGGATTGGTACTATGATAATCCCAATCACGAATCACAAATCATACGGTTCTATTGTGAGTCGCGAATAAAATTATGAATTCAACTCAAATGTCAGTTGGAAAGAAGAAGGAGGGAGGAGGTGGGGGGAAATAACTTACGCAACCAATCCGCCCAAGAAGGCAACTGGACCGCCGCCGATCAGGCGGATCTTTCGATGACAGGAATCGAAGAGGGAGGTTCGGGTGGGCGCCTGCGAGGTGGGTGACATGATGTTGTGGCCACCACTGTGGTTGTGGTTGTTGTTGCTGCTTCTGTTGGTGTTGTTGGTGTATTTGGTGTTGTTGGTATTGTTGTTGGTGTTGATACTGCTGGGATAATTCCGATCGCTAATGAGCAGTTGTTGTGCTGCACTGGCTTTCCACGCTTGTTGTTCGCTTGTTTTGCAATTGTAATTACCACTGTAGTCGTTGTTGTTGCTACTGGTGTGTCTGCTGTTTTTACTGTTTCTATAATGAGTGTTGTTATGATTGTTAATGCAACTATTAGACAAACTGTGGCTGCTGCCGCCACTGGTGCTGCTGTTGCTGTTGCTGCAGTTGCTGTTGATGCTATTGATGCTGCGGCAACTGTCGTCGTCGTCCGTGGAAGTTGCCAGTTGCTGCTGCGTCTGTTGTTTTGGCTTCTTGTTGCGCCTCAGTGCTGCTGCGAAATTGTAGCTGCTCGACTCCTTTTTCTTCTTCGGCTTCTTCAGCAACTGCTCCGAGTTTGAGTTCAACGCTGTTGCAAGAAACAACAAACAATTGTCGCCTTGCTGATAGGAAGAAGTTTGCTGATGCTGCTGCGGCTGCTGTTGCTGCTTGAAATAATATTCTGTGTCATGTGTCTTCTCTGCTGCGACTTTTGGCAACTTGTGTTGCTGCTGCCGGAAGCGTTGCAACAGCGTTTTCCGCTGCTGCTGCTGCTTGCCGCTTGGTGTTGCTGCTGCTGCTGTCGATGTTGCTGCTGCTGCAGATGCTGCTGTTGCTGCTGCTGCTGCTGTTGTGGTTGTTGTGGTCGTCTTCGTTCCGAAGCCGATTTGCACGATGTGCTGAGTGGGCGCTCTCAACATTATTCACTGTCACTTTTCGCTTTTATTCATTTGTCACTATAATTCACTCATTTGTTGTTGCTTCTATTGCTGCTGCTGCTTTTGCTGCTGTTAACTGATTTTGCACACACTTTAATCTTATTGAGTTTGGTTTTTTCCATCTTTCACTCTTGTTTAGGGCAAACTTTCTTCTTCTAAATGAAAATAAAACAAACAAGCCATTAGGTTTAAGCCCGAACTTTCAACTTTTTTGGCCATTCCCTTTTGCGTTGCTTTGGCGAAATGGCAAAAAGAAAAAAATGAAAAGATTGTAAACTTCTCGTGCTCTGTGGTGCTTGCTTAGTATGTGTCATTCATCGGCTTCAAATTTTTCCACAAAAACTGCAGAGTAAAACCAGCAACCTGTTCTATAAGCTATTACCCCATCTAAAATTATAAATTAGCCCGCGAGATGTCATTCTAAATATACGAAATCGATTTGACGAAAGTCTTAATCCACTTAATCCCACCGGATTCGAGTTGGCCGAACCAATTTTGTAATAAATTGTTGTTCGGTAATCTTCACAGTGCGATGACAGTGTATGGCAATGCCATGTGCTACAAACATTTGTATTTATTATTTTTGCGTTCCCCGGGCATAAATCCCCCATATACACATATTCAAATATATATATTTGTCTACACTCTTATATATATTTAAATGTATATATATTTGTCGTTGGAAAACGCGATCGCGTGAGTTTTTCGACTCGTTGCGTAGTTCACACCGAAAAACAAAAACAAATGCAAAACAAATTCGCAATGCTGAGTGATTTGAGTAGGCGCGTGAGTGTGTGTGTTTGTGTGAGTTGCTAAGCTAAAATCCGCTTATATGTTAATTAGATTTACTAAAGCAATAAATTATAAGTTTCTTCCTTTTTGTGCTGGCTTGAACTTTTGCAGCTTATTTGTTTGGCTTTTTCTCGCTCTCTTCCCTGCAGTTAATTAATGCAAATGCTTTAACACTCGCGAGAAACAGCAAGTTTAAAGATTTAATTGTACAAATAAATGGAAAAAAGAAAACAAAAACAAGAAACCCATTGAAGAGCGTGCTGCTGCCGTTTCAGAGTTCCTTTTCGCATTCGATTCAAATTGTGTCTTATTTATGCGGTTTTTTAAGTCATACTTTAAGACCTTAACTCTGGCACAGGCCAAAAGAAAAAGAAAGTAAGAGGCGGCGTCATCCGCTGCTTACGCAATCGCTGGCAAAAAAAAAATAAGAAAAAAAGAAGCGAAACGACAGAGTAAAATTAAAACACATCATTAAAGAAGAAGCTCGGCCAATAAATGGGCTGGGTCTTTAAGAAACTGGAAAACCTGCTGACTCAAAGACGAAGGCGAAAAAAAGTAAACTTACTCAAGACTCGCAGAGAGGCGGGAAAAAAAGGAGTCGGACAAGCGATAACCTTCACCCAAATACCCACATTTAATGGATTGGGTCCACCCTAGCCTTGTTCAAAAGAGAAGGGCCATCTAGCCAGGCTAACAACATTGGCAGTTGATTGAGTGGCGGAACATTTGAAACTATTTGCTAAATGCAAATCGATTTGATGGCGACGGCAGTGCATTAGACATACAAAAGGATGGCCAGTGGAAAATCAAGCAGCAAGGACATTTTTTAGGACGTAAATTAAAGTGCAAATGATTGATACTTTTACCATGGAATTTTGGGAAGTTAAAGTATGTGTTCTTTACAAATAAGATACGATTTTTTACTTCTTCCGTTTAAATAATTTGATTATAAAACAAGCAAAGCCAATGCTGATGAATTCCTCTTAAACAATTTTATTACGAATCCAATGTCAATACTCATTCGTCAACATGAAGCAAGTAAAATATAATTTGAATCAAAATATTCATAATTTTACCCCACATTGCTGAGATAAAGCCCTGCTGCTGGACGTCAGCTAAGCAGAGTAAGCCCTGCTCAAGCTGGAGATTACAGTATCGCAAGAGCACATGGTGTACGAGAGTATGACACATGGATTTCAGCTTTATGAATATGCCACAGAATTTCCCGGCACATGACAAACAAGAAAGAGCTTATCTGCCACACAACGGACAACGTGCCCGATGAGCGAATTCAGTGATTCAGTGATTCAGTTGGCACGAGACAAGCGAGATGACGACTACGACTAATACGGGTAGTATAATAAATATATGTATGTACACAGATAGCTTGCGGAAAAGTAAAAGAAAAAGGTGTGAAAAGCAGAATGGCCTCGCTTTTGACACCTCTCCCCCAAGGGTCTCTGGGAACTTTCACAACTGGCGAGTAGCCGAGATTAAATTGGCACCTGGTCAGGAAAATCGAAAGTACGTCTTGTGGATTGGCGGCTGTAAGACTGTAAGACACTTCTAGCCCATGGAAATGACAATGGAAAGGGGAAACTTTCTATGACTCTCTTAATTAGCAAATTACATGCATGCAATTCTGGATGATGCGCCGTGTGGCTCGACATTTCTATTTTCATTTGTAAGGCACGTTGTTGGCCATATAAATTGCTAGAATTAAGCCAAGCCGGCAGCCATGAAAGTTTCCATAGAAAGCCGAGTGCAAAAGCGTAAAACAATTCTTCTCGGCGCGTTGGAGGTGATCATGATGATGATGATGATGACACTTGGGATTTTTCGAAACTCCTAACCGGCAATTGACACTGCGGGTTTTATTTTCTTCGGTTTTTGGTGGAAAATGGGGCGGATAGTGCGCAACACGCTTCGAGAATTTTAAAATGAAAGTTCGTGCCCGTTCACGGTTGACAAAGCATGCGGAAATCTGAAAAAGCCAAACTCAAGCCAAAGAAATAAGAAATAAATCGCTTAAGAGCGAAATAAAAGTGTGAAGAGATATAAGTCGGTATAAAAGTCTAAGACAAGACAAGAAAAGGAAAAACAAAAATGAAAAAAAAGAGATATAATTATATTATTTTAATGTGTTTTCTCTGCTTCGAGTGAGGCCTTTTCCTCGCTTTTCCCTGTTTTCCTGCTGCTTATCCGCAGCAGCTGTCGTTTTCTAGCTGGCATTACTGTGAATTTTCAATTAAGCCTGGCCAAGCTGCCACTGCCACACTGCCTCTGCCACAGCAAACCATTCCATTCCATTCTTCGCCATTCCTTTTCAATGTGGCTGCTACCTCTGCTGCACAAAAATCATGATGATGATGAGAGCTTTCTCCACTCCACAACCCTCGGTTTTGCCCGCTTGAAAGGGTTTCTCAAGTCGGATACTCATTGCTGAGTACGAGGTACTCGGTACGCGATACTTGGTACTCAGTACTTGCCACTCAGTACTCAGTACTGAGTACTCAGCGAAGCAAGAAGTGTCATGGAGTGGCAAGGTTATGCGCTGTGCATAAGCAATTAGCTTTGCGGTTTCCACTCTCGGTTGATGTCCGCTGATATATCCATCTATTTATCTATCTAGAGTCGGCTAACCAGCTTTGGGGTCACACACACTCAACCACACACACACAGTGTGTGGCTACACACATTAACTAGAAATGGAAATTGATTTGGCGCTACCACTTCGATCGTTTACTGGAACAGAAGTCTCTTCGCTTGAAATGGGCACAGAGCATTGCGTACTAGATTCTACACCGCATTTCCACATCGCTTGTAAAGTCTACACATTAATGCTGCAGTCATAAAATGTTGCAAAATCTACATTAGCATTTTATTATTTATGGAATACATAAGTATTTTGATCCGTCTATTTTAAAGATCTTCAGTGCTTGGCATAGAAATCCATTTGTAATGGTTTCTTTTTAAAGTTTTAATAATAGGTGATATATACTTGTTGCCATCCCAAAAATATCTAGTAAAATGGATCACAGTTTATAATTCCTATAATCAGTACAGCTGAAACGAATCCAATATTTCGACACACAATCTGATGATTAAAAATTCGCTGCAACTCAATTATGGCATATCATCAAGTGGGTTGGAAACAATCTGATTTGTTGTGGATCATCGAATATTCTAAATTAGCTAGAGTAAGTTTGGAATTGAACATGGTGATGGAAACCAACAGATTTTCTACAATTCAGTGATAGTGAAAAGTAGATCAAATAGCTGTAATTGCTTTCTGCGTTTTGGATAAAACTCTGGCTTAAGCGCTCCATTGGACATTGGAAATGGTTTTGGAGTACCTCCATTGACCCTTTTGAGATCGGTAGATTGGCCAAGCCCCCGTTTCAAGGGCTCGGTGCCCCCGAGATGATGGATCCACATCCCCAACCCCCATCTCCATCTCCATCCATGTGGATCATGCGTACTTCGTGCGTTCAGCGATTGCAGCAATTTTCACACTCCGAAGGCCACACACAATTGTCTGATTAACGCCGATCCAAGCAAATCCAATGTGAATATGTGAGTATCTGAGTGTATGAGTATCTGAGTGTGTGAGTATTTGAGTGTATGAGTATCTGAGTATATGAGTGACTGAACAAATGAGTACATGAGTATGCAAATGGGCCTGCGATTGCAGGCGAAAGACAAAAGAAAAACGGAAAACCATGGATCCGTGGATCGGTGGATCGATGATCTATGTACGTGCTGCAATTGCTGGATCGGATCTCTCCGATTGAACGATTCAATTCGCAGCTGTCATCTAAAACGAAGCGAAACCTGAACGATTGCAACGCCGCCAAGTTCTCACGGCGAGTTACACAAAAAGCCGCACAAACATCACGTTTCCAGCATTAATGGGGCCCCTCGATCCGGATTGCTATACCAACTGTTGCTGTTGCTGCCGTTGCTGCTGCTCCACTGTACCTCGTTTCACTGTACTCCGAACACAAGCTGAAAACTCCAATTCAATCCATTCACGACGGCGCTCTCAGGCTGCGCCATAAACTTGTACTGGGCCCGAAACGTGAGAGAAATAAGAAAGGCCAAAACCGAATAAAACAAAATAAAACGCCAAGAAGAGGCCCGTTGAAATTACCGCGGAGAAAAACAATAAAAAATAAATAAATACATAGACCCAATTAAATCGTGTACAAAAACTACAACCGCGGTGTGGCCTCCCATATATACACACTTCTATATATTTATGAGTGTAAGTCGCGCTAATTAAGCAAATTAGTAAAAAACAAAACGAAAATATGGAAAAAAAATTGTGCTGCGGTCAGCGGCGCGTCTGCTTTACCCACTTTTATGTTTTTTAATTTTCTTGTATTTTTTTTTTAGCTGCTTTAGATGGCGGCGCATTGTCAACACAGCTGAAATTTGACCCATAAAATTTCCCACAAAATTATAGTAATTTTGCTAACTCAATTTGATGAACGCAAAACACAGCGAAGCTGCGAGATAAAATTATAGTAAAATCCAGCGGCATTTCCAGGGAAATGCGGGAAACACTGCAGCTGTGGGAGTCGATTGCAAAACTAGCCGAAAATTGTTTGCCGGCAGGCAGGCAGGCAGGCGGTGAAAAGGGAAAATCGGAGAAAAACCAGCGCAATTTTCACCAGTATCCAGTTACCGAACTTCCTCTCCATCTTCACAACGGTTGAAGATGCCGCCGCCTCTTCCACTGGACAGTGGCCCAGTGGCGGAGGGGGGTTTTGATCAAAGGGGACGCAACCGCATAATTATATAGCCCGCCGATCTCAGCGGCCATCATTGCGGGCGGTGGGCGGTCAATTGGACGACAGAAAGGGGCCTGCATCGCAACTCGAAGCTCATTTTATATGGAAAAGCACGGTGGATCGCACTGGGAACCCAGCGACTTTTACAAACAGCGGGCATAATTACTAATGGGTCTTAACTGGCTACAAAAATTGTTTCTATCCCTCAAAGAAACTGAGAGTTTGAGATGAAATCAAAACAAATTAAGAATTGAGTGTGTGTATCGCAGAACAAATCTTGATTCAAGTACATTTAAGTATTATAATTAAATAAATACTTAAATCATTATATAGAAAGTTTAAAGGTACCCCGAGGCCTTTGTTCAGTTTAAACACTTAAAAAAAGAGTTACTTTAAGAACAATCTTTATAAAACTAATTTATGCACATACATTGTATTTAAATATTTATGTAAAGCATTCCTAAATTGACTTCCCAACGCCTACGCCCATAGTAAAAAAAAGTCCATAATATTGCTGATCACCTCAACTATGAAAATGCATCGGTAGCTTCCTCTGTAAAACATTTGATTGCCACTGCCCAAAATGCAGAAGTTGTATGCAGCCGTGTTAACAAGCTGCACGAACAACAGCGATGGGGCAGGCAATAAGTCAAGTTGAACAATAAACATTTTCATTTTTCATATATTTTTATCGCCACGAATACCACAGTGCCGTTGGGACGAACATATCTTGGCTTGGTCAATGGGTATGGGTTAGCCGGATAGAAGGGGGGCACAGCTGAAGATGGAGATGACTTTTGACAATGTTGTGGGAGCAGAGTGTCTTCTTCACATACATACAACACCACACATCACATCTCGAGTTTTCGAGGCTGTTACAAATCCTCAAAAAATGGGAGGGGGCGTGATGGAAAAAAACACGATTGCAACACGGATATTTTAGCTGCTCGCTGGCGATTTAGCCCCCAAAATTATATTTTCTTTTGTCTCGATATGTTTGGTTTCGTTTTTTGTAGCCACATACAAAAAAGATAAAAGTGACGGCTAGCAATTATTTGGGAGAGCCGGTGGCAAGTGTACGAGTATATATCTCGAAATAATCTCGCAGAAATGGTTGCACACGCGTGCAATTAGCGGCGCGTGTTTTCAGTGGGGAAAGGTGAGTGAAGGAGGCATATGAATAAAGTGCCTTTTGTGTGACGGAAACATTTTGCAAATTTTCACTAGCCGCTGCACTGCACGAATGTGTGTGTGTATATACTCGTCGTGTATAAAATATGAACACATGCACACATGTATTCGCGTTTATTTTGGGAAGCTTTTAGTGGCAGCCAGCGCAAAAAAAAAAAAGGACTAGAAAAGCGGGGCAAAAAAAAGAAAAAGGAGGAGAAAAACCAAACACGGGCTGGGAAAATGCCTATGATGGCAATGCCGACAGCTGAATAATAAATTTAGCACGGGTCTTCGATTTTTCCGATTTCACATCGCTTGCGCTCGCTTTCGATTTGGTTCGCTTCGGTTTGGCGTTTTACGTGGCTAACACACAGCACAACACAGCACAACAACAGCTGACATTGACACTTTTCGTGTGGCCTGGCGGCGCAGAAAAATCGTTTAAGGTTATTTATAAAAGCAAAAATATCGAACAGTCCCCAAAACACAAAGCCATGCAGAGAAAAACGCACAGAGATATGAAAGCCAAACTGGCTGAAATTGCCCTGTCAGAGTTAAACATTCGCAAACGCGCCGCCACGGAAATTCATCTTAGCCATCTTAGTGTTATTATAATATATTTGCGTAGATGCAAAATCATTGGTAAATCATGTGGTATTATATTAATATTAATAGGTAGCAATAATATTTCGTTGCTTGAGTTAGCACAATAGCATTTGCAATAGGTTTTCCGATCTGCTATATTCTGGTCAGAGTAGAAGTAGATCAAGATTGTGCTGTTATTAGGATAAATATTAAGAAAATGTATTTGTTATTCTGAATTCTACGAAATCCTACAAAACTCTTTAGCTTCAGTTTAAGCTACGAAAAGTTTTAATTGCTGAAAGACAAAGCGAGGAGGAAGCCAATCAAATGGTCTGAAGTGCGTGCTAAAAAAGTACGAAAAAGCGAAAGATGACAGAAAAGGGGTTAATTCCTATTGTTTTGTTTATTCAGCTCGAAACCAGCTACTGATTCCAATATCCAAATGCTCAATTTCCGCATCGCTGTCGCACTTAACCTTCAACTCGCATTGAAGCCAATTTGCTGACTCTGCTGTCTTTCCCCCTTTTATGTACGAGTGTATTTGTCTTTTGTGGCCCCATCTAGTTTCGTTTTCACACCTCCGCACACAGAACACACAACCCGACTGGCGCCCCCCATCAAATCAAAATTTATGATGTGATTCTAGCAACGCGACGGCGAGTGTTTCTTTGCTCGCGTTTTGAATGAGCTTAATTGTTGCCGATTTGAGTGTTTATTTTTTATGTATATGCAGCACACCCCGTTAAAGGTCAAACGAGCGATTGGCAAAGTCCAGAGTAATAAGAAAATAGAAACTGAAACCGAAAAAGAAACCCCCTTTTGCGCGATGGAAAAGCGGTAGAATTATGTCTATGTCAACTATGAAAAGAAATGAAAACGAGTTCCACAACTGGCAAACGAGCAGGAAGACGACGACAGATATGGAAAGGGAGATAGAAGCTGTGCGGTGCGGTACGGTGACGTGAGTTGTGAGATGTGCGATGCACATGCAATGGATGACATGATATACATAGATAGGTGTAGCTCCGTGCCCCACCATACCCCATACCCCATATACCATAGCATACAAACCCATCCATTGCCATATATCTCTGAGCTGGTTTGGGTTGTTCTGTTCGTTTTGGTTCAGTTTGGTTTGGAAGAGCTGACCAGCAGCATCATACATATAAGGCATAACGGTTCGGTGGAGAGAAGTTTTCGGGTCGCTAACTAACCCAGTTAACCGAGATTTATCCGACAGCGCTTATAACTGTGACTATCCTTTTCATATGGGTTAAACGATCAATCGATACACGGCGAAAATCATATGGAAAAACAGGGTAACAGAACCGAAATGCATATGTATGAGCTCGATTAACTACTGAAATTGTATCTATACGATCTCGCTGGAATTGCTTAATGGGGAAATACCGTGAGAAAAGTATTTCATAGCGGGGAAAAAACGCTCTATAACAAAAAGTACAAAAGTTACTTTTCTATACTAAATCGAACTTAAATGGATAGTTAGATACCATTTCTGCGAATTCATTTATATTGCTTTTTCCCAATTAGTTCCAGGGCTTACATAAATCCTTTGCATCCGTAAGGCCCACACAGAAAAGAAAGTAATCCAAATCGGTTAGATAATATCGCACCACAAAGGCTTGGATCAATTTCACTTCCTCCGCCTTCTTCCGCAAAATGTCCATGGCAATTCAACTATGGGAATCCGCAATCCGCAACTAATTCCAGTTGCTTTTGCAATTTTTAGCATGACCTCAAAAAATCGATGGATGGCCTAGCGCATTTGAGGACCCAAAGGGTTGGCTGTCGGTAGGGGAGGGGGTTACCTCGACGGAAGGTGTGAGAAATAACAAGCTGCTGGTTGAGCCACTCGTAACTGTTGTTTTCTCAGCGTATTGAACACGTAGGCGTCAACGGGGTTGACAAAAAGTAAAAACAACGCAAACAGGATGTGCACGGCAAACAGAGGTTATCCTTTATGGCTAATAAGATATTTCATTATTTTAAAATTCTCATTCTTTGCTTTTTTAAAAAGCATAAACAAAGCCATAAGAACCTTAGAAAATAAGAAATTTTTTTAAATAGTTTTTAAGAAAACTATCAAATTAACCCTGAAAAATATCCCCATTTCTCTCTGTGTGGCAGAGAAAACACCTGACAATGAGTTGAGAGTGAGGGGGCGGCAAAAACAGAGGGTTGAGGGTTGCAGGGCAGGCAACCAGACAGCCAGACAGACGGACAGGAAGCCCGTGAGGAAGGAAGTTCCTGCCGCTGCGGCAAAGGAAGTGCTTAAAACAATATGGCAGTGGAGGAAAAAGTAGTGGTGGAGTGCCAGTGGCAGTGGCACACCAAGCAACATTGTGAATGCCCAATGTACCGTTGTTGTTTCTGTTGCTGCTACTGCTGCTGTTGCTGCTGCAGCAGTGTTGCAGTTGTTGCTGGTGTGCCAATTCTAAGCGCTGCATTGGCAACAGTCGCGCTTCGCCGGTTTCGCAACTGAACTCTCAGCTGCTATTGCTCCTCTGCAGTTAGTTGCTGTTGCTACTGCTGCTATTTCTACTGCTGCTGCTGGTGCTGCTTCTGCTGCTGCTGCATTGCGCGTAATCAGTGAAGCAACAAACCGTGGCAGCTAGCTGCAACAGCAACAATAACACGCCAGCAGTCGCGGCTCTGAGGAAAAACTTGAATGCAGTTTTTCGCAGCGAATGACACAGTTTCACACCAGCACGGCAAAACACTAGCACACACTCTCACACACACACATAAATAGAGAGAGAAGCACTTCTTTTCTTTTTTTTGTTGTTGTTGGGGAGTAGACTCCTTTTCGTCTTACATTTTGTTCCCCTTTTCGGGATATCGGGATATATAAGTTTGTATTGGTATGCGACTTTATTTCACAATCTAGCATAGCATTTCACGGTTGGCAATCGATGTTGCAAATGTTGCGCTGCTTGCTGCTGCTGTTTTGCTTTTAACTGCGACACGATGCGATGCGACGCGATGTGTGGTTGCAACCGACGGCGGCGCCTCGAAAAACAATGTCAAATTATGACGCGGCGACATCAACAGTCCACCATTGACGACCTGCAACCGCTCGAGCGACCAAGCGTGCCAAAGGAAATTTCTACACTGAGCCAAGCCGTCCGTCTTTGACTGACTGCTGCTCGTTCGGCTGGCAACAGCAACACACACATAGCAGCAACAACAGCAACACACACATAGCAGCAACAACAGCAACACACAGCGGCAACACAACACTCACGCAAGTAAGGAGAGAAAAAAGGCAGCAAAAAACAGAAACAGAAAACTGGCAACGAAAGCAGAGCACACAGTAAAGATGAAGTGGTTGTTGTTGCGTTTGCTGCTGATGTTGCTGGTGTCTCGCACACCAGCAGCATTTGCTCTCCGCTCAAGTGCGAGAGACAGAGAGAGACCAAGAGGTATCAAATACCAGCTGAGCGGGAGAGCGAAGCGTGTACGTGTTTTGCATACAAATGCGCCACTCAAGCGAGACACGCACATTTATACAGTTTTCGACCACTTGTTTGACTGCTTTGGCTCTGGCGCTCTCTCTTCTAGGCGCTCTCGCAACAGCTGAGCGCTCATGTGTTGATGCTCAGCAGCTGACTGCGCTGGCGTTGCCACATGGTCGGTAACAAGTGGCAGTAAAAGAGTAGCAGAATCTACTACTTTTTTTAACGTTGGTTAGTTTTAACTACATAAGTAGCAACAAATACAAAATATAAATATTTAAATATATATAATCGACTTGCAAGAAATGAAAACTCTTGTTAATGAGTAAAATGAATTATGTATGTTACACTTAAATTGTGCTCTCAAGTATTAATTAACACACCGTTTTTATGATCACAGGTAAACGAATTAAATTCGGCAATTTAAATGGCTAACAACATTTGGTACAACTGACGCAAACATCACATCACTTACTTTTAGTTAGACCGCTAATTGGCTTGATAACAATCTGATCAACAAAAGCCGCATAGTATTATTAAAGCGCTAAACATTTATTTACTACCTCAGTTGCGTTGACCACGCTAAAGATGTTCCTATTTAATTCGCAGGTAATTTGACTGCTTTAATCGAGTTTAACGATTTACCTGGGATTTGGGCGAGCTCCTTCAAACTTATACAAGCGTAGTTGGATGTATTACTCACCTGCAAGAAAATAGAAGAAAATGGATTAAAGATATATTCCAATTTGTATTTCCTAAAGGTAAGGACCTCCAGCTACGTGGTTCTTATCAATGAACCGACCCCAAGCCCGCATAAAGTCACCCCCCTGACCATCAACTCTCCCCGGGGAGTAATTATCACGCTCTTTTTCGGCCAGGAAGAAATAAAATCAGTAATCAAATAGAATAGAGCGGTAGAGGAGAATCGAAAAACACAGGAACTGCATTTGCTGCCCAACTTACACAGAATCTAGACCCGAATAAGAAAACATAATATAAACGCATCATCATTCTTTGTAAATGAAGTCGAGAACAGGAACACGCAATGCACTTAGATAAATTGGGAGCTACATATATAATATTCATGAACTGATTGTTGTCAATAACCAAACATTTGTTTTTAGTGCAATGCCACATGAAAAACCAATTATATATTTTTAAATTTAGAAGAAAACTGCAGTTTCTTTTCGAGTGTATCTCGAAACAGCTGTCCATTGATGAGCTGAGGAAAAACAAGAACAAATAAGGCCAGGGAGCAAAGGAATGAAAAGGTGAGAAGCGGATAGAGGCAAAGGAATCTTGGCAGCAGAGAATGCGCACCTGTGACCGCCCGCAATGCAACCGAAACGGCGGCAAGTTCATTTGCACCACATCAAAATTTCATCCACACTATGGTGCACTCACACACACACACATACACAGAGCGAGTGAGCAATGGAACATCTGATCCGTACCGCCGCTATGGCCCTCTCTTTCCACCCACAACGCCCATCTCACTTCCTCCCATGGTGGAAACGCTCGGCTGCTTTCTAGCGGTTCAACTGCTTCAACTGCCATTTGCCATTACTCGAATTGCTTTGTGCCCATTACTTATTGCAACGACTGTTGCAGTCGGACAGCAAAAACGGCACACGATCGCAGATATTGCGGCAAGAAGGTAGGAAAATGCCAAAATAAACTAAACAGACATTTCAGAGACCACCAGGGGTCGTTGCAATTAAATACAGCATTTTATAGCACATTTACAGACATTATAAGTCGACTTCTTCAACTGCCAGCTGCCGATCAGTTTGGTATTAATAACATAACATTAATAACTCAAATCTAAGTATCTCTTTTGTTCGGAGTGGGTTCAGCCTATCTAAGCCAAGTTAATAGGCATTTAAACACAATTGCCACGTTTGCAGGGAACATATGATTTATAAAGCGACCATCAGTTATCATTTTGCTCCCAATAAAAGTCGAGGCAAGTCAAACATATTCATATATGAGGGGTTTAAATGGCTTATAAAAGTTCAAACAATGTGATGCAAAAGTTCATATGCGCTATGGGTAAACTTTTCTTATTTATACTATGTAGGTACATGGAACAATGAACATTCCCTTATGGCAAAAATTGTATTTATATTTACGCTTGAAGACGATAATTTCTTTATTCTTAATTTCTTTAGGCGATAATAAATAAGAACATGCTACACTACATACAGCAAACAAGTAAAAGCACTTTAAGTTGATTTAATCAAACTTAAACATTTCATTATTCAATTTTGTTTCATTTATTTAATTTCATTTTTTAATTGTTACCATATTATGGCAAATATATACTTTCTTACACTGCTTTCCATAATTGCTAGATGCTTTTATCGTGGCCATGCTAATCACTTCTTAATTGTTCAGAAAGAATATTTTATATCAGAGTTGTACCGAGTCTAGAAATGGCATAGTAACCGAGCTACTTTTTTTATACATTCAATTTTCCATATAAATAGTATTAACTTGGCAAACACGGATGGTTGTTGTTGCTTATCAATCTTAATATTTGATTTATGATTGCTTGCTGTTCCTCCAACTTCCCTACTTAATTGAAAAGCGAAAGAGTTAAGGAGATTGTTTCCTGGTGCCCGAGAAAAATAACAAACAAACAGCACAACTGCATATGTGTGCAAAGAAAATACAATTGTTCATACTACTATCGCAAATTACACTGAAAACAAATCAAACTGTTCAGGCATGGCATCAAATAAATGTTGAGTCGTAAATCATGTGCCAAAACAAAGAAGCAATCGTAAGCAACGTCATAAGTTTTTAAAGTTACCTCTATAAAAAATAAATATAGATAAATAGATATTATTATTATTTTTTATAAATGCAAATAAGGTTATAAAGTAATTAATTCAACTTTTTATATTTGATATAAAAAATTCAACAAATTCATATTGATTATTCGAGTGTTTCTCTGAATTTTTAATTCTTGCTCATAAACATTTTCCTGTGTACTTAGTTTAGTGTGATTTGTTTTTATTGCTGCCGTGCCTGAAATGTTGTTGTTGTTGTTACAGCTCGCTTATACGTTTCTAGTTTCGCTTGGGGCTACGACTCGAGAGGGGCGGTGCGGGGGTGGGGCCACAGGGGGGTTTTGGGGGAGGCGGTGCGGCAGGGGGCGGGAGTTCCGTTTAGTCGGTCACGCCACCACATAAATAAGACGGAACAACAAAGCGTATCAAGATGTTGTTGCCAGCGTTACTGTAGTTACTGTGCTGTTGTTGTATTTAATGTTGTTGCTGCTGCTGCTGTTGTTGTTGTTATGGTTGTTGTTGTTAGCGCTGCCTCTGCGGGTCATGCGCAATGCCAATGACGTCAGATGTTGCCATCAAATTAGGAAATGCGCAAAAAAAAAAGCAGCCACAAAAAATGGCAAAACAATGAATTTGAATGAGCGCCACATAAACGAAAACACATACGCATAAACACACAGCGGTAGTTAAATTTATAGCAATACAACAATTGCCGCTCGTTTTGGACTCTATTGTAAAACTTGAGTGGTAATAAGAACCACAACAAATCTTTCCGCTCTTAAAACATAGAAGCTAGTTCAACAAAGTTACACTATAAATGGGCTACCTTAATAAAAAAGTCTTATAAGCAACTTAACAAATTTAAAGCAAAAAACCTTTTTTTTAGCTTACTCTTCTTCATTTATAACAATTTTTATATGTAAATATCTTTTTAAGATATTAAATAAATTTCAATATTTGTGATAGTTTGGTTAAGCTTCCAAGTTCTAAACGTCCTACACTTCGAAAGTGTCCTAAATTTGTGCCCCCCACTGTAGACCCAATGTGCGTCTCGGACGTGGCGCTGTGAGATTTATGTGTCGCCGTTAAACGAAAGGGGGCGTGTGTAAATCGCGTCAGCGGCGGGGGGTGGGGGAGGTTAATACCGAAAGGCTAACCGTAATGTACCATATATGCAGCAAACGTCTGGAGGTGTGAATCACCAGAATCACCGGAGACGCAGAGGAAACCCTCCGCAACATGGAAACCCTACAAGACCCCAAAAGCAGACCAAGGAGAAATGCGCCGCAAATTTAATAATTCACAAGGCGGAGGGGGTTGGAGTTGGGCCGGGAAATCCAATCGCAAAAAGAAAAGCTGAAAAGGGAAAACACCGATGGGCAGACGCAGAAATCAGCTGTTTGACGAACTTTGCCCGCTGTGAGCACATGTGATGCGGCGAGGGAAACTGGAGGAAAATGAGCGAAAAGCGAGTCGCAGAGAGTTTCCATCAAATGGAAAGAGGGAAAAAGAGACAGAGACAGAAAGAGAGAGAGAGAGAGGGTGAAAGTGTAAACATCAGCCAACGCTCACACACACCGTTGCCTTGGAAAATTGCCTTGTCCCTAAACGAAACGAAGGCAAACGAAACGACGCAGTTTTCGCGAGTTTTCCAAGGCAATTAAGGGGAGTCGTCCAACATGAAAGGCAAACTATAAAGCCCGTCAAACATTTTGGCAGTTTCCATCAACCCATTAAGCTGAATAAACAATTCGCAAATCTTCACAAAATGTCTTTAAATCAAATGCAACAATGAGATTTTCCGTTTGCCAAACTCATGCTATAATTATTTTCGTTTCGCTTATAATTTCGAACAGTTTTCCCGGAAAAGGTCAATAAAAAGTGTGAAGATTCCAAAATTTGCATTGAATATTTACAAACGGCAAGCCGAATGTCCATTAAATAATTCATGCTGTGAACTTTCGATTTAAGAAAATTGAGAGCTAAAAGGGTCTGCTTCTTGATGGAATATTTAATTTTAGAGTCTTTGGACATTTTACATTGAATAAAGGACCTCAGCTGCTTGGCAAAACTTTTTGAATTAATTTTGTATAATAATTTTTCATTTCATTTGTGCGTTTATAATTCAGAAGTATAGATATCCCCTGTGTTTTTAAATTTTATTATTGTTTTGTGATATTTATTTAATTTTTGTTAATGCAATGAAACTTATAAATGATAAATGGGTATTATATATGAGTATATTTTATTATAATATATAAATCGAAATAATTTTAAGTTTAACTTTTTAGAAGTATTTAATATTAAAGAATATCACAGACTTTTAGAACTTTTTAGAAGTATTTAATATTGAAGAATATCACAGACGGGATTCTTTCTTAAAACTCAGAATTAGTGGCAATAGATTTATGGCAATAGATTTAAGGATGTTTAAAATGGCATTACAATCGACTTTCTCATGAAAATATTAATTTGGCTTAGTGCCCTATTAAATGCCATAATTTTCGGTAACTTCTTACCGACAGAAGCACGTGACGGTCTCCTCGACGTCCAGCGGGAGTGACAGTTGTCCTGCAGATTGGGCACCCGTGCCACCTGCTCCCCCACCAGCGCCCCCTGAAGCTCCTCCCCCCGAGGCACCACCTGCTGCAGAGGAATTCCCCTTGCCGCCATTGTGGCCATTGGCATTCTGGCGCGGCACAGCGCGTCCGGGAATGTGACGCGAGGAGGCGTGCAGGAAGGTGGCGGCGAAGGTCGACGACAGCGAGGAGTGCGATGCCGAGGGGCGTGGCGTGGAGGCGGTGGGCGTTTGGGGGGCCGTCGAGGATCCATCGGTGGTGGCGTCTGCCAGTGGAACCGAGGAGTAGCGCACGAGGATCGCACGGCTAACGCGATTGCCGCCCGTTAGATTCGAAATGGCCCAGTTCATGGCCTGCGGAAAGAGAGTTTGGCTAATGGAGGAAAAACAAACTGGGGGAACTAAACGCTTCCGCCGCTCGACTGCAACTGAGCTGTTAGCTGTTTGCTGTTGGCCAGGCCAAAAGGCAAAAGGGCCAGTGGAGGGGTGGGGTCGGTCGTTGCAACCTTCTTCGCACATACTAAATATACACAATCTTGGGCTGCAGAATATTGGTTTTGCCCAGTGATTTCAGCCACGCCCCACAACTTGGCTAGCTGGCTGTCCATCTGTCCGTCTGTCAATCAATGGATTCCGCTTCTAAGGCTGCAAAAAATTGGCCAAGTGTCGCTTTTCCCTCTCGCTATTTATGCCTTTCCACAGTGCATTTGTTTCACACATTTTTTTTTTGCTTTGCTGCAGCAGTTTATTTGTAATTTTCCTTTTTTTTTCCTGCACTTGCACCCGTTGCCGGCTAATTCAATTAGAGTTGTACTAAGTGCGCTTCAAGGCTGGCGGAATGCACACGCCGTCGTCGAAGCAGCGAGGGTTGCTAATGAGGTTCGAGTATATTACCCTATGCACATATATGTATGTATCTATATACGATAGCATCCATAATTTCACCTGTGCAAAATTCAATTTGACGAAAGAAAGGCTGTAATTACCATAGGAAAGTGGGCACAAAAATCTGTAAGCACATATGTACATCAGCAAAACAGAAGGAAACTACAAAGTTTTATTTCATAAATTTAATTTGCCTAATTTGTCCAGCCTAATTGCTTCTATTGTCTGGCCGTTTTTAAGGAAAATAAAAGTACTTCTGTAAATAAACATTTAATGATTTTATAGATTGTGTGAAAACACATTTAAAACAGCAACGTTTTAATTTGAAATAATTGTTTTTAAATAAATAAATATTTATATGCCCCGAGTGCTTGTTTTCCCCAGTGGATGTGAAAGCCCTTCGCGTTGCTAGAAAATCGATAGCTTTCCTCTTGCCACATTTTTAATTGTTATGCCTGCTCTAATGAAACCCTCCTGCGCTCCATTGGAGGGCGATGACGTCCAGCCCAGTCCACCCAAAAAAAAAACAAAAAAGTAAAAAAAAAATGTGGAGCTTTCCACGGATGAGTCCGTGTATCTCGTATGATGTTGTCCTCCGCCGTCAGAGCCATCAACTGATGTGTACTTTTCCCCTTTTTTTTATCTTTATTTTCCTTATTTTTTTTTAGGTGTATGGGGTGTGACATGTGACACAATTTGTTTGTTCTTTGTTGCTCTCACATCGTTTGTTTTTTGTGTTCCTTTGCCTATTTGGATGCTGCGACGGTCCACAAAAGACTGGCCCCCGTATGTGTACATACATATCTACGGACATATATGGTATATATTGTGCCCTGGTATATAGATTCTACTAACGACCTTAGCATCTGGCAAAACATACAAACATACACAAAAAAAAAGACACACGTAAGCATCAAATTGTCAGTGGGTTTGTGCGGACTTAATTTATCCAGTCGACCAGGGAGGCATTTATTATAGCCTACAGCCTGCAGCCTCCGTGTCTGTTTCTAATCAACTCGATTTCCGCAATTTGCCACCGCTCCATTTTCCTGTTTAATCACCAAATTGTGCTTAATTGAGTTTCTTTCCGAACTTTATCCCTTTAATTGGCACAGTTTTCTATGGGACAACATGCTAAAGACAGCGATTGACAACCCCTAAGATGAAGTCACAAACAGCTGGCTTTACTCAACTGAAATAAGATTAACAAGAGGGTAAACTTAAACAGTTTATAAATATGTAATCCATGTAGAAATACCAAGCTAACTTATAAGTTATTTAAAGCTATTTAAGGTTCATATATTTAAGGATTAGTAGATAAGCCGAGTCTATGAGCCACTTTGGTTGAAGGACCATTCGATGGTTTAACACCAGATGCAGTTAACTGTTTACAGTCATACTCGGTATATAAACCAAAAAGGCTGTATTCGCAAACCAAAAAGGTTACCTGGAAATCCTACAGGGTGGAAATCTCAGTTGTTTCCAAAACTTCCAAAAAGAAACATTTTGGAGATAGTCAACCACCAACCCAACATCTTGTCCGGTTTTTACCTTCGCAACCCTTAAATGCATCCCTCTATCTTTTGTTGTTTTTTCTTGGGCAATTTAAAAGTCTTATATTTTTTACTAGATGAAGGACTCAAGGTAAAATCTTTAAAAGTCGATGAGAGTCACAAAATGGTACTTTGCGATTTTATATGCTGTTCCTTTTGAGAATTATCTGTTCTCAAGGAACTGTTCTTTATACTCTACCATTTTTTAAGACTGCTTAATACCTGGTTTAAATCTTCATAACTCTTTACAGAAACATCTTTACATGTCAGAATATTCAGCATGCTTTATATATATTTCACATACTTTCCAAAAAATATTAGACTGTGAGTTGTGCACTCCATATTCTAGAACTAAATCGAGAGCATTGTGGTAATGAAATTGGCAAGTTCATTAAACCTGCTCTTATCTCCAGAATTCCGACCCTGCGCTTGCTGCAAGGCATAAACAAAAGCAGAAGAGAGGCAGACAAGAGGGGGAGAAGGAGAAAGAGAAGAGGCAGAGAAGAGGCGGCGAAGACGAGCACGAAAATAAACGCAGTGCAATGCAATCAAAGTGCAGCGATGGCCTTGCGACTCCGATTCGCGGGAAGAAGAAGAAGACGCCGCGGAGGACGATCACGCACACACACACACATACCCCACACACACTTATGGATTTTCAGGTGAAGTCGGTGGTCAAGTAATACAAAACACTTGCGACTTGGTGACTTGGTAACCACATTTGAGAAATCGATAAAGAGCCCATTGATTTTCATGGGCCCCAATCACAACAAAGAAATGCCTGACATGTAACTTTTTTTTTGGGGAGTGAGTAGTACGTCTACAAATACCGTCAAAATAATGGACTATATGTATGTGGGGGGGTAGTTGGAGACAAAGAAAGGGTTTTATGTAAGAGGTACCATTAAAGCGTTACGCAGCACACAAAATATTACACTATATATTTGTGATAACATCTAAACGTCCTAAGTGCAGACATAGCTTTCTTGGCAATGGTTGGGCAGTTAAGGGCCTCTTTGCAGGGTATTTGGGGTACTACTCCTGTGGCAAGTGCGACGAAAACAGAAATTTTCAGTCGGCGAAAATGCGAAACGAGGCCAATTGGCAAAAGGCCAAATGGCGACGAAAAAGAGCACCACAGGCAGAGTAGCAGACGAACAAAAAGCAGAGGACACCGAAGACAAAGCGACGCAAGAGACCCACCAAGAGGTCAAAAATAAAGAAATAAGAAAATCAGAAATACCCTATATATCATCTACTTTTTTTCGGGAATAGCACCAATAGATTACATTGTCTTTAGTGGTGTAACGGTACTTACCCCATAAGCCAATCGACAGTGTCGCGTAGATATTCCGGAATTCGCTCCAGTTTGACGGCTGTTTTTCTCGGGAACTGCTAATTTTCCAAAAGTTTTTCCCCAGCTGAGGAGCTAACGCACACACACACTCGCCGACCAACCGACCAACCGACACAGACACACGGCACGCAAACGCACACACAGACACGCGCTCACGACTAGCGGTACGCTGACGGACACTCACGCACACCACCACGCCACCAGGATGTGGAGGATCACCAATTTCGGAACTTTTACTTTCGTCAATCAATATTATTTGGTTTCGAAACTTTGCACATCAAAATTTTTCCTGCTTCTTCTTCGCTTGTTTGTGCACTTTGTTGAGTCCCGTTATCGATGCGACCCGACTGCTATCGATAGGCAACGTCTGCGCACACTTTCGATAGCAGCTGCGCAGATTTTGTGAGCGGGTTCCTACAAATTACGTATATTCTGAAAATCACTTTTTTGGATAGCCATTTTATTTATTTGCAGCTGCAAACTGTTGCTGATATATCGCCTTAAGTTCGTTTTATTAACTGATGTTTTGTGCCTGCAGCCCTGGTTGTTGACAATCAGCTGTGTGGCTGCAGAGACGGTGCAAATGGGGATTTAAATGTAAATAATACATTCTAAGCTACTGTAAGTAATTGTAATATTATTTATGCAATTGCAGTATTAATAATTGCAGTATTATAACAGCTATTTAAATTTAAATACTAATTCCATCAATTGACCGTTAGTAATTGTTTATTTGCACAGAGCGGCAACCCTGAATCTATCGATAGGCCAACAGCTGACAGCAGGCCATGCAGTTCCACTGATCTACAGCTGTTAAAATTACATAAAAATGGTACTGTGTTAAATCACATTGTTTTTTAGTTAAAAACAAACGTAAACTATTTCGAATCTCTTCCGTTTCATACTATCAAATTGTCCGTGCGATGACCACCAATGCGAATAATTCCATTCCGAAGGCGAGCTCCGTAATTCTGGCGGGACTTGGAGTGGCCGCCGTGGGATTCGCCGGGAAGCACCTGATGCGCCGCATGCCCCAGATGACCACCAAATTCAACGAGGCCCTCAAGAACCTGCCCAAATTCGATGCGGAGAGCATGGCCGCCTCCAAATACTACAAGGGCGGCTTCGATCCCAAGATGAACAAGCGGGAGGCGTCCCTAATCCTGGGCGTTAGTCCCAGTGCGTCCAAGATAAAGGTATAATGATGTTCCCATGGTTGGCATCTCTTAGGTTTATTCATAATTTCTCATATTAAGCAAAAAGTAGGATCTACTTAAACTTATTTGTACGTTGAGCTTTATAAAACTTAAAGCAATTCGAAGTAACCGATCTTCTTAACTAGATCTTGTGATAGTCATTTGTTAAGTGATGTTTAAAAGCTTGAATTTGCAATATTATATTTATACTAAGGAGTCTCTTCTTAACTAGATACTTATTCCTAAATTTGTTTACAGATTAAGGACGCGCACAAGAAGATCATGCTGTTGAACCATCCGGATCGAGGGGGATCTCCCTACTTGGCCGCCAAGATCAACGAGGCCAAAGACTTTCTGGACAAAGCGAAGTAGTCATCCTTTCCCCGCCTTTCAGTGCAAATAAAGTAGTAGTTTGTGATTAGCATGTAAGCTAAAGTCTTATGCGTTTTATTACGATGGTTGTAAATAACATTTTTAAGAAGTGTGTTCTTCTCCCTAAGAGATGTTACTTGAAAAAGGATACTTTTAGATGTTTATAAAAAAAGCTTATCTTGCTCATAGATGAATGAATAGTGCTTATAGTTTTCATAACTTATTTTTAAGCATATGTCAGGTGGAGACAGCCATTTCCAAGTCCCAAGTAAGCGTGGTCCGGAAGACAAACGCACTCGTACATCCAACAGTGAACAAACCGAAACTTACAAGTTAGATGCTCTCCCAAATCACAATCTAAGATGCAAGACAATAAGATTACTCCATATTTTATATAGATTGGTCTCAGGTTGCTCACTATCGCGCATCATTGGATTATGCATGCCATATGCCTCATTAATAAACGCAGCTAGAAATATTATAACGAAGTTAGAGAACGGCTCCATTCGGTTTCTTTAAGTTTCCCCAAGTGGTTGGGTCTGCATTCAACCATAAACTGATTAAATGGATTTTTATGAAACCCGATTTCGTTATAAAGTTATTAAGTTTCAGTTGCAATTCAAAGCCTAAAAGAAATTCTAGGGAATGAAACACAGTACAGAGAAGCATGAAAATCGAGGCGATTGAATTTTAAACAAAAATCGAAACATATCAATGATTTCCATCATCTTAAGCTGGTTAATTTAGAAAATATAAATATGGTTAAAAAAAAATGTAGTACTCAGAAATGTATTTATTTCACGTGAAATTCAAACGTAATACACTTTTTGTCCTTGACCAATTACGGTTATACATATCTATATGGTCCACCTAAAATATGTTTTTGAAATTCTTTTATTTTTAAAATTTAAATTTATTAGTCCGTGAAATAGGCGCAATTTCACCTTACAGTTAACATATAATATTTGTTTTCGGTAGTTTAAATAGTCCGTTATGGAAAAAGTACGTAAACCAGCATATGACACCAGAACAAAACATTTCTCTGTTTAGACAAATGCTCCAGATAGACTAAGTTTTTTGCGAATTTTTGTTTACTCGACCCTATTATACTTGAATGTTCAGATTAAGTGACGTGCTAGGTTCTCACGCTGTACAGGCAAAGACCAGACCACATGGAGCCAGATCAGAGTTTGCTCAGCCCATTGTTGGGCCCACCAGAGGAGGTATAAATAGTGCGGGCAAAACCGCAGAACAGCATCAGTTGATCACATTCGCTTTCCAATAGTGAATAGTCACAATGAAGTACTCCTGTGTCCTGCTCCTTTTGGCCACCGTTGCCTGTTTCCTGGTGAGCCTGACCAGTGCAAGTACCACGACCACCACCACGACAGATGCCACTACCACGACCACCACGACCACTGCCTCGTCTTCGGACACCACTACCACGACAGCTTCGTCCTCGGACACCACCACTACCACGGAATCATCCTCTTCCAAGAAGAAGAAGCGCGTGATCCACAGCAAGCGCAGGACGCGCAGACCCAAGAAGATCAGGAAGATCAAGCGCAACGGCGGCAGGAGGAACAAGAACAAGAGGCGCAGCAGTTAAACTGCTAGAGAAAACCTACCTGATCACCTGACCCAGCCCCCTTCCCGAAATTCCCAATTCCCTATTCCCAAACAGCTTTATAATTTTACCTTATTTACATTATGGCATTAATAAAATAATTCAAAAAACGCTTCTCTTGCTTTGTATATATGGAACCAGATTAAGGATCATGATTTCACCTTTTCCCTAATATTCACTAATATATGAAAACAAACTAAACGATACAAATGAATATTTTGCATTTATTATTGACTGTGAAAAACATACCTATATGAAGAAATCACTTTTAAAAATAAAAATACATGTAAAAGAAATCATCATTGAGTGGCCTTCTTCATCTGGGCACGAAATTGTGCCACGGATGCCATTTCACTTTGATCCTTCTGCTCATCCATTAGACTCAGCCAGATGGTTTGAAAGCCTTCGTGAGTGACGAGGTCCTTAAATATGCGTTCCAGTTCATCCTTACTGCGCAATGCCTTGAAATCACTTGGCCATAGGCCACATAAAGTAGAAATCTCGGGATTTATGACGTCACCCACACGCGTGTCATCCATGTCCTGCTGAATGGGCGTCTTGTGCGGTTGCTTGAAGTGCGGACCCTCTGGAGGTTTTTTCATCAAGTCAGCACACAACTGGCGATAGGCGGTATCCTGGGTGTAGATCACCTTCGGCATGGGTGTAATGGATCCAATCAGGGGCAGGGACTTTAGAATGGTTAGGAGATCGCATAGTTCCTCGTATTTGACCTTCTCCGAGCAGCAACCCTCGTCCACGAACAACCGGAAGTGGGACATAGCGTTGCGTATCTTCTCCGCATCTGCGGGAATACTTAGCTTGTGCAACACCTTGATAATCTCGTCCAGCGGAAGTTGACGATGCCCCTCCTTGTCCTTTTTGCCCAGCGCTACGATCACCTGGTTCATATTGAAGTCGTCGCGCTCCTGGAGCAACTTGCGCAGCATGTTCAGGTGACTTACGGCACTGGCCAGGTTCTCCGACTTTACCGAGGGCGAGGTGTACTCCAGCAGAGATCGCACGTCGGTGTCACGGGGCAGCACGCGACCAAAGGTCATATTCTCCGGTATCTGATAGGGGTACCATCTAATGTAAATATTTTTACAGTATTTAATATCAAGAAAAATTACCCAATTTGTGCGACTTACGAATACTTTTTGCCTAAAGGTCCTTTGGTGCGATCGTCGATGTCCTTTTGAGGTTTCTTGACTATTTTCAAGTGCTCCTCACCCTCCTCCAAGCAGCGTTTCACCTTGATGCCCGAAGGATCAACGGAAGCTGGCAAGCCGAAGGTATTAAAGCGACTAAAGGGCTGTGAGTAACTAATCAACAAGGTTCAGAACATTATTCAATTACAATATTTGTGATAAAAGGCCCAACTGACCGTCGATTAATCTGCTCAGCGGGAAAGTAGTGATTGTGGCTGATGATGTGTTTATCATGGAACTCGGCATACTCCCGATTGACCTGCTCGGCAGGCTTTGGTGGCAGAACAATGGAGTACAGGGAATCTATGGAATTCGGATCGGCAATTTTACCAAAAGTATGACTCAAATTGGTCACATAGCTCGGCTTGGAGTTGGCTTCCTTGGGCTGGCCCAAAGCGGGCTTTTTGACGAACATATTCTCGCGAAATCTGTTCTGAAACTCGGCAAAAAGTCCTTGGTTCTGATTGTTGAGTATGTCGCCCATTTGATTGGTGGGCAGCTTGGGTGTTCGTTTGGCTGGCTTGGGGCGGCTTCTACGACATAGAGCCATTATGCGATTCTCCGCCTCCTCCTCCGAGCTCACAATGAACAGACAATCCTTGGCACCTTTGAACTCCACGGTCGACGCCAATCCTGCAGCCCGCATTCCAGGATTTCTTTCTATGTAACGCCCAATGTTCGCCATCTGTGCTGCTTCAATCAAGTCAGGTGAGTATGAGATACTTTTATGTGTTATGTGAAAGTTTTGGTATATTAGAATGGCAAGTCTGGTGTGGCGTTCTTTCTAAAACCTACCTAAAGTAAAATATTTACAAACCCATTTGACTTGTGATATGTTTCTTTTTATTTTCTCACCTACATGATAATATAATGTAAAGGAATTGGAAATTTCTTAAGAACTCATATCGCTGACCATTTCAGCACGAAACTGCGCGACAGATGCCAGCTCCCCTTGATTCTGATCCTGATCCCGATCCTTGTTCTTCGCCATGAGACGCTGCCAAATGTCTTCGAAGGCGTCCTTGGAGACGATATCATCGAATATGCGCCCCATTTCATTCTTGCTCCGTGGCCAAGTCATGTCGCTTGGTCTGAGTCCCACTTTAATGGCCAATTCTGGTTGTACGACGTCCTTCACATGCGTGTTGACATCGTCCGTTTTGTGAGGACTCCTGTTCGGCCAGTTGAACTCGGGCGTCACAGGTATATCCTTCATGCGATCCTTGCAGAGCATCGTATAGGTAGTTTCCTTATTGTCCATGTTATCCGGAAGGTGGCCAATACATCCGACATCCGGCAGCGGTTGCTGCACGGAGAGTATCCGGCAAAAGTGGTCATAGTTCACCCGCTCCGTGGCACAGCCCTCGTCGAGGATCTTGCCGAAGTGCGACAACATGGTGCGGATTTTCGGCTCATCCACACGGATGTGCAGCTTGTGCATGGTGCCAAGGATCTGCCAGAGGGGCATGTGACCCGTATGCTCCTTGTCTTCTCGCTCCAGCAACGCTATCAGATCCATCATGTAGAAGTCATTCCGCTTGTGAAGACTCTCGCGCAGCCGGTTCAAGTAGGATAGAGACATCACCAGGGAATTGTCCTCTTCACACGGCGCTATGTCCTCCAGCAACATTCGGATGTTGCACTTGTCCGTGTGACGGCGGTAGCCAAAGTTCAGGTCCGGCACTTTGTCTAAGTATCTAAAAAATTAAACATTTTGTATAATTGGACCACAAATGCCTAATAAAACAATTTGACATATTCCGACTAATTTAGTGAAATTATTAGGCCTAATTTGCCACCATTTGAGCAAACAATAAAGAACAAACTTAAGTTAAGGTTCCGAAAATTTACTCTTTCTTTTATTTACTTAAGCTTTAACCCATTTTAGTACAGTAACGTTCGAGTGGAATTTTTTAAAGTGGAAAGGCCAGTATACTCACTTTTCGTATTTTTTACCCAAAGGACCTTTGGTCTTATTTACAAAATCCATCCAGGGTTTTGAGACCACTGTCAAACGGTCGTCTCCTTGCATCAGGCATTTCTTCATGGTGGAACCACTGTGCTCAGCGCCTTGCAAAACTCCAAAGGTTTCCAGACGATCAAAGGGCTCTTTATATCTACAAAATATTCAAAACTATAAGTATTTACCATTATAATCTTGACAAATGTATAAATAAAAGTTTCATGCGCATAGTTTTAAGAGTAAGAGAGTAGCCTGCGTAGAAACGGACGGACAGTCAATTAAACGGACAAACGGACATACTGATCAAGTATGTATTCTCTACTATATTTGTTCTGCAAACTTTTGACTGAAAAACGGGTATACTAATACTGAAACATGCTGAACATGCTACCTACCTGCGATTGATTTGCTCAGAGGGAAAGTAATGGTTGTTACTAATGATGTGACCTTGATGAAATTCGGCGTATTCACGATTCACCTGATCGGCCGATTTTTGCGGCATTACAGTGCTATATAAAGTTTCGGCTGGAGGATTGGCGCGTCCAAAGGTGCGACTCCAGTTGGTAACATCATCGGGTTTCGAATGCGCTGGCATTATTTGCCCGGTTTTTCCAGACTTACAGTACATGTCCTCCAGGAACTCCTCCTTGAACTTGGCTACACGTGTCTTTTGGCCCTCACTGCCAAGAAGTTCGCCTATTTTGCTCTCCGGTAGAAATGGTGAAAGTTTTCCGATCGGCTGTGGCCTGTTTCTTCTGCACTGGAGTTCTATTTGATGTCGAATATCCTCCGCGGGATGGGCAATGATCAGTAAATCCTTGGAAGAAATCTTCTCGTCCCCGAAGGAGGGCAATCCGGCGGAACGAAAGTTGCCATTCCTCTCGATAAAGTGTCCTTTGTTAGCCATTGTACACGGTCTGCTTCTGTATCCTACTCTTTCTTATATCATGTCAATACATGATATTTTAAATTTGTAGGTGGACTCGATTTCTCTGACATTTCGGATAAGCTTCAGTCGGTCTGGGAGTTTCATCCAAGAAGGCTAGTAAAAAACAAAAGGTTGATCTGACTACTGGCTTTCTTCAATTCTAAGACAAATAAACTTTAATAAAAAAAAATTACTTACTATTTTTCCCCAGTTTAAAATGTAAATCGATGTTTAATGTAAGATGATGTGAATTAAGTTTCATTGGAAATTTACTTTGATTATTAGAAGATGAATAAGAACATACATATACATGTAGTAGTAACTGGATATTTTATTTTATCAAATTTGGAGATCTTAAGTTTCTAGTTCTTCTTGTGCGTCACAATCACGACGGTCTTGTGACACCTCTTTGGGTGCTTGCACTTCCTCTTGGGGATGCGGGTGTGGCACCAGTTGTTGCCCTTCCAACAACGCTTCTTGTGGGTGGAAGCGGCGGTTGTCGTCGTGGTGGTGGCATCGGTGGTGGTGGTTGTTGTAGTGGTGGCATCGGTGGTTGTTGTAGTGGTTGTAGTAGTTGTACTAGCAGAGGAAGCCAGTTGAATGGCCAGGACAACTAGAGCAACCACAAATAGGAACTTCATCTTGTATTGGGATAGAATTGTTGGAAACTGCCTTATCAAAGTGGTGATAAAGGGTGTTGTGATCTACTGGAATGAACAAAAACTCTTTTATAGTCGAATTCAGCTAGGGCTTTGTTAATTTTTTGGGTTTGGTAAATAAATTCAACAAAAATTTTTGAATTGATTTCCCGACCGTAGGTATTAACATCAAGTATCAATATATTGTGAAGCCAAATATTTGTAATCCATATGGTCCCTATTTCTATTGCTACCAAGATCCAAGCTGTGCAAACCCTCACTCAAATTATCAAACTTAAGCTCGAAATACAAAATACCGAGTAAGGTAATGCCCATAATAAGTTTTAAGTAGAATAGATTGTTATGGAAAATTTTGTTTAATAAAAATTCTTTCCGATTTTAATTGTATGTGTTTTTATTGCTGTATATTTATTTGCTTTATACTTTTCAAAGGTTTTTTCTGCCAAATGTATTTTTGTTTATTAGCTAAAATGTTAACTTAGTAAATAATTTCCAAACTAGTCGAGTTCCCCGCTATCAGATACCCATTACGCAGCTAGTGAATGTGCGAACGAGAAAACTAAACATTTTTCTGGCATATCAAAAGAAATAACAAAAAAAAAAAAAAAAAAAAATTTAAAAATAATTAAAATTATTTAAAAATGTATGATGCCAGAAATATTTGAAATTTCTCGTTGGTTAACGGGTATTGTTTTTTCTTGTGAGATTTGGTTTTCACCTTTAAAGCTCAATTGTGACTATCTAATCTAATCAAACAACTCTTTAATCCATTTAAGATCTATAGATTTCCGCTGAGTTAAGCTGTACAGATGAATATGTTCTGAAAGCTTATTCCATAGCTGTTAAAGGGGTATTAAATGACCCATCCTAAGAAATTAAGTACTCCGCTTATGGAAAAAATTCCTTGTATAGTAGATTTATTATGGATTTCTTAAAATATTACTTTTATATTTGTTAAAAGAGGAAAATTGCTAAAACTTAGTTCTTCTTGTGGGTCACAATCACGATGGTCTTGTGGCACCTCTTTGGGTGCTTGCACTTCCTCTTGGGGATGCGGGTGTGGCACCAGTTGTTGCCCTTCCAACAACGCTTCTTGTGGGTGGAAGCGGCGGTTGTCGTCGTGGTGGTGGCGTCGGTGGTGGTGGTTGTTGTAGTGGTGGCATCGGTGGTTGTTGTAGTGGTTGTAGTAGTTGTACTAGCAGAGGTAGCCAGTTGGATGGCCAGGACAACTAGGGCTACCACGAATAGGAACTTCATCTTGAATTTGGTTGGGGTTATTTGGCACTGCAATGGGAATAAAAGCCTTATCAATGTGGTGAACGGAAGTGTAGTGATTGAAAGTGTTACGATTAGGCTTTTATATGTACCTGCTGAGTTCCGTAGATGCTGGTAATATTTGCACATACATAGCTAGGAATCAAATTTATTTCCTCACTAAATGTAAACCTAACAATTAAAAACGCTAAATATTTGCTACAAACAAATATTTCGAAAACAGCTGCTACATGAGTACAAGCAATCTATGCCCTACCAATATTAAGGCTAAATTACTATTATGAAAAGTCAGTCAGCTGAGAAGCTTTAGATGTACTATGAAATTTACAGCAATCTCAAAAAGAAATATTTTCTTCTCATCATCTCTTAATAGCACTTCCACTATCTAAATGAGAGGTATCTGATAGTTTAAGAACTCGATAAGAATGATCCATCATTATTTTATGTATTTAAAACCCACAGAATCAATGATTTTAGGGAATGTACTACTTTTGGTGGATCTAGAAACAGAAGGTTTGTGTATTCGATAAAAAGTAAAGTAAATTACGTGTAAAAAGGCTGTTTCTACTTAAAAAGTCAGTTGCAGTTTATTCAAAGTAATTTTAATTTCGGCGCCTGGAAAGATTACTTATAAATTAATTATCAAAGGAAAATCAAACCAACCTTTAATTTTGTATATAATTTTCTTAATTTAATTTCTAAAGTTCATTAATATACAATGTATGTTAATATGTATATTGAAATATCATTTATTTACTTTTCAATATCTGTTTGCAAACTGTTGTGCACGTGTTCAACAGCTAGCCAATTTTTGAAAGGGAATTATTTATATTTTTGAAGTTAATTGTTTACTAGGAATAATATAACTAATAGTTTAGATAATGATGTGAAATGTTGTTAAAACATTTTAGTGGAAAATCGGAAAATATGTTCGAGTTAAGCCAAATTTGCGTAAAATGTAAAACATATTAATAAGCTTGCCAAGCAGTAAAGGTAATTGCTCTCCAAAACAGCACTTAAGCATGTTCATAATTAGTTAAGACGATCGAACGGACCCCAAAATATAAAAATATGTCGAAAAGGCTTGTGTTTGCATAATCGACAAATGGTTTGTCCCATTGATTCCATATTTTTAGAAGTGCAGTTTTGGGGAAGGATTCACATATAAAAAGGTGAGGATTCACCATGAAAGGTATCAGTTTGTGTCCCCAATTCTACTGAGCCAGACAACTTAGTAACATGAAAGTGACAATTGCCTACGCTTTTGGTGGGTTTCACCGATTCTTCCAAGAATAAGTATTTACTGCATTTAATATATTAATCCATGTTCTTTCCTCACAGCGAGCATCTTGCTCCTTGGCTTCGCCAATATCGCCAACGGTTCGGATTGTGGTTGCACCACGACATCTCCCAAGCCCTGCCCAACAACGGCACCGACTTGTGCGCCAACAACCACTACGACAACAACTACTTGTGCGCCACCCACAAGGCCACCTCCATGCACAGAAGCCACCACAACCACTAAAAAGCCAACAGTAAAAACCACCACAACAACCAGGAAGACAACAGTGAAAGCCACCACAAAGAAACCCACCGAAACAACCAGAAAGACAACAGTAAAAGCCACCACAAGAGGGACCACCAAAACAACCAGAAAGACAACAGTAAAAGCCACCACAAAGAAGCCCACCACAACAACTAAACGTACAACACCAAAGACCACCAAGACAACTAAACGTACAACACCAAAGACCACCAAAACAACTAAACATTCAACAGTAAAAGCCACCACAACTAAACGAGCAACACCAAAGACCACCACAAGAAAACCCACCAATAAGCCATGTGGCTGCAAGCCCTGCGGCCCTGGAGGTGAACCCTGCGATGGATGTCCTAAGAGGGATGCACTTTGCCAGGATCTTGTCGGCATGACTCGCCAGCTCGAGCGCAGGATCCGCCAGTGCGTCTGCGGTGAAAAGCAATGGATGTTGTAAAGCGATGAAGGATCGTTCGATCCACTCCCATACTAATCGATGTGATTCCACCCCTGCGAAATCTATTTGGTAGGGAAGACAGCCCAGGATTTTCTCTAAAGCCACTAGCCACAGTTTTTGTTTCTGTCCTAATTGTACTAATTGTTTCTGTCAATTGTCTTGACATTTTTAACTAAATAAAGATTTTATTGTTATTGCAAAGAAACTAGCCTTTTTTGCACAAATTGCTGATTCCAATTTTTTTTTAACAAAGATAAAAGCTTTATAAAGCTGACCGAACTCATAACTGTTCTTACAACATAAAAAACTATACTTACTAACGGTAAGTTCCTAATACAATTTGTACTAGATCAGAATAGTCTGAAAGGTTGTAAAAAGTAAACTGAAGACTTAGTTCAGGTAAGTAAAAAAGGAAAGTTGCATTTTTAAGATGTTTATTTTGAAGGTATAAATGTGTCCAGATTAATGTGCGGTTTTTCTGCGGGTCACGACTACTTTAGTCTTGTGGGTACTAGTGGTATTGGATGCAGAAGCCGCCAATTGGATGGCCAAGGCGATAACGAGGAATACGTAGAGGAACTTCATCTTAAATGATCCTTGAATATTTGGCAACTTCGGAAGCTCAAATGTGGTGATAGAAACTGTTGTGATTAACTGATTCGAAATCAAAATCTTTTATAGGAGAATTCTTTCACAGTTTACTTCCTTATTTGATGCTAATAAGCCCACATATGAAAACAATAATTGGGGAAATTGATTTCGTTGGTAACATATTATTTGCTTAATGTCAATATTACGATATCAAACATTTGCACACAATGGTTTACCGCCATGATAAAACAACTGTTTAATTACGTACAATCGCATTTCAACTAAAGTCAAAACATAAACTACAATAAATAACATTTCTGATGTATGTAAGGAGTTTTGATTTAAATATTTGAATATGGAATAAATATTTTGATAATACTAATTTTATTTTTGTTATATTATTAATATAACATAAGTAAATATTATACATTTACAGAATATATAATAACATTATTATATTATATTAATTTAATATTTAGTAATACATATATTTTTTCAATGTCTTAGCTAGCCATATATTATCTTTAATTTTAAAAAGTATTCTTTTAATTATTTAGAAAGTAGTCTACGTATTACTTTGACAGAGTGGACCTACTTTCATAAAAATGATATAGTTATATATATCTTAAAAAAAATAAATTTAAAAAACTTCTAAGGCAGAGATTTAAAAAAAATTCGTTATAAAATGAAAACAATAATATCTCTATTTCATATAAGAAATCCCATAAGCGTCCCATAAATAATGGTACATTTTTATTCAAACGCTTTAATTGTTACTTTAATTGTTACTTTACTGTCAAACGAACTACTTTGCCATAATTTTATCAAGATTTATAATTAAAGCTATTGTGTGTGCGCCTTTGGTGATTGCCTTCATACATATGTTCAAATTATTAAATAACACATTCAACATCCGTATTTTAAGCAGAATATGTAGAAACGAATATAAAAACTAAAATAAAATAAACCAAAATAATAAAAACAAAAACTGCGTGAATTTACAATTCACATTATGCAACCGAAATTAAAAAAAGGAGCAAATCATTTTTTTTCGTGTTTATTTTGAAGGTTAATAGAAGATAAATGTGTCCAGATTAATGTGCGGTTTTTCTGCGGGTCACGACAATTTTATTCTTGTGGGTACTAGTTGTATTGGAAGCTGAAGCCGCCAATTGGATGGCCAAGGCGATGACGAGGAATACGTAGAGGAACTTCATCTTTAATTAATCTTTGGATGCTTCCCAAATGGTAGTAGAAACTTTTGTGGTTAGCCAATGTGAAACCATCAGCTTTTATACATTAATTTGAACGTTGTTTTGTTCTTGTTTAAAACTTATTAGCACATATGGTTGATATTCGGTTTGTGATGATTTCCTTATTGAGATAATAAGACTCTTAAGTTGGTAAAATATTATTAGCACGCTACCAAACATAATGAAACAGCTGTTTCAGACTTGAACGTAACCAAAGCAAATATATAAAAGTAGTAATTGTAATGCATCGAAAATGCTAGAATTTAGCTTTTTAATATGGCAATTTTATAATTTAATATATAAAAAGAAATAATTTCAAGGACTTTCTTCCTGTATATGGTGTTTTCGATTTGTAATGCGTTATTTGCCTAGGAATAAATCAGAACCTGATGTTGTTATTTAATTATTTGTCGAGATCCTCGAAAATCAGTTACCTGATTTCTAAGTAGGACTGCAAGTCCAAGTACATATGTATTTATGCAAGAAAGCAAAAGGGAATTTTTCGAGATAGCACACTTACGTCTGCGATCCTTAAAACCATTTACATTATTAATCAGGATCACCGATTCGATCTGGCCATGTCCGTGTGAAAGTCGAGTATTGGGGACCTATAAAATCAGGAAAGCAACGCAAGTTTGTTTCAGAACTTTACAACGCCCACTCTAACGGCCAAAAACCGCTCAAAACTCTCACAATTACACTTTTACAAAATATTTTGATTTTTAATTTATATTACTATTATTCTTTATTATTCTTTAATTTAATTTATATTTGGTACTGCCACTCTCCAGTTTTAAAAATGAAATTAAAATGTAGAACAAAATTTATAAAAGAATAATACATATTTTTTAAAACATTTTTTCTTTATTTAAAAAAACTTTATGCAGCTTAGTTTTTCTTGTGGGTAACAATCACGATGGTCTTGTGGCACCTCTTCGGGTGCTTGCACTTCCTCTTGGGGATGCGGGTGTGGCACCAGTTGTTGCCCTTCCAACAACGCTTCTTGTGGGTGGAAGCGGCGGTTGTCGTCGTGGTGGTGGCATCGGTGGTGGTGGTCGTTGTAGTTGTGGCATCGGTGGTTGTTGTAGTGGTTGTAGTAGTTGTACTAGCAGAGGAAGCCAGTTGGATGGCAAGGACAATTAGGGCTACCACGAATAGGAACTTCATCTTGGATGTTGTAGGGTTGAAAAGCGGCGAAGTGCTGTTGTGATTGACTGAAGTTGGAGTCGCCCCATTTATAGTTCCACAGTAATTTCCGGATTTAACTGTTCCAGAAACCTAAATATTTGGGTGTCAATACACCAGCTTCGCAAGCTAAGTAAATGCTGTACCAAATATTAGCTTCGCACTAATGACAGCCCAAACTTAAGCTATAATTTGGGAAAAAGGTATTGTCTGTTTTATTGCTTGTATATTTGTATTGGCATTCAAAATGTGATTTCATATCTATTACTTTGTCATGGTAAATTGGCAAAGTTTTTAAGTAGATGTGGCCTCCAATTATTTGTGCATTTCAGCACGAAACTGCGAAACGGATGCCGTTTCATTTTGGTCCTTGAACTCAGTCATTAGACTCTGCCAAATAGCTTCGAATTTATCAGTTGGTACAAGACTTCTGAATATACGTTCGATTTCTCCTTTGGGCCGCAAACAGGTGAAATCACCAGGTGTTAGGCCACGTAAAGTGGCCAAAACCGGTGTTATGAGATCCTTGACACTCGTTTTATGCTCTTTGAGATTCCGGTTTATTGTATTATCATCCTTGAACTTCTTTTGACGATCGGCGCAGAGCAGGTGATACGTGGTGTCCAGGCAACTGACATCGGAAACATTGGTCAGGTTACCTGTTTTCGGCAGAGACTTCTGAATCGAGAGAAGACGGAGAAAATCGGGGTAATTCACCCGCTCCGTGGCACATCCCTCGTCCACAATCATCCGGAAATTGGACAAGGCCAGACGGATTTTGTGCGCATCCAGGCGGATGTGGAAGCTTCTGAAGATTTCTAAGATGCGTGCCAGTGGCAAGTGACCCGTCTTATCCGTATCACTCCTCTCCAGCACCGAATTTAGTACGTACTTGTGAAATTCAAGGGGATTCCTCAAACTGTGACGCTTTTTGTTCAAATAGCGTATGGCATCCAGCAGTCGGTTGGTTTTGTCGCACGGTTCGATATTATTAAGCAGCATCTTCACATCGCCATTGCTGCGCAGTGGAACACCGAAAGTGATATCGGGCACCGCATAAGTGTACCTACAGAAGTCTAAAACTATTAAACAGAACCAAAAATATGCAAATCATCTAAGGATTTAACTCACTTTTTGTTTCGCATGCCGAGGGGCGCCTCGGTGCGGTTCAGAAAGTCCACTTGTGCCTTGCCAATGACCTTCAGGTGGTTTTCACCTTCCACAAGACAACGTTTCACTTTGAGTCCAAAGTCGCCGAGTGTGTGAAAATTTCCAGAAGGTGACTTTCGATCAAATGGTTGGGAATATCTAAAAATATTTAAGTTGCTCCTTAGATTTGCCGAATATTTGAAATATCCCAGAGATTAACCTGCGATTGACCTGCTCAGAAGGAAAGTAGTGATTGTGGCTGATGATGTACTTGTCGTGGAAAGCCTCGTACTCCTTGTTCACTTGCTCCGCCGATTTGGCCGGCAATATAACGCCATAAAGGGATTCAGATTGGCCTGGACTTGATGGACTTCCGAAGGTTTGGCTTGTATTGGTAACGCTGTCCGGCTTGGAGTACGTCTTCTTCACCTCGCCCAAAGTGGATTTTCTGAAGTACATTTCCTCGTAGAACTTCTCCTTGAAGGACGTAAAGCGGGACTTCTGCAGCTCGCTGCTAAGCAAATCCCGGATGCTGCTGCTGGGAAGAACTGAACCAGCCGGAAGATGGTTTGATTTTTCATTGATTTGTCCGCAATAGCGCCTCACTAGACTCTCAGCCAATTCTTCTGCATTGCTAATACTTAGACAAACTTTTACACCTTCCTCGCCATCTAATCCAGAGGTAGACAATCCCGCAGCCGGAATATTTGCGTTTCTGTCTATAAAGTGTCCCTTATTGGCCATGTTAAATGAGTGTATTTGTGTATATAGTGTGGGTTCAGAGAACAAAGTACTGACTGATAAAGCAGGACATCTTAAATAAATAAATAATTGTATTTATTGGTCTTGTAAATGAGTATGTTTACATGTCAAATAATTTATGGCTTAGTATTAGTTCAACTGTAGCTAGTCTTCTAGTCTATTGTACACGGTACTAGTACATCATTGCACGTCTCTCTGGCCGCGGAGATGGCATCTGGTTTTTAGTGCAGGTGGTGGTTTTTGTGCAGGACAAAGTCCCACGTATCCTTCCATCGAAGATTTCGAACCTCATTTAAGGTCATTTTTTTCGCACCATAACTAAATGGTATAAACTTCGAGAAAATGCTGAGCACGCCCACCAACCACAGGATTAGCATGAGGCGATACAGGCGCACCAAGTGGACACCACGCCCGGTGCAGAAGCGTCTGAGCAGATAGTCCAGATGATCCGCAACAAAGCACAATAGAAGTAGCTTAAACACAAAGGCTGGCAAGTAATTGTGCAGGAAAAGTGTACGATCCACACAGAAGTACGGCAGATAGTGCATCACGTAGCCCATAAAGAAGGTATCACCGGCAATGATGAATCGCTGCCACTCCTGCTCCGAAATATCAAAGCAAAGTCGTTGCCGCCGCATAGCGTAGAAGGCGAGTAGTCCGGCGTAGACAAGTATTGCCGTAGTGGCTGTGTACCAGATGAGTACGTTTCCCAGCAAATAGATCTGCGCACTGGACTTTGAATCCAACCAGTAGGCGATGCCCTTGTCCATCAGCGGCCACTCGTGCGGCATCGAGCTGTACATGTGACTTGGCACTGACTTCGCTTGGAACAGCATCTTGGACTGCAGCTCCAGTAACTTGGCCCAGAACGAGATGAGCGTCCGCTTTGTGGGTATCATTTCGGCTGTGAGCATCTGGCGCTCTCGCTCCCGGTGGTCTTCAGCTATAAAAGGTTAAAATAACAATTACTTATTGTTTTCATATCGCTCAAAGATGACTTACTCTGTGTATAGCGATGCTCCTCAACATTCCAGATGGTATCTTCGTGTATTCCCTTTTCACGATCCGCCACCACCTCGTGCTGATTGAAACCCCATTCGGGAAGTTGGAGTCCGCTGAACTTCAAGGAGGCTTCTGTGGACACGTGAACGAGGCGGACCTCCGACTTGATGGCATGCCAAATGTCACCCTCGGAATCGCGATTCAGAATGTCCACGCGCCACAGCAGCTCACCGGCCATCTTGATCTCGTAATCTATGTAACAGCTGACCTCCTGGCACTGCGGTGTCATTGGCGCAGCCACATCGTGTGAGTTCAGTGCTCGGCTCGTGATTCCATGAACCAACTGTATAATTTCACCGTGCCGGATGATATCCGGCTCATCTCCCACCACCAGGTTTTCCTTTGTTGGTCGCTTAACCAGCCACCAGTTGTTCACATCCTTGAAGGAGTAGCAGGTGACCTGCTGCTGGTGCGATGAGCCCCTCTTGTCCGGGTACCGCACCGGATAGACAGCTGCATGCGAGTGCAGCCAACAGGTGCGTCCGTGGGTATGGCGCAGTGTGATTTGGGAGCCATGAACAACTGCCAATGGCTGTCCTTGTGTGATCGATGCCAGTCCTCCATCCAACGAGGCTTGAAACGCGCTAGTCATGATGCTATCGTGCGGTCCAGCCCGGTATAGCGTCTTGAAGTGGACATAGAAGACTCCCACATAGACGGCTAATGGAATGCCAACGAAGATTAACAGGCGACTTATGGCATGCATCCATAGTTGGCGATCTAGAAAAAGAAAGGTTTTAATTTGATTTATTCAACCTCTTTTAGCATATCAATGATCAACATTACGTATACGTTATGTTGACTCTAATGGAACAATGAATTTATTTTAGGCTCGTAGAACATGAGTTGTGAATCTCGAGAAATGCGTTATCTTACCGGTGAGATCGGCGTCGTAGAGCAGTTGCCACAGGTGTCGACACAGCAAATAAAAGGCTAGCCCCAGTGCCAGGAATCCAACGTACTTTACTGTGCCGGCGGCTCCCAAAAAGACGGCGGCAGTCGTTCCACTAAAGAACCATTCCAGGCTGCCCAGGCGACTTCGTTGGAAGCGAAGCAGACAGGCGATGCCCACTGTGGTGGCCAGCAGCAGCATTGATTCCATGAGAACGAAGCGGGATTGCGTCAGCAAGGAGTTGTCCAGGACCACAAGCAGACCACCCAAGGCGGCAGACCAGCGACTGAGTTTGGCCTCCAGCAACAGATTGTAAACGGCGGGGGCCAGTAGACTGCCGCACATGGCTGGCACAAACCGGAACCAAAAGATGGGCATTTCCGGCGCATAGGGCTCTCCAATCCGGTTGAAGGTGTAATTACCATCGTAGCCAGCCAGGCTGACCAGTCCGGCGATTAGCTGTTTGCCCAGTGGCGGATGTTGATCGAAGAAGAAAATGTTGCGCATGTACATGGAGATGTACTTGCCGTAGTGCAGTTCATCGAATCTGTTGGGTAAAGAGTATTGTAATATAATTCTTGAATTCTTCAAGTGATTAATGTATTAAGTAAAAAATACATATAAACAAAATATCATAGAAATTATTCTGTGTGTATTTTTCTCTCTCAGTGACCCCATTTGCCTGGTTTGTTATTGTTTTTCTACTCACACGATGTGTGGCGGCGTTGCCAGCTTGTAGAAACGCGTGCCGAAGGCCAAGAGAAAGAGAGTCCAACTGAAGAGATCGATGCTCAGGTTAACGGTAAATGGCTGCGTACTCGCACTAGCGGTTTTTCTTTCAGCTGCAGATGCTGCGCCTGCGCTGTTCTTGTTGATCTGTTTTTGGCAGGAGAGCGAGCGAGACCGAGAGGGCGAGAGCGAACGTGAGAGTGAGCGCGAACGATCGGAGGTTGGCGAGGGGGAGGCTTGTTTTGGCGTCGGTACCGGCGTTGGAGTCGCAGTCGGTGTCGGCGTTGGCGTCGTGTGCCGGTTAACGCTACCGCGCAGCGGCGCATTCAAATGACAGTTGACGTCGACGCAGCAATTGAGCATTGTTAGAGCACGAGCACCGTTACAGCACAGTGGTGAAGGTGAGTTGCTGTGTGTCGTGTGTTGTTGTTGTTGCTTCGAGTTTGTTGAACGGCTGCGAAAGTGAAGTCTTTCGTTTGACTCGCAGCTCATATCGCTGTCCGTCCATTGTTGTTGTTGTTGTTGTGGTTGCTGCTTCACTTTGGCCGTCTTGCGGCGCTGTGTAATTGTATTGGTGTAGGTGGCAGACATAGCGGCTTCCTAGTTTTTGTTATTTTTTCAGTGTGCGATTTGCTCTTCGTAAATTAGCGGGCATTTCTTCCTCGCATTGTTTTGCCTACCCACTTTCACTGATCAATTGGCAATCGCTAAACATGATATAATCCAAACGATCGCTTGTTTCACTTTTTGTTATGTTAATTTCTTATTTTGCCACGTTTTCCTGCTAACAAAAAAACTGGTTTTGCACTTTCTACACTCCACTTGTCTCGCTGTCTCTTCGCCTTGCAGCCTTCTTGGTCGATTTGCATTTACATACAAATGATCGCCAGCTGTTGAAGAAAGTTTCGATGCCGAATTATTCCCACAAACACACACTCACGGAAGTGAAATAACTATCTTTTCCCGGCCGAACGCTTTCTGACCGAAATCGCAACCTGCTCGCTAAAGATCTCGCGACGCACTGACTTGGCTGAATCTGAATGGACTGAACAGATCCGCGATGGCTCTCTTTCTTCTGCGCAGGCGCTGCCGCTGCCCTCTGTGCACAGTGGGTCGATTTCCCACAACTCGCTGCCAAATTCAAAGGCGGTTCTAAAGTATAAAGTGAATGGATGAAATAAATTTTATTAAAACTTATGTTCTCAGTACATATGTATATGCACATACATAAGTTCCTTACAATATAAAAACATAATAGAAACAAGAAAAAAAAATATACTATGTATTTATTATAAAGCTTTATTTGCACTAAAGCATTTCTATTTCCTTACGAAATATTTATTCGTTAAATATAAGTGGAAATATTATCAAAATAGGAATTAGGTCCCAACTTTAAAGACAGAAAACTCTAAAAAACATTTTTGGACTGATTTTTTTTTAAATTTGCCCATTGTGCGGCTGCGCTGAATGCGCATGGAATGCGGTTCGGCTGCTGGGGCCCTGTCTCTTTCTCTTTCCTCACCTTTTCTCTGCATCCTCGGTCTCCTTGATTCTTAACCCATTTCCCGTTTTGTCTGTCAAGCCTAGTGATGCTGTGTTGTAAGTGGAAAGAGCCAGATTTTAAAGTACTGATATATGATCATTGAAGGACCCAACATTAAATTAATATAGAATATGTCGAACATAAATACCAAGGCTATAAAATCAGTAAACAACTCAACATTTATTTAATACTAATCATGACTATCAAGGCGCAGTTATTAAAACTCGGAAGTTTAGTTTTCTGAAGATATTGTGTATATTGTTTTATTATAAAATTCCTAGCTATCTTTGGCTGGATTCAATCCATACCTGCAGCACTAGATATACATGCAAAAAAAATCTCCCTGTTTCTGCTCTCTCTCTTTCTCTCCCTTGAGTGATTGTCGCCGAACGGAGTCTGCAAAACCAAAGAATAACAACATTACAATTAAACACCATTTATTGGCGACATAAAAAGAGGTTGTTTGGTATTTAGCTGCTAAGTATGTGTGTATGTATGCTTGTGTGTGAGGGGACCGTATAAAGCACGCGTCACAGGTGGAGAAGTGGAAATATGGGAACCTGTTCTTTGATTATGACCTATTCTATAGGCCATGTTTCAAAGTTGTGGGTACTTGAATGACCTATTGGCCTTATTTTGTTGCACCTCTCAATGAATCTCGAAGTTATCAAAATAAGACTTTTTGGCTTTGCATCCGACGTATGACATCAGTTTGCGTATTACTGTTTTGATTCCACAATATTAGCTAAACGGCTTAAAACTGGTTCTACATAATAACTAATTCGCATGAGATGGTGTGCTTTTTCTTCCCACTTAGTATGTGTACCTATACAAATGATACAAAATGACATTGTGCAACATATAATATTCTGCCCAAATCCAATATCATAATTTTTAAAAATAATTAAAAGGTAACTATGTGTAGAATAAATGTAAATTAAAGTTCCCTTTTTGCTTACTATATATGTACATATAAGGTATTTAAGGTACATTATATATAATTTTATTGCACGCTTTATTTAACGCGTTGTGTTACCCTTGATATTATAATGTACATATATATTTAGAAAGTATAAATATAAACAGCTGAAACTCTAAAGCAGCGTCAATGTGTTTCATTCCAAATTGAACTTCCTAAAATATCTTTAATGTTTGCACAACTGTTTGAGGTAGGCATAGAAATGTGCAAATTTTTATTTGAGTGACCTGGTTTCTAAAATAGGCCTAAAGTTCTAGATCAGATAACATTTCACATAAGGTTCTCACGCTTATACAAACAAGCCCAGATCCGTCAGGTGTTTGATTTGTCAGCTTCCCAATGGAATATAAATAGTGCTCCATTCGGACCAGTAAAGCATCAGTTGATCATATCCAACTACCAGACATCAACATGAAGTACTCCTGTGTCCTGCTCCTTTTGGGCACCGTTGCCTGTTTCCTGGTGAGCCTGTCCAGTGCAACTACCACGACCACAACCACGACAGATGCCACTACCACGACCACTACAACCGCCGCCTCGTCTTCGGACACCACTACCACGACAGCTTCGTCCTCGGACACCACCACTACCACGGAATCATCCTCCTCCAAAAAGAAGAAGCACGTGTTCAGCTACAAGAACAAGAGACACGAACCCAAGAAGAAGATCACCATCCACAGAAAGAAAAACCGCAGGGACTAAACATCTTTAGATATCTACAGACCCGGTTACGACCAATGTGAACTCCGACTCCCGAAGCCAACCGCCATATCATTATTCCGTTATATTTATTATTCTGTTAACAAACGTACCTCTAACTTACTATAATTAAATTCAAAAATTTATTTAAATTCAAAAAATTAATTTTATTTAAAAATTATTTTAATATTTTATTATTTAAAGCGGGAATGGTTTTCAGATTTTCTTTACTTATACAATCGTCAAGTTTTGAAAGCATTCACAGCGGGTAAAAATTTTAGAAAATAAGCAACAAATTATTAAGTTGCTATTAAAAAAAATGAAACAGATAGTAAACAAGTTCCAATTGATTTCACGTTTTAACTAAGTAAGAAAGATTCAAGAGTTTTCTCAAGTGTGAAAATCATTATGATAATATATGATAAAACTCACTTCTCTTATATTGTTATTTTCTTTACTGAAATGTTTTAATGTTTGCAAAATTTAATTTTATAATATTCAGTATAATATTTACTTGTATTATTTCTTGTAATACAAAATAAAAGTAATCCCAAAAATCCATCATAGTATTATATTATATTTTAATTGTATATATGCCATTTTGCTTAGAATTATTTTTTTTAAATTTGTAAAGAAATTTAATGTTGAAAGTTCTATATACGAGTATGAATATACTTAGCATAACCCTTTTTTTTATGAAATATTTAAAAAATGGGTTTACTTTTTTGCATAAGTCTTTATTTAAAAATATAGGAATAAATATGTAGAAGAAAGGATTTTTTGTAGCTAAAACGAATAAAAATCGAAAGTCCTAACATGTAGTTATATATAAAAATCAATGTATTGAATTAAATTTTCTTTAGTTTATTAATAATAAGTAAGAGGTTTGTTTACAGAATAATAAATATAGTGGAATAATGATATGGCAGTTGTCTTCGGAAGTCGAAGTTCACATTAGTTGTAACCGGGTCTGTAGATATCTAAAGATGTTTAGTCCCTGCGGTTTTTCTTTCTGTGGATGGTGATCTTCTTCTTGGGTTCGTGTATCTTGTTCTTGTAGCTGAACACGTGCTTCTTCTTTTTGGAGGAGGATGATTCCGTGGTAGTGGTAGTGTCCGAGGACGAAGCTGTCGTGGTAGTGGTGTCCGAAGACGAGGCGGTGGTAGTGGTCGTGGTAGTGGCATCTGTCGTGGTTGTGGTCGTGGTACTTGCACTGGACAGGCTCACCAGGAAACAGGCAACGGTGGCCAAAAGGAGCAGGACACAGGAGTACTTCATGTTGATGTCTGGTAGTTGGATATGATCAACTGATGCTGTACTGGTCTATTTATATTCCTTGGGTGAGTTAGAAACACGAACATGTGTCGGACTTGGGTTTATTTGCACTTCGTGAGAACCTTACGCATAATAGCATTTGGTACAGATATTTGGCTCTGCTTAACTAGGCTAAGCAAATACTAATTTGCAAAGAACTTATCCTATCACTAGACAGTTGTATCAACATTAAAGCTATTTTGGGGACCGATTCTACGGGCGCGTTGTGACGAATGCCTCTTACAATACCAAGAACGCTCGGCAAAACAAATAAAGTTATATGGGCTTATTATCTTAGCCTGAATTAAATAGATGTTAATGTGCATAAATGTTATTTTTGTATTTATCAAAAATTAAGATTTTAATTATACTTATTAGTTAATTAACTAATTAGTTAATTGCATAGTTTGTTAATAAATAACATTACATTAGGATTGTATTTTAAAACGGTTGAAACTCTTCATAATTGTGAGTTATTCTCTGGCTCTACACAAAGCTTACACAAGTCTCCCCTGTTATTAACATGATGCTGTGAAATGAATCGACAGGACGAACGAAAACAGCAGACAGAGTTCCGTAGGGCGAGAGAGCAAGGACGAGATGCATATAGAAAGAGAGCGTATTTAAAAATCGGGTGTGAGTCCGAGTTCAGCACAAACCTGATATTTTTGAGTATGAGTGGCACTGTGGATTGGTTTGTGGGTGGGTGGCAGACTGTGGCTGTGGCTCGGGGAGTGTCTGCTCCACCACTGCAACTTTGAGCTTGGAGCAGTGCAGGACAAACAGCCAGGACCCCCCTTAAAAAGCACCGGAGAGGCGAGGGTCGTGGTTGTGCCTACAGGAAGGTCCTTGCAACTGCAACAATAAACGGGGCCCAGATGCGGCAAGGCTGCTCTGCTGGCGGCGGATTGGTTGCCGGGCTTAGCGGTGTGGCTGTGAGTCCTGTGTGCCCCAACACCCTTCACCCTTCACCCACCACCCGCGCCCACACTCGCCATTCGCCTCGCGGCCTGCACAAGTGCAAGGATATTGTCGCCACCGCCTGCTCTTGCACTTGCAATAAATTTGCTGAATTCCAACAGCATCAAATCGAAATTAATACCTAGAGTTTTGCATTTTTAAGCACTTACTAAATAGCTCAATATATCAACATCTTTGTAGTACTGAATTTAGTAACATATATATACTAAGGATATTAGAAAGTTAAAGGTAAATACGGAAAAACCGCGAAAAGTATTATGATATCATGGGAAAAGCGTTCAAGTAATAATAACAATAACTTATGAGTAAATTTATATCTATTAAAATATTCATGTTGCGGAATAAAAATATTAAATTTAATTTAATTTATTTTCTAAAAACCTTTGTGGTCGCAGTTTTGTAGAGTTCAAATGCGATCTGACGTGGATGTTTTTTTCTCAGTACCCTGCAGCTCCTGCATCCTGAACCTCCGGTCGTTCCCGTTTCGGTTTCTGTGCCTGCATCGTTGCAGCATCGCTGTTGCTGTTGTGTCTCGTTTTCGCCGGATGGATGGGTTGGGTGGATTGGGTGCATCGGTTGGGTGGGTGCATGCTGATGGTGTTTGCTTGCGTGGAGGCGGGAGGTGAAAGCTTTCGGTGGGTGGAGCTCACTGGTTGGGTATTTGCTGCCTGCCGTGTGCCACTTTGGCCATGTTCGTGGCCGTGGCCGTGGCCTCGACTCATGCGCTCGTTCTCGTTTCCCTGCAGCTTCACAACTCAACTCAACTGAACTCAACTCCAGCCAAGGCCAAGCCAACTGAGCCAGCAGAGGACGACGTCGCCGGCGATAATGTGGCACAATGACATTGCCATTGAACTAGGTCGAGGACGTGGACGTGTTCCCTTTTGGCCACCGCCACCGCTTGTTTGGTTAATGTCTGCCTCCGTCTTCGTGGCATGTTTCTCGTGGGTGGTGGTGGCACCACCGGCACCCAAACCTCACTGGCCTCATCTTGCGGCGAAATGCGGATTGCGGTTGGGGCCAGTGGCAAGTGGCAAGTGCAATGCAGATGCTGCTCTGACTTTTAACTTTATTGAGCGCGCGGACTTTATCTGCCACAGATTAAATGTTGATTTACGAAAGCAACTCCTAATTGTTGAATAACGTGGTTCATAAGAGGGTCATATACTAATATTAAAGACTTATAAAAAGTAGTTATTTTAAGTAGGCATAACATTTGTTAAGGAGTGTATATTTTATACTTTTTTTAAAGCTTATCACAAAAACCTTAAAATGAAAATGTAAGCTAGGATCCACGGCCGTTTAATATATTTATTGTAATAAATAAATGTTATTAGTAGCATACTAATTTGGAAAATAAGTACAATGATAACAGTATTTAACTAGATTTCTGTATTAAAGTAGATTGTATTAAGCGAGGTTAAGTAACTTTAATTTTGTCAACGCTTGTCAATGGCATTGAATTAAATGCAGAACGAGTGAATGATTTCATAATCAGTTTTTCGATTCCTTTGAGAAACTCCATTCAGCATCTTGTTCGTGCAGAAAGATAGATGCTGCAGTTGATGACATTAGACGGAATGTCCGAGTATTGCCGGAGATTAATGGAATTTTGCCAAAAATAAAGCCGACAAAGACGGCTGGCAATCAATTAAAATGCATAGACTGCAGTCGGCCTAATGAATGCTTTTTCTTCGATGTCCAGACAGTTTCATCTGCAGCCGTGCCGTTTTGTGGCAATTGCAAGTTTTGGGTGTTGCGGACTGGTATCCATCCGACTATTATGGATGTGTCTGCGCTTTGTCTAAGTTCTTGTTTTTGGGTAGACGCGTCGGCTTGGGGACGAGTTTTATTTATTTTAATTTAAATGAAATTTATTTTATGCACACTTGTACACACACACACAGATGCTGTTTTTTTGAGCGGCTAGTCAAAAGCTAAGGGTTGATTTTGTACATTTATATATGCACATGGATTATGCACCCACACACGCAAGTGCCAAGTGATTTCATTTATGTGTAATTAAGGTGGACCTTCTAAGCAACTAACTAGAAAGGAAAATATATACTCCCTTTTGTTAAATAGATTCTAAAACTATATTCAGCTATTTTATTTATTTTTGTATTACATTTTAGATTTGCAAATAGAAAATCTATTACTCATACGCAGTGTTGACAAGGGACCGCTATTAATATATATTTTTACTCTTAAAATTAATTAATATATCCTAAAGCTTTCTACATTACTATGAAAACAGAATAAGTAGATAGCAAATGGTTGTAACACTGCCTATATTTTTTCGATGCAAATAAGATTCACCCTGTTGCGAGTCTTCCATATAGAAAATGCAACTAAAATGTTTCACATGCAGTTTGTTTTTGCTGTTTTATGGCCTGTGTCTGGCCTGTCGCCCCAACTGCTCCCACAACCAGCCCCTCAAACGCCCACCACCCCCTCGGCTGCCCGCCTGCGAACGTGGCAGACGGGCGATTGCAGTTGCAGTTGTTGCAACAACGATTGTTGTTGCCGCCTGCCTGCCTGTAGTCTGGCAAAATTTTTGCCATTTGATTGCATTTTGTTGGGCGGCGTTTTTGTGTAGAGCAGAGTTTGTTGCACTTCACCATGAAGTTAGGTGATGCAACACTCACACACGCACACACACAAACGAGCACACGATGCAGAAAAACGCACCCACACACGCACACATGCAACATAGGCCTTAGGATACTACAAAACTTCTACATACGCATTTGTCTAGGCATACAAACTGATGCATTTGTGGGTGTGTGTGGCTGTGCGTTTATGTAAAAGTGTTTTTTTTATTATATAAAATCTCTACACATATTTTATTATGTGTATACATAAAATTCCATTTTTTAGTTTGATTTTGCTTTCTGTCGTCTGCTAAAAATAATAACAAAATGGTCGATGAGCAAGTACAGTTGTGTGCAAAACGTCTCCTAGTGCAATTTCCTGTGTGCGAAATGCATTGCATACTGTTGGGCTGTGCACAAGTAACACACATTTTGGAACACAAGAAACGAAGGATGTTACCCCAAAGGGAAATCCCCCCAAGGAAGTTGGTGCCACTAGGAACACCAATAACCCCTAAAGCATCACTACAGTCAAACTTCTCTAAGTCATACTGTTCCTTTTCCATACAGTTGCAACAAACTTATGATTCTAATATTAAAATGTAGGGATACATAAGCTTTAAATTCAATTATGAGTACTATGAAATGCACCGATTCTAAAGATGTATAAAATATAGAAATTTTATTCAATCTAAGTTTTAACACCTATCCGTTAGTTTCGGTTTGAATCGTTAAAATGGGATATATGTACCTTTGGATAGTAGCCAACATGCAAGCCAACCATCTGTGCATCACCGAAAATTGTGGGTGTTTTTTTACGCGTGGGGCATGCAGCAAGTGGCAGAGGACCACCGGGCGTATGAGTTCTCCTCAGAAGGCCTCCTCCAGCCAACTGCCCACTCCCAGCTCTAAACTGCCAACTCCGCACACTCGGCCGACTGCCGACTGGTTTTGTTTAGAATTTTAGATTTTAGCGCGTTTTAGAATTTTATGAATGAATTTTTGGCGCTCGGCAGAGCTCCGCCTGCCGGCTATGGCTCCCCTTTTTTCCACACCACTTCAAATGGTTGGACCACTCGGAATCGTTTGGCTCGATTCACTTTTAGTTTTTGGTTAGTTTTCGGTTCCCCATTTGTTTTTTGGGGGTGTCGATGTGACCTTGCCGGGGTGTTCCGGTGTTGTTTAGATTTAGTTTCTATTGGGCTCCACTTGTGCTGCTCCGTTTTTGCAGTTGGCACAAATCTGTACATACAGAAGTGTAAGGACCTTAGACAAAAGTCGCTCCTGTGTCCCTTTTTTTTACATGGGAATATTGATTTAATGTATTTTGTATATGTACAGATTACGCAACTTTAAAAAGGGCAAAGGAGTACTTGCAGTAAAATAACTGAAATTAATTTGTAATACTCATTTAATTTCTTTGAAGAACAAAGATGTCTAGAAATACAACCTCTAAATTCAACTTTATAAGAAATTATTTTAAGTATACAACAACTGTAAATAATTCTCGAACATTAGAATGGAAATATTTTTAAAATGGTGGTAAATGCAAAAAACAGTTTATTGTTCCGCATTGGTTTTTCCAATAATTAATAACACAATTTTACTGTTATTATTGTACGCTGTAGGCAAAACAAAGATTCCGCCATAGCGACTGTGAGTGTCGGCTATAATTTTCCATATTCATAAATTTACATATATATATGCATTGAATACTTGTTATTATAAATCCATAGTAAAAAGAACCAATATTTCATATCCCTTACACAAAAATGTTTTCTTCGGTGGTAATTTGAGATATGGCATTGTGTTTATGCACCTAAGGAAAGGAAGGAAGAATGTGAGCTCACCACGAAGCTCCTTGAGAAAAATAAATCAATTTCTGAATTTAATTGCTTGTATACGGATAAGTGAAGAAATTCATGTATACATATATCATCCTAACTAAAATTTAACACATCCCATACCCATCAACAATTCGAATCAAACGCAATGATTTGCGTACCGCCCTTTAAGCTAAACAAAGAGTGCTTTTTGTGCAGATTCATATAAATCACATAAACACATAGGAGCACTTATGTAAATGCATATGTACTGCAGTATTTTAGTAGGTTTTGTTAGATTTGATGCAGGCAAAAATACCTTTTAAAAATGCGTTTGAAAAAAACTGTTGCATACCTGACGGCGCGCGCTCAAATTAACTAACGGGACACTGAAAATTGCAATGAGAGAATATGACTAGAGAGAGAGAGACACGAATTCCAGAGAGCACAGCATCCTAGTGTGCGAGAGATAACCGAAGGGTGCCGAAGCTAACCGAATTGAGATGAGTAGTGACGAAAGGGAGATAACAAGGCACTAGATGTAAGGTTATTAAAAGGGGGGTGGAGCATTCGGCACTAAGCCGGCGAGAGAACAAACACAAAAGCGAAAGCGAGTAGCCGGCATAGGTGCCCGTGTATGTGTTCGAGAGCGGGAGGAGTGTCATGCGTGTGTGTGTTTGTGTGTGTGGGTGTGTATGTGCACATACATATATGTATATTCGCACTGATGTGTGTGTGTCGCCTTGTCGGCAATTTAAAGAGTAAATAATTGTCTGCCGCCGGCAAACATTTGACCAAACTGCTAGTCCACCGAATGTGCCACGGTATTGGTACGGCTTGCTACTTTCGGCATCTGTATTGGTTGCCGAGTATCGGCTCTTCGTCACCAAACTCTACACAATTTTAGGCGCCGGACGAACGCACTTTCAATCAGTTAACTTTATAACGTCAGCGCCGACACTACGTTATCCGGTTCAATCGCATCAAACCGAAACAAATTGAATTAAACCCGGCGTTACGCCCCCAAAATACAAATTTTTGCACTTGTATTCGTTGCCGCGCTGCGAATTTCGTCACGTTGTTACTTTCACGCGACCAATTCGGCGTTCAACGTCAACAAAATCGCGTGAAATCGTGTGTCTGCTGAGTGTTTTCAACCTGTATTTAGCATGTTCCTTGCGTGCTTTTTAGCCAAAGAGCCGGCAAATGTGAATAAACCGCTGAGCAACTGAAAAACTGTGAGTACATAGCACTTTTCGTACATGCAAATCACTTAAGGGAAATTAATCCCGCAATTGGTCTTTTGCTGAAGCACACAACTGAAAGCGCCAAAGTTTAGTTCATTAAATGACTCGTGGTAAATCCTCAATGGTTTACACTCTGCAACAAACTATTGGGAAGCAATGTTAAAACAAGAAGGTGGAAAGTAGGTTGATTAGACTATCAGATGTTTTATGTACACTTACGCGTTTTTATTTATATAAATCTTAATGTTTAAATTACATATTCCAATTACTTTACAATAAATGATGTACGACCATTTTTTCAGGGACGTTGGTTTATCAATTTAAAAAAAAAAATTATCACTTGAAGTTGTGTGGTTTTATTCCGTAAATGTACTTTGTAAATATTTTTTTGTAAATATACTACAAATATTTAGAATTTTTAAATGACTGGAAAAAGTGCAGATTATTTCTGTAAAGCTTTTACCAAATAAGAGAAAAATAGAGACCCGCAGAATTAATATCGTCTGTAGTTTGATATATAAGTGTAAAAAATATTTAATAATGAGAAATTTTACAATGCCTAAATACACAGTTTTATTTTACAATTTTTTGTTTCAAAATATAATTTTCTCCGGAACACATCACTTTTGTGGGATAATTGCCATACCTCTTCCGAAAGTCTGGCCAAGTTCTTAAATCAGGAAACGCACTTTCGGCAAAATGCCACCTACTTAATGCGCACACAATCAGGCAATAAATCAGCATTTAATGTGCCTGCATCGAAATGCGGAGTCAGCCGACATCGACGTCATCGACATCATATGACCGCGTTTCCGAATTTCCCCGAATCTTGTGTACGTGCATTGTGTGTTTCGGCCCCGGTCCCGAAATACGAAATACGGAATGGAATACAGAATGCACGGCGCAGCACAGACGACGGGTCATGGCCACGGCCACGGCCACGGCCACGAATATGGCATTTCGGCGACTCCGGTTGCGGATACAACAACGGCTCTGGCTATGGCTGCAAACTCCGGCTCTGCCGTGCGTCGCAGTTTCACTTTCACGGCGCAAACACAGCTGCGAGGGTGGCGGAGATCTGGGCCGTGGGAGTTACGGGTGTGCCGGGCGCGACTTGCACTCAGCCTCACAGTTCGTCTTTCCCAATTTGGCGGGTGCACAGCAACGGACACGGACACGGATACGGATGCGAATACGAATACGGACACGGTTACGGCCCACTCTAACTGCCAATGACAATGTCGCACAGTGGAAAGAACAATATTTTTAGTGGAAACTCTTTCCTTTCTGCAATTTACTTTATGTACATATGCTAGTTACTTCTTTTATGCTAGTTAAAAACGATTTTTTCATGTAGACCCATAATATTTATCAACACTTTCTGAAACTCCCCGCTTGGAAGTATGCACTTTACGTATGCGCAATATTATCAAGTATACGCCACGTTATTTTAGTGTTTAACGGGGTGCATCCGAAAAGTAGGCAATATTTTTTTCATTTAACATTTTCTTCCTCCGGTTATGTTCAGAATACTCTGAATTTATAAATAAAAAGAAGAAACGTTTTGACAGCAACATATTTAAAAAAATGGTAATCGCTGTTGAGCGACATTGTCCGCCACTTGTAACACATTCTGCTTAATAAGAATGAAAACAAAATGTAAGAATGAAAAGGTTTGACCGGTGGAATACGTCAGGATGCGTCGACTTGCTGCATGTTCGCTTTCAACAATACCCCGCCGCCATAACAACCACTACGACGATGATGATGGCGATGGTGATGCAATGCCTGAATGCCGGAAAGGCGTCGAAGTGCCCACGCACACAATGCCCACACCCACACCCACACCACCCACCACTGCACATCCACATGCGCATCAGCGAGTTGCACTTGCCGAAAACATCCGCATCGGCCCCACTACCACTTGCCACTTCTCCAGCCGCCTCTTGCCGCCGACACTCTCACTCTCCGATTCAGAAATGTGTGAGTTCTCGGCGCTTACTCGCCACCGATTGCAGCACAGCCATTTACACTCCAATAAATATTGTCAGTTTTATGTTATAAAGAGATATGTAAAATATATCCATTTATCAAAAGTTTTTATTTAACATAAACTGAACTGCAATTTGGAATTCTCCTTCAAGTGCTACTGAACTTCAAATGATATTTTGAAATGCTTAAAATATCTGTAGCGAGCATATCACATATTTAAAAACTGTTAACTAGCATTTGCTCTCCGTGTAGGCCTGAGTGCAGTTACCTCTGCTCCTGCGTATGGCAGATGTTTGGCAGTACATGTGGGAGTTCGAGTGGAAGTGGGAGTGGAAGTGGGAGTGGTAGTGGAATGGGGAGTGTCTCCGGGTCTGGGAAAGCCGGCCTGCTGTAGTAGGCTGTGGTAGGCTGACTGCCGGGGGCATCGCATCGCAAAGCTACGTCATCTACATCGCCATCGTCATCGCCATCGTCATCGCCATCGCCACCGCCACCGTGTCGGGATTCGTGTGCGTGGCCTGATTTCGTCGATTGGCCTTGTGCGGGTTTCAGTGTCAGGAGCGCAGCATCTTTGTTTTGGTTGCACTTGTTGTTGCTGCGACTGCGACTGCGGCTGCTGCTCGACTTGGCCTGCATACATGCAAATCACGCACACACACGAAGTGCAGTCCTCGGAGCAGGAGGTCCTCTATGCGGGAGCAGGTCCTTCATGTCTGGAGGACGGTGAAGTGGGCATTTGTGCGCTCTTGCTGGGTTAGATGGCCAAGTAAACAGAGCTCAAAACTGGGTTGGAAGTGATGCAATTTTTTTTAAAGCCAACTGTTGTGGAACTAATTCTTGCTATTTTTTATTTAATGTACTTTTTATAATAATTTAATGTACTGGAATTTATATAATTATTTCCTATGACAAGTAAGATTTTCTATCAATAAGTTTTGCCACCATAAAGAATAACTTTGTAATATATATAATTTCTTCTAATTTTTAGAACACTGTTAATCTTATTAGCCACGCTGATTTTTGTCAGTATCAGAAAAAGTTATTTCTACCAATTTGTTCAGTGCTGCAATGAATGTATACCTATTCTCATTAACATTTTGTTGTTTAGTCGGATCAGTTCTAAGTCGAACAAAATATCAAACAGGTGACTCGTTTAACCCTAGAAAAAATTCCAATATAATTTTGAAAAATTCCCAGAAAACAGCTACCAAGTTGTGGGCGTAGATTGTGGGGAAAATGAGTCAGTAAGTTGCATGATTATCAAATGCCCGGATGATCAATATTGTCCGGCGGCGAAATTCTGCTATAATCCCAAGTGCGTTTGCCGCAAAGGATTTCGACGACTCAATGGATATTGTGTGCCGAAACACAGCTCTCTGCATCTCAACAAAGTTAAGTTGGAAACGGCTTTACTGGAAATGCCATATAGCGAGCTATAATTTCGAAAGATCTAAAAGGAATTGCAAATTGTTTCCTATTTAGCATCCACTTGGTCTTGCACATGATCAAAAAACCTAATTTAAATATGTAAATTAAATATATAATATTACTTCAAGAACTTATTTTAATATACTTTTTCACTTTTCAAAATATTGATTGTACTTTCGTTTTTTCTATTTAAAATTAACTATTTCATTTTGATGAAATACACTATCATTATCTGACAAGAGATTCATCCAAGAGATATGTTATGCCAATATCCTTTCGCAAAGGCAAATAGAGTGTGTTTTTATGCCAGCCACTTTGCGAGAGTGTGGAGCCCCAATTGTTGGCTCTCGCCGTTTGTTCTCGCTCTGCTCTCTCCCGCACACGAGCGTAGTTAGACCAACTAATGCCAAATGGGTGGATCGGATGGCGGGGTGGGGGGTTTTGGGGGCTGGTGGCTGGTGGCTTGGGGCGCTATTGTGGCCGTGTGCCGGCTGCGAAAAAGCCGAGTGCCGAGGCTATATGTCTCGTGGCGGAGAGAAAAGTCGGAATACTATATCGCCGGGTCGGTCGGTGGCAGTCAGTTGTGAAGCTACGCCACACGCCGCCAGGTGGCTCCGTTTGTGGATGCGGCGGGTGTTATTTGCATGTGCATGTGCATGTGCACCTCAGACGGTGAGCGGTGCGGTACAGTGACGCAACCCCCCCTGACCACCCGAAAACCCCACCGGAATACCACACAATACATACTGTTTTTTTTTTTTGGCCGCACTTTTTTCGCCGCGGAGGAGGTGACCTCCAGAATGGGCTGGCAATGCAATTGGCTGCACTTTTCCTTTGTCAGCCCGCCTTGCGTTTTATTGTGTCACGGGTTCGCGCGCAGATGGCAAAAATAAACGACGACGGTGTTTTCCCAAGTGAAAGTCTGCTACTGTTAAACAACCGGCGAAATTGAAAACTTCACTTTGTTATTATTATTATCGCGTTGAGAACTGCAAATATGCATATGCGAGTGCTCAATTAGAGGCGATACTAATTTGCGTGCTTAGTGAAAATCGATATGGCGCAGCCTTTGGCTTTTGGCACATGCGAGTCAGTTTATAATGTCCCACACTGCGTATGCGTTACATGGTCGCGTTAATTTCCATTTCGCTATATTACGCTCATATTTATCGTTTTCTGATTCGCGAAATGCACTCACTGGCGGTTTAGGTCAGCCCTAACCTAATCTTAATGTACCGACACACTAAATCGCTATATAGTGGGTCGCCATCGACGAAATCCCCGCTGAAATTCAAGTCCCCCCTTCGATTTTTAATGCTCCTACCTCGGCGCCTCCCCCCTTCTTTCTCCCTCTCTCTCTCTCTGGCTCTGCCACTCGCTCTCGCTCTCTCACAGCGCGCAGGATTCGCGCTCTTTTTTATCGTCACCTCCACAACTGCAAAGTGGGCGGTGGGCGGCGATTTAGACGAAGGTGTGCGTGTGTGTGTGTGTGAGTCCTCCGGTTCGGCAAGTCAGCTAAAATAACAACAACGGCAGCGCTGTTTTCACTTTCCATTCAAAGGCCTTCTAAGCTTAAATTGTGCTGCAGTTTGCAGCCACCTTTGGTTTGTCTATTTTCGGGAAATCGACGGATTAATGGGTTATTCTGTGGTTGGCTGCTGTTGATAGAAACCATCTATGAATAAATACATAAGATCGTCTTATAAACATTGCATATTGAGCAGGTTAAAATGTTTACCACAATTTACGGTACAAAAACAGGGAAATAATTTCATATGGTAATCGGAAATATCCTGTTCTTTATTACAACCTAAGAAAGTAGATACTTAAGACCAACTAAATGAATTCCTTACTCACCCAAAAATCTCCCATTTCAGTAGCCTGATTCTCCGCGCACAAGATCCCATTGAATCCCCCTGGAATCCCCTGATAAGCTGAGAAACGAACGCACAATGAACTTCACCCCGTTTGGCAACACCTTTCCCGGCAACATTCCCGGCCTGCCGCAATTCACGACGAGCACAGCTCCGCTGGTTTCCACCGTGACTGCCGCCGTCACGGATGTGACTGTGACGGGCACCAATAATCCGCAGCAGCAACAGCAGCAGGATGCAGCCGGCGGCAGCAATCGCTACCAGCAGCAGCAGCAACAGGTAACGCATTTTGGCCAGGCCACAATGACGGCGGGCCAGGGCAGCAGTGGCAACAAGTTCCGTGGCGGCCAGGAGGATGCGCTCCAGGGCGACAAGTACAATGGCCACTTGGTGGCTTCCTCCCAGCAACAGCAGCAGCAGCAACAGCAGCAGACGCAATATGCAACTGTTGCGTATGCAAGTGCAACAGCGACGAGTGCTGCAGCGGATGCCCTTCAGGCGGGAACTTCCGGCCAGCAGCAGCAGCAGATGCAGCAGCAGCAGGTCACCGCCCCGCAGGAACTCACCCAGGATCTGTGCAACGCCATCCTCCAGCAGCAAGGTGAGCGCCTGATAAGATAAGATAGCATTGATAACTGATTAAGCAAATGTGATGCCTTGCAGTACTCCAGAATACCTCGTGGCAAACTCTGACGCCGGGAACGACAGTGGCCGACTACCTCTCGCATCTTCCAGCCAACACGTTGCCCCTGTCGCTGCATCACTTTCTCAAGTATTCCGCGGAGACGATAAAGAAGGAGAACCAACAGAATGTGGTAAGTATCTACAAGTATTTATAGAATTTTTAAAGCTAACACTTACTTTCAGGTGCTGCAGGTGCAGACGGGACCAGCCATTGGGATCAACACCCTGGGCACGACAACCATTAGTATACCTCAGCAGGAGCAGCTGACGCTGCAGCCGCAGCAGCAGGCGACGTTGCAGGTGCAGACGCAGGCGGCGGTCACGGCGACGGCGACGACGGCGACAGCGACGACGGCCGGCGGATCCGGCGGCACTTCCGGCAAGAAGAAGAAGCGCAAAAAGCGGAACAAGGACCGGAAAACGAAGTTGCGACCCGGTGAGATTCGTTTGGGCACCGCACTCGACGGCAGTCCGCTGTACATGTGTCCCGAATGCCATGTGGCGTATCCGGAGCCGGAGCTGCTCGAAGTGCATCTGGTGGGCCACAACCTGGAGAAGCGCTACGTGTGCGACATCTGCCAGGCGTCGCTGAAGCGCAAGGATCACCTCACCCGCCACAAACAGTCGCACAATCCGGAACGACCCTACATCTGCACCGTGTGCCTGAAGGCCTTCAAGCGGAAGGAGCAACTGAGTCTGCACTTTGTCATCCATTCCGGCGAGAAGCGCCACCAGTGCGGCGAGTGCGGCAAGGGCTTCTACCGCAAGGATCATCTGCGCAAACACACCCGCTCCCACATCGCTCGCCGCGTCAAGGCCGAGCTGAACAGCCATGTGCGGCGCGAGAATGGCACCAGTATGCTGCAACCTGTCGTCACGGAGGCAACGACGGCGGCCCTGCAACATGCCAATCAGCTGGCCAGCGCACAGCAGCAGTTGCAGCAGCAACAGCAGCAGCAGCAGCAGCAACAACAGCAGCAGCAGCAACATCACATTGTGATCACGCAGCAGCAACCGACAACGCAGCAACAGCAGCAACAGACTTCGCAGCAGCAGCAGCAGCAACAGCAGCAAATGATAAATTAGCCAAATGATTTTTGTAAAGTCAGTTAAAGCGAAATTCAATTTAGTCTCATCTGAGTCTGAGTCCCCAAGGACTCGGCTGCTCAAAAACAACAAATAACTCTCTCGGTCCACACAATTTAATTGACTCTCACAAATCGGATAATACAAACAGCAGGATGTTAGCTAATGTCTTCGAGGATTCTCCTTAGGGAATACTCAACATTGTACAATTTTAATCGTAAGTTCGCGATGGAAATTTGATGATGGGAACCTTCCACAAACACAAACGAAAGTGCAGTCACTGGTAAAGAACTACATTCGATTAAGATCTTTTCAAATTTAGCTTAATTAAATCTGAATTCCAATAGATTTCGGTTTATTTATTTATTTTAGTTACAAAAGTGATTTATTTGAATCTTTTTGCAATCGTTTCAAGAGATCTCAAATGTGTAAACCACACACAAGCCAATTTTTAATCTATTATAAGTAATTGTATAGCACGATTTCCTTTGAACAAGCATTGCATTTGCATTCCAATAGTTGAATATGATCCCAGTGAGGTTGTCCCACGCCTTTGTCCGCCCCGAAACACTCCATACTTTAATTTAAGACAAATGTGCAAAGGAATAATAATTTTATACGCAATGTATTTTAGTGAAATGTATTTTTCTACAATTAGAATCAATGTTGTGTATGGTATGTATGTCGTCCATATGTACATACACCTGTACGAATACTTGAACACTGTTCACTGGCAGCGAACTATATATATATATTTATATACTATGTAAACAAATGCAATTTAGATTTACACATAATTGTAGGAACAAATCTAAAATTGTGAATGTACGTATAACTTTTTGCTACACCGATAAATCAAACACAAAAATCCTTGTAAATAAGCAGTAAATTATATAATTTGATCTAAACCGAATTAAGACTATATTTCATTCTTTCAGATAAAAAGCAACAAGGTTCATTTACTTGGGGTTATTTATTTGCTTTATTTAGAGTAAATTACGATTATTATGCACCATTTATTGTAGTCAATTAAATAATTAATTAGCGTTATCCGTATTATTATCTGTATTCTGTATATGTCCATGTGTTAGTTTAATATCCTTTATTTATGTACGAGCAGTTTTGATTCACCGTCCATTTCGTGCGTACCTTTCTAAGCTTAACATTACGACGAATTACAAAGTAGGCATTAATTTTATGGGAAAAGGAACGTGGTGTGGGTATATTCGTTCATGGTAAAAAAAAACACGCAGGGTGGAGTTTGTGCTTTATACACATTTGAATCAAAAAAATTAAGAATGAACCTAACATGATGTTTTTTTTCTTTTAATTTTAGTTCTAGTGATTATACAACGAGGCCTTATTAAAAATATATGTTTATAATATTTATAGGGATAGTGTTATGTGAGAATGTTAATGTGCGAATGCGGGTGTGCAACGATGACAATCGCTTCACGCCCACCTATTAACATTCAAGATCGAAGATAGTTTCTGCGTATTTCGTTTTTTATGTTTTTTGTTTTGGTAAGTTCTGTGTTTCATTTTGTTGCGAAAATAACTGCTAAATCACTGTACAAAGAACGATGCGTGTCTGTGGGTCACCGTCTACGGTCCGCAGAGAAACTTTCGTTTTTGGTCCTCCATGTAATCGCGTGTGGACATCTGGATGGCTTGCTGCAGCATCTCGCTCTCGTTAGCTCCTGTCATCAAGAGAGATAAATGTTTAGATATATCATAGCTAAGTTGATTTCAACTCACCTTCATTGGCGTAGGATGCCTCGAGCAGCTCCTGGTAAAAGCTAGAGTAACTCTTCTCCCTGGGTGACTGGCCATCCCCGCTCTTCTGTGGCGAATTAGACGATTGCTTCGAGGTGGAGGGACGCTGCTCAGCCTCTGGTGTGTTAGCTCGTGCCACTGAAGGCGCTGAATCGCGCTTTGGACTCTTCCTCAGCGGAGCCTCCAAAGCCTCGGCGCTGCAAGGTAGGAAGGAACTTAAAACCTCAGTAAGCTCGACCACAAGTCGTCACGAACACCAACCTCTTGCTAACCAAAGGCGCCTCGCGCGTTTCGTGTCGCCGCTTCTTTCTGAGAGCCGTGGTGCGACGCTGTGACTTGGATCCCTTGCCGGAACGTTGGCTTGCAGCTGTGCTCGGTGATGAACTGCCACCGCAGTGTCCCACCGAGCTGGTGCTACTCATGTCTGTAGCATCGCTATCGTAGCCACCCAGCTCGTTCACCTCAGGCGGCAGCTTGTGACTGAACTGACTAAGTGTTTTAGGGGACAGCGAAAACGCGGGACCTGTGCCATCACCACCACTACCGCTCGTCAAAGTCACAGGTGGATTACTGCTGCTGCCGGTGCCCCCACATACAGAGTATTTTGAGGGCGAGGCATCTGAATCGGTAAGCGCTTCTGCAGAGGTAACCGTCGAGGATGTGGCTGATCCTGCCGCCGTATTGCTGCTGCGCGAACGTTGCATGTTCTCGCGGCACCACTGCAGGTAAGACTCGCGTGCGATTTGCTCCTCAATGGCTTCGTTAGTGGCCTCCCAATCTGTAGTCTTTAGTTTATCTTCAAACATGGTCTGCAATTTAAAAAAGCGTGTAAATGGGTGGCACATCAAAATATGGTTATTATAACATACTTGTTCGATCTCCAACTGCTCGCTGAGACGCGCAGCCTCTTTGGTTTGGATCTCCGGCTTGTATCCAGCCAAGCCCAGGCCCACGCCAACGGTGGCGTTGTAGGGATCCAAAATAGCATTGTAGTGCGATCCACGCTGATAGGATAACCGCAGCGGAGGATAGCCTGCCTGCGACTGTTCCGAGTTAAATATATTGATGGGATCTGGAAATATAATGCGTTAAAAATATTTTAGCCTGTTAATCATAGCTGACTACTTACTTGACTGGTAGCAGTATACCTCGACGGTACGGCTGTAGATCTCGGAAATAGCCTGGATCTCAATGTGGTTGCCATGAGCGTCCCGGGCTCGTTTTCGCTGTATATAGCTGTTGATGTCCTCGGTGACAAACTGCCCAAAATATTCCCGATTCTCGTGCTGCATAAGTAAGCAGTATTGGTTAGGACAAATTAAAGGGTACGTCAAGATGAAACATTACAATGTAATCCATGGTGTGCTGGCGGATCACGTCGTGCATCTCCTCGTCGCCGTATATTTGAAGGGATATAGAGCGAAACAGGCAGGCGCCATCCTCCTCGACAGGCTTAAGTTCATAGCCGCGCTGTTCCATACACTTGGCGAACTCCAGATCGCGCCGCTGCCACTCTTCCACTGGAATCAATCGCTCCTTGGGCTGAAGATGCTCATCGCCGCTATTGTAACCGGAAAAGGTTTCCTCCACTGTTTTTAGCAAATTGGCTGCCGCCGTAGCCGGAGACATCTGGACCTGAGCTGTGGGCACCGTGGTGCAACCCAGTCCCAAGTGTTCGGGTGAGTTTCTGCCCACCGCCGACGGACTGCTACTGCCAGAAGTTGAGGCCAATGGTGGACTGTTGCATTTACTGCCAGATACACCAGGTGCTCCGCTGCCCGCCGCTGCCGTCGGATGGACTAGTTTCTCGCGCTCCAGACGATCGCGCTTATAAAGGTGTGCATGTGCTTCGTGGTGATCTCGACGCTTCGAGCGTGTGCTGTTGGAGAGATGGAAAACGGACAATATTTAATTCCGAAATATGTGACTAGAATTTAGAATTTAAAAACTGACTGCCAACTAATGTACAAACGATGTGTGGACGTATCTTTCGCAGTATTGTTGAATTGTTCGTTTATAGTTTAAGATAAAAATCCTTACGTTTACAAAAGAAACTGTAATGTCACGCTCTTATATTACATTTTCTAAAAGGAGGTCCTACAATATTTCTGTGCCATGTAAGACAACCAATTAAATGCAGCTGGTACATGGCGTGGAACCCCACCCCGGGAAGTCCAGGAGGCCCACAGCAATAACTCACCTCTTGTGTGGGCTGCAGCGGTGGGTGCGTGCCAGTTCGTCGTAGACCTCGCCACGCCTCTGGGGGCTCTAAAAAGGGGGGCGGAACGAAGGTGCATATTAATAGGCAAGTCCCAGAAGGGGAATTAGAACCACTCACCTGCCCATCGATGACGACGTTACGGTGGTTGTGAGCATGATTATGGGTCTGGCTGACCACCGACTGCTCCACCACAACCACCTGGGCCTCCTTGTTATCGGGATCCACATTTCCAGCTACGCGTTTGGCGCTCGGTGGTGCGCTCACTGGCTTGATTGTCATGGTGGTGCGCTGCTATTTTTGTGTCCCTAGCTGTGCTCACTCGCTCTCTCCTTTCTTTGTTATTGGCTATCGGTTTGATTTAACTATTTGCTTAGGTCGAGAAGTGTGCGTCAGCGTCGTAAAGGGACACCACATTAATATTTAAACACGATCCACACAGCTCATAGGAAACTATGCGTTCTTTGTCCGAGATGAGATGTCGTCGCAGAAATTGCGACCCAGTGGTTCCTTTCACCAACCGAAATGGGAGTTTCTCTTGACTGCGGCTAGGGAAATCGGTGCTTGTTGATCGTAGGATTAGTGTGTTCTATAACATTCCAATCCTAGTTGTGGCAGCAAATCACAAAGACTCCTGGGCAATACAAAGCTACAAAAAAAAAAGCAATTTCCAGATTTTCATCTGTTTTTGTGCAAGTGTGCGTGCGTATGTGTGTGTGCACTGTGTTTGCTGTTGCTCACCATTGTTTTCGTTACCCAAAACTCGGCGATTATTGATGTCTGACTTCGATGCCACCGATTTGCAGCGAAATCTTGTCAGTGAATTCTAAATATTTCGGGGGTTTTATATTGTTGATAATCCTGTTGTTCGATTTTTTTATTTTGTGCACGTTGTCCAGTGTGACCGCGGCGCTTTGCTGTAAAAATACCATCGTCTAGCTGATGGAACGGCGGAACAATGGAACACGAAACTATGTTTTATTTCCTCTTCATTTTAATGCATAACTAAAATAACTTAGATACAGACAGCTTCAGGAAATAACAAAGCATTTGAACCGGGTTTGGCCTAAATTGTGGTCTGCAAGAATATAAAATATGCACTCAACCAAAAAAAAACCTCGCACAAATCCCCTTAGCAAGGACATAAGCCTCTATGTAAAGCGTCCAACGAAGACATAAGCCATATGTAAAGATGTTACTTTTAATGAATGTTTTTAAATATATTGGCTTTGGTTTAACGTTTTATTATATACTGGTAAACTTCGCAAGTCCTATTTATTGAAGCTTTTTTCCATTTTGTTACCTGTTAATTTTAGTTTTTTAAATATATTGTACATACACTTTAATATTGTTCCTCCTATATTTTATATATGATTTATAATATACGCTTATATGAACAACCTGAATCTTTACCAGAACTTTGGAAAATGTGTATTTTCCTTTTACGTAAAAAACTAAACGCAGGTTGCTGACTCTTTGTCATTAGAGATTATGAGCTGAAACACATGTGTAAATATTTATCGCAGAACAATATTCGTTTAATTTAGAAAACGTATAAAACATTAAAGCACGTAGCCAAAATTTTAGTCTATCAAAAAACCAACGATGAAGACAAAGGTTATATTTACTATTTTATTTTTCACTCTAGTGGCGATCTTGGGCTCCAACGCCGAAAGTGACACAACCACTGAAGCCTCCGAAACCACGACAGCATATCCGCCAGCTCCAAAATGGTCTTGGACGGAATTCATCCGGGCTTTAAACGGCAGCGGTAGTGGAAACAAGTTCTACTTCTTTTTCTAGTACGATTTTTATTTGATATTGGTTTTCTGTCAATAAATGAAAGTACCTTAGTTTATTTATTTTAGTTTATATCTTTTGGTTTTTCATCATTATTTTTTCTACAATCTTTAATAAATGGGGTGTTCTGCATTTATATTATTATTATCTATATAATCTCAGGCCCTATTTATTTTTGAGCTGTCCCAAAGAACTTTTTATATTTAAGAAGCTGATGGAAACTGTTTACATTTAAATGAATTAATTAAGTAATTTTTTCAAATAGTATACACGTAGATACCCCAAAAATGAAGACATTTTATAATATTCGTATGCATATATTTTACAATCGTGTACATTAAAGTCTTGCGCCGTTTTACCTTGGCCTTAGCCATTCTCACGGACCAACTCTAATATTGACTGTTCCATCCGCCCCAACCGCTTCCATAAGGACGCCATCCATATCTCCAACTCGGCCTGGCTCCAACGCCCACCCAACGGCCGTTGCCCCACCAGTATGGATATTGTCCGGTTACACCGACAGAGCCACCTTGGATCGTGGTTGCGTCATCGGAACTCTCCGATCCCTCCACATTCAAGCCATCGGCGGATACTGCACCATTAGCCAAGTTTTCGCTGCCTTGGGAAGCGCTTTGGGTCCAAGAATTGGTGTTTTGGGACTGAGCACTGTTTCCTGTCTGTCCTCGGGCCAATCGAATGCGAATGTCCTGAGAACCCTTGCCACTGGAACTGTCACCAGAGAATCCTGATCGCTGAGACCAGGATCCACCTGCACCGGCACCTACAATAGAACCGGAAAGGGATGAACCATCATTGGCAATTGTCTCATCGCTGCTGGTGCTCCTCTTAACTAGCTTGGACCACGACCCTGAAGAATCTCCTCCGCCAACTGCAACACCTGCGTTAATGGTAGGTAAGGTTAAGCGAATAGGGTTGGATTTTTTCTCCGACGAACTAGACCAGGAGTATTTGGACTCTGTTTTTGGGACCGATGAAGTTTTTGATGTAGTGGTCGTGGTCGTAGTTTTGGATGTAGAACTAGACTTGGGAGCTACCGAGTTCTTTGAGGTTATTTTAATAGTTCTAGTTGATGATGATCCTGATATTCCGCCATCAATAGATATTCCGGCATCAAGACTTGGTACAGACAAGGTTCCCTTTGTGGATGTTGTCGTAAGTGTTGTAGACGATCTAGAGCTTGACCTTCCACCAGTAACATTCAGACTGGCATCAAGTTTTGGGAGACTCAAGTCTATCTTTGAGCGGGACTCATCGCCGTTAATGGCTATGCCGGCATCAACTTCCGGTAGAGACAAGGTATTGGATGATTTACTTCCTTTTGTGGATGTTGTCGTAGTTGTTGTTGACGATGTAGAGCTTGACTTTCCACCATTAACATTTAGACTGGCATCAAGCGTAGGCAGACTCAAGTCTATCTTTGACAAAATGTTTGTGTCCTTAATCTTCTTTATGATGGCATCAACTCCCGGTAGAGATGTCTTACTTCCCTTTGTGGATGTTGTCGTAGTTGTTGTAGACGATCTAGAGCTTGACCTTCCACCATTAATATTCAGAGGGAGATCAATGCTGGCACCAACCGCAGGAAGAGTTAAGCTACCTGAATTATTACTTCCTTTGGTCGTGGTAGTTGTGGTTGCTGTAGTTGATGATCGGGTAGTCTTCCCATCTTTGCTAATTGAGGTTTCCTTCGTAACTTTAACAACAGGTGTTGAAGGTACGCCGATTTGGCTCTCAGATGATGTTGTCGTTGTAGTGACCTGGTTCAAACTTTCAATATCGTTTTGTGGAATTTCCTGTGCAATTTTTACAACAGGGGATAAACCTGAGCTGGATTGACCATTCTTTGAAGAAGTGGTTGTTATCGTGGTCTTGACCGATTTTCCACCATTGGTAGATTTCTTTGATGAGCTCCTAACGTTGGGTGTTGAGGAAGTGCTTGTCGTTACGCTTTTTGTAGTTTTGGTAGTGCTGGTACTCGACTGACCATTAGACTTGGGGACCTTAGAGAACTTCGACGAATATTTGTTTGTGTTTTGAGTCGATGTTGAGCTTGTTTCTGTGTTCTGAACATCTGTACTGGCATCCACAACAGGCAGTGAAGAGGTAACTGTAGACTGACTCGAATTACTCTCATCGTTCAAGACATTTCCTTGAGTGCTATCAACGCCAGCATCTGTTAATGAGTCAGACGATTCCTCTGCAACAACCGTGGAACTACCATCGTTATTTTTACGTGACTTTTTAGTCCAGCGCTTGTTCCAATATTTTTTAGACTTGCCACCAATATACGATTTCTTTGAAGAGCTTGGCCAAGAATATTTGGTCTGGGGAGCTGAGGAGGAACTTGTCGTTACGGTTGTTAAAGTTTTGTTAGAACTAGAGTTTCTGCTTGACTTTGGGATTCTTATAGTTTTTGACGAATAAGTTTTTGTAGTTTTAGTCCATTTAGGGCTTCCTTTACTGATGTTTGTTGTTGTCGTCGTGGTCGAGGATTGGCTAGAGTTGCCATCAGCATTCGAAGAGGATCCTTGAGTGACTTCTACGACAGGTTTGGAAGACGAGGTAGCTGTGGTGGAGGTCGTTGATTGAGTGAAGTTGCTACCGCCGTTTGATCCTTGATTGACTTCCACAACCGGGTCAGATGAGGTGGTGGATTGACCCTCATCGGATGATGTTGTCGTTGTGGCTGTCGTTGTGGTTGTCGTCTTGGCCGAGGATTGGCTAGAGCTTCCATCAGCATTCGAAGAGGATCCCTGAGTGACTTCTACGACAGGAGTCGAAGACGAGGTAGTTGTGGTGGAGGTCGTAGATTGAGTGGAGTTGCTACCGCCGTTTGATCCTTGACTGACTTCCACAACCGGGTCAGATGAGGTGGTGGATTGACCCTCATCGGATGATGTTGTCGTTGTGGTTGTCGTCGTGGTCGAGGATTGGTTAGAGTTGCCATCAGCATTCGAATAGGATCCCTGAGTGACTTCTACGACAGGGGTCGAAGACGAGGTAGTTGTGGTGGAGGTCGTAGATTGTGTGGAGTTGCTACCGCCGTTTGATCCTTGACTGACTTCCACGACCGGGTCAGATGAGGTGGTGGATTGACCCTCATCGGATGATGTTGTCGTTGTGGTTGTCGTCGTGCTCGAGGACTGGTTAGAGTTTCCATCAACATTCGAAGAGGATCCCTGAGTGACTTCTACGACAGGAGTCGAAGACGAGGTAGTTGTGGTGGAGGTCGTAGATTGAGTGGAGTTGCTACCGCCGATTGATCCTTGACTGACTTCTACAACCGGGTCAGATGATGTGGTGGATTGACCCCCTTCGGATGATGTTGTCGTTGTGGTTGTCGTCTTGGTCGAGGATTGGCTAGAGCTTCCATCAGCATTTGAAGAGGGTCCCTGAGTGACTTCTACGACAGGAGTCGAAGACGAGGTAGTTGTTGTAGAGGTCGTAGATTGAGTGGAGTTGCTACCGCCGTTTGATCCTTGATTGACTTCCACAACCGGGTCAGATGAGGTGGTGGATTGACCCTCATCGGATGATGTTGACGTTGTGGTTGTCGTCGTGGTCGAGGATTGGTAAGAGTTGCCATCAGCACTCGAAGAGGATCCTTGAGTGACTTCTACGACAGGAGTCGAAGACGAGGTAGTTGTGGTGGAGGTCGTAGATTGTGTGGAGTTGCTACCGCCGTTTGATCCTTGACTGACTTCCACAACCGGGTCAGATGAGGTGGTGGATTGACCTTCATCGGATGATGTTGTCGTTGTGGTTGTCGTCGTGCTCGAGGACTGGTTAGAGCTTCCATCAGCATTCGAAGAGGATCCCTGAGTGACTTCTACGACAGGAGTCGAAGACGAGGTAGTTGTGGTGGAGGTCGTAGATTGAGTGGAGTTGCTACCGCCGTTTGATCCTTGACTGACTTCCACAACCGGGTCAGATGAGGTGGTGGATTGACCCTCATCGGATGATGTTGTCGTTGTGGTTGTCGTCGTGGTCGAGGATTGGCTAGAGTTGCCATTAGCATTCGAAGAGGATCCTTGAGTGACTTCTACGACAGGAGTCGAAGACGAGGTAGTTGTGGTGGAGGTCGTAGATTGAGTGGAGTTGCTACCGCCGTTTGATCCTTGATTGACTTCCACAACCGGGTCAGATGATGTGGTGGATTGACCCTCATCGGATGATGTTGTCGTTGTGGTTGTCGTCGTGGTCGAGGATTGGCTAGAGCTTCCATCAGGATTCGAAGAGGATCCCTGAGTGACTTCTACGACAGGAGTCGAAGACGAGGTAGTTGTGGTGGAGGTCGTAGATTGAGTGGAGTTGCTACCGCCGTTTGATCCTTGATTGACTTCCACAACCGGGTCAGATGATGTGGTGGATTGACCCTCATCGGATGATGTTGTCGTTGTGGTTGTCGTCGTGGTCGAGGATTGGCTAGAGCTTCCATCAGGATTCGAAGAGGATCCCTGAGTGACTTCTACGACAGGAGTCGAAGACGAGGTAGTTGTGGTGGAGGTCGTAGATTGAGTGGAGTTGCTACCGCCGTTTGATCCTTGACTGACTTCCACAACCGGGTCAGATGAGGTGGTGGATTGACCCTCATCGGATGATGTTGACGTTGTGGTTGTCGTTGTGGTCGAGGATTGGCTAGAGCTTCCATCAGCATTCGAAGAGGATCCCTGAGTGACTTCTACGACAGGAGTCGAAGACGAGGTAGTTGTGGTGGAGGTCGTAGATTGAGTGGAGTTGCTACCGCCGTTTGATCCTTGACTGACTTCCACAACCGGGTCAGATGAGGTGGTGGATTGACCCTCATCGGATGATGTTGTCGTTGTGGTTGTCGTCGTGGTCGAGGATTGGCTAGAGTTGCCATCAGCATTCGAAGAGGATCCTTGAGTGACTTCTACGACAGGAGTCGAAGACGAGGTAGTTGTGGTGGAGGTCGTAGATTGAGTGGAGTTGCTACCGCCGTTTGATCCTTGATTGACTTCCACAACCGGGTCAGATGATGTGGTGGATTGACCCTCATCGGATGATGTTGTCGTTGTGGTTGTCGTCGTGGTCGAGGATTGGCTAGAGCTTCCATCAGGATTCGAAGAGGATCCCTGAGTGACTTCTACGACAGGAGTCGAAGACGAGGTAGTTGTGGTGGAGGTCGTAGATTGAGTGGAGTTGCTACCGCCGTTTGATCCTTGACTGACTTCCACAACCGGGTCAGATGAGGTGGTGGATTGACCCTCATCGGATGATGTTGTCGTTGTGGTTGTCGTCGTGGTCGAGGATTGGCTAGAGTTGCCATCAGCATTCGAAGAGGATCCTTGAGTGACTTCTACGACAGGAGTCGAAGACGAGGTAGTTGTGGTGGAGGTCGTAGATTGAGTGGAGTTGCTACCGCCGTTTGATCCTTGATTGACTTCCACAACCGGGTCAGATGATGTGGTGGATTGACCCTCATCGGATGATGTTGTCGTTGTGGTTGTCGTCGTGGTCGAGGATTGGCTAGAGCTTCCATCAGGATTCGAAGAGGATCCCTGAGTGACTTCTACGACAGGAGTCGAAGACGAGGTAGTTGTGGTGGAGGTCGTAGATTGTGTGGAGTTGCTACCGCCGTTTGATCCTTGACTGACTTCCACAACCGGGTCAGATGAGGTGGTGGATTGACCCTCATCGGATGATGTTGTCGTTGTGGTTGTCGTCGTGGTCGAGGATTGGTTAGAGTTGCCATCAGCATTCGAAGAGGATCCTTGAGTGACTTCTACGACAGGAGTCGAAGACGAGGTAGTTGTGGTGGAGGTCGTAGATTGAGTGGAGTTGCTACCGCCGTTTGATCCTTGATTGACTTCCACAACCGGGTCAGATGATGTGGTGGATTGACCCTCATCGGATGATGTTGTCGTTGTGGTTGTCGTCTTGGTCGAGGATTGGCTAGAGCTTCCCTCAGGATTCGAAGAGGATCCCTGAGTGACTTCTACGACAGGAGTCGAAGACGAGGTAGTTGTGGTGGAGGTCGTAGATTGAGTGGAGTTGCTACCGCCGTTTGATCCTTGACTGACTTCCACAACCGGGTCAGATGAGGTGGTGGATTGACCCTCATCGGATGATGTTGACGTTGTGGTTGTCGTTGTGGTCGAGGATTGGCTAGAGCTTCCATCAGCATTCGAAGAGGATCCCTGAGAGACTTCTACGACAGGAGTCGAAGACGAGGTAGTTGTGGTGGAGGTCGTAGATTGAGTGGAGTTGCTACCGCCGTTTGATCCTTGACTGACTTCCACAACCGGGTCAGATGAGGTGGTGTATTGACCCTCATCGGATGATGTTGTCGTTGTGGTTGTCGTCGTGCTCGAGGACTGGTTAGAGCTTCCATCAGCATTCGAAGAGGATCCCTGAGTGACTTCTACGACAGGAGTCGAAGACGAGGTAGTTGTGGTGGAGGTCGTAGATTGAGTGGAGTTGCTACCGCCGTTTGATCCTTGACTGACTTCCACAACCGGGTCAGATGAGGTGGTGGACTGACCCTCATCGGATGATGTTGACGTTGTGGTTGTCGTTGTGGTCGAGGATTGGCTAGAGCTTCCATCAGCATTCGAAGAGGATCCCTGAGAGACTTCTACGACAGGAGTCGAAGACGAGGTAGTTGTGGTGGAGGTCGTAGATTGAGTGGAGTTGCTACCGCCGTTTGATCCTTGATTGACTTCCACAACCGGGTCAGATGATGTGGTGGATTGACCCTCATCGGATGATGTTGTCGTTGTGGTTGTCGTCGTGGTCGAGGATTGGCTAGAATTGCCATCAGCATTCGAAGAGGATCCCTGAGTGACTTCTACGACAGGAGTCGAAGACGAGGTAGTTGTGGTGGAGGTCGTAGATTGAGTGGAGTTGCTACCGCCGTTTGATCCTTGACTGACTTTCACAACCGGGTCAGATGAGGTGGTGGATTGACCCTCATCGGATGATGTTGTCGTTGTGGTTGTCGTCGTGGTCGAGGATTGGTTAGAGTTGCCATCAGCATTCGAAAAGGATCCCTGAGTGACTTCTACGACAGGAGTCGAAGACGAGGTAGTTGTGGTGGAGGTCGTAGATTGTGTGGAGTTGCTACCGCCGTTTGATCCTTGACTGACTTCCACAACCGGGTCAGATGAGGTGGTGGATTGACCCTCATCGGATGATGTTGTCGTTGTGGTTGTCGTCGTGGTCGAGGATTGGTTAGAGTTGCCATCAGCATTCGAAGAGGATCCCTGAGTGACTTCTACGACAGGAGTCGAAGACGAAGTAGTTGTGGTGGAGGTCGTAGATTCTGTGGAGTTGCTACCGCCGTTTGATCCTTGACTGACTTCCACAACCGGGTCAGATGAGGTGGTGGATTGACCTTCATCGGATGATGTTGACGTTGTGGTTGTCGTCGTGGTCGAGGATTGGTTAGAGTTGCCATCAGCATTCGAAGAGGATCCCTGAGTGACTTCTACGACAGGAGTCGAAGACGAGGTAGTTGTGGTGGAGGTCGTAGATTGAGTGGAGTTGCTACCGCCGTTTGATCCTTGACTGACTTCCACAACCGGGTCAGATGAGGTGGTAGATTGACCCTCATCGGATGATGTTGTCGTTGTGGTTGTCGTCGTGGTCGAGGATTGGCTAGAGCTTCCATCAGCATTCGAAGAGGATCCCTGAGTGACTTCTTCGACAGGAGTCGAAGACGAGGTAGTTGTGGTGGAGGTCGTAGATTGAGTGGAGTTGCTACCGCCGTTTGATCCTTGACTGACTTCCACAACCGGGTCAGATGAGGTGGTGGATTGACCTTCATCGGATGATGTTGACGTTGTGGTTGTCGTCGTGGTCGAGGATTGGTTAGAGTTGCCATCAGCATTCGAAGAGGATCCCTGAGTGACTTCTACGACAGGAGTCGAAGACGAGGTAGTTGTGGTGGAGGTCGTAGATTGAGTGGAGTTGCTACCGCCGTTTGATCCTTGACTGACTTCCACAACGGGGTCAGATGAGGTGGTAGATTGACCCTCATCGGATGATGTTGTCGTTGTGGTTGTCGTCGTGGTCGAGGATTGGCTAGAGCTTCCATCAGCATTCGAGGAGGATCCCTGAGTGACTTCTACGACAGGAGTCGAAGACGAGGTAGTTGTGGTGGAGATCGTAGATTGAGTAGAGTTGCTACCGCCGTTTGATCCTTGATTGACTTCCACAACCGGGTCAGATGAGGTGGTGGATTGACCCTCATCGGATGATGTTGTCGTTGTGGTTGTCGTCGTGCTCGAGGACTGGTTAGAGTTTTCATCAACATTCGAAGAGGATCCCTGAGTGACTTCTACGACAGGAGTCGAAGACGATGTAGTTGTGGGGGAGGTCGTAGATTGTGTGGAGTTGCTACCGCCGTTTGATCCTTGACTGACTTCCACAACCGGGTCAGATGAGGTGGTGGATTGACCTTCATCGGATGATGTTGACGTTGTGGTTGTCGTCGTGCTCGAGGATTGGTTAGAGTTGCCATCAGCATTCGAAGAGGATCCCTGAGTGACTTCTACGACAGGAGTCGAAGACGAGGTAGTTGTGGTGGAGGTCGTAGATTGAGTGGAGTTGCTACCGCCGTTTGATCCTTGACTGACTTCCACAACCGGGTCAGATGAGGTGGTAGATTGACCCTCATCGGATGATGTTGTCGTTGTGGTTGTCGTCGTGGTCGAGGATTGGCTAGAGCTTCCATCAGCATTCGAAGAGGATCCCTGAGTGACTTCTACGACAGGAGTCGAAGACGAGGTAGTTGTGGTGGAGGTCGTAGATTGAGTGGAGTTGCTACCGCCGTTTGATCCTTGATTGACTTCCACAACCGGGTCAGATGAGGTGGTGGATTGACCCTCATCGGATGATGTTGTCGTTGTGGTTGTCGTCGTGGTCGAGGATTGGCTAGAGCTTCCATCAGCATTCGAAGAGGATTCCGGAATGCCTTTTACGACAGTTGTAGTAGATGCAGTTTGATCTGTAATTGTGCTTCCATCTAAGAGTGGTAGCTGTTTCTTTTCGTTGACACAATTCACATAATTTGGATTGCCGAGAAGTTCTCCGTCGTGCAAAAGTACTAGTTTTCCGAAAAGTCTGTCGAGTAGCCACAGGCGTATATCTTTTCGTATTTCAATTAGAGTTTGACGAACACTTTCACAACATGGCTGCGCTTTTACAACTGGAGTGGTCACTGATGTTGCCGTACTAGATTCAGTTTGGGCCGCTGCGTAGGCCAAATAAGCGGCCAAAACCGCGACTAGGAACAAGCGCATGATCCTCCAAGAAACCGGGTGTCGGATCAATTAGATCTGGTAGCCAAATTTAAAAGTTGAAACCTTTTATACCCTGGTACAAGGGTCTCGTTATTATTTTGACTATTTGCGTAGATGCTTGTCTAGCTCGCAAATTTTATTTGACAATGAACATTTGGTACTTTTATTGTTTTCACGAAAAATACATTAACTAAGCAAATTGTATGAACTATACTATACGTCAAAGTAAATACCTTATTAAGGAACAACTGTGCAAAATATTTGTGCCCAGCTTGGATTAAACACTTGTTAGATATTTGGCTTTACGTAAATCGTTCGCTCGTGGTATATTTATACGTCAGCGGTGCATTAACCGATTTTTGAACATATGCTTTATAGCACACGAGAACCATTTATTTGGTCAGCCAAGTCTGCAAAAAGTTTGAAACAATTGGGAAGAACTCGAAAACGTAATATGTATTTCTGTTTATTCGTACGATTAAAGATAAAATGATTATGTAACAAATTATAAATTTGAACTGAGCACTGTGTCGTTTACTAGTATTCGTCCTTCTCGAAAGGGTGGTGGGGGTGACCGAATTGGCTGTAATTATTGAAAAACAAACTTAATTAATATATGATTTCTATATAAGCTATCTTTAAGCACAAGCTAAGGAAACAATGGGTTAGCTAAGGCATACTAGTACTTCCTAAGCGTATAAATGTGTTCAAATAATCCACAGAAGGAAATAAATATTGTTAGAACACAAGCAGGGAGGGTAAAATAACAACAAAGCTAAGTAAATCAAGCTCAGTAAACACAAATATTTAAGAAAACCGAATACGCGCTAAAAAACTTGAAAACATACGTTAAACTCATGTTCATGTTTATATGGATCTGACACTATTTGGATATTTTCTTCGTAAACGTTTCATTTTCCAATAGGTATAATTTTTCATTCATTCGAATTCTTCTTGCTCTTCAGATATGGGTTTCTTAAAACCTAATACTCGTCGTGGAACGGATAGTACTTATGGGTACCAGCATCGCTAAATAAATATAAATAAAGATGTGATTTAAAGAAAATCGAGTAAAATAACCTCAAGCCCACACTTCATTGATAATGTAAATAAATAAACATTTTTTAATGTGCTAGTAGACTTACTTGAGTAGGGGAACCAGGCGGCCGTTGCACTCGAAGCTTTCGATGATTTCGATTTCCTCTGGTGTCAATTCGAAGTCAAAGACCTGGAAGTTGGACTCGATGCGGTCCTTGGTCACCGACTTGGGGATAACAATGTTGGCACGCTGCACCTGGTATCGAATAAGGATCTGTCCAGGGGTCTTCTTCTTCTTAGCGGCAATCTCCTTGATCTAAATGTATCAAATATACTTGAAGTGAAATTCAACATGTTTATATAAAAGCGAACCAACCTTAGCCTCCTCTAGGATGACCGGATCACCAGCCTTGGCCCATGGGCGGTTGGGAGATCCCAAGGGGCTGTAGGCAGTGATTGTGATATTCTTTGACTTGCAGAAGTCAATCAGCTTCTTCTGGGTCAGGTATGGGTGGCACTCAATCTGGTTGGTCACTGGTGGAATAGTGGCCACCTCAAGCACGCGCTCGATCTGCCTTCTGTTGAAGTTGGAAACACCAATGGACTTGACCAGACCCTCTTCCACCAACTTCTCCAAGGCCTTCCACGTGTCGACGTAATCAACGGGCGAGTACAGTGTCTTGCCATCCTTGTCGGTGGGGAACAGATCGCAGCCCTCCTTGTAGCCCATGGGCCAGTGGATAAGGTACAGATCGAGGTACTTCAGCTTCAGGGAACTCAATGTGTTCTCCAATGCCGATTTGACAAGATCCGGGCGATGGAAAGTGTTCCACAGCTTGCTGGTGATGAAAAGATCCTCACTGCAAAATTGTGAAATTCAGTACAAAAATCCTAAGCATTGTATACCAAGTCTAGAACTTACCGTTTGACAACGCCCTCCTTGATCTTGGCCGCAACACCATCTCCGACCTCATCCTCGTTTTGGTATACATAGGCACAGTCAATGTGCCTGTATCCGGCATCGATGGCCACTTTCACAGCCTCGGTGACCTGTCCCTTGGGGCTCTGAAAGATAAGTAGCAAAGTAGTAAGTAATATGCTATATAAAATTTATAGCACTATTCCGTTATCACAAATTCTTTAATTGGCTTCCGCACTTTCAAGGGTTGATAAATTATTCGCAAGTGATATTCTGTTAAGGCATGGAAACAAGCACTTATAATCATGGAACCATGCTCTTAAGGGAATTTCGCAATTCGTTATCGATCAAAGTTTCAGTTATGAGGAGCGTGATGAGGAAATCTAAACACTGAAGTCTCCCTATCAGGCACTTGACGTCACCTATCAGCCCCCTTAGTTCCTGCATCCAAAAAAAGTTTTTAATGAGATCATAAATAGGTCAGACCAACATGGTACATATGAATTACAAACCATCTTATGCTTTTAAATGGTGGAACATTTTCAAGTAAGTTTTTAGCTGAGAAAACGGATGCCACAGTTTATAACATTGCTGATTTATGTTTAACAAAAAAGGAAGGTCAAAGACTTTCATTAAGATTTGACATAATAAGTATAAATTACGGACACTAGAAATTTGTAGTTTAATTTATTGTTTTGCCACCAAGCCTCTTTCTATTCCACAAATAGTGCACTGAATCTGATAAGACTTTTTAAAAATACCCTTATAATACCCTTGCTAACTAAACCTCCTTATCAGCGTCTTTCCCACCGTAATTTTAAAAGCTTTCCCATTACGAGCTGTATTCAACTTGGACGCTTGTTTTCCGTTTGAGGGGCTTGTCTTTCACGATTACTTGAACTACATCCCATACCTTTTTTTTAAAAAACTTAAATATTAAAACTGAAGTAGTCTTTTCAGTTAATCTGCCACTCTAGATAAGAACGTTTATCAACTTCTGGTAATACATGTAGAAGCCGCCATGTGCCCCAAATATACGAATGTTTGTGGGGTGTATCTGGAAATGATGTGGCAAATATTGCGAAAAGTTTCCACTGCCCTGCGAAGGTAGAAAGGGTCACCTTGACGAAAGTTCATGGAGATCTTCTAATCGCACATACACGATTGTGTTAAGTATAGTGTGTAAGTAATTAACATGAGGGCAGCAAAATATCGCTTGTTTTTCTATTATGCATAGCTGCCAGATTCGACGCTTCGCAGAAGATAAATATGTATCATTAAACATGTAGAAACAGAATAACCGGCAAAATACAGCCGGCAAACTATCAGCAATGCGACGCGTGTCCATTTTTTATCCGCCGAATACACAGGGGCATCAGTGCAAAACTAGCTGGGCAAAAAAAACGGGAAGTCGTGGGCAGCGGAAAAATACCCGATTGTGGGATTGTGGGAAGCAGAACTCACAAATACAATTGCAGTGATTTGCAAATGCTATAATATAGTGCAGTTACTTGATAGTTTACTTACGCCCCAGGTTCCCAGTCCAATGATTGGGACTTCCTTGCCGTTGTTGAATTTAACGTTCGGTACTGCCATTGCACTTTATGTTTGCTTACTGCTTAAGGATATTTACAAATATCTATAGTACAATTGGGAATCGACGATTGCCGCTTCTCAACAAACTGAACGATTCCACTCAGCTGTTTCCCGCTTATATACGCGCCGCAAAAGCTTCTCCGAAATTCTGAAAAGCTTTCGAGAACAGGGCTGCATAGTCGACAAGCCGAACAGCTGGGCGATCGTCAGTTACGCTTAAAAATTGAGCCATATATTATTTGCAGTGTAGCATAAAAGAAACGAGATATTAAAATTTATAAAAATAAAATTTTAAAATTTTCAAACTAATTTGATAGTCATTTTGATAATATTTAATCATTTGTATACATTATACCAAATAGGTTGTATGAATGTATAATGCTAGTCTTGTTTTTAAATAAGGATCTAGTTTTAATTCCTTAAAAATAACCATAATATTTTACATACGATGTTCACATTATGATCTACGAGCATGGCTAGATAAGTAAAAAATGTATTTTCATAATGGTAAAAATAAATAAAAATAAGATATGAAAAAGTGGTATTGTCATAATATTTACATTCCAAGTTCCGAGTCCAATCACTGGAATCTCATTTCCGTCCATGCAAACCACTTTGGGATGTCGAACATACTCCTTCTGACACCTATTGGTAAAAATGATCCCTTTAAAGACCTCGTTTGACTGGAATTTCTTATATAGTACCACATAAAACGCTCGGTCTTTCCATAATTCCTTAACGTAACGCGAAAAACAGGCTTAACCAATTGAATTTTCAAAAGAGTGTTCATTTTTATATGCGCGCAAGTAAATTTCAATTATTTTAGTAGAGACTTCTTGACTGATAGAAGAATGCAATGACTACTTGGTTTTAGTATAAACGCCTAAATGTAGCAAAATAAATGTGTATATAAAAATAAACAGCCACATTTTAAGCACATATAGTTCAAAATGACAACCAACTCAAAAGCTACAATTTGATTTTACACAGCAAAAGAGTTTAAATATATTATCACTAATATTATCGTAAATACATTGTATAACAATAATTATGCTTGTTTCCTCAGTATAAAGGAAGTACCTGGAACATTTATAGTATAACTCTTGAGATTGCCATTGACATACTCATCACATTGAAGGCAACCAGTTTTTATAATTACTTAAACTCCTATCATTAGTAAACTACTTTGCCTGTACGGGCTCAAAGGGATGATGAGGATGTCCATAGGCCCTAGGAGAAAATATATAATAGATTATATAAAAATGAGCATGGGAAATAATGAACACCTACGCCTTCATGGTCATAAAGCGACCATTGCAGTCCAAGTCGTGAATATCCTGTATGTCGTCGATGGCCAACTCAAAGTCCCAGATCCGCCTGAAATTGTCCAGCATGTGCTGTTTGCTTACAGATCTTGGGATCACGATTATACCCGATTGCGTCTGGTAGCGGAGCAGCACCTGTGCCGGCGTCCTTTCGTATTTCTCGGCTATAGCCAAGATGGTCGGGTGCTGGAGCAATGGATATGCGCCAGGCTTCTCGTAGGGCGTATGTCCCGATCCCAGGCAGCTGTAGGCGGTCACAGCAATGGCATTGTCATAGCACTGGGTAATCAATGGCTTCTGGCTCAGGTACGGGTGGCACTCGATTTGTAGGACGACCGGCTTTAGCTTGGCCACAGTCAGTAGTCTATTCATCTGCTGCTCGTTGAAGTTGGACACACCGATGGCCTGGCACAGCCCCTCATCCACCAGATCCTCCATTGCACGCCAGGTGTCCACGTAGTCGATGTCCTCGAAGGCGGCCTTGTTTGTGTCCGGACACGTGGGATATAGGTTGTCATTGCCCGACTTGTAGGCCATGGGCCAGTGCATCAGGTAGAGGTTTAGATACTTGACTCCCAAGTTCCTCATGCTGGTCTCACATGCAGAGCGCACCAGCTCCGGCTTATGGTGTGTGTTCCAAAGTTTGCTCGTGATGAAGAGTTCATCGCTGGAATGTAACATTTGGCTTAGATATAAGTTTGAATACAAGCTTTAAAGCAGAATTTACCGTGTGACCACCCCCTCGTCCATTTTCTCCCGGAGAGCGGCTCCCACCTGCGCCTCATTTCCGTACACGTGGGCGCAGTCAAAATGGCGGTAGCCTATGTCAATGGCATCCTTTACTGCTTGGGTCACCACTTCCGGGGGGCTCTGAAATGGCGAAAAAGTCGTGTAGGTGAAAGCAAAAGTGCAACATAAGCTTTCTGTTGACCCCGAAGAGCTTTGACATTGACCGTGAAATATGCAGTGGAAATGCACATTTCAGCTGGCGATTATTTAATAACAATATATATCTGTGTATGAGAACTTACCCGCCAAGTTCCGAGACCCAACATTGGCATATTTTTACCATTGCTCAGGAGAAAATTCGGTGTTGACATGTTTGATTTCTTCGCTACTTGGAAATTAAGTTGTTGCACTGGCTTCGTTTTTTGAAAGCTTAAATTTGTAATTTACTAAGTGAACTATACGCAAAGGCCTATTAAACTGCCTACGAACGGTATGTCTTGTGACAGCTTTGCTATCACAACTATATGTACGAACATTGTTTAATTTTAGAATCTTTTGAGTGAGCAAAAGACCTTCGCGGAATATAATCGATTCGTCGCAGAGGGGATTTTCAAAATTCAAAACTAAAATGGTTTGATTTTTTTTGGTGCCTCTAAGGTTTTGTTATTTAACATTGTACCGGGTCTACCCAACTATCCTGATATAAAAAGAACTAATAAATATTTTAATAAATAAAATAATGTATACCTTAACACAATTTTGTATTTAAACTAACACCAATCATTAAAAGTATTCCAGCTTTTATATTATCAAGTTAAGAAATATTAATATTCAATTTAGAAACTTCGTGATCAGCCTATTTAAAAAATACTACATAAATGTACTTTTAAAGCACGGATTGTTTATCAGAAAACGAAATTAAAAATATCTGTTGTTATAAATAATAAATAAAAACACTATCGCGTAATTAAAAAAATATCGATAAGAGATTCCCATTAGATATAGCTTTAACAGATAGTACCATGGCCTACCATCTCTAATTTTGCCGCCTGCGAAAGACACAAACAATGTTTGGCACCGTAAATAACTATTTATCCGGAGTTTTGCACGCCGCCCAGGATTACGATGGCGAGTCTTTGGGCACCCACCTCTCCTTACGGGACGTGCACGTGCAGAACCACAATTTGTACATCGCCCAGCCGGAAAAGCTAGTAGATCGATTTCTGAAACCGCCAATGGACGATGTTGTGTCTGCCCACCTGAAGGTGCTGTATCACCTGGCACAGGAGCCACCTGGTTACATGGAGGCCTACACCCAACAGGCGGCAGCCTGCGGCGCCGTGGTGAGGCTTTTGCAGCAGCTGAAAGACGAGAATTGGTGCCTGCCCCTGATGTACCGCGTTTGCCTGGATCTGAGATACTTGGCGCAGGCCTGCGAGAAGCATTGTCGAGGATTCACACCTGGGCACGTGCTGGAGAAGGCCGCCGACTGCATGATGGCCTGTTTCCGCGTTTGCGCTGCTGATGGACGCGCTTCCGAGGAGGACACCAAGCGGCTGGGCATGATGAACCTTGTAAACCAGCTATTCAAGATCTACTTCCGCATCAACAAGTTGCATTTGTGCAAGCCCCTTATCCGTGCCATTGATAATTGCATCTTCAAGGATTCTTTTCCGCTGCCCGAGCAAATAACCTACAAGTATTTTGTGGGTAGGCGGGCCATGTTCGACTCCAACTACCAGGCAGCCGTACAGGATCTGTCGTATGCATTCAGCAATTGCCCGGATCGGTTTGCCAGCAACAAAAGGCTCATCCTCATCTATTTGGTGCCTGTGAAGATGCTCCTGGGATACCTGCCCAGCAAATCCCTACTGCAGCGCTACGATCTCCTGCTGTTCCATGATTTGGCTTTGGCCCTGAAGGCTGGCAATGTGAATCGCTTCGATGAGATTGTCAGGGACCAGGAGCTGGTGCTGATCAGGAGTGGTATCTATCTGCTGGTGGAGAAGCTCAAGTTCCTCGTGTACCGCAATCTGTTCAAGAAGGTGTTCGTCATCCGGCAAACGCATCAGTTGGACATGGGCGACTTCCTCTCCGCCTTGCAGTTCGTTGGTCTGAGCGACGTTTCTCTGGACGAGACGCACTGCATCGTGGCCAATCTCATTTACGATGGAAAGATCAAGGGCTACATCTCACATGCTCACAACAAGCTGGTCGTGTCCAAGCAAAATCCATTCCCCTCCATGTCCCTTTAGTGCTTTTTATTATATTTGTGAATTTTTTAAAAAGTAAAAGACTTAAATTTAATCAGTGTTTTAGTTTGAATGGGTAACAACAAGAAAAAGAGCGAATTTATAATTTTAATTAATTTATTTGGCGAAACCTTTAATTCCAATTTGTTAACATTTGAATACGATTTTTGAAATATGTTTATGAATTAATGTGTATCGAAACCAACTAAGGTTTAGCAAATATCGATTCTTTTCGCTCGAGCCGATGTATTGATATCGAAATCGGAATTAGTCGCATCTCTAGGTCCACCGACTATCAGTCATCGCTGAACTTTTAGTAACGCAGCTGCATAAATTGTCGTAGTTGAGCGAAATTAAACAAATTAACAGAATACTTTTGGCATAACCTGGTAAATAATTAGACCCCCATTCGCACAACGTGAATAATACACAAGTGGCAGTAATAAATATTATTAACCAGTAGCTATTTCTCAGCCGGCGACGTGTTGTCATTTTCACAATCGTAAAATCAATATTACTAATTTTGCTTTGCGTTTACAACGTGACATAACTAAAACGCAAACTACAGAGTGCTTCTCTACCATTGCATTGCAGAAATCCGCTGACACCGAAAAAAAGCGACGAAAGCAGCGCCAAGTCGCCGAATCGCAGAGTACCTGGCATAGGAATAGTGCGTCCCCAGTAGAGGCTAAACTGAACAGCAGACATGGCAGCGCCGGTCATTGTCGAGGCCACGGCCAAGCAAACCGCCACGGTGAGTTGTCCGGCGTAGTCCAAATTCCGGAATACTGCCATTAATCACTTGTGTATTGCAGCTGATCTTCATGCACGGCCTGGGTGATACGGGGTAAGTGGGGTCATCCTCATTCAAAATAATACACCTAAAGACTTCATTTACGAAGTATCAAAGTATTCGGAACTCTACAGAAATCGAGAGAAGTATTTGTGCATATCAACATATCTGGAATGCACTAGTTATTTTGAGTAACAAAACAAATTATATTCCCTTAGGGAATACGCTTAGGAAGAAAACGTCCAATTTTGTTTTTGTTTATAGGGCTTTTAAGATTTAATTAACTGATTAGAAGCCTTCGGAGTCTGGGGTATACTCCAACATTAAACGTATGTACATGTATACCATTTTATGATTGTTCTCCCTTTACAAAAGATTCAAAAACTGAAAGCAAAACTTTCCGTAGCCAATTTATGTTTCCAAGTGACTTTCGAGTAAAAGAGCTATGTAAAATCCCTGTTAAAGTATTAATGAAGGCTTTTCCCAACAGCCATGGATGGAGCAGCGCCCTAGCCGCCATCCGCCCACCTTTCATGAAAGTCATCTGCCCCACGGCGCCCACACAGCCCGTTTCGCTGAATGCCGGCTTCCGGATGCCATCGTGGTTCGACCTGAAGACACTGGACATCGGTGGGCCCGAGGACGAGCCGGGCATCCAGTCGGCGCGCGATAATGTGCACGGTATGATTCAGAAGGAGATCAGTGCTGGTATTCCGGCCAATCGCATTGTCCTGGGCGGATTCTCGCAGGGAGGAGCCTTAGCACTGTATTCGGCACTCACGTACGACCAGCCGCTGGCCGGCGTGGTGGCCCTTTCCTGCTGGCTGCCGCTGCACAAGCAGTTCCCAGGCGCCAAGGTGAACAGCGATGATGTGCCGATTTTCCAGGCGCATGGCGACTACGATCCCGTGGTGCCGTACAAGTTCGGCCAGCTGAGCGCCAGCCTGCTTAAGTCGTTCATGAAAAATGTGACGTTCAAGACATACAATGGACTATCGCACTCGTCGTCCGACGACGAGATGGATGACGTCAAGGTGAGTGCGGCGCACGGACCGCCATTTGAAATTCCCCTGGCTGACGAAACGCTAAAGAACTTTATTACGCTCACTCTGCTCTTTTCAATTACAGGACATAATCAGTAAATGGGTAAACTAATTTCCACTGAACCTTAGCACTCTTTAGAACGTACGAAAGCCCCCGACCCAGCCCGTTGCATTCCAACTATTCACGCAATATGGAGCGCAGTAAGAGAGTCACACTGAGAGTTATACGAGTAGGCTCTCTCGTAGCCCAATTATGGAAATTATCACTGAAAATCAATTTGAAAAGCAATCAATTATTATACACACACGGTAGCTATACCTAATTAAATGCCAAAATACAAGCAATTTGCGAGGGAAATTCGCCTGCGCGAGACGTTTCAGAGTGTAGAAGCAACTTACTTTGATATTTGTTCGCTGCTAATTATTTCGGTTTACTTATTTGGGACTTGTTCGTATTTAAATTGAAATTAATAAAGTTATATAATCGAAGAAAAACTACGAAACTTATAGCCGCAATCTGAATTGGATCACTCTTTCAACCCAAAACCCGATTGCCAGCGATTTTGTGTTGCTATTTAAACTGGCAAACGGGTGACATTTCAGATACTTTGAGGATCTAAAACGCACCTAACATTTGTTTGTTCGTTGTAGCTAACATTAAACCTGCCAATTCTCGATTCCATTTTGATTTGATTCTTCGTTTCTTATTTCATTTTATTTCGCACAGCAACAGGGAAACAATCATCTGTAGAGCCGCCGTCCCACTGGCAACCAATTTGCAACTCGCATTCTTCACTTGTTAAACCAATGGCAATATACAAACCGGTTGTTCAGATTAAACGACTCCCTCGGGCCCTCAAATGCACACTCTCTCAGATTCTTTATAAATATGCCACATATTCCACCTGCTAATCCTGTAGTCCTGCCGCCCCACTCACCATCTCTCATCTATATATTTGCAGACACAGTGGGATAGCCAGAACATGGCTAGAAAGGCGCAATGCTGCCAGTTATCGTAGTAGCATCGAGTGCTAGTGTAGTGAAGGTTCCTTCCGCAAATCAAAGCTCCTCAGCCTAGTCAGGACGTCAGCCTTCTCGGCCGCACGAGAATTGTATTTTAGTAATTATTTTGTACATACACGATGGAGTTGTTTACGATGAAGAAGGCTGTCCCATCACCTGGTGAGGTGACAGCAAACCGATTCGCCTCAGCGAATGGCCAATAAAGTTATTTGAAGCTCTCAACTGCAAGCCGAACTTAATCCAGAAACGGGGTCTTCGTATCAGTTTTCTACAAGTTTTACTTAAAAAATTCGCAAAAGTAACCGACTTTTTTCAAATACTGTTGCAAGTGTTGTATAGCGTAAATTGTTTTTTTCGGTATATTTTTAAGCCTTTGTATTTGTGTACCGTAAGCTGTGGAAAACTAATTATCGATAAATTTGGCGCTGTTTTGTGTTCAATTCAAATTGGTTTTGGTTGTGATATGTTGTTGAAACATAAAATTGCGTTGTTCAAGAATTAAATGTGCTTTTATTTTTTAATTGACCGAATGGTTCAATACTTAATGCTTCTAAGGATTAAATACGTATACATATGTATGTTTATTAATTATTTACTAGGTAATAAACTTTGTACAACATTTTGCACAATCTTTCCTTGTTACTAAATTGTTTTAAAGTATTTTATATGATTGTGAATTAGTTATTATTGTTTACATAGTACTACAAAATAAACGGCTTGCTTATGCTCATAGAAATCTTATAGACTACAATTATTAATTATACAAACTACTTAGGCTAGTAATTGCGTTCCCAATTTAGTTGTATGTTTTATCTAATTCATATTTATGTTGTTTTTGATGAGTGCTAATTTACTGATCCACAGACGTAAGACTCAACTCCCGCTCAGTACTGCGACCATCCACTGGCACTTGGGGAACCCGTTAGACTGCGACTCCAAGTGCCCACCAAGCGTCTGTTCAGTTGTTTTCACGCCGCCGCCGAGAGTGGACGTGATTTCGCCAGCTCTTCTAAAATATTCGTTCGCGTCGTTTTGTCCTCGGTTAATTTCAGTTAACTTTTCGCGGGGAAATTTGAAAAGCATTATATAAGCAAAGCCAATGTAAGGAGTGATCTAAAAAAAATCAATGCTATCTAATCTTTAGTGCATATGCCAATTAAATCTTTTTTCGTCAGCAAGTCAATTTCATTGCGGTCTAGTTTATTTACGTGCTTTGTTTTGGATTGGCTCCGTCCACAAAGGGGAGCCTTTTGTATTGTGTTTGTGCCCAGTTGGATGGACGTGCAACAATGCCACAAGAAATAAAATAATCTATATGTTCACCCAAATCCACATTGCATACTGTGAACTAGCAATTAATTTGTCAAGTTTCACTTAGCAGAAATTTCAACGATCGTAACTTATCTGAAAACAGCGAATTCTTTAAGCTGATTAGTTTTCTCGTTTGTATTGCATTTTGAAGTGCAATCGAAACAAAAATCAAAGCAGAGAAATTTAATGATAGAATATTTATTATAAATTCTTGTTGCAACCGTTTCAAATGGCTATTTATTATAATATCACTATTGTTGAATAATATTCGATATTTGCAAAGCAAGCACTTCTAAACCTGAAACTGAAATTTAGTCTCAGTTAACTTCAATTCCCTTTTTTAGATAAGCAAGAATAAAGCAAATTAATTTCTTAGCTTGAATAAGTTAAATTATGCAGATTGTTTTACTATTCAACTTAGAATTAACAAAGTCAATAATGATTTTCCCTCATTTAGCTTCTTGCATATCTATTTATTTTTGTTGTCACTGACCTATGACTCCAATGAGTAATTAAAAGTAAACAAGCGATTAATCACTTTGCGCAAAGTACATGCGTTTCTTGGTTAATTGTTCAAGTGTATGGACTGCGCTTCTACGTGACATGATTACAATCCAATTATTAATATTATTTAAGGAGAATTATAACGCACCATCCTTAATTGGACATACGAGGTGTTTAATAAGCCTGTTTAGGAATACCCTTATAATATATTATTATATACCACATAAAGAAAACAAAATCGATCACCTCAAGCACTAAAGTAATAATTGCCAAAAACATTGAAATCTGACTAAGAACGTTAATTAATTTCGACGCTTTTTGTGGCTGCTAATGACGTCTGTGTTCTGAACACATTTCGAGTTTTTTAAACGATTAGTTGTCTGTCAGGAATTGGCGATTTATTTGTATCCAATTGATGATTTAGTGGGTACCTCAAGACTTGTTTTAGTCAATTTTTCGGTATGCTAAGGGCGCTTTCTGAGGTCAAAGGTCACGGCAATTCGATGTGCCACCTGACGTCACGGACTACAACACATGGAATAGAATTTAAATCTGACAGTCGACGGGAAATTAGCATAAGTTGAGCCGCGGGTAGACTGGCATGCATATTTAAGCTTTCAATTAGCTAATCTCGAATCAACACATTGGTTATTTCCTCGTTGCGATTCAGTGTAACTTGGGATGCACTTTTTAGCTCTTCTTTGTTTGTATCCCTCAGCTTTCCAGGTTCTGATCTCGAATGGCTTCTTCTCCAGAAACCGAAACGGGTTTTCTGGTTTTGCATTTAGCCAGTGGGCGCCTGGGAATATCGAATATACAGACGGCGCCGAAAGCATTAAATAAGTAAATAAGACAAAACCATTTCGATTTTGGCGACCAAAAGTTTTCAAAGTATGTATGTTTACCCACCAAACAGGAGCAGATTCTAAGCTACTTGGAATGTTTTAGATAAATAATAACTCATTACTAATTTATACGCTAGTAACACGATTTAATACCTGACAGATGATATTAAAATCTTATATCAAGTGCTGACGAAGTTGCCTGTCAGCGGCGAGACAGTAAATGGAATTAAATTTTATTTTGTGCAAGTTAAAAGTAATTGTTTAATTTATTCTGGCGAAGCGAATTGCAAGTGTGAAAACGTGCTAAATCTGCGATTTCCACCCAGAAAGCAGCGAATCGTTCGTGATTCGCCTGTCACTTTTCAGAACTTGTTAGTTGTGGATTATAATAATACCCTATCAAATGCCTTTTGAAATAATTCTAACCAGTTTTGGTATAACTTAATTATTTATAGTCTTTCATAAAACCTTAGCCATTAAGTTCTCCAATCATTTTAAGAACAACTTGTTCTAGTATACATATATAATATGTATATATTATATATATATAATATGTATACAATAATATCTTTAGTTTATATACAGGTGCAACCAAATGACACCTATAATTTGTTAATTCACTATTTGTTACTTCACTATGCTATTTATTTTTTTTTACGATATGATAAAGAAGGGAATGTAAAGCTTTCGCTGCATGGTAAGATCACTTTTTTCGATAATCATCTGGTTATTAATTGACTTCTTTGTCGTTTCCATACTATTAACTCTATATACAATGACATATGCAAGCGAAATTATTTCTGCGATTAAGCCGGTTCTTTGAGTGTTTGACGCATTTCTTTTCTTTTTTTTTTTAAGGGATTTAAAAGTTATAAACAGTGGATATGCAGTATGCTTAATGCTAATCAGCTACATTACGTCGTATTCTAACTAGGGAACAAGTTTTTCCTGACTTTTACGATTGGTATATGGCGATCTGGTGGGTAATTGAAAAACTTGAACTTGAAAAAGATCGCTGGTATTTGCATACAATTCAAGTTCAAGTTAAAACTTTCTCAGAAGAATATTATATCATAAAGATTAAATTGTGCAAACATACATGCAGTTAGATTCAGCCCGAAAAAAACCTTTATCAGATTGCGTTTGAGGTGCGGAACTCAAGGCCGCCATAAAAGTTGATAATCGGCATATGCTTTCCTTTTGCTTTTTAGTTTTTGCCATGCTATATTTTCGCACACATGTCAAAATCTATAATGATTAATTTTTTATTTGCAGCGCGTAAGACGCCAGTGCGATCAAAACAAAACGGGTAATAAATCTGCAATCACACGGCCATGCGTGCATAAAGAGGAACAATAACAAAATCAAAAGTCAGATGGAAAAATAAATAAAAAATACAACTACAATAATCGCGAAGCTGGCAAAAGTACAACAAAAAAAGAGAAACGAGTGTAAAAAATATAAATATATAAATAAATAACCGCGCCGCGCAGCCAGAGATCCAGCACAAATTCTACATTCCCATTCCAATTCCGACTTTGGTGCGGTAGGTAATGACACATTCGGCAGCCAGCACACGTATCTAGATGCGAGCGAGCGTACTTGTAGTACGTATCTGAATCCGTCAGTGGAAAGCCGGGCAGCCAACAGAGCCACCAGAGCCATCGGAGCCACCAGAGCCACCAAAGCCACCCTTGCCACCCGCGTCGCACATTAATATATGAGCTTTTGAAAGCGGCATTAAAAAACGATAAACCAATCCATCAGCACCCGCCATGGATCAGTCGCAGAACCTACTCGCCAAGCAGTCCAAAGATGTGGAATTCCAAGATGTGTACTACACCGTCAAGGAGCGAAAGAACTTCTGTGAGTCACATCATCTTATTCATATATCTCTCATATAACATGTAATTATTCAAAGGTATTTAGAATGCATTATTCAATCAGAAACACCATTTTTCCCTTTAGGTACTGTATAATGTATGGGTTATGTGACATATACTTTTGCTTAGTATATATACTTATCTCTTACTAATATCCAGATAGTATTTTACATTAGCTAATTCATCTTGTTGAATACTGAAACAAAATATATGTATATATATCTTTTATTAGTTCAGAGGGTTGATCGCCATGTGTTAGGTGATTAAGTTGAAATAATCTCAACCACTAGGTCATTCAAATTTTAGCTTTTAGCTCATTTTATGCTAGCTTTTATTGGCGTGTTGGTTAATAGAAGTATCTCCTTAGATCATATTTAGTTTAATAGGTTAACTCATAATTTTGCCTAAAATAAATGTGTTAATATGTGATGACTACACTAGTCCTTCATGGTTTGCGTCTGCAAAATGTTAAATATTTGTATTGCACACTTTTTTTTTTGCATCGTTGTATATCTGGGCATCTGCGTTGACTTTGTTTATGAGCTTTGTGCAATATTTCTGCGACATCGGAGGTAATGGTCGTCTTATGGCCAAGTAGTTGTCTGGACAAGTGGCAACTGCTCCATAATCAACAACTTGTGGGGGCCAGCTGGTTGGCTCTGGTTGGCTCTTGTGCCCTTTTCCTTGCCTTTATTTCTAATGTCAATTGCTCAACTGGTTACATTTGCTCAGGGGTCTCATTCCGAATTACATTCGACACACTTGGCTGAAATGGTTGACGTTCTGGCCACGTTTATGGCCACAACCCCTTCTTTTGGTGTGGTGCCAAACGAGTTTGGGTGAAAGTTCAAACTTAAGTGCGCATTCTCCGGCCATGAATGCCATTGACACAAAATCGAATGGATTGAATAATATAATGCATTTGGCAGAACCTCAAGTTCATTTTGGTTGACTGAACCGAAAGAATGGAACTAGGTCTGCCCACTGCTGGAATGGAATCACTTTTCAAACTCAAAACATTTCGCAATCGGGAAAGAATAACTAAGATCATAGGATCATCTAAAAAGAAGTAGTTTTAAAGGGTCTTCTTCTTATGCATAATTTTAATAGATTTTAACACTAAGTAGTGTAATTTTGTTGCTTTCTCATTTGCAATATTCAATCTTACACACAACGAAAATATAGATAAACATGGGTACAAAATTATTATAGCCCAGTTTAGTAATTTATTAGCCATTTTAATACTTGTTAATCTAAAAGTGCTAGAATGCACTTGATTTGTTGTGCCTAATTTATTCAATAAGTACTGGACCGTAGTGCAATCCACTCAGTAATCGTTGGATTGCTACTTTGTAAAGCACTTAGCATTTTATTCTAGTATAAATATTTAAAAGAACGACACTAATATAATCAAAAATCTAGAAAGCAATCCATAATATTAGCACTATTCCATTCAATATGCCCTTGGAAATATAGTCTCGCCATTGCAATTGCCATTTGAATTTCAATCTGTAAGAAGTGTGTTGGCCATAGGGCATTTGTCAGCCACTTGTTAACTCAATCAAGAGTTTAATTGCCTGTTTTTGGCATGCTTTCAGCAGAAGAGGAAATGCTTACTAGACTGCTCACCAATAACTTAGCTACTCACAGCCTGAAGTTGAGCTTCCTCATTGCAGAGTCAAACTCAAGTACGACTGCTGATTAATTATTGCTCATACGCCATGTGCAACGTGCAACTCACAGTCAGCAGCGAGATGTCGCCAAATGTGGTTGCCATGTGGAATATAATAACGAACGATAAGCGCGAGAACAGTGCTTCCTATGAATATATAACTAGTTGGATTTTCACAATATTTTTGTATTTTTTGTATAAACCCTAATAATAAATACCAAATCATAACCAAAGGAAAATTGGTTATATCTGTAAAACTTCGATACTCTGCAGTGGGTTAAGCAAACACGTTGTTTTTGTGCTTTATAACCCACTGTTTGAGTAAATATTCACCCAGAAGTCAGTATGTGAGCCTAATGTTTTGTGTACATATTTATCTCGCCACATGCATAAGTACACATATTCACACATCGCAGATACATTGCGACTTCCTCGATGTGTGTGCCCCGCATCAATGGAAACTACAGTAGTTGGCGACCAAAACATCCACATCCACAACCTCATCATCAGCATCATTATTCTCACTGTCATCATCATCCTGACCATCATCATCATTATCATCATCGTGATGATGATCGTCACCAGCAGCAGCAGCAACAGCAACAATTGCAACTACAACAGCAATATTATGTTGGCGCACAGTGAAAAGCGAAAATTGCCCAACATTGATTGAATAATTTTCCCCTCCAAAAGTCGTCGAGCTGGGACACGTTTTCTATTTTATTTGTGTTTTTTCTGAGTTCCGCGACATGGAGTGCGCTTTTCCATTCCAAGTCAGCAGGGCAATTTGGGATTAGTCAGCCAGTCAATGTCCGGGTTTGTTCAACCAAAGGGGTTCAGTTTAACTTAAGTAGTCAATTAAATTGAATGAATCTTTAGTTCTGCATTTCTGTTAATATAATTAACTGCACAGCTCTGAGTTAAACTACATCCCTTCTTAATTCATAGCTATAAAGTTCTGTTAGTAGACTGCATCTGGTTAAATAAATCATTTCTGAATAAGGCACCTTTCGACCTGTCAGCTTAGAACACCTTGCTTAAAGATGAATTATTCAAACGTGCAATTTGTTGCAAGCAGCATTATATAAGTTTAATGATTCAGAAGGGCTTGGAGTGGCTGCTATGGCATAACAGATCGAAGATAATCGATTCCAGGCAATGGGACAGATCCCATTTCAATGGTTGGTAGTGAGTGGTGCTGCATTATAAGTCGCATTTGGCGCACCAAACGCTACTGGCATGCTAATGGAATTGTGTTAATTAGCCACAGGCGATTCAATTGCATCAATTAGCGAACTTGTCCCACGGAGCACTGCCCCCCATCTGTCCTCCCAGTGCCCCAAAAGGTGGGTCCACAATCGATCTGGCTAAAATTCAGAGATTCGTTGCGCCAATTGAGAAACGTGTTTGTTTGAGGCGCAGTTCAGTTATGGCTCGGAATTTGGATTATGCATTTTTGAATATTTTTCACTTAAACAAGGTTTTCTTGGCTTGTTTACAGTTCCAGCAGGAAGTTCGGGTCTATCTGAATCACTTTTCAGCATCAATTAGTTAGTTATATCTCAAAAACCCAACCACAAACAATGAAGTTACAATGACACGACTTTTGCGGTCTAAATACATTAGAGCAGCGACTTTCCGTATCATATCCATTGCGATAATTTCCACAGCAAATTGTCACGCCTCATTATGTGACTCACGTAGAATCGTGGGAGCAGCGGTTTACAATGTTTGAGGAGGGGCAGCGGTACGATAAATCAGCCAAGCCAACGTACTGTTGATTGTTGCTCGCCGGTTTGCTGACAGCATTTTTTTTCGGCTTTTTAATGATTTACGTTATTTGGCAGCTGCGCGTGCTCAGAACGTGGTGGCCAGAATGGTTTAGAGGCGTGCTCGAAAGGCGGCGGCTAATTGATATGGGGCTAATTGATATGGGCACCGGTCGCTTGTAAACACTCGCTGATAATAAGATTATCGACAGACTCCGAGTTGTCAGTGACCTTCTTGAATTGCTTCGCAAACCGCGATTCAGTTTCAGTTGTGCAATGAATTTTAATTGGTCACTGGTTCTGTAAAAACTGGGTCAAATATGGACTAGTAGCGTGTTTTCATTTACATATGTGTGTCAGTAATGCAAAGACTCCGAAGTTGCAGATTTTTATTTAAAATTTAAATCAAACTCATGTGTGTTGTTATCAACATAAATCGATGCTTAGCATATTCCCAGACAGACATTGACTTTCAGCAATATGTAACTGAACTTAATGATAAGCTTGGCAATTGTTCGCAACGTTACTTTCTAGAATCAAGTGCATTTAAAAGATTAATCTGTAACCTCAATGATCAAGTGAGTCGAAGACAAACCAATCTTTCTCATTAAGCATCCGCCCTGTTGTACCTTCTGTCCATGAAAACTGAAAACACAAGCAAATCCGAAGAACCAATTATTGATTGTGAAGCTTGATTACGACCTTCGGTAATACCCTGTATTATAGCCCAGCTGCACTGCTGATAAGAACACCGTTGGCATTGGCACATATTAACTTAATCGAGAATGAGATGACAGATCGCGAAGAATGCAGGTCAGGTTCGCATTTGTCTGGAGAGTTTATAAATAAATTGGTTACTTGTGAACAACGATTTCTGGTCTTAAAATGGTACCGCTGTTACGGATTTTTCCACACCCAAGACGAATTTGAATTGGAATAAATTATGCCCGTGCGAACACCTGTAATTGTGGAGTTCGGGCAGACCTTTGGAATTTGGCAGACAGACAGGGCGGAAGCTGGTTTCGTTTCTGCCAGTCATGAATTCTTCTCAAGCCTGTCATTTCTCATCTACGGTAGCTTTCCGCTGTGGCTGCCATGAAAATTATTAAAAATATTTAACTGGATTCTCAGCTGTTCTGAGCCATGTTTGCCCATTCAATGAAAGTGATTTTCCCAGTTCACTATGCTCAACCATTAAAAATGAAACTCGATTTATTTAGTTTTATGTCATGTCCCAATCTTGATTGTTTCATCTGTCTTATAAGCAAATCCGACAAATCCGAGATTAACCAGAATCACAAGCTTTCATACGTAATAGCTGGAATATATTAGTTTATTGTTCTATGACTCATTAAGCACTTGAATATTTTAAAAGATGTTTAGCATATTTCATTCTTAATAGTATAATTTTCAATGTGTATTTTACTCAAGTTATTTCCATTATTATTCTATTTTTAGGGCGCGTAAGCGGAGAACGTCGAATTCTGAATGGAGTGAGCGGCAGTTTCCGGAATGGTCAACTATCGGCAATCATGGGACCCTCGGGAGCCGGAAAAAGCAGTTTGCTTAATGCGATTTCGGGTTTCAGGTGAGAACAATCAGCCAAACCAAACTCGACTGCATTGGTTGTTATGTTTTAAGTGTAACAAAACAAAAGCCATATAAACCTAACCGGTTCTATGTTTCACTGAAAGACTGGCGATTAAATGCGGACTTTATTCCGACTCAAATGCGAAATAACTACAGGGCTCTGCAGATTTTAGGCGGGGGACTTCAGATAAGCATAAGTAAACAAACATCTCCACTATTATGAATTCATTCTGGATCAAAACAGACTTTGCCTTCAAAACAAATGTCGTAGATTTGCATGAATCAGATGCTTCCTCAAAATACAACGGAAATTTACAGAATTAGCTTCATAGTCTGCAAAGTCACGAAACGATGTTTTCGAAATAATGATGTTGGAAAGGTTGATTCGCTTGGAGATCATGTTCGCATTATGTTCGTCGTAAAATTAGTTTATAACCGGAAAAAGGGGAACGATAAGAAAATAATGGGAAATAAATTTCTTTGTTGGATGTAAAAATAATAGCTTGATCTAACTTTTAATGATTTTCAGACGCGACGGAGTCACAGGAAACATCAAGATGAAGAGGGACAACGCCTGCTACATCACGCAGGACGACCACCACCAGACCCTGCTGACTGTGGAGGAGCTAATGAATCTCGCCTGCGATCTCAAGCTGAAGAATCGCAACAAAAAGGCCGAAATCATGACAGACATCCTGGAGAATCTGCACTTGAATCACCGCCGCAATGTGACGGCGGAAAAGCTGAGTGGCGGTGAGCGGAAGCGATTGTCCATCGCCCTGGAGCTGGTGGACAATCCCAACATCTTCTTCCTGGACGAACCAACCAGTGGGCTGGACGAGGTGACGGCGGCCCAATGCATCCGAATGCTGCAGGCGATGGCCCAACAGGGTCGCACCATAGTTTGCACCATCCACCAGCCCTCGGCCACGATATACAACTACTTCGATAGCATCTACGTCCTGGCCAAGGGCCAGTGCGTCTACCAAGGCAGTCCCAGAGCCACCATTCCCTTCCTGCGATTGGCCCAGCTCGACTGCCCCAGGCACTACAGTCCCTCGGATTACAGTGAGTGTGGCCACCTAATTTCATAAGAGAGTATATACTTAATAGGATTACTTCTTCGTTGCAGTTATTGAGCTGGTGGATGCCGAGGATGGACACTTGGTGCCGGCACTCAGCGACCTAACCGAGAATGGAAAGCTGATCTACGTGGCCAGTCAGTCGGATCAATTGGCGCCTCAGCAGGCGGTCACCACGATGTTCTTGGAGCAACAGAAGCGTCCATTTCTGCCCGCCTTCTTCGCCGGCAGTGCCGCCTCCACGGATGGAACTCTGATTGGAGGTACCAGTGCTCTGCTGGAGCAGGTGAAGGCCTTCTCGAAACGCCTCCACACGGATCGGCGGGATATATCTGGGCTGCGTCAGTTTACAGTCCTCATGCGGGTAATGCTACTGAGGATAACTCGTGCTCGTTTGGCCCTGACAATCCAGCTGTTCCATCACCTGTTGTGCGGCCTGTTCTTTGGCCTCATATTCTTCCAACTGGGCAACCAAGGTGGTCGGATGTTCGATCATCTGAAATTCTGCATCGGCGCCGTCCTCATGATCGTGTACACCCAGGTGATGGTGCCCATTCTAAGCTGTAAGTGATTCCGTTCCTATTTTGTACTGTGTGTATACTTAAGCCTGAAATTATCCTGCAGATCCCGCTGAGGTGAAGGTGGTCAAGAAGGAGACCTTCAATCGTTGGTACACCCTTACGCCGTACTACATGGCGCTCACAGTGTCGCGACTGCCACTCCAAGTGCTACTCAACATCACCTTCATGGCGGTCACGTACTGGATGTCCGGATTGCCCCAACAGTTCTGGCGCTTTGGCATTTTTGTGGCTGTGGGCCTGATGATCTCCTTGGTGGCCGAGGGCATGGGCCTGGCCATTGGAGCCACCTTCAGCATCACGGTGAGCTTCCTAACCGCATCTGAGGTATACTTTTGGGCTAAACCACTTCAATGTGATTGCAGAATGGCAGTGTGGTGGGTCCGATGATCATAGCTCCTCTGATGGGACTGGCGGTCTACGGCTTCGACTTTGCACCGCAGATATCCGGCGGAATGCAACTGCTGATGAAGTTCAGCTATGTGCGTGTGGGCGTAGTGTCTCTGGTTTTGGCCGTCTTCGGATTTCAGCGAGAGGAACTCGACTGCGATGCGATATACTGTCATTTTAGCGATCCGCGCGTGCTGCTCAAATTTTTGGATGTGGAAAAGGTGTCGATGCTCCATCAGTTCGGACTGCTGGCCATGCTGATGCTGTTCTTCCGGGTGATGATGTACATCAGCCTGCGAAAGCGATGCTCTGCCTGATTTTTGTAATTAATACTCCAGATGAATCTTATCCCTAGCTTTAGGCAATGTCAATGCTGTGATGTTCGATTTTAAACAGACAGATAGATACTTCCTGTACATACTTATGCACCATTCCCCTGAAAAGAACAAAGGTTAACATAGACATAAGATAGTTTAAGTTAGTATATAGTTCACACACACGAATGCCTTTAAAAGCCAAATTATCTGCATAGTACATAAAGGAAATAAAAGGAACAAATCAATTCAGATTGGCCAAATGTATATAATAACATTTTCGGTAAAATCAAAATGACACGACAATCCCCAAATTGTTTGCAGACAGGAGGCGAGCAAATTTTTTACATTTTTTGTGGTTCGAATTGTGAAGAATAAAACCAAAATGTTGACAATTCAAGATTTATATGCCTTGTATTTTTATTGATGTTACAATTATGATGAGGCAACAGCGCTGTTCTTTGGACCATCCTCCAGAGTAAGATCTCGAATGGCTTTAAGCAGATCAAAGTACAACGTACTTCGCCAAATCACTCTGTCTAAGGCAGGTTCCAACATGGATTCTATGCTGGAACTCATTGCGGATGGAAGGTTCTTGTGCAAATGAGTTTTCATTTCCAAAAATTCAGCTTTGGTAGTCATCGCATTGATAAATGGACTCAGAATTGATTTAAGATCCTTGCTGGAGATGTTAATATGGTTAGTTTTTTGAAGTCATCTTAGTAGTTTTTGAATACTCACCGGAGCAGGATTTCCTCGGTGTTGTCGATGAGAAACTGTTTGCCCACAAAGTAGCCCAACGAGGATCGTAATACGGAGATCAGGAGACCGGCAGTCAGCGTGCTTGGAACCTTTTCTGGGTCTAGGGCCCAGCTGAGCAGCTTCTGCATCGCCCAATACTCCGTGGTGCAGCTGAGGGAATTCAGCAGGATGCGCTTCTCATTCTCATTCTCGGCCTCGAAGTACATGTCCCGCACCATTATCCAATGTTCCTCCAAGCCGTTGCGAATGCCCCTGCAGAGCACCGTTTCCCGAATCTCCTCCGGAATGGAGGAGCTGGACTTCTGCTCCATCGCCGACTGAAATCGCTCTTGTGCGTCCGTTAGGCATTCCTTGACTTCGAACTGACACGCCGGAAGGTATAAAAGCGCCGACAATGACAAATCCGTTTTAGTTTCGCTTTTCGTGGTGTCCGGAGATATTGTGGATGGTGTTTCCGGGTATATTTCGGGGGTCGGTGTTTCCGGGGATATTTCGGAAGTCAGTGTTTCCGGGGATACTGTGGAGGTCGCTGTTTCCGAACTTGTTCTGGCCTTGGGAGTTTGGGTTGGGAGGGATTTCAATGTTGCTTTGAAAGCTGGCTCAATAAGTTTTTGCATGAAAAGCTAAAAGGGTAAGGTATAGATTAAAAATTACATCGGATTTGGTAAGACCCACCTTAAAAATGCGAAAACCCGTAGTCATTCTCATGATGCTCTGTAGGTTCTCCAAATGGAAAAGAGCTGTTTCCCAAACCAAAGCGCTGGTCTCCTTCGAAAGATATGAGATCAGGTTTAAGGTGGCGTCATAAGGTAACAAACCCGACCAGGCGAAACTGAGGGCATCATCGACCAACTGGACGCGACTAAGCTCCGGAATCTGTTTGAAATCCTCAAGCAGAGCTTTACTGATCAGCTGCAGGTTGTATGAATCGTAGAGGACACGAAGTGGAGCTGCAGCATCGATGTTTAACAACAGCCAATCTTCCGGATTAACGATGTGTTCGAGTTCCAATATATCGGCTTTCTGTCTCTGACAGCCAAGCCACTCCACCTGGGAAAGCGGAAGATTCTTGACGATGTACACGACCGGAACCCACCAGCAGTCTTTGGAACTGAAGTTCAATTTAATCTGATTATAGCGACTCTGCCTAATGGTCACCTTCTGCCTCGCATCATTCCGCTGGACGGTGAGCAGCGGGAAACCTGGTTGCTTTAGCCATGTCTCCATCACAGTGGATAAACTCACACCGATAGGCAGCTGGTGATTTCGGCGAGCCTCTCGCTGGAACTCCTCCCACAGCTCCATGCTTAAAGCGGAGGAGTTTGCGTATCGCCGAATGAACTCTTGCAGTGCCTTGTAGAACAACTTATCGCCGATGGCCACCTTTATCATGTGCGTGAGCAGGCACATTTTGTTTTTGCGGAATTTTTGGTGTCCGGCTTCCCTTACATCGGTATCTATGGACTTTTCCTTGCCCAAGGAATCCGAATTCAGAACATCTAGACGCGTTCTAAGAAGCTGAGTCATGTTATAGGCCTCCTTCTCCATGCTCATCACATGGAAACTCAGATAGTAGTTAATGCCGTCCCGCACATACATTTCATCCATGTCAGAGGGGCTCACTAGAAGGCCATTCCATTGGCGTGCCACCAGCTCCGCCAGCATTTCCTGCAGGCTTTCCAGTCCCTTTTGGCCTGAGTCCACCTTATCCTCGCCGTACACCATCATACCGTGGCCGCTATACATTTCCGTATATCTAGGCACCACCACATGATCGAGTTTCCCACCCCAGTCCGGTCCTTTTGGCAATGGATGTGCGAACAGGGTTTCGTATTTACTAAACAAATTGGGCGACATTTCCGCCACCTTCGTCAGACTCTCCGCCAGATGCGGCCGTGACCAGATGGTGATATTCTCACCCGCAGCCGTAGGACCACTGTAAACATTCTGTAGACTGTGCAGTGTCCACATGACCTGGTGAGCGGCTAGCGGTGGTGATCCCATAAAGGTCGTCGACACATAGTTTTGGATTTCGTCGCTGCAAATGTACAAATACATGCATTCGTTAAGTATTATAATATGGTTTCTTTAGAGGATCTAATTACTATGGCGTCTCCTTTATGGGGGGCATATTGCTGAGTGCAACGTATTTCCTGTCGTGCACCATGGTTATGTGGTAAGGTGTCCGGAAGTGTGGGTCATTGAAGCAGGGAAACGCGGTGTGCGCATAGTCCGGCTCCAAGTGAGTCATGGAGTAGAACACTTTCGGTGTCTCATCGTAGTGGCCCGCAAAGTAGCCATATTCCTGTTGCCGATCCAGATCGCCGGAGAAGAACATGTTGAGTGTGTATGTCTCGCCAAATTTGAGTGGCAGTTCCAATACTAGCATAATCACGTCGGGCTCTTTATCATTTTTCTTTAGCTCGAGTGCCCTAATTTTTCTGCCGCTGGCCCAGCGCAAGAGCCATGTTTTCTTTCTGAAAACATTCAAGTCGCGGGAATTTAAATTGATGAAGCGAGTTGATTTCGTCGCTTCAATATCGATGGAGGCGATGCCCTCAAACTGATTCCGAGCACCTTCGCTGTCCAGGCGCGTAAGGATCGTCAGATTGTAACGCAGTGGCTTCACCGAGGATTCCGCAATCTTTCCCGGTAAAAACGTGCAAAGCAATACAAGTATTTTAGGCAACATTGTCATGGGAAAGACTGCGACGAAACTAAGCGGTCTGTAACAACTCGAACTATATAATGGTTTCACCTAATTGACGGTTTCACGCTTCTCCATGGATTAGTTGGTTCTTAAAACGCTGACGTATGATCTCGATTCGAAAAAAGCGACTAAAGGAACTACGATTCCCATAGACATTTTACTATTACATTTACAACAAATACAATAAGACTGAATACTAGTAATATACCTGCGACAATCCCCGCAGCCAATTGGTATAGTAATAACCATAAAAAAATGACGTTAACTTAAGTTACATCGCTTTTATATAATTTTATCATATAAGATGCAGCTTAGTTATACATTTTCCATAAAATATTAAAAACTTAAACTCACAGCTATATTAACGCTATTCAGAAACAACTATTTTTTCATGCTGCCCATTTTCTCCTTGCGTTTCTTCACGTGCTTTTTCACTTTAACCTTGCGCTGCTCGGCTTTCGCTTCTTTGACAGCCTTCTTGCGAGCCTTTTTACTCTCAGGAGACTCCTCTCGAGGTCTTGCCGAATTCTTAAACTTTCTAGCATCTTCATCGTTGTTGTTTTCCTGCGAGTCTTCGTCCTCACTGCCGCTAGTTTGAGCCTCACTGCCATCCTCCTCGTTGGCGGCAGAGGATTGAAGAACGTCTGGCTTTTGCTGCACGTCCAGATCCGAAGTCAGACCAGTGATCTTTCCATAGATAAGACTTTGCTGCACTCCTTGCTTTGCCTTGGCTACATCTTTCTCAAAATGACGTACCTAGAAGTGGAATACGGATTTGTAACGTAATATTGAATTCTAAAATCACTGCGCAAACATACCTCGTCCAACCTTTTGGGAATGTAGGTGTTTTGCCAAACAGCTTCATCGATCTTCTCCTGAGCCGAGATGGCGTCAAAGTCACGGTCCTTGATTCGCTCAGAGATGCGTTCCAGGCACTCCTCCATGTTCTCTGTAGTTATGGTCTGATCGGTGATGAAATCAAAAAGCTCCTTCACCGTCATCGTCGCCACCGCTCGCTTTCGGAAAAACTCGGATATGTTTGTGCAATCCTTGCGCAGGAAGTCAAAGGAATGGGGATGATCGTGCTCCACCGACTGGCTTACATCGATAATGACCAGCTGACCATCCTGCACCAGGATGTTAAACTCGGAAAGATCAGCATGCACAAGACGACATTGGTTGTAGATGCGCCACATTAAGACTACGCAGTCCCTGTACAACTCTCGCGCCTTTGAAGTGCTAAGCTCAACGTCCTTGAGCTTTGGCGCCGGCCACCCGTCGCGACCGCAGAACCGCATGACCAGCACATGCGATCGTAGCAGGATTGGTTCCGGCACAGGAACGCCCGCGTTGCGCATTCGCAAGTAGTTCCGCATCTCCTTCTCTGCCCAGGTGCGCACCATTTTGCGCGGGTTGTGCTTGCAGTAGCCGTGCCGAAAGCGGAACTCGCCTGACACATATTTGTCGCGGTCCTTGAAGACCAGAATGGACGTCTTGTAGATCTTGATGGCGAACTCCTCTTCACCGTTTTTGGAAACGGCATGATAGACATTTGCCTCTTTGCCCGTGGAAATGCAGCCGTTAATTTCCTGTATCATACCGCGATTCAGCAGCTTGAAGAGTATCATCCGGGTACGTGGATCCATCACCTGTTCCGCAGTGGCTCGATCGTGCTTGTCACGCACCTGTGTCCTGTCGCGCCGATCGAAGTTCACCAGCCGGTTGGCCGCCTGCGCGCTCATATTCGTGGTGGGATCGTACTTCTCCACGTTAATGCGGGCAGAGTATCTCCGCAGCAGCTTTTCATTTGGCTGGTAGCTGCTGACGCGTTGTGCGCCACCAGATGCACCTCCAGCGCCGCCGCCGGAGCCACCTCCACTGGCGTTTGTTAGCTGCGGCTGGACGTGGAGCTTGTTAAAGCCCGTGTAGGCCTCCTCATACGTATCGTAGTCATCTCCGACATCGTCGTAGTCCTCTTCATCGTATTCCTCGGGTTCTTCGTCCTCCGGTTCATCCTCTTCGTTGGCGGTTTCTATAACTTGTGCCAGGTCATCGCTCGCCTCCTTGGGCGTCAGTTTAATGTCCTTAAAGATCTCGTGCTTCACTGTGAGGTTCTTGAAGTCGTTTGACCACTCGGACTAAATAATAAGAAAGTGTAAGAAATATTCCATTGCAAATTCAACACTTTGCTTACACTCTGCAGATCTTCTTCGTCCTCCTCGGCGTCGCTGTATTTGTGGCTGTCGTTGCTCATCGCGGGGTGTGCACTAGTTACTAATCAGTATTAAATGCTTCGTTGTATTTATATGACAAAAGCTTTTGATGCGGTGCCAGACTAACACAAACTTATTAAAGCCCAGAATTTCACTAATTTGAACAACCAGCCGCACGTGTTGCGAATGCCATTCAGAATGAAGCGTTGACATTGTTTTGGTATTTTCCAGGGATGGCTATGTGCAGTATGCAAATGTACAAATACAAATTGAAAGTGTTTCATTTGGACAACAGAACTTATTATCGTGCAGAATATTAGTTTTTTAATTTTTTACTACAAAATACAAATTCAAACAAATTTTATTGTTGTTTTAATGTTAGAACTACGAAATGAATAGCTAATAATGTATAGCTAGTATTTTTGGTAGTTGTTGCATGAGTATGTGGTCACACTACGTCTACACATGGTACTGCAACTCACATTCAAAACAATGAACGACCATTAGTTTGGAATTAAATATTTTAACAATTTGGCGACATGTTCGTGCTGGCGGAGCTGAAGGACAACGTGAGGATTGCGCCGGACCAGTTCCATCTGAAGTTGGTGGACGCCGTGCGCGACGAGATCGACCGCAAACTGGCCAATAAGGTGTGAGAAGTGTGACTTCCATGTGCACCTCATGATTTCTGATTTTTTACCCGACAGGTCCTTCTAAACGTGGGATTATGCATTGCGCTGAAGGATATTGTTTCACTGAAGGATTCGATCATCCTGCCGGGAGACGGAGCCTCGCACACGGAGGTGCTGTTCCGGTATGTGGTCTTCCGGCCGATGGTGGGCACCGTGATTACCGGAAAGATACGCAACTGCAGCCGGGAAGGCGTCCATGTGACCCTGGGTTTCTTCGACGACATCCTCATTCCGCATGCCGCCCTGCAGCATCCCTCACGTTTCGATGAGGCCGAACAGGCCTGGGTTTGGGAATATCCGCTCGAGGACGGCGACAAACACGATCTCTTCATGGACGTTGGTGAACCCATAAAGTTCCGCGTATCGCGGGAGATCTTCGAGGAAACATCGCCTATTGGACCGCCAAAAGCCGAGGCGCAGACCCAGCAGGGAGCCAGCTCATCCTCTGCAGTCGCTTCAGCTACCTCCCAAGAAGTGAAGACGCCGTACAGGATTATTGTTAGCTATTTACCGCTCCTGGGAGGATCTGTATTAAGAGTGTGCTTCTTTCTTTTAGGGTGCCATTAACGAATCCGGCCTAGGCGTGCTCTCCTGGTGGGATCAGCAGGGCAAGGATGAGGAGCAGGACGACGAGGAGGGCGACGAGTACGACGACGAAGATGGCGAAGGCGCATGCGAAGAATGATCCTGACGCCTACTCCATTGTATGATAGATGCCACTAGCATTAAGGTTAAGAATTCAATTTAAGATGAAGTCATGACTATAAAGTTTGATCTAAGCCTGATTAGACTACAGTGTTTTTATGAGTTCACACAAGGCGCAGCTCAGATATATATACTTAATACTATATACTATACTATACTTATACTATACTTCGTTAAGGGGTACCATCATCAAAATTGCCGGAAAATGAAAAAAATTACATTTTAATTTTTTTAACACATGTGGATAGGAAATTTGGTTACGATTTCAACGAGGTATGGTATTCCACTTTTGGACAACTATTTTTCCTGCTATCGAAAACGGATTATTTTTTATCAAAAAATCGAAAAATTATATTTTTTTGTAAAAAATCGGATAACGACGTAATCGGTCCCATGAAAGTCGCTATAACCAGATTCTACTGTACTTCCTTGATTCAGGCTTTGATAAAAACACCATTAAATTCATTTTACCATTTATTTATTTTATCATGTACTTGTAGAGTTGTGTTCTTGTTGCTTTTAGACTGCAGTTTCCAATCTCCGTTTGCTTAATGTTCTGGATGAAACTCTCACACTGGAGTTAAAAACAAAGCATTTACATAAGGTTTGAGTGAGGGTTTTACTTTAATGAGGAGAGCGGCTCTATAACGTAAGCTAGATATATAGAGTATCTTTGACGGCCAGAAGTCGATTGTTTATGGTTCGCAATTGCATTTTGCAATTTGACAACAATTTGCTAAACATTATGTTAAATTTTGACCTCATCGGTAGCGTGCACTTTATGTCACCTTAAAATACTTTCAGTAGCAGTTAGTTAATTACAGAGTAGTCATATGGTACAATCGAAGTTAGGTTTCACTGGTCAGGGTATGCAAAAGTCTAGGATTTGTAAATTTCAATTGCAATTTCAATCTAAAGCTGATGGCAACTTTTGCACGTTTTCGCTATACTCGTAAATATTTTCAAATATTCATCCTTTGTGGTTTTGCTTCTTTGAACTAATGTAATTAATTGCATATTTTGATTCACTTGGTATGTTTTGTAATTGTTATTTGTTGTTTGTTGTTTGTTCGTCTTTTGGGCGCAATGTTTGGTTTTCATTTTTTGAGTTTGGTTTTTCATTTCATTTTTTTCATTTCTTTTCTTTCAATATTTTACACGTAGACTGCATGTTTAAATACAGCGAGAGTAGTAAATAAAACGTTCGTTAAAAACTACAATAATATAAATAATGTATATTTATAAATATAAATATATATTTATGTATATGTATATTAGACATATTGTATTGCATGTAAATAAATATCATCTTCGGGTCTTTTGTGGTACATCTTCGTCTTAAACAGATCAACTTAACTAAGTTCCGTATCAAATCACAGCAGAAATCAAAATAAGTCTAAAACTATAAGGGATAGAGTACAGTGTTGACGGAAAGTTAAAGTCACATAGCACGCGAGGAACTTGCCGACTGGAGGTTAGGTGTACCAAATTAGCATACTCGAACCGAAAATCAGTGCTCCGGGAGCACATCCCCGTGCATCCGATCATCTCCACCCATCGATTATTCGATGATCAGGCAGCGAGGCAGGTGCTCCTTCAGGTAGTCAAACAGCTCGTGCGACGCCCCCGGGCAGTTGGTCAGTTCCAGCTCCTGCAGATGCCTCAGCTGGATCAGGCTGGACAGACCCGACGAGGTGAGCAGCGGACAGCCGGCCAGGGAGAGCACCTGCAGGTTGCGCATGGAGCACAGGTGCTGCAGCCCGAAGTCCCGCACCTGGGAGCACCAGCGCAGGAAGAGGGCGGTCAGCGAGAGCATCGTGGAGATGTAACCCACGCCAATGTCAGTTATGTGCACACATCTGAAAGGACACAGGACATAACCATCCATTACATAAATCCATTTTATAAATAACAACTTGATGCAGATGGCTGCATTATAGCATTAAGAGTATTTTATATATATTTTATATATATTTTTAAGAATTATAACGCGCTTGGTAAATGAAAAGTAAAAGAACTCATGATATGAAATACTTGATAAGAAATACTTAGGAACCGGTCTCGCATTTTATGTTTCATTCGTTTCGGGCCGCGCGTAGAATGCAGTCATATTTAGCTTGGATTCCCTTGTTCACTCTGCTCCTTGGCCACCAGGTTTCATCTCAATTTTTGGATGAGTCCTGTGGACAATTCCAGGAGCAGAGCAGGGCAGGATTACAGGCAGCTGCTTGGATGGCAGCCGTCAGTAATGCCTCGGATTTTCTGTGCGGTGGCACTCTTATTCACAAACGTTCGTATTTATAGAAAACATTCTGCCACATTTGATAATAATAAATCTACGATTAGGCTTTGTGCTAACCGCTGCTCGGTGCATTGAACACCAAGAAAACCTGTAAGTATCCCCAAATTAAGTAGTTATTACTTTCTTTTTTAGATATGTATCTTTCTCCTAAAAGCACAACTTTAATGCCACGTTATTTTTACTACAAATCATATATAAGTTGGCAATGGTTTAAACTATATTATTATTATCTATTATAGATTTGTGGAATTGGGGGCGTACAATATTCCCGATACAGACTCTCAGGACTCCAGAATACCGATCATCAAAGCTGTTATGCACCGTTTGTTCTCCAATCTGCTCATCCAGAATGATATTGGACTGCTTAAACTGCAGTACAGCGTTGTCTTCTCGGGTAAGTTGGCAGTTAAACGGATTTGTGATAGTCGTAAAGCCACTTATTCACAGCCGACATTCACCCAATATGCATTATTTTGGATGAGAGCATCAAGACCTTCGTACAATCGACTCGAACCTTCAACGCCTTTGGCTGGGCCCCAAAAAGTCAGGGCTTGGATAGCGAAAATCTGCATGTGCTTATCTTTAAAAGGCTGAATGAAACCGAGTGTTATAATAATCACAGTTCAAATCAAATATGTGCTGGTGTGCCAGATGGAAACACCACTGCTGTTTATTATGGCAATCCGTTGACCAAAAGTTTCATGATTTCTGGCAATAACACGAAGTTCAAACGCGAAGTTCAGTTGGGAATAGCAAGTTATAGAAACCACAACAGCAAAGGACCTATAGTATTTACCGACGTTACATTCCATCTGGACTGGATTGCGACCAATGTAAATAGATTGAGTTTGGAGGACACAACTCCGAGTGCCCCACAGGAACCAGAGAGTCCATCCGGAAACGTTAGTTCTAAAAGTGCCAGTAAACCTGATTTATGGTTGTATTACGAATGTGGTGGCGATACCATAACATCACACCAAATGGCCCTTGTTCTTGGAATCAATTTCAAGGCGAATGGAGTTTTTATCACCGAAAGTAAGTAACTATGTATTTATAAAAATAAAATTAATTAAATTTTTTCCGCTCATTTCTTACTTTTAGATTTTATTGTTACAATTGCTAGAGGCATGCCAGAAAATGTGTAAGTGTTTTTAATAAAAATAAGTAGCCAAAACTGTTTTCTTTTTTTCCACAGAAATGTTATACCCTTGGGGATAAATAATACGAGTACTATGTACCATCCTGTTGCTGTCGAAACGGTTTTTAAACATCCCGAGTACTCGGGAGATAATAAAAATGATATAGCACTGCTTAAAGTGAAGCTGCCAGAGGCCATGCGTAACTATTTTACAGAAGGCATTAAGCCCATCTGCATGCTTCTGAAGAAAAGTCATCAGATAAATGCGGAATCTAGTCCGCCTTTTACCAGATTTGTACCAGAACAACATGGAAATCACATCCTCACAACTGAGCACTCCGTTGAGCTAATTAGTCCCGAGGAATGTGCCAAACAAATTCATGAGACAATCGAACAGAATCAACTTTGTGTCGCAGATTCTACAGGGATTATTAACCCGAATGAGTTGAATGGCGAAGTGTTGGGCAAAATGCTGATGTATTCGGCTAAGAAATGGGTTGCTCTGTTTGGTATACTCAGCTATTCAACCTCAAATGTTCACGTTTACACAAATGTTATGAGACATACGGATTGGATAGCACAAACTGTGGCATCTAATTTATAACTGCATTTAATTTCAATTTTTAAAAATGCATTTAAGTAAGCATATTTAACTAAGCTGAAAGTTGTGCTACTTTGATTTTTTCTTCATTTGCTTTAGATGCAAAAGCTTTTATGTTATTTGGCAGACAACTTAAAAAAAACGATTTTATAATCAAATTAAAACATTAAAACTTAAAAATATATTTTTTAATTGCTCAAAACCGTATACTATTTATTTGTTCAAATATGTTTAGCAGTATTGTATTTGAGATCAATGAACTTGAAAGTTAAAGCCTTGTTGTTTCTGAGTTTCAAATATGTTTGCACTTTGCAGCGACTGTGTTTATAGTTCTTTGCTAACTTTCTGTCTGCAACTTGCTGCAGTTTCCGAGGACAAATGGTTGCCGCCGGAGATGAGGTAGAGCTACTCGGCGACGGAAATTGAATTTTACTCATGAATAATTACGCAGCCGGGTAATAAGGAGACGCGGCCTTGTGCCAGGTGAACTGGTGGACTGGTGGACTGGTACTCACCTATCCAGCGTCAGCTCCTCCAGCTGGTTCAGATCACAGGCGATATACTCGAGCGAGGCGTCCGTGATGCGGGGACACCAGGACAGGTCCAGGGCGCGCAGCTTCTGCAGGTTCTCGGCAATCAGCTCCACTCCATCGTCCGTCAGTTTGCTGCAGCCGGATAAGCTCAGCACCGTGAGATGCGGCAGGGAGTGCACTGCAATCGGAGGAGAAAACGGGCCGAGTTTGGCATTAGTTTTGGGTATCAGCTGGGACTCGTGGGGCTCACGTAGCCGCCTGCAGATGCTCCACTTTGCAGGGAGCACGTACCCGGAAATGAGTCCTCTGGAGTTCAAATATAAGTAAGTTTGCGTGGCGAATGTTGCCTTACTGAAGCCTTCTGTTAGCCCCGTTTAAGTGGAAATTTAAGTTTCACACAAGTTTCTTTTTATCACCCCGTTAAGTATACGCAGTGTAGGGTCGAAACAGGTGCCTATACAGACAGTCATAAAAGTATAGTAATAAATCGACTCTATTAAAAAAAGAATTTCATGAAAGAAACTCTTTAATTTGTATGCCTTGTTTGCCAGAATAGATAGACGAAATCATGAGAAGCAGTTTACATTCATTCTCTAGAAGTTGACATAAACTGTCTTGAATAATTCAGCAAATCTCGAGCTTATAAATTATAATTTACTCGGATGATATACTAGGTAACTAGGCCTAAAAGATGTGGCTGCAAAAAACAATTTAGCTAAATCTGACTTACTCCAGATTTGTTGCTAAGCTGCATGCAATCTTGAGATAGACTAATGTGTCATGTATCTAATTACCACGGCTATTTAAAGAACACAGCCTCAGCTGCTGTTCTACTTAGTTAAACGGAGGCAGTTCCTCAGCTCGTCCCATTTATGTCGACTTCAGTTTACCCTGTTCCACATTTTGCTGTCTCATTTTGTTGCATGCTTGCGCAGCTTTTCCTTTGCTCAACTCTCCTAGCGAATCTCGGATTATTGATCGTCTTTGTGGATAAAGGCACTAACCCAGTTTTGAGGGCTTTAAGCCAAGCCGAGCTTAAGAACTAAAGGGCCCATTTGGGATAAATTTCTTGGAAATTCTTTTACTACATAATTTGTATATCTGGCCAGAAAGTCAAAGGGTTAACTGTGCATGCTGAGCACGGCTAACTAATAAAGGATAAAGGATTACGTGTGACCTATAAGGTGTGACGCTAGCACAGAACTGCAATTACCGTTCGTAAGCCGCTTAGACTTTGCTAATGGGAATTAGGCATATTCCTTGGCCAAATATGGGAGGTGAATGAGTTTGGGGCACGTGCGGCTTCGGTGGCTTCGGCGGCTGCGTAAACAAAGATAAAGCGTTCAAAGACAACAAACTTCCAGGCAGCATAATGCGTGTGTGTTTGCGGCAAACTGCCATCCAGTTTCATCCCCTTGCCGAAGTTAAAAGAAGTCGAAAAATGCAGGGTCCGGTCGACTAAGCCGCTTTGTATTCAGTTAGAGTCGCTATGCATACTATATGCAAGTGTGGGTGGGAAGGTGGCCCACTTTGGTTACCGACAGCTACTCAGAAACACAGAGACTTGGATACTTGCTAGGAGCAGTGGAGTGCTCCTCTTGTTTGGCTTCTGACCAAAAAAACCACAAGGCATACGAATAGCTTTGAATTACAAAATATGCGCCAGCCAGCCAGCGAATCCACACGAAGATAACCGCGATACACGTACTACATAGCTTCTGGGCCAAATGAAAAACTAACACAAACAGCCATCTGAATGGGTAGGCCTATGAAAAATTAACACAACCAACTCGCTCTGTTCAGCTGCTCTATTGACTTTACTTAGCTGAAACGAGGCTTTTATGCGCTGTTTATAAAAGGGAATTTGGTGGGAGTTTTATAAAGTTCTGTGAAGTTGTAAAAGGACTAAAAACCATAATGGCAAAACGGGTGAAAGAAGTTTAACTGGCTACGCTTATTGCTGTTCCAAATACGAATGCCATGATTTTTTGGAGTTGTTTTACAATATTTTACGTTTTTATATACATTTGTATTATATTACTGTTTAATATTTTGATATCCATATATCTAATACTGTTCAAAGCTGGCATCAATTGACAAACCAAATCTCAACATTTTCGGAATTCCCTTTTCAAGAAATGGAAAATCCATTGCTCATGCATATTCGGTCCTAATTGAGGGGGCGGTGGTGCTGGTGGGTGGGAAGCCACAGCAGTGACAAAACCGTAACGCTGGCGACCAACTTGGCCAAGTTGCCAGGCGATGCAGCTCCTCAAGGAGCTAACTGTAATTGTATCTATCAAGCGGCGGATGCAGTACAATCCGCAGTGGCGAAGGCAACGGCGACGCCCCAAAAGCTAAAAACCGCAAAAACATCCAGCGACAAAGGCGCCTCTGTGCACACAAACATCTAGTGCAAACATCTAGGACAAAGCAGCCTCGCTAAGGCGAACCACTGACTAATAAATCATGTTGGACAGCTCAAAGCAATACATTATATATATACCTTATGGATTAGATTACAAGATGATAAAAAAAAGTAACTTAAAGAGTTTCCACTGTACTAATGCGTACAGTACAGACGTAGCTACAGTTGCGATGCTCTAAGTCGAGTGCTCGTGATGGAAACTGTGATTAACAGCCGCCGGCGACGAAGGCAGACCGCAATGTTATGAGGGATTGGTGATTGGTGACCGGGGATTGGGGATTGGGAATGGGGGATAGTCCACGTTGGAGCGAGGGGCAGATGATCGATAGTGATCGCAGCCAGAGTGACATCGATTGAATTACACTCGGAGCGAGTTCAGAGCATGGCCATTAGCGTTAGAAGCCCCTCAGATCGCCCAGATCACCCAGATCTTCCAGTGGCATTGCCGCTTATTTATCGCGCCTGCAATCATTGCTGAAATTCATTTCGTTATCAGCGCTCCATCGATGCGCATCCGTCTCGTGATTCCTGATCCTCAGTTCTAATCCCAATTCGATTCTAGTTGTGAAACACCCTTAAGTGCAGCTAGTTATTGCTTGTTTTTATGCCGAATCCTGTGTTGCAGTTTCGTTTTGTGACCGACACTAACGGGTAATTGTTTGGTCGCCAGGATTACTCGTTTTTGCGATCACAAATCATGAAATTGCAGCAAAACGCAACAAAGTCGTGAAACCAGTGAAAAATATAGTTTTGTGTGCATGGAAACTGCATTCTAAGATGCATTTATTCAGAACAAGATACAACAAACTGTGAAAGCTAAGGAAGTATTACAATCCCGAATTTAGTTAATTTACAATAATTAAAGGTATGTTGTATAATATACATTTTGTTTTTAAATAATTGTTACAACTTTTTTCATTTTTCTATACAAAGCAGTAAATGCTATGTGTAGTTTATTGATAAGGCTATTGAATGCCACTTTAGTAAAAATAAATTAATCTTGAAACTATTTCCCTGGCGAGTTCAAGAGAGAAATGCAGATTATAGAATAGGTCGACAGAAATGAATGTTTACTGATTTTAAGCTAGTGACGTCGGAATTTTTAATATATAATCATGCTTTAAAATCTCGTTTCTTGTTTTTTTTATATGAATATATTCTATTTTTTCTGGTCAGTATCACAAATTCAAAGTAAATAACTCTGTGGTAGACAGGAAAAACCAAATTATCAGCCGCCAAAGTTTGAAATGATTCATTCGTTCCATGAATAAATTGGGTTCATTTTCTGGGAATTTCCGGCGGATTACAAACCTTGCGGAGGCGATGGGAGCAGGAAAAAATCCACCTGCCTGCTTGATATGGAAATGGGAATTCGCGCTTGACAAGACAACGCATCAAAAATAGTGCCCCAAATCGTGGGTTTATATTCGCCAGGCACACGCACTCGTTGAGACAGAGACAAGTGTCAATAGAAGGACATGGGGGGAATGGAGTGCGGAATGGAGGATGGAGAATAGAGAAGGACGTGGAACCCAAACATGTCAGGCTAACAACTTGTAACTTGTGTATCTATGAGATACATTTACATTTCCCATAACAACTAGCGACGTTTATGCGAGGCTCGTTTGGCATTCAGCTTCTGTTTCTGTTTCTGTTTTTCCAACTCTCACTGCCACTTTCCCCATTTTTCACACACAAAGCGTGATATATATATATATTTTGACTGTCCTTGTTGACGATTGGAACTTGGTTTGCCCATTAACAAAAAGATTGCGACCATAAGGTTTCGATTGAACAACAATCGTTCAAACGTATATTTTAATACTTTTCCGCGTACCCATGTTGGTTATTTTTTTACAAAAACTCAAGCATCGCAGTTCCAGTTTTGAAAGTCCTTCTCTACTAGGACTGGGACAAGTCACAAATTTCATGTTTATTGACAGCTCATGGCTCTTGTCATGGCTTTCATTCTGCTCATTTGGCGTGCCAACGATTTATATCGATTTGTTGGGCTATTTCACATACACATGTGGAAAGTTATGCTCACATAACGGTTAGCGTTTGTTTATGACATTCATTTGATGATTGCTGATTTTTCAAATTGCCTCGTTTAGGTTCAATGGGGGAAATTGCATTTGCTCAAAGTTGCGTATGAGTGATGTGAATATTACGCATACGCACTGTATGTTTACACATTTATAGACAAGTTGTAGTTGCTCATATTTATTTATACTGCCCATTATGTAGTATATAATAGTTTGTTTTATTGCTTTAGAAATTGCTTTTAAAACTTTGCATAAATATATTTATAATTATAAAATAATATTTAATGATTTTAATAAGAAGTGATTATCTAAATCGTGTTAGGCCGATGAAAATCAAACTTAAATCAATAATTTAAGCCGACCCGTCGGCTGCAGAGCCAATTGCAACCCAATCAAGCGAACTGCAACAAAGCTGCTTAAAGTGTAAGTTCAGTTGGCTGTCAATGGCAGTGGATGTAGATGGCAGTCATTATGCCAATTACTCGGAAGTGGAGCAGGGGGACGAGGAGCGGGGAATATGCCATGAAATTTCGCTATGGCAACAAAACTTTTACGAGTGTATTAAATAAGGCAGCAGGACCTGCAGGATGAAAGCATTCTCGTACAGCTTAATCGAAACATTCCAAAGTCGCTTTTCAGTTTCTCTGGAAATTTAATATTCGAAATGGTTTCTTCAAAAAGGAAGCGCAGTAAATACCTCATTGTTCGGATACTTTGTCTTGAACACGATTTCCACGTCTATGAACACTTTGTTAAATTTCGAATTGTTTATTTAAAATTATTTGAGGCATAATAAGAGGGGTTTGAATTATTGTTAAATGCTGGCCGTCTTTCATTCGCATAAAAAAGCTGACAGAATATTAATGAAACATTCCTGGAATTTTTATTTGCTTTCACAACAATTTCATTATACCTTCAGCAGCTGTTTTACTTTCGATGACAAACTCAGTTTTAGCTGAAGGAAATTTAATGAACTTTTCTGCGAATCCTTTAATGCTAGTAAGTTTAAGTTTTCCCCCACCTAAAGATTTTAGCCAAATCTGCCAGGATAAAATAAATCTTACCCAATTTCCCAGGCTGCAGGGAACTGAGGCTTAACCGCTTTGGGGTTTAAGTGGCCTGCCAATTACCGGCAAACTTTGAGGCCAAACAATGAGTGCGTAAATGAGCAGGGAACGATGGTCTTGGGTTGGGGGTCAGAGGTCACCACTCGCGAATCGCGAGCTGAGCCCCCTCGCGTAGGCAAATAATGTGCGGAACGTGCAGGCCTCATTAGGCTTCACCACTCCCCACTCCCCCCTCATTACTGTCGCCATGGAAATCGGGAAGGAAGTGGGCGGAAAGTGGAGAGTGGGTGGGTGGCATGAACTACCGCGATTTGAGATGAGGTTGCGCAACGGCAGATTGGCTCCCCTTCAAGTCTGCGGTATTGCAGGAGTCAAGGGGTCGCAACAATTCAAGAGACTGGAAGAATTAAAGCTGGCGGTTTTAAGAAGCATAAGAGGATTTTCCAGCATGAAATTGAAAATTTCAAATGCTCTTAATAAAGTAAACTTTAGAGAAGACATCAGGATGATTTATATACACCTGAGAAGGTATTCTTCAAACCTAAGGCTGCTGATATTGTAGCTTTACATATCAATTTTTGGAGCTCTTTTTGGAGATCTTAATGATGATAAACGCGGCTGATGTATTTCCTTTGAATGTTTTTATTGTCTGCTGTTTTGCTGTTACCATAAATTGTGCACTAATTTATGCAAACGATACGAAACAAATTTGCCAGAAAGCTGAGGAAAACAATTTGAAAGCGTGCCACAGAGAAATCAGCGAAAACAAGATATAGCTATCATTGCAATTCTTTTGGCAGATTGACAAAACCCACTGCAGTCGAACGATTTCAATCAGAAATAATTTTGTATCTTTACTTGCGACAAGGTTTGTTTTTAACCCGCTAATTGGGAATACTTGGGATAATAAAAATATTTAAAAACACTTAAGATTGAGTGTCTTGCTTTGAACACATACAAATAAGGAATTTATCTTCTTTAATATCCTTAAAAGTTATTTAAGCAGTCCACAAGAAGAGTAGTTTTTTGTTGTCTGTAGCTAATTTACAATTTGAAATAATTTGTGAAATTTGGTTTACCATTTCAGCATGCTTGAGTAACTAATTTTCTTAAACTGAATTGACCTACAGAGACAACTCCTTTGAAGTGACTGCATTAAAAATGCATTAAAATCGCTCAGTTGGATTGTCGGCTAATGGTCCCCGTGTGCTGGATCCTTCCATAAGCCCCTGTGCTCTGTCTGCGAGAGTAGTTTTTCCCGCTTTTCCCACATTTTCCAGCATTTTCCACGCACTACATTTGGCACAGACCTCCGTGTGTGTGTGTTCTTGTGTGAATTTGATTGGCAGTGAGCCGTGGAGCTTCTAGGGTTCTTCTCCCTTGTGACTTGGCTCACATCTTTTGCCGGCATTTTGAAAAGCGAATGAAAAAAAGAAGAAAATTGTTAACCCAGTTTCGTGCCCTGTTGTCTGTTCGCCTACTTTTCCGCTCTGCTTCTCGAGCATTTCCACTGAAAACTTTAATGACGTCAATTACTCCTGCCCCGTTGAAGTTAAATTGCTTCAGTTCGACTTAAGGATTGCCTCTTAATTGCTGGGAATTCGTGCAGCAGTTGGGTTTTGCTTCGCTTTGTCTTTTTTATTATTTGATAGCTAATTGGAGTTTGATTTTACTAAACAACCATGATTTTTGCACATTTCTCTTCTTTTTAATCTCATGAACAATTTGCAATAGATAATGAAACATAAATTGCATAAAAGTAGTGGAGTAATATTAAATGAGTTGAATTAAATACTAAAATGAAAAGTTTTTCTTTTCTAAAACCTTTCAATTGGACGCCTGCATTTGGGTCAGAAAATGCCATAAATTTGTAGGCGCTTTTCCTTTTCCACCCATATATCAAAAGTGGAATGTCTGGCCTGTGCCAAAATTAGCAAGTAGCTTGTCCTGTCCCAGTTTGACTTTGGTACGTATAATTTCGCCTGACACTTTCCCCATTCCTGTAGTCCGGTGAAAGTGCACAAAGTCTGTGGACTGGGGGACAGATGCCACTTTCTCTGCAGGATGGGGGGGCTAATCCCGCCCTGCACTACTCGTATATATAATGGCCGGTATAAATAGAGACTTGGAAGCAAAGTTGTCGGCAGAATGACAACATCATCAACATGAAAATCAGCAGCTTGATGAGAGAGAGCGAGATGCGATGGCCACCACTGGGAGTAAAGTGTGTGTGGGCTTTAAGGTAATTTTCCCTCTTCCTTTTGCTTGATTTTCCGGCTTGCGTCATTGCGTGCAACTATTTCCCATTTCCCACGTAATTCCGAGTGCGTGTGGCAGTTTCAGCTGACATCAAATGCAATTAAAATTGAATTCCACTCAAAAACCACGCACACAAAGGCCTTTCAAAGGGCTTTCCACAACCCTTTTTTGCCGTCCAACTTTCTGCATGTGGCAGCCCCTCAAATCGCATTACATAAGCCAACAGTTATGTTCCCTGTGTCCTGGCCCTCAACTTTGAACTTGCATGTTTGCATTCAAGTTGATGTTATGTGCGTATATACTGTACACTCTGTACACTCTCTGTGTGGCTTGGAAATTCCGGGAAAATCTTTGAGCAGCTGAGTGCAAAACAAAAGTGTCCTTGCCCTCCGTCTCAGTCTATCCGACATATTGTGTGCTTCAAAGCAATGAATGTGTATTTTGTATTTATTTTTCATTTGGTTTTCGGCCCTGCTTTTGGCAGTTTTATAAGTTATTTATTTTCCCAGCAAGTGCCAATAAATTGCTACAAGGGCTTTTACTATTTAAAATATTTTAGCTCAATACAAAATTTGACAGATTTCCAGCTGATGCTTAATTTCCCTTTCTTGTGAACGCTAAATAGTTAATGCACTTAATTAACTTAAATTACAGGGAATGCACTTTCCATGTCGCATCCACTGCACTTCAGGTATTCCCAAAATCGCGCTAGTTTGTGCGAATTACGTTAAGTTCATGGTCACTGTCGTCGGCTGACAATTGATCGACAATTTGGCCAAATACCCAGCGCGGGGGGAAGAATGCGTGTGGGGGGAACGACGGCATTGCCCCCCAAAGAGCTTTTACAAAAATAAAGTTAATTAAAAATTGTTTAGCGCGAGGGAATGAGAGCGAGCAGAGAAACACAGGAGCAGCATCGCAACATCGCAACATCGAGTGCCCTGAAAATGCAAATGTAATTAAATAAACACGACACCCGACGGACGCCCATCAGCTTGGGTGGCTCTGGGTCCCCATCGCGACTAGGATTAGATGGATGAGGGAAGGAAGGAAGATACGGAAGGGGGATACGGAATTCCTACAGCAACCAGCCCCCCCCCCCCAAAAAAGAGGGAGCTTTATCAATTTTAGGGTCTCGGGCGGACAGCTGGCGGTATAAGATGAATTCGATGTCTCGGCGAGCAGGAATTTTGTCATTGCCAAAGGCAAATAGGGTAAGAAAGTACGGCCAAGGTAAATAAAGAAATACCACCAACCAACCATACACACAAACAATTTCAACATTTTGCTATTGGGATGGTCTTATTATGAACTTGGCCATATTCTACTTGACTTTTTGGGTGCTAGCATCTAGAACTAGAATGTATTTAACATTGCCAAGAGGCTTACACTAATTATAATTATTGGGGCAAACACGTTTATTAAAATATTTTCATTATTAATATATAAACATTTACCTATTGAAGCAGATTGAGGGGCTGCAGCCCACTGTAGCTGCACTTACAAAGCGGTAGACAAACAGATTGAGTGGCAATTTCACTCTAAAATTGAGGATGGCCAAAAGGAATCAGGGGGTGCACAGGGAAGCTGCCTCTGGCGGGATGCAGTTTGTGGTTAAATTGATGGACATGTCGCTTTTGCGTCGACAACTGCAATTGTTCAGGCGGGAAACGAACCGCAGCCACTTCATTAGCAGTGTAGCCAGCATTTCAGCCAAGACGCCAACATTCAAACCCTTGGCAATCAAATAGCTTCTGCTCCAAAGGCGTCTTGAGTGGGGGTCAGAAATATATATGTATTTCAGAACTAAAATATAAGTAGACTTGAAGGAAAGCTTATGCTTTCGTTCGAACTTTAAATTATATTTATGTGGAACATGAAACAAGTTTGGAAAGTATGTACATTTTAACTTGTTGATCCTAAAAGTAATAAATATTTAATGTGCATAAATAGCCCATCAATGCATAAACTATATTCGTTAATTATTCACATTGAACATTTGCCTTTTGAATGGACGCACCCCTGTTTTATTCACCAGCTGTGAGTGCTATTCACATTGAGCGAAAAGCTTCGGGACTCAGGTACATGAATTTGATTTGTCGCCCAACACGAGATTTGTAGTTGCCTCAATTCATTATTTCTTTGCGGGATCTGCTAAATGAAAGGCGGCATTTCTGTTGACACTCTTAATTAATGGGAGATTAACTTGTTCATTGTTTCGCTTACATTTCGCCACTCGCGATTCGCAATTCGCATTCACAATTCGCAATCGTATTCGCAGTGTTCGCTTGCTCACGTGCGAACTCATAAATCACGCATACGCCCGGTTGAACGACCTCGTCGCCAATTAACGACGCGGCCAACAAGGGCGTCCTGTCAATGTGTCAGCCAGTCATTCAGTCACTCAGTCAGCCAGTCAGCCAGTCAGCTAGTCGCGTTTCCGGTTCCGCCTGCGGAACGGATTGCGTGCCAAATGATGTGTCACCTCACATTCAAATCCCGAAGTAGCAACTAAAGCCACATGTCCTGAGCCAAAAAACCGCACACTTCACGGAGAGAAAAAGCTGATAAATTGGACAGCTGGTCAAACATATTTATTTGGGTTTTTTGAGTACTATTTTCAATGTATTAGTTTAAACTATTTACTAGTATCGAAGTAGTAACTTTTAGGTTAATATAGCAGCTCTTTAAAGTTGAAATAAAATATTTTCCTTCTAATATTTTCCAGCATTTAATATTAAATTCCCATATTGAAATAAACAATCTTCTCGATTTTCCGCCAGTGCTGACATGGGCCATAAAAATTGAGTTGGCCGAGTGCCAACGTGGCCAAGAGACCTTCGCTGTCTCCAGTGAGCGGAGCCATCACTATCACTGCCAGCCAGAACCTGGAGCCTGGCCCAATTCAATTAGATGCCAAATGCAATTAGCTAAATGGCTTCTCGATGTTGTGATAAGCACCCACCGGCACTTGCTCCCGTTTACTCCTCTGTCACAGCAGTCACTTTTCATGGCCTGAGGAAGCGGACGACTTGTGCTGGGAGTTGTTATTAAAAGTTTTGCCACCGCCGGGGCCAGAGTTCAGCATCAGGCAGCTGGAAACTGAAAACTGAATACGGAATGCGGAAAACTGAAAACTGAAAACTGAAAACTGAAAACTGAAAACTGAAAACTGTTTACTGTGAGCGGGCTTAGCCAACTTCTGACAACGGTTTACAACTGCAGAAGGTTGCGCTTTAAGTGCGAGTTCTGAACTTAAGCAAACTTTGGATGCCACATTGCGTCAGTGGGGCAATAAAGCTGGATTACCAAGCTGCACTACACAAATATTCGAGAACTGTAATGAAACCTTAAGCAGCAGCGCTTAAATGTTAGACGATATATATAATCAGATATGAAACTTTTAACCTCTGCAAAAAACTGTTTAAGGTGAAACAAGCAACTGCCTTTTGCTTTAAAATTAAACTGCAAAGTGGAAAGGAAATGCAAAAGGATTTAATTATGCTCACCGATTAATGCGAAAATAAATAAATGATTAAAACGCCCATTGCGGATTGAGTGTTAAGGGGTTTTCGAGGCCACTGATGGGTCATTAATTAAACATGCATTTCCGGAACGCGGTCACTTCAATAAAATCGTAAAATAAATAATTGGGATTTTGTGCTTTTCCGTTTTTCTGATTTTTATTTATACTTGCTGGGCAAACAGTTTATAATTGGGCTGCAATTTATACAAAATGCCGCCATTAAATATGGCGCCTATTTGCCTTTGTCCTCACGATTCCTAAGCCACGCCCACCTCCACCAACGCCCTAAGCAAACACAAATACAAACAGCAACACAGACAGACAGACAGACACATAGACAGACACGCAGACAGACGAAACGAAGCCAATCTTTGGTTTACGGGGCGGATGTGTAATATGCTTTGCCTACTTTTGTTACTGGCTTTTGGGCCTTTGATGCGCCCTCATCCATCAAAATGTTTGCAGACACACAAAATATGCTCAGCACAACGCTTGTTTGCATGTGTTTTAATATTTTATAAATATTGCGATTTCCCTAAGCTGTTAAACTCGTAGTTGGGCTGTTTATTTATCAACTCTTTCAGCAAGAAGCTTATGTTTATTACTTTATTACTTTTTATTATTATTTTTTTAATTTTTAATTTTTACTGTATATACTATTTACTTATATACAATATTCTAGGTTCCTCTGCAGCTTTTTTCCAGGTGCATCTGTGCAAATCAGTGTCAGTGGTATTACACCACCATATCCTCCTCGGAGAAAAACTTGGGACTGCCGCCGCATCTCGATGATCAGTGAACTGCAATAATTCGATTTCGATGCGCAGCTCTGCAGCCAGAAATCTGGCTGGTTAACTGCTGAAGCCGTAGGAGTAGGAAATGCTGCGGAAAACCGGAGGGCGGGAAAATCCAGTCAAGGCAGCCCGTCTACCAGAAGCGCCTGCATCAACCTGCAGCTTAATTTGTGACGCAATGCATGACGAGTTGGAGGAAAAGGCTGCCTTCGCCTGTGTTGATTGTGGAAGAGCAGGGGAGTGGATGGTTGGCAAAGAAAATGACGTGCCATGAAATTGATTGCAAAGTTTTTACCCCCCGAAGAGGCAGCTCCTTTAGCGAGCTGAAGAGCCTGAGACTCCTGGAACTCGGGACTCAGGTGGGCGTCGTCAAAGGTCAAAGCGGTGTGCATAGGCAAACCACCAACCTCCAACCCTTAACCCTGTTGAAGTGGGCGGGGTTTATGTTTGCCACCACTGTCGATCGCATATTAAATGAGTTTACCTCCGGGCGCCTGAAAGAGCCCCTGAGCACGCCTTCAAATTGCTCAGCTGCGAGGCTATGTGCACGTCAATTAAAGTGGTTTACGGCCAAGTTTATCCGGAGGATGTGTTCCAGGAAAATGGCGCTTTGGGCTTGGCTAAAATCCAACTTTATGGCACATCACATTTTCAAATGTGGTTTCTTATTACAAGAGAAGATTAGCTACTAAAATAGTGCTGTCTGTTATCTGTAATACCAACTAATAAAAGGTATAAGTAGGTGTGAATTTCACACTCTTAAAAAACAAAAACCACAAATATATAAAATATAATCTGCATAACTTTTCTTTGCTTGTCTGATTTAGGCCCAGTTTAGGCAATTTTTATTATAATTTTTTCCCAAGCTGTCGCAAAATCATTTGGTTATAAAACTTTTCACGTTTTGTGTTTGCAGTTGCTGCGGTGATGCTCGAAAAGAGGAAATCTTGTGGGGTTTTGGGGGCTGGACCCTGCCAATTTGCGAGTGACAAGGGTTCTTTGGCGACGTTACGTCAAAAGGATGTAAAAATAGCTGCTTACTCTGTTGGCCAGGAAACGGCAGCGCACAAAAAGTGTCCCACAAAAAGTTTCAATTAGTTGAGTGCAATGTTTAGACAAGCTGACGAGGGCCCACAGATACCCTATTTTTTCAGAGGCAGTACAATCCCATGTGGAGTAGGAGGACTCCCTAGCCTGCAGCAATATGATTTCAATTCGCATTTCCCTTACAACTCCGACTCCGTTTGGCACACTCCCGGTGGATATCCTGAACAGCTTTTTCGGAACACTACCAGCACAGCTGGCAGGAGCAGCACTACATGTGGCCACTCGGTCATCCTCATCCTCATTTCTGGATTGAACGATATTACCGATGGAGATGGTATATAGAAGTGCACTACCTAGTTGATTTTGTGGCGGAACGAAAGCCTTTAGATTTTCCAAGCAAACGAAAACGACAAATAATTTTACGAGTTTTATTTTCAAGTAACTAACTACTTTATAGGAAGCAATGAAGAGCTTTGATTTGGTTAAGTTATATGAGAAAAAAATGAACAGAGTTTTATAATATTATTAAGCACTTTCTTTGAGATTTATGTAAGAATGTAAGTATCTTCAAAGTAAAGAATATCCCAATAAAGGAGCATACACAAGAATTCACAGAAAATGCCCCAATCCCTCTTGACATTTTTTACGAAATTTTTGTCTGTTCAATTTGTGGAACAAATTGCGGATTGGATGTGCCCACCCCACGTTCGTTTCACATGTTATTTGATTAATTGGCAGGGGGAGAGGGGAAGAGTGTCGCTTACCGATATTAACGATGCCATGGTTGGTTAGTTCCCAGCAGGACTGCAGTCGCAGGATGCTGAGGCTGTGGCTCTGTTTGGGCGAGAAGTAGCCGAGTGCCGCATCCGTGACGTGGTAAGCCTGTTGGGAGCGGGAGGAGATTCAATTAATTCGATACGAGGCCACGGGCAACATGGCACGGTGCATGGAGGAGGAGGAGGAGCTAGAGCAGCTAGAGAAGCTCTGGCAGATCCTCCATCAATCTGGACTTGCCTGCAGCGAGAACTCGTAGAGGGAGGGCAGCAGCTGGGCCACCGCGCCCACCGCCTCGTCCGCGATGTTGATGCAGTCCGCCAGGGACAGGGATACGATTCGGGGCGTTAGACACGCCCACAGACCCGCCTCGGTCACCTCGTTGCAACCAGCGAGCTCCAGTTCAAACAAACTCTGCAATTTGAGGGGATTGGGTGTTACGAACAACAGCAAGGACACTTTGCGCACAGGATTTCATTAAAAATATCAGCATATATACTCTAATATGTGTATTAAATGAATAAAGGCATCACAGACTTACTTTATGGTATTCTGTTTTACGTGCTAGTAAATTTGACTAAAGGTACTTAAGTATTAGTTAGGAATTACTCAGTAAAATATAAATTTTGCGTTCCTTCAAATGCAAATCTAAATAAATGAAAATAAATGAGGTAAGGCTAATAAACATGATTCGATATTAATTTACATGTAGCACAACCTGAAAAACAAATGTTTTCTTTTTAAATAATACAAAATCATGCCCACGTGTTATAATGAAAATTCTTGAACAAAAATGTAATACATCTTGAAAATATTAATAAAGAACTTTTATTTTAACAGAGATGTATTGTTATTCTTGGCAATGAACTTGATATACACCAAAAATATTGAGGAATAATACTTGAGGAATTCACGACTTTTCTATATATTCCGCGAGTCCAAAATTTCGTATATTTCGTCTATAAGGGTGACTGTACTGTCATCAAACCGTCAAATGTTTTTATGATCTGCCATCCGATAATTTCTAAAATACTTTTGGACATTTCACGGCGTTCATAAACGTTGACACTTGGCGAGCAGAAAAAAAGGCCAATCGTTGGCGAGTGAAAAGCAGCAAAACAAAAATACCTCAGCGCATATATTTTTACATAAAACAATATATATATAAATTATTATGGAAAACTTGGGCCTCAGGTGGGTTGACTTGTTAAGTATCTGCTAAAGAACATTTCATATTGCCATATCATTAAACGCCACTTTTAATTCACCTTGACATCCACGAAAATTGCGGCCAATGAAAATGTGCGTTTTTGTAAACAAAATGGAAGAGCGATCAATATAAAGTTTTTTTTAACTAATCAATGTGCTTAATTAAACGCCTGTGCACGAGGAATGCCCCAAAGCTAGAAAACTAATTGCATTTTTGCATTTACCCCACAAATCATGCGATGAACCGTAGACAAAACAAGGAAAATTGCACTTTGAAAAACTCGCAATGTTTTGGATTTGTGTGCGTGGAATGCGGGAAATTTGAATGGAAAAACAGAGCAGAGTGAGTCAAACAAATTACAGCTGGCACCTGGTGGGTGCGACGGGAATCCATTAAAAATATAATTAAATTGCAGTACTGCCAACTTTTGATGGCGAAATTTACGAGTCAACAAACTGGGCACCTTTTCTCCTAGTCGAATTTACACTCTTTTTTTTCATGCGTTCTACGCGCAATTTAAGTTCCCATAACAGGATTAACTTTGACCTTTTCAAGAGCAAAACACTGTCGGGAAAATAAAAGCGGGAAAAAACATTACATCTCGATGGAGGCGACCCCATTCGAGTGGCAGACTTTGTGTCGGGATTCAGGCGCCATAGCCGTTGGATCCCTCGAATTCAACCCATTTTCCTCGACACATTTCCCTCCCTCTGAACAACCGGAAACACGGAAACAATGGCGATAAACAGCAAATGCAGCCGGAAGCACAATATATAGAAAGAATAAAAAAAAAAAGAAAATCCCAAGGATGGTCACACACAAAACGCATTAAGCCAGAAATGTTCTCCCTACCGCGACTGAACAACAATTATTGAAGCAAAACTGGAAAAATAACAAAACGTAAACAGCTAAAACAGCAAGACAGCAATTTAATCGGAATCCCTAATGCGAATCCCCGTGAGTTGGTCTAATAAATCATTTACTTTCGCAGCGGGAACAGCAAATAAAATTCAGGAAAAAAGGATATGAAGCAACATCAAAGAAATTCCATCTAGCTGTGAAGATTTGGTTATAGACTTCTGATTTACACCACTTCTTATCATACTGAGATATCCTAATCTTAATCTGATGTTCAAATTAGTGTCCAAAGAAACATTGCATAAGTAAAGGGCAGGGATCCAACTCATTAGCGAATTAAATGCTCTAATTAGGGATGTGTTGAGTATACATGGCCAGTAATTGGATTCTGTACATCGGTTAACTTGGCCAGCAATCAGCAAAGGAAGCCCGACAACAAGGAAGCCAAGCCTTTGGCATGACTTCATTATGGATGGTAAATGCTCGCTTGTTGTTTAGATTTTTCCAGCCATTTCGCCGACCATTTTCCGTACTTCGTTTTTATGGACAATTGTGGAACTTTTTTCCCCTCTGGCTTGTTTATACTCGTACCGAACAGCACAATTCACGTAGCCGTAGCCATGGGAAAAGTTTTTTCGGTACCATGTGTTCGGCGGAGGAGGAGGATTCCAAAATCGATAGGAAAAGTCAGCCACGCAAAGGAGAGTTCCACATGGAAATGCTAATGGAAGCACATACACATGTCAGGATGTGTGACTATTTGGCCGGAAAAAGTTTTCCCGTGTTTTTGCCTTCGGTTTCTGAGGTTTTCGTCAAAACGATGACAATTTGTGAGTGGTCAAGCACAGGGAACAATTTATTCGATTTGCCAAATGCGACTTTCAAATAAGGTACTTTCCAGCTTACAAAGAAAAAAAGGTATTAAATTATGAGAAAATGCGAAGTATATCATGCTTTAATTAACTGCTTTTACTCATCAATAAATTAATTCTGTTTAATATTGTTTCAACAAAATAGCTTATTTAATCACTGCACTTTAGGTAAATTGATGAATTTAAAACTCCAACTGCAGGTGAACAGGAATTAGCATTTAAATAGCCAGAGGTGACAGAGCGTAGCATAAGTTTATGGGTCAATGGGGTTGGGTTCAACGAGCTCCGCTCCGGACCCACTTAAAAATCCCCCCCCTTCCAGAAGTCTGGAGTGGCAACTTTGGAGCGGCAATGCGGAAATCGCACATACACGAGTATATACTATAGTTGTGCTCGCCCGAGGCGACTGCAGTGCATTTGGCATTAAAAATGTATGGGAATGCAGGAAAGTCGCCGCATTTCCGCCGCTTATTCAGCAGCAGCAGTAACTAGCATTAATTTCAGCGTGTTGCATGTTTGCCCGACTTTTCCGGGAAAGTCCGTTTGAGAAGTGCAAAGGGGGTAAATTCCATATGGCCACTAGCCTTACATACACTTTACGCAGAGTCCCCAAGGTCGAATTCCTGAGCCCGTTGCGGTTGATCCGCTCGCATCATGGCCAAATCCAACTTGTCCCCAGTGTGTCATTGTTGTTGACATTGCCAGCGACAACAATTTGCAATCAAACCATTTGTGGGCGCTTCCTGGGCACACACACACCCATACACACACACAGCAGGAATTCGCACACATCTGCAAATTTTAGACCCTGGCAATGGAACTGGGCTCATAAACATGACATGCACTCGCAGTGGATTAATTCTGACATCAGCACTCCGAGTGACGTATGCACAGCAGGGTGGACCTTAATGGTCGCGATTTAACCCAAAGGCACTGCAACTCACTCTTTTCTGGAAGACAGAGGAAGACTAAGGAGCTCAGAAGGAAGTTACTCATACGCAGTGTTGGCTCCTTCTCATTAACAAAGAGTAACAGTTCCAGTTTTCACTTGTAACCAAATAACAATAGATTTAAGGAGATGATCTAATTGGGCTTATATTGTTTGCTTGATTATTCATTGTTAGTAAGCAAATTATGCATTAAACGCATAACATGCCAAGAAGTTTCATACTGTTATAGTTCGACAATTATCTTTGATAGATAAACATTTTAAATTACAAATATAACTACTAATTGATGCAGTACAAATATTTGCTCATGTGACAGAGGGTCACCCTAACAATCGAGCAGGATGAAAATCAAAGGAACTGAATGGATGGGAATGGTGGAGAAGTGATGCAGTCAACTCAATGGGTGTGTGACTGACTGAGCTGACAGGACCGCAAATTCATGTAGAACGCTCCTTCATAAAGGACTTGGCCACAGCCAGTTCACCAACGTTATCCACTTTACTATGTAGATGTGTGTGTGTGTGTCTGTTTGTTTCTGGATATTTGTATTTGTGTTTTCTCAAATCCCAGTGTGTGTGTGTGCCTGTGTTTGTGTGGGCCATTTCCGGTGACCCATGCTGGGCCCCTGGTGGATTAGGTTCCCAGATTGCTCGGGATTGGTCCATGAAATGAATGGATTAGTTTGCCCAGGGCAAACTCTCCCCCCAAAACAGTTGGCCATCAATTAAGCTCCCCACTTGTACGTCCAAATTCGATTGGGGTTCCTCGGGATTATTGAGGCAGTCCGGCAAACCGAAGGAGATGAACTCGTTGGAAGGGCAGTAGTAAAGACAAAACGAGTGGAATAACCAAGGATAAAATGACGGGTTATTAAGAGTGAGTGGTGTGAATGGGATTGCTATGGAAAGAATACCAATCACGATAAATATACCATAAATATTATATATATAAATATATTGGATTTTGTACTTGTTATATTTCGCTCATGTTGCATGACCGCTTTATATAGTTTCAGAATAGATGTGTTCAGGCAAAAATAAATAAAAAGATTTTCAGCTTTTATTCTAATAAAATATGGAATTTTTTCCTGCAAGCGAAGCACAACTCATAAATGATTCACCTGGCGGAGCGTAGAAATTATGAATGCACAGTGAGTGTATTCGATTGAGCTACTCGCACATTTCGCTCAAATTAGCGCAACTAAATAGCAGGCTAAATTAAATGAAATTTATGACGGAGCTTTGATGTGATTTGCATCTGAAATTGATCGCATCAATTCATTATGTGCCGGCAGTCGAGACGAGTGACGAAAGTGGAGGGTTTTTGGCCAAAAATTCGCCAGTCGCGATGCGATGACACACTTTTCAGCTCTGACACGTTTCATTTCTCTGGCGCGCGGCACAAGTCCCGAAATAAAACGAAAATAGTTTTCATTTCAGCGCACAAATACCGATTCGGATTCGGATTCGTCTTCGTGTGCGAATCTCATTTTATTTCGGATGTGGTGGCTGCTGGTGGCCCAAAGCGGGACTGACCACTGTCAACTTGCCGCTGGCCAAAAACTCGAAACGCCCACGGCTGCAAAGTTCGCTCTTTCTCAGACATTTTCCGAACCCATCTCTCCACAAAAAAGCAAAAACCAAATCAAGTCGGATGTGGGGGCCAAATAAAAGCCGTTCAGAGTGGCCCAGCTGAGCCCCAAAAAGCAGAGAGAAATGTTGCAGAGCTGGGAGCCAGTCGAGTTGCCCTTTGGGGCCAGATTTCCGCACATTGCCGTCCGCCCAAGTTGTCTTGCATTTTAAACAAACGACAGGCCATTATTCCAGCTTATGTGCAGATGGGATTTTTGTTTACACATCTACGAGCATAAGTAGTTTGCACTTGTATCTCAAGGGCGCAAAGATACGACAGTCATTTCAGTCGCCAAACATTTTTAGTCGGCTCTGTCTCTTTTATCAGCGACACATCTTAATGAGTCTTCTGGAATGAGTCTTCGTTGAATAACCATTTAAGGATGTGGCCATGAATCATTAGTAACCGATAGCAATTCCACAGCAAAGTAAGTAAATGAATACAGAATTTGCGCAAATTGTATCTAATTGTATTATGTGCATAATGAAAGCAAGAATGTCAGTGCCCTTTTATTGATTTTATTAATTCGAGATTTTTAATAAACGAACGCATTCATTCGGAAATTGAATAATAATTGAATAATTAAATAATAATTGGTGACATATAAACTAAAACGGAAAAGAAGAACGTGGAACATAAAAAAACATTTATATTTTTATAAAATATATTATATATATGTGGAAACCTTTTAATTAATGTTAAAAGATTCCAAAAATATATAGTAAATAATTCGAAAAGCTAATGCCATAATTATAAGGATTTCAGCTCACCTGCAGGTGGTCGAGCAGCGTCTCCAGTCCCCGGTCGCTGATGGAGGAGCAGCGCAGGCTGAGCGAGTGGACGTGCTTGGAGGCGAGCGGGAAGGAGTGGACCACGTCCAGGGCGTCCTCGTCGGAGGCGCCGACCAGACCCAGGGCGTGGAATCCGCGACGGATGAGCGAGTTGTAGAGCTTGCCGCGATCGCAGCCTGGCATTTGGCGCAGCTCGCGGCACTGCAGTGTGGGCAACAGGCCGCTCCAGTAGCGCGGACTGCGGTACAGTGTGTCCCGCCACTTGACGCACACCTGGGCGAGGATGCGTCGCTCGTAGGGGGAGAAGTACTGGAAGAAGCGGCTGAGAAAGCGATCGTCGAGCATCAGCTGCTCGATGCTGTGGATGGGCGGCGGGTGGAGCTGGTGTTGCATGATCAGCGGCGATGCCGGGTTGATGCCCATGCTGCCATACGGATGGTGCAGGTGAGGATTGGGCAGCTGTTTGCGCAACTGCAGCGGTGTGCCGCCGGCACTGGCCGCCGCCTTCTGGGCGGCCACCATGCCCATGGTGCTGAAGGTGGGCGAACCCGGGTTCACACCGCCGCCCGGTATGGTTATGTTCATCTGCTTGGCAATGGACTTCACTGTGGGCGTGGGCGGTGCACCCAGTGGCATGCCAGTGGGCGGGGCCGGACCCACCATCACATGGTGGTTGGAGTTGATCAGCGTGGAGGCCTGCAGCTGGAGATGTTGCTGCTGCGACTGTTGCAGCTGCATATGCTGCTGTTGCTGCTGTTGTTGCTGCTGCAGGAGGTGGTGTGTGGAGTTCTGCACCTGCGACTGGCCACCTGGCATTGTGATGGCTCCGGGACTGGGACTACTGCCCCGCGACGGCTTGTCCGGCGTCTGTGGAGGATTGGCGTTGCTGGCGGGCGAAGTGGCAGCGGTGGCGGCCGCTGCAGTGCTGTTGCTATTGGAGCTATTCGATCCTGAGTTAGAATTTGAGTTGCCGCCGCCGCACAGGGCGTTCGTTACGCGCTCCATCACCGACGTCTTGCCGCTGGACGCCGCCGGTGTGGGCGTGGCACCTGTCGGGGATGCAGATTCAGCACCAGCACCAGCACCACCGGAAGTGCTGCTGTGATGGTGCTTGGAGCGCAGGCCCAGGCCATTGATCCGCTTGGACAGCTCCGCGGATGCTCGCTCGACCACGCCCTGAGCGGAGATCGATGACATCGTGTGCTGGAACAGATTCACCTTGCCTCCCTGGGTAACGAAGCCGTGTGGAAAAGTGTAGTCCTGCGGCCTCTCTCCTTCGTTTTTCAATCGGTTGTGGTGTCGGCTTTGCTTATCCTTTACATCCCGTTGGTCCTGTGTGTTGCTAACCCTTTTCAGCCGGCAATTAGCGAGTTTCACCTGCAACGAAGCCACACGAAACACAATGGGGTTAATTGGCTGGTTTCCGGTGGCAAAGGTGGCTGAGAAAGGCAGCAGAGCAATTTCTGAAGGCATAGCCTTGTAAGTAATACTGAAAGTCTGCTCAGAAACTACTGAACCTGGTTTTCAGTACTATGCAACATTATTGTTTACTGTACACTATATTATTTGGTTTTAAAGGAATTCTGGACAATGTTTCGCATTTTTATTAGCTTGAAAAGCATTTAAAAACCAACTCAACCATTTGAAGTCATTTCCGCCAAGAACCACTGCAATTACACGATTGGTGGGAAGTTGCCAACTGTGGTTTGTCACTCCCTGTCAATAGTTTGCTCGAGACTTGCCCCATGTGGAAAGCGCGGCACTTTCGCGTGCCTCCGCACGACTGACCAAATAAAAATGGAGAAATGGAGGCCACAACCGGACAGATTTATGGCACACTTTCGTTTGGTTGGCGTGCAGGCCGTAACCTCCGACCTCGATTCTCCCGCATTTTGCGACTTGTTGTGGCTGCAGAAAGTTCGCCGATAAGGCAAACAATATTCCAACTGCAAACTAACTAAGCCAAGGTAATCCGCCACCAGGTGCAATGCCTTTTGCGTTGCGATTACGGACCGGAAGTACCGAATCCCGCGACTTGGAGGATCCACCAATGGATTGTGGTCAGCAGACGAGAAACTTTTTGGGGGTGTATCCCTAGACTACATCTTTCTTTTATACTTAAGCAAAAAATATATATAGCAACGTATTTAATTAAACATAATTTCCAGTCTCCCAGCTGAAAGTAATTGTTGAACAAAAGAGGCAAATCACATTAATCTCCGCATCGATTTGGAAATCGATAGCCCCTTGCTCGCATCCTCGAAAGCATAAATAAAAACTTAAATGGCCAATTAAGCGAGGACATCGGAAAAGCTTTTCTTTGAGTTCGCCTTATCGAGAGGACACGTTCGTTGTCCTTTTGTGAAGAGCACAAATTTAATTGCCATAAATGCGCGGATTCGGCAGAGCTCAGTTCCGAATGAGGACCCTAAGCCTCAAGGTGAGCCTCCTCCGCCGAGGAGCGCTTATCGCTGGTCCGCCTGGCTGCATCGACATCCTTGAGCCTTCGGTCTTCATCCTTCGACGTCATCCTTGCCATTTGAGGAGGGCTCTGGCCCAATCTTCGCAATCGTTTCTGCCTTTCCGTTTGGACGTGCGCCCAAACAAAAGACAGTCATCTCGCCGCCCACGGGGGCGTGGCAGAGACATTGACTGAGCTTTCTCTGTCATTTCCGGTCGGCTTAAATGCCGAATGCTACTCTAAACTCGGATGGGAGCTTCAGCTAAACAAATTACATTGGCATTTAAATTTAAGGAAATAATTTATAGAATTTATGTTATATATAATATATAAGTATGTTTTATATAGAAATTCTTTCTGCATAATATACTTTGTTTAGATTTTAAAATACTTTCTCTTCATATTCCCTTGTTAATTAACAGCATACAGCTTAGAATACATTTACATATTATTTTCATACCTAATGAATAATTTTACTTTTTAAGAGTATCCCCTTTTTTGTTTCGAGTGAACGCCCATTTCGAATGTGTCTGGTTTTTATTGTTGAGATTTGATTGTGCGACAAATGCAAATACAAATTTGGTGCTCGGCACACTCGAAAGTTGGCATTACCCAAGCAGGCTTCCTCAGTCCTTCCGTCTGCCACAAGTTACACAATCCTCCTTGACTTTGGAGCCAAAGGAGCCGTCGAGCAGGAAAAAAAAGGGAAATGGAACTGGGAGGTCCTGGCATATTCTCAATTGTGTTACTCGGAGTGGAAGCGAGTGGCCCGGTTGGGTGAAAATTGGCCAGATAATTTTACAAATCACTGTATATGTGCCTACAGCCCACACTTTTCTGCTTCTGCCTTGGTTAATTTAAGCCAGATTTTGAGGCAGCTCAAATTTAAGGGCATATGGTATAATTTGCTATAAATGATGAAAAGGTTTGCAGGATAATTTGCTCTAAATGATGAGAAGGATTTACAGGATTCATGCGTCATTTATCGCAGTTAAAAGACACATATGTTAAGTCTGCCAAGAAGATTTCTTATTGCCTTAATTATTCCAACTGCATCTAGCCATTCGGTAAAACAATAAACAGTTTACCTGCCCTTCGTTGTGCCCAAATTGTTTAAATTAACCGAGCTTTCAAGAGCATTTTGGCGCACAGGTGCAGACCCACAGCTTTGCCCTGCCCTAAAATGCTTAATAACAAGCTAAGTAATTTGATGAATATTCCGGAAAGTGCATTTTGCCACACAGAGCCCCGCCCACCGCCCGCTGCGACCTGAAACTACATTTTGAAGAAACTTTGGCTGTTTTGGGCGAGCCAAGAGCAAAAGTGTTGCATACTGCGAGGCGCACTTGCAGCAGGAAAGAAACTTTATTCAAACTTTGAAAGCAAAAATCATTTCTTAAGTAAATAAACACACGTTTAAACACAAAGTTATTGATTTTATTTTGGGTTTATTATTTTTAATATATAAAAAATAAGAAATATATATTAAAGCAAAGGTATGGGGTTCGTAATTCCCAGTTAATCCCTATATAATCCCTATCCCTACTGAAAATATTAAAAACTCTGTTTCCCTTTTTTTGAAGGCACTCCAATTTTTCCCCTTGTGTAGTAGTTAATGTGGCTCTTTTTTCCAGAGTGTGCTCAAGTGTTTGGGGGTGGTGCTGCCTGCCTGCCAGCCTGCCAGTGTATTTCATTTTTGTGCGCCCTCCGCTTCGTGCGCATTTTCCGCAGCTTGGCTCCATGTCTATTTTTGGAGTTGGTTTGAGTTCGAGTTCGAGTTCGCGTGCTTATTGGATTTTCCACCAGTCGCCAGCCGCCCGCCACGGGCCACGCCCCCCCTTTGTGCCTGAGCCTGCTCCACATTGCCACAATGCACCGCCTTCGCCCGGATCCGGGGTTCCAGGGTCCGGGTGGAGAGCCCGTATCCGTAAGCCTGCGTGCTGCCTGGGCAGCAGTATCGATTTTCGACCCGCTGTTTTCCCTGCGCTCTCTCCATTCTGCGCTCAAAAGCAAAACAAAGCACGGCGACTGAAGGGAAATAGTAACCCACCCGAATAGCGAATGTCAATATTCTTCCACCGCATCCCGCATTCCGCTCAAGTTCAGTGTTGTTCTTCCCATCAGCTGGGAAATCGTGAAAATGTGTAACAAGAATGGAGCGAACAAAACACGGGGACTGCAAAAATGTTGCACGTACTTACGTACATATATATGTATGTACATATGTACCTATATGTTTGTTTGGGGGCTAAAGTTCTTCGAAGTAATTGTCGCAGCAATGGACGGACCCTTGGGATTTAATGGGACAACCATTAAATAATTACGACAATGTTATTTCGTAATTGTGCGCTTTCTATTTCGACTAAGGTTTTCCCTTCGTTCTTGGAAAAGTTGCCACTATCGTGCAGTAACACTTATTTAAGTAAAATATTTTTACAACCGAAGTTTTAAAAGTGTTGATTCCAAATCAACTTACAATATTTTGAGGTAATACCAATTATACAAATTCCTCTATCAATTTGTTCTATTATTAAGTTTTTATAAATTTTTTATTATTACTGTTATTTGCAATTTATCAATAGAGTATTTAAACAGGAATATCTTAGAATATATCAAAATGTGTTGCTCATGAACTAACTCTGCCTGCAATACGCCACGTACATAGATTCCAACTGCTTTAGATTGCAAATGAATTATGCCGAAAGCATCGGCAAATGCCTTTCCACTTGGCACTCCGTTGCCATGCAAATTGCACTAGCTTATCCCAATCACCCAGGTCATCTCAATCTCAATCCCAATCTCCAGCCCAATTCGAATCCGAATCCGAGTCCCAGCCACGACTGGATTCCCCACAACTTGTATCCGTGCCGTACGTCAGTGTTCGTTCGTTTCTGGGTCACAGTGCAACTTTGACCTGATTTGTGGAGTAGGCCGTCTATATACACATCGTGTATATCGAGTATATGCACTATATAGCATACAAAGCCATGCCGTGATAGTGCATAGGTTTTCCAGATATCGAGCGTAATGCAAAGGAGTTCGCAGCGCGAATCACAACGCCAATCAATGAGCTCAATGAAGCGCTGCTGGAAGAAGGACGCGCCAGGATGTCTAAGACCATTATTGCGATTATGCCGATGGGCGGCGTTCAGTGGGTGGTATGACATCACAGACGAGTGGGCGGTGGGCAAGGGGGTGGCGCCACCCCTTGGGGGCGGTTAGCGACCGGCTCTCTATCTTTCGGGGGTGAGCCGCGCAAGGGGGTGAAACTGGCCAACAACAGTTCACGTGCAGCCAACAAAAATGATGCACTGAATCCAGCCATGGTATCTTATATTTTCTACGTTTTTTTTTAAACACAACTTTGGTGGAAATCAGTAAGAGGGCTTAGGAAACCAACCTTCTCCTTGCTTGATTCTTTATGTAATGCTAGAACTCTGCGTCTCACACAATATAAAAATCAATTTGGCAAAAGTTGCGGCGCCGCGTTTTCCCAATTTTTCCTTTGTGTTTTTATCGTGGCTTTTCCTTTTGGGTGCCGTATTCGCAGCGGAAGAAACACCACAGAAACACCGAAAGAAAACACACGCGAACGGAAAAACGAAAGCCGCAAGAAAGTCCGCCGTCTCGCAGACAGCGAAGGAAACTGCAGTAAAACGTTGGAAAAACAAAAAACACAAGTATTTGATTTGCACGCTCTTGTCGCCTGTAATTGTTGTGGCCGCCGTTGGAAAATTGTCGAGCGGAAAAGCGAGGAAAACGAGCGTTAGCGCGCACGACTCAAAATTCAAACTGCAGGCGGATGCCACCAGCGAAAGTGGGAAAGCCTGTTTCTGTTTTTCCCGCAGTCAAAGAGAGAGAGAGAGAGAGCCTGCGCATTGGGCCCTGCTCTTTCGCTCGCACGCGGAAAAGCTTTTCCCATGGACGTAGTGCTTTAGGGGTCCCATTGCCTCTCATTCGGAAAAGCGTCCCAGCACTTAGGGCCTACTCCCCTGTCTGTGTCCTCTGCTCTCGCAGAGTCTGCGCCCTGCCCTCCGCTGCAAGGTAAACAAGCTCAGGTGGAGTTTCCGCGGAGTAGTTTCCCACCCTCCCAGCGACTGGGCTTTTCCGAGCCTTTTTTTTTAAACTCAGGCAACTCTTCAGGCTGGACGCCGTGGGTGTTCACGTGCTGCAGCTGACAGTGTAAGCAGTTTAACACGTTTCATTTAAATGATGTCAATATATTTATCAATTCATGATTTAATATATAAATTATATAATATTATAATGTTTAATAAACTGTTAAGAAATCTCGTTTAAAAGAGTTTCGATGTGCATTAAAAACAACAAATGTACATTTTAAAATTTGAATTTGAGAGCACAACGAAATCCAAACATATTGCAGAAAAATAACCTTAAATTTGGAAGCTGAATTATTTTGTAATAAATTTTACCTTTTGTATAAATCTTAAGACACACTATTACAAAGAAGGTTGATACTCTCTTATTAAGTATTACTTTTTAAATTGAGAAAGAGTGTTTTCAATAGCATTTTAAGTTAAGCACGAGTTATCTTTTGAAAATATATGTAATATCTTTTAAAATTCATACATCGTGTGCCATAAATTTTGCTATATTCTGTCTGTTGAATTGCCATTTGTAAACATGGAGCAGCTGACTTGGACTTCGCATTGTGCGCCCAATTATATCCATGACATTCATCGGGACAACAGAAGTGTGTTGGCTGCCAAATAAACACGCAAGGGGACGTCTGCACCCCCGACCTCTGACCTCGTCAAAAAGTCCACCCCCGCGTCTGCTTTGCCCGTGTAGAGCTACGGGTACTTCGTGTGGGCGAGCCTCGTTCCGGGGGATTACAGCGGAATGCACTCGAACGCAAGGCGAAGTTCGCATTAAAAAATAGACGACCCTAGACAGCGGAGCATGAAATATTAAGCACTTCGAGCGGATAAACAAAGGCGGTGAGAGGACGACTTGTTGGATTATTTTCACTCACTTCTGCGGTCAAAAACAAAAACAGTTCCAAGCTAACAGCGCTCATATAAAGCCAATGCACAAACATGGAATAGTAGTGTTCACAAATTTGGCAGATTTAGTAAAATAGTCTTAAAATGTATGACAAGGCTTACATGGTTTAAAAAAAAAAAACTTTAAATTTTAGAACCAATTCAAAAAAATGTTATGACAGTATAGTTATTACATATATGTAGCTATATTATGTTTGCAGTAGTAAGTTCTTCTCTTGATTCTGAAAACCTAAGTAAATGTACTTGGTCCATATTTCATAATTGTTTTTAACCGCCAAGTTTTTAAAATGAATTTAACAAAAGTTTAGTGTGGCAATGCCCCAAGTTTAAATTGCGCGCTCTAAAAGTGGGTTTGTGAAATAACTACCCTTCCAGCGAAGTTTTCCACCTAATGCTGAGGTTTATTTAGGGATTTTTGCATTGCGTTGGTAATTTTCGAAGCAAATAACTCGGTCACATTGATGCACAAAAGAGAATTTGGCGGTGGAAATTTTATTTTTGCCGTGCAAAAACTTAACAAATACGGTCAAACAGGGAGCAGATGACTGCCGGTAGACCCATGAAGATCCACAGACCCACGGCCTGCATTGAATAACCAAAAAGTGCTCTGCTGCCGGAGCTCCGGTTTCGAGAGACTGGTAAGTGGCGTGGGAGCAGCCGAAACAAAAGGTGAAATCATATAATATATGTAAATACTGGCCATCCTGCAGATAAACACACAATGTCGTCTACATCGGCGGCGGCATCGAACGCAGCGCCAGCGAAAACGGAGGTGCGGTACGTAACCGAGGTGCCCAGCAGCCTGAAGCAACTGGCACGCCTCGTGGTCCGTGGATTCTACTCGCTGGAGGATGCCCTCATCATCGACATGCTGGTGCGGAATCCCTGCATGAAGGAGGACGACATCGGGGAGCTGTTGCGCTTCGAGAAGAAGCAGCTGAGGGCCCGGATCACCACGCTGCGCACCGACAAGTTCATCCAGATCCGACTGAAAATGGAAACCGGGCCGGATGGCAAGGCCCAGAAGGTCAATTACTACTTCATCAACTACAAGACGTTCGTGAACGTGGTCAAGTACAAGCTGGATCTTATGCGCAAGCGTATGGAGACGGAGGAGCGGGATGCCACCAGCAGAGCAAGTTTCAAGTGCTCCACGTGTTCCAAGACATTCACGGATCTCGAAGCGGACCAGCTGTTTGACATGGCCACCCTGGAGTTCCGGTGCACCTTCTGCGGCAGTTCCGTGGAGGAGGACAGCGCCGCCATGCCCAAAAAAGACTCCCGCCTCTTGCTGGCCCACTTTAACGAGCAGCTGCAGCCGCTTTACGACCTGCTCAGGGAGGTGGAGGGCATCAAGCTGGCGCCCGAGGTGCTCGAACCGGAGCCCGTGGACATCGACACCATTCGTGGACTGAACAAACCCAACGCCGTGCGACCGGATGGCATGGCGTGGTCGGGTGAGGCGACAAGAAACCAGGGCTTCGCGGTGGAGGAGACCCGCGTGGACGTCACTATTGGCGGCGACGACACATCGGATGCTGTGGTCGAGCGCAAGTCGCGTCCCATTTGGATGACAGAGAGCACTGTGATAACCGACACGGATGCTGCCGATTGCGCGGCCGATGCGGTGCAGACGGCAAGCGGATCGGGGCATCGCAACCGCAAGGAAAACGAGGACATCATGTCCGTGCTGTTGCAGCACGAAAAGCAGCCGGGCCAGAAGGAGCCGCACATGAAGGGCCTCCGCGTGGGCTCGTCGAACGCCAACTCCAGCGATTCCAGCGACGACGAAAAGGACATTGACAACGCCAAGATTCGTAAGAAACACAATCTATTTCTTAATCTCATCTTTTAAACGTTCTAATTTACGTTTTTGTGCTTACAGCTGATGTCGACTTTGACAATTATATTAACTCGGATTCGGCGGAGGAGGACGACGATGTGCCCACTGTGCTGGTGGCTGGACGACCGCATCCGCTCGACCAACTGGACGACAACCTGATAGCGCAGATGACGCCGCAGGAGAAGGAGAACTACATACACGTGTACCAGCAGCACTACAGCCATATATTCGAATGAGGGCGCATGCAATTAGCGACGATTTCCACGTTTTCCACGAGTTCCCCATCTCACGCATAGAGTCATTGTAAATTTAAGTTACCCACTAGTTCGAGAGAATGTGTACAAATGAAATGCGTATATAAATGTGCATAAACCAATGAAATGCGTATATAAATGTGCATAAACAAATGACGTGATGATTATGGGGAGTAGTTAATGCTAAACATGGCAAACTTACAAAGTTGTGCTATAGAATTTATAGAAGCCATTATGCACGGGAATTCTGTGAATATCTCTAATGCTGTTTCAAATAGGTTGAATACATTTGCATACCTGAAACTAACTAATAACTCAAATAATCATAAATCTTCATACTTTAAAGCTCGTTATCATCGCTTGTAAGCCATAAGCTTGTAAGTGCCATCTCTAGCTGGACCAACTCCCATCCCTAGTCGGTCCAATCAGCTGTGTTTGCGATTAATGTTTTTTTTAGGTTTATTTAAGTGTTGCTAATAAAAGCGACCGACCGGGCGCCTCTTCTTGTTCGTCGGTGGGCGTATTCAGTTTATAATAATTGGTGTGCCGCAGATAAGGCGTATTCGTAAACAAACGACGGCAAACGCAAGCAAACATGTTGACACTCGGCTCGTAACGCCAGCGGCTCCATTCAGTCGTCTGTTGGATGTCCACCTAGCCGGAACCCTCGATTACCGCGGACTGTGCGTGGTGCGGCTAGATTCAATTCGTGCTAAAAATGCGACAAGTTCCCAGGCATTTCGAATAGCCAGACTGACGAGCCAAAGTGTTGAATTCTCGAAAAGAAAACGAATTGGCCAATTCAGAGGTTTCCAATTGGAGTAGAAACGTGATACCGCGTGCAAACACACATGCAAACAAACAAATAAATACACAAATAGCAAACACCTGCATGTGTGAGTGAGCAGGCACATGCTGTTTCTGCTTGCCCTCGCATTTTTTGTGAATGAACTGGAAAACGCGCTAGTTTAGCACGGATAGTATTGATCTTTGTTCCGCGGGTCAACGTAATTACTCGCAACTCGCAAAATGAAGGCCACCATCGATAAGGAGCTGCTGCCCATGAAGGCGCACTATTTTCTCTTCAACGCCGGCAAGTAACTTCCCCCTTCCCCCTGCCAGCCCATTAAGTTAAGCACCGCGCATCGCTTACATCAGCCGATAATGTTTTCCCGTTTTCAGAGGCACGCACGTGCTGCAGCTTATACGTACATACGTACATGTACATATGTGCATACAAATGTATTTACATCCATTTAGCTGTTAATTGCGAACTTTTGAACTGTAACTTCGATTTCGTCACAGCGCACTTATGCATTAATAATCATGTGTGGAGATAAGGAAAACACCCGGAATAGAGACCATAGAGCACTGAAAGTCCAGTAAAACAGCGATAAGCTAATGCAGGCCGATTCGGGTTGCGATTCCCATCGCACTTTGCTGGGTTTTAATTACAATCAGAGCAATTCCATTGCGTTTACATGGCGTAATCGAAACTCAATTAGCTGAAACCCCTATAATTTTAGTTGTTACAAAATATGCTGCTATCTTTCAGTACATATGTATGTATCTACTGATATGTTTGAGTTGTATTTACAACTATTAAAACATCTACCTCTTAGTTAAAACTACGTCAATATTTATTTACAAAGAATTTTTGAATATTTCTTTTACGAGAAGTACTTTTTCGTGGAAAAATTATCGGCAGTACAAGAGAAAATCTCTTAATTCTCCTTAAAATCAACAATAGATGTGTATTTGGAATCAAATCAAATAATTCAACTTCTATGGAAATGGATGGAAAATTTGAAGTATCCGTAAATGTCTGGCGTCCAATTAATTAAACACTTTATGTGAGTTAAGACCACATGGAAACACAAGAATACGATTTCCAATCTAACTTCAATTGCCAGAATTGGCTGAGACATTTCAATTTTCGGTTGGTTAAAGTAATGGAAAATATGTTTGGTATTTAGACATGTAGAAAATTGGGAAGATAATAACGTTATAAAGCAGAGTATTCTTAGCCAAGCAAACACAGACGTGCGATAAGCTATGTACATCTTTATACTCCGACTTAGACTACATGACTAAACCTAAACCGCTTGCAAAAAGATGAACCCAATCCAAAGGCCAAAGGTGGCCAAGGGTTAGGAAACGAGATTTTGTGACAGCCACATGGCCCAGAGACCTCGTTGCCGCGCCCGAAACTCATCAAAAGTTAAGACACGCCGACAGGCGAAGCACTTTCAGCAATTAAAGCTTACTTTTACTTCTATCACACTTTTCAATTCAATTAACAATGCGTTCTACTGCAAAACGAGTCGGCGATGTCTAGATGCACTGGTTTGTGGTTGACTCTGCTTATCGGCGAGGCAGAAACACCCACTAGTTTGGCACTGCCCATATGCATATCTCCACCCACGCATCATCTGCTTATCAGCTCCAACGAGTCCGCAAGATAATCTAGTGTTTTTCTGCTTTATTATCCAGGCACCGCGCCCGTCGTCCCCTTCATGCCCACCCTGGCCGGCCAATTGGGCTACTCCCCCGCCGTCGTGGGCACCATGTACACCATCCTGCCCATCATCGGAATGCTGGCGAAGCCTCTATTCGGTTACATTGCCGACCGGTAAGATGATCTCTGCGACTTATCTGTGCATTTAGATCCCATTTCCCAGACCCAAACACTTTTGTTTATTGTACTTTATTTACATTTATAAACATGACTTTAGTCAGCAAAATGTTCAATCTCTTTGTGTTAGGGTTTTTTAGTGAGCTAGACTCAAAATATCTATGCATGCACATCCCCACTGTTTTTAAGGAAATTATCAAAGCAATAGAGATAACACCACTTTAGATTGGCCTAAATGCTATCAGTTTCAACATTCAATTTGGATACTAACGCAATAACTATCAATCAAAAGCCACAGTGGAGCCACAATTTTAAATGACAGCATTTTATTTATTATCGAATGATATCTGCAAGTGCTCTTGTACTTCGTTTTGGGTGGTCAAGTGTAATTCAATAATAATTCCATAATACATATATAACTATTAATTTTCACTGGGTTCAGAAGAAAAGAAGATCTTAATGCTGACACACTGGTTATTTAAAGCTTTCAATAACAAGAGTGCTTCTCAACCATCCAAAGGTACCATCGCCATCGACCCCTTTTCCTGAGTGGCCAGGTCCTCACGGGCATCGCCTTCTTCCTCATCATGTTTGTGCCGGGCATGGAGAAGCCGCTGCCCAAGGTGGAGTTCCACTGCCACCGGGGCGTCTCCGACGTGCGATTCTGCTCGGAGTACGGCGAGTGCGAGAAAAGGAATCTGGAGCAATACTACGGAAACAGGACGCTGGAGTGCCATTTGAACTGCGAGGCGCAGCCCTTCATGTGGGACATTGTGTGCCAGGATTGGCTGAAGAACGGCACGGAGAATTGTGCCGCCAATCGGACCAACACCCAAATGGAATTCGGCACGAGCATCAACATGCAAAAGATTGAGAAGGATGACAGCTGCATGTTCTTTATGATTCCTCACGATCAGGGCCAGATTGCAGGCCAGAATGTCACGTTGTATTGTCCAAGGGATAAGGAGTACTTCAAGTCCAATTGCACCATGGACTGCCATGAGGACTACCTCAAGGAGCAGCTGGCGGAGAGTCCGGTGATTAACACGAGCAGTGCCGTGTCCATGCCGCAGTTTTGGCTGTTCTTTGGCCTGCTCATCCTCAGCTGGATCGGCATGGCGGTGGTGGTCAGCATTGGTGACGCCATATGCTTTGGCATCCTCGGCGATCGCCATCACCTGTATGGCAAGCAGCGTCTGTGCGGCTCCCTTGGATGGGGAGTTTTTGCCCTTCTAGCGGGACTCCTTGTGGATCACATGTCCGCGGGCGAGGTGAACAAGAACTACACGGCCGTGTTCTGGATGGCACTGCTTATCATGGGATTCGATGTATTCGCATCATCCAAGCTGAGGGTGAGCACATCAGAGACTGCAAATCCTTTCCATAAACTGACTTGTAGTTTCCTTAAACCAAATTACAGCACACACCAACACATTTGTCGTCCAACATATTGAGGGATGTGGGTCAGATGTTCCTCTCGGTGCGCTGCGTCGTCTTTTTCCTGTGGTGCGTTGCCATTGGACTGGGAACGGCGCTGATATGGAACTTCCTTTTCATATACCTGGAGGAGCTGGACAAGGCGTATGAGGAATGCGGCAGCTCAATTAAGACCTTGGAGGGCTTGGTTATGGGCATTCAGTGCTTTGGCGGCGAACTGCCATTCTTCTTTCTGTCCGGATGGATTCTGAAGAAGATTGGTCATGTGAACGCCATGAGCCTGGTGCTCTTTGGATTCGGAGTGAGATTTATTCTCTACTCGATGCTGCAGAATCCCTGGTACATCCTGCCCATCGAACTGATGAACGGGGTGACCTTCGGTCTTTTCTATGCCACAATGGCCTCCTATGCGAGCATTGTGGCACCGCCAGGAACCGATGCCACCATGCAGGTGATCTCGATGATTGTAGGAGTGGTATCCCACTCATTTATTAATTTCATTGCCATTTCAGAGTCTGGTTGGAGCGATATTCGAAGGCGTCGGTGTGTCAATGGGCAGCTTGATCGGTGGACAGCTCTTTGAGGCGGTCACTGCACGCCACACCTTTGAGATCTTCGGAATAGGTGCCTTCATAATCTTTGTGATCCACGTTTGCATTCAGCTGTATCTCCAGCGCAACAGTAACATCGACGAAAATGGTAAGGGTACGGTCGCTTCTGACACTGCCAATGCCAATGCCAATGCCACTGCCTCACCCTCTGCACCCTTGGAGACAGACATTTCTAAAAATACTGACCATAAAGACGGTGACGGGTTTCGCGAAGTCGACCTGAGTTGATGGTGACCGTGATCCTCCTACTGAATTTTGTAATCTTATATACATTGACGGATTTAAATTGATCTAACGAAAACCTAGCACCCTTAAGTATTAACCAATAACCATTCAAATGCAGTGAAGCCGGTAACGAGTTCCATATGGCCATTGTACTTAAAACCATCATATATTTTGTAAGATCTGCCATAGATTTTATAATAGAATTTTTGACGGTAACAAACCTAATAATTCTCAAACTGAATTTAACCTATTGTCGCCCTATTACATAAGTTTTGTAATGCTGAAACACGAAATGATGATAGCCATATCATATTTTTTCCATTAAAATGTATGCGAACTGAAGAAAACGTTGACAAATAAAATGGGTATCAAAACTCTTTGAAAAAAGGGGAAAAAAACTATTTCACCTGCTTTTGAAAACTAACAAATAAATAGTGGTAAAACAATGAGCTAACATATAAACTAACAATCACATTTCTCCCTTTTTTTTTGGATTTAGTTTCTGTGTGTAATTTAAGTGGGGTATTTACTAGACTGTAGCTTTTACCCATTAAACTTATTATTTAATAATGTAATATAAATGTTTCACTAACTCTTCTGAATATTTTTAGGCACTGTCAAGTATTTCGCACCGACAGATGCAATGCACATGCTGAATGATCAGGAGTATAGTAGAGTTAGCTAAACAATGTTTGTATTGGACGCATCACCACCCACAACAATCCACCAAACCAATCACCAAAAGTCACCAACGAGCCAGCAACAGCGGCAACAAGAGGCAAGAGGCCACGCTTCTACAGTTCAACTGAATGCTCCACTCCGACATATTTCTACTCCTGAGCTGCATGTTGAATCGATCTACTACCTGTATTGTAAACGTGCTTTAATTAAGTAGTAACTTATCTTAGTAGCCCCACACTCACACCGATCGCCATCTACGTGCATGTCGCGTAAGCGAATCTCTTCCTCACTTTCCCATTTACAATTGAAACCAATGTGAGAACTTAATTATTTGTAGAATTTCAAGCGCAGCTGGTTGTTTGCATGTTCAAGTAGTTAAAACAATGTTTATCGCGAATTTCAGTTTAAGCCGCTGCCTTGGCGCTGTGATTGTTCAACTATTGTTTCTCCACACCATCTTAATGTTAAACATATTTGTATATTTATAAATAATATTTGCAGCTAAATGTAAGTAGTGATTGGCTTTCCTCACTCTGCGCGCATTTAGCTTGTTTCTGCGAAATCTCTTAAGTGTTTACTTAACTATACATAATATACAATGTCATATTTTCCAACTAATCGCAGACATACAATATCCAGGTCTTATAATGTATACAATTATTATTATTATTATTATTCATATTATTATTATGTATTCAAATGGTTTAACTTTTGTTCAACTGTTATCTGTTACAATATTGGCTAGTTGTAAACGGGAATCCCAATGTAAATGCGCCTTTACAAGGTGTGTAGCTTGTAAAATCCGAGATACACCTGCTTAGGTGTTAGCTGAACCGCTGCTTCTACTGGCTGCCAATGAGCGACTCCTCGTGCTGTAGCCTCTCGAGTTTCCGCTGGTAGTCACGCTGCTTGCAGGCCGCCACGTTAGCGGCTCGTTTCTGTAATCAGCAATTCAAAGCTAATAAACATTTTAATCAACAGCGGGATTCTAGTTTCTGATTACTTTCTTTACGGCTTTATTATGGGTTTTTACTTTGCTTAAATCACTTCTCACCTTCAATTCTTTGGTGCGCTGGTAGACGCTCTGCATTTCCTTCTTGATTTTTGTTAGCTTTTCCTTGTATCGCCTTACATCGCTCATCTACAAAGTTGGATATTGTAATTGAGCTAATTACTTGTGCTCTCTAATGGCAAGTTACTTTGTTGCCTGTTTCTGTTTGTCTTTAGATTAGATTGTGATCCCAGACGTAGGTCAACTTAATTTGCTGAGCTATCTTATACTTAAGCTTTGCGATGGATAGTGCCTTATATATTGGCCCTAATTGGTCCGAATTATTTAGTGTAGCCTCGAAACAAAAGTGATATATGAAAGCTTCAGTCGAGCTAGGGAACTTGGGTATACTGGACTATGTGTTTCGGGCTCTGACCAATATTATTATTTTATAAATGTGTTTTGACAAAGTAAATATACAATAAATCTTACTCATAAGCTTCGAAATATTAACACTCTTGTAATATATTGAGAGTATTCTGACTTTAAATTGCTTTGAAAAATATTCAGCAAATAAATAAAATTTTGGAATTTCTACTACAAATTATTTTATAATTATTAAGTTAGAATTTAAGAATTTTTTAAACAAGACAGAGTTTACTTTTGCGTACCATACCGAAAGCAAAGTGAAAGTTAACTGGGTCACAACAGAATCTTCCCAAGATGCAGTTCCCTGATCAGGTTGCCTGACACAATCACTACTTACCATGTCATTCAGCCTGGCCACTTCGCTACAGTCCAGCTTATATTTCTCCTTGGACAAGTCGATGTATGTTTTGTTCTGCCTGCCGCTGAAATGAGATTTGCAGTTCATGAAGTGATCTTCAGAATCCGAACCAAAGTGCTCACATTAATTCCCTGAGCTGGGAGCGCACATGGTTCAGCGGAGGTTCCGCTATTTGCAGGACGCCAGCGGACATTTGCAAGGCGGCTAGACTGCCCATGACTTCGTTGTCCTGGGAGGAGCAACAGGTTTCCGCATCTTGTTTTGGTTTTCCATTGGGTGAAGATTGGGCGCTGGGATCCCTTGCAGACTCATTTGGGAGCTCATTGAGAACGCTAAGAATGTGAATTTTATGTACCGCATACTAAAAAAGACACATTATTATTTATTTTACCTATTTATATTGCTGCTCTTCAACATAATATCAAATATTTGCTGGCTAAATCAAAACAAACCAATAGGAGATTAAAACTGAAAAACAGCTGATTAATCGGGTCTGGAATTGTTATCGATAAGTTGGACAGCATTTTTAAAATTAAAGTGAATTGCTTAAACTAGAATGTCATATGCTGCAGATAGCTCTGTTCATTTTAGTGCTCTATACCAACAGGTTTTTTATATTTGTTTAAATAAAAAAAAGAAACGATAATTCACATCGCATAAAATACCCATTTATCCATTAGCCGCTCGCATAGCCTAGTCTCGAACCTATTTAGTCGTGACACCTAGTACAGTTTGGGAGCCTGATAGTCAGCTGTTTGTTTACCTTTTAATTAACAAAAAATATATTAAATGCGCTGCGCTGTAAGAAATTGCGGAAACAACAATCGCAATTGCAATAGAACGAAATGGCGATACTTTCACTTTCCCAAAGAGGAGCCAAACCTGCAAAGGTGGATTGATTTTTGCCAGCGCGATAATATCAACCCCGCCACAGGTATTATTCAATAACAACTGTTTAAAGAGTAAACAAATTATATGTGTATCTTTTTTAACAGCCTGCATTTGCAATGAGCACTTTGCACCCGATGCCTTTGAGCGAAATATGCAGTACGAACTGGGCTTCAGCCGCAAAAATCCAACCAAACTGAAGCCCGGCTCCTTTCCGAGTGTAAATAGACCCCAAAAGTTGGCGAAGGAGCTGCGTGGAAGGATCAAAAAGGGCTCCTTAGCTGGTTCCACGAGAATGAACAAGATGGAGTCTAAATCACTCCTGGAAGAAACGCAATCGTCGGAAGGTCCCGAAACCATAGAAATCGAACTCTGTGATTTTACTGCAGATTTTGGGGGCTTCGAAGAAGGTTCGTCCAGATTGTACGATAATATCGCAAAACCGATCAGTGAATCTGAAACGCTAGCGAGCTCCCAATCATCTGAAGATGCCGACTGTCCGTCAAATCCCAGGCACTGGGAAGTAGAAATTTTGGATCCCCTCAACCCGCCGTCAAATGCCAGGGATCATGTGGAGATCATCGATTCGGAAGGGGACAACTATGTAAAGCACTTGGAGCTTGAAGTGTAAGTCGTTAATATATGCTATGTTCCATTTAATAAATCATAAATGTATTGTTCGTTCCCAGATGCTCCCTGAAACGTGAGATATTCTTCCTCAAAGACGAACGCCAAAAGCTAAAGGATGAAATTCGTGATCTCAAGGACACAATTCAAAAATCAGAAGTCCAAGAAATCGCAGAAAAACAACTGCAAATTTTTGTTAAAAGCAACGAGGTTGGTTTTTAGTTTTTCTTTTTGCATTTTCCTTGGGTAACAGTTTTACTATTTTAGAGGTCTCCACAGGTTTAGAAAAGGCTTTTTAGATATCTGCAACAAAAACATAATCTTCAACGACTGACTAGCTTGTAAAATCTGATTGAAAACATTAAACGTAATTAAATGTAGATGTAGTGCGTAATAATAAACTAGTACATGTGCTTAATCCATTCTGAATCTGAACCCAACTTTAATAAATAAATGAAATGAAAATTTGATAAATAACCTTAATATTTCAATTGCCAGAGGCTCATTAATGCTTTTATACATTTGTTTTAAATAATTTGTATGTTACAGGAGAAATTTTTGGATGTTGTAAGCATTTCTAGTTGCTCATTTACTTTAGAAATGGAATGCATACGTTGCGACTTGGGTGAAATCCTTAACAATTTCTTGTCTACCTACATAGCCACTTACCCACACCTTTTCCCTGCTTTCTATCGACTTGAGCACTTTCCACAAAATCAGCGGGCACTCAAAAAGGTTTTGAAGGTGTTCGCGTTTATCTTTCCTGGAAATTTTTGGGTAATCGCGGTGTGGTAATATTTGCCAAGGTCAAAGTCATTACGACTCTTATCCAGTAAAACTCGGAATTTCGCCTACCTGCAGGAGTATATAACGCAGTGGTCGACTGGGAATCGACCTGCACTGCAAGCGATGTTCTCCGACCGACAACATCCATCGCGGACCGACGTCGGCTCCTGGTGGAGCACCACGCATCCGGCGCTGGATTGTTGAGGCATCAAAGGACGAGAACGACGTCGAACACCACACATCCTGGGAGCAGCTCTAAGGATCCAATCTTGAAGACATTGCAGTGACAGCAAATTAGCCGAATTTAGACAATTGTAAATTCTAGTTAATTCTATAGCCAAATTGTACATTTTAGTTAATGTCCCACTTCGATTGTATATACACATCATCAACACAATTGTATATAACTAGTTAGCCAATTTAGTCTAAGTAGTAAATTGTACATAGCAACCCTAGCCAATTTTTAGCCAATTCAATAGACCAATTGTACATACAAACAAAATGTAGATAATTTAACAAGTTTAGTAAAATTTTTAGTTCAATTATACAGAATTAAGCAAATTTGTAAAGAAATTGTATATATTTAAAATATTTGTGATATTTTTGCAATAAAATTAAATTGAAAAGATAAAAGAATTTGCTTTAAAACGGAAATTGCAAAAGATTTGTGGGTTAAAAGCTGCTTTGAATTGGAATATTTTTATAAAAAGTAACTAAAATGTTACTTGTTAAATAAATAAAATACTCAGGTGTTGTTTTAAACATTATTTTAATGTTGAAAGTTGTGTACATTGTTGCTGCTTATTAACACTTGCATCTCTGTTAAAAGAGTGTATAAAATCAATAAACTAAAGAACGAAATTGCGAACATAGAATTTATGATCCTATCTGTGATGAACACAAAAGATGCCCTAATAGTAAGAACTTAAAAACCTAATTTGTACTAACTAAATTAGTAGGTAATCAATATATTTGGGCAGACGATCTAAGCTGATCGATTGAGATGGAGGGCTCCGTGGGCAGTTGGAAGCGAGCCACACAAATTGTTTATCCCTTCTTAAAGTCGAGAAGATCGTCAAGAGCCGCTGCCTTGCCGGAATCGTCCTTCTCCAATTCCGCCCGTGTGCATCTGCCACAACAATCAGCCGAGGGCTTGTTCTCGCACTCTCCTATCGCTGGTGGCTTGAAGTTGGGTGTCCAGGGTCCCAGGCTGCCGCTAGCGTAGAAGTCCATGGGATAGGCGTTGTTGCGGGGCGACGAGTTATGTGGCGTCCATTCGACATCGCCCAAAACCACTGACAGTTCGTAAGGATTGAGCAATGGTTGAGTAAAGGCGGATCCCCAGTCGATTGAAAGTCGCGGGCAAGCAATCTGCACGAACGCGTCGATGTCGGCGAAGAGAGCCAATTTCTGTGGGAAGATCTCCGACAGCAATAATGTGGTAGTTTCGATACCCTTGGCATGAAGTCGCTTCTCCAAAAACCGATGCACTCTTGAACTGCCCTGTCTTCCGAGTGTTCCAAGTATAATGCCAATGCGGCGCGCCTTCTTAGCCCGTTGAACAGCGTCCAGGCGAAGATTCTGCATCGCCGAGTGGTCGTACTGCTCTGTGGTGAACTTCTTCTCATACGGATCATACTTGTAGGCCTAATATCAACATATTATATTATTAAACTATAAATTCGTTTCAAAGCATAATGCATACCTTTAGCAACGGGTTGGCAATCATCGCGGATTCCAGATGAAAACGTCCATCACCCAGATATATTATCATCTTTGTTGTCTCCGGCAGCTGAGGCGAAGTGCACCCAAGAATCTCTCCGGGACTAAGTGGCTTGGCCTGTGGTACTATCACATCATAACCTGCTGCTTTTAGTTCAGTAGATGCAGCCTGCAGCGTTGTCACGAACTGTATTGTGCTGACTAAAGCTATTTGGCCCACCTCTGGGCGGAAGTTCAGCTTAACAGAGTCCAGAAAGTGCAGCGGATCGATTTTGATGTCTACAAAAATGTACAGCACCTTGATGCCACACGTCTGATCTACGGGAATGAGGCAGCTGTGGCCGTAGTGGACCAGCAGATCAGCTCCCAATGCCTTGGCGGTGTAGTCGTCCACGCAGCAAGCTCCATAAGTCACATCGCCCATTATCACAGTGTCTGCGCTGGTGAATCGCTCTACAATGTCGCTGATAACCATGGCGTACATCAGCAGGCCCTCCGGCAGTTGCAGGGCCACTCGCTTGGCCTTCATCTCCCGTATGCGCCAGATGGTCTTGTGCATCTCGAAGTTGTAGTTCGAGGGCAGGCGGTCGATGGCCTGCTGCAGCAGCGGATCATCGAGCAGCTCCTGGGGAATCCGATTGATACGCGCTTTTGGCTTGAACACCTTCTTTGGCCTGGCTCGGACCACCACAACATCGGTGCTCTCGCTGGTCGGGAGGTTGCTGCTGGGTTGGATCACGTCCAACATGGTGCTGCAAGAGTATAGAGTAATGAGTATATTTCTTGAATTCCTTGAAATAAAGAATGCTGTTGAAAATGGCCTACTCTATAAACCTACAATGCTCCTTATACGTTTGTTAAAAAATAAATTTAAAATACCACATTCATATTTGAACCAGACATGTTAAGGTCAAGATTGTTTTGATTATTTGAAATTATGGAATCGTATTTAAATTTGTTTGTGCGGCGATCGGCTCACAAAATAAACAATAAACAAAGAGACAGCGCATCGTATTGACTGGATTTGGATGATGCGAGTGGCGTACGTGACTGCTGAATGGCATGGAATGGGAGGACGTGGTCCGGCCCCCTCGGATTGCAGCGAACCGGAAAAGAAAAACCCGAATTCATATATGTAATTAGCACACGCCAGGTGGTGGGTGAATCACTCAATGGACGGCCCCACCTTGGGGAAACACTTTGGAGCAGGCACTTTCAAATCGGAGCGCCACCAAGGTCTGAATTAACAATTGCCAATTGAACGGCAAAACAAACTGGCGTTCTACTCTATAGTAAACAGCATAGTAATAGTAATATATTGTTTAATTCTGTTGAAAAATGTCGGAAATAATTCCCAACAAAGCACCGATTGATTGAAAACTAGCACGAAAACTATGTGAACACCAAATGTTTACTATGCACTTTAAACATAAACGCAGCAACTTCACTGGCTGGCCTTTGTCTTACCCGTGGTATTTGTTTAGTTAACAACAGTTAATAAAGTAATACTATTTAATAGTAGAACACAAGCTGCCTGCACTCGGAACGCTCGATACCTTTATCAGTTGGCCGTTGGACGCCGTCTGAGTTTCAGGGGTTGCGTTTGCTGTTTGCCGTTGGCGTTTGGCTGCTGCACAGAAATTGGTCACTGAACTTTCCGTGTGTGTTGCGCCATTGATAACTGTTTCTGAGTCACGTAGGCCGCACACCATGCAACACGGCACGGGTTACTTTGGCTACCTGACCCCGCTAATTGCACTGCGTTGGATTTTTAGAAAGTACCTCGCAGCCTAGTAGCTGACCTAAATTAAAGCGCTGGTTTGTTAATTTACACTCGGAACAACTATTATATCACTTGGCACAGATAATGGTTGGCCTTTGGCCCTTTGACTTGTAGCACAGTGTACTGCTGGCACGTTTACTCGCACAGCTGATGCGAAATTGTTGCTTCGACTGTCGTTCCCAATCGCACAGTCTATTGATTTGTATTTGAATGTGCTTTTAGCTTGTCTGGCACACGAGTTACTTACAGTTTTTTATTCCTTAGCGTGCTTTAGAAGCGTTTTAGTTATTTCCTTCCAATCCCGCGTGCGAATGTCCAATGACAACAGCTGATTGGGCTAATTGGCTCGTGAACTTGAAACTGAGTCCGATCGGAGCAGAGAACTAGAGCCAGTTGTTCCCAACACTAAAAATTAAAAGTGTTGAATAACGACGAATGGCGTTTTAATCGGTTTTTAAATTTTTAAATTTCACCACTTGTACTGAATCAACAAAGTGCTGTTGGTTAATTGAAAAGTTCTTTTAAAGTTTAATAATACTTAATACTTGAGAATATTCTATAACATTAGGATTGGATCAATTGTTCTTGAGTTTATATGGCTACCACCCTGGTAGTCCGATCTATAATAAGTTACACTTTGAATACATTTTTAATATTTATTTCCTAACCAATTCAATTCCTATACCGTGTACTTATTAGTTGTAACAATGAAATGATATAGTTCCGCTTGGGATTTACAGCTTCGAGCTCTCCGCCTCGGACACATCAGCCTCCTCCGCATCCTCTGAAATGGAAAATAAAAGAAAACAAATTAGTGAAAACTCCCGGAAAAGGGGCATCAATTCATAAACCGCCTTCGTTCACCTACGCTTTCCGCCGGGCAGACGCCTTTGGCGTTCCTGTTCCACGGCCGCAAAGTATTCGGAGGCGGCTTGCTCGCAGGCTGCCTCAAACGGCGCCATGTTGATCTTCCCGTTGACCATCATCGTGTCCCCCTGATCCTGGCCATGGTTGGCCTTCACCTTCAGCTTGCTTTCCCGGGACTTGGCCTCCAGGATCTTCTCACGACGGTTCTCGCGCTCGAACATCTGCCAGAGGAGTATTTGATTGAGGAGACTATAATGTTGGATTCCCATTCGAAACTTACGGCGGTTAGTAGTGGCTTGTCGTTCTTGGCCGACATGACCATGTTGTCGGAGACCTCGATGAGGAAAGTGGCTCCCAGCTGGCTGCCGCAGCTCACGAATTTGCCGTTCTCGTTGGTCCGGACACAATAAAGGGGCTCATCGCAAACCTTAACCGTGAGCACTGGCTCGTTCTGCTGCTGCAGCAGATCCCAGGTGTCCAAAACGCCATCCATGCGTGTGATGAAGAACTGGGAGACTCTGGAATTGATGATGTAGGCCAAGCAAGAAATAACCTGCAGGTAATGAGTTCTCACTTGGTGTAACTCCAAGCGCCATCGGTCAACATTGAGCTGCTGCTCTTGGTCCAGATGATGGAGCTCTCCCTGCAGTCCTCCGACCAGATCCGGGCACACCAGTCGCCCACTGTTAGAAAGTTCTTGACAAAGGCCGGATTGCGGGTTATGGCATACACTGGACCCAGGTGGCACATCATCTGTGGGAGTGGAACAAAATAAATCGGAAATGATCCGTGATCAGAGGCAAAGAGCATACCCGTATCTGAATCTTCTCCGTGGGCGTCTTGCCCTTCCGATTGCAGGAGAAGAGCATGCCCATCTCAGTTCCCGCCATGAATCTTGTGGGAATGGTGGTCTCGTACTCCAGCACCGATATGCCGTAGGATCGGGACAGATCCTGCTCGTCACTCTTCACCGGATCCATGAGCAGGCGATCCAGAGGTTCGGTGAGCTTCCGGGTATCCCACCACAGCACCTGACCATCGGAACCGCCGGAGAAGAACTCGGTGCCGCTCTTCGAATTGTTCCAAAGCACCGAGTTGACCGGATCCCGGTGGCACACCTCCCGTTCGCTGATCATGACTGGAAGTTTGCCATGTCGCGTGTCCCAGGCGGCCACCTGACCATTGTACATGCCACTCACCAGACTGGTTGGATCCTTCTGGTTGTACTCCAGACACACGCACGGCACCTTCGGTTCCAGGGTGAGGAAGGGCTCGTTTGGATTCTCCACCTCCCAGATGTACGAGTTGCACTTCTGGTTGGACTTGTCGCCCTGGAACCGCATGTCGCAATGGCTGATGGCCATTTTGATGCCGCCATCCGGTGACCAGGACAAATGCTTCACTGGCACCTTTATGGGATTGGGATCGCGGTACACATTGACAGTTCGCGACTTGCAAGGCTCAGGCAGTGGAGCTGGATCGAGATTCTCGAAATAGTTCTCATAGATGTTGACCGCGTTGTTTTGATGGATGTAGTGCTCCATGGGCTTGGTCAGATTCATCACCTGGGTAATGTAATTCTCGTCCTTCTCGATTTTCCGCTTGTATCGCACCGTCTGCTCCGGATCATGCATGTTGATGTCCTTCGGCCATCCGCCCTCATTGTGGGTGATTCCCGTACTCTTGTACGTCGCCCTTTCCGTATTGGCCACACTCAGTGAGGTTTGTCCGGCGTATTGCGTCACCCGGTCCACGGGGTTCTGCAGGATGTAGCTCTTGACTAGCTCCGGATTCGAGTTCTCGGTGAACACCACCTCATCCTTGTCCTCGAAGTTGACGCGGGCTCCGAAGGAGCGTCGCTCCTTCTTGAAAATATATTCCATTCCTATTCGAAACTCAGCAAAAAGTATGACTGCTCTTCGATTTCACAGCCAATGAAATGAAGAAAACTTTGAGAGCCCACGATAAATCATTGATTTTATCCATGGCAACTGACTGCTTGGTCAATAGAAGTGTCGCAATCAACGGCCTACCGGATAAGCAGACATATGGATTTGTATTAAATTATATTATATATATTATTAAATTATAATTGTCTCCTTGCTCTCATTCAAACAATCCAAGTAATCCACAATTATTTGCAATTTTTATTTTCAACATAAAATTAGGGACTTATTTCGCGTAGAAATGTTTGCAAACAAATGATTGAGAATGCTAAAACTTTCGTACTTACAATAGTAATAGTTATAGTAAAATTAATGTGATCAAACTGGTATTTTACAGGGAAATCTTGAGGCTTGGATCGGGGACTCTACTACAGGGTATCTATACACGTTAACAATATCTATATTTGTTTTTCAGCTTCATCGGCCAATAAAGAGTGTTGAGTTTGGAAAATACTTGGCTTCCGATCTGTCTTAGGGTAAGGATTACTCTGCTGTCTGGTTGGGCTGGGCATACCATAAAATCACTCTTATACTGGCGACGATCTCTAGTATTTGTATATAGCATTGCTTTGCGGCAAATCGCTTGAAGATTTGTTATCGTTAGGTAGGTGTATTCGTTTCTAGCTTTGCTTCCTGCAACATCACATGATTTCCTCCACGCTCCTCCGTCTTCCACTCGGAACTACAGATCGAATCGGACTGGGTAACTACAACTAGAGCTGGTTTGATTTGATTTCGTTGGATTGGAACTTATAATACGGTTTAGCACCAAAAGCAGCTGATACACGTTAAAGAAACTAGACTTAACCGCTACAATAGATCGCTCAAAAGTCATGCATAAAAGTGTATTTATCGTTTGTCTTAAAATGAACAAATCGGTAATTATACATACTGGTACTTTAAAAATAGTTTCTCCATACACGTTTTGCAATAATCAGTTTGACAAAAAAATAATCGCTTATTCTCGTTTTGTGGCAGTTCGTTTTGCGTGTCCTAAATAAGTCTATAACCACTCCCCGACCTCTCAAAGATTAGCGACCCAGAATTGGACCCTGGCAACTGACACGCCAGTCGATAAATATGTCTACACAACTAATAGTAATCTTCGGTCCTGCACAGGTTGTGGCTCTCCGGCAGATGTGGCAATACAACAGGTTGGCAAATAACTGAACTGAAACCACGCTAAACTAGAATCTGAACCTTTACCTGGACAAACTGCAAACCAATCGAAACGAGCCTGGCGATTTACGCATAAACGTACATGTGTAGTTATAGATTAGGGATTTCGTTATCACTTTGCTTTTTCTGATCCGCTCCTCGACTGTTGACTCCTTTCGTCTCCTCTCGTCTCCTCTCCAAGGGTAAAACTTTAACACACGCATAAACAACCTATCCACTGGGCCGTAAAAATACTTTCGATCTATCTCTATCTCTCTCCCTTGGTCCGATCATCCGGCTTACAACGAGAAGTACTTGAGAAACTGGGCGGGCGGAACTGGTTGGGCCAGTGCCAACTGGCCACCGGCCTCCTCAAGCCGCTGCTTGTAGTCCGGACTCTGGTCCACGATGCACGGGTGTCCATCCGAGGGCCAGAAGAGGCAGCAGCAGGAGCGGCACAGGGCCAGCACCTCGGCGAACTGGTAATCATCGTTGACGCCATAGGTGCGACGCAGTTGGTGATAGATCTGCTTCCAGTCCTTGATCTCGCCCATCTGCTTGAACTTGTCCAGGTCCAGGATGGTGTGTATCTGGCGCTGGTTGAAGTGGAAGCGCGTCAGTTCGCGCCAGATGCGCTGCTCGGAGACCAGCTTGGCCATGGTCTCCCAGGCCTCGGCGGCCGACTCCAGGTCCCGATGGTCTGCTATGCACAGGATGATCTCCCGCACACACTCCTCCGGCAGTTCGTGCAGTTTTGGCTTGGCCTCCGGATCGGGCTGGGATACGAGAAGATGGAGATTATGAGTATGATCGAAATCCAGTTGTGTTCCCAAATCATTAGTACTTACCTCGCGGATTTCGATCTGGCTGGCGACGCGCTGGATGCGCTTAATGGTGGCCATGTGCTCTTTCCACAGGTACGTGCTACCCAGTGGCTTGCCCCAGCACTTCTGGTTCTCCTGGCTGACGATGTGCTCCAGCTTCAGGGCCAGGCCGCGCAGCACATTCGGATGCTGCTGGCTGTCATTCACTGTGCAAACGAAAGTTATCATTAGTTATGAATACTAAATGCTTTGAGTATAGTTAGATTACCATGGGAGGCCACCTCCTCGACCATTTGGAGCAGCTGGCGCTGAGCACTGCCTGGCAGACTGGCAATGCCCTTGTTGGACACGAGCAGCAGGAAGGCGCATATGTAGTGGAACCTCTTGCGATCCCGCACCGATCGCCTGAAGTCCAGACGCTTCACAGCCTCGCTGAGCCCATTAAATCCGGCTATCTCTCTGGTACACCGGATGGTGATGTGGTAATGCGGCGGCATCACCGCCTCCTCCTCCGAACTGTCGCTGTCCTGGTAGCTGCTGCTGCCCTCCGAGTGGTGCCTGCAATTGGAAATTATGTATAAATTATTTCCTTGGATTTAGCACAATCATCTAAGTAAAATTGTGCTCTTCAGAGGGTGTAAGTCTTTGAATTTGTGTAATTCCATGTTTTTAATTTTTAGTGCAAGTCCAGTCACTGTCAATGCAACATTTCGGAAGTGATTCGGTCCAACTCCATGGCACTCCCCACAACTTGGGGCACCATCCGGTTTGGCCAGTTGTGTGTTATGCCAACTCTTGTGCTGCAATTGCAATGTGCAACATTTGGATTTGGTCGGCTTACAAGTGTTAAACGCTCGTGAGCCGCTTTTCAAGAGGCGGAAGCTGGCCAATTTCCCACCATCTGATTCACGGCCCTGTCCGGTTATTAAATTAAGCAATTCGGAGAGGAAACCCAGCCGAGTGTCAAGTTTTTAGCCATGTTTAATGCAATTACAAGCGGTGGGTCGCGTAATTTGTGAAATTGTACACATTTGCAATTCAATTTCGAACAGAGTTAGTTGTCACTTGGGAGCCATAAGGAAATGATGTCGTTTAGAAAATATGTTTTTTGTAAATATTGAACTATGTATAGAATATACAATAATACATTTAATTCACTATTTAATATGTCCTGCTTTACAATTTAATGTTCTGCTCTACAATTCAATATGTTCTGCTTTTCCATGACTTCATTTTCTCTGTATTATCTTCCATATCGATTTTTTGTTGTTGAGTAGAATGCACTCAATGTACTGGTAGCTATCAATTTCCCAGACAGATCCGACTTAAAATGCCATTAAGCAGAGCGAAACCCATTAACGACCTTGAAAATCGACATTTGCAGCATTTGAAAGTTGGGAAAAAGTCCGGTCGAAGGAAATGTAATTACTAGGCAATTATGGGGGAAAACTTCAATTAGACAAAGTGCAGTCCGCAGAGACGAGCACAGTTTGACCCAGTTTTGGGGCAAATCAAAAACAATTCAAAAACAATTTTACGGCACCCAAGGACAGGACGCGTCCTCGCCGAATCCACAACCGCAAATGGTCAAGGCGCATCGATTTGGCTGATGCGTGTTTTCAGGTGCTCGTCCTGGTCATGGGTGTCCTTCTCGCAGGCGGAGTAAATTTAATTCCGCCCCAGAATTGGGTCCGTAATCAGTGGTAATCCACTCACGTTTCCACCAGAAGCTGCGACTGAAGATGCTCCAAGGAGGGCAACCATCAAAGTGGGACGCCCAACGGAAAAACTAGAAAGGAAAACGCACAAAAGCTCCTCGCCAGCTGCTGGGCGAGTCTAGAGTCGAGAGTCGGGTGTCGAGAGCCGAGAACCATCGTTGGGTTGGTTTGGCCTGGGTTGGTTTGGCCTGGTCCAAAGTAGGTCACCGCTTTTATTGGCCAACATTTCGTATACGTAATGGGGGAATGCTGATGTGCATTGTACACCCATGTGTTGCTGCTATGATCTGTTATTGTTATGGTTTTCTTTTCTAACTTTGGCACTGCATTTTCGCATTTGAGTGACATAGGTGAATGTTGGATTCAAAACCCATTCGACTGACTATTCTACGCAAAATGGGTAAAACCTATAATTTATACTTGTAGATTAAATCATTTGGAAAGATAACTCCAAATCGATTCGAATCGCATTACTCATGGTTGATAAAAGAAACAAAGAAATTCAGATCGACCATCTCAGCCAACACTTTATTATTGTAATTTTCAACGCCAATTATTGTCTTTTGATTATTTTTTTTGTTGTTGCGCTTTCTCGTCGGCTTGCTCGAAATTCGTGAGGTTGTCGCTGGCTGGCTGTGTTTTAGATAAATGTGCAATTACATATCCGTGGATCTGTTTAAAAATAGTCGACGAACAATGAAATTGTTGCGCTTGCACGGGCTGCGGCTCTTGCTCCCTGGATTCCTCCTTCCCCGAATCCGCAGATACCTCCTCTCTGGCGCAGATGGAGATGGAAAACTCCGGCCCTGCCCACCAGCCATCATCCAGGCAGCAGGCAACAGCCAACAGACCAAATCCACGGCCGACGACCACGTGAATCATATAAATCACTCAACGACGTCACCATCAAGCGTTCGTTTACCTTTCTCCAAGCGAATTAAACAAATGAATCGGAGTGCGGGGCCCTTTTGAGTGACTGGCAGAGTGGCAGGCGCAGCGGGAAAAACTACGAGCTGCAGCGGAAAATTGCTTTTCTATTTATACGCCAGTGACCTTTTTCGACATAAATAATTGGAAACGGAGTTGAGGACCAGCGAAGCAGCCGGAAAGCGCTTCGAATGCTTCTAAATTTAGGCTCAGAAGTTGCAGGAAATCAGCAGCGTCTCATTGGGAATGGAAATCTTTGGTCGCAATAGATATAATTGGGTTGGTGAGCATGTGGTTCGGTTGCATTTAATGGCAGAAACGCAGTAAAAATAATTGAAGTAATTAAAAGTTGGTGTTTTTATAGCAGAAAGCAGAGCTCTTTAAAAGTAAAAAAATATATTAAAAGCGAGTATATGAAAAACATAAAGAGAAACTTAACTGAGTTTGGCATCGTTAAGTTTAATAACGCCTTGAAAAATTTGATTTCTTCATTTGAAAATCTCTTATTATAATTATTTTTATATTTAAATGCCTAGCATAACACTCACTAGTTGGCAGTATAGTTCAGAAATAAAACTTTTTAAAAACTTTTTACATTTTTATATAGATTTAAACTTTTGGAAACTGCAATTCTCCTGCGCGAATTTCAAGTCAATTAATCATAACAATTTTTCCACTCATATGTGGGGCCATTTTTCGCGACCTCATGCATCTTGATCGAGTGGAAAAGCACAGTAAAGAAAAATGAAAATGGTCGGGAAAATCGATCAAATGGCAGGCGGGCGATCGTTGGCTGGTCCACAGATGTGCAGCGAAGAGTGCAGTGAAAGTGGGTCCGATTCCGACTTGGATTTGTATTTGGATTTGGACTCCGACTTGGAGTGGAGACCACGTCCGTGTGTGCACTTTGGAATCGCTTTTCCATGCAATCTGGCATTTCTAATTATTATTTTCAGGCATTATCTAATGGGTTCAGTGCCGGGCGACGACCATTTGAATTTTTAATTGACCAGAAAGAAAGTTGGGTAATGCTCAAAACGAGTGCTTAACACGGTTACGAAATGGACACGCAAGTTCGTCGATAAAGCGGGTAAAAGCGTTTCAAAATATCTAGGAAATCTGTATTGTAATACAATTCAAGTCGATTTCAGTCACGTAAGGCTTGAAAAATGTAAATGCTCCACTTCCCGAATTATGATCAGCTGAATTCAGCTAAACGTGCAGTTTCGAAATGTACGTAGTTGTCGAAATCAAAACCTTGAGATGCTGATTAGAAGGTATTACTAAACCGCTTGATTTTGAACTCTACAAGTTTATTTAGAGATAAGCCGCGGAGTTACATAACACAGAGCATCGTAAAAACTACTAAACTAACACACACGCGGAATATGTCAGGAAAAAGTAGTGGGAACTTGAAGTGCACTTTTAACAACCCATAAAGAACGCACCCAAATCCATGGAGGGCGATTATTTTTGGATTTCGAGTAGTCGTAAATGGGAGAAATGCGGAAATAGCGCCACACGTGATCTAGTCGAAAACTATAGCACTTTGTATATAACTGTAGTACTATGCTACCCATAAGAATGAAACCAATCTGTATTCTGCCCTATTCTGAATACGCAAGTCTCATAAATTTCATCTAAATATATAGGCATTAACATAATTTCAATAGAAAATCTATGGCTTCTGTTTTCCGTTCCATTCTTGCGACTGCAGTTGCATGAAAAATGTAGCCAGAAACTTGAAAGTGTTCCAAAATTAGAAATGCATCCAAGGTGGGCACCCAAATGCATAATAAGGGCCATTGGATAAACTTTAAGTGGCGGGCAGACGGCGGAGTTTCAGCCTTGGCAACTCCAAGACCCCAAGGAACTCGATATACCAGTGCTAACCATTCACTCGCCAACCGTAGGCGGGAAACTCGGCCAAGTTTAGGCCAAACTATGGGATTGTGAGAGAGCTTGCAACGCCACCAAAAGCTCAAGGTTCCGCACCGCCCACTTTCGACCTCCCAACTCCTCGTTTCCGCCCAACTTCCCCCTCGAATCGATTTGGTGTATGCCAGTCATCAAATGGGCATTTTCAATAAATAAAAGCATATTGAATATCCATCATCTTGTCAAATTAAAAATGCATTAAAGTATCTCAAAGTAGGTATATAAGGGTATAGAAGAAAGTACCTGTTGAATTCAAGGTATGAGGTTTTTGCATACCCCATTTCCACTCTCACCATCGCCACCCATTGTCTTAATGTTTGTAAAACTTTTTGCTCCACTCGCAGTTTCCAATTGCATTCGAGCGGACAATAGCAATCAATCAAATGGGCAATCGATCAGATGACTGAGATACTTGTACAGCCCAGCCAAGCCAGCTACCCATGGAACCACTCTAGATACGGATATCGGTGGAACGGAACTTCTGCTGCTTTCACAGCCAATTGCAGTGACTCACCGGTTCAAATGGCGATTTGAGGAATTCTAAACGTAGCTCTTCAGGGGCATTTAACATATAACACCTTTAAGTATGCATGTATTGTCACAAATTCGATGGTGTTTTGCTGCCCGGGGCTTCAGTTTGAGAAATCATCGATTTGGCCAGCGAAGGGAAGTGGGTTCCATTGTCTGAGCCACAACAATTATTCGCCATTTCGCTTTGGCCAACTTCAATGGCACCACTGGGTATTGGACCCAAACGCAGGTCTATTAAACTGAATGATTTAAAGATTTCGATAGCGGCAGTGAAACTGCCAGACAATGGGACTACTCGATTGTCAATATTAGCTTTAAGGTTTAACGATAAAGAAACGCATATGAGGCAGCTTCACAAATATATGACTGTTAAATATGGGAATACTAGAAAAGTCATCAAAAGGGTGTCGAGCACAAATTAGTTCAAGGCAAACCTTTATCTCTACGAGATTAGATTATATTTCTGCAAGGTGTTTTTGCATTAACAACCTTGATTTGCGTAAAAACATAAACAATCCTTTTCCGAAATCTAGCCGACATCAATGACGATACGGAAACAAGACCTTTGCTTAATGTATAGAATACTTTTTGTTGAGAGAAACGTGACTTGAAACTGTGACTAACCAATTTCAAGTGCCTACTGAATTCGATTGAATAATGCTTAAATCGATACATATTTTTTAAAAATGTACAAAAGGTACAATAGTTTGCTATAAATAAATCGTATATCTGATCGCGCTTGCCATAAAACTAATAGTCTTTAAATTGTCCGAGTGAAAAATTACAAACAGATGCCCAAAGAAGGAGCGATGAACGAAAGTGCAGTTTCTATCACATCATATTATTATCATCTACATGGCGTAATGAATGATATAGAACCAACTATCTATCATGGGGCTTACGTACATAAATAATAAGACTATTATATCTATTTCTTTGATATTTAGTAGATTGGGAAATGCATTCGGACTTTGTGACAAACGTTTAAACGTTTCCACAGCCTCTGAAGATATTATCATAGTTGGGAAAACGCCAATCGAATGTCTTTTGAAGAAGCTGCCCAGTTGCCGCCCATGAAAATGTTGTAAGCTTACCGCTTCCGCTTGCCGCCGCACTCGAGCACCTTGGAACGCTCCCAGCCGCCGTCGGTTTTGATCCAAGTTTCGCCCGGAGATCGAAAATCTTTCGAAATGAACGCCATCGTTTGCGGATCTGGATTTGGATCTGAATCTGAATCTGGATGCGGAATGGGCTGCCTTTGTCTTGTTGCACTAATTTCCCGAACGATCGCTTTATTGTTTTTCGCGTGAGATTGTAGATTTGTATTGTTTGTTTACTTTTTACTGCCTAAGCGGACGGCGGTTGACGAAACGCGTTTGATTTAGCTGCAAGAGGGAATTTCATAATTAATGGCAATTAAAAAAAAAAAAAATAAGGGAAAATACAAATTATTTACGTTTTTTAACTTTTCCTGTCAACACAATTGCAAATACCTAATCTAACATTTAGGATTAAGAAACCTACTAGTGTGTAAAAGTGACAAATAAACGAAGGTGTTCTTTTTCAAAAGAAAAAAATCATTATTATTCTGATTAATTTAAATTATTACATTATTATTGACATTTTTTTGTTAACATTTTTTGATTAAAAGTTTAGAAATACAAGAAACCGAGTTCTATAAGTCAAGTTACAAGAAAATGAAGCCGAAATAAAATGTAATACTGCTATCTAATAAACTATAATAAATAAAAAACAGACGCTGAACCAGAAAAGCAAAACAAAATAAAAACAAAAGTTAGTCCATAAAAGGCGAAAACAGCGGAGAAACAGAAACAGAGAGAGAGAGGCAGAGAGGCAGAGAGCGCGACCAGCTGTTGGGCTTCCATGGTTGTGGGCAAAGGGGAGCTATGGGGTCGCGGGGGCGGGGGGCGTTTGCCCCTCTCTTTCTGGGGCTCTGATTCGTCCGTAGGTACACAGCTGATTTCTGCAATTACGCGTTTGTTTTGCCTTTGTTGTTATTGGCTGTAAGTTTTTCAGAGCCGTTTTCCCAGCACGCAACCGAATTTATACTTTCATTTCCGCATTTCAAAGTCATCGCCGTGGCTCTCGTTACCACATCCACATTGGGCTTAGGAATCACTGAACTCACGGATCTACGTACGTACGTACTCTTGTGAAAATGGGGCACGTTCTGGTATTGCGGAAAACGCAGTTTTCCCCCCTCAAGCTCTAATTACGCACTTTGCAACGCAATTACCGAGAAATTGCTGTGGCTGACTTGCAGGCAAGTAGTGACGCACTGTGCCTGGAAAAGCGCTTTTCACTGACGCACGTCACGTCGCACTCGAGCCACCAACGAAAGTGAACTGCCAATTCCGCAGGGCCCCCAAATCGAGGAAAACTAAACTAAGCACTCGTTGTAACGGACGCAAACGCGCAGCTCGCGCTAGAGTGACCGTACACGGGGGCGCCAAAAGATACCACGTAGCCACGCTGCGTCAGTGCTGCCGGATCGGAGCAAAAGGTTGCTTAAAGGAATAACAAAATCCTTCCTTCATTAAATGTAAAATGCGTACTTATTTAAAAATGTCTCATTTATAAACACATTAATATTCTTCAAATATAAATTCTTAATACTGCTCTTTCCACAAAGAGTACATTTTTTATTTTATCTAGTAAAATAAATCTATCATAGTGTAACGTGGTTCATCACATTTGTTTATAACACACTTGAAATAATAATGCAATATAACGGTGCAAGCAGGCTGTAAACTTTACAGTGTAAAAACCTTGTGAAATTCGTCAGTGTGACCCTTTGTTCCAGCTAACGGTCAGCTGCGGCCACACTATTGCTCTGCGACAGATTTCATAATTCTCAAATCAGCGAGGAAAGCACAAAAACTTCGTTTAGGACCGTTTATAATGTCGGCGTCGGAGCAGGGACCTAAGATCAAGTACGGAGAAAGCGCTCCTAAGCTGGACAAGGCGCAGCTGCAGTTCATGAAGCTGATCGAGGAGCAGAACCTGGACCGCGTGCAAAAACTGAAGCGCATCCGACGCAACAATCTTCTGACCGCCGGCGCTTTGGGTGTCTCCGTTTTGGCCATCTACGGCTACTCCATCTTTTCGGTGCAGCAGGAGAAGTTTCTGGACGACTTCGAGGAGCCCAAGAAGGTGTCCTCCTAGCTTCTGTCCGCGTTAGTTATCCGTAGTTTGTAAGCGTTTTCTTCATTTTACAACAGTTTTACACTTTTTGAAGTCGTTGCACAACAGGGTGAGTCTGGATATCAGCAAAATCCGTCCAATTTTGTATTAGTTGTATATGATATTCTTACAGATGGCCCAAGCTAGTGCCCGTGTGCTTCAGAGCGGCGTGCGCCTGCCTCCAATGCCCACAATTCGGGAGCTGGTGAAGCTCTACAGACTACAGGCCCGAAAACAACTTAGCCAGAACTTTCTCATGGACGAGCGGCTGACGGACAAGATAGTCAAGTCGGCGGGTCGCATCGATCCCAGAGATTTAGTTTTAGAGGTCGGTCCCGGGCCGGGCGGTATCACCCGTTCTATTCTGCGGCGGCACCCACAGCGATTGCTGCTTGTGGAAAAGGATCCGCGCTTTGGCGAAACACTGCAGTTGCTTAAGGAGTGCGCTAGTCCACTAAACATCCAGTTCGATATCCACTATGATGACATCTTGCGCTTTAACATGGAGCAGCACATCCCGGACACCTCACAGCGGATCCATCTGATTGGCAATCTGCCGTTCGCCATATCCACTCGACTGTTGATCAATTGGCTAGAGGATTTGTCTTGCAGGCGTGGTGCTTTCCGGCGCATCGACACCTGTATGACTCTGACCTTCCAGAAAGAGGTGGCCGATCGAATTTGTGCCCCTGTAGGCGGCGAACAGCGCTGCAGGCTGTCGGTGATGTCGCAGGTGTGGACAGAACCCGTCATGAAGTTCACCATACCGGGCAAAGCGTTCGTTCCAAAGCCACAGGTGGATGTGGGCGTCGTCAAGCTAATTCCCCTAAAGCGCCCCAAGACGCAATTGCCGTTTCCCCTTGTTGAGCGCGTGGTGCGTCACATCTTTAGCATGCGCCAGAAGTACTGTCGCCGAGGCTTTGGAACCCTTCTTCCTCCTGATGATCGCGAGGAGGTTACGCAAAAGCTCTTCCAGCGCGCCGAGGTACAGGATACGCTGCGTTCCTTTGAACTCACGGTGGAGCAGTGTTTGCGGTTGGCCGAAGTCTATTCGGAACATCTGGTGTCGCGACCCGAGGTGGCTGCCTATGATTACCGAGCGCCCAAGAATGCGGAGGTCCTTTAAAGCAACGATTTCACTCCTGTTTATAAATATGGTAAAATGTATTTAATTAGTTGAGTAAACACAAGACTCTAAAAGCTGTAGTCATGTCAAAAAGTTGTACAAAAAGGACGGAATGTAAGACGAGATTCGTCGTGGTAGAACGAGTTAGTAAGGCACTAAGATACTGCACTCGAATGAAAACTCTAGCGGAGAAGCAGGGCACTGATAATGGCGAGAAGGCCGATAACGGCGGACTTTTGCAGGCCACTGGCTCCGTTGCATCGATGGTCGAGGAAGCAGAAGCAGAACGTGGTGTCCGTGTAGTAGTCACGGCGCACGTCGTGCTCCTTGATCGTGTGGTTAACGTAGTTCGCAAGCTTTTCATCGTGGGCGGCAGGCCGACATCCTTCGTATTTGTCGGCGGGAATGTCTTTGCGGAAGCTCAGCGCGCTAAGGCAGTCACGGGTGATGGTTTCCCTGGCTGTAAGCGAGTTTCAATTGACTATGAGGTTCGGATCACAATGGATTTCCGCTTACCGCCGCGCCGCTCCGTCAGCTTGACGCATATGTCGTCCGGTTCAGGGCAGTGCTCGCCCAGGAATCCTATTCCCCGCCAGTTGAACTTCTCCGTGCAGCCGGGCGTAGCCGAAGTGCAGCGGTAGCACCAAATTGCAGAGCCTGTCAACAAATTATTGTGAGTTATAGCACATATGTAACCACTTGATGAGAGGGCTGGAAACACTTCCTACCTTCGTGAATTAGAGCTGCCAGCAGCAGCGCTGCAATGAGATTCGTCTGGGAATGCATCTTTCGTTCAACAAAGCAGGATTTTCTTGCTAAATAACATAAACTCACAACGTAAATAATAAAAGATACGCCCTAGAGAGTAGTGTGACCGCAGGTAAGTCAATCAAATTTACCGTGTGGCTCAGCAAAAAATATACCATAAAAAATCATAAGCGGGACTGCACAAATATACTAAAATAAGTGTTGGTCAACAAAACGTGTGAGCATTTGGCGCGAATTCGAAATATTTAAATTTCATACAGTTATTTTTTACGTCAAAATGCATTACGAATTTCAATTTAAAGTTAATTATCTAATATGAAGTGATAAATATTTAATATTTGAAAATAATAATAATATAGGACATATAGGACATAATATATACATTGAAGCTGATAATTCAAACTTTAATCGGCCGTAAAAAATCTTATTGTTGTACTTTCATACAATAAGCTAATGGTTCATTTAAGATGTATTAAAGAACTGAAACTATTAACAATAAAACGTTTAGCATTTTTAACGGTCCGTGTGCAATAGCTTTCTTTATTGGTTTTAAAAGTTTAAGTTCAACTTCTATTTTTGTAACATCCGCAGATGGCCACTTCAATTGCTAAAACCGCGGCATTTCCTGTTGGGTCTCATAAACCGGGCTATAAACTTAGCATTCGCATCAGGCGCAAAGTCGGTAAACCGTTGGACTCTCCGAGCAATAAACTTTTGATCGTATTTGGATCTCCGCTGCGGATCGTTTCACATGCGGCATGTGCGATGTTTGTCCGCAGATGAGTCAGCCGGCTATAATCTCGTGGATTATTGACAAAGTCCAAAAATCCAAAAAAAGAAGAGCGCGTAATCCGGTGGACAGCGCAAATAAACTTCGAATTTGGACATGACTCTGCCCATCACGTTTTCAAGTCAATACGTTAAAGTAAACATTTGCATATTTCAGATTTTTTATTACTTTGCTTAAATCTTATGGACTAAACATAGCTGGTTGATGGTGGTTAGTCATACTTGCAAATATCGCATACAGGGACTTTTGAATAAATCAAAACAAATTGAATTATGTTCACATTTTCAAACATGACGGGGTTTTTGGGAGTTTATGCAGGTAATGTGTTATTTACAAATTAAAATAAATAAATTAAGAATGAAACACACACGCACACAGTCGCTCGCTCTCGCTTTCACACGATCTCATTCTCTCTCTCTTTTAGGTATTACAAAACTACGAATACATTTCATGTAAAATCACGTTTCAGTTGCGGCTATATAGGGTCCATCTATACATATAGCCGATCTACAGCGAGACGATAAAGTCCTTGCCGGTCTTGAAGTCGACGCACTTGAACTGCGGACAGCACTTGGGGAACCGCCAGTTGGGGTCGCTGGGCAGCTCCTCACAGCCAGGGGCCTCCACATAGGGACAGGTCTCGATGCTGATCTCGCGGGCCTCCAGGCTGCAAGTCATCGCCGCGCAGATGCCCTTCGGCGTGTACTCCTTGTCGGGCAGCAGGGCCTTGCGGGTCAGCTTGTCGAAGCACTTGCCAGGATGTGCTGCAAAACAGATAGGAAAGGCAAATGAGTACAGAGAAATAATACAAATGTTATTCCTATATTACCGATCTAAACTATGAACTCACTAGCTGCCATTATTAAAATCTACTTATGAATTCGATACGGATACAATCAAAATGTAATATCAGTTTCCAGTTTCGCAGGGTCAAGACTCTTAAGTTTAGTGCTCTTAATGGAAGAATAATACCTTTGGCAGAGCATACATTTTTTTTCAGTTTACTGTGCTGCAAGCGGAAGTGGCCAGTCTTCTTTGTAGCTTCCCCGATGCTGTCGTAGTTAGTGCGATTTATTTATGCGCTGTCCCCTGTCTTGCGAGCTTATGAGGAAGTGGCTATAAATCGTGACTGTGTCCGAACGAAATTTAAATACGTGCAGGCATATCGCAGACTGGACTGGGTTACAAACAACAACACAATATCGAAAACAAACCAGCTCAAGGGGTGATTTCCGAGTTTAAAGAATATTTCGAGCAAAAATATTTATTTTCTAAATTTAAAATGGTTTATAAATAAGAGCCCTAAAGTTGACCTGAGGCAATGGAAACTTTTGCTCTGGAGAGGAGATCTATTTTTGTAACTATCCATGACTTGCACAGACGTAGAAAACAAAAGACTTAAGGCACGAACTTGACAGTCATTCGACATGAAAATTGGCACACAAGTGGCGGCTAGGTGCTTGCTGGGATAAAAATACATCAGTCTGCGGTTATGGTTACGATTTGGTGGCACCGGCGACTGGCATTTATTTTTAAACCTCGAGCACTAAGTCGAGCTGACAGATGGAGATGTAGCGTACGGCGTACGGCGTACTTGTGCTTTTATTTATAACGAACTGCCTGCGGCGGGGAATTGTTGAGTTGTTGGGTTCAAAAATAAATTACCGAATAGAAGGGTAAGTTTGATTAATGACACTCGCCATTAATTTACCACTCGAAGAGTAGAAGAACACGCATTCCAGACAATTGTGCACTTAATCGCCGGCCGCGTGAACTCATCGCATATTTTTAAGCAGTCCGCGATAATTTCTTGTAGATTAGTAAGTCAGTCGCCGAGATGCCAGGTATTCCCAGCCAAAGACGTTGGACGACCTTCACGAATGAATAATTCAGCAGCAGGAAAATATCTGGCTATCTGGCGATCTGTTGTTTTGGCGATCTGTCCAGGGGGATAATCGATAAGTTTTCTAACTTAAATCCGCATAGCGATGCAAATTAGTCGAGCGTTTGAATAATAACCACATCAGCACATTTCTTATGCTAATTTTTGGCGAATGCGAAAAACCCAAAAACCGAAATTCATATCTATCTCTATCTCTATTTGTATCTGTATCTGAATCTGCTACACAACCGAAAGGGGGCCAATAACTTGACAAATTTCATCTTTTGTTGTTTTCGTTTTCGACTTTTGCGTTTTGCGTTTGCGTATTTATTGATTTCTTTTGTTTACCATTTCGATTTGTGTTTGTTGACGTCAGCGAAAGCATCCAAATATCACAAACAAATCAACTCGTAATTGAGATGCCCGACAACCTAATCATAAACAAAAACTGCCCAATATCTGACGTCAAAGCTCTATCGATGTCCAAAAATTGTTTTTGAAATTTTCCATATGATTGCCAGATTGAAATTCCAAATGTTTATGAGCTAACGCTAGACCTCGAAAAATCATCGAAACCATCGTAAATCAATCACAAAATCGACTGCCTAGCAAAGTTTCAAAGTTTCGCTTTTTATTGTTTTTCGTGGCTGGAAAAGGTCGCCAATTAATTGGAAACTTAATTGGAAAACTGCATGAGAATGCATCAAGTTAATGGAATTTTCAAAAATCTCACATCGCATACACCTTTAATCGAAACTCTAATGGAAAGCTCACGTTTTTCTCAATGTCGCAGTAAAACTTATTGTTCGAACCACTTTAACAGATGGGGTCGTATTTTATATACTATAGTTATTAGCTTAAATGGACATTAATTGCTGCATAAATCCGTTAATGTGTTTGCAACAATAGCACCTGAATTTATATGAATTAACAACTTAAACTAATAAAAAATATATTAAATATTTTGTTGTAAATCAGAAAAATGGCTTTGAACTTAATATTTTTCCACAAAAAAAAGATAATATAACGCTCGCTATTTTGTAATGAATCCTTACCAGGATGGAAGATGGCGGGCTGGGAGTAAACTGCTGCATCCACAACGCTGGCGAAGATTGCGATGAGCGCGATGGCGGCACAAACTTTATCCACTTGCATTTTGCAGTTGAGTTTTTGGGTATTCAAAGTTTAAAAACAAATTGTATATTGTTTTGTGCGATTGGGTGCGATTCCACTCTCGTATTTTCATGCACTTGCGGTCTTTTGCGCGTTTAGCTTGAGGTGTTTAGGCTTTTTAGGAGCTGTGCACGGTCTGAAATTCAGTAACTAACTGAAGCTACTTCGCTGGGAGCACCCATATTTAAGGCACTCGGAATCGAGAGGCGCTGAGAGCCCACGATCGGGTTATATCTCTCCAGATCTGGCTCTCGATACCAGGGCGAAGTAAAGCGAAGTAAGGCGAAGCACATGTTTTCTTCTTCGACGCGGGGGCTTGGGATATTCCGGAGTTGGCGAGCGCCATAAATCTCACGGACCTCGTCCCACTCCGTGGCAATGGTTTCTCTATAGTCTTTGCATTTGGAGAGCTATCGCCATGAGCTGGCGAAATGCTTTTACACCCCAAAAAGCCCGGCCATTGTTCTGCATTATTTTGCAGTTTTGCACAATTAATTATACGGCCTGATTCGGCCTGGTGCCTGGGTGTGCCTAGCATTGGAATGTGGGGTCGCCCACTCCTGATCTTCATAAATGGCAGTCCGCTTCGCTGGGAAAGACGAGCCCCACTTAACCGGCAATTGTCGAGGCGCATCGAATGGACTGCTAACCGAGCGAATCACTGCTAAATGCGGCTAAGAGATCTTACCAAATTTGGCCAGTCGGCGCTTTGAAGATGTGCAAAGAGCTCAGGGAAAATGCTGACAACTAATCACCTGGAATGGTGTTGAATATCCAAGAGTAGGAGTTCAAAGAACCATTGATATCTTAGACGAGATTTTCAAAAAATAAATAAAACATAAATGACATTGAAGATGGGTAAGATAAAGCGGAATGCTGTTTTGAAGCTTTGCTATATGTAATGTACAAAACATGACCTATAACAAATCTGTATATATTTGCATAAAAAGTAGATATTCACCCAATTTTGTTAAAATATACTACGATAATTTACCCAAACTGTTTGCAATCAAAAAGTTATAAACATTCAGGTGTCAACAGCATTTTACCTGAGTTCCGAATGTTTGATACGAATGCCTCGTGTATGTAATTTCAGCTTGCTAAAATTGCTGCACTTAAATAAAAGCCCTAATGTATTGGAAATATTTCTGCCCAGTAGGTTGATGAACCTGGCGTGGCTTGGAAGCTTAAATTGCTGCTGCCGTTCTCATTATCCCATTTGGCTGACGCCAACTTGTCGCGTCCGCCACTTTTTTGCGAACAGAAGGCGTAACTCTTAATGAAAACTAGTCGCTTCCCGACTTTTTAGTGCTTTTATTACAAGTTGGAGACCTGCGCACAGTGTATGCTAAAAGTTAACACACTAAAAGTTTAAACACTAAAAGTTTACACACTAAAAGTTTACACACTAAAAGTTTACATACTTGTTACAACTGCAATTCTCATGTGTCAACACTGCGTATGAGCAATATATCCCAACGTAAACATAATGGCACGGAAATCATCGGTTTTTTAACTATTTATAATAAAATGATCTAGATAACTATATTTTTATGTAATCTTTATCAACAAAAAGCTATTTACATTTTTAAACAATGCGCAAACAGTGCGTATGATTAATGCTCAGCTAAGATACAAGTGCTTACTAATATCTAATATCCCATGCATTGCAGCTATTAATGCCTATATTTTTTATAGTTCCCAGAAAAACTGGTCAACTTCTCGATCAACCCAATTGTTTCGCGCGTTGTTTTGAAGCCAGCCAACATTTTTGATTAAGACCCCGTTGTTTGTGTTTGCTGCTGGGGAGCTTGGGATCTTGGGGATCTGGGCTTGTACACTCAAACACTCGAACACTCGGATAGTCGAACACTCGTACCCGTTTAACCCGTTTCCATTTCCACCGGCAAGCCTTGATACGTATGTCGCACTTGCCGAGGATCGCCATTATCTTGGGCCAGCGTGACGTCAATTTGTGTTTTGTTTCGTGTATCGTATTTTTGTATTTTTGTATTTTGTTGTGTTGTGTTTTGTTTTGTTTTGTTGTTTGTTTGCCGGAGCTTTTCCAGCTTGGCCGCAACCAAAGAGCGAATCATCCAGCGGCGCACGCTGGAATTTATTAATTATGACCGAACTCGAACTGGCTGTAGTATTCCGAGGTATTTGCAGATTTCTGGACGCAGGGCTCTGGGCTCAGGGCAGAGAACGATAAGGTCGTTCCCCAACTATGAACTATGCTAAAAATTCCATTCCATTCCAGCCGATTTGCGGTTGATTTATTGTTTATTCGTTTTGATTTTATTGCCAACTTGTTGGCCTACGTGCCATCGCCAACTTCACGGGCTCCATGTCCATGCGTCCATCGATCTCCAGAGGGGAAAAAATTAATATACACATGTACATATAATGTTTCAGGCCATTCTGGCTGCTAGTTGGTTGGTGACTCGGCGGGGCCAGAGACAAATCGATAAATATTTATGTGCCTTAGTTTTGTTGTTTTGACGCCGCGCATAATTAGTAATTAATATTGTCTTTTTCCACCTTCAGCCCAGCGGCGCACACGGTAGCGAGCAGGTAATTTCTGCCTTCAGCCAATAAACGATCAATTTATATAAAAATTAATTGTTGATTAATTGCCGCTCGGGCGTGATGCATTATGCATGAGTCCATCGTTAACATTCACTTCGCCGGAACATGGCACAGGTTTTGGCCCATAACTCGATGGCCTAGGGACAAGGGGTCTTACCACCGCTTTATTGGCCAAGTCACTCCACTTTCGTCCTTGCCATCGCAATGAAAAGGTGATAAATAGTTTGGCTTTGTACTTTCTATTAAATAACCCTGTATTACCTCTCGTATTTAATAGAATGTACAACTTATATTTCCTTGGTTTCTTCATTCTAAAGAAATTCATTATCTTTATTACATTGAAATATTACTAAGAATATGTGTTCTATAGATATCGAACAAAAGTGTTTCACATGCTTACTTTCAGTTCTCATAACAAAACGAATATAAATTTCATAATTTTTGGGATTCCCGATTGTTCTACATAATGTTACGGAGTTTCAGATTCAAGCCTTCTTTTCATAGTTAGACTGGAAATGAATTTATGATGCGAGTTTTGGGCCACCATAAAATCTGTCAGATTCCCAAAATTTACTGTGGCGACTTGGAGACGCGACAGACGTGGTCGCATCTGGAATTCCTGCATAATCGGCGTAGATTCGACATAGGAAAATAGACCGGTCCATCCGGCTATATCTCTATAACCACGACGACAGTAGCGACGGCAATGTGTAATAAAATCTTCACGCCGATCGGCTGAGTAAAAAAAAAAAGCATATCCCTCTATATAGTAAAGATCGCAACATACCCAAAAATCGATTAGCACATGGAGCGGACGTGGAGCTCAAATAACTTGATGGATTGTTGGCAATTTCTTTGGCGCCAGACTCGGATTCGAATTAGCTTCTGCTCGTATGCGGATTTCGATGCTGATGCTTGGGGTTTTTACTCTCGAACGGTAAACAAAGCCATCGTGTTAAATATGCAAATTTGAGTCGAATTAATTTATCGAGTCTGGGATTAAAGAAATTTCTTTCCCTTTTACGCCGCTCGCCCATCGTTTTGGGGAATACCTGATAGAGCCATTAGCTGATTGATCTGCGATTTGGCAAATGGAATGCCAAATTGGGGCTGTCGAACTAGAAACGCCTCAAAAATTGGGCATCAATCTAAATGAAAGTGCTCAACTAGATTGAAATGCCTCCATATTCTAGAGAGCTACAGGTTTTACATAACATGTAGTATTTAAATAATAATGAATTTAAAAAACCCATTAAAATTCATTAGATATGTTCCGGACTATTCAAAGCTTTTGCTTTTTTTTCTCTGTTAATATAACCAGAACGGAATCCAATTTAATTTGGCATCTAGACTGGAAGCGACTTAGTCATTAACTTTGCATTGGGATTGAATTTAAATCGAATTTTATCGTCTTAAGACCATTTTTTAGAGCAGGCATGTCTCATGATGATTAAGATTTTGCTAATTTCTTTGTTTGCATTGTACTGCTACAAAATAAGCTTCAAAAAAGTCATAAGGAAGACTTTCCGTCTAATTTAGTTATGCCATGACTAAGTTAATTAGATCCACCGCGGTCGAGCAAGAATTTCGACATTCTTAGTAATTAACATTGAGTTGGATCTTCTTTTACAAAAAACTGTTCATTAATATTTTCGAAATGACAAATTCTCTTGGTAGTGCCGATCACATCCCGAAATATGCGATTATACGAAAATCAAATCAAATAAGGAATGGATAATTTTGGGGAATTTCCGCATGCCAATCATGTGACTAACAAGGCACATCGATCGGTCCAAAGGCCGTCAACTTTTATGCCCAAATAGGTGAGCATATCGTGAAATATTGAATATCTGAGGCAATTTCGCGACTGGCACGCGCTCTTTTGTTCGTTGAAATTTTAATCAATTATTCAGTAATATTTGAAGGAATTCAACGGAAAAAGATAAATTAAAATACGGAAAATTTATACAGCATATGCATGAGCAATACTTGTGGTTATAGTTACAAGCATGCTTTAAGTTCCTTTTTAATTTATGTGTTTCTATGCCCGATTGTAAAGTGCTTAGTTTCAAGATGAAACAGTCTGGCTTTAGCCATATTATTCGTTAGTAATCATAATATTAGTAGATACTTTCAAATACTTCAAAGTGGATTCCCTTTAAATATTTTCCCAAATTGACCATTAAGAATTGATTGATCGCATTTAACAAACGACGTTAATCTATTTTATTATCAAGCCATTAAGCACACTCTCATAAGTTGCCAAGCAAGTTTAGAGTATTTTGTAATTTCAAATGTTCCGATACGCATTTTTGTTTCAATTAATCCGATCAGGCACTCTAGAGTGCCTGAATAAAACTGCTAATTTTATTTGCCCACATTCGAAACGCTCAATTTACGCGACGCCTCCCCCGCATTTTGAATTTAACGCTCCGCTGGCGAAAATCACTTAGCGGAGAAACCGGCAGAAAAGTTGAGAAAAAAATGTAGTAAGCTGGAAACGATTAAATTACATTTATGCCAGCGACTAACAATGGGATTGGGATGAAGAGATTAAATTCACCAAATTCTTTGTTGGCTTTGTTCGGCTCCAATTTCGGGTTTAACCCACTGGATCTTCCGATCTGGTCGGCGACTTTCACGATCCGGGTTCGCGGCGGCAAGTGACGTGAATTAAACATAGAAAATTCGTAGTAAGCACTGACAGCGGATTTTCGTTTCGTTTGCCAAAAACAACTCATAATTATGCGTATTCGCCAGCGAAACAAACCAAACAAATGCCGAGAGATGGGCAAAGGGGTAAAAAACAAAAAACAAATGCGAAATGCCATCTAAGGTCGTCGACGGAGAACCTGAACCACTGGATCTCCAGATGGACCACGGGGCCAGGGCTATGGGTATGGTCGCTAGGAATTCCCAGATCGCCGTTGCTAATACAACTTGTTACCGGTGGCGAATGAAATATTCATTTAAAACTCGTCGCACGACGGAGTTTCTTGGTCCACTTTTCATTTGGCTTGTGAGTCGTGAACGATTTGTTTTGATGCTATCGCACCGTTACGATTTATATTTGTCGTTGGCTAATCTCTAATCGGTATTTTATTATTATTAATTTTCAATTAAAATATGCTGACTGGGCAATAAACTACAGAAGCGTATTATATATGTATTAATCTTTGGTTGATTGAATTAAATAAATCAGCATATTATTAGTGGTTTTTATTGTCATTAAATATATACAATTATACCATTTTTTATTTATTTAATAGTTATACTAAATGTTAATTACACAATAGAATACAAGTCTCAAATATAATTAGATGCTACAAATGTACTTTGAAATTTTTATATTCAAATATGCCGATTTCTAGCCAAGTTTACTACCAAGGATTGAATCCTCGCTCGATGATTTCCAACGCTAAAAACATAATTAAATTATACATTTAAAAATCATTTTCTAAGTTATTTTTCCCTAGGTGAAAACTTGTAATATTTATCTGAAATGTTTTCCGTTCTGTTCAAATTTGGCGGGAAATCCATTTCCCGCTGTAAAGTGTGACCAAAAGGAATTGTGCTATTTTTAGATATTCCGGGAGAGAAAAGTTGCGACCACACTGATTTAAAGCCTCGCAGTTGTTTTTATTGTTTTTGTTTCTGTCTCTAAAGTTAAGGTAACTAAAAGTATTTAAGCGATGGAATCCCAATAAAACCGCTTGCTTATCTAATTCGTTGCGCAACCAAGCGGCGAGAGTGAGGCGGTTCCGTGGGGCAAGCGCAATTCGTTTCGATTCCGGACATCAACAGGTGCGGCGCCGGAAATGGGTGAAGTGAAGGATTGGCGGCCTTTCGTTTACGGCGGAGTCGCCTCTATTACGGCGGAATTTGGTAAACAACAACTTGCAGGGTATATAGCAGGCCACGCCCCCCTACTTGGGCGTCGGCTATATGCACTTGCAGCTGCTATCGCCACGATCGAATCTTTGTAAACAAATCTATGCATTGCAGGCACCTTTCCTATCGACACAACGAAGACGCGCCTCCAAATCCAAGGTCAGAAAATCGACCAAACGTTCTCCCAGCTGCGATATCGCGGCATGACCGATGCCTTTGTGAAAATCACCCGCGAGGAGGGGCTGCGGGCCCTGTATTCCGGGTAAGAAACGGTGGGGGTTCTACGGCATGTTGACATGTTCTCAAAACATGGTACCATCATGCCATTCTTATCGCGCCAAACGTGACAGTCACGTGTTCGTCCGCTGGGGAGCATAATGAGTGTACGAACAGTGGAACCTGTTTATGGTGAATTAATGGGCTATTTCAAAAGTGGAAAGGGATCACATAGTATATTAATAATAGATCTGCTATGATAGTCTCAGTATAATTTTGAAATTTCTCTTATTTATAACTAAGCTCAACAAAAATTGCATACGGGCATAATGGTTCAAGTTATTGAAACTGGACTGTAGGAGACATATATTGATAATGATTACTCACGGCCGGCCAAAAATAAATTGTTTGTTGGGGCGGCATGTTTAATCAGTCGGTAAACTTTGCCCGGCAGCCAAACCATTAGGCTACGTACTTGGTATTGATCCCAAGTCACAGTTCAATTCAATAGATTATATAGACCTGAATCGATTTTTACTACTGGTTTTATTTCTGTTTGATAACTTTGCAGTATTTGGCCAGCAGTTCTAAGGCAGGCGACCTATGGCACCATCAAGTTTGGAACCTACTACACCCTCAAGAAGCTGGCCAACGAACGCGGTTTGCTGACGAACGATGACGGCAGCGAGCGGGTGTGGAGCAATATTCTGTGCGCGGCGGCTGCAGGAGCGATCTCTTCGGCTATTGCTAATCCCACGGACGTGCTGAAGGTGCGGATGCAGGTGCATGGGAAGGGACAGCACAAGGGCCTACTGGGCTGTTTCGGGGAGCTCTACAAATACGAGGGCGTTCGCGGACTCTGGCGCGGAGTGGGTCCGACGGCTCAGCGCGCCGTGGTTATCGCCTCTGTTGAGCTGCCCGTCTACGACTTTTGCAAGCTGCAGTTAATGAATGCTTTTGGAGATCACGTGGCCAATCATTTCATGTAAGTGACGTAAAGCACTGGCGAGCATAGTGCGCTTAACTAGCTAATTTTTCTAAATTGCAGCTCGAGCTTTATTGCCAGTTTAGGCAGTGCCATTGCCTCAACGCCTATTGATGTAATCCGGGTATGAAAGCACCTTAGTCTTATCACCCGTTAAGTTTGTCCTAACCTATTCCTTCTTACAGACGCGCCTGATGAACCAGCGTCACGTTAGCATAACTATAAATGGAGTGGTCACGGCAGCAGCCACACCAAAGCTGTACAGCGGCAGTCTTGACTGCGCTGTACAGACTATCAGGAACGAAGGACTCCCCGCCCTGTACAAAGGTTTCATTCCCACCTGGGTGAGGATGGGTCCGTGGAATATTATATTTTTTATAACCTACGAACAACTTAAGAAGTACTAGTGCGAGAGATAGTAACGTCCAAGGAATTCAAGTACAAGACGTATTTTAGCATTCAAACCAAAAAGATCAGATCTGCTGCCACACTTGGCTTAACTTTAAGATCACAGCTGAAACGTAGGGGTCACTGAAGTGCCTGTCTCACAGTCTATTTGATAACCCCTAGAACCTCCAGTGTCATTTTGCTTTGGGCAAGAGCTAAACAGATTGGTCGCATTTAAAATGTTGGCGTATTCAAGTATTTGCATTTTTATTTACCAAAACATATAGGTTGTTGCTCTAGCGTTAAAGCTGCAAAGTTGATTTGATTTGAAGAACACTGTATTTACTTTAATTTAGGCTTCTACTTTAGTTACATACTTAGTGAACATGAAATATTTATAATGTAAATTTTGTATTATTAGTGCATTTTGCTTGTTCGAAACATAGACATTTTCGATCATTTTACATGTGCATCTTCGCTGTAAATATATGCATTTAGTAGCATATGCCCTGTGCTACTGAATACAGAATGTACATTTATGAATATTTACTCAATAAACTGTTTGTTGGAAATCTCAACTTCGGATTTTATTCAATTGGCGCACAACTGGCATCTCGAAATAATGTAATGCTTTTCTAAATTGGTATGCCAAACAGGAAAATGGATTCAAATCCATAATATAATAAGTTCATCATTTTTAATAAAAAATTTAATTCATGGTGTTCAAATATTTTTTTAATGTTTTTGGGCGCCAAAAATTAATCGATATTCGTTGATCAAGCTTATCGGTTCTTTTGAATACCATGTTCAACACTGGCACTTACCAATACAACAAGTTTTTAAAAGTTGGCGTGTCTTTATGTAAATGGAATTAAAATGGAGTTTGTGAGTGCCATTTCGACAGTTGGTAATACGAAAGTAAGTTTGCAGCATTATGTTATACTGTTGAATGCTTTTCCGATGACTAACGTGGAATTCAGACGGTGGCCAACGAATTCGCGATTGCCTTTCTGCAGGCCGTGACCTCTGACCCGGATAACTGGATTGCGAAGGTGTCACACCAGTTTGTGGGCCAGTGCTTCCGTGTCCTGGGTCTTAACTTCAACGTGAGCGTCCAGGCTTTCAGCCAGACGCAAGATCATCCGTATCGCGATGCCAATCCCAACTATATCTTCGATCCGGTGCCACTGGTGATGACCGAACTGGACAAGTTCCTGAATCGCCTGCCCCGTTTGTTGGCCGAAGTCGGCGAACTGGTGGCCAAAGATTCCCAGGGCACCAAGTTCGATGAGCTCACCCAGCCGCTACCATGTTACCTGAATCTGATTTTGAAGTGGATCAAGGTGGTGCAAGCGATGTGCAGGAACATGCAGCTCAGCAACAGCACCTCCGGGGATAGATTCCTCTGCGAACCGCTGGCCAGAATGTGTACGTTATGTAGTCATATATATAGAGGTAATGTCTCACCAATTGAATACCTTTTTCAGCTTTCAGCATTCTTCGCGGACTGGCCAAACTACTGCCCAAATATGAAAATATTTCGGGCCTCAAGGGCATTTGCTTGGCACTCGCCGTGGACGTTCGCTATGGCATATTGTAAGTATAATACGATTTATTGCATTTTAATAAAGAATATACAATTAATACTTTTTAACTTCATGCATAATATTGACTCCTTAAAAGTATACAAATTTATCTGTATTTACTAAATATTAATACGTTTCTGTTTCGATGTTTTTTGATTGATGACCGAGTAGCTACCAGGAAACCTGCGATGTGGTCGTCCCGCCTATGCTGGACATATTCCGGAAGCACTACAAAACTTTCTGCGGTACCGAGAAATCCGCATTGGATTTCGTATACTGCATCCTGACGGTTGTGGTAAGACCTAATCAATTTTAATTATCAGTAAATTTATACACTATTTCATTCTAAAAGATGTCCGAGGACAACTGCTATATTAAGGCATACGAGTTTCTAGAGGCCATGATTAGGCAGTTTGCCGAGAGCTCTGAACACAGTCATTATTTGCGTGGTTTTACCAATGAACTGATTACTGTGAAATATATTGTGCTGCAGCTTCAAACTCTCAAGGACTGCAATTCCAGACCCTTGCTCTTGGCCACACTAAAGTATTTGATGACTCTTCAAAGGTATACGATTATATACTAAATAAGTAAATTGGTAAAGTTGAGCTTGGTAAATACCTAATTAAAAATCCATGTTATCATAAAATAGATTAATTCTCGATCTGTAACCATTACTTTCATCTTCATTATAGAAATATAGCCAGCACAGAGTGCTTCACAAAACGATTCCACGAGGAGCTCCTTCATGTTGTCCTGCGAATGTCAGTTTCGTCGGTAACTGTTGCTTCTATGGCAGCCAAGGTATACATTACGCTTTCTCAGCGCCAGCACCAGGAACGGGAAATAGCACAGCACATTCTGGAGACCTACGTAAAGATCCCTGAAAACCCCAGAAAGAATACCACCTATGAGCAGTTTCGCAATGAACTGACGCGGTATCTAAAGGCTCTCATTCAGCATTTTCCCGCGCTGCAGGAGTTCGACTTCTACGCACTTGTGCTCACAGCTCGGAACGTTCGTGCTGAATTGTGCCTTATTGCTGCGCAATCCGCAAGCATAATCTTTGAAATGCATATGGCAGAGTATTCCTCATTACCAGTGGCTCGTGACCAGATCAATGAATTTCTGCGCTGTTGGCCTCGTATTCTGAAGGCCGCATCAAACCAAAATGGCACTCGACCGCTGATCTACGGAATTTATGGTTTGATCGATTTTGACGCAGTAGCTGAGTGTAATGCTGATGTAAGCTTTAACAGAGTTCTTAAAGCTATCAATTTGTTACTAATTTAATTTTATATTGCAGTTGCTTTTAAACTTGGAGAGCAGCTGTCTGGATAATTTCCTAAACGATGACACCATTGACGAGACTGAATTTCATAGGCTCTACGTGAATGTATCGCGCTCTGTGGATGCAACAGGGAACATTCAGATACATACTACCACGTCGAGGGCTTTGCGTGATGAGCAAGCATCATTGCAGCTCCAGCTGAACAACACCGATCCCGAGAGCCCAGAAATGCAGGAGCTCTTGAAGGAATATGCCAACAGCTACATGCGCGTCCATGCCGTCCTAATGGTTAACAAGTTACATGTTCGCTATGTGACGGACATTTACGAAACACTCGCCAAATTTGTGCTAGAAATGCCCACACTAAATGAAAATATAAGTAAGTTATGTCGGGTTTTAGGAATGAACAATTGAGTAATGGTTTTGCATTTCAGCTCTTTATGGGGCCGAAAGTTTGGCTACCATGCTGGTTCTCTTGCACGGAGATCTCAAGGATTCGAATGGCGAGATGATCGAAAAGATATCTGCATTGGTAAAACAGCTGCAAGACTTTTGCGTTTCCGAACTGAGTAAGGAAAACATAGACTTAAAGCGAGCCAAGTTTTTCGTTTGCTCTATGCTCATATTGCACATCAATCAGTTACCATATTCAGTCCTTGACTCTGCTGCATATAACGAGATCCTGGAAGTAATAACCTCACCACCACGTGAATCACAGCCTGAATTGCTTTACAATACTTATGTTGCCGATATGCACCATATATTCCGCCTGCTCATGAAGACGGAGAAATTCGACATTCCCACCAATCGAATTTGGAAGCTACTAGTGCAATACAAAATGGTAAGCTCTCATTTTTAATGTTGTACGGTTTTTAAGGGACTAATTTAACTTTTATAATATCGTTCATTTAATCCTAGTCTTCAATAAAATATCTGGACTCCGAGATTGAAGAGCTTATAAATGTTTTAATAGAGTATCGGATTGAAAGCTATCTCCATTGTATGTCGGTAATACAGTTTCATATTTACAAAGATTCCAACGGGAACAAGAAGGGTTCCATGGCCCTAACTGCCCATCTTCAACTGATTGATAAGAATTCCAGTACTCTGGACTCCTGGCTGCTGCGTTTTTTTATCTTTAAAGATTCGCTTAATCTCTTGATCAAGAACATGCGCATTAGGAGATTGAAGGTTACCAGTTCAAGTCAACGCAATCGCCTTCTGCCATTGAAGTATATCTTAAATATGGTGGTCAATTTGCGCCTGGATGATTCGCACTTTTTAACCATGTGAGTTTTGAATATTCACTTTGTAAACTTTTATTTACCAGTTATTTATTTAATGCAGTGCTAAATTACTGCACGTTTTGAAGGACGAGACAATTGGATCGCAAGAGAATTTGGAAATCGAGAACTTTATCACTCAGATCAGTACATATAAGTATCAGGCCGAGGATGAGCACTTGGAGGCTACAAAGAATGAGTATTTCGAGGGCAGGCTAAAACCTTTGCCACCTGGTCCATTGAATTTTTGGCAACATAAAACTCTTTACACAACAGATCAGACTAATTAAGAAATCCATATATTATGCTTCTAGACAAAAGCTCAGCATACTTTAGATATGGTATATTGAATGAAGAGGCACAAAACCCATTTATTTTCGACACAAAATTTACCTGAATTAAAAATGTTATTTTCATTTTATAAAAGAAACACAAAATCACAGTCGACTTTGCTGCTATGGGGGAATACCCTCATCAAAATCTTCTGAGCCCTAGATTCAAAACACGATATAGCACAGTGCCTAGTGTGGAAATAGAACCAGCAATCATGGAAGCAAACACTTCATTGTCCAGGGAAATAGATACCTTCGATGAAATGGTTCAGGAGCGCCTGGAATGGAAGTCCCTGGTTCTCTGGCGTCGTCCTGTGCAGACTTTGAAGTATGGGAGCCTGGAGGCCGGTCAACTGTTGCTATCCTTCATCGGACGGCTGTGGAATCTGTGGCTGATGGGCGTTCTGCTGCTGTTGGGCATGTTTTGTTTACTGCCGGGACCGCATGCAGATTTTGTGATTTTCTGCCAGCAGAGGTTTGGATTTGCGGTCTACTGGCTGGGGCTTGGCGTGCTGTCCTCTGTGGGCTTTGGCACCGGGCTGCACACCTTTCTGCTCTACCTGGGACCCCACATAGCAGCAGTCACTCTGGCCGCCTACGAGTGTCAGACGCTGGACTTTCCCACTCCGCCGTATCCGGACATAAAGGTCTGCCCACAGGAGCCGTACAAGCGCAATTACCCAGACGTGTGGCAAATTCTAGCAAAGGTGCGTCCGGAGGCGCTGCTCTGGGGCATTGGCACTGCTCTTGGGGAGTTGCCGCCATATTTTGTGGCACGTAGAGCACGGCTCTCCGGCCAGGAGTTGGATGGAGCGGAGGCAGAGATGTTATTGGGTGAAAAGCGAAAGCTAGACATTTTCGATCGTGCCAAGCTGTTCATGGAGCGGGTAATGCGAAGAGTGGGCTTCCTGGGAATACTATTCTGTGCCAGCATTCCCAATCCCCTGTTCGACCTGGCCGGCATAACTTGCGGACACTTTCTGGTGCCCTTTTGGAAGTTCTTTGTGGCCACCCTGATTGGCAAGGCATTGGTCAAAGCCACCATACAGCAGTTGTTCGTTATCGCGTCTCTAACCGAGAATCTAGTCGATAAGTTTGTGGTCGGTCTGGGCAAGGTACCCTATCTGGGACCCCCGATGCAGCAGATGATCAAGGACCTGCTGCGGTCCACGAAGCAGCAGATGCATGGAACAGGCACCTCCGATTCCCTGGCCTATCTGAGCTATCTGGTTCGGGCATTCGAGCTCTGTGCCTTCATCATGGTCACCTGTTTCGTTGTATCATCGCTGAACTGCCTCGCGCAAATTCATTGCAAGCGCCTGCAGGAGAAGAAGCGCAGGATGCAAAACCTGGAGATGATCCTCTATGCCGACACGGAGGCATCCTCATCGGAGGAGTTCACCGTCTAGCAGGCAGATAATATATTTTGTAGCCTTTGATGTTTTCAGTTCTTTAGTATTGCACTAAAGTTAAAGTTAAACTACTACATTTTTGCGGCTTAAATCAATATGTAATATACCATTACTACTTACTTTACTACTAGACATCAGTTAATGAAATGCTTGAATTTAACGTTTTATATTCTTTATTTTAATATAATTAGTTTCTTTTGGATTTGGGTTCTGTTTTCTGCATGGTTCATGTCTGATGTGTCCTGTGGATGATCTGTGTGTGTGTGTGTGAGTGTGTTTGATGCCATCGTAATTATTATCATTGTACAATTACATTTATATTCAACAGCAATTTAACACAAAGCTAAGCATTACTTTACGCGATCCCCTAGGCTCATTCATTCATTCGATTTGGTTTAGTTTGATCTCCCAGTTATTTCCGTCGCTGTTCGGTATGCATTCATTTGTTTTGTATTTTACCAAATAATATTTGAAAAATTGTGAACTTTCTGTGTTTTGAAATGCGTGCGGTAACTGAGTCAGGAAAATAATGCTACGCACACTCCCTAGTGGAGTTGTGATTGGGCATTGGTTCTATGGCAAAATATTGACTAACATTTGCACTACGATTTGCTGTCCGTGGCTCAATCTATACTTAAATATCCTTTCAGCCCATAGTTATCCTTCCCTCCACACGAAAATTACCTAATTTACATCTGCGTGTACATGATTTGATACCGAACTTAAAGATTTCGTTAGTTATCTGAATCACACACATTTGTATGATCGTGTGGGCGAAGCAGGAGACTTTAAAATGACATTTTTGGAATATTCGGTGTACCATACATTTACATATAATAATAATAATTAGAGTTAGACTAATTGCGGCAAAGTCTTTTCAAGATTTAGAGACAGTAGAAGGTAAAAAATGATTCTTAACACATTGTAACACTTACACTGGGAAACGAAAAGCTCTCCCCACCCATTTCCCCATTTTCCATCCGTACAAACTGGCCTATTATCTTTTACAAATCATCGGAATTCTGCTGGGTCTACAAACTACACGGCCCATTGCTCCTGATTCGATCGTTTCCCGTGTGTTTGCCGATTGAATTGTATTTAGGTAAATATTTGTATATTTTAACTACACTCATATACGACATGATCTATAACCGATTTTCACCAGTGGGGAGTAGGCATGCGATTACGAGTACAATTACGATTAGATATTACAATACAATCTTGCCTAAACGTTTTTATTGACGCATAATTTTCAGTATTCAATATTCCTGTATTGCATAAATTAGCTTTTGTGGTTATTCAGTTATTAATTAGTATCATTTATTATCATCGTTTTTAAGTAATTAAGATTAATTTGTTGCCATGCATGAATGCGATTTTAGCCCATACACATAACATATATATCTATTCAATGGGTTTCCTTCGGCTTTTTCCTGTTCTGGTTCTGGTGCCTCTTGGTTTTCATTCACTTCTAAAATTTGACGCCTAATACAATTTGCTTATAATTTTGGTTAAAAATTCAATTTATCATAATACCATTTTCCTATAATTTATGATATAGTATAAGACGCTTGTAGTTTTGTCAAATTAAAGAAGGGCCAAAGAAGGTTGAAATTAATGCCTAGAAGATTACGAGTAGTTCATTTAGTTGTCGGGTGTTCCATTTCGTTACTGCTAAGTACAAAACTAATTTAATTTGACTTAATCGCCATCCTCTCCGATTTATATAAAATTATTTACTTAATTTGATATTCTTTTTTCTGGCTTAGCAAAAGATCATATATGGTTGGTTGTATTTCGGTTATTATCTGGGAAATGAACATTTTTTGGGAGCCACAAAACTGTTAAACTGTTTAATTAACCGGACCTATGGAAGTATTTTGAAAGACGAACTTTAGCAGCGGAAAATTCTTACTTATTGCTTCTTAGTTTTAGTATTATTATTAAGACTTGCATCTGTATTTGTAGTATGTACGATATATTAAAAAAATATTAACGGCGGGAAGTACTACAATCGTTTTGAAGCATTTTAGTTTGGTTTTTTTTTTTCTCAAGTTACATATCATGTTTCCTCACACACATCGTCGTCAATATATAATATGATCGTTATCATTCGATTTTGTAGCAAAATGTTTCAACTCTGTTTATGTATTTTTTACGTTCGTTTAATTTTGTGTAGAATTCCATTTGGTTGATTGTAGAAAATTGTATTTCGGACACTTCTGTAGGTTAAAATGCATGACACCACGACACCGTCTCAATTTGGTTGTATCAAAAGCAAAAGATTTCACTGTATTGTCCTTAATGTCTCAGAATATTTCCGTTTAGCATTGTTTTCCGTTTTCTTCGGTTTTCGGTTTTCGATTTTCGGTTCTTTGATGAGGAATGAGTCTCTCGGTGAAATGTTTGCTTCTATCGGAGATTCGGCATGATCCCCAGATGATCCGATGCTGATCATCGGGCAACAGCAGACTTCCAAGTGGACAATGGTGACAATGGTAGGTGAAATTGTATAGATGACAGTCGCGTTTGAAGTTTCGATTTTGTTTGTTTTATTTTTGGTAAGTATATTGTCGACTACATATGTACATCCCTTGTTTTTGTTGATCTTCTTGTGTCCATTTTGTGATTAGAATTCAGCTTAAGTTTTGTAAAAACGCCCTGGCCAGCAGCTCAGCCAGTTATGTATCTCAAATTTGTAAGATTCGGAAGTTGTATATATTAATGACAGTTATCGGTTATTCTTGTTGAGCTTTAATACTTCTTTCGGTTTCTGTTCACAATTCAATTAAATGCTTACGATTGTTTCGCTCAAAATTTAATTTAATGTTAATGTTAGTTTACCTCTCTGAATCTGCGACTACATCTGATTCGTTATACAATTACTTTGGGGATCTTTATCCTTTATCCGTGCATATTGAACGCAACCCGCTATGCAAACTAAGTGTTTTTAATCGAAGAGCAATAATTCAAATCTAATTGCCATCTAAACATATGTAATTCTCTAAATAAATGCCAACATATGTATGTTACTTGCACAAAATTATGATGATCGGTAATCTTCTGTATTACATTTCGTTATCAAGGATATGGGATTGTGGGATCTTGTGGTAGCCAGCTTCTAGTATTAATCAGCTAAATCAAAATAATATATTTATAATCTATTTACAGGTGCATTGGTTATCCGACAGAACTGGCAGGTTCTGCTCAATGCGTTCGAGATTCTGCTTGGGTACGAGCAGAGATCTCTATATAATACACCCTGCGCGGTGATGTCCACACTAATTGTTGTTAATTATAGTCTTACAGTCCTGCAAAGATAATAAGTTTTATCCATAAAATACCGAGATAAGATATAAACTTAAGTTGCACTCACTTCATTTAATGCTCTGCAAATATCCATAAATTTACTTAATAAAGTACAGATTATTGTGCTCAAGTCAATCGATCGTTCCACAGTGTTGCCTGGTCCTAGACGAACCACTCGTCCTTCTGCGCAGCGCCGACGGCGTTGGCATTGGGATGTCCGGTTCCGGCGATGTTCGTCTGGCTGAGCCCGGCGGAGTTGTGGGAGAGATCTTGACCTAATTGACGGAATTTGCCAAGCACCAAATGGGACGGACTTTGGTGGCCATCTTCAAGTAGTTGTGTGGAGTGCGGTGGTACCCGGATGGTCCCGCAGGGTGATGCCAGTTTCCCGACGTCGGCAGCTGGGTGTGCTCCCTCGTCAGTGTCCCGCCGACACTGATGCCGTGGTAGTGCAGATGTTTCGACGACCCGTTCGTGTCGGCCGTGTGGTGCACTGCAAGAAACATAGTTAGTTTCTGATATCGTTGATGATGAACCAATATTCAGGATCTACCTTGGAGCGCGGTGTTCTGGTTGGCGGCATTCTCGTCCTGGCGGCGGCACACACAAATGGCCACTGCCACGATGAGCGCACTCAGGACGAGCAGGACACCCACGACAATGAGGACGAACCAGGTCATGTCCAGGCCGAAAACCGTGCTGCTCGTCTCACCTGAGAATTGCAAGGAAACAAATGGAGTTATTATATAACTTGTTAGGCATAACCACTTTTTATAACATAATTAGAGCCTTTAAAAACTATAACTTGAGAATAACAGTGTACTTACTCTGGCACAGATTGTGCACGGATTCGTCGGAGTTGTCGCCGCAGTGGTTGATGCCATCGCAGAGGAGATCGGGATGGATGCAGAACTCGCGGGTGGCGCAGGTGAAGTCCTTGCAGGTGTGCTCTGTAAGGAAATGGAAATGGGTAATGTAATGGTAACTCATCCTCCTCCTGCTCTGCTGCACTTACTGGGATCCTTCACCGACGTAATCACCAGCTTGAAGCCGTTCGCATCCGTTCCCCAGCCATCGGTCACGTACTTCAGTGTCACAAAGTTCGTGCGCGTCAGGAGCGCGTTGACGGTGTTCTTTGTGTTCCGACAGGAGATGTCAATCTGCAAGCCAAGGTATCCACAAATTAGTATTTGCTGTCTAATCATCAATTACAGTAACTGGCATTTGCTAAATGTAAAATGGGAGCCATGAGTTACGATCCTATGTAATCAATTTATTGCTTTTCATTTGACATTATTGCTTTACTACCTTAACTTGGGAAGATAACAATTTGCATTTATTAAATATAAGCCGGAAAACTAAAGCACAATTTCTGCCAGTGAACAAGCATTCGGAAGCCATTGGTAAATTGGCATCCAGGCAGCAGGCGCAGGAGCAGGATTCAGAGCAGCAAACCCGCTTAAACTGCGGGCCACGTATTGATGTGCTCTGATTCTGTGGTTAATTTCCCATCAGCATATGTACCTGCACAGAGCACTGCAATCGGAACAATAAGGAGGTTGGAAAAGTGGTTGGAAAAGTGGGCGGAAAGGTGGGCGGAAGGGTGCACTCGAGTGTCATCACATTCCGCTCCCACGACACCTGGCCTTTTGGGCCCGCATGCAAGTGTGCAACAGTCTGCGTGGCATAATGGGAATTAAGACCAATTTACACCTAGGAATTTGCATGCCGAACCACAGAATACTTTTCTTTAGGACTTTATGACATATTTTCGAAATATATATTGATTTTATCCCGAGTGTGTCAGTAATATTTTACCCATAACTTGAGTTTCTAGATTATGACAGCAATTTCGTTCGCTGAAGGATGTTGTCATTCATGCGAGCGAAATATTCACAAACTTTTCGCTTACTGAGGACATTGCATTGCCTCATTGATGAGCCACAAAAGGCATTTAATTTGATTCCGCAATTAAATTGCAGAGCTTGGCAAACTTTTTCCACTGTCGTCTGCTGGTTGGTCACGTTATCGGCATACTCATTCCCAGCCTCAACGGCACCCTGCCACTGCCACTGCCACAGTCGCTGCCGCTGCCGCAAAGTGCAAAATGATGATGATGTCTCCGCCTCCTTTGAGGTCCTCTTCCTCTTCCTCTCCCGCTTCCCCCGCTTCGCTTGGCACGTGTATGCGTCACGTCGCCTGGTTCATCACCAGGACCTCCGCCCACTCCTTCCACTCCCACCACTCCTCCCACTCCTCCCACTCCGCACAGCCCACCTTCCCCCGCCCGCAGCTGTGTAAATTTGTAATGTTGTTGGATTTGGCTCATGAAAGTTCCTCTGGGGGTTCATCATCGTCCTGCCAGCAGCTCCTGCCACGATAGCCTCCCCCGACATTTGTAGGCTTTGCTGTGGCTGCCTTTCTTGACACAGCAACCCGGTCTTGCTCCTCGCTCCTCGTCCTGTGCCGCAACATGTGTGCTGCTGCTGCATCTTCGACGTGCCGCGCTTTGTCGCATATTTTAATTTTGTTGCAGCCCGAAAATGCAAACTTTTGCTTGGCTTTTTGTGAGAGTGTATGTGTGTGGTGGAAAATTTTAATTTTGGATTTTTGCGGCCACCGCCCAACTTGACGCAGTGACAACTTCTTTTGTCAAAAACTATTTACATATTCGTAAAATTGTATTCGTTTCCCGCTTTTTTGGCCTTTGCTGCGGCCAGCATGGAGTGAATTTACATACTTTTGCCATTTTGCCACTGCTACCAAAGTGGCGACAAGTGGTGTAAAGTGGTCCCAACTTCAGTCAAATTCATAAATCCTGGCCGACACACCTCCTCGCCAGCTTCAATCCTGAATCCCCCGGATGGCGGACAACTTACAAAGCTGCTTAGGTGGCAAATACCGCAAGTCGTCTGATTCGCAACTTCTGAATCTTCAAATATGCACAGAGGGACTGCAAAACAAGTCACTCGACAAATATATGTATTCGCTAAGGTGCTTATCGCAGCCATTTAGATGCCAACTGCACAGGTAATGGATCCTTGCAGGCTTATTAAAAATATCATGTTGAGGGAAATGTGCTTAGTCCTTAGTTTCACTTCTTTAAATTAATAGGTACCTTATAGACCTAATCTCAATGTCTGTTGGCTAAACTTAGTCATGATATAATGTTGGCTTGCTGGCTTAAATAAATTATAGTAAATGTATTACATGGCTGTGCATAATTCGATAAATATATTTATTGCAGCCGTATTTGGCCACAAATTAATATCCTTGATGGGCGATAAGAGTGTCTTAATTTGACAGGCGGCACTGCATCCTTCTAATGGCCGAACGAGGCGATTCCGGTGATTCAGTGCCTCATCCATTCTCGTTGTTTTGGCCATGAAGGCGTACGTGCGTGCTGACCTTGTTTGATTTAAGGTTGTGGCCCTGGCCATTCCCAGTCGCTATCCCCATCCCCATCTCCATCCTCGTTTCTGGCCCATTGAGTGATGGCGCCTGTTGAGCTCGCTGGTTGTCCTTGTTGTGGTCCTTTTCCGACGGCGTCGCTGATTTGGCAGAACGATTTTACGATACTTTCGCTTTTATGGCCTTCCATTCGCCTGCTAACTTATTTACGATGGGTTCCCCTTAAGAGCAGAACCTGCTGGAAATCACTGCCCTCCTCCATGGATAATAACTGTCACATGAACACGGCATCTCGAGCACTGAGCCCTCATAATTAAGGTTAATTTTGTTGCCATCGATATTGATGCGGCTTCTTGGAGTGCTGCTCAATAATGTTCGAAGATGGCTCTTATTTTCGAGATGCAAAAACCAGCGGAATTACTTTCTTTACGACCCCGTTTCAGTTGCAATTTCAACTTGCTTCTTAGCTTTAGCTTTTGTTACTGGTTATGGCCTGAGGTTTATTTCAGAAGTTGTACCATATTTTTAATGAGCTTCTTTGGATTTAGATGTTGACCAAGTTACGCTCATTGCGAAGTATTAATCAGAAAGTTATTCAGCAATGCCAATGTTAGAAAGTTATTCAGCAATGCCAGTTTTGTAAACGTAGATAGCGAACTATGCGTATACGTAATATTCTAACGTTACGTATACGCAATGTGGTTTACTTAAAAATTAAGTTCTTCAATGTTTTGGGTAGCGTTTTCCTTTCTAGGAACTATAATTTTTCCAGACTTAAATACTGTTATTTCATTTGCTATGGGGTCCTTTTAAGTATTTAAGATATGAATTTGTGCATTGGAAAATCCCTGAAACAACATATTTTTAACGTCCTAATCTGACCAGCAGAAATGTTGGTTGCACTCAATCTTTTGCCTGGAAGATGACAGCGCTTTGGCAGTGGCCCAGTGTCACTGGCTCCGAAGTCCGGACAAGTAGCCCCAGATCCACGAGAGCCACCAGCGGATGGGAAATTGGGTCGCGCGCCACACAGGCGACAGAAAGCGGCTGAAACATTTTTGTTTTCAGCTTTGGCACATGCACTTTCAAGGTTTTTCTCCGAGAAAAAATCCAGATAGAGAGAGAGAGCGAGAGTGAAAGCGCGGGGTATGTGGTGCTGCCTTGGCTGGCATTTTTCTAATTTTCTAGTTGAACATTTTTTATGCATATTTTTTAGTGCCACTGTCGCAGCTTCCTTTGGCAAATAAAGGATTTGGCTTATGCGCGCTCTATTTGTGGCCACTTTCCTTGGCTCACATAGCACACAAACCACCAGCACTGCATTTTCCCTTGCCACCCACCACCCCCCCGCAGACCGCATTAAATAATGCAGTGAGTGGGCGGCAGGGCGGGGGGTGGGTGTCGGCGAATGAAAAATGGAAATTGTTGCTGATAAAATCACAGAGCTATCAGCAGAAGAAGCAGCGGCGCCACCAGAAGCTGTTGCCGCATTGCAGCCGCAGTGGCAACCAAACCAAGCAGCCCAACCCACCCAACCACCCAACCCACCCACTTTTCCAACATCCTTGCTGGCTGTCATCATTGCAAATGTTGCAGCGACAAAATTATGCCTGCATGTGTGTCCGGGTATGTGGAGCATCCCATGCTGGCTGAGCGGAAGCCCCACAGGGATTGAACCTAAAATGTCAGAGGCATCAACGTGATCTGGATAATGCGGTGGCTGCGGCTGCCACGCCCCCAGATCTCCGCCTGCTCCCTCCCACTGCAAACTACAGTGCATTCGTATAGCCAGCAAGCAACCCATTCCACCCAAGTCGCCTTCGAGTGTCGCAAACTAAGCAATGATTGGCCTTAACTATCGACATGTGATGCCAGCGCATATTTGCATATACGTAAGGATGTGCGGCGACATTGGATTCCTTAAACGTTGCTTAACCGGGGTGTGCAGCTCCAGGGATGTGGCATGTAATCGATAGGGGAATGCATCAATGGGTTCTGCACTCCCTGGCCAATTCCACGCAACTTTAACAAGACATTACCAAAACTGAGATGTAAGTTGGCACGAACTCCGCAAGGAATTGAGAGATGATCTATTCCAACAATGAATACGAATGGATTTTGTTTATGCCAGCATGAATATGATTGAAGCTTTAAACTTTTTATATTTTTTTTATTAAACGAACAAACATGTTATGCTAAAATGCAAACTATTAAAATGAGTTTTTTCTGCACATTTGGGCTACAACTTTTTCAGCGCAGTGCATGTATATTAGGCTATTCATGTTTTTACATACCCACCTACGACAGCAAATGATTCCGTAATGAAAGTGGGTATACCAACATACAAATATATGAATATGCACGCTGATGGCCTGGATGGTATCATTTCCCATCTGGGACAAATTAAATATACATTACCCGCCCCATGTAAACACATCGGTGTTTCCGATGGTTAAACAAACGAATCAAAAATCTATAAATAAATATTTATATTTCTGTGGGCTGATGCTTTTTTTATTGACAGAAAGTGAGATAGATAGAATGGGGGAAAATCTGATTTGCACACTATGCTGCAGGAGAATCAATGACTTTTATTTGATTTCGAAAATGGAGAAGCAACATCACTTAATTCACTTAGCATATATCCGCATTTGCATACATATCGTTCTGCCATGAGTGATTCCAATTTGAATTGCCTGTTTCACAGTTCAGTTCCTAATAATTCAATCTACTGTACCACTACGCCCACATCCACCCCATCCTTCTCACCCCTTATCCATCCTATCCTTTCCCCCCACCCCACATATGCACATAATTACAGCTCCATCCTCGGGAATCCACCTGCCAGGAATTCGATACACATGTACATAGATGGCACAAGTGGCAACTCCGACTGCGTTCCTGCCGCAATTTAATTGTTCACACGGCGTTGGGTGACTCACTCATGTGATTAGCCATTTCCAGGCGAATCCATAAGCTGCTGGTGCATCGATACACAGAGCGAAAAGTTCACACACATTTATACAAGAACTTTATGGAAATTCTGTGGGAAAACTTTACAGCCTCTCTAATATTATATATTATCGTCATATTTTTAAATGGAATTCAAGTTTAAGTATACATAGAAATTGGTATATCAAACTGAACTATACTCAAATTGGATAATAGGTTAATAGAATTAGGTGGAAAAAGAATATAGTTGGTCCAAGAAATCCTTAAAGCTTGTTTCTTAATTGAAACGTGAAATATTTGAAATATTAATATTCACAATATTGTAAACGATATTGATTGAAATATAATGAAAGCTGCTCGTAATTCCTTGAATAAATAAATGCGTTGTCAGAAACTTCCTAATATCTTTGATTATTCAAATTTTCCTTGAATGTACCCGTCTCGAACGTCATGGGTGTAAAATGCCGCAGAACAGATTCACTTTGCCTTTTCGATTTGCATATGCAAATGCGCAATTTCGCTTATAAAAATGTGGATCACGTATCGCGGCCACAGGCGCGTTTTACACTCCACGCAGGCAGATGCCCATGGCGGCATAATTACCGCAGCAAGAGGGAGGGATTGGAGACGGAATCCACGGACTCACCTTGGGCGTGGCGACGGCATGGGCACCGTCGTAGACCAGCAGGTGATCGTTGCAGTCCAACTGCAGCATGTCGAAGCGGAGCATGAAGCGCTGCAGCACCGAGTGCGTCTGGAAGGTGATGATGCAGTCCAGGTTCCGCTCGTTCTGTGACCAGAGCACCGCTCCATCGATCTTGCGGTAGAGCTGCTGGAGGAAGTGGTTCTTGCACAGCGACTGCATGTAATCTGCAAGGAACGGAAAGGATACTGTCTTAGTATATTTGCAACAAAGAGGATCTTACTTAGCATAGCTCAAATCCAAATACTTATATTTAGCTTAAATCCAAATATATTTAATGAAGTCTATATAGAGTACTCATAATAATCACCTATGATATTTAGCTTAATACATTTAATTAGTAACCATTTGTCATGTTTGTGCCATCTTTATTTGTTTATTTTGTGGCATCTTCGTCTCGCTTTGCTCTATATTTATTATATTTAATATTTCCATAGTCCGCATAAAGGATAAACGCGACTTTTCCAGCTAGGAACCCGAGCACTGCACTTGCCACAGAAATCTGCAGGACGTCTCCGCTGGCAACTTCCTTTGGCTTAATGGCGCTGCGGCGTCTCGTGCGCTGCGCCGGAAAATGTGCACTTAAATTTTAATGGAAGGATGAAAAATTCATTTACGCTTCGCTTCGCGTATTACTTGCACATGTTTCCGAGCTCACCAGTTGCGTTTATTATGCCTTTCCACACTGCAGTCGACTGCAGTTCGGCAACTGGATGCTGTGGATTTGCATAATGCCTGATCAGGAATTCAACGCACACGTTAATACCTAATGTACTCGCAAAGGGAACTCTAAAAAATGTGTTAGCTAACCACAAACAATCAAAGCCGCTGAAAGTATAATTTAAGCAATTTGCAGTTAAAGTATATGTTTTTATAAAGAAGTTAGTTTTTTATATACCAGCAAACTTATCATAATTTATTTAGCGAAAAACATAAAGATAGCTTTTAATTGACACATAAACTAAGTTTGAAGCTATAAAATAAAGGAATGTGTTTAAAGACGGAAAAGTTCCAACGTTTTTGCCCCAGAGATATTTCTATCTAATAAAAGGAACTTTGGCAACGTTCGCCACTTTTAGTGATAAGTTTGAACGTTCCAAGGGGGACAGTTTTCGCTGCTGAACTTTTAATTTGCCGCGGCTCAATCAAAACGACATCGACGAACCGAGGAGAGCGGCAGAAAGTCGAAGCGAGCTGCAGGCAGGCGGCAATGCGAAAATAATATCGCATTATTTAAGCAACTTTTAATTAGTTTGATGGCGCAAACTATGGCGCTTAAGTGCCAAATGCATTAACATGAAACGAGAGCCATTTGGAGGAGCTGCTGCTCCTCTGGACATCGTGGCATGCAAATGAACCAGCGACTCGTACTCTCCCTCATCCCACATACTATGCCATACCATAAAACCGACGCAGGACATCGGCAGGATTTTTAATGAAACACAATAATGTAAGTGTATGTGTGGGTGTGTGGGTCTGGGTTTAAGTGGGGCACCCCCCGAGCTTACGTGCGCCTGATTTCAGGCAATTTCCTGCCTAGCAACCGCTTCCGCTCCCGCCGCCGCACTAATTCAATTTTGGCCCCAATAAAACGCACACGAAAAGATGACGCCGCATCCTGGCCAGATGGGAGAGATGTGGAGCAGCAGTAGGAGCTGGAGCAGGAGCATGAGCATGAGCAAGCCCAAGGAATTTACTACAAATTCGTTTTACGCCCTCAGTCACAGGAGGCGGATGATGGGCAAAAAGTGCCATCATGTGAGCTCCTGGCTGCTGGCTGCTCCGCCCTGCAAATGCCTCATTTTCGGTCACAAATGTTGTCCCCGTCGCGTTGCCAACTTCAAAATTGAATTCACAATTTGGATTGAATTGCTGACAGCCCTGGCTGCCCTTTGTTTTAGACCCTATTGTTTCTCTACACAGAGCAAAACTACAAGGGCGTACCTAGCGCTCACTCTATAAAAATATATAGCATACTTTTTTGGGCATACCTTTATTTGTATAGCTTATTGACCATGCTTTTAACATAAAATATACATACATATACATAATTATTTAAGCAAAAAAACAAAAAAACGATTTTTGCAAAAATTTTAATATTTTCGATTGGTATTTTCAGAATAATTTGGCTAAAAATGGTCAGAAAGCGAAAAGAATTACAGTTTTCTACTCCTAATTACCAATACTAACCAACTAATCACTTTTTTGACCGAATTTGTTAAAATAATTTTTGGCCAAATTTTCGCATTTTTTGTAAGGGGTAACATCATCAAAAATTGCAAAAAAATTTTAATAAATATAATTTTTTTTTGAAAACACAGTTCGATTGGAAATTTAATTACGAACTCAACGAGGTATAACATTACATATTTGGAGCTATATTTTGAATTTTCTGATCAAAATACTGATATTTATAATCGCAAAAACACAGAAAATCCATTTTCGGCAAAAATATAAAATCATCATCAAAAATTGCAAAAAATGTGAAAAAAAAATAATTGTTTGTTGAAAACACAGTTCGATTAGAAATTTAATTACGAACTCAACGAGGTATAGCATTCCATCTTGGATCATTATTTCGAATGCTGTGATAAAAATACTGATATACATATGCCCTATTTTAATTAAAAATTGTTAACTTATTTATCTATTATTACTTAACTTATTTGAATTTCTTTCTGTGCATCGCTGCCAAATAAAAGGGATCCTAACTCCCTGACTAGGTAGACAGTTTCTTTTGCTTTATATGTAATTGGCAATTTCGTTACACATTTCGCTTTGATCTCCGGCAGAGTAAATAGCCGAGTGTACCAAAGAGCTGAGCTGGAAAAGGGGCGTGGCATGGTGCCGCCCACCACCTCCTTTGCCACCTGCACAAATTGGCCGCAAGCCACTTGGTAAGTAATTTTCCGTGGCCTTTTCGGTAGTGGAAATTTTTGGAGGTAGCTATGCCGCCTGTGTTCTGTACTTTGCTCAACATTCAACATTCTAGTGAATAAACAAGCCAGAGAAAATAACTCACGAGTCATGGCCTTAACGAGGGATTTACAGATTAGCGTTAAGTAATGGTTAACAATCATGATACCAACGAAATATGGCCGTAACATGGTGTTCAGTTTGTTTTGGGACGGGCTAATGGCTTTTTCATTACGATTTAAATAAATAAAACATTATACTTGCAGAACAAACTTTGTACAATATAAATAAAAATATTTGGAACTATATTTAATTTCATTTGGGTAATATTAAGGGATTGTATGGTAGTATTCATCATCTAAAATTCTAGCCTAGTTGCATAAGGGTCAATTTCAGTTTTAATAATTGTTTTTTATGTAAAATAATAATAAGTATTCAAGAAAATAGTTTACTAAATATATTATGCTTTCCCTTTAGTTAAAAACCCATCAGATAGTTTCGAAAAGCTACACGAGTTTCTGGAGAAATCTTTGACTATGTATTTCAGAAGTTATGCTACCGGAGTTCCTCTTTCGTCCTGATAAATTCACTTGCAGATGCTGCTGCTTGAATAATTTCACTCAGCTGGGAGTGGAACATCGACAGCGACAAATGGGCCAGCACCGAGATCCATGTGCATCTGAATTCGCATTCGCATTCGCATCCGCATCCGTATCTATATCTATATCTGCATCTGCATCTGCATCGCATATGGCAACTTGAGGGCGTTGGAGGTTGGAGTGGGGAATAGAAATAGAATTTCTGCACAATTTACCATCGAGATGTGGGGTCGGGGATCGAGGGAACATGAGAGCGAGGGAGCGAGGGACAAAAGCCCAAGGAAATGAACCGGCAGAGACAATTGTAAAATATCAATTACGTTGTGTGGAGTGAAAATGGAGCGCAAAGTGCTCGGTTGCCGCTTTCGTTATCATTGGCTCCTAGGCGGCCAGAAATCCCTCAATCATTTCTGGACAGGATTGCGAGGATTGGCGAGGAGTGGCATCGAGTTGGCTGTGTTTTCCCCTTCATGTACGTACGTATCGGGATTATCATGCATCTGCGCTGATCCCCCCCGGGGAATGGGAGATATACCGAGATAGATGTGGGGGTGCGGCGTCAACATTCAGATGGAGTGCGAGTTGCATGGGGGGAGTTGGGCGAAGGACAAGAGCAAATCGTGGCTGCCTTCGGGCTGTCGGGTTTTCTGTGTGAAGTGAAAGACAAACGAAAGCCGCGCAGGACGTTGAAACCCATGTGACATTCATGGCAGCCCCGGGATGGAGATGGCGATGCTGATGGTGATGGAGATGAAGTCGTTTCCCATCCAGCAGATACATTTTCTATAAATTAAGGCATTTCTGACACAAATGCTGGCAGCTTCAGGGAAAACAATTCCATTTGCCGAGGAGGCGGATTCGCGGATCTGCTGGCTGAAATTGCAACATGCTTCAAGTTCGGCTCGTCCATGAGCCAAAGTGCATGCACTTAAAACAAAGTGGTACCAAGAAGTGACCACTTTCTGTAAAATATACATCACATTTTATGATTTTGAAAAGCCTTTGATATAATAGAGAATATACATTTTGCTTATAAAATTTATATATTCCCTAAATACTTGTTATATCTTTTTTTCAGTGTTCTTTCATACAGATATACACACATAAGTATGTTTATCTTCAATTTGTTTATGCATTCGCTGGGAACAAGAGCAAAAAATAAATGGGTAGCAGCAGAAAACAGATAACGACAAGGCACAGAGCGGGGATAACCACTCGGATGTGGGATGGGATCTCTGACTGGGGGGCAGGGATTAGTTTTTATGGCTGGGCAGCAAAAACACAGGAAAATGGCCTGCTTGAAATTAGGGATAAGACCAGGCTTAAATCCTGAGAGTGTCCCACATCAAATGGGAGATGGCTCGCAAAAAACAAAAAAGAAATGTTCAATCTCGGCCGGCGTGTTCGTGAAAATATCAAATCCAAAACTGAGGCAGAGCCTCATCTGCCACTGAAAGCCAATTTTTCAGTTAATGGCCGGGATTACCCGGTCGGAATGTTATTTGCTAAGACTGAACAGCGCTACTGAAGGGATTAAAATTGCTATAATTAATTTGGCAGCTCTGTCTCCCGCGTTATTAATCGACTAGTAATGCCATAAAATCTGTGTTCAAGGAGACGCAAGTCGTTTGATGTTGCCAATCGAGAAACCCCATAAAAGTACTTTCCTTTGCAGTTCTTTTCGTAGTTTGGAGTTATCACGATGGCTAAAATCCCTCAATTGCCAGCGGCAATTCGCAAACAATCTGCAAACGTCCAAGTTGCGGGTCGTCACCATAACTCGCGGCGCTCGGAATCACATTGGCAATGGCCATTGCTGGCGGAGAAGCCATTCCGCAGCTTAATGCTTCCGCTCGAGGATGGCGAAAGGGATGCCGGAAGTGTTTGGTGGTCCTAAATGCGTTTTGGCCCGAACTCCTCGTGCAGTTCTTTCTCCATTCGCCTCCCTGGACACTAGATGTCTTCGTTGACTCTGGCTGGAAAACGATGTTTATTCTGCTTTCTAACTTTGTGCTCCTCTCTTTTGCTTTTCCTTGGCGCACAGTCACACGCATGAAGCGACCTTTGCAAATAAAGCAATCCCCAGTTGCACAGGGAAAAACCAGAAATGTATATTGACAAGAAATTTGAAAGCGAAAAACCCCCTTTAAAAATAGTTGATGTAACCTTAAATAAAATAAAATCCCAGGTCATAACACTATCTAAATTTGCTCAAGTCTAGTCTAATAGTTTAATATATTTCATTTATATTCAAATGATTTTTTTTTACGTGCAGCTCTGTGCCATTTTCTCCTTGAATACGAGTCATCGCCAATGACGACACCTTAAGAGCATAGACAAATATAGAGCGAGGCTAGGTGCCTTGCCGGCTGAGAATTATTATATTCGTTGACACACGTAAACAAGAGAGTTCCAGCTAACGCATTTCCCAAAGGATATTCCCAAGGATAATCACTGAGCATTGCAAATACGCTAGCAGGTGTATTGCAACTATAGACGGTAAGTTTATTTGATGAAGTTAACTTTGTGCCGAACTGTGATTAGAGAAAGTTACAAAGATGCTTTGGCAAATATTTCGCTGGCTCTGGAAAAGTTCGGCTGGGAAAACAAAATATATGAGTAGAACTTCAATATTTATTGACTCTTCATGTTTTAGTTGCCGGTTCAATAAAGTGGTTAAATCAGTTTTAACTTTTTTTGGGCATGGGCATTCATCCTCACTCTGATGAATTTGAAAAGTTTTTCAGCTACTTCAGTTGCTGTTTAGGTACTGCTGGTAGTATATAAAATATTCAGTTCATTACTTGATTTATCTATGAGCGCTTTTAAGCAAGCACAAACAACGTGGCGTATACTTAATATTACGTATCCGCCCACTTTTAACAATTGCAAACATCTCACACAGATTAAAATCTCGTTGAAAATGGTTGTAAAAGCTTTTCGGCTTTTATTTATTATAGTTAATCAAGGGGTCTACTTAATTAGCCCTTTCTCCAAAATTTTCCCAGAACCGGGCCAGCATGGTAATGCCCATTTAAGGGCTTATACTTAGCATTTCCTGCAGCTCAGAATTCCCAGACATCGTGATGCAAATTTAATGTAAATATTTTAAACTAATTTTCAGTGATTATGCAAAACCACAAATAAATCTGCAGCAATGGAATAACCGAGTACGCCCACCGTAAATGCTGGATTTTGGCTGCTGGATGGTGAATGGTGGATGCCACAAGGAGTAGTAGCAACAATGGATGGCTGGATGCTTGGAAGGCTGGAGGTAAAGTAACCGCAACGGGGGCAAGCTTAGTGCGTGCCCCAAAGCGAGGATTGGACGAAAGTTTCGTGGGTGGGTTGCATGGAGTAGATGGTAGTGATGGGTTTGAGGTAGGTGGTTTTCAGGGGGTCAAAGTTGGTTTTGTGCTGCTCTGCTCGGTGCTGTGGCAAAAACTTTGGCCCGAAATCTGTTCGGTTTTCGATCATACTCGCCCACCAGCCCGCCGCCGCCTCTTTTACTCCGGATGTGAGCGGCAAGTTGGCTGCAACAAAATAATTTCGCTGGCTCGTTTGTCAAACTAATGGCAGGAATTTGAGCAATTTAAGCAACAAAGGTTAAACAATGAATTTCCTGTGCTCCTATATTGAATTTTACTGGGCCCCGAGTGACCCTCGATGTTCGTGTAAAGTCATTGCCCTCGCAACTATACACTTTAGCTCGAAATGGGTGTGAAATCGAAAAGAAAGAGACTAATTACACAAGTTAAAAGTTTGGATGAATTACCCAGATTTAAAGATTTTAGAAATACTATAACAAATTTGTTTGTATTTTCACCTACATTTCAAATTTTAATCATGCTTCTATTAAGCAATGTAGTCACTAGAAAATTGTTTCCAGTGCATTGTGGCACAACCTACACTCTATTCAGTTGACTAAGCTGTAGCTGCTGGCATCGACATCTGGTGCCGGACTCACACGCTCCATTAGCGCCACCAAAATTCGATGGCATCTTGGAGGCACTGGCGATGGCTGGCGATGGCCACAAGGATTCCCAGATGACGCCTCTGGTCTTTTGTCGATGCTGTCGCTGCTTTAATGAAATAATTGAAGTAAATGCCTTTCGCCCGGACGACTTCGTCCATCCAGTTCATCCGTCGAAGGCGTTTGCATAATGAGCATAATCCCCATTCAGTCTCCCTGCATCCTGTCGTTTCATTTGGTCCCCGGAACATCCGTGTCCGTCAAACCATTCATGTGGCCCATTGAGCTGCGTCCGCCGCCGGCGGTTTGTCAAAGTAATTGGGCTATTTACGTGGCCCATTGGAGCGGGCTTTTAAGTTTCAAGGATATTTATGTCAGTCCGCAATTATGACAGGTCGCATTAGCTCGTAATTACCCAATGATTGTAGTACTGCCACCCGAACTACTTAGTCCACTCATCAGTCATATAAGTCTGCTCATATATGTAAATTGTAAATTTAAATAGCAACGTATTATTACGTTCATTCTCTGTTTATGACAGTTAATGAATTCTACTAATAGCGTAAGCTGCCACTAAGTTAATGAATAGAGCCCTCAAATGAATACATTTTAGTTACTGCCGCAAAACACACCACACCGATATGAAGATCTTCCAGGACATTTGGCCTATATCCTGGCCCTCGCAGATCCTAGCTATACTGCCATTCTATAGTCGAGACGTGGAGGATAGCTTTCGCTTGGGAGGATTGGGTCGCTGGTATGGACGTCTGGTGGCCCTGATTACACTGCTTAGCTCATTGACACTCGGCAAGGATGTGCTCTTCGCCTCCAGGGAGTACAGATTGGTGGCCAACGCCCAGGGTGACACCGAGGAGATCAACAGGACCATAGAGACGCTTCTGTGCATCATCAGCTATACAATGGTGGTACTATCGAGTGTCCAGAATGCATCCAGACACTTTCACACTCTGCGCGATATTGCCAAAATCGATGAGTTCCTGCTGGCCAACGGTTTCCGGGAGAACTACAGTTGTCGCCATCTGGCCATCCTGGTCACCTCTGGAGCAGCAGGTGTCCTTGCTGTGGCCTTTTACTATATTCACTATCGCAGTGGCATTGGCCTCAAAAGGCAGATCATCCTGCTCGTGATCTACTTCCTCCAGCTGCTATACTCCACTCTATTGGCCTTGTACCTCAAGACACTGATGATGAACTTGACACAAAGAATTGTATTTCTTAATCAGAAACTGGACACATTTAATCTTCACATGGACAACTGGCGTGAGTTGAGTAATCTGATAGAGGTGCTCTGCAAATTTCGCTACATCACCGAAAATATAAATTGCGTGGCCGGAGTTTCGTTGCTATTCTACTTCGGTTTCTCCTTCTATACGGTCACAAATCAGAGTTACTTGGCCTTTGCCACATTGACCGCCGGCTCGTTGAGATCCAAAGAAGAAGTGGCTGATACCATTGGATTGTCATGTATCTGGGTTTTGGCCGAAACCATCACTATGACTGTAATTTGCAGTGCATGTGACTGCCTGGCATCGGAGGTGAATGGTACGGCACAGATCCTGGCGAGGATTTACGGAAAGAGCAGGCAGTTCCAGAACCTCATCGACAAGTTTCTAACGAAGAGCATCAAACAGGATCTTCAGTTCACCGCCTACGGATTCTTCTCCATCGACAACTCCACTCTCTTCAAGATCTTCTCGGCAGTTACGACCTATCTGGTGATTCTCATTCAGTTTAAGCAGCTGGAGGACTCCAAGGTGGAGGACATTAGCCAGGCTTAAGAGCCAGTTTTATTGTAGCATTGCATTATTTTAAATTAATTTTAATGTATCTGAAGGTGCTTTATTGAAAGGCTTCATTTATTTTAATTAAAAAACACCTAATAGTGAACCCACAAGGGAGTGAGAAAATTGGGTTTCTGTGTTATGGATACCAATACCCCGTGTCAAGTGCCTGAATACCCACACCGTAAATTGTGTGTGGATGACTCGTGATGGAAATCAATTTCAAGCTGACAGCTGCAATATTTCCAATCCTCCTGCTGCCGGTGGGGAACGGCAAACATTGCAATGCGTAGAGCTCATCAAATCGTGGGAACGCGGTGGATGCCAAGGGGCATGCGGCATGGGGCATGCCACGTGCAACTTAAACGCATCATTAAACTTTTGTCACTTCTCAGAATGTGGCAACCTCAGACCAGAGGCACTCGAGCGTGCAGCCAAGATGAAGTGCCAAACTAATGAAGGAACTATGGAGCGGCCAAAAAGGGGGGGGGGGGGGGGGGGGGGGGGGGGGGGGGGGCGAAACGTCCACAAACAGGAGCTGGCGAAAAGGACATGCCCCAAATGGGCCAGACGATAAGATTCACCCAAGTCTGCCTGTCGCTCGTCCTTTTCCTTTTTCCTTCCATTCCATTGCAATAATCAAGCGAATTGTCGCTTGTCAAAATGTTTGAATAGTCAAAAGTTTCGGAATTTATATTTCACGTTTTTTTTTTGCTGTTTTTGTCCTGCGGCACAGTTGAGCGGCGATAGCTCGGACTTTTGAAGTGAAATTTTATTAAAATCGATGGTAAAACTGAAAAGTTCTGCCAAATGACTCTCGTTAAACATTTAGTTTGGTTACTCCAAAGATGCACTCGAGAAATAAAAGTTTTTGTTTGTACTATGACTTTATGGTGCTATCGCAATTTATAATCAACTTTTGGTACAGTACAGCTCAGTACATAATTATTTTTAAAATTTACTAAGATATTAGCTAGTATTTTTACTAGTACATTTAACTTTTATCTACATATTTACCAATTACTCTCATTTACTTATGTACGATAAAAAAGAAACTATCTTTGCAGTCAATCGTTCTTTTTTTCCAGAATCGCTTAAGTTTTTTCTGATTGGGTAAACTTTGCCAGTTGCACTGGCAAAAAGCAGTTTAATTATGCGCGCTTTTCAACTTTTCATTAAGAACTTGTCAAGGAGCTATCAACTTGTCAGGCAGCCATCGAAGGGCTGCTCAATCTGCCGGGGAGTCGATCATTTCCGGAACGATAAGGTAAACCCAGATGAGCCCCCGGATATCCGGTTGGATGTGGACGGTGAAAAGGCCTGTGGGTCTTTTGTTTGTTTATTTTAGCCCCCTCACAAATTCTTAATTAAATTTCGCAGTGGCCTTCTGGGCCGGACTTTGGCTGGTCTTAACTGGCCTATGAGGCGGCGGCTTAAATATATATTTTTCGAAAATCATTTTTCCTCTTATTAATTCCCTTTTTGAGGCTACTGGTGCTGCTGTTGGGAAACAAAGCGAAAACTTTTTGCATAGTTTTCCCAGCGAGCTTAGTCCTACCGTTAGTTTATTACGCCATTGTTGGTGCTGCGTCTTTTCTCTATTATTTTTATTTTATTTTATTTCATTTCGTTTTCTCTTGCTTTTTATTATTGTTGTTTACTTAGTTCGGTGCTATTGTCTAGGCGCTTCTTGTAATATTTTTCCTTCAGCCAACGGCCACCAGCCACGCCCACCGGAATCTTGGCTGCGGACGATAATTTCGCCGCTTTGTTTTTTTGGGCGGCGTGGCGCGTGGATTTTCCGTGCAACGCGTAAGTGGATCACGCGCACACTAACTTGGCTAAGGATACAGGACACAGCTTTGAATGTATGTATGTATATATACGAGTATAAAAGTATATCCCTGGCCGAGAAAACGGCGCCAATACAATGCCCATGATGACGACACGAACGAAAGAGGCTTGGGACTCGTAGTGGCTTTTTCTTGAATAGAACACAATTTTCTGTGCATTTGATTACAAAAGGGATTCATGTGCTTAACTGAAGGCACAATGCCCGGAATGTTCAACTCATTTTATGCCCCTTTGTGGCCCGTTTCGTACACTTTCCCTCTTTCTTCGCTCCGCCAGGATTCGGATTCGGATTTAGATTCGGAATCCATCAATGCAGCACTCAAGGATGGTGGATGGGGCTTTGGGGTTTTCAAATTAAAAGGGGCAACTGGCTGATCACATTTTCTCCAATCAATATCTAGTAAGCTGTGGCGATGATGAAGTTTTTGGGAAATCGGTCAGCGCTCTATACATATTTTCACTTTTACATACTACAAAATCAATAAAAACCTTTATAAATTGCATTGCTAAGACTACAATTTAATAGTACATTTCTTCAATACCAGAGCAGTTTATAATCCGCATGTAGCATTTATCAGTTTTCAAATAAATTAGAGTTTATTTGCAGAAGCACGAACGAGCAAATAAATACCGATTGGTTGACAAAAAGGAAGCCTTTTAAAGCCAATTAAAAATGGGTCCAAAGTTTGCCAATTCCGCGAAATTCAATTTGTCAAATGCAATTCCCGCAATTGACAGAATGTGCATTGCGCTACCATACTTGATTTTATTTTTTGGTGGTAATACATAAATTAAATTTGAAACCCGGGCGGGCACATATGTACATACATATGTATTGCATTTATCGACCGATTTCGCATAATAAGCGATTACCTACTCCCGATTCCAGCAGCAGAGCGGAAATATTGATAAATGATCCGCCCGCGTTCGTGGACAATTTCACAAAACCAATTCGCATCGAACGAGAATTCATTGTTCGCTGTTTTTGGGGCTCGCTGCTCCAATTGCTCCAAATGGAAACCAAACTGAAACTGAAAAGGGGAGAGTTGGGGGGGCCTTTTTGGCAATGACACCATGCCGCGGGATGCCAACGCATCAATACTCGATTTGGCATCGCTTCCTAGCAAAAGTTCGACATCGGAAAATTTCGCTCCCAGTTGCGAACTACAAATGGAATTTATTATGCGTTGCCTGATTTCTATCCGCTGGCTGCAATTTATCTTCCATAAACATTTATCTGCGCATTTGACTGTGACCTGTCCGATTTCTCCAAGGATCGCTAAGCAGCTGAGTCATCGCCACTCGGCCAAGATTTATGATTATTAGTCAAGCTGGAGAGAGGAAGCAAGCTGGTCAAAGGTGGCACATAGTAACACCACTTTTCAATTTAAAGTAAGTTCTATCGCATCAATAGAAGAATTCTTTAAGAAGTTAAGAAAAGATACCATGTATGTAAAATACTATAGCTTTAGTATTAAAGCAAGCTCCTAACTTGGTCCGTTTTAAATCTGACATAAAGGGGTTAAGGCTTTTGCAGCGTGCCAGCCAAATAATGCCACTCACAATTAATCAAGATCTGCCAGACAATCATTTCCTCACTTAGGGAAGTTTTTTAGACAGTGAAAGGAAAGCGCCGCCAGATGATTGCTGCGGCTTGTTACAAATCTCATTTCGTATGCGCAAGGATTTGGGGAAAATTAAAATTTATTGCCCATGGAAAGTCCCTGCTCCTTGCCCCTTTTATCCCCTTATCCCCTTATCCCCCTTTATTCCCTTAGCCCTTTTGCCTTTGTAAATTCAACCGCTGACGTGGGAAGACCGCATTGGACTCCTCCTTCTCTGTGAAAACTCATTTTGGTATACTTGTATGTAGGCGACGGAATGGAACGTTCTTGCCGCAGTGGACCAGTTGGTCCCTCTGCCATTCCCATACCCATACCCATTAGGAGCCTCCTGCCCCCAAGCCGCAAGTCCAAATCCGTTCATTCATATTTATGCCACACAAAGAGCAAAAGCAAAAGTTTTATGCCACTTCTTCGTCCTGCTCGTCGTCGACAGTTGTTTTTCTCCCAAATTTATTGGCAGTTGGCCATCAGCTTCTCTTTGAGTTGGATTTGGGGGAACCATTTTGGGGGAGCTGGGTCTGGATCACGGCAACGTGACATATTTTCAAAATTGTATAATGTTCGCATTATTGCAAGAATCGCACAATTGGATGCGAGAAATGATGAGGGATTTTGGACATGATGAACAAAACGCATGACAGTATCCCTTGTCAAAATATACGCATTTCCGGCACTTTCAATGGGAACCCAAAACAATGTTCACATTAAATCTATAGAATAAGTTTGATATAGGCACTTGGCTAAATACTGCAGTATGGACTAGACTTTCATATTATTTACCAACATGTTCAATGTTTGTGGAAGTGGGGTCAAACAACTTTAGTTCAGCACAAAGCTGGGCTTACCAATTAGTAAATGAATTTAATTATAGTGCTAACAAAATGGATTAAATAGCTGGATTCGGTGTTTCATACTCAACAAGCCCGCTCAATGAACGCACGCCACATTTGACTAAATTGAGAGCAATCCAATTATCAAAATGCGAGACCCAAAGTGATATACTTGTAACTATATGGTGATATGGTGATATAATTACGTGCAAATACTACGCACATAATTGCTAATGAAGAGCAGAGTTCCGGTTCGTTGACAGTTGCAAAGTTTTTGGTGGATACAACATGAAGAGCTCACACAAAGTAATTATGGGAACCACTTGCAAATGCCTGTGAAAACCCCCAAAAAAAAAACCCTTTATACACATATATTTATATATGTATGTATGTATGAAGGCAAATATCTACACATTTACTTACGAAAGCAACCGTTTGCAAGTGTTTTGGCAGAATGGAATTTGAGTGAGAGCCAACAAGTTTGTTCTGACTCCCTGCCCGTGCGACTCATTATAAGTTACGCTAATCAAGTTGAACGTGCGACCGCATTCAGATGGGGGGTAAGATGGGGGAATGAGGGGTTTAAGGGGCTGCTGAAGGATGTGGGAGTAAGTGGGCGTGACCACCAACCGGATGCCTGGCAGACGACACCAAAGTGGCTGCTTCGAGAGCCGAAGAAAGGAAATGACAATTCAAATTAAAGACACCAGACCAGGATGTTTTTTTTACTTTTATTTTGGGGAGAGGATGATAGAATCCAGTGGTAGTAGAATGGGGCTAAATGGAAATATGGGCTGGCTGGGCATGACCACGCCCACCACTCGCATTGCCACTTAACATGAAATTAATTATGAAACTTTTGTGCAAAATTTTGTTGAACGAGTTGAAAAGTCTTCAATGCTGCTGCTCGACAGCGAAATAAGTGGGGGTAAAAGGAGTTGGCAGCCAGCAGGAAGGGGAGGGAATCAGGCAGTAAGTATGTGGCCGGTAAAAAAGTTAACGGCGATGAGCATGGGAAATTAAGTACACGCCACGTGGGCCACAAGTCTGCTGGGGACAGCGAAGGGTTGCCGAGGGAGGGGGCTCTTGCGGTTCTCGTTTGTGTCTGCGTTTGAGTTTCACTTGGAGTCGGAGTTGGAGTCGGAGTCGGAGTCGGAGTGTGTGTGACCACAGCAAATAAGGAGCAGCAGGCGCAGGATTGGAAGGAGCACGAGCAGGACGAGGAGCAGGAACTGAAGCAACAGCGAGTGCAGCTAAGCGTCGCCCGGAAATGAGCAGGAAAAACGAACTCAGCGCGTTGCACAGTGGTACGAGGTGAAAAGTCTGATACGGCCACTAAACAGGTTCTTAAATAAAATATCTAAGACTAGCATTCCTTTCATATACAATAAATTCTTATCCAAGCAAAGACTTTACTATTTTATATAGGATTAACATAAGACTATACAATAATAATGATTAGTTTTTGTATATGCCCAAACTAGTGTATGTTGGGTGCGCAGCAATGCAAATGCTAGTTAGCATCGACACTTGTCACCCTATATATTCCCGCGGAGGCTGCAATTAGGCTGCGTTGCAATCACGATGAGAAAAGGGCGGGAAATGCTCTGGAAGTGGCAGCCGCGTCAGCAGCAAACCGGAAACGAGCCCAAATAAGTATGCAACGAACTTTTTCAGCGCCCTCGACTGGCAAACTTTTGCAGCAACTGCAACTGCCACTGCGACTCCGCCTTGTGCAAAAAGAAGGAGGCGGTGCCCCCAATTGCTGGCATGTAAGTTGTTTTACTTCAAATTTTAATTATGATTTAATGCTAAAATACGGAAATAATTTGCGCCAACAACGTTCGTCGCCGCAACTCAAGCTGCACGGCTGCGAGGCACACGGAGTCGCTCCGCCTGAGTAATTCCATTTCATGGGTCGGCAATCGCGGTCACCATTCTCTGTTTGGGCGTATCGGGGAAACCATATATACAACGCTCCATAATCGGACTATTTCCGCAACCAGGCTTGTTAGCCACAAATTACTTTCCTGACCAGACGGACAATATATTATTACTTTAAGTTTGTTATGTTTGATGGTGGCGAAAAAGCTAACAGCGCAAACAATCGGTGATATTGATACTTTCTAGTTGTAACCTTTTTTAATAATAATAATTTTTTTGATAATTTAATACCAAGTTTTAATTAAGTTGTATCCAAATTCTTTACCCAATTTAAGATGCACATAAAAACGATTGCCCCAAATATGTGTCATCGCACGTGCTTTTGTACACATGTAAATACTTCAGTATGCGCGTTGACATTGCATCGTAAAAATGTGTATTTATTTTCTGTTTATTTGCCGCATAAACAATATATGCAGGAAGTGAATGAATTACCACAGTAGCCGTGCCATACAATGTTATCGCACCACCATATATGAATTTATATACATTTGCGTGAGTGCGTGGTTTTTATATGTTTATAGTTCGAGGATTTCCATTTCTTTTCGGATTTCGCCGTTCGGCAACATTTAAATGCACTTTTATTACATTTGCTCAAACAAATTTTTATTGTCGAGGAAAAGGAAATCGCACAAAAACATAAAACTAAGCTGTTCACAGATTTCATTGTACAAGACGAGCAAAGTTTATGGACGGTGGATAATGTGCTCTTCATACATATGCTCGTATAAAGTTGCGAAATGCCAATGCCGGGATATATGTAATTATACCCGTTACTCGTAGAGTAAAAGGGTATACTAGATTCGTTGAAAAGTATGTAACAGGCAGAAGGAAGCGTTTCCGACCATATAAAGTATATATATTCTTGATCAGGATCAGTAGCCGAGTCGATCTGGCCATGTCCGTCTGTCCGTCCGTCTGTCTGTCCGTCTGTCCGTCTGTCCGTCTGTCCGTATGAACGTCGAGATCTCAGGAACTACAAAAGCTAGAAAGTTGAAATCAAGTATACAGACTCCAGGGACATAGACGCAGCGCAAGTTTGTCGATTCAGGTTGCCACGCCCACTCTAACGCCCACAAACCGCCCAAAACTGCCACGCCCACATTTTTGAAAAATGTTTTAATATTTTTTCATTTTTGTATTGGTCTTGTAAATTTCTATCGATTTGCAAAAAAACTTTTTGCCACGCCCACTCTAACGCCCACAAACCGCCCAAAGCTGCCACGCCCACACTTTTGAAAAATGTTTCGATATTTTTTCATATTTGTATTAGTCTTGTAAATTTCTATCTATTTGCTAAAAAACTTTTTGCCACGCCCACTCTAACGCCCACAAACCGCCCAAAGCTGCCACGCCCACACTTTTGAAAAATGTTTTGATATTTTTTCATTTTTGTATTAGTCTTGTAAATTTCTATCTATTTGCCAAAACACTTTTGGCCACGCCCACTCTAACGCCCACAAACCGCCAAAAACTGTCCTTCGCACTTACACTAGCTGAGTAACGGGTATCAGATAGTCGGGGAACTCGACTATAGCGTTCTCTCTTGTTTTGTATTTGAATAGCGCATATTGGTGATAAGCAAAAGTAGTTTAGACGGAAAACACGGGGGATGTGTAAAAGATATTATTTTTATGGGACAGGTTTTTGTCCTTAGATTTTTCCTGTATCATTGTTATTTAAAAAATCTAATTTGACATTGAACTGCTCGATTTACAACGAATATTTTCTAAACATTTGAACAATTAGGATGCAATAAATCAATTGTCCCATAAATAATTTTAAAAGGTGTACTCACAGTGTTTACTCTTCTCGGCGGCCACCTGGCTGCCTGGTGTCTGGGCGAGAATGGCGAGGAGTCCGATGAGGATTAGCAGCCACTGGGGAATGCCCGACCCCGAACTTTGCCTTTGGGTTAGGGTCCCTGACCGCCGCACCGGTTCACCATCATCTGCCGCTCGCCTGGGGATGCGGGAGAGGGCGGGGCAGGAGGGGGCGAGAGTGGGCAAGGATGTGGGGCCGAGGTCGGTGGGTGGACCCGGCCCACAGGATGTGGGCATCAACAGCATCGCCGAAGCTTCGGTGGCTCAATTTTCGTGGCTTTCGCTTCTGCTTTTTGGGGCTGACTAAAAAGTTGGCTTCGCTTTTGTTCGCTCGCGATGATTTCTTGTCGCGTTTGTCATTCTCCGGCAATTAGAAGCTTTCATTTATGAATTTTCCTTCTCCCGAATGTTTCGCCTCATTGGAGATTAACGGGTTTCGGCCAGCGTTCCAATTTCACTCTGCAAACAAAAAGTGCATTTAGTAGGGAAAAGGGGCTATTTGGTGTCTGACAAAATTGCCAAAGCAATTGGCAACAGCTTACGGCCAACGGACGATAATGGATAATGGTCAGTGAAATTAATTTCCCACTGCTATGGCAATTCTGTATTTTCATTCGGGGAAGCCAAATAAATATGCTGGCTTAAATATATATATACTATATTCCTTACACACTTTAACTATTGCCCTTAAAAATGATTAAAGAAAAGTGTTTTTTCTTGGGAAACTACGAGGATATTAAAGTAAGAGATCTCACAATCTGATTACATTTACATACGCCCTTTCGGCTTAATCCCCCATCGCAATGCCCACTGGATTGGGTCAATATTTGGAAGCATTAAGACATCTCATAAATCGAGGCAATCAATGCATAAATTTTGCCACTGGGTGAGTGCTGGAGCAGTGGCTCGCACTAAAAAGTGCATGTAAAGTGAAATATTACGCATACGCAGTGTGGATGGGTTTATCATGGCAGCGCAGGCCATGAATACATTGTCGCCCCATGCAAAAGCCCCACAACCACACAAAAAAAAGAGGACGGGTGTTAAAATGTAATAAGGAGCTGGCGTTGATTCCCAAGTACTGCCCAGCTGCTCCACTTTGTTCCTTATCCGTTGGTTGGGCAATGGAACGCCATGGAATGGAAAACGCCATGGGGCTTCGGTTGCAAGTTTATCACACTTAGAAATCGTCGCCAGCTGCTCCACATAAAGCGAAATAATAATGAGAAATCAGAGGCAGTCTGCAAAAAAAGAATGCAACATATACACACATATATATTACTGGTCCACATCCATGGACTCCATATACACACTTATACTTTCATATTGGATTGAAACTAGGACCCGCAGCCAAATCGGAGGACTTGGCCAGTGACCGTGTCACACACATTCCGGCGTGCCTGACATCCAGCTAACGCTCCAATTTCGTGTTTAATTAAATCTGATTATAGCTTTTCACTTTGTCCTCCTTTGTGAGCCACTTTTTCTGCGCTTGGCATCTCTGCCCACGGGTGGCTTTGTGTACGGCCAGGACCCATGATAAATTTAATTTTTATAAATTCCAATGCCCAGCACAACATCTTGATCTTATGTTGGACGAGAGGAACAGACAAACTAGTTTAATTTCAAAGTAAAGAGTATGTAAGCTATACCTATATTTGAAAACAGCCAGTGTGTAAACGAAAACATATTAAACGAAGGCAAACGAAAAGTACTTTGCAAAACTTTTAGTGATTAAAGCTCGATGTGTATACAAAGTTTTTACAAAACAGCAAACAATTGAAGACAAACAAGAAAATGTTGGGCAAGGAAAACTACAATTAATAAAATACCCAAGCGAGGAAATCCAACTACAGCGATTCGCTTTTCAGGAAAAACACACTCACACACACACACAATCAGTGACCTAATATTCACACTTGCACACAAGTGTGCACATAAAAGGAGGTGTATACGAAATACAGGACATGTATTTCCATGGCTGCTATTTTCCATTTTCCTTTTCTTTTTTTTTTTTTTGTGTTATTGTCGTGGCCGCCATGGCAACCAATTTTCTGGGCAGTTGAGAAAATCGCTCTCGAAAGGACATTAGAGGATACATTTAGGCAGTTAGCGACGACCAATTTCGTGCGTAGCAAAATAAAAGTTTACGCTTTGATTGCCCTCTAATTTACAAATTCGGATATCGGAAAATACAAATCAAAGCGAATAATTTTGACCTGACCGAATGGATTTGGAGTTCAGCCACCGCTGAAATGGTGTGTGGAAAATGTGGGAGAGTGGGAAAGTGGAAAAGTGGGAAAGCGGGAAAGTGGAAGAGTGAAAGAGTGGCGGCAATGCGAAGCCGCATAAATTACCAGCACTAGCAATTCAACACAAAGAAGGCTGAAACGCAACAAAAGCCGCTTTGCCGGGCTGCGGCTCCCTGGAAACATGGCCAACAGTTCCGACAGGAACAATAACAGTAACAACAGCTGAAACTATGGCCAAAATGGCCAACACGACGTAACTGTGAAGAAAAATTAGGCGACATACAATTAATGGCCCTGTGGGGTTTCATCGTCAAATCGCTTTGGAGCCCACATTTGTAGGGTTTTTTTTTTGACTTTCTGGATATACAGTCTTTTGTTTGATTTTGATGCCCGAGTGCGTTCTACTATTTACCATATTCTATGAAGCTTTTCTAGAATGGCAAGACAAAAGGATTTGAATGTAATGATAATATGAATGGAAGGTTTTCTAGGGCGAAGTTGGTATCGCTTGTCAGATCCATTATTTTTGGGCACATAAAAAATCATTGCTAATGGCGATTTGTCATTAGCTTTTATTGAAAAAGTCTTGTACCAAAAATGTATGAGAGTGCACTTAAGAAAATTGTGTTCAAATTTCAGTTCAAATATAAACAGATTTCTCTTGTTTAAAGACAACTAAATATTTAACCTATAACACACTTTGAAAACAGTTGAAGGTAAGTTTTTTACTCATGTTACCGAGTTTTCCAGCCACTTTTTGTGACTTTATAAATATTTATGCACAATGCATGACATTAAATCCTGTTTGCTCCACACCTGAACCATTTTGAACAGCCCAGTAAAAGCACACAAAAAACGCTCACTTTGGCTTTCAGTAAATACGACGCAGGAAAACATTGGCAGTGAGGGCGGAAAAAGCAGTGGCAACAATGCTCGAAAGGGGGACTTTCGAAGGGATACCCTTTGTTGTGCTGTCCTGGTGCTGAAATCCAGGAGGGTGGTGGGGTAGCATTTGCCGACACCTCGGCCACACACACAATGCAAATGTATTAACTGCAGGACGTTATAAACAAAAGAAATTACGTTATGGCGGCGAAGTGTTTTATGTTGGCAACACTTCGCCAGCACCCGCCATCAAATGCGAACGGATTTCGCATATTTCTCCACCCGCTTACACAAAGCGAAAAGACTACCATGTCACAACTTCATTTGTAAAAAAAATGTAGAAAAAATGTATAAGTGTTAAAAAATATGGAAAGCAAAGGTTGTGCCTCACTGGGTTAATCAAAAACGAAAATACCCTCTTTTTGAACCGTGTCAGTCGTTGTTAAAATTCCTAGAGATAATAAAATTCTGATTTTATGTATCTATAACATTGTCCGGCTATCAGCGTTTTTCTTGGTGCATGCATGTTTGCCAACCGCTTTTCACCGTCTGTCCGCCCGTCCGCACGTCCGCCCGTCCCTGGCCTCCAGTGTCCGTCCGTGTCCGTCCGCATCCGTGTCCGTGTCCGTTAGTCTCCGTCCGCGTCTGACTCACGTCTGCATGGGGCATGTCTATTTGTCTGCTGAATACCGAACCGGGCTGCCAACAGCGACAGCAGCAACAACAACAAACAGTAGAGAAACACGTCACTATGGGTAAGTGCAGTCGTGCTCCACGGCGTATGAGTAATTTCTGTGGCATGAAGCGGTTCTTTTTTTTTCGGAGCGGCAAGGAGATGGCCGCATTGTTTTGGCCATCGCTTTCGCTTAGCTCTTTTGTGCGGAACAAGCTAGCGTGTATTTTTGAAGTGATTTTCTGCTGCATTTAGTCCTTTTATGGGTTTTCCATGATGTGTCTACAGGATCATTTTGCAATGGTTCCTTGCACTCAAAATCATGCGGGCTTACACGAGTGCTGCGCTACGCTTTAAAGAAATTTCGGCTGCATTTCAATCGAAATGATTCAATTTATTCCATTAGCCAAGGAGTATTTCTTAAATTTAATATTTTAAATCATTTTAAAAGTTGCAATTTAATGGGAGTGAGCTATTTTTGAAATACTTATTTCATTTTGAACTCCACAAATAGCTATAATGGTGTGTTAACAAAACCCTTCACTCTGCCACTCATGATGCCCATTTCCTTAAGCTCCAAAAGTGCCAAATCATGAGATTGCGCTGCCATGGCGATTGCGATGACAAACCGTGAATGTGGCGGACTGTGGGTAGGATGGAGCCTAGGATATGGCTCTAGAGGAAGGGTGTTGACGGGAAATCCTAACGAGTGACAGCTGAGACAATCCCAAGACGCAAAAAGGCGGCCACAATGATGACAAGAGCAATCGGAAGCCGAAGTACGAAAAAATCAAAGCCCTCGATTTGCCTTTCGGCCAAATCCCAGCGACAGATTAATGGTGGGGACCAGCCCGGGGGCGAAATCCACGTCCACGTCCACGTCCAAGACCAGACAAGAAACCGCAATCGCAATCAAATTTATTTATTTATTTTTATGTTTAGCCGTTGGCAGTTTTCTCATTTGTGCCCAGCGCAGCACATAAGCTGACAGCCCCATCAACTTGTTTTCCCCTTCGCTGGGGCATTGGGTGTATTCAGGGGCTGGCTATTCCAAAGGGTCGAGGTCAGGCTAATGATTAATACGCCTGGCTGGTCCAGGCACTTGGAGTGGCGTGTCCACCACAACAGCGCAGTAGCGTTCTTCCGCTCTGCGGTTAAAATTAAACTATCTGCTATTTCCTTATCTCTAAAACTGTTTGTCAGCACTCAAATAAAGTGCTGTAAATAAAGCACTTAAATAAAGTAAAATCTCCGTAAAATTCTGTTTTTAGTTTATTCAAAGTAATAGGCGATAAAAAATGCATAACTTTAAGATGTAATATTTACAAATGTGCTTTGTTCTAACAGAATTATATAGTTTTTTTTTTCCACAACCGTGCCATTTAGGGAATCCTGACTGTTGTTGTATGGGCCCCTCGAGTTGTGGCAGGGATTACGCTCTGCAGTGAGAACTACTGGGCTTTATGGAGTGCGGACAGAAATAAATCACCTGTCGGGGAGTCTTGGCTAAGACCTCGTCGAACAAAAAATATAAATTAGAAAATCCAAAACGGAGCGGGGGGGGCTGTGGGGCAAGCAACAGAATAATCCTCCATTACCACACTTCCTGACCTGACCCTGGCATGTGCGAGTGTGTGTGTGTTTGTATGTTTGTGTGTTCCATGGCACTACTTTCACACATTCGCCTGCTGTTATAGTATGTACTCCTGCACACGCACACATGTATATATATAAGCCAGGGATATGCGTGAAGGACCTTCGCCATCGACCACACCACAGCAACGTGTGAGCGAGCGAGACAACAGCATTAACAGAAGTCCTTGTGCGCTCACAGTGACAGCGAGAGAGAGAGGATGACGGGGAAGGCAGGGAAGGCGGGGATGGCTCTCGCAAAGAGAGCACAAGAATACTACTCGCTCGTAGTACTCGCAGTCGGGGGCGTAAAATGTGTAAAACTCAACTTGACGGCTCCGTTTTGCGGCTCTCTGATGAATGAGATTAACCGGCGAGCCAGAAACCACCCCCCTTTTTGGGCCTCGCGACAAATGAGTGCAAATGACCTCAGCACAGGACAGGGGAATACGGTAGCAGCAACCCTCGATCCTGTTCCTGTTCCTTTTCCCGTTACCGTTACCGTTCCCGCTTTTCTGCTCCTTTTAAAGCGGTGCCCATCCGCAACACTCGTCCTTTTTTGCATTTTTACGACACTGTAACTGAATTTATTATGCACTTGGCTTGCGTTGTTTATTGATAATTCTATAAAATTCCAGACTGCCGCCTCTTGTTTAATAGCATGATATTTTAGCATACCATACAGAACTACTCACTTAATAAGTTAATCACTTCATATGCACAATTGAACCAACCACTGTTGTTTGTGTGAAATATCCAGCGGGTATTTAAGCATATTTGCTTTCTAGCATATACATTTCATATTAAGTTTAATTTTCGATAGTTCTTTTTACACAATTGCGGTTGTTGCACAGCGCGACGAAAAGCTTCTCACTCAACGTTTCAACTGCGACTGTGACTCGTTTGTGTTTAATAGCGAATATTTTGGCGTCTCGCCTTAAACTTTTACCTTCAAGCACTCGCTGCCGAAAGCTAACAGCTAGAGTTAACAGCTGCCAGCAAGTGGACAGCCCCGCTGTTGGGCTTATCGATTGCCAAGCCGTGTGCGAGCGAGACGGCAATGCAGCTCCACTGAGACTCCACAAAAAAAAGGGTGGACAGCTTGGATTTTTAACTTAGCGATTAGAAAAGTTACTTGTTTGCGTTATGATCACTGTGAATTCAGCGCATTGAATGCGATTACGAATTTCCGTTGTATTTGTTTATATTTTCAATGCACTGGCTGGGCACATCCCTTTCAAACGAATCATTGTGGTAACCGGAACGCAGCGAAGTTGACGGCGAACTGAAGCCGGCGCCTTTGGTGGTAGAAAAAACCTGCCACCTAAAATCAACCACCCCATGTGGCACGCTCTCTTAGCACACATTGCGAAACTCCCCCTATTTTTTGACACTCTCTCCCTTAGGCACAGTTCACTGTACTCAAATTTGGCGCCCTGTTAGGCAGAATGCGAATCAGTTTAATTTTTAACATATTAATTTAACTTTAATATTTATTTAAGGAACACCTTGTTACTTAGAAGTGGCGCACGAATAGGGAACATTTTAACATTCCTTTGCGACTAAGAAATATAAAATATTCAAGTAAATATAATACTAATATTACACATAGTATTCACATAGCTTTTATCTAACTGAAACATCTTACTCAGAAGAGTAAGATTCCAATTTCAACTCTATCTAAAAACAGCACTGAAAAATGGGTGGGTGGAGTCGTGAGCTCTTATCAGATGGCAAGTGTAACATGAGACTGGTGCGTCTGCTGTCTGGACTTGCCTTAGAATCAAATCGATTTCGAGGCCGCACCATCACCCCCAATACTACTATCGATGAGTTGGCGCGCAAAAGGAGCCGTGTCCTGTAATTTGTCGCCGCACGACAGTGACGCAAAGTGCCTGTCAGTCTGCCACGTCCACCCACAAAAGGTTCCTCCCCCTGATTTCTGGACAATTTAATTATACCCGAAGACGGAGCGCAGACGAGTCGGAGTCGGCTTTAAGGTAACCGGAGCTGGAACGCTCCCTACTTTCTGAAGCAGTCGAGCCTAAGCGCCTACGTCAGAGCCATCAGAAACATCAGAAGGAGCAGAAACACGCGTTTTATCTCGTAATTAAATTTAAATGGGATAACTTTGTGGCCGGGAGTCACTTCCGTAGCACAAAGAAATTAGCGAGTGTCTGGCCTTTGCACGCGAAAACACACCAGATAGCTAGCTTGAATTATAATGGGCAGACGGCTTAGTTGATAGTCGCATTGCATAGAACTGTTTCTGATTACTGAATTGCCAAGCACTTTGTTCTCTCCTTACAACTGAACAAAAATAATCCGAATTACTTAGGAATAAATGTGCAAACAGTTTATATGTACTTTATTCGTTTTGTAAATACTAGGCAGATAAAGTAATTTATTGAACACTTCAACTGGCTAGGTCGTATTAGAGTCTGCTTGTAACTTTCGTGTCAGTAACCACTCTAAAACAGAATAATATCGTTAATTTTACCCATCAACCCATTGTATACCTATGTATATATGTATATTCAAAACCCTTTCACCAAATTTCTAAACCTAGATTAAAGATTATGCCTCTTATGTTTATGAATGAGTTCCAGTGCTTAGGTCACCTTAGCCAGCCGCTGGTCTATGCACTTCTGACTTCGAAGGTCAAACCAATTTCCCGGACTGCAGTAATGCAAAACCGCTTTTCCCTTCAAGCAAACATAATACTTGTTATGCTGCTTCACGTCTCCAAATCGTGTATCCTCTTTCACTGTGGTGCAATCCGGCACTCCCTCCGCTAGTAGTGCTCCATGGGTATCAGCCTGAGATTCCTCTAAGACGCACTGAACCAGGATTGGGTAGTTACAAAAGTTTGATTTGGTGTCAAAGTGTAGACCCCGTGGACACTGTCGAGGTATAGCCCGTCCATTGGCACAAACATAAAACTTGCTGCATGACTTTGGATCCCTCACATAGGCGCCATTTCGCAAGGACTTACAGTCAGGAGGTGATCCGGTATCCGAGGGTTTCTTCGTAACATTTTCTACGACCTCATCGAGGGAGCAGTCCACTAAACTGGGAAAATTACAGACCTTCCTCTTTATGTCGAAGTAGAGATTTCTGGGACAGTGGCTAGGAACTGCTTTGCCATTCAGACATACATAATATCTATTGCATGACTGGAGGTCCCGAAGAAAGGCTCCATTCGGCATGTTCTTGCAATCAGTACTTTCTTCTTGGTGACCCGGGGTCGTTCCAGTTGAGGGTCTTAGAGTTGAGGTTCCAGCTACAAAACCCTCGGTCGAATGATTTGGAGTCGGATGAGCGGTATACGCACTTGTGGAGCTCTCTCTTGGTGGATCGGGCGGACAAGGAGTCGCGCCTTTAGGTGGAGACTCCGATGAACTGTTTCCCGGCGTACTTGTCGAAGGTCCCTGGCTTAAGGGGTTAGTGGTAGTAAAGGGAGCTCCACTTGTAGAAGAGATTCCGCTTTCGGACCCACTGTTTCCGGAATCATTTCCTGGGGTACTGGGCGAAGGTTGCGGGCTTGAGGGACTATCGGTGGTACATGGAGATCTAGTTGTGGAAGAGTTTCCGTTCTCAGATCCACTGTTTCCGGAATCATTTCCTGGGGTACTTGGCGAAGGTTGCGGGCTTGAGGGATTATCGGTAGTACATGGGGCTCCACTTGTGGGTGAGATTCCGTTTCCGCCACCATTTCCTGGCGTACTTGCCGAAGGTTCTGGGCTTGAGGGATTATCGGTGGTACATGGAGATCTAGTTGTGGAAGAGTTTCCGTTCTCAGACCCATTGTTTCCGCCACCATTTCCTGCGGTACTTGGCGAAGGTTCTGGATTGTTGGTGGTACACGGGGCTCCACTTGTGGATGACACTTCGTTCCTCTCAGTTGTAGTGTCGTAAACAGGTTCTGAAGTCAGGACATCTTCTGTTGTACTCTGAGGAGTTGGTGCTGTCGATGGATTTTCAGACGTTATTTCCGTTGCAGGTTCAGAGGTCGAGGGATTCTCGGAACTGGTAATAGAATCCTCTGTCGAACTTTGTGGAGATGATTGTGTCGATGACGAATTTTCAGAGTTTTCAGTGGTCTCTGTTGACGATTCTGATGTAGTGGGATTTTCAGAGCTTGTTGTACTTTCAAGAGTAGAGCTTTCAACTGATGGACTTGTAGATGAGAGACTTTCTTGTGTCGAACTATTTGGCTCCTCTGTCACTCCTGTTGTTGATTCCGTAGACAAAGGACCTTCAGTGGTAGAGCTACTTTCTTGGGTACTTTCTGGTAGCGATTGCGTTGAGGAAGATTCATCTGTCGCTGCTGTAGAAGATTCGCTGGGCAAAGGACTTTCAGTGGTACTTTCTTGGGTCGTACTATCTGGTAAAGATTCTGTTGACGAAGGCTGATCTGTCACTCCTGTTGATGATTCCGTAGACAAAGGACCTTCGGTGGTAGAGCTACTTTCTTGGGTCGTACTATCATTTGAAGATTCCGTTGAAGAAGACTCATCAGTTGATGATTCCGTAGACAAAGGACCTTCTGTGGTAGAGCTACTTTCTAGGGTCGTACTATCATTTGAAGATTCCGTTGAAGAAGACTCATCAGTTGATAATTCCGTAGACAAAGGACCTTCTGTGGTAGAGCTACTTTCTTGGGTCGTACTATCATTTGAAGATTCCGTTGAAGAAGACTCATCAGTCGGTGATTCCGTAGACAAAGGACCTTCGGTGGAAGAGCTACTTTCTTGGGTCGTACTATCATTTGAAGATTCCGTTGAAGAAGACTCATCAGTTGATGATTCCGTAGACAAAGGACCTTCTGTGGTAGAGCTACTTTCTAGGGTCGTACTATCATTTGAAGATTCCGTTGAAGAAGACTCATCAGTTGATAATTCCGTAGACAAAGGACCTTCTGTGGTAGAGCTACTTTCTTGGGTCGTACTATCATTTGAAGATTCCGTTGAAGAAGACTCATCAGTCGGTGATTCCGTAGACAAAGGACCTTCTGTGGTAGAGCTACTTTCTTGGGTCGTACTATCATTTGAAGATTCCGTTGAAGAAGACTCATCAGTCGGTGATTCCGTAGACAAAGGACCTTCGGTGGAAGAGCTACTTTCTTGGGTCGAACTATCATTTGAAGATTCCGTTGAAGAAGACTCTTCAGTCGCTTTTGTCGATGATTCGGTAGACAGAGAACTTTCCGTGCTTAAGCTGCTTTCCTGGGTCGTACTATCAGGTGGAGATTCTGTTGACGAAGGCTCATCTGTCACTCCCGTCGATGATTCGGTAGGTGACGGACTTTCAGTGGTACCTTCTTGGGTCGTACTATCTGATGAAGATTCCGTTGACGAAGGCTGATCCGTCACTTCTGTCGAAGATTCGGTAGACCAGGGACTTTCAGTGCTTGAGCTACTTTCTTGGGTACTTTCTGGTAGCAATTGCGTTGAGGAAGATTCATCTGTCGCTGCTGTCGATGATTCAGTGGGTAAAGGACTTTCAGTAGTTGAGCTACTATCTTGGGTCGTACTATCTGGTAAAGACTCTGTGGATGAAGACTCATCTGTCGCTTCTGTAGATGATTCTAAGGCAACAAGACCTTCTGTGCTTGAGCTACTATCTTGGGTACTTTCTGAAGAGGATGAAGAAGACTCATTAGTCGTTTCTGTAGATGATTCGTTGGTCAAAGGACTTTCAGTGCTTGAGCTACTATCTTGGGTCGTACTATCTGGTAAGGACTCTGTGGACTCTGTCGCTTCTGTAGATGATTCGAAGGCAACAATACTTTCCGTGCTCAAGCTACTTTCCTGTTTCGTACTATCAGGAAGAGATTCTGTTGAAGAAGATTCATCTGCCGCTTCTGTAGATGGTTCAGTAGGCACGATACTTTCAGAGCTCAAGATTATGTCCTCAAAGGAAGCTTCTGTAGACAGCGAAGTTTCAGAGCTTGAAGGACTTTCTAGTGTAGAACTTTCTTGTATAGATTCAGTGGAGGAATCCTCTTCCGGCACGCCTGTGGACGATTCCTGCGTCGAACTTTCTGTTGCACCTTCAGACGGAGAAGTTGGAACTTCAGAGTTGGTTATGATATCCTCCTTAAAATTATCCTGCGAGCTGGAAGATGTAAGCGGTTTTGGACCTGAGCTCGACAAATGCGGAATTCCAACGGCACTGTCAAATAATTGGTAGTGGGCCACAGGTTTGGGTTTAAGGGGCGAAGGTGTCGTGTCATGGGAGTTGCCCCAGAGATTGGCAAAGAAATTGAAGTTTCCGAAAATGTTGAATATAAGGGGTCTGTCCACGTTGATATTTTGCTTGATGCTAACATCCTTCTTATCATCAGTTGATTTTTTGATCGCTAGGGCTGCATGGTTTTTATTCAAACAGCCCTGCGATTGAGCATCAAATAAGTATCCATTCTCGCAGGTATTTTTTATAGATCCAAGGAAACCAAGGCATAGGTAATACGATTGGGGATCATCGGAGTCGACTGCTCTGGATCCAAACGATTGCCCCGCACAGAAGTCCTTTCCCAGGGCCTGGGGAAGGATCCAAAGAAAAGCCCATAGGACTTGTACTAAAAAAATAATACTAAATTAATATCCGTGGGGCTTATAAATTGTAATGCAACGTACCGACTAGCATTTTAAAAGCACATTGAAGAAAATGCAACGGAGTGGAAGATTTTCTTTGTTTTTATACGTTAAAGTTCCTCAGAAAAACAAGAAAACAATCTCAAGTGGAATATGTAAGTAAAATGTTAAGTACAGGTATTTTAAATAAATTAGACACTAACCAAAACAGAATGGGTACCGTGTGTTACAGATGTTTCGTAATGGAGTGGAAAATACATCGTTTTCTGAATAACGAAAACAACATTCTTTTTTCAAAGAAAACCTTCTCGCAAGAAACCAAAAATTCATTGCAGGTCAAAAAAGGTTTGATAAGAATACTTTTAAAATGTTACAGATATTATCTTGTTAAATTCTTTATCACAAGCGAACCTATCACTTGACCAAGCTTAGTAGGTAAATTTCATAGAACAACCTATTTAAAGATCGTGATTAGCGATTTTATTGTCTTTTGATTGTTCTCCTAATCTGGAAGCATAATGGAGCTGTCAGCATGCCTTTATCTCAGCTCACCTTGCGCGGACGCCAATGTCGCCTGCGGGTGATAGAGTAACGGCTGCCTCAACCAACTCCACGCCCCTTTTGGGGCAAAACCACCGCCCCCCACCTAGGTGGCAACCCACACCCACCCACCACAACCCACCCGTCCCTCGGCGGCCAAACATTTCCGATTAGTTGTACAGATAACAGGGCCGTCTCAGCACTTATCGCACCCGTATTCTTGCAATGATTACTGAAAACCCCGGTGCACTTGCTTTTGTTGTTGTTGTTGCTATTTGGGGAGGGCGGGACAGGTGGGCGTTATCACTATTTTTAGAACGATAGAAAGCTCTGGGCGGCAAGCTCCGAACTCCGGCATATAGCAGTGTTTTGGCCCGCACTCTTATCGTAACTTGTGTGGCTTCGAATGTACCTAGTTGAGGAAAAATCCCATGTCGGATTTTGTTACCTCTGGTATTCGAGCCAATAAGTTCGGCCACGAATTCGCATTTTATCTTTTGCATTTTTATTATTTTCGATTTTTCGGTTTTCTTTTTTTTTCTTTTTTGTATTAATTTTTAAATAACCTGCAGCGTATTTTTTTTGGCCAGTGCACGGGGTCATCTGCACCTACTAAATTTGGCGTAATTTTCGATGTCCGTACATTCGCTAGCACTGATATCAGTAAATTTTCTGCCAGGTTTTTGGCGTGGTTTACCACTTGGCCAACCAACGAAAATTAATGCAGTCAGGTTAATTTTGATTTAAGTGGCCTTAGATCGGCAAGCCTATCAGGAAGTGGTGTTTTTTGTTTCAGAACCGCGATCTCCGGAAAATAAATGCGTTGTCATGCTTATATGGTCAAATAATCTTTAAATTACATAATAAAAAAGAAATGTGTTCTATAACCAGTAAAAATCCATCCTAAGAAATCATTTCCTGTAAGATATAAATGAACATTTATAAGCATTTATAATCATGTAATCATAAATGGCGTTCCAGGGAATTTATTGCAAACTTATAATGGTTTAAAGTAACCTTTACTTGCATTAGATATAAGACAAGGTGTATCTGCTTAAAAGGCCAAAATCCCATAATGTAAGAAAAATCTCTATCGAGTTGGCAAGAAAGTCGAGGCGAATTTGCATATAGTGGAAAATGGTGCAATGGATTAGAGTGGTCTCGAAACTACACACTTGAGTGCTGGGTAAACCGGCTCCTCCGGGCAAACTGCATTTGGGCCAGTGAGCCGAGCACTTGCTCATCCGTTAGCTAACGAGACCATTCCAAACACGATAACGATCAGGAAAAGTGCACATATCAAGCTGGAAACTATGAGCTTATACCCATAGACATATAGACAAGACCCCCAACCCTCCGTAGGGTCTTCACTTGCAATTGCATTCCCTATAATCAGCCGGCTATCACTTCAGCTGCGATAAGCGTGCTGGCAAGGGTTAACTGTCATTAGATTATGAACGACTCAAAATCGAGTTGAGATTGGATCAAAAACAAAATAAATTCAGCTTTAATTACAAGGTGGCCGAGACTCGGGTCTTAGCTGCTCATCTCCTCCACCGAGTCCATTGTCCTGTACTGTTCCCTCTGCAGACGATTGCCATAGGTGCGCGACACCAGATTCCAGGCGTCCATGAAGCGATCCATGCACTGCGAAATGCATCGCTGCTCGCTGGTGTCCAGTGATTTGCCCGGCTTCTGGATGCACTTCTTGAAGCACTTCTCCGTCATCTTCGAGAGCATCTCCTGGGCGTTGGCCAATGCGATCTGCTGTTTCACCTGGCTCATCAGCTCACCCTTCTCCATGTTGGCAGCCGCCATTCCGGTACTTGCTGGTTAAACAATTTAAATTTATAATCTCCTAAAATCTGAACGCTTTAAGCTTGTTTAGTCCAAATAGGGAAAACTCGGACAGAAGGTACACAGCTTACTGTTTGTCCTAATACACTAGAAAATATTTATCATCTTGCTCAACTAAAATATCGCTTTTGCGATCATTTATATTCGTTTTTATTTGTAAATGGGAATAGCAGAATGAGCAGACTTAGATGATTAGAAACCCGTTTTAAAATCAAACTTCATTGGGTTTATGAATTTGTAATGCTCATATATTTGTGCCAAAAGTGATTACCGCCAGCAAAAATGTTTACTTCTCAACACTTACAGAAATTACAGAATTTTACGTAACAATTATAATTTTATGGAAACATTAGATACGTCTTTGATAGTTTTGAATCAGTATCGAAGTACTATTTTCAATACTCAGGCAGATGTAGCTCTTAAATGTTTTTTTTTTTCTATAAAAATATAATCTGTTGTTTGCGGCATGTGCTCTTATTATGTATTTTACAATATTCGTTTAATTTGTTAAGACATTTTTAGTTCTTGTTCTCTCTGGTAGTAATTTTCTATACTTTTGTAAATTTGTTGTTCAGTTAAGGGTCGATCGTAGACTCAGACACTGAACGAAATTTGATAAATATTAATGAGTAATTAAACACATTTACAGATTAAATCAGAAAGCATAGATGTCTGTGCGTAATTCTGTAGTTCTTTATCAGTAAGTAATCAGAAACGCATAGAAAAGTAAGTAATGATATATTCTTCGACTTGGAGGGTTTATAATAATCTCTAATAGAATTATAGCCATAATACTGAAGTTTTGTTAAACTACATCAAAAGAACATTTACCGGTGGCCGACAACAGAATTTTTTAAGCTGACAACTACTAATATATTTCGTTTTCTGAATTCCCAAGGTGCACAATAAAATGGATTAATTTTAAGTGTTTAATGATTCCAAATGTATATAAAGGAAGCATGTGCAGAGTTATACTTTATAGTTAAAATTACATTTAGATGTCCAAAGAATGTTTTCGTGGTCGTTATAAAATATTTACATCTGAGGCACACAATTTACGAAATAATACTACTACTGTTAGTTAAGTTATTTATAATATTGGTATATATGGAATGTACAATCACTTTGAGTAAGTAAGTATTATTGCGATCGAAAGAAGACAGGCACAAACATATATTAGTATTGCATTATCCTAGGCCTGATTGTCGGTAGGCAGAGTGTCCCAAGAGGTTCAGAGCTCGTCCCTCGGATCTGGTCAGTTCCTGGGCACCGAGCCCAGACGATGCCAGTCGACGAGCTCCTGTCGCAGATCGTGCTTCGATAGATCCAATTCGAAGCCTCCAAGCAGCTCGTTTTCCTGCAGCGTGTCGTGCGACCAAACCGTAACCTGAAGGCGGCGCTCTTGAATAATATTCAGTGGCATTCGGTACTCCAACTACAAGGAAATATATATATAAATTACAAAGATGTTCTGAGATAATAAGTATTTTTGTTTACCGTTTCCATGAAACTGGGCACACAGGTCTTGCGCACCACTTTGGTCTTGCGTTTGGTCTCCTTTTTGGGATCCGGTTTCAGGTAGCATTTCACATAAGTGTTGGGCTCCTGACCGCCCTGTAGCATGGGCAGTCCTTTGGCGTGGTGTATCTGCAATACATTTATCCTTTATTAATATTGATCAACACAGCTTGATCTACTACCACCCACCATCACAGTAAGTACGCCGCGTTGATATTGCAGCGATAGTCGTATTTGGCCAATCTCGTTGGGATTATCCCGCGACGGTTGTCGCTTCACCTCTGCAAAATCCATATATAAATCCAGCAATTCAATTGGAAAATTGTTCATCCGTATTTACCCTTTATCTTCTGCATCTCCAGCTTGGCCTCCTGCTGATCGCGCAGCAGCGGGTGAAAGAATGTGTAAACGAGCTCGGAATGGGCTATTTCCTCGGACGCATCGAACAGCGATTTCAAAAATCGCTGTATAAGAGGTAGTCGTTTTTCTGCCACAGATTTGATGTTGGAACGCCCCACATGCACACCAGCCGGTAGACTGAAATAAACGGAAAGCATTCAAATTAAAACGTTAGAAACATTATAACATTACAACATAAGCAATTGATGATATCCCAAAGCTTTTGTTTACATTAGAAATAATTATAACTTGATCGTCTGTAATCGATCCAAAAGACAGTCGGCTTCAATACCAACTTTTGTAATGCAAGTTCATAATTAAATGTTTACAATATCAGATTAACCTAATTACAGGGTGCGTTTTATCGCCCAAGATATGGTTCTGTAGCTGTTAATGGGCAAGTTATTATTACATTTCATGGTGTTTATACAGTCAGTGGTTTGTCAAGGTGCGTTGACAAATCATAGTACAAATTCGCGATTGCTTATCAGTGCTGGCAACGCATAGCCCCCGAAGACCATGTCGCTGAGGTAACACCGCTAATAGCTGATAAATCGACGAATGAAGCAGACTGATTTCACCAAAATCGGTGAATCCGAGAACCGGAGTACCAGAGAACCGGAGAGCCCACGGAGAGCAGCAGACCCCATATTGTGGGTGAAAGAAGAGCGCCACGAGTAAACGATATCGGGCCGAATCGCTCCGATAAGCGGCGACTGCTACGCTGCCAAAAGCGGTAGCGCCAACGTCAGCGCTCAATCAGTCGACAAGCGAGCTGGGGAGCGGAGCCGAGAGCGGTCCGATTAGCGACGTGGTGAAGTTTCTTTACAATTTTTGGCCAAAACAAAGGGCGACTGTGCCGACAATCACCACCAACGACGACTTTATCCAGAATGCCGAGCCAACAGATTTGCTGGTGAGACAAAACGCGACATGGCCCAGCTGAAAAATGTGGGCCAAGGTAGGTGGCCAGCAAGAGATGCCCGCACTTTTTACAATAATCCCAAATCCAAATCCCTTCCAGGTCAACAGGCCGTTGTTGTTGGGCCAATGCTCGCCTCGGTCATGTTGCTCATGGGGCTGGTATTCGCCCTGCTGGGGATCAAGTTCTTCGGCTTCCGGCGGCGGCTGACTTTCGAGCGATCGCAGGTGCAGAATCAGCGGCAACAGCAGAATCAGCAGCAGCAACCGCCGCCACGTTACGCAGCTTTCGAATCCCAGGTGCGTATGCAAATCAAAAGAACTTAACACCCGATGCACGCAGTTAATAAAGGTTAATGTGATACCGATACCACCACAACGGGCCATACACATACCAATATTCATATGCCTGTATTTACGACACACACACGCGACACACACGGCGATCCAGCGACGACAAGTGGTTCTGATAAGGCAGCAGGGCAAATACGAATACAAACATTCGCAGGTGTTGCGTCTATATGATTTTAGAGAGTGTGTAAGTTGGGGATTGAAGATAGCGATGGGGGCGTGAGGAATGCAAATCGCAAGCTTTCACTTATTTGGATCTCAGGTAGAACGGGGTTCTTTATTCCGGTGAAATAAAGCCATCACCATCAAATGGTGCGCAATGAGCGGAATTTAAAATATATCTTATATGAACAGAGATTAGAATCGAACTTCTTATATTCATTTTGCATGATAATATTGCAAAGGCTTAAACATTACTGAAACTAAAGCTGCGCAGCTCGAAGCAAAAGTGGAAATCTTAACTTATCATATGGACGTGTTTTAATAGTCGCCTGAGCTGGCGTGTCTGTGGTCATGTGTAAACCACTTAGAACTTCCACAGGTGACGCATGCAAGTGATCATTCCAAGCAGCTGAATCCACAGCTGATGGGCACGATGCTAATATAATTCAAAATATCGCAATAGCCTAAGGTGCAATTTGTGTAATTCGACAGGTTAACGGCACCGGTACCGCCGTCCATGGAGTCTTCCGACGTCGCAATCTCGAGGAATTCGAAAGCCCATGGCCATCGGCATCAACAGCGACAGGTGAAGATAGCAAACGGAAACCATTCAATTGAAACTACAGTCGAAACACTCTAACTGGAGCGATATTGAATGGTTCGACTTGGAGATATCGACGACCTTTCACTTACGAAACCATTTTATAAACAAAATCCTACCCTACAGGAAACAACTTCATCAGTGGCAGTGTTCCGGATCTGCATTTATACGGTGCCAGCCCAAGGAGGCCAAAAGCCACGGATGAATCACCAGTTTCCTACCGAGAAAAGTCGGAGGCACAACGACACCAACGACTAGAGGTGCACAGTGAGCACTATGAATTCTTCACCGCTCCACCTACCCGCAAGCCACCTTCTCCGCCAGTACAATCAGAAGTACTTGCTGAAACTGCCACTGTAGTTTCCCTATCTAAGATACCAGAATCCTCGCCTGCTCCACCTCCTGGGACCATCAGACCATCAGCTATACCTCCAACCGCTGCACCCAACCCTTCGGCGCCTGCAGCTTCTGTGGAGGCAGTTCCCGAGCCTCCCAGCGAGCTGGGAATGCCCAACTTCGATCACTTTGCTGAGAAATACGAGCTGTTTAGTGTGAAACCAACGACTGCGGTCACTAGACCAACACAGCTGCGGAGCAAGCACAGTGGCCGCTATGTGAAGTTCGAGCCAGTGGATGATGTGCCGGAAATTCTCACGCCCGAGGATCCCGTTCCGGAGTTACTGACTCCAGATGACGGTTTGGGAGGAGCTATGTCGGTTACAGCTGTGGTCCACAGGGGAGCAATACCCAAGGAAGAACCGGAATCGAGAGAGCAACCACAAGCCCCAAATGATCCCTTCGGGGGACCCAGCAATGCAGACTCGGCTTTTGTCGTGGAAATCATAGCAGGAAGTCCCGAGGCGGAAGCGACTCCTAGTGCACAGCCCACCTTTCAAGATGGGTTCGAAAATCTAGAATTACCACAAGGTGAGTTAGACAGTGATTTCGTGCGGATACGTTCGTCCTTTGTCATGAACGAAGCCGACATTCTGGATTTGGATCAGCTGCAGCTGCCGGCGGCCAGTAGTCCACCAGGATTCGGCAAGAGCATCGACGAGGACTGGGAGAACTTCGCCAACCTAGACGCCGTGCTGGATGTGCCAGAACCAAATTGGTCGCTGCATCCAAATAGCTTAGAGCAAGTGCCCACTGTGGAGACGACGCTAAGTGAGGCCACCGTCAGACTGGACAATGTGGAACAGGTGGAGGGTCTGTTCAATGAGCTTGAGCTTATAGAGCAGAGAATGGATATCTTCGAGCCTGAACCACCAGCTCCCATTTCAAAGCCACCGCCCTACGATCCTGGTCTGCCCTACCTACCAGATTACGAATCCCTGATGCGGCTGGAAAACGCAAAGAGCGGTCAGAAATTGCCCGACTACACCGAGGTAATGGAACAAAGGTCCAAGAAATCCAATTTCGTAAACAGCATTGAGGATCTATACGCGGATCTGGATGCTGATGAGGCAGAAGTTAACCAGAGCAATGAAATCCACAATTTTGAGGCCTTGTGCCAGGAAATGGCTGTGGCGGTGCCAGCAGAGCGTCAAGCTCCTCAGCCCGCGCCCAGATCCACCAAATCAGCCAGATCCCTCAACGTTCGTGGTAGTGCCTCTCCCCTTGCGTGCTATCAACCTGAAGAGCTGCCCAGCTCCAGTTCCAGTGATACCGATGGGGAGGAAGGAGCCCGATCAGCTCCAGAACCTACCAAACGTGATCCGAAATCGCTCAAAGTCCGCTTCGATGTGGAAAATCTACAGTACTACCAGTCCGCCGAGGTGGTAACGTCAAGTGAGGAGTCTGAAGAGGATGAGCCATTCAATCAGCCCACTCCCATGCAGCGTTCCATCCTCTTTGAACCGCGGAATACTGGGGGAGTGCCCAGCCTATTCGGATCACAGGTATCCCAGGAAGACAGTGATGACGATGATGGCTTTGGACGAGCTATCAGCCAACATCGCTCCATGACTGCGACACTTAGGACAAACGCTGTTAGAAACCAAACCGACGCCTAGTCCTAAAACCGAAAACTGCCGCAAGTCTTGACTTCCTTAGTAAATACAGTATTCTATATGTTAAATTTGGCCAAATGGCTATGACCTATTTATGTACATAAATTTCACTGAAAAATTGCCATATCATATTGACTTTATAAAATAATAAAGTAATATCAGAAAATCCATTAAAAGATAAAAAGCCAACATTTTTATATGTGTATAAACTCTCTAATGGGAAGTGAATCAATAACGAATCACATTTTTGACATTATTTAACGTCAAGATAATGCGGCTGATATAAATTAGTCAGCACGTTATCACTACCTTTAGTTTTGAAACCGAATCAAACGAATAATACTACTTCTAGTGTAAAAATGTAAGCGCTTTAGTATGAAACTTACCTATGCAGTTTAACCAGAGGGAAGTGCATGCATAACTTCTGATGGAATTCGGTGAATTCACGATATGACCGGAACAAATGTGTCGGATCGGGCTGTCCATGTCGCGTCACTTCCAGAATATACATATAGAACTTTTCCATACTGTAGTGCTTCTGGAAGCACACCACCTTTACAATCTTCAAGCGACCATCCTGCTGCATTCTGAAATTGAAAACATTTGTAGGTAAAAGTGATCAACTTGAGAATGCAAAAACGTACGTATATTTTCGTGGCACGAACGATAGCAGCTCTCCTGATCCCTCATCTGGGGTGAATCGCATCTGGGCCAGATTGTGCAGGAAGAAATTGAATTGTGTGAACCAGCTTTTCAACGAGGATTGGATCATCTTGGCAAACGTGGCTGCCGCCTCGGGATTTGATTGTGATGGCAATAGGGCGCGACGCACATACTGCACAGCATTTGAGTTAACTCCCGGCATGCCTGCAGTAGCCATGTGGGCCAGAGTGTGCAGAAGCAGATCCGCATTTTTCCGCACAATATTGAAGGCTCGACAACATAGGTCCACAAAATAGTGAAAGTCTGTGGAGGGCTTGTCTCCGCCGTTTATGACATAAGCCATGTCGGAAGTTAGGACGAATGGGGTGCGATCTCTGCGGAAAGAATTATAAGTATAAGTATAATATAATATAAAATACAATTAATTTGAATACCTCTTGAAGTTTCCAAACATCTGAGCATCGCCAAGAAACTTGCCAAAATCAATGTGAAACAAATGACCCGATTTCTTTAACATGATGTTGTCATTGTGCCGATCACAGATGCCTAGCACATACGTGGCCACACTGTATCCAGCACAGGATAGCGTAAAATTTCGCACCGCACTCTGGTACTCGAGAGGACTGGGGTTCTGCTTGCCTAACCACTCGGCAATGGGGCGATCCTTAAAGGAGCCCGTCAGACCACACTCTACTTGTATTTTTCTCAACGTTTCCGCCTCGTTAACCAGCTCAATCATGCCGCTCTTGTATCCCGTAGGCACACAATTAAAGGTGACCATCTTCAGGTCCAATCGTTCGGCCAACCACATTTTGTTCATAATCCTAATTAGCTGTATGGTCAACTGATCCTGCTGCAAGTCATCTCCGCACTGAAAAGGGGTCATAGTCAAATTGACGTCAAATTATACAGATTAGTAGATAAGCACTTACCTTAAAGATTGCCGGTAAAGACTCGGCATCAGGTCCCACGAAGTTGATCTTCAGCGGCAGCGTGTTGGAGTTAAAGTAGCTACAGTTTCGCACACTCACTCCAGTTACCTCCAATTCTGGTCCCAGGGGCAGGCAAGTGGGCTTCTCCAGCAAGTCTTGATGTACCTCGTCCATGCCTGCGGCTAGGCTTTTCTGGCGCATCGACTCCTTAGCTTCTTTGACCGACTCCGCAATAGTGGTAAGTTTCTGTAAATGCAAGACATATAATTAGAAATCAAAAATGTAACATAAATTAATTCTTAATTTTTCTTCAACATTTCAGAAAACTTATTACCTGACACATTCGATGCTGGTACATAAATCGCTGTAGCATTTTCTCTCCGCAAATCGCCATTAAAGCTCGCAGCATCATTTTGTTACGGCGGTAGTAACGAACCTGGGTAACCTGGGACTCGTCATACTCCTGATCCACCATGGCTGTCCCAATGGAGTTGTGAGGATCGTCAGGCAGACTGTGCACAAGCAGCCAATACATGTGATGGGCAAAGCGCGGTGACTCCAGGCACTTGGACAGCAAGAATCGAGCCATGGCCGAGCCTTCGTATGTGTCATGTTTTAAACTTTGCACTAATTGGGGCAGAAAGTCCACGAGCTGGTCGTTGGGCATCCTAGAGATCCACTCCACGGCTTTCTCGCGGACCTTAGCATCCGGATATCGGGGCAGCAGTAACTCCAGCGACTGCAACGGCGAGAGTGGTGCCCAGGAGTGAAGAAGCGCATGCAAATCTATCAAATTGGCGTAATCCCAACTGTGGGCGGCATGAAGAACCTTTGGCAGGGCATTTGGATAGTTCTGCAGGTAGAGTCGTTTCTCCCAGAACACTTCACGTCGCTCTGTGGCTCCCGTGTAGCCCAGCTCTGCGGTGTCCAGCAGCTCTTCTTGAAGATTGGCATCCAGAGAGGCAAAATCGTAGCTGGCGAGAAAAAACAAAGTTTATCAGAACTATTATTAAAATTTTTTATATATGCTATACTAACTGTGGTGCAGGTTTTGGCGCCTCCTGGTGCTCGGGAAACTCTATGCGGCCTCCATACGGAGGTACCTCAATGCTCAGAACGGGGCAAAAGTCGGGTTGCGGATGACAGCCACGCGCCGGCGCTGGACCAAGCATTTTATCCGTCGTTGGGGGCCATAGGGACAGTAAGTAGGGGCCGCAGATCATCACTCGCTTGAAGTCAAACAGCTGGATCGAGCACCAGCCCAGTTCTGTGGTCACCTGACGCCTCTCTCCATTCTGTTCGGCATTGGGTTCGCCTTCGCTGGCCGCCTGTTTGCCATACAAGACGAACGTAAGGCGGGCCTCCCTGGGCAGAGTGCAGATAGGATGCTGATCGAAAGTCAACCAGGCACTGAAGTTAAGACGAGGGAACAGGCCTCCACTTGTATCGTTGGAACAGGTCAGCACATTCGGCTTCGACAGCAGGCGCGTACCATAAACGATTTGAACGCACAGTGAGTAATCGTCGAACTTCCAATTCAGTGGCGGCCTGTGTAGACAGCTTATGCAAACCACAATTGGCTTGGATACGCAGGAAATGGGGATGGGTGCTGTAAGAGTACGCATAAGTTAAGTAAGCAAAGAGAGTCAGTTTCCCATCAGTACTCTTACTTGTTGAGTAATCGGGTGTCTTGACAGAGAATGCCACCCGGAAAACATTCGCGTACAACTCAACCAGCTCTTGCACAGCGTCTCGCAGCTCATTGCACTTGACCTTGATCTGCTCCAACATGGAGCGCGGACGAAGTACAACTTGAGCGTAATCACCGTAGTCACTGACAATCTCTGGGTTACTAGCACCCGTCGAGTACTTCTTTTGCTCCACCTCGCAAATGCGCTTCAGATCGGCAACACATCGTGCAATTTCCATTGTGTCGATTGAACCGAGCAGAGCGCATATCGCCTTCACTGCTTGGACAACTCCGGAGCAGCTCACGACACTACGTCCGGGCACGCCGTCTGCCGCCGATTCCAGCTTATCAATCTCCATCTCTAGCGTTTCAATGAGTATCATCATGTTGTCGTAGGTCACAATTGGCACCACCTCGTTGGGAAGCAGATGCTCTGGCAGCAAGTCCGCATCGTGCTCATCATCCCGCTCTGTTCGCGCAATCGCCTGCATGTTTGCCGCCGTACTGAGGCACAGGCCCAAATGTACGTCCTTCTCCAATTGGAAGCTATTGTGGACGCACTCCAGCTGACTAAGTTTCGAGGTGGGTGCCAGCCACTCCAGGAGACCAATGGGCTGTGCAGAACAAATAATGCAATTTTAAGTTTGCAAACATCATCGACTTACTGTACCCACCTTGACAGCGTAATCTGTGACGGTACCCTTGACCTGTCCCTCCAGCGAGGCTAAGGCTTGTGCCACCACCTGAGCCACAACCGAGTCAACTTTTGGATAAAATTCAAACATTAAAGAGGCATCACAACATTTTAATAACATACTTACTATCACAAGTGAATGTAACTGGCATTCCATACCCCTTCACCTGCTCCTTGGCCATGGAGGCAGCCAGGACGTGCGATTGGAGTGTGTTTAGGGCCGGATGCACAATCACCTTGATGCTGGTGTCCATCATGTAGTGGTAATTAAACTCGGCGGCCACAACGTGGCCCACATTGGTGGGCGCATCGTCGTGTGGATAACGCGACCTGACCTCTTTAACCATATGGTAAAACTCTAGAAGTTCAGGATCATCAGTGCGCTGGTCGCTGATCAATTCGTACAGGCGTGTACAAGTTTTCCGGCGGTCCAGCACCACACTGGCCGGAATGCTGGAGGTGTAGCTGTCCGTCAGAACAGTAGACTGAGGAGGCTTGGAGACTGGCATGGATGCCTGATTCGCTTCATAGCTCTGCTGGTTCCTGGGTGGCAACGGTGGAGGAGGCGAGATACTGCCAGATCCGTTCTCCGACAGCTTTAAACTCTCCTCCGGCGGCACATCGCCATAGTACGATGTGGATGTAGATGGCTGGCTGAGAAAGTCTTGGCGCCAACCGATCAGACCGACATTCGGACTAACGGTGGCCGCAGTTTTGTCCCACCTGTTGACTGCCTCATACATGGGATCGGAATATTGGGTTCCTGCATCTCCGCTGTACAGAAAGTCAAAGGGATCGTATTCCGCATAGTAGGAAGTGCTGTCGGAGGCGCTGTCGTTGCCTGCAAGTAGTGAGTGCATGATCAGTTCCGGTTTGAATCCAGTTCCCACTTAGAATATCGCCAGTAGTTATGCAAATATGCTCGAGAGCCGAGGCCTACTACTGCGAGAATCCGGGCACATCACATCGTGTGGCCAAAAATAAATGAGACGGCCCCTAAAGTCGCAGCAATGCGATGTGGATCGGTTGGACTAGCACCACTGGCAATGCGAGAACGCCTCGCAAATCTACGCTAACAAATCCGATGCGAGTGCCATCGCTAAAAGCTAATTGTGATTGCTGTCATTCGTCGCCCACGCTCACCCAGTACAGTGGAACCAATACCATTCGATATTTGTTTGAAGAAATGGGCGCAAATCAAAAGTACAAAAAGAATAAGATAACAAGAACCCATGAAATATTTTTACTCATATTTATGGCTTGCTTTATGTATTTAGATTAATTTTAAATCTTTGATAAGTAGAAATGACCCACTGTACCTAAGTTTGTATTTTTAAATCGCTTTGTTTATATTCATTCTAAATCTGTCGCCTCTGGTGCCCATACATCTGTTTCATTTGCCACAAAAGGGAAAGCTATTTGACTAAAGACCTCGTAATTTTAAAAACCCTTGCCAGTAAAAGAAGGAACAGCAATGGTGTGCATGCAAGTAATTAGACAAATGTGCAACGACTTAAATGCAAACAATAGTAGAGAGTTAGTTAGTTTTCCAATCTCCCCAGAATGTCATAAATAAATACATACATATGCTTGAAAAGCTTATCAAATCTACTGTCAATTATTATTTAGGAGAGCGTGAATGTGCATTTTAAAACTTGTTATGGGAAATAGAAGCAAGCGGCTAAACGAATAATAAAACAACAACAGACTGCAATTTGTTTAAGAAATTATTTATTTGTTCTCTCACAATGGTACACGATAGAATTAAACATATGTATGTATTTATTTTTGTATAAAAGTGTATTAATGGATATATGTAGCAGCAAATCACAATGTGTTCATTTCGTAATACATGGTTATAAAAAAGAAGAGACTAAATCTTCTCATTTCATCACTTTTCAGTTAAATGACAGTAAAATTCTTTTAAATTTGGAAGTTTTCAATACCCTCTAAGCGTTATTGTTGCGGGAATATACATAAAAACCAATTCCAAACATTGTGAACTAGTTTTATATGATATATTAGACATCGATCTACGTGTATATGCTGAATTCAAAATTATTCCGGCAATTGCGGAAGGCACAAATTTCGATATGAGGGCACATATATATATTTTACATTAGTAATTTCGTGTAAGTAGATGGTTCTAAGTTAGTGCTGTTATAGACAGTAATCTGTCTTTGCCTCCGAAACGAACCAAACTGACCCAAAAACCCTTTAGATGGTGTTGTTGTTGTGGGTGTAAAGTAGTTGTTTTTTTGCATTTTTGGTAGTAGTAGTACTGATAGTAGTAGAGGACAATTAATATGGATTACTTTTTCGACACTGCAATATAGAGAAACGAAAACATTCAGTTTAATTTTTAACTAATGGCGAGCGACAACTTGCTACGGAAAGTTTAAAAATTATCTGGGATATCTAGTCAGACATAATAGTCTTTCAAAACAAATAATGGGTAATAACTTTTAAAAGTACGCGAAAATATTGATTCAATTAGTTTATATTAGTTTATAATTCAACTGACCAAGTCAATGTTATTAGGCCAATCATTTTTATTTGCAGCTTAAATAAATGCTCTGGCATAGAATCGCAACACACGAGTCTTAGACTGTATTTCAAGTTTAGTTTACGGTGCGAAAAATGTATTGGGATTTCAACGGGGACCGGGAGCTACACGTTAATTACAACATTGAGGTTGCTTACCAGTATTGTCGTTTAGCAGGGGATCGAAAGCCTCCAGCACACTCACACGGGAGCTGCAATGCAGGAAGTATGAACGTTAAAAAAACAAACTAATCATTTTTGAACGTTAGTGGATACATACTAGTCCTCGTGGTTGAGGTCTATCAAATCGTTACCCCTGCGTGGGCCGGAGGAATGACCATTGTTTCCGGTGTGGCTAATGGAGCTCACACTGCCGGACGACGGCACTTGGCGACGCGCCTGGAAGGCTACTCCGTTGGACTCCACGGCGGAGGAAGTGGAATGGTTGGACGGTTGGCTGTGATGACTTGTTGTCGGTGCTGCAGGAGCTGGAGCTGGTTGCGATTGGGGTCGCCGCAAATCCATGTGCGTATAAGCACCTCCAAAACCATATCCCTGTGCGGGATACTGCGGCGGCATAAATGCAGCCGATCCGGGGACTATGGGAGCCGTGTATGGTGTAACCACAGCTCCGGGATAGTACAAATAGGCGTTTTGTTGCGGCACAGGGGCCACGGCCATTTGAGCGGGCATGCTGTACAGCCGCTGGAGCTCTTCGCTGTTCAGTGGCCTCTGTTGCTGGGCAGCTGGTTGGTAGGGCACCAACTGCAGGTCACCGTAAGCCGGCCCACCCACAACTCCTCCTGCCACCATGCCGTACGGTGGCGGTTGCACAGCACTTGGACGTTGCTGGTGAGGTGGATAACCGTATTGAGGAGGAATCGAAGCAGCTGGACCCATAGGCACCAGAGCTGACTGCGGATTGATCGGCTGCATCCGCTGCAGATCCTCGATAAGTTTGCCAAAGGGGCTGCTACTCTCGGGCTGCTTGCTGGTAGGACTTGCGAAGCAGATCAAATCGTTATCCGTCCCCTGGGCCGGCGGAGTGCGCGATCGTTCCGCATTTCCCGGACTGATGACCACCGGATGAACCTCCGAGTGCCGTCGTGGTTGATTCACGCTCTGACTACGATGCGCCGCCTGGTAATCTCGGCTAGCAAGGGAGGAGCTTTGCTGATATCCGGAGCCGTACTTCTTGTTTCGCCTGTAGTCATCGAGGGCATGCTGCTCCAGACTCAGGGCGGTCGCCTTGGCCAGGTCATCCTGGAACTGCTTGTCGTAGTCGATCTGTGCTTGGTTTGACATTATCCCTTCGTCCGGAAGCGTCCGTTGAGCTGCGGATTGTGACCAGAACAATATGTGAGCGATTTCCAAATTTTGTTAAAATTATTTTCGTATTTTCTCTTTCAATGCCTATTTGTTGTTCCCGTGGTGAACAAAGGTGTTTGCCTTTTCGGCTCGCTTATCTCTGCGATAACGAACAGGCGGTGATAAAAGTGATTATGCAGTGTAAATGGCAATGGCACTAAATGAGTACCTGGACGAAGAACAGGTGAGATACCATTCTACGGGGGGAACACCACTTGCCAGAATGTGGGGGTGCCTATCGGTAACTTTTAAGTGTTCCAAAAGAAGATTGGCGAATGATAATGAGCAGTCATCAGCGGGCACCGATGATTCAGAAAATAATAAAAAAGAGATTGATCGCTTTAATAATCAAACTTTTAACTAATAACAGGTAAAAGCTTTCTTATGGATTTCTTATTGCAAGGAAAGGAAATTATTAGAAATAACGTCATATCATCTTGCAATAGAAATGTCCTAAGAGCACTAAGTAAGTACGATATTAACTACGATAAGCAACATTTCCATATTCAATGCAGATATCAGCAACATATAGACACTTTTAGTATGTGGTAAATACTTGTATATGCACTTTGCACATAGAAACCAAATCCAAGCGCTCCAAATTTGCGATTGCGATACAGCAGAGTGGCGCAAAACGGCGCAATTGTAAATAAATAAATATATACAAACAATAGCGGCGGCATCAATTTGCGTGAGTGAATGCTGCGAGTACTGATTGCCCCACATTGTATATAATATATATGCATAAACATAGATATATATGTCTGCAAGAAAGCATTTTGATTTTTTCCCATTGAAGCCATTCTCGTATGCAGATAGGAAACAGCTGTTCAATGTAAACACACCCACAAAAGTAATAGTGTGTGCGTGTTGGTCCGTGCCGCGAACGGAGACGGAATGCATGATAAGAAAATGCGAACCGGCTAGGAAGCGAGAAAGAGAGAGCTAGGGGAGAGAAAGAGAGAGGTCTTCTTGCGGCATAGGTTAAGGTAAATCAATAGATTGAGACAAAATATAAATACACTATTCATAAACAATAAATGAACACAATTGAATGCCAATTTATTCCAGAGAACGTGAGAGTGAAATTTGAAAACAGCGAATTTCGGTGTAAGGGCGAAAGCAAATGATAATGGAGATAGTCATTAATATGCAGACTTGACTTCTGCTTTGTGATTCTCATTCGCATATTGCCAACTTACTCGCTTTTTGAGGTGTCACCTCCGCTGCTTTTTTCTTTTTGGTTTTCCCTTGACGGGGCTATGAGCTTAGACCATCCGGTAAAGAGATTTTTACTTTTGTCCCTTGGTTGTTGTAATAATCGCCGAATAACAATTGGTTTTAACTTTGCGAATGATTTTTTGTTTTTATGAGAGTTGTTTTATCCTCCTACACACCTAGACCTACACACACATGCAAAACGAACATACACGTAAACACGAACAGAAAACAGTGACAAAAAACGGAATAGGCGCAACGCCGAAATACTGAACAAAACGTTATTTTCTTAGATATTCTTGCACTATCACATATTATGTACAAATCGGTTAATTTACAACAAAAAACAATTTTCTTGTGCGCAAGAACTTCACACACGAACAGCACGAAATAACGCAAAACGGAATGCAACAAGCAGTAGTGATGGTACACGATCCGATATTTTTTCGGCAACCATCGATCAACGCCTTATCGAACAGATGTTTGAAAATTGGCTAATCAATTAGCCGGGTTTCAAATTTAAATCAATTCAAATTTATTTAGTTTATAACGCATAAGCAAAAACATCTATTTGAGTTTTGACCGTTGCAATAATTTAAAAACCAACTCTCAGATTCATGGTTTAATTTGAATGACATTTAAAAATTAAGTAAGTCATTTATTTGATTGCTATTACAAAAGCCCTTTCATTGGGCTTTACAAAAATGTTATTTATAGTGCGCCAAAAATGTTTCGTCCAGGGTCCAGGCCGTGATCCATGGCCACCTTGGAGTCGTCGTCCAGCCCACCAGCACCGTAGTCGGGATCGTCGAGGGAACTACTGGGCGGCGCGTTGTACATCCTGCGGTAGGAGGCTTCGATGTTCTCGTCCAGCATGCGGTCCACAATGTCACTCTGGACCTGTCCCGGTTCTTGGGACATTTTAAGTAGGAGCTCCGCATGACTGGTCGTCATTTGGGGCAGTTGAAGATCGGTGGCTGCTGGAGGATTTCCATTTGACCTTCGCTGGGCGATTTCTGCCGATTCCGCACCCATTTTGCAGATGGCACATCTGCTGCGAAGAATTTGCTTCTTCAGATTGACCAGTGCAATACGATCCTGCGCCACCAGCATTCGTTCGTGGGCCAGCTGGGCTTCCTTTTCGCCGAATTCCTGGCCCCGCTTGGCCATTATCTTAAGCTTGGCCTGGAGCAGCTGGTCCGCCTCCCGAGCCTTCTGCTCGGCCAAGTGTTGGCGACTGGTGGCCAGGCGATAGGCGCCGGTGGCTTGGCCCAGTTCGTCCTCCTTGAGATTCAGGGCGTTCTCTTTGTCCAGAAGAAGGCGCTTGCGCTGCTCCATATCGCGTTGCAGCTTGTGGCAGCGATCCCGCTCCTCATCCGCTCGCCGAATGGCTTCGCGGGCCACCTGCAGCTGGGCCTCTAGCTCGCGGCGATCCCTGTCTGGGTCACCGTGCTCATTGAGCTGTTGTTTTAGTTCCATCTGCTGGCGTTCCACTGTTAGTTGATTGCGCTCCTGCTGGAGATCGCGATGCAGTCGTTCCATCTCCGCAAGCTGCAGGGATTTAAGATCCTCCACACGCTTCTCATCCCGCTGCATTTGCTCGCGATGGAATTCCTTTTCGCGCTCGAAAGCCTTGCGCTCCGCTTCCAAGCTGGACATTCGCTGACGGAGCTGCCAGTTCTCCTCGGCGGAGTCCTTGGACAGACGGCCCAGCTGCAGCTCCAAGGTGCTTACCAGCTCCATCAGGAGGCGCTTCTCGTCGTCGGCCGTCTCCTCGTTCATCTTTAAACGCCTCTCCTGGTCGGCCAGGCGACGTTCGCGCGCCTCTAACTGCCGCTCCTTTTCCTGGTTATCACTCATTCCGTCGCGAAGTTCTTGAAGATTGCTGGAGGCCATACGAAGTGTCTCCAGATAATTTCCATGATCCTGCACCGCCGACAACTCCACCAATTTAGCCTGACGAATACCCTCGAGGTCCAGCTCGTGGGATTGACGCAACTTACGCACCTCATCCTCATGATCCTGCCGCAGGTTAGAGATCTGCTCCACGTAGTCCTCCTTCTGCTTCTCCAGCTTTTCAACGTAGTACTGCCGTAACTCGCTGTTCTCGTCCTTGAGTCGTTTCTCTACAACGGACAAGTGCTCCTCCAGCACCTTAATTTGCTTTCTGGAATAAAAGGATACGCATTTATTTAAAAAAAGGCCGCCTTTTTTTACCCCTACCTTTAAAGTTAAAGGGTATCTTTTGGGAATAAGACTTCGAAGAAATACCTGTGTCTTGTTAAAACTTACTTATATGAGGAATCGATCATTTCGATCTCCTGCTCATAGTTGACCTTCATGTTGGCCACCAGCTCATCGAGCCGCTGTTTCTCCAGCAGATTGCGCTTGGCATCCATTTCGAGCAGCAGCAAACGCTCCTGTTCCTGACTGGCCGCCCTGTTGGGCTCCTTCGTTTCCGGTTCCGGTTTCTCCATGGCCGGGAGTGCGTTAACCACTTCCTGGACATGCACAGGCTGCGACATCATCAGCTGAAGGTGCATGTTGATCCGATCTTGCTGCCCTTTTATGTGCTCTTCCATTTGCTGCTGTCGCTGCAGTTGCTGTTGGATTAATGCTTGGAATTTTCTATCCTGATCTTCTTGGCGACGTTGCATCTCCAATAAGGTTCTCTCTTGGCTCTTCATTTGAGCGGCAATCACCAATTGAGCCTCCTGCTGCTGCAAGGCATTGAATTTGTGGTTGCTTTCCAGGTTGAGATTGCTCAGCATGAGGATATTTTGGGTGGCGGCAGTGACCGCTGATGGAGCGGGAACGACGGGCATTTCTGCCTCCTGCTCCAAATCGTTCTCATCGGAGTCGGGAAGGCGCAGAATGTCGGCTGTACTCTTTGAAGGACTTCCACTTAAGGGCTGCGCTTTGGGGGTCTGCGCCTTCGGCGTATTAGGTCGTTGATCCGGCTCCGGCTCCTGCTCCAGACCCAGCCAATCCGCAGTGGTTCCCCGTTTTCTGGAAACGGGAGTGGACATTCCTGACACTGTGGCATTTGTATCCCTGCCAAAAAGACCCAGCGGATCAGCATTCATATTAATGGTGGCCGATTGCGCCGAGCTTCTTCTGCCAGTGGAAGTCTTGGGCCTCGCCTGCGAGTTATCCGTGGTGGTGTCCGTGGATTGGCGGGACATTGATGGTTTGCTCGTGGCCGGACGTTTGACGGCATCTCCCGCCAGAATATCATCGAAGATGTTCTTCTTGGGCTCTGCGTTGCTGGTCAGCAGATCATCGAAAAGGCTTCTCTTGGCGCCGCCACTCTTGGGTCGTTTGGGATCGAAGCCCAAGTCATCATCCTCGACAAGATCGTCGTCCAGTGAGATAGAGGGCTTCTGCTTTACAATTCTCGGCGTGCTGGTGGCATTGGGGGCTTTCCTGGCACCCGTACCCTGGCCCTGCACATCGGCCTCCGTCTCCTCCTGGATCCCAAACAAATCCTCCAGTTTTCCCTTCGGCTTCGCAAGTTTTGCTGCTTTCTTGTGACCCACACCCGCTGGCGTATCAAAAAAGTTGTCATTATCCAGGCTATTATCGCTGAGCAGTTCTGCAAGTGGATCGTCGTTGAAATTCATGATGGTTTATAACTAAAACTAAAAAGTAAGTGACTATTAATATGAAAACGATACGGTTGCCTAGTAACGAATATTGTAGATATTAACAGCAACGCAAATAATCGAACAGGATAAAGTTACATTTAATCTTTACTAGGAGAATATCGTATAAAAATGTTTTGACATTACAAAAGTTAGGCATTTTTTAAGTACGTTTAATTTCAAGTCTTAACTATTTACTTTTTAAGTAGAGATTATAACATTTTTGATGGCATTTTACATCTTAATAATATCTTAAAATAAAACTATAATCAAACTAGCTTCACATTTTTCTTTGATATCATATTAAATTGTTATATTTTTATTAAACTTTTTTTTTTCATTAACGATGTTTTTTAAAAATAAGAGTTCGAGTAATCGCTGGTATATTTCGAAAAGTGGAGTGCGGTCACACTGCCGCAGCGATTGTTTTGATTTGTGTTAAAAATGAGCAATGTTTATATCCAGGAACCCCCCACATCGGGAAAGGTCCTTCTTAAGACCACTGTGGGCGACATAGATATCGAGTTGTGGGCACGGGAGTGTCCGAAGGCGTGCCGCAACTTCGTGCAACTCTGCCTAGAGGGCTACTACAAGAACACCGAATTCCACCGGCTGGTGAAGGGCTTCATTGTCCAGGGAGGCGATCCAAGTGGCGACGGCACCGGCGGCGAGTCCATATACGGGCAGCCCTTTAAAGATGAGTTTCACTCCCGACTGCGGTACACGCGTCGTGGCCTTGTGGGAATGGCAAACTCTGGAAAGGATGACAACGGCTCCCAGTTCTTCTTTACATTCGCTCCGACGCCGGAACTGCAGAGTAAGAACACGCTCTTCGGGAAGATCACCGGCGACACCATCTACAACATGCTCAAGTTGGAGGAGGGCATTGTTGATCACCAGGAACGACCGTTGCACGCCCATCGCATCGTTTCCACAGAGGTCCTTTCTAACCCATTCGATGACATTGTTCCTCGCGTTCTGGCCCAACCATCCACTAAGAGCAAAAAGAGCAAGAAGGAGCGACAAGGAGTCAAGTAAGATTGCACTTGATTGATCCACTTGATTAATATTTTTATTATTGGCGTATTTTTCCATTATTATATTTACGCCTTAATGAGCGGAACCAAATTGTTAACATACTACTAAGTGAAAAAATTGAATGTTTGCCTTGTAAACTGTATAACAATGCGGCGTATCTGCAACGTATTGATTTATTTACCATACATTAGATGCATTGCTAACGCTTTAATATAATCCACAGAAACTTCGGCCTGCTCTCCTTTGGCGAAGAAGCCGAAGGTGATGAGGAGGAGACCAACGTTTATGTTAAACAGAACGCCGGTAAGGCGAAATCCCTGCACGACGTCACGGATGATCCCAAACTGAGCAAGGAGCCCATTCGTGTACCCAAATTAGAAGCGGCCAAAATCGAGGAGCACTTGTCCGACGATTGCCCTGAGGATAGTGTCAAAGAAAAACCGTCCACTGCTAGTTCGGATCTCATCAAAATGAAATTGTCTAAGAGTTCAAAGAGTGGAGCAGACAAGAAAGCTCAGCCCGTTGAGGATAAGACTGATTCTGGTGACGACGAAGATGTTTTGTTGACACGAGAGGAGGAACAAAGTCGGAAAGTCTCGGAGGAAAAGTGAGCTTAAATATGATTTATTCTGGTCAAGCCATTTAATTTATGTAATTTAGATCCAAGATCCGTGAGGAAATCGCTTCTCTTAAAAAGCAGTATCAAATGGATAAGCAAAGCAAAGACAAGTTACTTAATGGACAAGAGAAAGCAGCAAAATCCTCTGATATCAAGGGGTCTAGCGAAAACCATTACATTAACGATTTTATAGAGTCTAAGGAGAAGTACACCGCCAAAGTAAAGCTTCAACCCAAAGGACAGTCAAGGTGGGTTATATTTTATTTCTAAACAGCTTGTAAAAATTTTTAATTTTTAGGGAGGCATTTACACTAAGCTTACTCTCCAAATTCCGAACAAAATTGGACAACTTAAAGCAAAAGTCCAGCTCCGAGGATGGCGAATCGGAACCGAAGGATATTGACGATCGCGCAGTAGAACAGGAAATAATCGGCGACGATTGGTTGTCGCACACCTTGAACTTTAACAGTACGGCTCCAGTCCTGGCTAAGGATGCCAATAAAAAGGGTGACGATTGGTACGATGCCTACGATCCACGAAATCCCCTAAATAAACGTAAACGGGGCGAAACTGGCTCTAGCAAATCAAGTTCGGGAAAATCGAAAAGCAGTAAACGTGACTTGTAAAACAAAAAAACACAAAAATAAACAAATGTTTTAACCTATTTTGTTGTATTTGTACTCACCAAAATTACTTTTAGCCAAACTGGTTGATAAATTAGTGCTTTTTTACTAACTACATTAATGTACAATTACTTAAACAAATTTATATTTAAACATTTATCTACCATTTCGAATTGCGCGGTATTTAATTGGTAGTACCGTACTTTCCAGTGGGTCGCTCCTTTTGGTGGGGCAGAGTTGGTAGGCCTGGGCACACTGCTCGTTTGAGCCAGACAAAGTTAACCGCAGCTGAGACAAAAAAGCGAATTCAAGGTGAAGTAATTGGCTTGAAAATAACAGGTAATAGCAGTTGATTGCCAAATCGGTTTGCCCGTTTGCTGAAGTGCCTGAATAGCTTCAAACTGTGCGTGCAAATCGGGCACAGAAGTGCCGAAGATAGAAGGTTGCGTCAGGAGGAAATTATTGATTTTATTCGTCATTTGTTTTCGGTCGCCACAGCTACTCGACTTTTTTTTGAGGGGGAGCTGCCTGAGTCACCGCACACAAAAGAGCACAGCAGCACATACCACGGACTTTGTGGATCTCCGGATATTTGGAGATGAGTGCCAAGAGCAGGAGACCCGGAACCGGCGGCAGCCAGACGCCCAACGAGTGCGTCCAAGTGGTGGTGCGATGCAGGCCCATGAGCAACAGAGAACGCTCGGAAAGATCGCCGGAGGTGGTCAACGTGTATCCGAATAGGGGCGTTGTGGAGCTGCAGAATGTGGTCGATGGCAACAAGGAGCAGCGCAAGGTTTTCACCTACGATGCCGCCTATGATGCGAGTGCAACGCAGACGACGCTCTACCATGAGGTGGTCTTTCCGCTGGTCAGTTCCGTTTTAGAGGGATTCAATGGATGTATATTTGCATATGGACAAACGGGCACGGGCAAAACGTTCACCATGGAGGGAGTGCGCGGAAATGACGAACTGATGGGCATCATACCGCGCACCTTCGAACAGATCTGGCTGCACATCAATCGCACCGAAAATTTCCAGTTTCTGGTCGATGTATCCTATCTGGAGATCTATATGGAGGAGCTGCGCGATCTGCTGAAGCCCAACTCCAAGCACTTGGAGGTGCGGGAACGGGGATCGGGCGTTTATGTGCCCAATCTGCACGCCATTAACTGCAAGAGTGTCGAAGACATGATCAAAGTGATGCAGGTGGGCAATAAAAACCGCACCGTGGGATTCACCAACATGAATGAGCATAGTTCCAGGTAAGTGTCTAGCGTTAACAAAAGAGATTTCGAGACTTTAGATAATCCATTAATGTACTTACAGATCCCACGCCATTTTCATGATCAAAATCGAGATGTGCGATACGGAAACCAACACCATCAAAGTGGGCAAACTGAATCTCATCGATCTGGCGGGCAGCGAGCGGCAGTCCAAGACAGGAGCATCAGCGGAGCGCCTAAAGGAAGCCAGCAAGATTAACCTGGCACTTTCTTCGCTGGGCAACGTGATCTCCGCCCTGGCCGAAAGTTCGCCACACGTTCCGTATCGCGACTCAAAGCTGACCCGATTGTTGCAGGATTCGCTGGGTGGCAATTCCAAGACCATTATGATTGCCAACATTGGACCATCCAACTACAATTATAACGAAACGCTGACCACACTGCGGTACGCCTCACGAGCCAAGTCCATCCAGAATCAGCCGATCAAGAATGAGGATCCACAGGACGCCAAGTTGAAGGAGTACCAAGAGGAAATCGAGCGACTCAAGCGGCTGATAGGTCCGCAACAGCAGCAACGCACTGAAAAGCAGGTCACGGCCAAGAAGCAGCGCGTTAAGAAGCCCAAAAAGGAGCCCGTATCTAAGGAGATGTCGGACTCTCTGCAGATTTCAACGATTGAGCAGCCGGCGGAGGATGACAGCGATGCAGAGGGTGCGGAGTCCGAGTCGGATAAGGAAAACGAGGCCGAGGTGGCCAAGTCCAACGAGGAACTGGAACGGGAGCGCGTTGAGAACACAAAACTGGCGGCCAAATTGGCAGAATTAGAGGGTCAACTTGTTCGCGGCGGAAAAAACCTGCTGGACACGTACAGTGAGCGCCAGATTGAGCTGGAGAAGAAGCTGGTGGAAATCGCTGAGCGCAAGAAGCGCGAAATTGAGATCCAGCAGCAGCTTGAACTGCAGGAAGAGACCACTCTGGAAATTCGCGAACGGAACGTTTCACTTGAACAAGAGGTGGAGCTTAAAAAGCGCAAGCTCTCGAAGTGCTACGCGAAATATTTGGCTCTCCAGCAGGAACTCAACGATTGCAAGTCCGATCACAATCAGGACCTTAGGGAACTCGAGATGGCGCAGAACGAGCTGGTAAAGGAACTAAAACGCCAGCTCTTAATCATCGACAACTTTGTGCCCATCGAGGTAAAGCAGCGCCTGTACACGCAGGCCAAGTATGATGAGGAGCAGGAGGAATGGAAATTTTCCTCGATGTCGCTGCCCACGCCTCCTGGTGGTGATGGCAAGTTCAGCAGCAAGCGACCGGTGTCGCATCCTCAGCGCAGAAGGCCCACCTCCGAGTACGCACTGCAGGAAGCCAAATCGAATTCACCGAGCTCTCTACGCTTCAAGAGCGAGAACATCGTGAACTACGAGCTGGAGATGCCGTGTCGCACCACCCAGGAGTACCGTACGCCCAAGGTGTCCGCCTCGCTTCAGGCGGTGCTCGCCCAAGCCATGCAAACGGGCGGAGATGATATCGACATCGTGGATTCGCACACAAACTCACTGCGCAGCCGTCTAGAGAACATTATTAATGCGAATGCCAATGGAGGAGCTGGTCCTGGTGCTGGCGCTGTTGTGGGTAGCTCCATTCCCAATGCTCGCAACATTAAGTCGAGCCGGGGGCTGCCAAGTGCCGCCTCAAATCTGGACTCGAACCGCCGTCCGCCCACGGGCCGTCTGCCGGCAAAGAAGCCAGCTTCGGCGTATCCCAAAGCACGCGGCCTGGTCAACAAATAATCACAAACGATTTTAATCGAATTGAATTGCATCTAACCATTATCGTGCAAACACAACACTAACCAAAGTATTTCATAGTCATCGCAATACGTACACCTCGGTACTCTTAGCCCAATCTACTCACATTTCACGCTTTGTAAAAGTTTCCTTTTCGTTTGAGCCATCTCAAGCACTGGCACTAGAACTATGAAGACTTAATGCCATATGCTTTGAGTGACTTGGCCAGCCGACCCCACACTTCCTTAATTATTTTTATGTTTATTTGTTACTCGAATTGTATAATTGTTATTGATTTAATTGCGAACATACGTAAGTTTTGTGCTCGAATAAGTGCAATACTTCTTTTATCGTGCAATCTAAGCTTAAGTTCAAACCAACTGCAACAGTCTATTATTTACTTAGTAAATGATTTTTAGTTAATACTATGTACCAAATAAAGCAACTCCGTAAACACAAGAAAAAGAATCTATTTTTGGGAATTGGAAAACTATTAAAATGTATAAAAACCTTTACTTCCCTTTTAAGCGTATTCCAAATGTGATGGGTGAGTTTATAGATAAATGCAGTTTCGTTTAATATAAATGCAATATTAAATACTGGACGCAGATTGATTTACATTTTTACTGAATTACTTTCAGAGAGCGACCGACTTCAATGAATGCATTAATGGCCCGATCGATTTCAGCTTCCGTGTGGGCAGCGGAGATTTGAACACGGATACGTGCCTTTCCTTGGGGAACCACCGGATAGCTGAATCCGATAACGTAGATGCCTCGCGCTGAAAATAATGATTGGTTTAATATAGAATAGATGAATGGATTATTCAGTTTTCAACTCACTTAGCATCTCATCGGCGAACTTAGAGGCCAGTCGAGCGTCGCCCAGCATAACAGGGCAGATGGGATGGTTCTCGCCGGCAATGGTGAATCCAGCCTTGGTCATGGCCTGCCTAAAGCGCTGCGTGTTGCTCTGGACGCGCTGGGTCAGCTCGCTGGATTGGAGGAGCATGTCCATCACCTTGAGGCCAACGGCCACCACGGCTGGCGGCAGAGTGTTGGAGAACAGATACGGCCGGGATTTCTGGCGCAGGAACGAGATTAGCTCGGCGGGTCCCGTGGTGTATCCACCGGAAGCTCCACCCAGTGCCTTGCCCAGGGTCGAATTTATGATGTCCACCTCACCCATGACATTGTCGTACTCCTCGGTACCACGTCCGGTGGCGCCAAAGAAGCCCGTAGCATGGCACTCGTCCACGAAGACCAGGGCATTGTATTTCTTGGCCAGCTCAACGATGCGGGCCAGTGGTGCGATGTTTCCATCCATGGAAAACACACCATCGGTTGCGATCAGCTTGAGCCGAGCATCGCTTGCCTTCAGCTGCTCCTCCAAGTTACCCAAGTCCCGGTGCTTGTAGCGTTGTTTCTTGGCCTTGCACAAACGGATACCGTCGATGATCGAAGCGTGGTTTAGTTCGTCGGAGAACACCGCATCCTCCGGCGTGAGGATGGCCTCAAAGATGCCGGCATTGGCGTCAAAGCAGGAGGCATACAGAATGGTATCCTCGCGTCCGTGGAACTGGGCTATCTTCTTTTCCAGCTGCTTGTGTATATCCTGCGTACCGCAAATGAATCGCACTGAGCTCAGACCAGCGCCATACTGCTCCAGCAGCTTCTGGCTATGCTCCACGATCTCCGGATTGTTCTGGGTGTCAAAGGAAGCCAGTAGGTGGACATCAGTAGGATCCTATTCAGATTACTTACCGCCAGTCCCAGATAGTTGTTGGCGCAAAAGTTGAGTATCTTTTTATCGCTGCCCTGCACTGTTATCTGAGTGCTCTGCGAAGATGTGATGATTCGCTCCGCCTTGAAGGTGCCCGCCTCCTTAATCCCGGCCAGCTGGCTGCCCAAGATCTCCCTCAATTGAGCCTGAGCCGCTGCGCTGTAGTGGCGCCCACCCACTGAAATATATAATCCTATTTATTTGGCTAAATGCAAAGAGCTAAAAACCCCTTAAAAATACATAACAGAATAAGTGATATTTTTAAGATACAATTCTATATGCATTCAAAGAGAATTTTTCAATTACTTACACTATAATCGTGCCTTTTTAAAAATATATTAAATATAAGAAATATTCAGGGTGTGTAGAAATAGAAATGCACATGTGGAAATATTTCTTATTTTTTTGGTTATCTATAAATCGGTTTCTAAGGGCTAAATATGAATGCTTTATTTGTTAATAATATTTAGAAATAACCATATGGAATGACACTAGCTATATACGCAATACTGGCTTACCTCCGCGAAAGAGCAGCGATTTTGAGAAAATAGACATGTTGCCACTGATTTTTCCTATAGATTTCTATTCGCGAATATGTATTTCTGGCTGGCTGGTGTCCAGATCCGTTCGACGACTCGCTCTTGACTAAAAAATAAAGCAACCAGCCGACGTGGACACACTAGTTTCCATCTAGTCTTCCTAGTTGGGGGCTCGAACTGCAAGCAGCTGATTTTTGTTGTTCACTTATAAATAGTAAATGTGTATGTCTACATATTATGTATGCCGCCCTCACTGGCAAATACGTACCGGCTGTCTTTCATTTAACTAAATTGATTTAATTCACTTTCACTCTGGTTGTCATGGCGGCCATTTAAGTAGCATAAACAGAATGAGATACTTGGGCACAAATGTATCTGAAATTGCAAATTGCTGCGAAGGTCATAAGTTGTGATTAAATTTAAGTCGAATCCAATTCAAAGATTATCTGCTGAAAGTGAGCGAAGCTGATAGTGCAATCTTTTAAAAATGCACTTAACAAATTATATATAAAAAAAACCTATAATAGTTTAATACTTTCTTAGTATAACAAATTATTGATGTTATTTTTAAATTCTAGAGCAAACAATCCTTGAAGTATTATAAAGTATTTAAAGTAAATTTACCAATTAAATGCAAATTTGGTGACGAGCTTCCCTAGGAAGTGCATATGCACTTATAATAACATAAAATTCTAATTTAATAATATTATAATATCTTCAAATATATAATAAATAATTCGAAATAAAATAGAGAAGACATTAGGTTCTCCCGAGATTTGAACTAATTTAATATTATAATATCTTCCAATATATAATAAATAATTCAAAATAAAATAGAGAAGATACTAGGTTCTACCGAGATTTGAACTCGGATCGCTGGATTCAAAGTCCAGAGTGCTAACCATTACACCATAGAACCTCTAAAAATACCCCGTCAAAATAGGCTTATAAAAACTTAGAATAAAAATTTAGAAACAAAATTGTTTAAAATCGTTTGTTATCAGTTTAATGTAATCTGAAACGGGCTAGGGTCAATATAATTAGAATCGAAGCAATGAAGTGTCAGCAATGCGTTGATACACGTTTGGTTAATGAAACAGATTAAATAAGTACATATATTTGAATTTATTTTCTTGAATAGTGTTTTATTCACAAGCACAGCAGTAATACTTCGGTGATTACATTTATTGAAATAAATTACTTGGAACCTGTTTACCAGGTTAGTAAAGTATCTGAAAGACTTTAGCCAATTTCGATTATATCCATTTTAAATCCTAATCCATCGAAGTTTTGACTTTTTTTAGCCACTATAATAATGTTATTTTTGGCTATGGTAAGCATATCTGGAATTCTCGATCCACACAATGTTTTCACGAGACTTTGGTCGTCAACAACGTTGTCATAAAATCGCACATTGTCCAGATCGCAATTGGTCTCCGAGCCCATGTTGAATTCTACGAGGCACACAATTATAGTAGTACTCAAATATAAATCAATGAACTATGAATTATCTAACCTGGAAAGGCGAATCGCAGACTGGCGCCAGGTGGTACGGATATTTTCCAGGTGCAGAGTGAGCTGTTCCGGCCCTCGTAGGAGGGATTCTCCAGATAACTGCCCACCGATCCACCAACCGCCAGATCACCACCACATCCGCTGGGAAACTGGTTGCTGGTGGAGTAGTAGAACAACTTGAGGGAGGATACTCTGCGGCTTTCGAGCCGCATCTCGTTGGTAGATGTAATCCTAGCTTTGGTTTCCCATTGAATGTCCGAAGTGGTGAAAATGGTCTTGTTTGATTGCAGATCGGTTACCTGTGCGAATATGAAGTGTATTCATCATTATTTGATTTAAAGTAGTAAAAACTGCAAGCTTACCACGAAAGAGTTATTATCGAAACTCTCGAACAGCACAGTCATTACGTAGAGCGTTATGCTGTAACCCTTTGGAACTCGGATATAATCCGTGCAGTTGGATAGAGAGTTGGCTTCAATCACCTGACTCAGCGCCGTGAAGTTTCGATTGCACTCTGTAAGCCAAATATTTGAATTCGCTATGTGAACCAATAACGATCAGTACGACGGGTGTTTTTTTTAGAGGTATAGAACTTTAAGTTGGCATTACTGTTCAAGATGGCGACCGATTTAACAGCTGTCAAGTGATTTATTCTCAGTTTGGTTTGGCAATTCGTCATGCGTGCTTACAAAATCCAACTCGTGCAAGAATTGAAACCAAACGATCATCAAGCAAGGCGTAGATTCGTCGAATGGGCCCAAAACGAGATTGCTGTTGTTCCCGATTTTTCATAAGCCTCCAAGATCTTGTGATTTAACACCGCTAGACTACTTTTTGTGGGGCTATGTAAAGTCATTGGTCTATGCGGATAAGCCACAAACGCTAAACCATTTGGAAGACAACATTCGCCGTGTTATTGCCGATATACGGCCAAATGTTGGAAAAAGTCATTGCAAATTGGACGTCCAGATTGGACTACATCCGAGCCAGCCGTGGCGGTCATATGCCAGAAATCATATTTAAAATGTAATGCCACAAGATTATCTTTCATGTCAATAAAATTCATGTCAATCGAATAATCCATCGTTGTTTTATTGCAATTTAAAGTTCTATACCTCTAAAAAAAAACACCCTATATATACATATATTTACTTGGCTTTCGGCGTATGATAACTTCAAATCCTTGCGATTCCTCGAGTCCGTCGCTGTGGAAAGCTAGTTGTAAGTTGGCTTCGTTGACTTCTTCAACCAACGTGAAGCTTTTGTCGTGTTGTCCGCAATAAGATCTAGAGAACTGTAAAAAGATATTGTAATAAGATGTAATAATATTAATATATGTTTTATATTACATATGGTTTGGACACTTTGATGTAGTCCGTGCATTGCCCAGTCCGCTGAGATATTTCCTTGAGGCTAAGCTTCCGGAAATCTAGTTCCACATCTCCCTTATGCTTAATTGTCCAGAGGCATTGAATACTTCCCTCGTGGTCCCTCGTCCTGTTGTCGTACTGCACACCCACCGTAATAGTCTGTCGAAAAAAGTAAGAAAAAAGGTTAAGAAAAATAGGCTATATTCTATATCAACGTACCTCATTCAACCCCATGTCGTACTCCGCTTGTCCGCAAACAGTGCGCTCCATCTGCAGGATTAGCTCAAAGCTGATGTTCTTCTGAGACCGTGTGGTATTCGCACTCAGCTTGAGGGACATGTCCGCATAGGAACTAAACACCTTTGTGCTTTCCGAGGCCTTACTGCCATTTGTATACCCATAGTACCTACCAAGACTCTCGCCCTCGACCAGTTCGCTGTCGTGGATTTCCAAGTAGCTGCACCTACCGCAGGCGACATCGTTTAGCTGCAGCTTGCGCACCTCCAGAGAAATGCGGTAATCCGGCGGAGCGCTGGCCTGGAAGTAGCACAACAGTGGGTCGGTGGCATTGATCGTGTATTGCCGCATCAAGCTCATGCGTGGCACCTCCAGGTCGAGGGCCACATGCTCGTTGCAATTGGGTGTGAAGCGCACGGTGGCCAGGAAGCCGCGGTGATTGTTGGAGCTGTCTGTGGAAAGGGCGATGAGCGCTTCGTTGCTGTTCACCATGATAGTGGCAGGATTGGTAAGATTGCCGCACAGGAGATCCGTTCTCTGCTCCTTGCTGGCCACATGGCCGCGATAGATGGCCAGACTGTCGAAGGCACATTGCCTGTTGGCCTCCATATCAAAGTACTTGAACTCTATGACGACGGCATGCTGTGGCGGCGCGGTAACTCGCCATTCGCATTTCGTGTTGTGGGCATATGCAGCAGCATCCTCATCCTGCGGCGGGCGCAGAGTAAATGGTTTGCTGTGATTGCCACCGCATTGAATGAGTTGGTATTGCAGCTCGAACCAACGCGTCAGCGTAGAGATATAATGCAGACGCAGCCAACCATTGCCTTTCACCTCGAAGGCGGGACAGAGCCTGCCAATGCTCTCCTCCACATCGCCATCGCCGCGACGATAGGCCTCGAAGTAGGAACCGGTGCAGACATACGATGCCCATGAGCTTCTGGTCCTCGCACTGACCACCACTTGGTGGTCGTCGGTCGCCAGGAATGTGTAGCTGCAATTGAACTGCTGTCCGCTGTATGCCGACCCACTGGGACTGGCCAGGGTTTGCATCTCTGTCCCGGCCAGCAGTACGGCATCGCAGCTGGGGAATACCTGGAAACTGAAACCATCGCCCGTTGTATTCGAGTTCGTACGGAATATCACACGCATCCGGAAGGATGGCACCAGTATATCGCTAGCTGCTTGCCTGCCGCACAGGCTGGTCACCTCAACAAACTCTTTGGTCGTCCGATCGTAATGCTCCACGGTCAATCGATCGACGGAGCAGTTGGGTGAGGCCACAATGAAAATGCGTTCGGGAAAATGTAGCCTCAGGGATAGGCCAGCGCTGGTAACAAACTCCCATATGCGTTCGGTGCTCTTCAGGTAATTCTCGCCATTAATCGTCACCAGTGGCGAAGGTCGTCGGTCAATGCGAACCGCATTGCCGGAGGAGATGGCTTTCCGTGCTTGCAGGATGAACCTACTTCGCTGAGGGAATCGACTCTCCGAATGGTAGAGTATCGTGGAGAAGGAACGCTCCAGCAGCGTGCTATTCATGTCCATACCCCGGCATAGGCGACCCACCTCCGACTGTCCGCTGAAGATCACAATGTACTCCCGATCGCAACGGTCCGTTAGGGTTACATTGCCCTCCAGCACATAGCCGATGCTGTCGCTCAGCGTCCAAAGGCACTCAATTTCACCGTAGGCATCATTCAACTGAGTTAACATATCCGGGGACTCAATGGTCACGCCCTCAGCTGCCTGCATCCGTCCGCCGCAGTTGTGTCGCCGGTATGTGGCCCGGAATCGTCGTAATTTGACGTTTGCGCTATTCAGAAGGGTTAGACGTCCAGCTGTGGTGACCAGAGAGACATAATAGTTGGTGACATTAGCGTACAGCGACTTGACTGGAAGATTCGAACTGTCGTCTCTGAACGAAATGGCCGGGCCGCCGGGTGTTTGGAATAGATACTCCTCCACCTTGAAGGTGAGCGTTGCACTGGCAGTGCCCACAAATTGAATGCTGCAATGATAGCCAGGCAGCCGAAGGAGACTTTGGATGGAAACTGATCCCGCTTCCTGATCTCCGATATTCGGCGGACAGACTGTTGGCTTACTGGAGCTGTAGCGGGCTCTCAACGGAGTTGCACTTAAGTCCAACTGATTGGTCATCACAACGACGAGCATAAAGTTGTCTGTGGACTCAATAATTCCACTGCCATTGTAGCCACCGATCCGGAATGCGGTGATCTTGGAGAGCGAGTTGGCGTCGTTGTAGAAGGAGAAGTGCGACATACTGGCCAACCGTGCAATTTGTCTGAAGGTTCTGAAAGAAGTTATCAATACTTATATATTATCAATATATAATACTATACTTATGCAAATAGTTTGAGAAAGGTTTGTTAAGGTATTATGGATATATGCTAACAATTTTCTTACCGGCCAGTGTCGTTTCGTGTGACGACGCGAATATTATCCAGATTGAGAAGATGGAGGCGTACCCGTTGACCCTTCGGCACACTGATCCTCAAGCGGCAGAATCTCAGCCAGACTGTCTGCGGCATTGGCGGTATTACGATGTCCCCTTCAGCTCCATTTATTTCCCTTGAGCAGGCTCCCGCAAAGCGCTCGTATCTCAACTTGAAACCCCGATATGTGTTCACATTTTGGATTGCCACAAAGCGAATGGTCGCCGCATTGGTGTTTAGGGTGACGACAGGGTGTGTTCCTATACTGCCATCCAGCACCAATAGTTGTTGAGTTCGGTCCGCATAGTCAACAACTTCCAGGCGATCGCTGGTGCCAAATGAGGATGTTCCATTTGCAAGATGTTCGTAGGGCAAGTGGATATCGGTGATGTTCAAACGAATAAACGAGTTCTGTGGCAAGAGAATGCTGTACTCGCACACCGACGGCTTGGGATAACCACCCAAATGGGGATAGTTCTCCGAGCTGATGAACCCAGACGAACCACTGAACCGACCACCACAGGTGCTCAGTGACAGGTTCAGGCGAAAAGCGCCAGTGGGCTCATTGAGCTCCGATTGATAGTGGACGAGTAGCAGGTTGCCAGTTGAGCGCACCGTGTTCTGAGGCTTGCGACAGGTGCGGAGCAAGAGGCGGGCCAGTTTGGTGGCACCATCGAACAGCTCCACATTCTCCTGGTCGCAGTGGCGGACACTCAACTCGAAGTGCTCATCAAAATTGACGGCGATGGTCTCACCCGGTGGCGCCATGACCAACCACGTGCATTCCGCATGCGGATGCGGCAGATACGGATATCCCGGCGACGTAATCGTATAGTTAGGTGCCAGCTGGGTCAACCTAATCTCGCCATTGCACTCATTGAACTCTCGGTATGTGAGTGTCCAAAGGCAAAGACCATTAACTCCGGAACTGCCGATATGGTACTTGATGTAGGCATGCGAGCTGCTTGTCCGGAATTGCATCTTTCTGATGCCCGGTTTGTTGCCAAACCTGCTGTGACCAAGCAAAGGTGCATGTTCATCCAAGCCATCGTAGATCAGACCATATGCCACACAGACGGCTGCTGGCGGCGAAGCATTGTAATCAATGGTAATGTCTATTTTTCGTCCTGGTCGGACGTCGATGTGCCAGGCACACTCATCGGCCAAGTTGTCCGGCGGAATGGTGCCAACGATACCCGTCATATTGGCGCCACAGACAGTGCGTAGCTTCGCCTGGAATCCAGTGCCGTTGACGGACATATCACTATGGAACTGTAATCTCAGGTGTGGCGTACCGTGAACTGGGCCCACCAGTGGCGCCTTGCAACTACGCAGCACGTTGGTCCATTGGCTGAGGTCATGTGAACTCTGAATATTTAGATAATCGGCGGTACAGCCGGCATAGTCCTCGAGATCCACATTAATTGCATAGGCATATATATGATGTGAAGGGTACTCCGACTTTATCGTCCATTCGCAATTCAGATTTGCTGCGTAACCATGCGGATATCCCGGGGAACTTAACTCGGTCTCGGCCATGTGCCTCAACGTAAGTTCCTGGGTACAATTCTTGTTGGTGGAGCTGAGGTTACCTACGACCAAATTGCTGTTCAGCACGTTCCACTTTAGTCGAAACTGACTCAGCTCCACATTATCAGTCTGCAAGTAGACCACATTGCTGCTGGAGGTAAACCGCCATGGACTGGCGCGTACAACGACCTCCAAAGCGTTATCATCATAGCCATCGAAGAGCTGAAAGGGCAGTGTGAGGGGGCAAGCAATTATCCAGTATAATCCGCACTTACCAAAAGGCCTGAAACATATTCCTTAAAGTGCAAAGCAATAACCATTTCGCGCTCCGTAAAAATGCGCCAGGAGAAGGGTTGACTCTCGCCCCTGGCGAAGAGCAGCGGAGGAGACTCGATGGTACCATTGGTGTCCCTTGTGAGTTCGTTGTTGTGCACTGCAAGTGGTTGAAACAGTAGGAATTCAATCGATTCCTGTGCTCCACGTTGTTGGTGATCAAGTTATAACATACCGTAAGTCCAGCGGAAACGGAAACCGCCAGCGGTGTTGCCTGGCCTGCTGCGGAACTTGATCCATAGCTGAGATTGGACCACCAAGGGAGTCGCCGGTAGCTTCTTATCGCAGTACAGGCCCAGCAGTGGACCCTGGACACTGGAGCGTATCTCTAGGAAGTCATCGTTGCAGTGCTCGGAGTGAACAATGTCCATGGCCTCGAAGGTGACCTCCAAAGCATTTCCCGGTCGTGCCTCGATGGACCACACGCACTCAATGTTGGCCGGATAGCTGTCCGGGAAATTGGGTGAACTAAGGCTGCCGCGGGCTGATGTGATATTGCCGCCACATGAGTTCTCAAACGTGCTGAACTGCGCCTGCAGCCTTATGCCGTGGGTCAGGATACGCACATTGTTGGCGGGCACAATAAGATTGGCCGGATGATCCCGACACATCTGGTACAGTAGAACCTGGTCGTCGTCATTGAGCAGCTGCAGGCCCTCCGTACAATTTTGCAAGGCGCCAAGGCGGCACTTGGGACACTCAAGCTGATTAATGTTTAGGCTTAGTTTGCTGCCCTCCGGGGCGGAAAGCAGCCAGCTGCAGTCCTCGTCTAGGCGGGATTGCAAGTAGCCCTCGCCAGTGGAGAGCGGTCCACCACACTGGCGCTCGAAATGCATGATGAACCGTCCCCAGGTTCCGGCCTGAGCCTTGAAGTGGACACGCAGCTTTTGTCCGTGCACTATTCGGATCATTGGCGAGTCCTCGCCGCAGGTCCTCTCCAGGAATATCTCCTTGTTGTCCTGCTCCAGTTTCGATAGCTCGACAAAGCTAAGCGAGCAGTTAACCGAATCCGTGAGGTTAAATTGCTCGAAATGCGGTCTAATGCCATACCCATTCGTTACCTGAAGGATTGCAAAGAATTATTGGTTTTTCGATGCCAAAATGAATGACGTACCTCTACAGTCCATACGCACTCAACGTTGGATGAGTAGTTAGCGACGTTGGTGCTGTCCTGGCTGTTGTGGAATCCGGGTGTGGTCAGCATGCCGCTACTGGCGGATATATATCCACCACAACTGGCTGGCACCTGGACAAAGGTGGCCGTAAAGTACTTTCTAGACGGTATGGAGCTGCTCACGAAGCGAATCACTAACTCATTTCCTGGCGAGAGAAATGTTTGCGTCTCCGTCTCCTCGTGACAACTTCGATACAATTCCACTGAGGAGTTGAAGCCACTGGGTGCGGATACGGAGAGGCTAGATTCCGCATCGCGGCACTCCATCTGCGTGGCCTCTAAGTAGACTTCATGAAGTTGGAGACGCACCTGCCTGCCCTCCGATGCCGTAATGACCCAAACACAGTCCATGTCCACGCTGTAGGGCGCCTTTGGCGATTCAAACTTTCCGCCTGCTTCCCGTAAGTGCTCTCCACATCCTATACGCCGGTACTCCGCCCGGAAGCCTTGGCTCTGCTCCGACGAATCGCTTTTAAAGCGAAGGAGCATGCGATTTCCGGCGGAGGTGATGGGGTCCAAGCCATCGTTGCTGCAGAGATGCTTCTCGCTGAGCACTTGGTCGTCCTGCATGTCTATAACGGACACGTAGTCATCGGGACAGCGTTCGAAAAATTGCTCCACTGACAGGTGGGAGAATACGAGCTCCAGGTGATTCTTCCGTCCACCAGCTCGAATATCCCACTCGCAGTCTTGGTTTGGCGGATAGTCGTCCGGGAAATTGGGCGATTCAATGGCACCCTGCAGCTGCTCCAGCCGAACTCGACAATTGGTCTCGTAGTTCAGCACGAAGTCGGTGCCGTCAGGTGCATCATGGCCAACATCGTAACGAACAAGGATGCGATTTCCGGTCGACTGCAGCGGTTGGGCAATGGACCCATTGCATCGCAGCACCATTGGACTGCTGGCGGTGGTGGGTCCATCGTATAAGGCCAGTTGCCCACTACATATACGGTTGTCATTGCTCTCGAGCTGCACGTTAACGCTGGATCCCTCGGCGACGATAATCTGCCAGTCGCAAGCAAGGATACCGCGATTTCCCGCCAATAAATGGGGAGAATGGATGGTGCCCGTGGATGAGCTCAGTTTGCCGCCGCATCCGGCACCGATCTGCTGCCAGCTTAAAAGGAATCCCTTCTTCTCAACGGAGTCATCCGACTGGAACTTAAGGTGCAGCACATTTCCAAATGAGGGAAGCCTGCTCGGAATTTCAGTACCGCAATAGCGTCCAATTAGCGGAGAACCCTCAGAATCGCCATTCCTGAAATGCAAATCGAAAATCGTATGGTGCTGCATTCGTACGCCATACCTTTGTATCAGATTACCTAATTTCCAGCCAGTCGGTCCAGCATGAAGGGGACGTAAACGATGCCTCCAGCGTGAAATTGTGCACCACTAACTCAATGCGGTGGCCAAAGGGTGCTTTGATAATCCACTCGCACGTTTGGGACTCTCCATAGTTCTTGGGCCAGTTTGGTGTTTTGATGTAGCCAAAGCGACCAGTGAAGGTTCCTCCACAGCTCTCTATCGTAAATTAAATCAAAAGAAGCTCCTAAACCATTGTCTTGTGCTTGTATAAAAGTGTAGGTACATAGAAAAATCTATTAGGGTAAGCTACCTCCCATTACATATTGCAAATAGTACATAGTAAGAGTAAATAGCATTTCCTACCTTGCGGGGCAATGTCGAATTGAATATAATAAACTACAAATCCTCTGAATTGTGTGAACATGTTTATGGTCAAAAGATCTCCATCAAAAACATCTTCCACTCTTCCAGTATAACTGCAATAATAATAATATTCTTATAAGCTCTTAATAGGTCAGTTTTTTTGGTAACTACCTATTTATCAATTTTCCTGGATCTGTGCTGTTATCATATACGGATATACTTCCGTCTGAAACCATTGGGTGTATAGAGATTGTTTTCCTTCCGGGGAATTCTATAAACCACTGACAAAATGTAGACCGAACTCTGTGAAAAATTCTTTGGCCGGGTTCGTCAAGGAACCCGCCGCACCGATCAAGAACAAAACGGTACTCAAGTCGCATTCCACGACCACCACCGGACCCGTGGAAGACCAGACTAGCCCGATTGGTGTGTGACAACAGGACAAGGTTATCCGTTGATTTTACAATATGCCGCTTTTGACCCACCGCTAAATACGCCTACAAGATACAAGCGTGAAAAAAAAAGTTTAAATTGATTGATATCTCTACTTGCGTCCAAATAAGATGAATCATTTCCATTATTGGCAGTGCCCAGCGATAGATCAGTGATTTGGATGCGAACAGCCGTATTAAGTGGCCCGGTGAAGTTGTAGGTGCAGGTGATGTCATCAGGATATGGACCCGGATAGTTGGGTGTACTGATTACCCCCGAAAAGGTATCAAAGCTACCAGTACACACTGGAAAATAATGACATTAGATACTATCTAAGTTGTAAACAATTCACCCTGAAAACCCTATGTAAACTCATAGTCTTCAAATGCCTTACCTCTTGTGTAGGTGAAATCAAAACTTTTCCTCAGCTCCACGCCACTCAAGGCGTATTTATAGCGCACTAGAATCACATTTCCAGTGGATATAATCGGCTCCAGTTCACTCTCCTCATGATCTCCGCAGATGCGTCGCATGAGCGGCGAGTCAGTTGTCCTTCCGTCAAAGATCTCGATATTCAGAAAGCTACAACCCAACGAACTCACAAGATCAATACGATGGATAATCAGCTTAACTTGCGTCTCTCGTGGCTGTTCAATTAGATACAGGCACACCTCGAAGTCCATGTAAACAGAGATGTGGCCACGCGGCTCCGTGAACACTCCACCGCAGCCGGGCTGGGCCACCACCACTTCGTAGTGCATCTGAAAGGAGCTATCCGAACGTATGGCGTCCGTGTGAAAGTCCAGGCGCAGGCTATTTGAGGAGCTATACAATGGCGCCGGCTGCAGAGATTGACAGGCGCGCAGCAACTGGCGATCCGAGTCGTAAACGATGAGCGAATCCTGGCTGCAGTTCACGGCAGATGCTGCGCTGCTGCCCAGCGTAATGTCGTAGAACCGAAGGAGCAGCCGGTAGCCAAATGGCGCCGTCAGATACCAGCGGCAGTCGAGTTCCGGTCGAGCCTGACCGGGATAGCCCGGAGATCGCAGCACGCCGGACTCCGTCGTTTCCAGATTAAAAGTTTCGCCGCAGGAGAAGGGCAACGAATTCCAGATGACATGGAAGCCCTTGCCTTGCGTCTCGTTGTCGGAGCGGAACCAGAAGAATACCTGCTCCTGGGTGGTGATTACACTGCCGTTTGTCATGGGCAAACGGGAGCCACAGAAGCGACCAATCAAACGGGAGCTTAGAGAGTTGCCATCGTGCAGCTGCAGAAAATCGGCGCTGCAGTCGACACTGTCCTGCAGTTGGAACTGGGTGAAGGTCAGGTTGAGCACCATGCTCCGATTTGTGCGTATGATAAACGGGCAGCGCTCGTCGGCCTGGTAATCGCCATCAGATGTGTTGGGTGGATAATGCAGCTGGCCGGAAGGTCCACGTATCGTGGCTCCGCAAAAGAATCGCGGATGGGAGCAGATGGTGCCGGTGTACCCGAGTGGGCAAACGCATTGGTACTTGGCATCCGGCAACAGGCGGCATGTACCACCATTTAGGCATGGACTCGGGTGGCACACATCCGACGAGCTGCACACTGCGCCGGTATAGCCAGGCTGGCATATGCACGTGGTGCCCCTTCCGCTTTGGATGCAGGTGCCGTTGTTCTGGCAAGGATGCTGATCGCAGGGCAATCGACTGGAGTCCGCGGTGCAGCCATCGGCACCATAGCCATGTCCAAAGCTGCCCAAGGGGCAAGTGCACACCACCATGTCGGATACGTACTCGCACTTGGCCAGCGGATGGCAGATGCCCTCATTGTTGCACGAATTGGAATCCGAGGCGGTGCATGTTCGTCCGTCGCCCGTCCAACCGGGTGGACATCGGCCGCAGCGATGTGAGCCCTCTGTGTTGGTGCACGTCACCCGTGGCTGGAGGCTACAGCCGCCATTATCCTCGCCGGCACATTCGTCAATGTCGCGACAGAAGCGCCCATCGCCCGTGTATCCCGGTGGACAGGGTGCGCATCGAAAACTACCCGGCAGATTGATGCATTCAGCGTGGCAAGGATTCACGCGCGGCTCACACTCATCAACGTCGCGGGCGCATGCACTCGGGCTGGCGGTGGTCACATTGGCATCCATCCAAGTCCATCCCTGATCGCAGATGCACACATAGCCAGCAGAATTGGCCGCCTGAATGCAGGTGCCATGCTGGCCGCAGAGCTCCCGGGAACCGCCGAGCAGACATGTGTTGTGACGGAGGCGACAGTTGGTGCCAGTGAATCCCTTGCGGCAACGGCACCTAAAACGGTCATTTGGAGCTACACATTTCATTTGCTGGACTTGGAACATCTCGCCAACTTACCGGTAACTTCCAGGTATGTTTATGCACTGCCCGTTGTTCTGACACTCATTGCGATATGTCGCGGACAAGACGAAGCACTCGTCTACGTCGTCCTCGCAAGTTGGTCCCTAAGTATAATAATATAAGCATAATATAATAATATAGATATAATTGGGAAAACACTTTCAATGCAGTAAGAATCCAATGAACTTTTAATTTAGAACTGTAGGTATTCCCCAAAATCTTAAATTTAAAGTAAAAGTGTGATTCGAACTTTTACTTCCATATTTCAAGCTATGTCTAAGTAAATTGTTTAACAGTTGCTTTAGGTGAGTTTTAATATATAAAATTCAGTTGTATTGCTCTTAATCGTGGTTAGGCCAGCGAATTTCCAATCATATAAGTTTTTTCCATGTGAAAATACGCCCCTTGATCTCGTGAGAAACGCCCCCGCTTACTCACTTCCCAGCCCGCGGGGCAATCGCACTGGAATGCCTTGTAGGCATCGTGGCAGGTTCCGCCGTGCTTGCAAGGATTGGATAGGCACTCGTTTCTGTTCAGGTTTCCGGAGAGGGTCTGCAGGATTCCCCTGACGCGTTCCACGCGCTGCAATTGCCGCCGCAGGAGGCGTTGATTGAGCCCACTTCTTCTCGTGGTGTTTCTTGCATTGAAGACACGTCGCTGTAACCTCGTCATCTTACGCTCTGTATCCTGGAACATGTCCTTAACGGTCTCCAGCAAGATGGGCTCCCTTCGAGCCGCCTGGCGATCCGCTATAATCCTTTGGCGCCGCCGGAGCACCGTCATTATGTCCACATCGTTGATAGTCACGGTGGCGGCTTCACCCATCAATCGCAAGGTAACATTCCGATCCCAAGCCGGTTCGAGAAGAAGATTATCGTTCCATTGCCTCACGAGATGGGCACGCGGCTCTAGATTGTCCCGAGATGAATTCGCGGAACGGAATTGCAAGCACAACACTAGTAAGAAGGAACATTTTAGTGACCTACTGAGCATTTTTTCTCATAATTTTGTTGTGTCACAAGTTCACAATAAACGGTAGAGCTTAAGAACTGCACTTCAACATATAATGGGTTCAAGTTTACTCGATTTGATCCACTCTACAGGCGATATTCACGAAAACTGGCACTAGGCAGACTGGAGCCTCGCATTTTATACTACCAAAAAGTGGGCGTCTACGAACATCACATTTCAGAACATTACTCGCAGCCGAGGGTGTACTAGATTAGTTTTACAATCCAAGTCGATCTATCTGGCCGCTCATGCGACGCTCTGTCAAAAACTTGTTAAAAAGGTCTCTATTTGAGTATTTTCAAACTCAAAAGTGAGTTGAGGTCAGATTAGATTGATACCAAACGAATTTGGCAACTAGCTGAGTATGGAAATCGAATGTATTATGCTTAAAAGTCTCTTGACTTAAACCAATTCGCCACTTGAGTATGAAACTCTTTTAAAGTTTCTTTATAAGTTAAAAAACTAACCTGATTACTTAACTCTATTTCAAACATACAGTACAAACGGTCGATAAATCAGTGGTAAGTGAATCTTAGTGTTAATTATTATTCTAAAATAATTATTTTATATTTTGGATTTTCAGGCAACGCGCGAGCACACCCGTGGAGGAAGGTCAGGGGGAGCTGTCAGCTGCATTTGCGGGGGTAAGCGTGGTGCCCCCCAGCCGCAGCCCAGAGGATCCCTCGGATTCCTCCGCCTCCGCGGCATTATTAGACGCGCAGAAGGCGCTTTTTCTTCGGCTGCCGAGCAGGGAGAAGAGTGAAGAACTTGAGGCGGCCTATCTACGGTTTGGCCTTAATTTTGTAAACCAGCGTCGAAATTAATAAAAATAATATAAGGAATAGTAAAAGTGGCAGTTTTTTGTGGGCGTGGGCGCTGCGTCTATATCTGGGAAACCTGCATGCCTAAATTCATTTCTAGCCTTTATAGCCCGCAATCACCATCCCAGAGCCCCCGTCACCAGCTTTACTTTCTCAAAAGCATTAAAAATGGAAACAACACTTATTGCCGCTGTAAAGGACCACCCATGTCTGTACGACAAAACTGTCCACGTGCCCCAGCACAAGGACCGGCGGCAACAGGCATGGGTGGAAGTTGGGACGGCGTGCCAAACCTCGCGTAAGTATAAAGAAAAATTGGTTAAGTGTATGTAATAATGCATTTCTTATAATTTTGCAGCCAGAAAGTGCAAGAAAAGGTGGTCGCAGCTGCGCCACCAATTCAACAAGGAGGTGGACAGGGTGGGCTCGAGGTGGCCGTGGAGGGAGAGTCTGCGGTTTTTGGAGGGGTTAGTGCACCGCAGGTAAGTGAATCTTATTGTTAATTTTTATTGTAAAATAATTATTTTATATTTTGCATTTTCAGGCAACGCGCAAGCACACCGGTGGAGGACGGCCAGGAGGAGCTGTCTGCAGCGTTTGCGGGGGTAATCGTGGCGTCCCCCAGCAGCAGCCCAGAGCCCACGGACGAGATCCCCACGGCGGCGTTTTTGGACCTGCAGAAGGCGCTCTTTCTCCGGCTGCCGACCAGGGAGAAGAGGGACGAACTGGAGACGGCCTTTTTAAGGTTCGGCCTTAACTTTGTAAACCGTCCAGAAAATAAATGAAAAAAAAAACCCTAAAAAATGTTTTGATATTTTTGATGAAGAAGACTCGAGGTGGCTCTGGAGGGAGGAATTATACCCAGAGCCCGCCTCCCCAGCCTAAAGCCCGACTCAAAGAGCCCGTATCCCGCAGCTCAGAATCCGCATCCCGCAGCCCAAACGGAAATCTGATACTACATCATAAAACTGTAGTAGGACTAGTCGGAAAAGTAGCTATTTAATTGATAAGAAATCATAGTTATTTGTTAAGTATATGTACATATATGAAGATTAATAATTTTTGAAAGGGTATATAAACTTCATTTTTGGTTTTACGTTATTCTTGTTTTACATTACTGTATTCTACGCCCGCAATCACCATCCCAGAGCCCCCATCACCAGCTTTACTATCTCAAAATCAGCCAAGCACTATGGAAGCTACACTTATTGCCGCTGTAAAGGACCACCCATGTCTGTACGACAAAACTGTCCACGTGCCCCAGCACAAGGACCGGCGGCAACAGGCATGGGTGGAAGTTGGGGCGGCGTGCCAAACCTCGCGTAAGTATGAAGAAAAATTGGTTGTGTATGTATGTAATAATGCAATTCTTATAATTTTGCAGCCAGAAAGTGCAAAAAAAGGAGGTCGCAGCTGCGCCACCAATTCAACAAGGAGGTGGACAGAGTAGACTCGAGGTGGGCGTGGAGGGAGAGCCTGCGGTTTTTGGAGGGGTTAGTGCACCGCAGGTAAGTGAATCTTATTGTTAATTTTTATTGTAAAATAATTATTTTATATTTTGCATTTTCAGGCAACGCGCGAGCACACCGGTGGAGGACGGCCAGGAGGAGCTGTCTGCAGCGTTTGCGGGGGTAATCGTGGCGTCCCCCAGCAGCAGCCCAGAGCCCACGGACGAGATCCCCACGGCGGCGTTTTTGGACTTGCGGAAGGCGCTCTTTCTCCGGCTGCCGACCAGGGAGAAGAGGGACGAACTGGAGACGGCCTTTTTAAGGTTCGGCCTTAACTTTGTAAACCGTCCAAAAAATAAATGAAAAAAAAAACCCTAAAAAATGTTTTGATATTTTTGATGATAGTATTACCACATCTTTTCTTGCCTTTTTCAAAGTTTTATTGAATACTTAATATTAAATATTTATCTGCGGAACAGCGATGAAAGCGAGGAGCTGGAGGCGGCCTGGCAGAAGTTCGTTCGGCAATTTGATAATAGGCATTAGAATCAAAAAAAACATTAAAAATTTTTAAGTGTGAGTGTGGCAGTTTGTTTTTTTGTGGGCGTGGAAACGTAGATTAGCAATATGAAAAAAAAAATATCCGTACTCATATGTAATAATAAAAATCAAAGCGCGAAAATCAATAAAAGTTCTTGAAAATTGTTCTTTTTAATTAATTGTTTTAAACAAAATATATTGGCCTCAAATCATGTTTAATTTTGACGCAAAACAAAACATATTTTTTGGTCAAGTCTTTTCATTGAAGTAAAACAAGGTTAGAAAAGCTGAGAAGCGACCAGCCATTTGACACGTCTGCACCCTTCGAAGCTCAAATGAGTGTGAGCCGAAATGCACGCGGTCTCTCGGCAGTGTGACCGTAGGCATTGACGCTCTTCGTTAAGTATTTTATCATCGCGATCACTGTGAACTGAGATAACTGGTTACGTTGTTTCATGCCCTTATCGGAATATCGATAGATTTATCGAAACAGAGAAATTACTTTTTAAACGAGTTACCAAATTTTCAAACTATTCTAATTAGTGTCATGATGCCATCGAACCAAACAGACAGAAAATTGGGTTTTCATAGCCGTCTGTCGGCAATTCCAAAGAGAAGGCAGATACCGTAAATTACACTTATCCTGCGACGACTGGATCGTTCCCTTATGTTCTAGACCATTTAACATTTCAGAACATTACTCGTGGCCGAGTGTGTACAAGATTAGTTTTACAATCCAAGTCGATCTATCTGGCCGCTCAAGCGACTCAAAAGTGAGTTGAGGTCAGATTAGATTGATACCAACTAGCTGAGCATGGAATGTGCTTAAAAGTCTCTTGACTTAAACCAATTCGCCACTTGAGTATCAAACTCTTTTAAAGTTTTAAAGTGATTACAAGCTTAACTCTATTTCAAATATACAGTATAAACGGTCGATAAATCAGTGACTATTAACAGTTCACCGGGTGGCAACGCCAGGATATTATCAAACAGCTGATTGATGGTTGTTTATTTTCAATTTGCACGTAACTTTCAAAACAATCAAATTCCTTCGGAAATGATTATCCAAAATAGGATTCCCCTTATAGGTCATATTTTAAGACGGTGTCATCAACAAGGTAAGTAGAAATATTTTTTCCACATATGTGCTCCCAAATTAAACTGCCTTTATAATTGATATTTGAATGTCATTAAGCGATGAAAATAAACGCTAGAAAAGACAACTTAACAGCATATTTTGGAAAATGGCCAGAAACGGAGCAGAAGGAATTTCGCCAGCATATGCGCATTATCGCGGATTTCATTAGTGAGCCAGAGGAACAGCAGCTTCACGAGGAAATCGAACCCTATATGAGCCGCCTGCGCTACGAGTTCGATCACTGGGACGATGTGGGATAAGATCACGAATATGTTTACATGGATGATAGATGATAACAGCCATCTTGCAGGCCATTCACGGTTTTCGGGAGACGGAGCGGAAGAAGTGGTTCCCCAAAAACAGAGAGGTCCTGGAGCGCGTGCGCCAAGTGGCCTTCGATGGAGCAATTATGCCCTATGTCCACATCCTGGATCTTGCGCCCGATGGCGTAATCAAGCCCCATGTGGATAGCACGCGAGTAAGTCTGGAATTACAGTGATAGATAGCATCATCGTTTTATCATCCTTTTAGTACTGCGGCAACACAATCTCCGGGATCAGCTTACTTAGCGACAGTGTGATGCGACTTGTGCGCACGGATGAGCAGCGATACCAACAGCAATCACCGGGAACTGCAACGCAACCGACATCCCAGGGGTCAGAGCCCGATGCAGCTTATCGCCATCAGCCGGAGGCGCCTCTGAAGAACAACTTTTACGCTGACATCCTGCTGCCACGCCGCTCCTTGTACATAATGAGCCACACGGCTCGCTACAACTTCACGCACGAGATACTATCCAAGGAGCACTCCCAGTTTCGGGGTACGCTGGTGCCAAAGACGCGTCGCATTTCCATCATTTGTCGCAACGAACCCTAAGCGGGGTATGCCATCCTGATTTAAATGAAAATAAAATTCCTATTTACTGCAGTCATGAGAGATAATTTTTATTAAATATATTTTGTTAGAATTGAACATATGTATAAGGAATAACATTGATAAAGTGACTTAAACCTACTCATGACGACTTATACGAATTTTAATACAATGTAATGCGAACAGAACATTTTTATTTGACTTTAGATTGTAGCTTAAATAACAACAAATCAGTGCTAGTATTATTGATATGTTTTTATGAATTTTTCACTGCGGCGCCACATTTTTTGATTTTAAATTCTGGTTAGGCGCGAAATCGGCGGTTTAAAAGCTCGCTGTTAGTTCCTCTGTTAAACTAACAGGAAGGGCTCATGTTAGTTCCACCAATCACAATTCGTCGTCTTATGTAAATAAGCAGTGTAATGAAGGCCGCAGAAGAAGACATTTTGTTTTTTTAAATAAGCGAGCTTTTACATGGTCGACAGGAAAATGGGAACTAAAATGGAAGTTAATAGCCATTTTTCTTTTTTAATTTAAATTAATTATTGGAAAACATTGTCTTTTCGATATAATTTAGAGTTTTACAGCATGTAATTGCATGGAAAATGGAATGGAAATGGAAAGAACATTTTTAGAATGTTTCATTAATTACCTTAAAAACTGAAGTAAAATAAGATTGCGGAAAACTTGACAAAGCTGATCAAGAATATACATATATATTTTCTATTTTGGGCACTGAATCCAAGAATTTATAATAAGAAACAAATAAATGTTTTATGTATTTCATGAAACTTGGGGAGATTAATAAAAAAAGTACACGAATTGCTTACATTTTTTGTATACAATTTTAATTTATTCTTAAACGGCGATTTGGATGATTTAGTCAAAGACATTATAATAACAAGATGCGTAACGGCCATACATTGGTTTTGCACTATGCAGCCACTTTTTTGGTGACGGCCGAAATTGCTCTCTTTTCGCTCGCCAAAAATTGCTAGAAGACGATTTTCGGGCCGAAATCAATTTTGATCTAAGAAACAAATTTGATTAATGTTTTGGTCAATTTCGATTCGTAACTCTTATGGTTTGAAAGAAGTTTTTAATACCCGTTACTCGTAGAGCATTTCTTACCACCCATAATTGCGCGCTTTTTTTAAAATATCAAAATAAAATATAAAAAAATAATTTAAGTGAATCTTATTTGCATTTTAAATACTGAAAATTGGTAATTTTTATACTAGTAATTTGACTAAATAACTATAGTAAATAATTAAAATGTATATAAAGTAAATTATTAAAACTACTGTAATTTAAAACAAAGAATTTTCAAAAAAAAAAGAAATTACATTTAAAATATTTCATAAAAATAATTCATAAAATAAAATATTAATTATAACATAAATAAAAATATGGAAATTCTTTATTGCAAAATTGATTTCATTGATGCACGAAGTGCGGACATAAGCACCGAAGAATCATTGACGTCTTATATTTTTCACACGTCGCACGCTGAATACTCTAATGAAAACTATTCTAATATAAAATCATATTTGAAAATTATTATGCATTATTAGGTACATAGATTGTTCTATTATTATTTCTATGTTGAATTTAAGTATTTGTTATGTTAAGGCAATGCAAAACTAGAGTTTTTAAGTGGTGGCAATTTATAAAAAATAATATAGATTTAAAGTCTAAGAACTTCTAAAATGAAGGGCATATTTTGTCATTTTTACAATGCTTGTGCATACGTGTGCACCAATACAGTGGTCAGCTGTCGCTGTATGCGTACAAGAGAGCTGATGGCTCTAGAGCTCTCCGCTCACTGGCTTTTGAACAAAATTTCGAGAAAGCCTGGAGCCACTTGAAAAGCCACCACGAAAAAATCGTGTGCAAAAAAATCGTATGGCGTTACGCATCTTGTTATTCTAATGTCTTTGATTTAGTTGTCGTTCGGGGCTTGTTTCAAGCTTGAATACAATATATTTAATATGTTGTGTGGCCTCAACAGTTTTGCTTTTTAGAGTTTCTAAAATATTTCTCTTTGTTGAGTCCCACTGTACAGGTTCCGCTTTCCGCTCTAAAATAAATCAATTGCTCTGATCGGACTATCGTAGTACATTTTCACTTATGCCTGAGTCATATTTGTGGTGTGAACGAAAATGCTCAAAATGATAACAACACTTCTGATGTCGTTTACTTTCTGCATCGGTGTATACTAATATATACACACAGATACATTTATTATTGCTTTAAACTGATAATACTTATTGCTGATTTTGATAGGCAGTTTGTTTTTTTTTTTACCATTTCTTAGTCAAGAAGCCGGGGAATTCCCGACATAGTCGTACTTTCTGCGAAAATATTGGCCAACGAAATAATCCGGCCTCAGTCGATTCGCGAATACGAAAGTGTCCGGAACATCCAGAAATGAGCGGAACACGCGATGAAGATTCTGTGAATCTAGAAATCTTCAAACTGAACACCTACTGCTGGGAAAGGATACTGTCCTATTTAAGCCTCACTGAGCAACTACATCTCGCCGCCTCAAATCGTCAGCTTCAAGTGCTTTTCGAAACGCTACAACATAGGTATAGGATCATTACAGAAAGCGACACCGCGAATATCGGCGAAACGGAGATCCAACAGCTACTGGACATTGTTAGAGAGCATGTGATCAGCTATGAGACCCCACTGGATCCCCATTCTGTGCAGGAGCAGTACTTGTGGCTGTTGCGGGACTACTGCTCGAACCTGCGACACCTCAAAATGTCTTTTCGACGCCCCAGGTGGCACGATTTGTTGCAATTGAAGAGTCTAACATCGCTACATGTCAGCCTGCACTTTCCGAATCAAGGCATGTATATGGATTTTGTGTGTAGCCTAAGGGCTCTGCCGCACCTAAAGAAACTCAAATTGGAGGCGACATCTTATACGGGAGACGGACTTCTTGTACTGGAGAATTTGGAGTCCTTGGAGATTGGCAGCCAACGCGGATTTGATGCCAGCATTTTGGCTTCGTGCTGCATGACAATGAAGCAGTTGTGCCACCTTAACATGGGTGAATACACCGTCAACCTTACAGCTGAAGACTTTCGTGTAATTGTGAAAAAGGGCCGAAATCTGGAGCGGCTCGCTTTTAATACAAGTCTGCAAGAATATGTGCCATACGAAATTGTCTACCAGCTCCCCAAATTGAAACACTTGCAGTTGTGGCATGTGGACTTTCTTAAACTTCGTTTAATCGAGGGACTTATTCGAAAACCGGGCACTCCGTTGGAAAGCCTTATTTTGGTGGGACACACCCTGGAAATGGCACAAGTGGAGCATATCTGCGAGATTTCTTCACTTCGTGAGCTGTCTGTCTCCTGTAACACAGCTTTCACAAAAAGTCTTCTAAGCCTGAAGAATTTAGAAATTTTGGACGTCAAAATGTCAGATGTTACCAACGATCAGCTATTAAAGCTTCTGGAAGGATGTCCACTTTTAAAAGTATTTGGTGTCCGGTCGTGCAGGCTAATCACCTTCGACTTTGTGCAAGAAGCAATAAGATTGTATAATCGCAGAAAAATTCGAATCTATTTGCATAAGTCATCTGTTAATTGGAGCACTCTGCCAATAATGAATAACAATAGTAATATTCAGTTCATAAAAGGCTATTTAAGGAATCCCATATTGATTAACAAAGATACTTGTGAAATTGATTAAAGAGTTGATTTTTACTCAACAACAAAAAGCTTATCAATTATACGGAATCGTTGATATTTATATGTACATTCTTCAGTAATGTAATGTAATGTATCAACAAAATTAACTGTCGTAAGTGCCAAAGAATTTCAAAGCGTTTTTACTTTGTGAATTATGAACATAAAAATGGTTTTAAATGTAAAATGGCTTTTATTTAACTTAAGGGATACTTGGTGTTTTGGGCAGCCAGCGCACAGTGGTCAATGGGCCAAAAGTAAAAAAATATTTGGTTTTGCTTTATTGTAACCATTCTCCTAAAGAATGAGTGCGAAACAGAGAACATAAAATTCATTTGGTTTTGCAGCGTGTGCAACTTGCAAGTGACGGTCGCAGTTAAATTAATATAACACGTTTAAAACAACGTATTTTTGCAATGGAACACATTAATATTGTAATCAAAGGTATTTATTATTGTTTTTTTGCTGTTTATGAGTTTCTGGCATGTTTTTTTACACAAAACAATGCCGCCTCGCTGTTTTCGTGTTTGTTTTGTTTCATTTTCTTGATCTGTTTAACTATGATTTTGGGTATTGCTTTGTTTTGTGTTCTTATGAGTAAATTATGTTTAGATTTACGGTAAATGTTTTTTTTATCTTTTTAAATTTTAAATGATGTTAAACTGAGAATTGAAGAATCTGGCGATGCAGCGGTGAGTTGGGGTGGATTGTCTTCTTTGTTCAGCCAGTGGTAAGGTCGAGTGGGTGTGTTCTTCTCAGGCTTCTGCCTGTTCTACTATTGTCCAGTAGGTTAGGGGGTTTTCCATACTGCTTGCGTACTAGAGGACTGCATAACACCATTCTCTTTGTTTGCATTTAGAGTACTCATTGGTTTTAGTAGGTATTCAGAATATATTCCATTCAGTTTTCGCGATCTCTTTGCGTTCACTTCGTATGCGTTCGGAGTTTTGGGCACCCGAGCGAAACGAAGTCAATGAACGCAATGCGTTCCTTGCGCTGAGCCTTCTGATCTCGCCTAGTACTGGTGAAATGCCTAGTTCGTTGGAATGCCTAGTTTCGTGGTACGGGTGTGCGTCAGGGACAATTTTCAACCATTTGTTCTGGAACCGCTGTATTTTTAGGCGGTTTGAAACCACAGCTGTATCCCGTAGGTCCAGATCGGCTAGAGTATTGTATTGTGTATTGTCGGAAGTTTTATGTTTTGCTCAGGCTTTAACCTTCTTCCGATTAGCCAGAGAAGCTATTTCAGGCCCAAGTCAGCCTGGTTGCGCTTATCGATGTGATGGGGACGAGTGAGCCTGCGATCCAGGGTCAGCCCTATGCACATTTGGAATGGTGTCTCCGGTTAGAGACAGGTGGGCATTCTACTCTGCTCAGAGCGAACGTAGATTGGGAGGATTTTTCAGGGTTCACTTCTATGTTTCAGCGATGCAACCAAGGGCTAATTGCATCCAGTTGACTTTGTATGATGGCTGTGGCTTTTTCGGGAACAGAGGTGTCGTCAAGGTGTAGGAAAGCGGTGTCGTCAGCGTATGTGGCAATAGTTAGGTTTCTGGAGGGATTGGTGAGAAGGTCTGAGGTATGGAGGGTGTAGAGAATGGGTCCAAGGACGCTGACTTGTGGTACTTCGGCTCTAATGGGCCTAGGCGAGCTTTTTGAGCTTCCACATCTAACTCGGAATACTCTATTCTCCGTGTAGGATCTAAGACGGTCATAGTGAAACTGGGAAGATGGGATTTAATTTTGTAAAGGAGTCCAGGGTAACACATTTTGCCAAACGCCGTCCAGCATTACGGCACAGCAATATTTCTACTTCTCGAATGCTATTCGCTCAACGAGTCGGTTACATTGTTTAGGCGTTCCGTGGGAGAACAAAACCGCTAATGAGACAGCATTAAGAAAAACGAATACTTAGGAATGCTACTTTCAAGTGCTTCAGGGATCGGAATCAAAACCGAGACGGGATCACTTATTGCGATTTGTGGTTGTGTGTGCACATTTCTGAAACATATATATGTATATGGACAATTCCACGCGAATTCTTCCATTTCTTCCATTTTTTGTCCCGTGCGACAGAGGTAGTTTTTTGCAATTATCTTGAAAATGAAAAGTTGGCCGAACTCAACTTTTTCACCAATAGTAGAGCTATGGAAGAGTTATAATTTAAACCTACTCGCCAAATTTAAAATGCTTTAATTGTGTATTTTTTTCCTTTAAAAGTGTAATTATTAGCTATTTAATTGATAAGAAATCATAGTTATTTGTTAAATATATGTACATGTACATAGATGAATAATTTTGAAAGGGTATATAAACTTCATTTTTGGTTTTACGTTATTCTTGTTTTACATTACTATATTCTACGCCTGCAATCACCATCCCAGAGCCCCCGTCACCAGCTTTACTTTCTCAAAACCATTTAAACAATATGGAAGCACATCTAATTGCCGCTGTAAAGGACCACCCATGTCTGTACGACAAAACTGTCCACGTGCCCCAGCACAAGGACCGGCGGCAACAGGCATGGGTGGAAGTTGGGGCGGCGTGCCAAAAGTCCCCATCATATTTTAAGAACAGGTGGTCACAGCTGCGCCACCAATTTAACAAGGAGGTGGTCAAAGAAGACTCGAGGTGGCTCTGGAGGGAGGAATTATACCCAGAGCCCGCCTCCCCAGCCTAAAGCCCGACTCAAAGAGCCCGTATCCCGCAGCTCAGAATCCGCATCCCGCAGCCCAAACGGAAATCTGATACTACATCATAAAACTGTAGTAGGACTAGTCGGAAAAGTAGCTATTTAATTGATAAGAAATCATAGTTATTTGTTAAGTATATGTACATATATGAAGATTAATAATTTTTGAAAGGGTATATAAACTTCATTTTTGGTTTTACGTTACTCTTGTTTTACATTACTGTATTCTACGCCCGCAATCACCATCCCAGAGCCCCCGTCACCAGCTTTACTATCTCAAAAGCAGCCAAGCACTATGGAAACAACACTTATTGCCGCTGTAAAGGACCACCCATGTCTGTACGACAGAAGTGTCCACGTGCGCCAACACAAGGACCGGCGGCAACAGGCATGGGCGGAAGTTGGGGCGGCGTGCCAAACCTCGCGTAAGTATGAAGAAAAATTGGTTGTGTATGTATGTAATAATGCAATTCTTATAATTTTGCAGCCAGAAAGTGCAAAAAAAGGAGGTCGCAGCTGCGCCACCAATTCAACAAGGAGGTGGACAGAGTAGACTCGAGGTGGCCGTGGAGGGAGAGTCTGCGGTTTTTGGAGGGGTTAGTGCACCGCAGGTAAGTGAATCTTATTGTTAATTTTTATTGTAAAATAATTATTTTATATTTTGCATTTTCAGGCAACGCGCGAGCACACCGGTGGAGGACGGCCAGGAGGAGCTGTCTGCAGCGTTTGCGGGGGTAATCGTGGCGTCCCCCAGCAGCAGCCCAGAGCCCACGGACGAGATCCCCACGGCGGCGTTTTTGGACCTGCAGAAGGCGCTCTTTCTCCGGCTGCCGACCAGGGAGAAGAGGGACGAACTGGAGGCGGCCTTTTTAAGGTTCGGCCTTAACTTTGTAAACCGTCCAGAAAATAAATGAAAAAAAAACCCTAAAAAATGTTTTGATATTTTTGATGAAGAAGACTCGAGGTGGCTCTGGAGGGAGGAATTATACCCAGAGCCCGCCTCCCCAGCCTAAAGCCCGACTCAAAGAGCCCGTATCCCGCAGCTCAGAATCCGCATCCCGCAGCCCAAACGGAAATCTGATACTACATCATAAAACTGTAGTAGGACTAGTCGGAAAAGTAGCTATTTAATTGATAAGAAATCATAGTTATTTGTTAAGTATATGTACATATATGAAGATTAATAATTTTTGAAAGGGTATATAAACTTCATTTTTGGTTTTACGTTATTCTTGTTTTACATTACTGTATTCTACGCCCGCAATCACCATCCCAGAGCCCCCATCACCAGCTTTACTATCTCAAAATCAGCCAAGCACTATGGAAGCTACACTTATTGCCGCTGTAAAGGACCACCCATGTCTGTACGACAAAACTGTCCACGTGCCCCAGCACAAGGACCGGCGGCAACAGGCATGGGTGGAAGTTGGGGCGGCGTGCCAAACCTCGCGTAAGTATGAAGAAAAATTGGTTGTGTATGTATGTAATAATGCAATTCTTATAATTTTGCAGCCAGAAAGTGCAAAAAAAGGAGGTCGCAGCTGCGCCACCAATTCAACAAGGAGGTGGACAGAGTAGACTCGAGGTGGCCGTGGAGGGAGAGTCTGCGGTTTTTGGAGGGGTTAGTGCACCGCAGGTAAGTGAATCTTATTGTTAATTTTTATTGTAAAATAATTATTTTATATTTTGCATTTTCAGGCAACGCGCGAGCACACCGGTGGAGGACGGCCAGGAGGAGCTGTCTGCAGCGTTTGCGGGGGTAATCGTGGCGTCCCCCAGCAGCAGCCCAGAGCCCACGGACGAGATCCCCACGGCGGCGTTTTTGGACCTGCAGAAGGCGCTCTTTCTCCGGCTGCCGACCAGGGAGAAGAGGGACGAACTGGAGACGGCCTTTTTAAGGTTCGGCCTTAACTTTGTAAACCGTCCAAAAAATAAATGAAAAAAAAAACCCTAAAAAATGTTTTGATATTTTTGATGATAGTATTACCACATCTTTTCTTGCCTTTTTCAAAGTTTTATTGAATACTTAATATTAAATATTTATCTGCGGAACAGCGATGAAAGCGAGGAGCTGGAGGCGGCCTGGCAGAAGTTCGTTCGGCAATTTGATAATAGGCATTAGAATCAAAAAAAACATTAAAAATTTTTAAGTGTGAGTGTGGCAGTTTGTTTTTTTGTGGGCGTGGAAACGTAGATTAGCAATATGAAAAAAAATATCCGTACTCATATGTAATAATAAAAATCAAAGCGCGAAAATCAATAAAAGTTCTTGAAAATTGTTCTTTTTAATTAATTGTTTTAAACAAAATATATTGGCCTCAAATCATGTTTAATTTTGACGCAAAACAAAACATATTTTTTGGTCAAGTCTTTTCATTGAAGTAAAACAAGGTTAGAAAAGCTGAGAAGCGACCAGCCATTTGACACGTCTGCACCCTTCGAAGCTCAAATGAGTGTGAGCCGAAATGCACGCGGTCTCTCGGCAATGTGACCGTAGGCATTGACGCTCTTCGTTAAGTATTTTATCATCGCGATCACTGTGAACTGAGATAACTGGTTACGTTGTTTCATGCCCTTATCGGAATATCGATAGATTTATCGAAACAGAGAAATTACTTTTTAAACGAGTTACCAAATTTTCAAACTATTTTAATTAGTGCCATGATGCCATCGAACCAAACAGACAGAAAATTGGGTTTTTATAGCCGTCTGTCCGTTGATAAGCGCGAAGGAGGTTTTTAAAATGAAGCAAAGCCAAAAAGAAGGCAGATACCATAAATTACACTTATCCTGCGACGACTGGATCGTTCCTTTATTTTCGAGACATGTTTCCTTTTTTAAAGGCTACAAAAGTGGTTCGGTAACATCAATGTTAAACAACATAAATGTTTAGCAATAACGATGTTCGGCAACATCTGTTTTCTCTTTCAAGTCATCGATAACACTATAAACAATATAAACATAAAACTTTACACTAATTAAGGTTTTTATTCGCTTGGCTGTCGATCACATTGACTCTATGCCGAAATCTGGGCGAACTGGGCTTTAGATGAGCTGGTAAGAGGCAACATATAAAGAGGAATATAACAAAACTAAAATGCAATTTCGTCCTATAATGCCCATTATATTAGTAGGCAAAACGGGTGTCCGGGTGGTAGCCAAGCTTGTCCAGCGACGGATTGCAGGCAAAGTTAATCATAGGTGGTGGGCCGCAAAGCAACACAATGGTATCGTCATTGGCCGGAAGCAGGTGGGCGGCGATCATGTCCTCATTGATGAAGCCAACACTGTACTGCCAACCTATTTACGAAATATGAAAGAAAATCAATATTAGTAAAGCATTTAAAGGCATAGAGGTGTTCTAAGCAAGACCTGGTGAACACAATCAAACCCACTGGCTCAGCATTGTAAAATGAAATCAAAACACAGGAATAGTATCTATGTTCCCAGCTGGATCAACTCCTAATAGCTGAACCTCTGCTCGGCCCGGTGACCAAGCCGTTCCAGGCCCGGAATGCAGGTGTAGTTAACCATGGGCGGAGGACCACACAGTAGGCACAGCGTGTCCTCGTCCGGTGCATACAGATGCTGCTGCATCATGTCATCGTTTACGTGGCCAGTGTTGTAGGACCAAGCTACAAAGCGCGCGTTTCCCGATCGCGGCATGCGTTTAATAGCAGCATGGTTCAAGGGGCAGACACAAGATTCTTAACATAATAGATGCTTGGCAAATAGCTAAGTGAATCTCCGGATGGTGATGAAGATGCTTCATGCGAGTGTGCCTGATGAGCTGTATGAGCTGTTTAGCTCCTTTATTACTGCAACTCACCTTCGCCGGCCTTGTCAACTGTGTACCAGACCTTAAACTGGTCAGGATGCTTCTCGGCCAGTTCGTCCAACTCCGCACGCAGCAGAATATCCTTTTCGCTCTGTAATGCAAGGAATACAACAATATTAATTAACTTGGCTAACTAAAGGGCTCGCTAATTACCTGATTGGCGAAGAGCAACGCCAGTTCAGTCTTATCCTTGTCGCTGCGCTTGAGCACTTCTCTGGCCAATTGGAGCATTGGAGTAATGCCAGTGCCGCCGGCAATCATGTTGACCCGCTTGGCGGACACGAGCTTGGGCGGATCCTTGCGCAACTTTTTTATGGAGAAGGTGCCATTGCCGAGATATTGTAGCCTACCCGAGGGTCCGCGGAACGAGATCTTGTCCCCCAACTCGAGCTGCTCCAGGTGTTGCGTCATTTTACCGCCGGCCGGGAACTTGGGATGCGTGTCCTTGAAGTACACCTTGACGACTAGGTCGACGTAGCCCACATCCTCATCGGACGATATAGGTGTGTATGGCCGAATCACCAGTTCATTGTCGATGGTGGCAATCAGATGAATGTGCTGACCAACAGGCAGGCCAAGGACGTGCTGCTTGGAGGGCAATCCAAACCGGAATCTCCTAGTGTCATGGCTCAGATTCTCCTTTTCGATGAGTGGCAGCAGATACTTGTCGTTGGGATCCACAAGCGTGCGCAGCCTGGCGGTGCGATTGGGTTCCCGGCGTGGTTTCGTGGACTTTTTATTCAGCAGATAATGGACGATCAGGGCGCCTGCGAGTACGGCGACCACACCCACCGCTAGTGGCACAAACTGGAAAGGAATAGACAAAGGTTAGATATGTGGAATAACAAGTTCAAAACACTTATGTATATGTAAATTATATTTTATATTTATCATATGGTTGTCATTAAATCTTTATTAATACTTTGAACTAATTTGAATACTGGACCTTTAGGTAGTTTTTTTTTAGGCTGATTGCACAGATTCCTTTTTATAAGTAAATATAGCATAATAACAATCTAATCTATATGACTTCGCCCTACCTAACCTTGCATAATACATGACGGAATACGTCACGTAATAATAGTACAAATAGTGAGGAATGGGAAAATATATACCTTCATCTATATGACAAAAATATGTACATCTACTACATATGTATATTTTTATTGTAAAATGATATTTAAATTATTGAATCAGATTAGAATAATACTATTGGTCCCGATCAGAAATTATTATATCTTTAGGCAAGTCTAATGATAGTTTCCACCTATAAATGTCATGTCACCATGAATTGGTATGTATGTATGTTACATATGTACGACGTTATCTGGTTTTTTAATTAAGATAATTTTTAATCCAGTAGCGTGTAGCGTGATTCTCGATTTAATGAAAGGTCACTGCGACTGGTGGAAATTACCGGCACTGATAAGAGCCACAAAAATATAAACACACAACTCGCATAGTGATTATTTGTACACGACAGTGATATTTGCGATTGCAAAGGCGCCCTTTAAAAAAGCAGCTGCTAATTGGGGTTACTAGCTTTAGACATCCAACTTTGGCCCCATATCAAAAGCGACCTTGAGCTTCTCATTAATATACATGAATGTATTTTATTTTTTTTTTGCTTTTGCTTTGGCAACAAGTCTGAAACCCATTAGCCATGACGTCACACGCACTGGTGGATAAACAGAGAGCGCGAATTGGAAAAGAGAAATGGATAGAGCGCAGCAAATGGAAATGTAAATGGAAGTAAAAAAAAGGTTTGCACTTGAACTTACATCGAATTCCGTCATATTATTACAAAACACTTGTTATAAACTGGCTAATTTCCGATTTGAATTTCACACCGAACTCGAAAGTAAGCGAATCGTGCGTCCGCGTGCCGCCGATTCCAATTTCCAATTGAAATGAAGCCAAGTCATCGTGTGAAATAGCCGCTACAACTACAACTCTCTCTCGCTCTCTCTTTCTTTCGCTCTCTGCGATAAGATGCAAAGTCAGCACAGTGGCTGCTAAAAATATGGACTCACTTGCTTAGCAAGTAAAGTGACAGTCGGCAGAAGGTCTAGCTACATACATTTGCACGTATGTATTTCTCAATTTAAAATGAAAGGTAGTTGTACTCTTAGTGCATTACTTTTAGTTGCATATAAACCTGCATATAAAGACAAAAGTCGCCAGAGTCAAAGTAAGTAAACGGAAATCTAGCTAGATGTTTTACTGAGTACATGTATTTTATTGATTACGAGACTAGGAGTATTTGGGAATGGAAAATATCGTTTTTGTAGTGACTAGTAGGTTCTGCCGGTTGCAAAAGTAATAATTTTAGGGATAAGATTCAGGACGTGATTAAATCATAGAAAAAATTGACGACAACGCTTTTTCGGTTTCCTTGGCTGAGGCTTGGAGTGCAACTCCGGCGCTTCAAACACTTCAAAATCGTAATCCCCAACAGAATTTATACGCAGAATGGCCGCTTTGTTGCCGCAGCGATAGCAATAGTTGGGTGCTGACCAGATAGTCACCAGCTTTTGCCCAAAATGCCACCGAAAGCCATCCCTGGCCAACTGGTGAGCCCTGCATATGAGAGAGATACCATTGTTGCGGGTGAACTGCTCCACAACATCGCCGCCAAAGAGCTTTCCATGCCCACGTGGCGACGCCGTCCATCCAGGCGCTTCCTGGGGATCACTCCAGAGGAGATCAGCTATGACTCCACTTTCGGGTATCTCGTGGCAGCGATCCAGTTTACGGAATTCATCCAATCGCTGGATCTCCGGCGACAAGCCGCCATGAACGCAAAATATATTGCCATCAATGATCGCCGCCAGCGGCAAGAGATCGAACACACGGCAACACATCCTCCAGACATTCGCAGAGCCGTACTGTGCAAGGCACTCATCGTAGAATCCATAGGATCGAGTTGCACTGCGACACTCATGGTTACCCCGCAACAGGGTAACCTGTGCCGGATGTCGCACTTTGAGAGCAGCTAGCAGAAGAAAGGTCTCCACGCTGTTTTTGCCCCGATCCACCAGGTCGCCCAGGAACAAGTAGCGTTGCTGCTGCACCGATCCGCCCAGTTCCAGCAGGTGGAGCAGATCCTCGAACTGCCCGTGTATGTCGCCGCATACGATTTGCGGACTCTGCAGGCTCAGTAGATTCGCCTCGCTGACGAGCAAGTCACTCAATGAGCGGCATAGCTGGCGAACCTCCAACTCCTTGGGCAGACGGACCGGCACATGGCGCAGATTTTCCACCAGACGATCCACATCACTCATTCCTCAGGTCACAAGGCAGGCATCATCTCTATTCTTAAGTCGGCGACGTCACTGGGCAACAGTGGTGGGAAAGAAACTATTGATTGTTTTAGTATGAGCCTATAAATGAGTTAAATGATCAGGTGCATATGGTGCAAACTATTTGTATGGTGCAAGCATTTCGTACTCTCAATTATTCGAACTCCTATATTCATAATTTAAAATAATAACATTGATATCAACTGGGTACCAATAGATGTGCCTAGATAGTTCCCATCACTGTTGGCCAACAATTTGGGAAAAAGCGAAACCACCTAGACATTAGGCATTTGGCCAAGAGAAAAACATGATCATCGCTGACAACTATGAAATCTGAGGGGTATGGAACAAGATGGATGTGGGCGGGGCAGGTGGTGATGCGAGTCGGGAGTTATGTAAACATACCAGCGAATAGAATTGGACTTAGTTGCAAGTAACTTACATTGCTCTCAACGATGCGGGCCATGACCAATGGAAAATCAATGCAGTCGCGGCTCAAATCCCTTATATAATCCGCTATTTGCACCGACACCACGCACTTACTTTATATCAAACAGCCCAGTGCCGACTAAACTAATATGCAGACTAATCGGCGAGATGGTGAAAGCAATGTTTTCATTTCCACGCACTCTCAGTTTTGGTTTTGGGAAGAGAGCGCAACTGCTAACTCTTGGAACGAGCCTCTGATATCACCTGAAATAAGATGCCTTTATAGAGAGGTAGCTCTCAACAGAATCTTCAGACACTTACACAGTAACGTATAAGTTGCACATATATATTACAGAGATCAAGTGCAAATTTAAAACCCAATATTCTGAACTACAAACAAAGTTGCTGCTCCAGGGCTGCCAAGCTAATGGTGATAAAAACAAGTTGGCAGCCCACAAAGTATCGCAAAATAAATTGGTGTTATTATTAGGCGAATTCCAACTACACTTAACTGTGTCATCAAATTGATGGTTCATTTTCTTGATCGTAATATGTTAAGGCCGTAAAATAATGATTTTTCTTCGTTTTTATAACAACATTGGTATGCAATTTTAATTTAATTTGAACATTTTAAAATATGACATTAGGAGAAGAAGATATGAAAACAAACTTACTTTTGATGCCTAATATAATCCAAATAATTATCACAAGGAGTATATATTTAATATATTAGGTTTTTATTTTTAGCATTTTATAAATATTTCAACAATTTTTAATTCGGCATAAGCTAGCAGTGTTAACAACCCGACTAGTTTTGGAAATAGAACTACGATTTAAATGAATATCGATATATAATCGTACAAGCACCCGTGTCCATGAAACTATCGCTACAGGTTTCTCAGCTCTAAAAAGCAATTTCCACTTCCTTTCTAAATCGCACGTTGAAGAGAAAAGATGGCGTAAGTGTAACTCATAATTTTAATATATAAAATAAAAGTAACTTAACACCGGGGCCATAAATAAATAAAGAAAAACACCATCCTGTGCTCCGTGGCAATCAGAAACCAGCTTTTTAGACCTTTTTCCATGTCCATATCAGTTTGGAAATGATTGCAAAAGAAAAACGTGTTTTATGTGTCAAATAAGCAACTAATATGTGGGCTGCTTTTATTTGCGCATTGGTTCGACAGCCAAAATAGCACCTAATGCTTTTAGTCTTAACTTCCCTACCATTTGGTTGATAATTGGTTAAATCTTACAGGTCGAAGGTTTCGCGTGATACGCTGTATGAGGGCGTCAATGGACTCCTGGACGCTTCGGCAAAGAAGAAGCGTGGCTTCCTCGAGACGGTGGAACTGCAGATCGGCCTGAAGAACTACGATCCCCAGAAGGACAAGCGTTTCTCCGGCACCGTCAAGTACGTTGGCTAAGTCACCTGCGCACGTGCTTGGAGAGAAGCTCCTGCGGGAGTCGAGTCCATCACGTCATCAGGTAGTCGAGACATGTGGCTGCCACATCTCGACGGACCTGCACTCAGGGTCTTTAAAATTTGAGTAGGTCTCCAGTATTGGACACCGACCCCCCTTTTCTTAATAATTTTGAAAACGTGCTCCTCAGAGGGCTTTGTAAGTTTTTCATGCGTCCCTACTTATATCTATATCTTATTGATAGCACAAAACCCTGGCTAATTTAAGGCTATTTTTTTTGCTATCCCGCAGGTTGAAGCACATTCCCCGTCCCAAGATGAAGGTGTGCATTCTGGGTGATCAGCAGCATTGCGATGAAGCCAAGGCCAACAACGTCGACTTCATGGATGCCGAGGCTCTGAAGAAGCTGAACAAGAACAAGAAACTGGTGAAGAAGTTGGCCAAGTCCTATGATGCCTTCCTGGCCTCCGAGTCGCTCATCAAGCAGATTCCTCGTTTGCTTGGACCTGGATTGAACAAGGCCGGCAAGTTCCCTGCCCTGCTGTCGCATCAGGAGTCTATGATTGGCAAGATCGAGGAGGTTAAGTCGACCATCAAGTTCCAGATGAAGAAGGTGCTCTGCCTGTCCGTCGCCGTCGGTCACGTGGGCATGAAGTCCGACGAGCTGGCCCAAAACGTCAACTTGTCGATCAACTTCTTGGTGTCGCTGTTGAAGAAGAACTGGCAGAATGTGCGCTCCCTGCACGTCAAGTCCTCCATGGGACCGCCCCAGCGTCTTTACTAGATGCGCATACTTCATTTTTCGTACATCTTGAAATAAATAAGAATTCTACATTTTAATAATGTAACTTAATTTGGTTTTATTTTAGTCATTATCTCTATAACTTGTATATGCAAAGTCAGATGCACACCGATTTGTATGCCTCACATTTCAGTAGAGCTTATGGTTCTGGCTAGGAAATCTCGCACTTCGAGCGCCGCGTGAGACTCAGCGTCTTCGCCGACTGAATCAGGCAGCGGCTCTGCCCGGAACTTGGACACGTCCACTGAGTTGCCCCACTCAAGCATGTGCGGTTCGCTTAGTTCTTCCAGTAGATTGTGCAGCACTGCGGCTGCTGTGATGATGCATGACGCCGTGTGGAAGCTAATGTCCAGGGGTTGGCTAAGGAAGCTCCAGCGGGACATGAGGCGATGCAATGCGCAGTCACTCAACTCCTGCAGATGCTCGGCAACCTCGTTGAAGTCGTGCTCGTGCGGGGCTATCGGATCAGTATAGCGCTGCAGAAGCCAGGGACGCAGTGGATAGTTCTGGTACACCGGAGCCAAGACAAAGGCCGGAACTGGGCGGGAATTAATGCGGAATTTAGGGATTGCGGTGAGAGTATTGGGTGCGTGTGAAAACATGGGTCCCAGGGTGGCACGCAAGCCACATCCCAATTGCAGCTCCCTAAAGAGCATTCGATCATCCAGGAGATACTCCATGCGCAGTATCGAGTTCTTGGCGTCGCCATTGGCCCGGATTGGAATGGAGCAGACGCCAAGAACTCCGACGAGTGCGGCGGGCATGTTGCTTTCGCGCTGGAACCCTTCGGCTACACTATTGCAGTCCACTGGATGCTGTGGCAATTGGCGAAGCGCTCGGCCTAAAGTGGACATCACGGCGTTGCAAAAGACCTTTAGACACTTGATAGTCCTTGGACGGGGCAGGGAAAATCTCTCGGCAATCAAAGAGAGCCGCTCGCCGCTGGCCAGGAAGTACAGGGCCAGAGCCACGCACTTTTCGGTAGAAATTGCTGGCGCTCTTTGAGTAAGTTCATCCGAAGTCCGCAGAGTGGGAGACAATTGCTTGCACAAGGTCTCAAAAGTTCCCCGGGTCACATGGAGTGTGTTCAGAAACTCCTCCTCGCTCAGATCAGGAATCACATGCTCAAAGAAATGGGAATCGAAGCAGGGAAAAGTTCCTTGCATGCCAATCTCCACCTGCGGTTCTCCATCGACATCGCTGGTTTCCGAGTCCGAGTCCATGACTTGGGAATGCTTCAGGCGCAGCATGGCGTATATGTGCAGGTAGTTCGAGTGCATCTCCATCATCTGGCGCATAAAAAACGTGCGTAGCATCCTAAATCTCCGCCTGGTCCTCTGCTGCTTCCTCCTCCTGAGCGTGACCACCGTAGTTTGCACATGCTGCAAGTGGAGTCGTATCAGCCGGGCCATCTTTAGCTTTCGATCCTGCAAGTCATTGTGTTTGCTTTTTTTCAACTTGGCCAGCACACTGATTAAATTGCGGCTGATTAATTCCAATTCCTCATCCATTTGTGATTTTTCTACTCCACTTGTATTAGGGTAAAACATTTATAATCGATAGTTTCCTATCGATTTCAGGCAATCGCTGTTTTTTGCTTAAAACAACAATGAAAAAAAGCAGACAGAGAACAACTTTCAAGAAAATGACATTTTTTTTATCTCAGCAAAACACAAAAACGTATTTGTTTTTATAGGAATGGTTACGAATTTCTAATTTCATTTAATTTTTGGAGACCAATCTCCAACACACGACTCTAAAAAGGGCCTCTCTTCCACACTTTTAAGCTGCGCGAACAGCTCGTAGAGGAGCTCCATAAGGGCCGCGGAGGGGCCTGTATAATCGTCCTCAACGTCCACCGGCTCCACGTCGGCTGCTGCTGAGGTCAACTCATTCTCCCCCGCACGGAAGGGGCACATAATTATTTATTTGGTTTATTTGGGCGTTTTTCGGGCTACGAAAGCGAATGTTATGAGCGCCTTAGTTGCAGAACGCTAGGCTTAGCTTGGCTTGAGCTTAAAAAGAGATTGATTAATTAATTTAATAATGTTATAAAATATTTTCGTACGGACCTACCCACCCAGTTTTTTCACGTTTCGCCGGGCCTGGCTTTATTAATTTGAAAACACAACTGTAATTGAAACCGATTCTCTTTTAAGATTAGTGGTGGTGTTTTTATAGCCCTCTTTCTTCTCTCATTCTCCTTTTCCACTTCAATATACTCCCGTTACTCGTAGGGTATAAGACTATACTAGATTCGTGGAAAGATATGTAACAGGTAGATACAATATGTATATATTTGGATTTAATTTTAAAAATCGATTAAAGTCTGACGACTATATCATAGAGCTGTCGTAGGACTAGTCGGCAAATTAGTAGCTAATTAATTGACAATCAAATATATATTTTATAGATATATGTACAAACATACATATATGTAGATGTATACTTTTTGAAGGGTATATGGAGTTGGTGGAGGCGGCCTTTTTACGGTTCAGCCTTATTTACATATGTGAACCGGCGCGGAAATCAATAAAAATCAGTTTATTTTGTATAATAATTTATTGGTGTATTTATTTTATTTGTCCCCATACCATAATACCATGCCCTCAACCCATAAATGATAGTATGGGTAACATACTTAATATAGAATATTCAGCGAAAATTCAGCTCCCGAGCACAAAACACTCGTCAATGGTATTATCAAATTAATTCGATTAGTTAGTAACCCCCACACCCCGCACCACACAAAGCTTGGATTAAAAAATGTTTAAGTATTTATACATATATATATTTGAATTAAATAAAATAAAGAAGCTTCGGTTGATATCTTATTATTATCAACATTCTTGTATTTAAATAAATAATATAACAATTTAGTCAAATTAATTTGTTTTATGTTAAAACATATTACAAACATAGCAACCATAAAATAAAAAAAAAAAATATTTTTTATTCCACCTTTCTGTTAGTGCGTCTTCCGGTTATAACGACGTAAAATCGTCGGTCCCTTGAAAGTCGCTATAGCCGGATTCTATAGTATAAAGTTCCAATATCTTTATGATTTTTAGAAAATAACCATTGTTGCGATTATTAGATTGTAAGTCTATTTATAAGAAGTATTCCTCCTTATCAATAATTTATATAAATAAATTATACATATTAAAGCATTTATTTATGCTAATCCTTCCAATATATTTTAAAGAAGCTTCTGTTGATATCAAATTATTATTATCTCTTAATAGGGGTATACAAGATAACAAATTAATTTCTAAACCTATTCAAGCTCCTAACCAAGAGTAAGATGTAACCCCGCACCCTGCACCACGCACCACGCACCTGTATACCTGCGTACAGCCAGATGATGACTACACTTTAACATAACTCTTAGATCTATACTAACTAATCGACTTAATTTAACATAATAACATTTCCCATAAACAATAAAATAAATACATAAAGTCAATAACAAAAATAATAATACTAATACTAATTATAGCACTGGCGTGAGTCTTGAGATCGAGCCCCGAATGTTCGGTAAATTTCAATACATTTTTCAAAGAATTATTAATTATTACTGCTTTATTTATTTGAAAACACATAACTGCTATTCGCACCGATTCTCCTTTAAGATTATTGGTTTTTATAGCCCTCTTTCCCCTTTCATTCTCCTTTTCCACTTATATATACTCCCGCTACTCGTAGAGTATGAGGGTATACTAGATTCGTGGAAAGGTATGTAACAGGTAAGGTTCTTTGAGCATATGTACATAAATTCGGTTTTAATTTTAAAAATCGATCAAAGTGTGATGACTATATCATAAAACTGTAGTACGACTAGTCGGCAAATAATTAGCTATTTAATTGATAAGAAATCATAGTTATTTGTTAAATATATGGTCATAATACTTTTGAAAGGGTATATAAACTTCATTTTTGGTTTTAAGTTATTCTTGTTTTACATTACTGTATTCTACGCCTGCAATCACCATCCCAGAGCCCCCGTCACCAGCTTTACTTTCTCAAAAGCAGCCAATATGGAAGCAACACTTATTGCCGCTGTAAAGGACCACCCATGTCTGTACGACAGAAGTGTCCACGTGCGCCAGCACAAGGACCGGCGGCAACAGGCATGGGTGGAAGTTGGGACGGCGTGCCAAACCTCGCGTAAGTATAAAGAAAAATTGGTTAAGTGTACATATGTAATAATGCAATTCTTATAATTTTGCAGCCAGAAAGTGCAAGAAAAGGTGGTCGCAGCTGCGCCACCAATTTAACAAGGAGGTGGACAGGGTGGACTCGACGTGGCCGTGGAGGGAGAGTCTGCGGTTTTTGGAGGGGTTAGTGCACCGCAGGTAAGTGATTCTTATTGTTAATTTTTGTTGTAAAATAATTATTATATATTTTGCATTTTCAGGCAACGCGCGAGCACACCCGTGGAGGACGATGAGGAGGAGCTGTCTGCAGCATTTGCGGGGGTAACCGTGGTGCCCCCCAGGTAAGTAAATCTAAGTGTTAATTATTATTGTAAAATAATAATTTTATATTTTGGATTTTCAGGCAACGCGCGAGCACACCGGTGGAGGACGGCCACGAGGAGCTGACAGCAGCATTTGCGGGGGTAAGCGTGGCGTCCCCCAGCAGCAGCCCAGAGCCCACGGACGAGATCCCCACGGCGGCGTTTTTGGACGCGCAGAAGGCGCTCTTTCTCCGGCTGCCGACCAGGGAGAAGAGGGAGGAAATGGAGGCGGCCTTTTTAAGGTTCGGCCTTAACTTTGTTAACAGTCCTGAAAATAAATGAAAAAAAAAACCATAAAAAAATGTTGATATTTTTTCATTTTTCTATTAGTCTTATAAATTTCTATCGATTTGCAAAAAAAAACTTTTTGCCACGCCCACAAACCACCAAAAACTGTCAGTGTGGAAGACTCTCCTTCATACTTCCACCAGCTAAATAACGGGTATCAGATAGTCGGGAAACTCGACTATAGCGTTCTCTCTTGTTTTATTTGTCATACAAAATTACCATGTCCTCAACCCATAAATGATAGTATTACCACATCTTTTGCTTGCCTTTCTCAAAGTTTTATTGAATACTTAATATAGAATATTTAGCGAATATTCAGCTCCCGAGCACAAAACACTCGTCAATGGTATTATCAAATTAATTCGATTAGTTAGTAAAGACCTAAAAGTAATGTTAAAGTATAGCCCATCATCTGGTTGTATCCATTTGGGCAGCGCTCTATTTATGTTTCAACGCGCAAGAGAGTTTAGACTAAGTTTAGTAAACATTTAGTAAGCGTATAAGATTAAATTGAATAAGAGTTTTCGGCTGCCATTCTGAGTCGATTGGCTACCCTGCGGCTTAGTGATTTTTTATTCCTTGTGGCGCTGGCTGGGTGATAGTTTGTGTCTTTTGTAAAAATGATGTTTATATTTGTTTTGTAGTTCACAGAACATTCATGGACTAAATATTAATATATAAATATGGTAAAATAATTCTCGAAGCTAGCTGTTTCTGCTGTAGACACATTGTATACGTTAGTACGGTTCAATTTATAAACACGAAAACATACATACTTAAAATACAGAGTTTGAAATATAAAATATGTTCGCTGTCCGGTGGCTTTCTCTTTTCTTATTAGCTCGTCGGTTTCTAAGACTGCCGCAGTTCCTACTGCTCAGTGGCGTGACAAGCTCCCATCGTGGACAGAAGCGGATGTGTCCGTATATTTTGGGAACTTATCTTTTATATGGCTCACATATAAAATTGTCCGGCACTTGCAACGGGAGCTTGCCAACCGGCCAACCAATGCGGAGCTCTTAGACGACCGAGCTACAATTTATCCGTGTGTACACTTACAACTGAAACTACATAATGTTACATGAAACACTAAACTAATATACAATTTGACCATGGCAGAGGCTCAAAACACTTAAAACTTATAAAACAAATTCACGTTCGATTTAGTATTAATATCCGGCTGCTGATGCTCCTCTTTCTGCTTGTCATTGTAAGCCTCACAGAGATGATCAAAGTCGTCCTTGCTCATCTCAACTGATTCTATCATAGCCACCTTCTTGTAACTGTTAAGAAAAACTTTAGGTAAAAACGGGCACATTCGCTATTCAGTGTTTGCGACTTACGTGTCTCTATTGTACTTTTCCCGCATGGCCTGCGTGTTGAGTTCCTTTGCCGATTTGTGGGTGTGGCACAGATGCAATACAACTGTTTTTAGGTCCTCCAGCTTGTAAGTCGTGATCTCCTCCAGCTGTGGCGTCCACATATCCATGCCCAGAATGTGACGCGCCAATGCGACTGAGGCGGATGACATAAGTGATGGCAAATATTGCAAGTACGTTTCTCCCTCCATAAGGGATAGCTCAGAAATATACTGTCAAGTGAATATAATGTTAGTAAACAATTAGATTTCTTTTTTTTTTTGTATTGCCAATAGCCTACCAGCGTCATGAACTTCAGCTTCTCAGGCATGTCGCAAAGTACAGCATAGGTGTTGATGAAGACGTAAGCAGTCGGTGTGCACAGATCGAAGGAGAGAATCTTCAGAATAACCTGCTCCATGCGTAGCACTTGCGCCTTGGTGTAGCTGTCGTCGGTGAGGAACACAAACTCACCCACCTCTGGGGGATAAATTTCCTCGTATTTCCTGCACAGAAGCCCACATAAATACACCTTCATTATCGGACTAAGACTACTTACGCGGCAATATACATAGCTGCCGTGCCCACCAGCTGCAACTTGGAGCGCACCACCGCCATTTGACTCAAAAATCGATCTAGATAAAAGACTGAGAGATACAGCGTCTCTGTGTCTAGTTTGTACTCCTCGGAAACCTCAACCAGCCAGTCTATCAGGATGGAGCGCATATTGTGGCTGATGTCCTTCTGTCTGCGCATATAATGTGGCTTGGGGCGATGTTTCTTCTGAAAGATTAAAACAAATGATTATACCGATTATATTAGTCGTTTTAACAAGATATGGATACCGCCACTTTTGGTTAGCATACAAAATCGTTAAACCAATTCGCAAACATATTGCTAATGCTTAACACCGTTTTCTGCACGCTGATCTCGAGACCAACTAACAGTTCGGTTTTATTTTAGAAGGGTGTTAAAAATGTCCAAATTTCACGGGAACAAAAACCGCCCAGTCAACTCAAGCGAATAATACCAGTGGAGAAGAGGCATGCAAAAGCTGGGGGACGGAGTCAACCAATTTTTATTTGTTTATTAGTTATTTCGTAGTACGTGAGTCGCATCGAAATTTCCAGTTTCAACGAAAGTCTTTGCCAAAACACCTATATGGGCAATATGTACATTAGGTGTTTATTTAATGGTCGCTTTAACGATTATTGGAATCGTCAAGCGCCACGAAACGGTTTTTGCCCATTTAGTTATCAATTGGCAAGAATATATATAATTGGTTGCGTATCATCAACATTTGATTTATGCTGAGAAAGTTAACCAACATGTTAAATTTTCAACCCCAATGCAAATAATTTAGGAATGTGTTATTTAGTAGAGGCAAACAATAAACAAAGCACCCAGCAACCGGGCAAACAAAGTCAACCGGAACTTAGCCAAAATATCCATATTTTAGAAACAGAAGGAGACAGACATATCGAACTCGAATACAGTTGAATATTTTGTATAACTCCGGCACGATGACGCTCAAAATCGGAATATGCACCAAGCAGGACCTCGACGAGGCGATGAAGCTGCAGAAGCGGGAGCAGTACGAAGATGAGCGGAAGCGTCGCATCTTTAATGCCAAGCAGCGTCTGTATGGGGTAAGTATGTTTCTGCAGACTGGGTGAACATCATGGACGAATATTCCATTTCGTAGCTCGACCTCGAAATGTTGGATCGCCAAATACTTGAGAAAAAGAAGCAGCGAACCGCCCAGATGGAGTGCGACAAGAAATTTGAGGAACAGGAGCAGCTGCAGAAGCGCCTGATCCTGGCCCAGGAAAAGGAGTTGGAGAAGAAACAGCGTGTGGTGGACTCGGATCTTAACTATTATCGCTGCCGCTATCAGCGCAAGGAACAGCGCCGCGAGTTCGACCTAAATGATCCGAATTTCTTGAAGAAGGCACGTCCAACCAGAGTCGCCGACAATGACATTTCACTGGGCGTGTCCAGCGCCCAGATCTTTCAGGGCGAGGACCTGTACAACACTGACCGGAAGCTTCGGCAGCGGGAGCAGCAAAGAGCGTGGCTGGATCAGCAAGTGCAGGAGCGCAAGAAGGCGGAGGATGCTCGCAAGCAGGCCGATAATCTGCTGATGGACAACGTTGGTTGCAGAGACAAGCATCTGCAGGAGATGGCCAAGTCTGATCACCAGATGCGAAACCAAGTGATTCAGCGAGTGCGTCAGTTTAACATCAACATGGCCAAGCAAAAGCAATTGGACCGCGAAAGGGAAAAGCGTGAAAAATATGAGGATGACATGGCTGAGATCTATAATATGCTTTCTAGCGACATGCTTACTGAAAATCCTGATGTGGCTCAATCGCGCACCGATCCAAACAAGAAGATTGCTTTCATGTATCGCGGCATGACGCCGGAAGAACTTCGCGTGTTCCGCCTTGGACAAGAGCAACAGCTACGTTTGGCCATTCAGCGCAAGACGGAGGCCCAGATGATGGACAAACAGTGGGAGCAATACGCCATCAATATGGACCGCACCTTGGTCCTTCACCAGATCGAGGATGATCGCCGACGTAAGGGGGAATTAGATGAGCTAATGCGGGCGAATTCCAAGTTGGCTGTGGAGCAGGATCGGCAACGCAAGGAAGCACTTGTCGGCTTAACTAATGCCGTCTCGGATGACTTTTACGATCAGTTCAACAAGAACTCGCGTTAGTTCGATTGTATGAAAGTTTCCAACTAAGAAGATTCGAGTACAATGAGCTGGATGCGATTAGAAAGCTGCCTCACTTTCTTGTGCAGCAGCTTTCCACACGTGTCTAGAACACGTACTAGTTTAGAAATACTATTTTTTCTGTTTGGAATATTTACGGCGAAATTATAACGTTCATGTTGGAAACAAAGAATATCAAATAATTAAAAACTACAAAAACCAAATCCTATATTTACGTTCATCTGAAAATCGGATATATCACGAGAAATAAAGCCCATCTGTCTTTCTTTACATTTTTGTTGTTGTCCTTAATTTGTATGGTTTTTTGTTCTTTGATTATAGATTTTCCATTAATTTTTTTTTTCTTTCATTCATTTGTTTGTTTTTTTCATTCATTTTTTGTTTGTTTTTTTCATTAATTTTATTTTATTTACTTTAGTTTTTTTTTTTTTATTCCTTTTTTTTAAATTTTTGTTTCGCTTTTTCTTAAATTAATTTTTTTTTGGTTTTTTTTAATTCTTTTTTTTATTCCTTGTTTTCAATTTTTTTTAAGGTTTTTTTTAAAATTTTTTTTAGATTTTTTCATTTTGTTCAGTTTTGTTTTTTTTTTTAATTATTTTTTTTAAATTATTTTTTTTAAATTATTTTTTTGTTGGTCCTTTTTTGGGTATATTTTTATTGTAGTATTTTTGTTAGTAAAATTGCAAGAAAATAAAAATAGACGACTACTGAATTTGTCAAAAAGTATAAATTATATCGATTCATTTCCCCGACACAAACCATGCAAATAAATGCAGCGAAAGCAAAATGAATGACATCTTTGCTATCCTAAGAAATAAACTGGTAAGCTACAAGAAAAAATAAAAAACAACCCAAGCAATTGGCTGCAAGACGAATTCCATTAGTACCGAGTGTTTCTACGACTTTGGAAAGAAAAGAAGACGTAAGAGTCAACAACAACGACAAAGGATGAGACGCAGGCGAGCGTTTCGTTTCCCGCCCAACAAACATAAACATGTGCCGAGCATGGGCGAGCGGGGAGAAGTGAGCCCGTGAACCCAGAAAGAGGCAGCGTTGCGTGAAGGGAATGCCACATTAGGGTGCGGCAAGGTCCGACTTCCCTTGTGAAATTACGTCTGCCTGCCTCTGCACAGAAAGATACAATGCACATGGCCAAGTAAGAGGTAAGACGCTGAAAACCCAAGATACCTTGGGGGAAAAACTCCCTTTTATGACAGAAACGATGGCTGCAATGCGCATTCAGATTATCAAGCAAAACTCGACATACAAAAAGTTATCAATTTTAGATATTCTGTAAAGATAAGACTAAAAAGTGACTAGGAATTATTTGTGTGCACAAGTCATCTAAGATTTTTCATAGTGCAGCTAGTGCAAGTGGATGTCCCCGGACTTACCTCGCTCTCCCGAAAGTATTCCAGGATGTCCATCTGGTACTGAACCACTTCTAGGAACCGCTGACGATCGTTGCGCGGCGGCAGCTCCTTGACTCGTCCACTTGGCGTGGCCCCCGTTTCAGTGCCACCGATGACACCGAGAATGGAGCGGTCCACGGACATAGGCGACTGAATATCCGTCACGGACATGGGCGTTGAATCCAGATCGTAGTCCACGAACTCCTTTTGCCCGGCATCGCTGAATGGAGTAAAAAGAAAATCAAAAGTTTGCTTGCGGTTTGCCAATAGATCAATGGAAACTTACAATTTCACGGCATGTTGATTCTCTTTGTCGGGCAGGGAGGCCAGGGATTTTCCGGGTGGTGCTACCTGGGTATCGTTGTTGTCCTCGTACACGGAGAAGGTCTTGAATTGCTCCACCACGGGCACCACATTCGATTTCTTGGCGGCGTACTCCACATTCTCATCGACATTGTGGTTTCTTACGTCACGGAAGACCTGCTGAAGGGAGCAGGAGATTAGGTTTACCAACGGAAATGATAAATATGGTAAACTTATATGGTTAACTACAGGCTTCTATTGCAGTTTTGAGCAGTTCGCACACGATATATAATTATATATATATATTAATATATTATTTAATAAATTTCGAATTATTTTCCTAATGAAACGATCCTATTTTTTAGTTGCGCGCCTTTCCCTGGCTTCCAGAATTGCCCGCGTATGGGTATGCACTTATGCGCATGTGTGCGTTGGCAATCGCAATTGCTTTTGCTCTCCTTGTTTCGCCGCATTGTTGTTGCGAATCTTCAAAAAGGCGCGCAATTGCAAGGCCTGTCCTATTTTCTAGGTTAGTTTAGTTTAGTTTCTAGGTTAGGCGCCAGTAAGTACATGGGTTATCTTAAAAGAGTAATGTAAAAAAAAAAAGAAGTGAAATGGATGGAATGAAAGGGTAGGAAGAGGAGGGGTAGTACGGGAGAGAAAACCACCACCACTAGGCGCACTCACACATGCGCACGGGCGCTGTGGTGTGAGGATCCCACCACCAACACCATAAAATAAAGCAGCTGCATTGGAATTAGAAGTAGAGGTACGGGAAATCGGCAACGGTACTTACAACTTTCCCGGACGGACGCGGCACATTGTTGTTGCCATTGAGTACGGCGAAATTTGCCCGCGGCGCAAGCGCATTCTTCTCCGACTTGCCAATTACTGCCAGCGGCTGCTTGGCGTTCTTCACTCCGGCCGGGATCTTAATGCCCGGATTCTCCTTGTTGCTCACGTCTTGGTGGATCTGGAAACTGGCCATCGCGTGCTCTCTTCTACTCCTTTCTTCGCCTTGTAAAATGGAGTCCGATTCTGCTTTTCCCTTTCCTGCGCTCTTTCGCTTAGCGTCGTTGTCTTCCTTCTGTTGTTATTGCTGTTGTTTTGTGCTGCTTTCTTATGCTCGACGCTCACACCGATACGCACACAGTCACAGGCTCATATGCTCAACGAAGACGCACACATGTGTACATTAAGCGCAGGCAAATTTTATCATCGACAAATTGACGCTTGATATACACGCACACACACAGTTTTGTACAGAATTCATTTGACTTTCAATTTCGTACAGAAGTTTGTGTCACAGCAGCGTTGGAATTAGTTTCCTTGTTTGGCTACGCTCGCACAGACCCTGCTAATAAAATTAACTGTTTTACAAACTCCGTACTTGTTCAGCGCTTCGCGGTTTAAAAGCAATTGCTGGCTTCTTTTGATTTTTTCCCGGTCAACACGTCGTAAATGTTAGAGATGGCACTGTCCAGCTATCGATTGGTCGTGTCGCCTATCGACGTTTGCCTGCAGTGTGACCATATGTGTCAGAAGTTAGTTTATTTTAGTATACACACGATCGTTGGCAACTCCAGCAGGGCGCGAAATTTAAAAGTGTCCATTGCTTATATTTTTGATTTATTCTAATTCATAGTTCCGGCATATCATTGCATAAGTGTGTGCCAGTTTAAGCAGCATATTTATTTAGTTCTGAGTTTATAAAATCAAATAGAAATACAATTTTTTTAAATAATAAAATATGCTTTGATAGGGATTAAACTTCTTTGCAATGTTAACAAAGTCACATATTTAGTTGAACGGCGCATTAAAAAACTTTGAAAACAGTCCTGAATACGCGTATCAAAATGGCCAAATTCAAGAAACATTAGGCACAAAGGAAAGAAAGAAACCAGTCTGAGAAAATGAGTTCCCCGAAAATAAAAGTAGCAGGTGAGTCAAAAAAAGAGCCATCAACATTTCGCTCTGTCCCAGAAACAAAACGAAAGGGAAAAAAGCTTTCTCCCTTTTAAAAGTCCTTGCGAACAAAGTGGCTACTCGAAGTTTGGAACAAATTATCAACTGCAAGCAACAGAAAGTACACAAATAACAACAATCTCAGCGTTAAATTTAGGAGGCAGACCCCAAATAGGGGGCAGCAACTCCATAATTAACTTTTTTCAGAGCTGTTTTTTCGGTAATTGCGATTATTATTGTTATTATTTGGCTGCCAGTTCACCCTTTTAGTGGGACACCCAAAAAAGTTACGCGAAACTTTTGGTTTTCATTGCGCTAAACAATTTCATAACTCCACTTGCCAGGATTTTGAGCCCGTCCAGAAATGCTCCGCATTTATTTTTAAATAGGTTAATGTAAAAACGTAAGTATATATGTATATTTGTTTCGGTGGCTTTTACAAAACATGAACATATGTATAGATATAACGAAATAGGAAATTAGTCTTGCAAGGGTATTTTCAATTGTAGTCTGTTAAGGCAAATAAAAATATATTGAATAAATAAATAATAAATACGCTAATTAATCCTTGAATGCCCTCATGTGCATTTCTTTGATTCTAATCCTTATATAAAACAATGGATTTCCTGACTTTTCCTGGCTCTTCCATTCTTCTTTTAAGCCTTTTTTGGTATATCGTGACTTTCATATTTATAACTATAACAAAAAATAAATCTTAATATACTTAAATATTTTCGTGTTCATGACTATTATATAACCAATATAAATAACTTTGGATATTATGGATATACATATAGAGGAACATCTTGCTCCAAAATGGATTTTCTACAGCAGCTGCGACGTCCTGAGATAATAAAGAAAAGGTGAATCGGATTTTCATTGTTTTGCACGAGATATTTTGCAACTGCCGCCCTGGAAACTAACCCAGTTACAATCCCAAAGAACCACGAACACAATGAGATACCAACATTCACATATTCTGTTCCTGAACACAAATGCTGACCTTTGCGATCTTGAAGTCCTATTGACCAGGTAGCAAGACAACCGCCCAGCAGTCGTATACAAAAATTGCGTAAATAAGATTTGCTTGGGCCGGGGAAATTGCCATTCTCACTGCCTTTATTGTTAGAAATTTAAAGTAATAACTAATACATATTTGATATTTAGTTCTTTAGAATTGCAGTCAGGCTCTATATTTGTGTCACTTTAAAACAACAGAGCCCATTTCCTCAAAAATTTGAAATTTCTGGTACATGTTACATACTGTTCAGCAAACCGAGTATACCCTTTACTCTACGAGTTAACATTTTACCCATTCACTACAGAGAATTGCCTTTTAACCGAAACATAACAGACAGAATTGTGCTTGGTGGAACGCAAGCATAACAGTCTTGTGGATCGCCTTGTAACAGCGAAAGAGAAACTAACAGCGAGCTTTCGAACCGAACCATCGATTTCGCGCCTAACCAGAATTTAAAACCACAAAAAGTTTTTATTATAAACACACCTATAAGCGAAACCCCCAGCCAACTAGCGAGTTTCGTATAAATTTATGACATCATTTGAAAATCGAAAAATGTTCCTATCGTCCGCCAAAAATCACGTCCTGTATTTTATATTTGCGCCGGTATTTTTCAGGACGTCTTCAATCTTCTGCGCAAACAAGCCAAGCCAAGACCTCTAATAAGCAAACAAGTGGACTAAAAGGCGCCAATAGCTGTGCAAGCAAGGGCCACTAACGCTGATTTGTTGTTATTTAAGCTCTTAACTTTTAATCAAAGATACACTTCTCACTCTCATCGACTTTCACTCCATGTTGAATGGACGTAGAACATTCGACAGTCAAATGAAACAGTTCTGTTCGCTTACAATTCGTTTAAAACTAGTTGGTAAGCAAACACAGTGATACATCACTTGTGTAGGCTTAGGTTACTTTATCATTGGTTTTAGTTATACATTATACGTTAACCTAAGTACAACTCTAACAAGCTTTGTTAAACACGAATTATCTTTTGTAACTGACTAACAAACTTTGATTAACAAGAATTATCTTTTGTGACTGCAGTAAATAATAATAATCAATTATCATTTACAAGATTTCAACAGCACCAAAAATTCATTCGCAGCGAAAAACATATACCCCGCTTAGGGTTCGTTGCGACAAATGATGGAAATGCGACGCGTCTTTGGCACCAGCGTACCCCGAAACTGGGAGTGCTCCTTGGATAGTATCTCGTGCGTGAAGTTGTAGCGAGCCGTGTGGCTCATTATGTACAAGGAGCGGCGTGGCAGCAGGATGTCAGCGTAAAAGTTGTTCTTCAGAGGCGCCTCCGGCTGATGGCGATAAGCTGCATCGGGCTCTGACCCCTGGGATGTCGGTTGCGTTGCAGTTCCCGGTGATTGCTGTTGGTATCGCTGCTCATCCGTGCGCACAAGTCGCATCACACTGTCGCTAAGTAAGCTGATCCCGGAGATTGTGTTGCCGCAGTACTAAAAGGATGATAAAACGATGATGCTATCTATCACTGTAATTCCGGACTTACTCGCGTGCTATCCACATGGGGCTTGATTACGCCATCGGGCGCAAGATCCAGGATGTGGACATAGGGCATAATTGCTCCATCGAAGGCGACTTGGCGCACGCGCTCCAGGACCTCTCTGTTTTTGGGGAACCACTTCTTCCGCTCCGTCTCCCGAAAACCGTGAATGGCCTGCAAGATGGCTGTTATCATCCATGTAAACATATTCGTGATCTTATCCCACATCGTCCCAGTGATCGAACTCGTAGCGCAGGCGGCTCATATAGGGTTCGATTTCCTCGTGAAGCTGCTGTTCCTCTGGCTCACTAATGAAATCCGCGATAATGCGCATATGCTGGCGAAATTCCTTCTGCTCCGTTTCTGGCCATTTTCCAAAATATGCTGTTAAGTTGTCTTTTCTAGCGTTTATTTCAATCGCTTAATGACATTCAAATATCAATTATAAAGGCAGTTAAATTTGGGAGCACATATGTGGAAAAAATATTTCTACTTACCTTGTTGATGGCACCGTCTTAAAATATGCCCTATAAGGGGAATCCTATTTTGGATAATCATTTCCGAAGAAATTTGATTGTTTTGAAAGTTACGTGCAAATTGAAAATAAACAACCATCAATCAGCTGTTTGATAATATCCTGGCGTTGCCACCCGGTCGACTGTTATTAGCAGTCACTGATTTATCGACTGTTTAACGATCGATAAAAGTTTGGAACAACTTGACCAGCTATCGCGTTTAAAAAAACGGATCGAGAAAGATTAGATCTACTGGCATACTTATTAAGTTAAAAGGCAACGATTCAGGGATTACCGTAAAAATGCTGTAATAGGTGAGAAGAAAACGTATCCACCCATTAAGTTCGCAATTTGAAAAGAGCCGTGCTAGAAGCAGTAAATTGAAAAACAATAAAAAGAAATGCAAAATAACACCTTTCGCTGTATCACAACAAAATCAAGAACCAAAATTAAAATTGCCGTCAAAAGACTGGAAATATGGATACGCAACGTGGCTAAAAGATTTTGGGTGCAAAGTCGAATAAAACTTCGGCAATTTTTGAGGTAAACCCAGCAGAAGTGCATAAAAATTGGGGGAGCGCAACAACTGAGCGGAAAGTTGGTGGGGATTTTTCCAACCATTTGCCGAGCCGACCGCAAAGTGATTTAATCAATGCAAATGACGGGCCGATGTGCCGCATGGCCGACATAAAGCGTTAATGGAATTTCCACCGAGGATTTTCTATCCCCGGCAGCGAGAAGCAACCCATCATTTGGCCGTGTTCGGACTGTTTTCCCGTGCGTTGGTGTGTAAATGATAAATGAGGGACACCGTCGATGGCACCGCCACTGGCATGGCCACTGTTCCGGCCGGAACCACTGGAACCACCGGCAGCATCCACCCACCAGGCCAGCAGCACCACTAAACCCAACAGCAGCAACACCACCGACACCACCAACACAACTGACAGCACAACGCACCATTAGGTGCTATTGTCCCTTCTCTGCTTTGTGGTCCCTTTATTTCTTTCGCCCCCGAAAAGTGACTCCTTAGCCATCGCAGCGACTATTGTTGTATCCTGGGACCATCTATTGTTGCCCACGCCCATCTTTTGAAGTCGCAAGATGAATATGGCCGGGCATCCAGGAGTCATCAGTTACACGGACTTCCTTTTCGCCTGAAGTACGTGGAGTGCTTCGTTCACAACTTTCATATATACATATCTGTACATAAGATGACAATATAAAAAATTAATTTTGGGCGCGAATTTTCAAAATTTTAATTGAAAGGCCAAAATGGTCGCAAATATTGCTATATTCAAAATGAATGCAGTTTAGTACACAAATCAAAATAAAACTATGTGTCGCAATAAAAATCAAAAAAAAAATGTACATAATTACATATCATGACGAGCACTTTAAAAAGGAAGTCAATCCAGCTCACTACACTTGAAAAACAACATTCTTGTTTCCACGGACAACAAGAAATGTCAAAGGCATAGTCTCAAAATCTGCTTGTGCTGAAAGCGAAGTTTAGATTTGGTCGAGGCAGAGCTTATGGTGGGATTTCATCTGTGTCTGCTTTGGCCAAGATTTGCTGCGTATTCTGGTTGCTTTGGCAATGAGAAAGCCTTTTGAGGATTATGGAGCTCCTGCGGCAGGACCCTTTGTGGTCGAAAGTTTTGTGCCGGGCCAAAGAGCTTTAAAGTTGCCAGAGGATATCGCAAAACAGAGCAAAAACCAGAGTTGGATGTTGTGCCAAACATATCCAAAATCACTTCAACTAACTTGATTTCAAATCAATATTCTAGAAGAGGAATCACTAAATCACTTAAATTATTCGCTCAATTTCGATCTCTTTAGTTTTTCCTTGCAACGCTGAATTGTAATGGACACTGTGTCGCAGTTGGGCACGTTTCCGCTGCCATTCGGTAATCAATATGCGAATAATTAAAGAGTAATTAATTTATTTACGCACATGGTTGAACCGAGCTCAGCCGCCGCCAATACTATCAATCATATTTACTGCCAAAACAGAACATTGAGCCTGAATTGACAGCTGTGCTGGGTCGTAAATTGGGGCCACCCATTAATTACCGGTACCCAAAATGCACTGCCTCGTTGTTCAATACAGTATCTAATTACTTTATTGATCTTTTGAATCTTGCCTAAAATGTTGCGAAAAAATAACATCGATTTATATTCGATAAGCGACAGATCAAGTACAGATCGATTAATTTAATATCGAAGTCACAGGGGTGCCACTAAGTAGCTATTATTTTTTAGCTAGTCTCAAATCGCCACTTTGGCCGACTCTGGGCACTCTGTTAAATCTGGAAGCGGCATTTTCTGGCATCAAAACAAATAAAATATTTTTTAACATTCAAAACATAAAATAAACATTCGAAATGGAGGACATTAATTTCAACGATTTCACGCCAAAGGAGCGCTACGAGATCATCAAAGAGTTTCTGGTGAAGATGCAAAATGCCAAATCCATGCCGAGCAAGGACATGCATGTTCAAAGATTCTTCGAACATTATTTGCGAAAGTTCTACAAAATGCCGGAAAAATTGGTCAACGATATTGCCTACTGCCAACGGGCAATCAAAACTCATCTGGAGATCCACCAGGTATGTGGATACCCATTATCTATATGTATATATCTATTTAACCTCATATCCTCTCGATTCTTGCAGACAATAGTCAGTGTTTTCGCGCAACAGGCGGATGCTGTGAGTAGAAAATTGGATGCACGTTCCATATAAACTTATATATATGTACATATTTCCAACATTTTGTCATTTACTAGCATTATACATACAATAAGCTTAAAAGCAGTAGCAAGTTTAAATGGAACTTTTTTAGAACTAGTTATAGTTAGTATATGAAGTATAATAAACTGTATGTTATACGACTTACAGGATCCCATTATCAAGGACAAGTACATCAACGAACTGGAGGAGATGCTCCACGAACTAAACGCTGAATGCAACTACTTGGTGCTCCGCCTTCAGGACGACATAGATCGTTTCTGCTCAGCTTTCACGGAGCAGGATATAAAGCCGAACAAAATGGTTATCAAAGACATTGTCAGTGCAGCTATAATTCCACTCATCGTTAACCCGAATATAGCCCTCAAGCCGTGTTTCGTAATGGAGCGACCCAACGAGGCTCAGTTGATCAGAAAGTATTTCATAATAGAAGGAATAGAGCCCACTGTTGAGATTCCGCCCATTGTGGAATCACCAGACCCACTTTCACTTTCACACACCAACCTGGATGTGAGAAAAAGCCGTCTAAATCTACAGGCAGCTCTGAGTCGCGCTCGTGCCAATTGTAAGGAGAGAAGCAAAGAATACGACCATGCAGAATTCACCAAGGATTCCATTTTGCATGCCGTGGGTCTCTGCTCGCACGCAGAGTATAAACGGCTCAAGTTATCAATGGTTTTGCTCCAGAAGCGTAAGCCTAAGCCAACTGAGAAAACTAAATAATTTCCGCCCCTTATCAAATGGAAATTTCTGTTTCTGTTCCGATTTCCAAAGATTTTTATAAGAAAGCTTATGTTTGTATAATTTATATAGGTTAATAGTACGTTGGTATGTCTAGTAAAATAATTAGGGTAAACATAGAATTATAAACAATTATTGAATCTCATAATTATAAAGGTTAATCACTTCATTTTCAAAATAAGTTATAAAATATAGTGAAGAGATTTTAAATTCAATCGTTAATACTTTTATATGTGTTTTACAAAAATTCTTTTCATATTAAATATTTACTTGTTTACCAGTTGTATAAATGGATAGCATTGTCCTGCCGAATAGGTTTCTGAAACCGGTTACGTTTATCGCAGTTTTTGTCATTCTTGAGGAACGTGTCCCACACTCTGAACTTGTCCATGTCGAATTCCTTGCTGTGCATCATGTACTTGTTTTTCCAAGTTGGTTGACGCCCGCATTTTTGAATCTGAAACCGTGTTGATAAGTGCAATCTAGGCGATGTGAAACAAATCTCCGCAAATCAGAAAGACCAGGCCCTGTCGTGGAGTTCCGTTTGTGTACTATCCAAATGAAATGGGCTAAGCTGAAGATTGCGCTTGTGTATGGATGTGGGCGTTGGCGTCATATCCGCTGCTCATTTGCATATGTGTCGTCTCAATTTTTTGTATACCCTTTACTCCTTCAGTAAAATGGTATACATCCTCAGTCGTTTTATTAAGTTTTAAAAATAAAATGAAGCCCTTTCCCTGCATTTGAAGGCTAAGCTTTATTTAAAATGAAATGATAATATAAAGGCTCCTTAGCATCTATGTTTTACATAAATTGTCCTGACGATGGAGTATATTCTTTATATATGTGTAAATGCAATATATGTAATAATATTAGTAGAGTAATTATAAACCATCTTTCGAATACATTTTTGTATTGGTTTATTGGGTTAGGTAGAGATATTCGTATTTTTCCTTGTCGTTCAACAAACCAGACTTGCCAACTACGCTGTAAAAATCTTTTTTCGACATACTACCGAATTTTATATGGCCCAATAGAGTTTTTACATATTCTTGGTGTATGAGTTTGTCCTTTGGCTCTTCTGGGATGGCCACTTCATGTGCTTTCTTCTCGTTTGTATCGAGAATCGCCTTGCAAGTTAGGGGTTTACCATTAGATTCAGAGCAATCCTTATCATCAGATTCACCTTCTTTCTTCTCTATTTGTCCGCCGTCTTTATTGGTAGTTTCCGGAAGTTCCACTTGACCAACAACACCATTGACCGCCCCATTGTCTATTAACCCATTAACGGTTAGGTAAGTCTGCATCATTTTGAACCTCTCGATCTGAGGCAAACACCCCTCGGTGATAATGAGGTACTGCTCGAAGACATCTGAAGTTAGGAACAGAACTTCGTAGCAATTCATTCTTTGGGAAAAGCATTTCTGTATTTCCTAAAAAAAAATCAATAACTATTATATAAACTTTAAATACAAATAAGGCAACTGTGAGTGGCGTTCTTATCTGGTTTTAGAACATATTAAACAAAAATAGTTGACTCACTTGGACGCAAAGACCGATGAGCTTCTCATTCATTATGTCGTGAGCTTTCTGGAAAACTCCGAGAAGATCGCCGATATCCAGTGTGGTTATTTTTCCCTTTATAGTCTCCACGCCATCGGAGACGAGAGACTCCACGAGCCAGGTGGAGCCAGGTGTGCTTTTCAAGAGTGTTTGCATCGTAGGTGTACACATAATGGAGGAAATGGGCAAATGTTTCTGGCTTGACATCAGTTAGGACAAATTTTCCCGATTGGGACTCCTTGAAATCACTGAGAAACATGCGCTCAAAGAACTCCGATGCACTGGCCAAAATAACTTTGTGGCATTCAAAGGATTCCTTTTCCACCTCAATATTACAATCGGAGAATTTTTTGTTCTTCAAGAGTTTGGAAAACTCTGGCTGTAGCCTGGAATTGGAGATGTCAGGGGGAAAAGCCATAACTTCATTTTATAAACCAACTCACCTGTTCATTTTAGATTCCATTTGAGCAGTGCTTTCTCGATCGTGTGCGGCGTCAATATTTCGACTACCCGATCTTATCGATAATTAAAGTGTTACCTTATCTATTGATATATAGAAAGTATTTATTTTTCTCAATTTCTATCGATATGCCAGAAACATTTTGAAATATCTTGTTCGCACTTCCGCTGAGTAACGGGTATCTGATAGTCGGGGAACTCGACTATAGCGCTCTCCCTTGTTTATTTATTATCAACTGACGGTCTCCGACTTGCGACCAACTTGCATACGAAATGTATCTGCATCTATGTATATACATACCCACCCACAACGCCATCGACCTTCCTATTCCGGCGTATTGATGTATCGCAGAAAAAATGCACAGCATGGGTGGCGAGGGCAGCAACAAAGGGTGAAACACAATGGACTGTGACCAACTGACAAGTGACACTTTTCCAATTGAAATTCCCCACCCAAGAACTGCACAGCTCCACAGGAAAAACCCGATAAGCTATGTATGTATGTACATATATCCAAAGTAGCCACCGATGGGCATGTCAGTCGAGATGTCATAAATTTGCATGAGCACAGAGATCGAATATTCCAAATTGAGCTCTCGTGTTGTATTTTTAGAAAATTTCCAATACTGCGGACGAAGGAAGCGCAATGGACGGCTGCCACAACGACATCTTGGCGCCCCTCATCCTGGCCGTTATGGTGGCCAATGGACATCCGCTCACCCTGGACGAGATCGTCGATGAACTAACGGCGGTAATCAATTCGCAAACCGAGCTCGCCATTGCGCATGAAAATATTGGAGACGGAAAACATGGCCACAATTCGTATAAGCCGAGACGAAGGCACTAAAAGGATCTTAGCATGCGCTTTGCGACAAATTTCAAATGCAATAACTTATTTCAGATTTAAGTGAATTCAATCTCTTGAACGACAATTTATAATAAACTGATCGTGTCAGTTACTAATACTTACCACTAATTTGTTAGTTATTCAATAAACATCTAACCAAAAATATATATAAATATAATAACCTGAATAATGAACTTACTTCAAGGCAAAATCAACAATCATTAGGAAAATACATAGGTAAATATTCATAACTGGAAGGAAAAGTGTTCGTTCAGATTGGCAATTTATCTATTATTTTAAAGCTATTTTTTCAGACTGTTCCTCGTCTTCAAGCATATCAAATTACACGCAGTAGCAAGGAAAGTCTGTATAAATTTTGCTACCTGGATAGTACATATATTTTGGTAGGTGGAGGTGGGCAGAAGCAGATTCAGAAGAAAATATATGGACAGAGCGTGTTAAAAGTTTTTCAGCGTCGCGAAAAATTGCTTATGTTACGCCCTAAAAGGAGCAGGGAAAAATGTTAAATATATGTGAGGATGTGGGTGGAGTGCTGGAAGAACTGCGACTACGAAATAGCGCCCATGTGGCTACAGCGGTGTATCCACCATGTGGATGTGAGTGCGGCGAAGGAAAACACTTTTCCTGCCGTGGATCCGTGGAGCTGCGAAATTGTCAGCACCTGTAACCGGTTGCAATAGGATAGGATGCGATGGGTTGGGATGGTAACTTTGGGCAAAGAATCGCACACGTACACCCGTTCGCCTAATAATCACGTGCCATGAAAGCTCATTAAATTCGGAGGTGAAAAGCAGCCTCGTCCCTTCTGTCGCCATGTTATAACCACATAAATGTATATCCTCTGGCAGGTTGGTAAAATCTGCGGGGCTCGATTACATTTTATTCTCATCAGCAGCGAATTTCATTTAAGATGCATTTAATTTTGGAAAACTGAACCACTTCTTTGGTTGAAGAAGCTCTTTGCCACTAATAATTATCATATATAAGCATTAAATTTATTTAAACAAAAATATGCATAGTTAATTAACTTTGCGTAAGAACTGGGACAACAATCGTAAGACCATTAAATATTATATTTATTCAAGAAGCAATTTTCACAAGCGTTTCTTTGTATGAAGTATTTCCTTCTGTGTGGTCACATATATCGATCTAAGGGGGCCCCTTATATCGATCGGATATCAAATTTCGTTGAGCTCGTAGTCCATTCAGTTGCAATTCTTTTTCCAGCAGAAGAAAACGTTTCCGCGGAGATCGGCAGTTTTCAATTGTTTACAGACTCTTATGTCTTATGTCTTATGTCTCAGTACATAACTGAGTCTCCCTACGAACAGAGGTTCCATATATAAACGTATAAGTATGTAGATTTGTACAAACAGTACACATTTTGATATCGTTTTGCTTCACTTATAAGAAATCATGGCCAGCGGATCCCGAAAGCGTGCCAGCGAATTCAACTTCAAGTTGCTGTGCGATACCTTTGCCGAGATATGTCCAGACTTTCGAGTTGACCACGGATCTGATAAGAGCGAAAGCCTCGACTTTGCGAACCGAGTGTTATTTGAGCTGTGCCCCAGGATGCGGCAGCTGAAGCAGAGTGGCATGGATCAGATGTGGCGTCTGGTTTTCCATGGTGGTGCCAGTGTCTATATTTATACTTACACGTTCCACAAACCGATCAGCGGACAGCCACGCCTTGGAGGCGGCAAGCTATACATGACTGTGAAGCAGGCGGGCCTACTGGCAGTTGCGAAGATCTGTTCCCTCTTGCCGTTGCACCACAATCCGCGGCAGAAAATTCTGCTGACTCCGCTCGCCAGAGCGGTATTTGATCCGTCAAATATCCAAAAGATTGCCACCAGACTCACTGATCTGTTCCGGCGCCGAGTGGATTGCAACGAGGTGGTGCGGGCTGTGATCAGTAGCTGCCAGAGCGATGGTTACCATCTGGAGCACAGCGAAAGTCACATTGCCGTGGTGGCCGTGGGTGTCACTACCCGTGAACTTGCGGATCGCAAAAAGCTACGAAGGCAAACTGTAAAGCAGTACAATCGGCATGGCAAAACCTTCGATCACAGCCAGTACGAGATTTACGCTAGATTTTCCAAGATGACTCGACAAATCGCTGAGGAGCCACCACAACCCGATGCAGATGGAGGCGACGAGAAACCACCCGTGCGTATACGCAATGTGTCTGAAGTTCTAAGTTCTATTGTCAAGTCCAGCGATGATCCACTGAGTGGCGAGACCATATACATCAAATCAAAGGCTCCATCAAATCAGGGAATCAGAGCAGAAGTGGAGGCCATGCCAACGTCCATGGATGTCCATTTGGAGGGCATAGGCATGGAGCGCATGAGAGCCGAGGTATTGGCACCAAGTCAGTCATCCTAAAAGGCAACTATACATGTTATATTATTATAATTATTCTCGGTCATAGAAGCCAAACAATTATTGAACGAAGCAATAAAATTGATATACCTATACCAATTCTCAATCTAGGATAGAGAATCTCTCGTTAACTTGTTTACAATTAATGCAGAAACAGGCTTCAAAAATCAGTTTTTGTCGATTAGACTTTGTTGTCGAACCCGAGACAATACCAATAGGTATTGGATTATGTACACAAATCAAGCATGGGTTCAAGTTTATGTCCCAAGCCAACCACATGAAGTGTTGAATCTTGTAATTTCCGCAGTCATCTTGAAGTGCTTTGAAGGTGTCAATCGCGCATTAATTTCAAGTGTTTAACAATATATGACACTCGAGGCGATACCGCCGTGCAATCCAAAGCAGCCCGTAAAATTTTATGATCACAGCCTTGGTGATATCATCGCCCTGAAGTTAAGCCCAGTGCGATGCCGAAATGTGGGAGGGTTCAGAGAAAAAGGGGTGAAGTTCACAGTTCATAAAACGGCAGACGGGCGGCGACAACAAAGCAAATTGGTGGACAGCTAGGATACGGAACTCCAGATCCCTTGCAGGATGTCCGCTCCGCATGAGCGAGTACTTTAGACCGCAGACTCCACTGTTTGTACTGCTGCTGCGGGCGTTCATTTTTACGGTCATCGGGTCACTAGTAAAAATAATCTTATGACCGCCTATCTGCCCTTCCGAGTCCTTTGACTGTCAGCTGCAGCTGCCTTTCAGTTTTGAATCGTCCTTTTTTGGTGAACTTTATGCTGGTTCTAGACCTTCAAGCAGTCTAGTCTCACAATGACTATGGCAAAGTAGACATGGTAATATTCTAGGCAAATATATAAATGTAAACTCCATAAACCAATGTGAAATGTTGTACCATTCATCCCTACTAGTTTTCATAATCATGATAGTACTGAATGAAAATATATATTTGAGGAACCGAAAGATGCATCCAATGAAAATGTACATACATTGGGTATGTACAAACTCGTCAAATGTTTCACCCAAGGATGCTGATGGTGGGGTGGCTCCCCGAGAAAAGACAAACCAAGTTCGCAAGGTACATACATACATACATGCTTGGATACGCATGCCGCGATTGCGATTGATGTTGGGCCATTTTGAAGGTGTACTCGTATGGGTCCCGTGGGCGTATTTTGGAGGACTCTCGCCGAGTGCCGTGAATGTGCTGACATGGCCTTGGGCCTTGGGCGAGCTAACGATACATCTGAAAAATTTAATTGATTCCGATAATGAGCCAGGATACAGAGGAGAGTTTGTCTTGTGTGTTTTCCCCTATTTATTGCTAGAAAACCCATTAAACGCCACTGCCATTCGAATAATTGAGGCATCAATTCAGTTGCACAAATCTACGACATTTTACTGCCATAGCAAGGGAAATTGATTAAAATACATAAATTCAACTGAATGGAAAGGCATTCTGTGATGCCCAGCATAAATTATTGGGCTTGCTCATTTGTGGTTTGATTATATGGATAATTCCAAATACCTGTAATATTCGAATGTGAAAAGCGCACAAAATCTCGTTTCATTTCTTTTAAGGATTTGCCTTTGGCTCACTATTGACCCGATCACGAGCCAACTTGGATTTTCGATTCCCCATTCCCTTTCTCCCATTTCCCATTTAATTTTATTTGTTTTCGGCGTGGTGCCCACTTTTTTTTATTTGCTTAAAGGGAGCAATCTGCAAAAAACAACATATTATATATATTTGGCTACTCACTTATATGTACATATTTGTAGATATGTTTGTATATATCATTTGTTGGCGTATCTGCATCTGTGTATCTGCACAATTTCATTGGCTGTTTCAGCTTTTTCTGGATATCACTGATTTCAGCTTTTCATTTCAACTGTCGCGGCAAGTGGCATAACAAAAGCGAAGGATGTGATTCCTAAGATTTTTGTTGACTAATTGAACGCTAAAGGAAACAATCCTTTAGCTAGAAAGTCTTGTTTAACGACTATCTATCTACCAAACAGGTGTTCCAAAACCAAATGAACCGGTGTGGTTTTCCAGCAAGGCAAACCTCACTTGTGCAAAATTTCGGTTCACGCTCGTAAATCGCCCCCAGAAACACGCAAGCTGCTCAACAAAACCGAGAGGTTTTTCCTCGATTTTGGGCCAAACACGAAAATCAATCGAAATGTAATTGAATTGCAGGCACTTGAGAGCGAAAACCGCCGAGGAAACGCATGCATATTTTACGTGAGCGATTTGACGAGGCGCCGAGGAAAATGTGTGTGCCGAGCTAAGGGAAAAAAGGAAAGCCGCAAACTGAAGACGGCGTCGCAGAGTGCGGAAATCCTTTTACCCAAATTGCCCGCAAAATATGCAAAAGCGAAAAACAAATATCGCCCAGAGAGCTGAGTTCAAAATATTTCGCGAACGTGGGCTGAACGCTGAGATGTCTGGAGCAACCCACGGTGCGTATGAGTAACGTCGCCGTCACGTACGTAACGTATTCGTCATATTCACCGACAGGACACAGTCTCGGGCAATTGGCAAAAAGAATCGAATCCCATCGAATCGAAAGGAAAATGTTGCCTTTTTCCGGTCTCCAAAGGAGCCCCAAAGGTGACATCCAGTTGCCAAAAGAAGAAAGCGGAAATGTAAGCGGGCACATTGGTTCGCAGTTTTTCAAAAACTTGGCACATCTTAAATGTTTTGTTTTCTAATTTAACTAACTATTAGTTTTGCTCATACAAAATGTGCTATTTGTATTGATTGGTTTCCTTTTCATTACAAGTTTTTCAACATTGTTTCTAATGACAAACTAGCTAGCATTTTTCACACAAAAAAAAGCTTCACGATTTTCATCTTCCATTAAAAGTATGTTTTCTTTACTTTTTTAAATGTGTAAATCTGTAAACTATGTCGGTGAACATTGGTTTTTCTATGCATGAATACATTTAAATACATTTCAATTAAACATTTAATAACACATTTAAATTAAAAGTATTACATGTATTTTGACTACAAAACTAGCCTTTGTGTCCACTGTGCAACGTAACCGAATGGGGCAGCAAAACAAAAAAAAAAACTGGCGTGCTCATGCATGAACGGCAAACGGAGGCATACAGACTACGGCCGTACACTAGTACAATACTCCGCCGGATGCGCAGCGTCCAGAAGAAGATGGGCAAATTAACCGACTTCACGCGGATGGGTTTCTGTAGGGAATCATTGATGATCGCCTAATTGAAAATTCAAAGTTTACGAACGATAGAAAATCGAAGCCCATTTCATTGGTTTAAAGTTAGCATCTTAAATTGGAAAAATACACACACATTTTGGGCAAAATTATAGTTTCGCTCTTAGGTGTATTTCCTCTTCAATTTGTAAATGGTATTTAAACCTTTAAGGTTAACTAAATCTGTTGGTTGGTTTCGAATAACTATGTACATATATGTACAAATGGTTGTGTAAAGTAGATACTAACACACATAGGAACTTTACCTCCCATGGGGCAATTCTGGGTGAGATTGGATGGCCGGGCTTGGGTAGCTCCCAGTTTTGCGATTTATCTCCGGGAGTTTGCGTTTGTTTGCCTCTGCCAGAGCTGGTAATTCATTTTTAATATTTTCCTTATGAATATTTCCATGAGCTCGTCTCTCACCTGCCTGTATGTATGTACGTCTTTATCCTTTCGCCTCCTCGTGTGGGTGTTACATTGCGCCCAACTCGATTCCGCCATTATGTTGTCCATAAACGTGCACAGCTGAGTGCCTGAGTCCGGAGTCCTCCAGCTCGATGTCTTCATTCCACCTGCGTTGCAACTTCTCTGCAGATTGTCACATTTCACGATGTAACAAGCAGGCAGATGGACAAGTCGACAGTGAGACGGATACAAAGTTGTGTGAGATATATGCATAATAATTATAGATCCTTATACCCTTAAATATTTACCATATTTGTATAATTCTAATAATAATGTTGTTTACTCCGCAGGCAATAGAAATTAGCTTAGAATGCCATAAATTCGCTTGCATTTTCTCTCTCTGTACATACACTATTGCTTGCATGTAGTTGATAGTGGGAGGCTCCTGTCACATCCTTGTAACGTTTCCTTCGACGCGGAGCCGGAGTTTCCTTGGCGAAACTGCACTTTGCAGGCGGGAAACGGGAAAACTTGTTGATGGCGCAGCTTTCCCCGCGCAAAAACCGGTTCAACTCATTTTTTGCACTTTTAAGTGCGTAGCTGTAAAGTCGTCAGTCGCGGGAAAATTACCACCACAACAACCAGGCCAAAATGGCGAAATTACCAGAGCTGATGCTGGCAGTTGTCCCCCAGTTTGATGGCTCCAACGTGTCCACCGGCGATTTAAAAGCAGCCAAAGGGGTGGCATGGTTGTGATGTGGACTGATGGGCATTGGCTGTGTTTAAAATCAAGTATTTCTCGTCGGAAAATGAGTCAAACTCCTACATTTACTTCAAATTAACAGAACTGGATATTGAATAAATATTAGAAGAATATTAGAAATGTTCGAAAAATCCTTAAAAATTGAAAAAAATTTATTTTATATTCTTTCACATTTATAATATTATTAAAAGTAAATATAAACACCATGGCTGCCTATGCAAAAAATCCTAACTATACCGAAACTTAAAAGTGAGTACAAATTAGTATTGAACTCAAATGTACAGTGGACGTTTTTTAGCCAAGTGTGTGTGCCAAATTGAATATGGTAACGCCTTGGGCTCGCTGCTCTTAGCCCTACAAAACTCCTGGTCAGCTGGCAAATGCAGCCTTCGGCCGTAAATAACCCAATTCACAGACATCGGAACAACACAGGCAAAAGTCAAATTTATGGCACCACAACATTAACTGCACCCCGGGGACACAGGGCAGCGCTTAATTACGAGAGTGAGCCTGTTTTGTTGGCCAACTCTTACGAGCCCAGTTGTAAGTAGTGGAGTCCGTGAGCTGGCCAGGTCAAATGAGCGTGCTGAATTGGGCTGCAGCCGTAGTAAGTCCATTTCGAATTGGAAGTACAAATAAATGCCTGTGTACTATCAATTGACATTCAGATGACTTAAGTATTTATAGTATCTGCAGCGGCTTGTTAACTGGTTTATTTATGTTTTAAATGTATTTAATGCAATTTAAGCAGTTTCCTCCATATGAAAAGCTGTTCTTCCTTCATTTCTGCTATTTTTGCATTTGTTTTTTCTTTGAAAACACTATAATAAGACGCCCATGCGAAACTGAATCAACAATACCCCATTATATAAATAATATAAACCTAGTTGTAGCTGCCAATTGGGCAAATGGACATCATTTGTAATCCAACACCCAAATGCGGTGGCCAAATTTTGGGCTGAGAGAGACAATGGACAAATACACATCAATACTCCAAGTGTGTCCATGGTGGTCCAGCAAGATGAATTGTTATAAATGGATTAGGGACGAGCTGTGTAATAATTAACTGAAATTTGTCTGCTTTTCGATGGGAAATGGGTTTCGTTTGTGTGCATAATGCGGTTTCCAACATTGAAAACTGGCAACAAGGACTGGCATGTTCGGCAAATGCTAATTTTCAGCAAATTTCCCAATTACTTACGGCTGGATGGGTGGTCACCGCCCATCAATGGAGTCGGTCGATTGTCCAGGACTCCATTTAGATCATAAATGCATACATAGCTATGTAAGTTTGTACATAAATAGGTATGTAAGTATGTACATACAAAGATATGTAAGTATGTACATAAATAGGTATGTAAGTATGTACATACAAAGATGTGTAAATATGTACATAAATAGGTATGTAAGTATGTACATACAAAGATATGTAAGTATGTACAAACATACATAGATATGTATGCAAGTACCTACATCCTAACGGACATGGAAGTGACAACTGTGACCCACCATGGAGTGTGGAGTGTGTGGTTTCTGGATTCCTCACCACCCCTGCTTTACTCCAGTAAAGCAACGAGATTCTGTGATAATATTTGAGCTGATTAAACAGTGGCGACTCGTAAACAATTCACAGAGATGCCGTTGAACAGAACTGAATTTATGCAAAATGTTTATTTGTACATGTACTACATACATATGAACATACATACATATGTACATACAATCTCAGCTCTAATATCTTTACGATTATACATAAATTGAAAGTGCAATTGAGGGAAACGCAATAAAACAAGAAAAATACTACGCGCTTCTTTGTCTGCTTCTTATTTTCGTCATTTGCTTTTCATAAGTCCCGTTTGTTCGGCATTCGTTTGCGTTCGTAACTATGGCGGCCAAAACAATAGATTCAGAGTATATAAACAAAAAAAAGTACACACATTTAGAGAAAATATTGATTTGGTTTAAGTATATTACCACATTAATATGAAACAAAAAATTCTTTATTGAAGTCTTTAACTAGCACTATAAATTACATGTGTATATAAAAAAATGTATATTAATATAAACAATTTTAAATAGAGCACGATATAAATGAAATAGAAGTAAAGCTTGTGCCGGAAAATATTTTATTGTAAAAATATTTACGAGTAATGGGCAAATTCGGGTTATTTGTGTTCAGAAGGGATACAAATAAATGCATTGCTTCAAGAAAGCTTCGTTATTGTAAAACATATCTTTTTTCTCCTACTTTCGTAGAAAAACATACAGACATCCGACAAAAAGTTGATGCGTTTGCAAAAAACAGCTTTCGCACACTCGAATTTAAAAATACCTCCATAAGGCAACCAAGTAAGCAGAAGCTGCCTTAAAATGGCAAATAGGTCCTATCTTTAATGAAATATGCTACCTGGCAGCTACATATTTTCTATATGTGTACTTGTATAGAAATGTAATGTGTTTCGAAACACAATTTAGCAGAGTTCGGTAAAAATAAACAACACTACTCTCTAATACATAAATTCTGATACATATCAGCTGTCACAAAACTAGCTACACAAATAACTTTGAATTCTCTTTCCAATAAAATTAAGAGAGAACGCTATTTTTGAGCTCTACCAGATACCCATTGCTCAGTTAGTCGAAGTGCGAACAAGAAATTTCATAATTTTTCTGGCATATTGATAGAAATTGAGGAAAATAAATAGAATTTAACAATAATATTGAGGAAAATAAATAGAATTTTAAAATAATATAACAATTTTTTCAAACGTGTGGGCTTTACATTTTTGCTCGTGGGCGTGGGGTGTTAACACGTCTACGTGTTACATACTTTTCAACGAGTCTAGTATACCCATTTACTCTGCGAGTAACGGGTATAATTAAATCGATAACTTTTAAGTCATACATTCCAATGAATCGGTATTGAAAACGTGTTTATTCCATCTCCAAATCTTCACTTTGGGATTTTCTAACGAATTGACCGGTTGGTTGTGAAATCGCTTAAGGTGAGTTGAATTAAAACAAATTTGGGGGTTCCCGGAAAAAGGTTAGAATGTTCTGAAATTCTATTGAAACCATAAATACAATTAAAATAATTCATACTATTATAAAACAATCTTCATACGTTATTTAAAGGAAGGTTATATTAGATAGGTGGAAAACCGAATTAAAAATCATCGATGTGTGTACATTATGATAAACATAAATATTTATTTTATATGTATACAGATCTGAGGGCAAAGATATTCATTTAGAGCGTGGAATAAAATTATATAAATATTATTATTTATTAGTTTCAGAACTCAACAATTTAAAATGGATTGTTGGAAAGTTTATAAAATTAAATTTACTGTTTAGGGATAAAACAGTACTATACTATACTATATCCAATTCCAGGCTAAAGCCAGAGTTACCCAAACTCTTGGAGAACACGAAATTCTCCGATTGTAATATTGAGGTGGAAAAGGAATCCTTTGAATGCCACAAAGTTATTTTGGCCAGTGCATCGGAGTTCTTTGAGCGCATGTTTCTCAGTGATTTCAGGGAGTCAAGCCAGAAACATTTGCCCATTTCCTCCATTATGTGTACACCTACGATGCAAAAACTCTTAAAAAGCACACATGCTTAATGGTAATGGAGCTACTCCAATGCGGCTCCACCTGGCTCGTGGAGTCTCTCGTCTCCGATTGCGTGGAGACTATGAAGGGGAAAATAACCATACTGGATATCGGCGATCTTCTCAGAGTCTTCCAGAAAGCTCACGACATAATGAATGAGAAGCTCATCGGTCTTTGCGTCCAAGTGAGTCAACTATTTTTGTTTAATATGTGCTAAAACCAAATAAGAACGCAACTCACAGTTGCCTTATTTGTATTTAAAGTGTATATGTATTTGTATTAAAAGTGTAAATAATAGTTATTGATTTATATTTAGGAAATACAGAAACGCTTTTCCCAAAGAATGAATTGCTACGAAGTTCTGTTCCTAACTTCAGATGTCTTCGAGCAGTACCTCATTATCACCGAGGGGTGTTTGCCTCAGATCGAGAGGTTCAAAATGATGCAGACTTACCTAACCGTTAATGGGTTAATAGACAATGGGGCGGTCAATGGTGTTGTTGGTCAAGTGGAACTTCCGGAAACTACCAATAAAGACGGCGGACAAATAGAGAAGAAAGAAGGTGAATCTGATGATAAGGATTGCTCTGAATCTAATGGTAAACCTCTAACTTGCAAGGCGATTCTCGATACAAACGAGAAGAAAGCACATGAAGTGGCCATCCCAGAAGAGCCAAAGGACAAACTCATACACCAAGAATATGTAAAAACTCTATTGGGCCATATAAAATTCGGTAGAGTGTCGAAAAAAGATTTTTACAGCGTAGTTGGCAAGTCTGGTTTGTTGAACGACAAGGAAAAATACGAATATCTCTACCTAACCCAATAAACCAATACAAAAATGTATTCGAAAGATGGTTTATAATTACTCTACTAATATTATTACATATATTGCATTTACACATATATAAAGAATATACTCCATCGTCAGGACAATTTATGTAAAACATAGATGCTAAGGAGCCTTTGTATTATCATTTCATTTTAAATAAAGATTAGCTTTCATAAATGGAAGCGCATATGCAGAGAAAGGGTTTCATTTTATATACATACTTAATAAGAAGACTGAGGATGTTCGAGGGTTGAGTAAGTTGGGAGTACAAATTTATGATGCTATGTATCGCAAATTTCGACCATATGAAGCGAATTTCCACTTATCAACTGCTACACAGAAACAACAGGGGCGAAAAGCAACAAAAAATTCAGCTCATTATAAATGTCATCAGGCATTATTTTGTCCATCAACTCGTCGCAGTTGTCGTGGTGGCACATTGTTTATGGCTTTTTGCCTCTGTGGTCCGGAGTTGGCGACTCAACTGGCTGGCCACGTTGAGAGCCATTTATAATGAGAGGAAAAATGAAACAGGAAATTGAAACCGGACTGGCGTGTTAATGAGAATGCGATGCCAGGCCGCTCGTCTCGTTAACGGCCAGTTCTTAATTTTCGCCTGGGGAGGTCCATTGTCCTTTCACAGCCTCCCAACTTCCAGTGGATTGTCGTGGCTGTTTACGCCGAGGTGTCCGTGAAATTGGGCAATTACTTTTAATGGCCAATGCAACCGTAAACGGAGTTATGATGATGTCCAAAAGTTCCGAGTCCTTGACTTCACGCTAAACTGAGACATCGAGTAGATGTTGTGTTATCCTTTTTTAAGGCTGATGCGTATATTTTAGCTATATGGTAAAGTTAAAATAAATTAACTATCATTGAAGACCGAAAAGTGCGCAAATTATTATTATTATTATTATTATAATGGTTAGAGCAGTTTAAAAACTAAACTAACTTAAGTAATATAGCACTGGCTGCAGGCTATGTTGGTTTACAATTTTTATTTATTTATTATTTTTTTTAATCTAATTAATGGCTAATTGGCAAAATATTTTCAAATATTATTGTTTTTCACATGCATACGAGTATATCCTAAAAATATATTTGGACTACAACGAATTAAATAAAACAAAATTGAATTGTATTTTTCAATTAAATTTAAGCAATAAATCACATTTTTACCCACATCTTCTACCCTGTAGCATTTCTGGTAATTTTCCCCAGGCAATACTCCTTGATTCTCGTGGAATTGCTGGAAAAGCAAAGCTTTATCCACCATTCGCTGTCTGTACACAACAATTAGTGACTCTATTAAGTCGTCGCAAAATCAACAAAATTGAACAAAAGCCCTACGGAGTGGGGTCCACAGCCAAGCAGAAGCAATCAAAACAGAGGCTTGTAAACAAAAAAGCAAAAACCAAGCAAAAATAAAAATTAAGAAAAAAAGAAACGCTGATACTAAAACTTGGTGGTATCGCTGCTGACAAATAAAATTGTGGGGGATATGCCTTTTTGTATGGTGGGCGCTTAGTTTCATTAAAATTTAAGCGAAACTCAATGGACTGCAAATGCACGAAATTGGATTGGCTGCCATTGGCCTAGAGCAAGGATGTTGCTCCTCGCCGCCAATTTCCGGATCTTTCGGGAGTTGCTTTCTGTTCGGCTAAGAGTATCTGAAAATAAATACCAGGGAAGAGGACAATAAGACCGAATAGGCAAAGGGACTCCGTGTCGTCGTCGCAAAGTAGTAAAAGCAAGAGGAACAGAGGAACTTTGCGAACTTTCCCATTCTTGAACAATTTTGATTTACGACCACTTAACGTTTTTTATCTTCCCAGACTCCGCGATTGTATTGGGACTCGCTTGTGTTTGTCTGATTGTCCGTACTATTCGTATAGCTAAGCTAAGGTCGACATTCCGTAACTTAGTCACCATTCTATATACTCGTACAAATACAAACTGAAGTATCCAAAGCCGTTGATTGCTTGAGCATAAAAGAAAGTTAATGGATACGCGGAACTAAAAGCTCGGAAAAGATTTAAAGACTAGATTATGTTTAAATGCTTTAATTTCTGCAAGTTGCAAATGCCTGTGACTTAATGTAGCGATATTAGTTGTGTCATTTCATTAAATGCTGACTGAGCAAAAAGCCATTGCTTTGACAAAGTTACTTGCATGATGATGTGCATCTCTTTTCATAGTTTTGGCAAGATTACTTTAAAAAGTTGCATCTGTTTTAATGTATGCCCAAATTTTAAAACGCACAACCCAGCCCAACAGCATACGAATGAAAAACAAGCTGTATTTTTCTATGATTTTTCTTTTATTTCCGATTTAGTTTTATGGAAATGCGTGTCGGTCTATTCGATTATACGCATTGCTTCTGCTGCAGTTTACTTTTATATTCTGTTTTTCGAGTGGTATATATATGTATGTATGTATATATGTAGCTATGCATACACGAACAACATTTCGTTTTTTGATTTTGTTTTTGTTTTTTTTGGGTTTTGCATTTTTGTTTTGTTAACTAACCTAATACAGAAATTCAGATGGATTCACATGCGGCCAGGATGAAACATCTCTTTTTAATTGAATTGCTGGCGGTGCTCACGACTGATTATACAGTGGTGCATGTTGTGCATGTTGTGCATGTTGTTTGACCCTATGATCCTGGCTTAAATGCCAACTGTGGCAAATCTGCTGCAATTAATTCGTTTCGATGGTTAATATTCTGGTGTATATGTATGTGTGATGTATGTGATTAAATATATTGCGCTTAATTGCGATAATTTGCGTGAATCATTGATGTGTGCCCTACATATATAATACAGTCACAGGCTAGCCAAGAACGATTTCGGTTTGCGGTTCGGTTTTCGATGTTCGCTGTTCGCTGCTCGTCGCATAGCGCATACGCCCCGTGGCACAGCAACATCAATAGGTATTGCGCACTGTGCATAAATTATGCATTGCCACAACACCAATAAGTATAGCTGCAAACAATTATGGGCTAAATACTAGTACATTTATTATTATTATTTATTCATACGCCTATCAATGCATCCTATGGAAGTAAATTACGAGTACACACTAATTATTCACGAGGTTCGCCACAACAGTTGTTCACTTTTCGAAACGACGGCGCTTGATGGCAGCACAAAGGAGATTTTGAAGAAGTAGCTAGTATATGTACATATTGGGTTATTTAACGAATTTTTTATTGAGTCACCAATATACTTGGCACTCGAAAACTTTTCCAAAGTCCTGCATATCAAATGTTACTTTTCCATTTACGTTCGTTTAGCTAAAGGCAAACCTAAAAAAAGTAGCTTATTTTTCTCTCATTCCCTAAAACCTATGAAGTATAGCAAACCTGAAGAAAAGTCATTACATACAAATTCATACAAATGTTTTAAAGATCCTTTCTGGGTTTTTTACTAACCGCCCACCTTTTCTAATATCCCAGCGAGCCGAACCGCAAGCCAAAATCCCTCACATTGATGGGCCGTTCAAGAACCAGTTTACTGGAGCAGTTCGCTGACCGTAAAACTGGTTGCCGTGGCCGCGATGACCGCCGGAGTGGTGCGATTGGAGGCGGAGTCCCTCGACTCCGGACCGTGATGCCAGTAGACCTCTCCGCCCGCCAAGGTGGCAGTGGTGCGATTGGCCCGCTCCATGGGCGGCTCATCGCGTCGCTGCCTCACCGCCTGCGCCTGCGGTCACGAGGACATGTAGGTGCACTGCGTCTTGGGCTGTGGCTCTGTCTGCTCAATGGGCTGGATGGCCGCTCGCTTCCAGTAGTCCCGCACCGTTTCCACCGTCTCCATGATGCGCAGGAAATTCCTGCCCGCCAGCATGGCCACATCCTCCTCGCTCCAGTTGTGATCCTCCAGCAGGGCGGCCAAAAGCTCTGGATATTTGGACACATCCTCCAGCCCCAAGGGCGGCAGCTCGATGCCATCGTATCCGGCACCCAGTCCAATGTGCTGAATGCCGGCAATTGCACGCACATACTTAATATGCTCGATCACATCCTGGAGGCGCGCCTGCCGCCCACAGGCCACGTCCTCGGAGTCGAAGCTCAGCATGATTAGGCCGCCATTCTCGGCCACCAGGCGCAAGATGTCATCCGGTACATTCCTCGTGGAATTGCACAGCTGGCGGGCGGCGGAGTGGGAGAAGATGACCGGAGCGCGGGTCACCTGGAGTACATCCCTGGCCGTGGCATCCGAGCTGTGCGACAGATCAATCATCATGCCCAGTCGGTTCATCTCACGCACAATGGCCTTGCCAAAGGGCGTGAGTCCCTGTTCCGCCGGCGATGCACTCGATCCCGCCCACGAGACGTCACAGCGATGCGTCAGGCTGAGATAGCGTGCGCCCAGGGAGTAAAAGGATCGCAGCACACCCAGGGAGGAGCCAATCGTGTGGCCACCCTCCACTCCAATCAGCGAGGCCAGCAGTCCACGGCGATGTGCCTCGACAATGTCCTGCGAGGATGTGGCCAGCACCGTTTCCCGGGCATACATGTCCGACAGGCGCCGCACAATGTCGATCTGCTCCAGAGCCAACTGGACCGCGTCCAAGCCCTGCGCCTCGCACGGCACATATGCCGACCTGCAAAAAAGGAAAAAGAGTTAGCGCACTTTTGCCAGGAGTCAACACGGTGCCAAAACAAAAGGATATAAACGTTTATGCATGAATGGCGCCTTGCAACAAATGATACTTTAATATGGCTTTTGTATATTTACATACAATGTATTTATTTATATATTTATTTAACATTCTATTTGTGCATATATAATGTGTATATACAGTAATTTCCTTCTAATTGGAAACAGATAACTTTTACAAAATGCTTGTCATTTGACTTTAGCCCTTTTTAGCACAGCTCGCAACATTTACTGCCATCCGCAACTGCAGTTTTATTGGAAAATGCAAATTGAAAGTGCCAAAGTGGTTAGTTAGCATTTTAGTTTGCCATTTGATATGGCAATAAGCGAGCCGGGGGGCATCCAAAACTTCGCCGAGGGGTCGGGTAAAACCAGAAGCCCTGCTGAAATTGTGCAAAACGAAGTTCAGCAAGGTCGTCCAGCGAATTGCAACGCCAAATTGGCGAAAAGTTACGCTTGCGCCATCTGGCGGGCACAGCAGTAGGCTGGTGGGTGGTGGGTGGTGGTTGGAATTTGGGGTGTAGTTTTCCCTACCAAAATGAACTCAAGTCGATTGCCCATCAGCGTTTTTCCCAAACTCCAGCTGTCTGCTGCCTGTCAGATTGTGCCCATCCTCCGCTTCTTTTCCCACCAAACAAATTCGAAAAAGTGCTCTAAGTGGGTGTAAGATACACTGAGAAATATCAGTAGTAACAACTTAATATCCGACGTATTGTTCTTCGTTGCAAAATAGGTTGCTTAACTTGTTGTTAGTTGTTTACGGGAAGTATAAATAGTGTATAGCGTCTTTGATCTCATTCAATTTCTACTACATTTTATACACCCTAAAATGATTTTGTCCCAGTGCCCATTAAGTAGTCTTTTCTCCCAGTGCATTGTGTAGGCCACGGCTGAGAAGGGCCAACAGCAGACTGGTTGGCTGCTTGCCCTGGGGCATCCAGCCGGTTGCCAAATTTTATTTTGCAGTCAAATTGTTGGCAGCTTTTTATTGCCGCGCGGGGGACGCATAGTGGAGGTCACGCAAAGTGGGCGGCTGTTTGGATGCCCATCGGTGGGCGTGGCAGCTGGCTATGGTAACCATGTTTTGGCCAGCACTCGAGTGCATGGCAGTTGGTAGGGGTTCAGATCTGTGACCCGCCTAGATGTCGCATTGGCTTGATTGCGGTTTCATGTGACTTTTCAATTTTCATGACTGGGCAGCCGGTGGGCTTATTTCCATTGCGTATACGCCCCATTGAATGCTGTTATTATAGTTAAGCATCAATACAGGCGCGATTGTACTTAAATCACGTCAATGGCTGATTATACAAAATGATTATAGTTACATATTGAAAAGTTGGGCCTTGAATATATTGATACACTGTGATAAGCTATTAACCTGTGAGGGTCCTGAAAAATAGAACTATCTAATTGTGAAATAGAAAACTAAAAATTAAATTAAAAACCTAATACATAAGATTGAATTTAATCCTTTTGATTTTTAGCTCTGTCAACTCCACTTTATGAGTTCTCCTTTTTGAACAGACAACTTAGATATATTTGCGATAATACTTAGAATGGAACTCACCACACTTGGACGCTGACTAATCCCTGCTTGAGTCGCTCCATGTCCGTTTGCGCCCACGCCGGCCGCGCCCACAGTGACTTGTGGTCCACGTCGTGGCTGAGATGGAGCTCCAGGCTGCTGTGGGCGTACTTGCGAACGTTCCAGGCATAATTGTTGTGCCCGTCGACCAGCGGCACCTCGCGCAGGATACGACGAACGATTCTCAGTCTTTGGGCATGGGAATTGCGGCTGGGCGCCATGAGGAAGTGCTGGTAGGCCAACGTGGCGGCGATGGCCAGTAGACAGATGGCGCTGACCAGAGTGATGGCCACCAGCCAGGATCCACGCCTGCCCTTCTGTCCGCCATCTGCACTGGCATTCGCTTTCCTCGACGCCTTAGCCTTCGCTTTGCCAGTGGCGCCGGCTCCAGTTGTGGAACCCAGCGATGTGGGCGACTTGGCGTCCAGACCCACTATATCTCCGCCCACGACCACGCCGCCGGCCAGAGGATTGCCAAAGTTCACCTTTGACTTCTGGATGCTGGCTATCTCGCCGCCGGAATCGCTGTTCGAGATCGAGTTCTGGCGGGACAGTGTGCGGCGGATGTTCGAGTGCTCGGTGACGTCGGGCAGTCCACCGAAACCAGTCGTCTGAAATGGATGTTAAAAAAACCAGTTGATCAACACATAAAGTGCAATTCTTCAATTAAAAGTCATCACGCGTTCATTTTGTCCGCTCTGTCCGTCCGTATAAACATCCGTCCATTTAAAGCAAATATTTCTTATAGGAAAAATATACTCAAGCTAACATCATGAATTCCTTTCTCGTTTGGCGGTTAAATTGGTTTCTTTACCTGGTCCCATGGTCGGAAAATACAATGCTCTAACTTCTGAAGTGTGGAGGTGGTGAGGCGTTGACTTCAGGGTGATACAAGCGTTCGTCGAAAATTTGCTTCATTAAAAGTGCGTCAAAGTTTCTTCGTTGATTTTGTGCCCTAATTAAAACTGCAGCAGAAGAAGCAAACTTCGAGCGTCCTGCTATATTCATAACTTGCCTGAAACATCAACACGATGTGCGGGGAAACTTTTTAATGAACCGAATAACCATATCAGAATCAATGTGCTCCTAATGGCCCAGCCACCAAAAGCAACCCACACGATCCTCTATACCTTTTGCCATTCAGAGTGATGAAATCATGCCTGCCGCCGGGCTAATCTTGGCTCGACATAATTAAGCCTTAGTCATAATTCATGGACTTGGACACACATGTGGCGTGTCCCCAGGTCCGAAAAGCTAACTTCTTCGACCCACGCACTATCCCTTGAGGGGAGAAGGGGCGTGGCAAACGCCCACGCGCACAAAGGACCAAATGGAGAAACTTTGTCGTGTGAAAGTTGTGACAGAAAGTTTGCCAGGGGCAGGCAATGATTTGTTTATATTGCGACTGCCTGAGGAATTATGTCAAACTGTGCAAAGTACAAATCAAATCTAAATGCGCACAATGTCGAGCACAAGCCAGGGAATTCATAAGCAAAGTATGAAATTAGATTGAAACATTACAAAACAAACTTGTAACATTATCTTGGGATAGAGCAAACTAGTTTTTGAATGATTTATTGATCATGCATACATATGCATGAGAAACCATAAGAAGTAGTCCAAGTAAGTGGTGCATACAATTTGAAAAGTTAGAATTATAATAATAGTTATTGCAGCATTCACTTAAACCAAGATTTTCCACAACTTAAATCAAGTGCTTATATTTATCCTGAAAGCCTAATTATATTCTATATTGCATTTTGTTTGTTTAATGAGATGCAGATTTGTTGGGCGAAAAATGCTTGTCGTTCGTGCATTTTTGTGAAAAGACATTGCTTTACAAAGTTTTCACGAAGTTTTTTCGCCCGGACTGTAGCTAATTAGCTGGAAAATCGACACCACACGGCGTATGAGCAACGAGCGTGATGGAGAGCAGTGCTCGGTTTTTGCTGGATTTCGTGCACTGAAATAATTATGTTAAATTAAATACAGCGTAGCCACAAAGGGAACGACGTGCGCTTTGACCACTCGCTACATTTTCAACTATTTTTAATTATGAATTTTAAACAACGTTGCCAGCTTTGGCAACATCGAAATTAACTTTCATAAAAAAGGCAGCAAACTTTTGTGTGGCTCCGTGAAAGTAATAAAACGATAACAAGATGACGGAGGGTAGAACTTTTGGCAGCGAAAGAAATATTCATCTCAATTTATTCAATTTTTAATAAAAATGCAAATATTTTACGTGCTTCCGCTATCGCCGTTACACCGGCACCCTCGCTGCACTGCATCCACTACATAGTAGCATCACATTTTCCCCCTACATTTTGTGCGAAAAAGTAAAAATCTCGCGAAAAGTTAGCTGCTTAAAAGGCGCTTCATTGTGCAGTGCACTGCACTTTTCCGCTATTTTTTTCCTTTTTTTTTTTGTATTTTTGGGCAGGAGGCGAAGGGTGCAGGGTGGGATTTTTGGTTTTTCCGGGACGGCTTGGTGTGACGCGAAAAGTTTGTTTGCCAACGGAGGTCGCATCAACGTCATCACCAGGGTTCTCGGTGGCATTGCGGGAGCTAAAGCTGTAATCCGGGCACCAGATTTGGCCACACTTTCCATAGACTTTGCTCGCATTTGCTGTCGCAGGCGACAGAGCCGCCCGAAAAATGCATGACCACCAGGACAGCCAGGGCCACAGGTTTGCCTTAGTTTAGTTTCGTCAAGTTTATAATTAGTTTAGTCCGGGTCATGCCCTCCATTGACACGCCACCAAGAGCGAAAACAATCTCATTTATGAGGGCAACTAGTTGGTTGTTTATGGGGCGACTAATTGCCACCTAGCAGACGCACAACACTTTGGGGCCAAAAAGGCTTACATTCTACCAGCTCTTAAATGCGTGGAAAATAGCTTGGCCAAGCTATGCATATGTTCAAGGTAATGAGTGAGAAGATATTCAGAAACTTGGCAAAGGGAGAGAAATATATATTGCTTTCTTTAAAGAAACTAGTAATTACAGTGTATGAACATTAAGTATTGATTCAGCCAGCAAATTCAAGAATTCATCGTCTTAAATATATCATACTTATTTATGTAGTTAATTATATAAATTAAAATAAAGAAACTAGTAATTACAATATATGAACAATAAGTATTGATTCAGCCAGCAAATTCAAGAATTCATCGTCTTAAATATATCATACTTATTTATGTAGTTAATTATATACATTAAAATAATAAATAAACATTTATAATTAGTAAAACTTGTGGCAAACTACATTACTTCACACAAAAACAACACTTCGTTGGAGAACGCTGTAAGTAAATTATTAATTTGCAAATATCCAGGTAAAAAGTGATAATGATTATCTCTGCGGAGATCTAATAGAGCTCACTTAGCACTTTATTTCAAACCAAGGAGTGGGATAGGAACGGATGATGGCTGGTTGTGCGTCAGTCGGACTTGGTACAAATTGGCTCCATTGTTGCTGCCTGTTGGCTGATCCTGCGACCCGGGGCTGAGATTCGTCCAATTGAGTTTTAAATAAAAATGAGCAGATTATGCGGCAGCAACAATAGGAATAGGAAAAAAACTCCACTCTTTCCGTCAGCAACAGCAGCAACATGCAGCAACATGCAGCAACCTGCAACAACCTGCAGCACGTCAGCTGCAACATCAGAGCCATTCAGTTCGCACAAAAGGCGAAAGGAGGCGGCTGCAGGACCAACGTCAACAAGGACAATAACAATGAAAACGGCAACGGGCGAAAAATAGAAACGGGAGCAGGCAAAAAACTAAAAAAAAAAGAAACTGTTACGGAATGCTTTATAGTTTCCGCCATTATTTTCCCTTTTGCAGCTGCAGTTTTTAGTAGATTCTCTCTACCATATATATGTTTTTTTTTTTTTTTTTTTTTGTGAGCAACACCCGGGCTGGATGAATTTAGTCCGAGACTAAAAACAACTAAAATCTGTGCCGCATGTGCAACAGCCAAAGGGGCTCTCGTTTCGCAATGGGCGGTGGACAGGAAACGCTCTTTGCTGTATGCTCTGTATGCTGTATGCTGAAAAGTATTTGTCATGCTATATCTCATACCAGCCAGGGGCATATATCATGTTATACGCGGCACTCGTGGGAAACAAAGCAAATCCATTCCATAAATAATCCCCCAGTGGCTCCACCAAGAATTTGGGCAGATATGTATGTGTGTGTGTAACGGTGCGAGTGCCAAAATATTCGCACATCCTAGTAGCACTCAGGAAAAAAAAATGGAAAGGGATGGTAAATTGCTGGAATAACTTAAGCTCTTCTTTAAAGCTACTTTGTTATTGCAAAATTCTTGTGACTTAACATGCCATTTACCCAAGCCTCTGCCAATTCCATACTAATTTTAGTGCGAGCTAGTTAGTTTTAAATGGAATTCTTTATGCCAGTTTAGTTTCTTATATCAGCTAGGTTAATTCAACTTTATGGTTAGTGAACACAGCTGTTTCTGTCACGTTACGATGTTTTGATGATTTTCGCATAAGACAACTTTCCTGACTGGCCATAACTTTCGCAGACAGTGCAATAAACTTCAGCATATCAATTTATCGAGTGGCTATCGGCTTTGATTATGATTGATTCGGCCATGAAGTAAAAAGCTAATGCACAACGAATTTGTGGTCAACTTTATCAATTCGCCCCTCATTGTAAGGCGGATACGACGGAGCTGTTCGGTCACCGTCTACGGAGTACGAAGTCCAAAGTCCGTAGTCCAATGTCCGGAGTCCGGATTCCGGATTCCGGAACCCAAGGACCCCGGAGAGTGCGCAGCGGGCATGTCGACAGTCCAGAGTTGTCGACTGCGGTACTTGCCAGCTGCTGTTGCTGCTGTTTTTAGTTTTTCAAATGTCATTTGGCCATTTCACGCTGATGGACATCAGTCTCTGGCCAGAGTCTGCTCTCATTCCAGTGTCCACACGCCACAAAATTGCCTTGTGGCTGCCACGTAATTTCTGCCTTCCCCACTGAGGTTGCCCCTTCAACAGCCACATTCAAATGCTGCAGTTCTGGAAGGCACAACCAAAACGAAACCCAAACACAGTGAAAAGCTACACTAGGAAAAAGAAAGCTAATTAAATATCATAATAAAGCAGCTAAAAGAGTGGCCATTATTTATGGCTGCTTTAAAAGTTATTTCTAAATTATTTTAAGAAAACAAAACAAATAAGACAGCGCCCTGTTACAACTTGTCATTGATTACTGATATTGTTTTAAGAAATTACAACAGGCGTGGTTTTTTTTCCAGTGCTGGCCCAGGAGATTGGCCCGAAGGACAGCAGACTGTTGGCGTTAGCCACAATGGCTGTGTTAGGGCCTCGCATTTTGTTTGTTTATTCTGCCATCCTGTCCCATTGCGACTTATGTGGGCGATGACCGTCGAATGTCCGCCCCCCAGTCCCTACATTTTTCAGCCCATGTCCTTCGGCAGGACGTGTTTGTTTTGGGCCAACGCAATCGAAACGTTCGTTCTAAGTGTTCATTAAACAATTTAAAGTTGATTGGCCCTGGCTGGCCGACACAGTTGCATGTCTCAATGGATTTGGCCTTAAATGTAATTTGGCTGCTGATTGCGTTAAGCGGCTGAGCACTTTCCTAATTGTGATGAGTTGTGGCTGGAACTAATGACTTATCGGATACAGATTGATGTGCGTAATCTTCATTATCAGTTATCATTCGAAGGATAAATGTTTCGCCAGTGAGAGGCTTTTTTTAGAAAGTTGTGCGGGTCAGTAAAGTTTCATGCAAGAGACTACCTTCTATTTTTCTATATTTATTAAATGCAATATTTATTATTAATATTATTATTATTGATAAACATATACTTTAAGCAACATAAATGAGCACAGAAAGAATATATAACGCAGACATTAAACATTTCTATATGAATAAAGAAATTGGTTGTATCTATACAATTTTGATTATAATAATAATAATCCCAGTGCGTCCTTAGTTGGCTGATTGTGCCATTTGATTCTCGGGAGTCATGTGCAGGCTCCCTGTTCCCAGTGTTTCATCAATTCCGCATCGCAATCCTGGCTCAACAGCCGCGAACAGAAGGACAATGGATTTGGAGTGTTTGGTACTGGCGAACTTGACACGCAGCCACCATGTCCATCAATCAAAACTCACTTGGAGCGCTGCGGTGGAACAGGGAGTGAGAAAAGTTCTGGAATGACAGCTTTTTGGCCAGAAACTATTTGCACACGGAACACAGAGCACAGAACACGGAAACGCTGGGCGGAGTGAAAAGTTTGACTAGCAGCACCAACGAAAGTGTGGACTCGACATTTTTGGGCGGTGTCAATGGAAAAGAGGCGGAGTGTTGGGGATTTGGCAAACTATCGGCAAACTCAATGATGGGGAGCATTCAAGCGGAGCAACCGACACGGATAGGGCATGAAAAAGTGCACAGAGAGAAATAAAACAAAAGAATATTACTTTTCGAATTGTTCCCTTAGTTTTTGTTTTAGTAATGCATTTTAATCAATGCACTAGTTTCGAAATAAACGGGCAAAATAAAGGTGTAGTTAAAGACTATGCTTCAATATTTCTGTATTAATATTATTTGTTTCTAATGTAAAATCACTTTAAAATTATCGAAAAAGTTGACCATTTTTAAATGTTAAATTTTAATCGATATTGAATCACTACACTGGAATTTTTCACAGTGCTTTCGTAGGTCCCGAAAGTGGACAAGGCAACAAAGCGCGAAATGAAGACGGGAGGTATGTATGAGTATGAGACTTGTGGGGGAGCTTGAAAATAATGGCGATTTTTATGGCTTTGGCGGAACGCATAAAAAACCCAAGCTCGGAGGAGCAGGAGAATCTCGAGCTGGACAAATGCCCGGTCCGCTGAAAGGCAACTGAAACTGAAAACCGAATCTGCAATTGCAACTGCAACAGAGCGACATAGCGACATAGCGACATTTGCAACATTTAATTTATTATTCAAATGTGAACAAATGGCGCCAGCGACCAAAGATGACAGCGTTCCCAGTGAATAATGGTTTCGAAGGACAATTGCCCCGGTCCCAGACCTTTTACCCCCTTTATCCTTCTTACCTCCTTATGCCCCCTCCTCTTTTTGGGTTCTTGAGCTCAAGTTTGCCAGTTTATTGTTGGTGGCTTTGGCAGTCGCTTAGGAATCATGTCCTGGATTTGATTCACCCTAGATCGCAGCCCAAACAAATTGAGTTACATGCAAATAATCGTTTGTGCAATTTGGTCCAAGGATGTGTGTCCCATGTAAGTAAAATCGTTGGTATCTATCTTGTGTAAACCCCTCCGTCGATTTCTTTATCTGTCGAATCTCGACAGCTAAAAGATAATATTGCTAGCATAGCTATAACAAATAGCGGAAAAGGCTTTTAGTATTTTACACCATTTTTTGTCACATAGTTAGTCATTGCCACCCAGCAAAAAACAGCAAAAATTGCTCTTTTTAACTATCGAAATCAATGCAGCCGCAGATAATTAAATATTCATCTGATTCGGATGGCTTAAATCACTTCAGTTTACACAACTTTTTGGCTCCACACCTCAAATTCTCCAAAAATTTAAATTCAACATCTGACAGAGCCAATTTGCATATTTCAGAATGTGAGCACTTGTCCAACTAAATAAACCACTGCAAGTGCACTTATCAACGTATGATAAACATGGAATATATTTGCATGCGTTTTAGTTGCTATTTAATTTCCGCACTTTAGTATAGACCATTGTTTGGCTTTCGTTTCGCTTGGAATTATTTGCTGTGTGATAAGCTTATGCCATAAATCGCCTTATTAATATTGATTCGACCTAAAATCACAAAAGGCATTAAGGGACCAATAATTTCGATCGGGTCAGACGTTCTGAAGTCATATTCTACCCTGATTTAGCGATTATTTGACCTTTCGAAGGCCCCTGTGTCGCCTGCAAATCAAATCAAGTGCGGCGCATATCGTTTAATGAAGGGATACGGATATGTGGGGCATAAAAGTATACGAGCTTCTTTATGGCGGAATCTGCATAACGGATCGTATTTGGCTGAAAATAAAAGCGCCACATCTTCCATTGAAGGCCAGGTCGTTTGATTCTGTTAAGGCACTCGATGTACTGGGAGAAATAACTTTTTGAAATGAATTTACACGGCTTTGCTTTTTATACCCGTTACTCGTAGAGTAAAAGGGTATACTAGATTCGTTGAAAAGTATGTAACAGGCAGAAGGAAGCGTTTCCGACCATATAAAGTATATATATTCTTGATCAGGATCAATAGCCGAGTCGATTTGGCCATGTCCGTCTGTCCGTCCGTCTGTCCGTCTGTATGAACGCTGAGATCTCAGGAACTACAAAAGCTAGAAAGTTGAGATTAAGCATACAGACTCCAGGGACATAGACGCAGCGCAAGTTTGTCGAATCATGCTGCCACGCCCACTCTAACGCCCACAAACCGCCCAAAACTGCCACGCCCACACTTTTGAAAAATGTTTTGATATTTTTTCATTTTTGTATTGGTGTTGTAAATTTCTATCGATTTGTCAAAAAAAATTTTGCCACGCCCACTCTAACGCCCACAAACCGCCCAAAGCTGCCACGCCCACACTTTTGAAAAATGTTTTGATATTTTTTCATTTTTGTATTAGTCTTCCAAATTTCTATCGATTTGCCAAAGAACTTTTTGCCACGCCCACTCTAACGCCCACAAACCGCCCAAAGCTGCCACGCCCACACTTTTGAAAAATGTTTAGATATTTTTTCATTTTTGTATTAGTCGTCTAAATTTCTATCGATTTGCCAAAAAACTTTTTGCCACGCCCACTCTAACGCCCACAAACCTGCACTTCTACTAGCTGAGTAACGGGTATCAGATAGTCGGGGAACTCGACTATAGCGTTCTCTCTTGTTGAAATAAATTTACACGGTCTTGCTCTTGTTTGCCCTTTTTTTGTAGTGTGTAACTGATGAGTTACAATGAGTTACTTTCGCTATGATGATTTTAAAACAGTTTTAAACTTTGACATCGAATTTTTCTCAGTGTGCGTTTGGCGACGGGCTCTGTTGTCAGTGAAATCGCGGCACGAACACAAAGAGCCGGCAATAATCGTAAATGCTTCCCTGTCTTCATCCAATTTCTGTGGGCTAAACGCCATGAATGCCAATTACAAAGGCGGCAACGGTCTTATCGTTATCAGACTTTCACCCACCTTTCACTTGCAGGATTCCCATTCTACTCTACAGTTTCAACGCTAATGGTTAGGTTTAAAGAGTTTTTTATTTTAACTTAATGACAACCTTTATTGCATCTATATGGCCTTTTTATGATAATGCCTTCTTGAAATGCAAACGAAATTTAAATGGTATATCTAGAAGTAATATTTAGATACTCTTATCTATCAGATACCGGATTCTATCTATCTGTATAACTTATTATCAATCTATCTATATATCTTATTATCAATCTATCTATCTATCTATATATATTATTATCAATCTATCTATCTATCTATATATTTTATTATCAATCTATCTATCTATCTATATACCAAACATTAACAGGCGTTATATGTTTTAAGTGCTCTACTGATCTGCGCCTTGCTATTCCCCCGACTCATCCACCCACCTGGTAGTCCATGTAGTTGTCGAAGTGCATGTAGGAGCAGCTGCCCGCATCTCCAGGTCCACCCGGTATGGGCAGCCCATTCTCGTCCAGCTCGACGGCGGGCGGCGGCGGTGGCGATGGCGGCGGCAGGTTGTCGCCCTTGAAGGACACCCTCTTGGGCTTGCTCCCTCCGCCGGCCAGACGACGCCCCCTGCCCAGGGTGCCAGTGCTCATCATGTAGGCCAGCGAACCACAGCCCACCACTGCATCCTGCTGCTGTTGCTGCTGCTGCTGGTGGTGGTGGTGTTGCTGTTGCAGGGACTGAAGGCCGCAGGCTCCGAAGCGGAAGTGCGGGATGCAGGTGGTGGTCATGCTGCCCGCGCCGCATTCACTGCCCTCGAAATCCGACTCGACGTCCGTAACGAAGGCGGCGGGCTGGAAACCGCGCGGCAAAGTAGCCGCCACCGTGGGATTTGGATTGGGATTTATGTTTGGATTATGCCCGCCACCAGCCGAAGCCGGCATTCTCTGGCGTCCCAGTGTTCCGGTGCACAGGATATTCATCTGTTGTGGATGCTGTATGCTCGCGTGTGGAATCTGTTCGCCTTGCAGGAGCGCCAATTCGCCGGAATTCGCTGTTGCTGTCGCTGTCGTTGCTGTCAACGGCTCGGCTGGCAGGAGGTGGTGCGTGGGCTGCAGCTGATAATAGTGCTCCACCATGGCTCCACTCCCACCACCAACACCACCACCAGGAACTCCTCCACCCGCGGCCCCATCGATGGGAGCCGGCAGAAGAGCTGTGGGTATCACCATGATGGGCATCATGGCCGGCGCAGCCGAGGATGCCGTTGCTCCGCCGGCTGCCTGGAGCAGCTCCATTTGGCACATCTCCTCGTAGCTCAGCGGTCGCAAGTGCTCCATGTCTGGGTTTCTTGGTCCTTAGGGCGTGGTTAAATACAACTACACTTCACTTTTGCCTCAACAATCATACAATTTACGGATTCCACTTGGGGTTTGCTTGTGTACGCTTTTCCACCTGTACGGCGTACAGATACCACCGATACTTTTATCGGTTTATTCGTGGGTGGAGTGAAGTGGAGTGGAGTGGGTTGGGAGGTTTTCGCGCGCGTTCCCTAGGACTTGCTCACATCGCGCCGGACGGGGAAAAAAAGTGGAGCGCCTTCGTCCTTTCGACAAACTTTATTCCGCGACAGTCCTGCAGCAACTGAGTGTGTCTGGCAATCTCTGGAGATTTTTGCGCCCCCAATTCGCCGGAGTCTGTGCAGCCGGAACGCATGCGCCGCCCGGAATCCTCCGGCCAGGCTCGGCTCTTCGCCGGAGACGCTCCCCCTTTTTACCCCCACTTGACGTGTTTTGTTTTGATTCCGTTTCGTACAGTCAGAAAATCCACAACAAAATGCGGTTAATGAATCATTCATAACTCTCAACTCATCTAAGCTCGTAAACAATCTTATATTTTGTATGTTTTTTGTGAAAAATAATACGTTCTATTTTATTCCATTTCGGTAGAAGTCAACTGTCATAAAAAGCATTTAAGAAGATATTTATCCAAAAAAGATAAATTAATAATCTATTAAATTATATAATTAGAATTTAAATAGGAAATCATTTAAATCAATAGTTTTGGGTGTTGATATTGAAAATATTTTAATTATTTTAATTAATTTCTAATTAAATTTTAGAATAATGGCAATTTTGTAAATATACGAAGTATAGCAATAGTCTTGTAAAATAGTTTTGGACTGTAAAACCTAGTTTTTCATAAGCAAATAGAATATTGGTAGTTTCTAGAAGTTCAATGCCTTTCATCTCAGTGTAAGCTCATCTCGGTGGAGTCGGAGTTGATTGCTCCCGACGTCTGTTTTGAAGCCATGTTGATTTTCGTACGTCGTGGGAAATTAAAGCACTTCCCAGCTGCGCCCGCAACTCGAATACAAGATTTTAATTGCCGCTTGCCGAGAAGTGCGGCGTGGGAATCCCCGAGGAGTGGACTTTGCGGTGCATCCCACCGCTTTGGTCCTGTTCCCACCGCCTTGGTTCTGTTAGTCCTGCTGCATTGCGCAGATGTGCAACCAACTGTTGGGCTAGAAGAGCTGCCACCACCTGCAACCATACTATATATATATTTATGTGGCTGATGATGAGTGGCTCGTGCCACCCGGACTGCAACTCCGGGGGAATGACGCGGCTGAATGGCCGCTGATTGCACGAAGGTGGCCTGCAAATGACTCTTTGATATGGCCAGCGAAATATTGACTGTGCCGAGCTTACACACAATGCCACTGCCTTTTTCAAACTCATTGGGGATTCCGAATATTATTTGCTGCAGCGCACTGAGCAAAATTGATCTGATTCTGACGTTGATGAAAAAGGCGTTGATGAAAAGGCATTTTTATCAAAAATCGCCGAACGGCAACGGTGCAATTGCCACCACTGCGGATGAGTAATGTTTTGTGCTTTTTCATAAGCCGATACTTCAAAAATCACTCATCCGCAGTGATGACCGCAGCATGGTCGTGTGACTTTGTTATGATGTTCTTGTTGTGTGCATACTTTTTAATCAGTTTTTCATAATCCTTTAAACATGTACATTGTAGATATGACCACTCAGGTATCAAAGTATATGTTCACTATTTTTATCCAGCTGCTGATCAAATGTAAAACCAACAAAATGTCAAAACGTGTATGTGCCGAAAACATTTGTATCTTGACACCTTGGACGAGCGGAGTACGTAGATTCGTACGCCAAATAAGTGAATTCAGACAGCATCCAGATAGCTTAACATATTTGTCGTAGTCGTTGGCATCGCACATGGAAATCCAGATACGACAAACTTTTCACTATGTTCGGTTGTTCCCCAGCCACCTCGAAATAAATCCGTAGCCACGCGTCGCGAATCCTGTTCCTTTTTACTTTTTTTTTTATTTTTTTTTGTTTTTTTTTTGTTTTCGACGGACACGTCACCTGCGGCGATGTTCCATTTGGGACACAGAGGGTGGAGGAAAAAAAAGATGAAAAACACGCCAGTTGGAGAGGAGATGTCCTTAACAGATTTTTGAGTCAACGTTTCTGTGCTGCGATTTGTAGTGTTCTTTTCTTTTCATTTGTTATTATGATTTCCTTGTACTTGCTGTATTTGTTGTACACGGCTGTTGTACAGTGCAACTGGAATTTTGCTGCTTCATTTACATTTGCTTCATCCTATTATCCTGGTTAACCCGCACTCCACACCGCTCCACACTGCAAACCAATCCACCGTCGTGCCATTTGTCAAGTTCTGCTCCCAACTTTAGCCCGCGGCTTTTTTGTAATTACACAACTCGTAGTGCGGGAAAAACAAAGGGCGGGGGGTAGGTGGAGATTTTCGAGGTGGTTTTGGCCCGGGTAAATGAAAGCGGCTTAAAAAAGCAGAGCGCTGGGGTTTTGTGGTGCTCGTTAAAATTTGTTGCTCTCATTTCGATTGCTGTTGTTGTTGTTGTTGCCTGGTGGCTGTTGGCTGCTGATGTTTTTGCCGTGCTTTCTGCGATTGTTGTTTGCGCCGCTGTTGCCGATTTTAGTGCGATTCCAGGACATTGCCAGGGCAGGCATAAAAGTTATCCGGGTATTCAGGGATTGTAGGTATTACGGTTAAATATGCGAACCGGATTGAAAAGCTCGCATGAAGTTGCCCGACCACGATTCATGATCCCCTACCTCCCTCACCACTGCAGTGGCCACTTTAATGCTCATTCAATTTTCCAGATCCCAACAATTAAGAGTTTTTAATCATCGACTAGTCTGCCACAGCAGCGGCGTAGGCCCACAGGACCCAGCTGGATTGTTGGCCCTTCGATGCTGGATGTTGGATACTGGATGTTGGATGTTGGATGGCCTTTGTATGGCTCCATTATGCGGTTGATTTACTACCCAAACAGCTGTGAAATATCATGGCCCTCCAGGAAGCCTCTTGACCGCTGCCAAACGGAACGGAAACGGGTCAAAGAGATTCGCCCACATGAGCATATAGTTGGCTTCAAAGTTTTACAAACTTTTACCTCTAGGGATATTGGCGGAATATTAAAATTATTTAATGGGGCCAGCACATTACTCTTGGTTGGTTAATATCTATAGTTATGGTACATACTTAGTGCAGACTAAGAAAGTTTCATGGACTGCTGAACTAGTAACATCATTCACTAATGATTGGCTAAGTTAAAAAAGTAGCTTTCGATAAGCAGTAACGAACAGCCAGTTTATAGTTATACAACCCTCCATTTTCTTTGTCATACTCAAAGTCTCAAGTCGCCTTGTAATGACTGCATTTATTATCCATTTACTGTAGCGAGTTAATGCCCTGATTCCCGGGCTTATCTTTGCTCAAACGGAGCAGCAGCTTGTTTACACCCATATCTATCAATGCTGTCCGCAATAAGACCTCGGCGTGGCAACGAGAGATGCCCCCTCATCCTGGACAGAAAGTTTTGAGCAACTCAGCTAGATAAATCAACTGGCATTAGAACGGGGTTCTGGCGATTTTGCTGCTGCTGCTGCCGCTGTGCTGCTGCTGTGGCAAGATAAATAAATTAACTCGTTCAAGTTTGGCTGACAGATGGACTTAAGGCCATCATGATGGTACAGCGCCATCATAGCCATTCCCTCAACTCGCTCGCCGGCGAACAAACAAGTCGTTAAAAACGCGTGAATCCTGGCTAATTTATGGCTAATTAAGTTGACGCAACTTTTGCGCGGGCTACAACATATGCCACGTGTTCTCAAGGCAGTTATGGCATTTTTGTATGACAAGCCGTTTGGACCCATTTTCGCCCTAATACTCATCGTACACTCAGCGAAACAAAGAGCGAGTCTGGGGCTTGACCCGGTGGTGAATAACTCGTTAATTAAGTGGCCTGTTATGGGCAGCTTAGCATCGTAATGCATTTTTATGATCGCAAATGGAATTATAACGGCTGGGCATGTGACTACACAATGCTCCACTTCCTTTTATTTTCCGTGCTTGTACTCATTTTGTTTGCAAGTAGCTGAAGTGCACTGAGAAAAATTTGCGAGTTTTAAATAAATAAATGAAATGGAAACTAAAAAAAGTTTGAGAGTATAATTCATCATATAATAATCATAAATATATATAAATTCAAATATATTATCAAGAACAGTTTGTTAGTTGGCAAGTTTTGTAACCTTTTTCCTGCTCTGTATTTACACACAATGCCATTACAAGGGCATAGGTTGTGGTCGGGTGGGCCAGTCGGTGGGTATCCGTAGACAGACTCCGTAGTCCGGAGGATTGTACGGATAGCTCCACAACATACTGAGCTTGTAGGGACTGCGTAACATAACCGTACATCTCTGCCCTCCAGTCGGGGTAATTTCGTAGACAAACATCATTGGCATTTCTGTTTGAAGGCTCTGAGTGCCAATTAACTGAACGTGGCAGCCCCACCTGAACCGGATGGCTGGGTGGTTTGGATGAGAGTACTCGACCCCCAAATGGCACAGAATCCTTCATACCCGAGTATATAGCAGAGATATCGATCAGATCCCTTGCACAGGCTTTCAATGGGTGCTTATCTAATTACACGCAGCAGGTGTCAACGTTTTTATCATGCCATTAAATCAACTTGAACTTATAGTCACAAAACTGTAGTTCATGAGCAATCAAACTATGCGATCTTACTAATTATTTTAATTCATTTCAAATATTTTTAATTTCTTCAAACAACAGTTGATTCTATAATTGAGATATGAGTACCATCAAACAGCTTCATTTGAAGTCCTGTTTTTCTTGTTTCTGGTTTTGGTTAGCTTGACAAACTCGCTCATCAACACGTAGTCTCATTTTGGGATACTTTAACCACGCACACAACTCATCAGGGACCCCAACTGAGTTGGCTGGCCACGTGCCGAAAAGCCCCCGGATCCGCCCACTCCTTCCGGCAAAGGATTCCGCTGGGCGGGACTGGAACTGAGCTTTTAAATTAAATCACAAAATGAGGATGGAGCGACTAAGGCGAGCCAGAGCCAGTTCGCCGCTAAACCAAATAAATAAACCCTTTGGCCGCAGTCCTTGGTGTCCTCGGAGTCCTCGGTGTCCTTGCTTCTTAAAGGCGCATCCTCCTTGGGAGAGATAACCGTAAGGACAGGAAGTCAACTTGCCAGTGGGTTAAAGGAATGGGAATGGAATGCACAGTGGACCAAATGACACATTTGGTGGCGAGTGAATACGTATGACTTGAAATTCATGAAGAGAAGTTCTTAAATATTTACCGAGTAATTAATTGGCTGCGAAGCTCTTTCGTACTTTAAATTAAATGTATAATATCCTGCCATTTTCAATAAATTAAGAGTAAGTGACAAGTAAATCCTTTGATTCATCCACTGTAGAACGAGAGATGACATCTCGTTGCGCCTGGCAATTCGGTAGCCAAAAAGGACATGAGGAGACCAAAAAGGATAATGGCATAAAACCCAACAAAATGAAAAGAAAGCGGCAAATCATGTTAAGAGATTTAAATTGGATTAGTCGACATGTGTGAGTGTGTGTGTGTGAGTGGATCCTTGTGAGTGTCTATCCTTGGTGGTGTCAACTGGCGGTGGCCGTGAAGCCCAGTTTTGCACCCCCTGGATGTGGATATCCTGGCACGGCCGGCACTCGCTCATCTTGACATCAATTTTGTCACTTGATTTCCCTTTCTTTTTGCATTTTTTTTCCATTCGTGCGCTGGTCCTGTGCCTTTATTTATTTTGTATGCTTGACACAATTCCACGTCGAGGGCTTACGGCTCAAGTGTCTCTCTGGTCCTGGTCCTCGATGCCATTCACCCAGAATTCCACCCACAATCTGCTCTTTCGCAGTCTCCCGCCCCCCAGAAGTTCCGCCCACATTCTGCATTTGACAAGGAGCCATCCTTCCCCAATTTGGGAGTCACCTTTCATCCTCGGGAAACAGCAGGACGACCAGCTTGACATCCGGAGACATGGCTTCAGGTTGAGCCAGCGTCAGCATTAGAATAAAATGATGTATTACCTTGAGAACCCTAGACAATTACGATACATTATTTGCAGGTCTTAACTTCAACGCACTTGTAATAGAGCGATTACTGGAAAATTGCATGGTAAGTGCTTCAATCTTATAAAATGAAGTGTCTATTGTAAATATACAAATATGTTTATTTGTAGGAATAATCTATTGTACATGGGAATTTGTTTACTACTTGAAAGAATAAAGATTTCACATATTCCTATTTTTTATGTTTCTTTAAAGAAGATATTGGTTGAAGAACACCAAAAATTGTAGTGTCAGCATTTTAGCTGGAAACGCGTTAAGTAAATATTTTACAGGACTGGCTGTTGTATAATTGGCATATGCCAACTATTTGTGCCCATTCACGAATCGTCCTTTGGCTCCGGCTTCTTACGATACTTCACTTGGGACGTATAGACATCGTAGCCCAAGCTGATGGTGTTGTCATAGAATACCCTGTACTGCGGCCTGATCACCAGAAAGTTGATGAACTGCGCCAATGGCCACACAGTCCACTCAGCGGCGTACAGGACCAGTGCCTTATCCCTAATCTCCTGCTGCAGCTCCTCCCACGTATTGTCCTCCAGGACGGCCATTGTAAGGAAGAATACGGCGATGTAAAAGGGCGAGCAGATGAACTGGTCCAGCAGTATCTTGATTACCACCACCTTGTAGGTGCGCTTGGGAAACATGTAGTCCAGGTGCTGGTACCAGTAGTGGCACACCAGACCCACCGTGAACCCGGAAATGCCCATACGAAGGGTGCGTGTCCGGTTCCAATCCGGAAGCTCGCCGATGAAGCGCTCATAGGACTGCTCCATGGTGTCACCCACCATGCTCAGACCCACTGAGATCCCAATGTTCGTATATAGGAGATACTTTGGACTGAAGGCCACCTGATGAAACCGGTCCAGGACGTGCGTCATTCGCCTCCATAGCAGTCGTAGAGCCATCTAGGATCTCCTCTTCCTAGTGGTGCCTCCTCCTATGCTAATCATCCTGACGCATTTCTCATAGGAAATTTAATATCGAAACTTTAATTTAGAAGTGCAAATGCGATATTTTTTCATTTACTATAAATTATGTTACTTCAATACTGACTGGATTCAAAGTAGCTGATAACTAGATTCGATTTTATTATTATTTTCTTTATCATTTGCATTGTTCTTATAAGCCTTAGATGGGCCTATTTATCTATTTCTAAATTGTTTTAATAAATAACTACATTATCCTTTATTTATTCATAATGTTTAATATCTTAATGTTTACCAAAGAAATTTGAAACTAGTTTCACGCCACGTTAGCGAAAATTCTCCAACCACCCTCCAAATTCCAATCAAAGTTTTAATCAAAAAGCCGCAGGAATGCCCTTATATATTTGTTAAAGATAAAGGCGAAAACCGCCAACAGAAATAATTCTCTACAAACAAAAGGATTCGAAAGGGATAGAGGGAATTTGGCATTTAGCTGCGAAAACAAAGCACAAACAGGCAATGAAATCAATTTGGCGCCAGCAACACGAAATGAGTTTTCGCAGGATTTGTTGAGGTTGCCTAAGCGGGCTCAAACTTATGTCCAACGCCTGAAGCAAAGGACTCCACCGCCGTTCAAAGGACCAAAAAGGGTTGAACACCCACACGCAACGAAGCCAAAAACAAAACGAAAAAAATGAAATCGCTTTGCTCGGCATTCAAATGAGGCTTTCTCCCCGCTCGATAATCCCCAACCCACATGTTGCTGCCTCAGCATCCCCCTACTTTTTGGGGGGCTTGGGTGTTGGGGGTCCTGACGCCTCTGGCGGGCAATTTTTTTTTTTTTTTTGCCATGCCGGGTGTCGGTGAGTTAATACTGCCAAATCATTCGCACGCGATTCCCAACCGCAGAACGCAAATGCAACCCCTTTGCGCCCCTTTGCGCCCCTTGGGGAAATCATATGTGCCAAGACCCCCCACTTTTGGGGCCAGTGAATTGAAAAATATTTACGGCCTTCTACGATCTACGCTAAAATCCAATTTTATTTTTATATTCCGTCGAAATCCGCCATAAAACCGAGTTCCACCAACGCGCCTGTCCCGTTTTCAGTTCCCCGGTTTTCGATTGTCGGTTCAACCGTAAATTCAGCTTTGCAGTTTTGGGTTTTGTTTGCTGTGTTTGCTGGGTTTTCTGGGTTTGTTAGGTTTTCTAGGTTTGTTGGGGGATTCTCCTCCATATCAAATGATTCTGACAGCACCGGAGGTCACGATGGGTGGCGGCATTTGTTTCATTAGCACCGCGATACACAGATGTATTTACTGTTTTGCCACCATTCGCTGCGTTTAATATGCGCATTTTGGAAAATGCCAGAGTGTCAGGTCTAAAAATGCATGGAATCTAAAACAATAAACTTTAATGCGCAATCAAAAATAATCAACAAGAACGTGTCAGTGTAAATTTGTATAGAAATAATTGGCAATGATAATTCGGAGAGCCATTTTTCCGTTCATTTTCAACCGAAAAGCTGGCCAAATTATTCCATCGCTTCGTAGTATATAACGCATTTAAATTTTTGTATTCCACTTTAATATTTATTAATTCAGTTCATTATTCATTTCGCAACTATTGCATTCTACAGACCAGGATATCTATCGAATTTTTAAATCACACTGCCGAAATTTGTATCTCGCATAAGTCGAGAGCAATAAACGCTGATTCGGTTAGATCCTTCGCAGGACCTGCCGTACAAAAAGCCTTCCAGCTCTAATTCATTGTGCAAATGTAATGGGCTTGCAGCACTCGGCTATTTACATACTGGCACTTCCAAACCGTAACCCGTTGGGAGCACCGGAGCGATATGGAGATGCTATATTGTGTCGCCTGTCCCGAGGTCCATGGACACACGAGTACGTCTAGCTGGATGTTAGCCAGGCTCCTGAAGCGTGGCAAAAAGCTACGAAAAAACAAAAAAAAAAAAAATAGGAAAAAAGAAAATAGAAAATAGAGAAAGAAAGTATGACAAAAAGAAATAAAAGTGAAAGCGGCCATGCATTTTCATAGTTTTTCCCACTTTGTTATGCTGATTTTTCACATTTTCGTTTCCTTTCGTTTTTCCTGCCCCGTTCGTTCCGCTCTGAATTTTTTTCTTTTTTTTTTTTGGCCTGATGGGGCAGGATGATGTTGCCGGGTTTTTTTTTAAGGGTTTTGGCTACCGAGTTGTGGGGTTCCGAGCATGTGTGCATTTTAATTGAATTTTTCATTTCGCTCAATAAAAGCAAAAGCCGAATGTGGAGGCAGCGAGCCGCAAAAAGTGTCATAATCCTCATCGTGTCCTTGGACGCCATCATTTAAAAGGATCCCGTACAAAATTCCAGTGATTTGGTTGATTTACTTCACAGTGGCTAAGCATTTCATTTAATATATTATATATTGCAAATCACTCACTAATTGATTTCGAATCGATTTTGAATGGCGCTTTAGTGCATGTTTAGACTGCCATTTTGCCATTTGCCATTCGGCTTCATTTTCCACTGGCCTGCGCCTCGACTTCAATTTATGCAAATTAAATCGAAATGTGATTTTAATGGTATTTCGGCACGGCCAGGCAGGCCCAAATGATGATGAGTGTGTGTTTGCAAATAAATGGAAGTCGAAAAGTTAAGCCATCGCTGTGTGCAACATTTCGTGCCACGGGGAATCCATTCCATTCCACTCCACTCCACCGAACCAGAGGAAGCCAACTATAACCGCATGTTCCGTTCCGGAAAACTAACTTATTCAATTAGTGGATGGGAAACTTTGGCTGTTTACTGTACACTTCAAATAAAATCTGCCCGTCAAAGGCAGCCGTCTGTGTATTGCAGCAGTTCTTTAAAAATTTTGTAAATTCCACTGATTTCATTTAAGTTTCGTTTTAAAACTTACAGGATTTCCACATGTTTAAGGCATCTTCTCTTTTCATATTGTTCAATATTTATTTCAGGATCGTTGTCACGCAGCTACGGATAGCAAAATATTAAAAAATGCTGGCCACTTAATCCACTTCTTTTATATGGAATGACATGAATAACATTAAAAAATGTGAATCTCTTTCTTTTTGGGCAGAGCCTGTGTGAAAAACATACTCAGTTTTTGTCCGATTTCGATATAAAAGTCAGAGATAGCATTAAACCAGAAAAATGAGATATCCAGCAACAAATGTTTACCAAATATATTAAATCGATATACAAAATGGTAGTATAAATTTAATGTTGCTTCCACAAAAGGAAGATATTTCTGACTATGTCTAACTGTCTAGTTGTATAATTGTTTTTAACTGGGAAACAAACGGAATTCAAACGGAATTCGAAAGGATCAAAGGTCAATTCACTTTACTCGTGCAGTTAACTGGTTGCGGGTAAGGGAACTCACGGCATATTTGAACTGCACCGCCGAGGAAAATAAGTCAGCTCACCGTTAACGTAAACGAGCAAATAGCCAAACATCCAAACAGTCAACACGTCGGCATCGTCGTCACCCGCCAGTCGTGCCAATTTCGTTAAAGCAAGCGAAAACAAACAACACGGCACCACCCCAAAAACCCCAATCCCCAACTTCCAACCCCAAGCTCCACAGCCCAATACAAACATACCCACCTCACTTTGCACAGGCTGTCTGGACGATGCACAAAAACAAAAGAGCAACCAGGTGAGGTGGCGGCAGGAGCACAGGATGACAGGTGTCCTGGTTCGCGAAACCTGAGCACTTCGAAAAATGTACTTTCAATTTACCGAAGTACATAAAAGTGTAATTAATTTTTATTTCTTTACAATTATATTTTACTATGCATTGAGCTATATTCGCTGTTGTCTTAATAATACTGAATAAAACTCTCATTTCACAAATTCCCCCGACTGTTATAGCATAAAAAGTGCTGCACTTATTTTAAGAGCTGTGCAGTTAGTACCCCATCGTTTCCCCAAGTGTAAGTACCTTATTACCATGGGCGGAACACAGCTGTTTATGAGGCGCAAAAATGTCATACATCATGCGACACGCGATGTCAGGCCGAGAGGACATGGGCACCAGGACTCCGGCCTGGTAGTCGCAGTCGTAGTCGGAATCGGTGTCCGTCCGTTTGGCTGTCCGTCCGTTCATGATGCGGAACAAGATGAAATTGGCTGGGGTCGCGAAAGCGGAGCAAAATGGCAGGCATGCAGAAAAGAACGTCGCGGATTTGTAACTGAGAAGGAACCACTAACGCCAGAAACGAAAAATGAGCGCTGCCAGAAAGTGGGGGGATTTCTCCGGCAGACAGACTGCATCATCACCTCCATTGCCACCTCCTGCAGTACTTTAACATTATTATCAGCAGGATTGCACGAAGGATGTGCCGAGGAAGAGGGTCCTGGCTGCTGGCTGCTTCTTAGGATAGGCATTCACGCCCAGCTAAGTGGCTCACGAAGCGTTAAACTATTAAGCACACGTTGCCACTCGGCGGGTGATTCATGGAACGGGATGCGGAGGAGCTGCGGAGGAGCTGCGTCACGCACAGGAAGTGCCACCACCACCACTGCTATCGCCATCGCCATCGCCACCGCCATGGCCTTTGTTATTCAGCTCAAGATAAATCATGTGCATAAGTCCTAGTCCATGTCGCCTTGCCGTGAGATTACTACATAAATTCTGCTTGACATCACATGTAAAAATTTCATTTTGTCACAGCTTTAGAAATTTTCCAACTGAGAAATAAAGTACTCCTCCTGCTTGAATAGTTATTAATAATTACAAATATATGTATATAATGTATTAAGCACTGATTTAAAGATCCCTGCATAGTTGGCTTCAATGAGGGTAATTTACTAAGTGCTTCTGACTCAATCTAAAATCAGAAAGGTAAATACCTTTCACTTGAAGCTCTTCCACTCGCACACACACTCGCACACACATTAGCTCTTTGAAAGGAGTGTAACTGCTGGTAAACTAAAGTGCTTAAAGCCAGAAAAATAACAGACAAATTAGAAACACACACACACACAGGCGACTCTGTCCCACTCCACGTCCATGTCCGTGTCCAACTGAACCAACTTTTCAAAGGCTCTGTAAAGGATATCACGGTTCTGCGGGGGGCGGGGCACTCTAATTAGAATAATTTTGCGCTGCGTTGCGCTTGACAGCGTTGCAGATGTGGCGCCATCTGGCGGACGATGGCAGGAGAAAGGTTATGCCTGCAGGATCTGCACACACATACGCACACACAGCACACACACATGATGCAAAACAAACAAATACACAGACCAAAAAGGAAATGTCAGCATGGAAAAAAAATAATTTTAAGTCCTGGGTTTAATATGACATATTGTTAATGTCAAATGCTTTTGCGAACATAGATTTTAAAGTAATAATTAAATAACACGACCAGCTCAACAAGCATATTAAAGTAATTGTTTAATAAAAGTAAGCTAGGATAACATTTAAATGCAAAACACATTTCTTTTATATAAAAGCACTTTTGATTATTGTACTATATACGTATTTTTTCTGTTTTTGCTGATTTAATTTTTAATTGAATTTTTTGCCAGTGCACCAGAGACACCTGGACCTGGCCTGCATTTCTTGTACGGCGAGCAAATGTCAGGCCGAAAGGTCGACGAACTCAGGTGCCTGAAAGAGAGCCCGCCGGAGCAGTGATACCAAAAATAATCAGGATGAGAGCATCACACATCACACATACGCCCTGTGGTGCCGCACAGGAGTCGGCAATGCCAACGGGGAGTGCCTTAAATTACAGAATTTAATTAATTTCGCAGAGATTTTTCATCGGCCGCCGTCGCCGCGCACTTGACTTTGTACATTTGACTCATCGCCATGGCTCTTTTGCCTGCCACTAATTTCGCCATCATCTGTGGTTGAGTCGTTTTCATGCGGATCACCAAGGACTTGAGTTCCTGAGCTGGAAATGGAAATGGAGATTTCCATTTACAATTCCACTCCCATTTTAATTTTAATTAATTTCCATGTGCATGTGGCAGCTGTGACTGTCGCTCGCCAGGAGTCGTGGAATGGATTTTCCACAGGCAGTGGAGCAGCAGCCAAAATGATTATGAGTAATTAGTTTTAATGGGCTTGGAGCATGTCCTGGCAGCAGCAGAATGTCACACTTACCGGCCAGGTGCAAAACTCGCCAGGTACCCAGCTACCCAGCTACCCAGGTTACCTTACTTTCGGCCACGTTATCCTGACACACTCTGGAGATGGAAGTTAACTCGAGGGCCTGGGTAACCATGAGCTAAATATTTAAGTTGGTTTCTGAAATTACAATATAATGCTGCCTCTCAGCTACTCCACTATGTATATTCATTTTGGTTGGCTAACCAGCCAAATTAATGGCACTTTAACTGGATATTCACGTTGAAGTGGGGTGCTAGTTACTATGGGAATATTAAATTAAGCTTAAATGTCACACTTTAGAAGCAGGTTTGGTAATACTACAACTTTCAAACTAATTAAATAAATAAATTTAACTACAAACAAAGCAATATCAACAATGCACACAAGCGAGTAAAATCACATATAAAACAAATTTAAAATTCAAATTAATGAGCTTTCCACAAAGTACAAATTCAGTTTACTATCTTTATTATTGCATATTAAATCAGCTAACAACTGTACATAATTCATAGATATCTGTGTATTTATAGACACACTAATTAATATTAAACAAATGCTAATTTATGAGTGCCCCGGACACCAACTAACTCAAAAAAGCGAATATTATTTAATTACGTTTGCTTACCATTTATGATAAATTTAAAGAGATTCAAACGAGATTTAAAGCTAAAACACACTGCGCATAATCTGCTTTGTCGATGAGAGATTTGATCTGTATCAACACGACTAAATCTGGATTGGCGAAAACAATGTCATAAATCAAAATCAATTTGAGCAGCAATTTGGCTGACATTTTGCAGTCTCTGCGCTTTGATCGGTTCTGCAAATAGATGAGTGTCAACAAAATATTTACGAGAATGCCAGAAGCTCCAGCTATTATACAAAAAGAAAACCAAAATCAGACGATGCTTTGAACATTGAGCAGAAAGTCAATTTAGCGCACATACAGGATAGCGAGTATGTATGTACGAGTATGCTGCTGGATAAATGAGAAAATGGCGAAAAATTGAAGAGGAAACTGGGAAAACTTCGTTGGAACGAGTACCATACAAAATTTAATGGTGCGCAAATTTTGATTGTTTTACTTTGTGAATGGAATGAAAGTTTCCTTGCCCTCCTTTTGTTTTCATGATTTTTATTTTCCACTTTGTTTGCATTCGCTATTTATTTATTTCGCCAAGCTTTGAATTTCGTTTTTCCACATTTTATGCATATTTCAGATTCAAATATTTTTCCAGCGCTATTTGCTTTGACTGCTCCCCGGTGTATTTGTTGAGCTGCGGGCTTTCATCCATACACATTCAACATTCACCATCCTCATTCTCATTCTCATCCCAGCTAGAAAATAATGTCGAAAGTGGGCGATGTTTTTACTTTGGCCTTCAGGTGCTTTTGTTTCCATTCTTATGCTCCACCCCGTGAAAAGCAGGCGAAAACTTGTTGTCAATGTAATTTGATTCCCACTCCACGACGTACCATTCCATGTGCCCCAGCTTCCTTTTCCCGTCTCTATGATTACGCATACGCTCCGTTGGACAAAGAGCAAATTGTAATTAGACACAAGGGCCGAATGTCCCATGCGTGCGGACAACAATGAGCGGAAGTTGTTCCTAGAATCGCTTGTATCTTGTTGTCTCCGAGCGAAGGGAACGCCAAACTGGACATACTGCGATACTGATGACAATAAAAATCGAATCTATAAAACACTGGACATGAAGAACAGGACATATGTATTATAAGACAAAGAATGCTAGGAAAAACGTGAAACTTGAAACGTGAAACCTCTTTTAATTTAATTATTGGTGCAAACCAACAATTTTGAAATTATAACTCACCAAATGTAGACGTCTTTTATTTAGATTGTTCTAAAACAAAAGATAATTAAATAAAGCAATAAAAAAAATAGTAAACAAATATTGTTTGAAAAGACCGACACATCTTTCAAAACACACAAATTTCAAGAATTTATATCACATTGAATCAACACTCAATAAGCTGTAAGTCATTTGAGTTTAAAATTCCAGTAAAATTTTTATTTATTTAATTTTCCTTTGGTAGATATATATTCAGCTTAAACCATGTTGCACTGCCAAGTGGATGAATCAAGTGCAGAGCAATGTGAGTGTCCTCAGATGCACTCAGAGAATTCTGCAGAAACTTCCAGTGCGGCAAAACTCCCAGCTAAGGACTTTATCAAGCCACTGGAAGTCCAAAGTCCGTTGAACAAAAACATAGAAGAGTCCTTTAAGGTGGACTGTAAGCTTCCACTGCATACTCTTCTGTCACCAATTAACATCACCGATCCATTGCGTAAGCAAATTGAGATCAAGCACCTGCTAGATTTTCAGTGTGGATTGGGTGAATTATCCTTCTTTGGACCATTTGAACACATTTCAATGTCAGAGTTTTCCCAAGAGGATAAAACCATAAAGCCGTATTTTATTCCGGAATTACAAATGGCTTGTACCGGACAAGAAGCTGAGCAAGTTGCGGAGAAAACTGTAGTTGATATAAAGGAACCAACTGCGCCTCAGAAGAAGCTACCGGAAAATCAACCTGTCAACGATTCGATTACAACAGGAACCGATGAAACGAAGTTACCGTCGTTGGAAGAGCCAAATATTTCAAGATTAGCAGGATTTAATGAACCAGTGATTGATGAACCAAATATACCTAGCACTGAAGTATCCCATCTGAAAGGAACCGAGGAAGCAAATGAGCCCATAAGTGATCAAAAAAATAGTCCATTACTTAAAAGTGATATTAAACTTCAGCCAAAATTACTTGGAATTCAAATACCTCCTCTGCAGATCCAAGAACTGATTTCTCCATTAGTAGAAAACCCGAAACCAGTACCTAAAATAGGCTTATTTAGTTCCCTGACAGGAAACAAGTTGGCTTTAACACCGAGTGTAAGGCTCTCTTTTGGCGATAATACGTCGAGCAGGAGAAACATACGATCCAAGGAGATTATTCAACAGCAAGCTTCCAGATCATTAAAGGCTCTAATCTCCATTCTAACACTGCAAACAAAGCTAGAGGCATCCATTTTTGGTAAGTAGTTAGTTACTTTCCTAGTTCATCTAGCTAACCAAGATAATTATCTTAGATAATTCCCATAAGATTCGATCGAAACGATATGAACAAGTGAAGAACTCCTTAACCTTTTCAAGGGTGTTTAGGCAGAACATTTTTCAGCCTTCTCTGGAGGTGGAAAGTAACAAAATGAATATTGATGGAAACCCACTGGAATCTGGGGAACCCAATTTAAGAACTCCAAGTGTATACAAAGAACCACTGCCCATGGCATACCGACTAGATGCCAGCGAAGGACTAACTTGTAATGGCTTGAGTGTGAGCAAGGATTCAGTATTTAGTGAGGCCTCCGAAAGTGATGTATCGGAAACGCAGAATAAGTTATCTATGATGAAAAAACCCCCGCAAGTGCTCAGATCTACCAGATCGATGGCCGATCTAGGAGACATTCTGCATAATGGTAGGGTACTGTTCAGTCAGCCGGTAAAACTGTTCTGTTTCAGCAAGTTGAAGGAGTGGAAACGGCAAGGTAAAGTAGCACCTTCCCATGAGAGTCCTTACCGTTCGCCATCCTTCTCAGGCGAGGGTCAAATCGAGGTGTTCGAGCACCACGGCTCCTACTACATAGTACTCCATGACAAGGTCAGCGGAGAGCTGATCATCCACATGCGGGTGGACGAGAGGTGGCGCATCGACTACATGACCAAGAGCTCCTACAGCTGCCGCTGGACCAACATCAACTACGCCAACTGCCGCGATGGCATCCTGGAGAGGATCGCCTGCTCCTTCCGGGAACCCAGTCACGCTGCCGAATTTGTCGCCCGGGTGCGGAATTGTGCGCTTCAGTCACGCTTGGAATGCAGTTCCTAATTTGTAATGATTTCGTTTCAAGTTGACTTCTAGTTGACTTCCTTGGGAAGTCCTTGGTGTTTCTTGCATTCGTGAGCGTGTTTAAGCTGGTGATAAATTTTTGTGTGATCTTTGCATATATTTTGTTAATATTGTGAATTGAATTTTGAGAAATTATAGCTAACAAACAAGTGAATGCATTTCATTTTTACATAAGAACTATGTATGTGTATTATTAAAATTAAAATGAAGAAGTTAAAATTAAGAAGTTACATTTTCTACAATGTGTCATTCCCTGTTTTTATTTGTTTTGTTGTCTTTATGTTTATATCATTAGAAGCCTAAGTAGTTGTTAGTAACTAGCTGAACGTATGGTTGCCACGACAACATTCGATTGATTAAACAAACAAAAGTGCAGAGTGCAAGATTGGTGAAAACTAATTTGCAAAGGTAAGCCGCTTAGATGAAGTCATGGAATCGGACAAGTTAAACGAATTGAACCGACAGATAAATGAGATTAAAAAGCGGATTTTATTGGCAGGTAAGTACCTTAAGCCTTTAAACTATGTAAGTAGCTATATTAAAGAGAATCCTTACAGAGGGCCAGAAGACGGCAAATGCGGCCGAATGGCAGAAGCAAAATCGCATCAACTGCGACACAATCAGCTCCTTGAAGAAGGACATCAAGGAGCAGACTGTAAGAGCGAGTCGGCTGCGGAATCCCCTCCAGCGCCCAGTGGTCATCAAGGAGACCACGGGAGAGTCCCGAAGGGCACAAAGCTGCACACCCACCCTAATTGTGGGCAAGGCCACCTATCCGGTGGGTGCCAAAAACGCCGATGATGCCATATTCCTCACTGATCTCAAAATCACCGAGAGTCGAAAGCAAATGGATCTGCTGCGGCATCGCTTTAAATCCCGCCAACAGCATTTCAGTAAATTGGTGGAGAAATACCGAGGATTACTGGCCAACAAGGAGGCACAGAACCAGAATATGGGCGAGAAGCCACCCGAAACTCTGGAGGAGGATGCCAACAGGAAGGTAAGTAGCTTACTCCTGGAAACCACAAATGAAATAATATATCCCTAACCTATTCCATAGCTCGTCTGCCAGCTGGAAAACGAGATCCACCGCACCAACGTGCAATGGATGGAAGCGGAGCACATTCGCAAGAAATATCGCTCCATTGAGGCATCCTTGATGACGGATGCGGAGCGCTTCGAGCGGAGTCTGCGGGAACTGGAGGCCTCGCTGAGTGACCAGAAGGCGGAGATCGAGCGACTGCAGCAGGTGCACAACGAGGCGGTCGAGATGAGGGACGCGGCCAAGGTGATCCTGCAGCGGCAGGAGCAACAGGCCAATCTCTCGCAAAAGACCAGGGAGCGACAGGCACTGGACTTTCGCAAGCAGGTGGAGGCGCGTAAGCTGGAGCTGGAGAGGATTGGACGCAAGTTGTTTGCCGAGACCAAGACACTTGTCCATCAGGATAGCGTGGGATCCAGTTCGGGTGACCAGCACACTGCCAAGACGGAAAACGGCGAGGAGGAGCCGGTGTCTCAGCTGGAGAGTGTCACCAGCGATATGGAATCGTTGTTCAAGCAACTGATGGAGGCTTCCGGTGCCACATCGCCATTCGAGGTCTTCGAGAGATTCAGCGCCCAGAAGGAGTCCGCTGCCCGTTTGAATTACCTAAGAAAGGCGGCGGAGGCGGAGAAGGCCAATCTGGAGGCGGAAAGAGAGGCTTTGAGCAGCGAACTGGAGGCCTCCAAGTTCTCGGATGTCAAGGAGAGCGAAGTGTAAGTGTTCCAGGGAAATATAGTTTAATGAATTATTAAACGTTGCTTTCCAGAAATCAAGAGGTTATTGAGCAAATTAAGAACAGCATCGCCTCCAAGGAGCAGGATCGCAAACTGGACACAGACGAGGCGGGAAAATCCATGGGAGTACTGAAGTATCTCAAGGAGCGCATCTGCGAGATGATCTTCAAGGTGCAGGAGGTGGACGAGAGCAACATAGATGTACCCGAGAGAAAGCTCCATGTGAGCGTAGCAGAACTTCCCAACTTTTTGGCCCACACTGCCGAGGACGAGGATATGATTGAGGTAAGTTTACACCACTTCACTTAGAATGTTACTGATTGATACAACTTGCCAAAAAGATACTCAAACTGAAGATCAAGCGCTGCCAGGAGCTGAGCAAGTCCGAGGATGTGCCGCCGTTCGAGATACCCAAGCTGGACATCGTCGACGAGGAGGAGGAGGAGCTGTACAAGGTAGAGCAGCCCAAGTCGCCATCCATTCAAGAGGGCGAGAAGCCACAACCCATGCCCGTTTGCTACTACAATCTGTTCGCTGGACGGGCTCAGAGAGCTGCAGGCACTTCCTCATCCTCTCCAGAACAGGCGCCAGCGGCGGGTAAGCCTCCCTTCGTTACAACCGAATCCTAATAAGGTCCTTAATATTTCGAGAATCTTTCACCCACAGTGGCCACCACAGACGATGACAACGAAGTGCCCTCCCGCAACTTCCTGAAGCGACAATCAGTGCTCATTGTGGATTCAAAATCCCGGCGAAAACCATTTAGACCCACACCCGGTGGTAGACGCAAATAAGTTTGCTCGGCGATTGGATTGGATTGGATTATATTGAAAACCATTTTATAAACTTAGTAAAATCAAATACGAAAACCTTTAAAACGTTAGACTAAAGTAACTAAAGTAACTGAAGGGATTTACATGCCTTTTGCGGTTACCAACTTTTGCGGTTTCATTTCCTCGAGCTGAACTTTAACAAATGGTCCTTCGCAGCCAAAGAAATGGAGCAAGTTTGAAAACTTCCCAACTAAGAACCAGCGATAAGATTTATTTTCAGTTTTTCCTCAGCTTCAACTTGATGTTTATGATTTTTGCAGAAAACAACATGTAATCAGAGTGCACAGACTACAAAAAAAAATGTAACTTTTTGCAGAAGACAAATTTTTAATAATGAATGGAGTTTCTAGATCATCCATTCTTGTACTTTATGGACGCAACATTTTCAAGGCTAGAATATCCAGCAAAAATTCGCCACAGTTACTTATTGCCAGGGGGCGATTTAATATCTAAGGGGCAGCATCCTCTGAATATTCGTTGCGCTTGCTGCAGTTTCTGGATAAATGTCACCAGCTTCAGTCAAACGACATAACAAATAGCTGTCCAGGCGATGCGTCTTCCACAAAGACAAGGACAACGCAGTGGGTAAACAGAATTTACAGGCCCCGAGGAGGACGACTTGGTCGAATGGAAGCCATCGACTGGGAGGAGGACTTCTGCACTGGGTGGTAAATGAAGTGCAAAGCGGAACAAAATGCGGACCGCGACTGTTTCAGTCGAAATAACCTTTCAAAAATTGTTTACACCACCGACTTACAGTGGGCGATATGGCCGACTTTGTGATTAAACATGCATTTTGAATAATGTAAATTTCATCAATTTTACCTATATTTCAGTTGATTATATTCCATTGATATCACACAATTCAACTCACTTTATTAAGCTATTGAAATGCTCGTCATTTTCACATAAACAAATAAATGGTTTGATGATCTACTCCTATTTATTATTTAATGCTTGTTGCTGCAGTATAAACGGAATGAATAGGACTGGATTTTCCGTTATCAATTTGTTCCGATTTTTCCCCCTTTGGCCCACTGTAAGGACGAAGGACACTTTAGCTGGCAGGATGGACGTCCTGGCTTTTTCTAGTTAGCAACAATAAAGCGCACCAGCTGACGATGAACAATCAGGAGGGCCGTCGCAGAGGCAGCTGCAAACTTCAGTGGCGATGTGTAAACAAAGACGGCGATGATCCATTGCCAGGGCCTCCAGCCGGAAGTCCACGGCCAGGACGAGCAGGACGAGCAGGACGAACAGGACGAGCTGTGGGTGCCAAAGGGGGCCGTGTTGTGTGTGTCAACTAAATGTCAACAACGAGGACATAAACCACAGCAGACGCATACAAACAAACCCGGCAGTAAGATGGAAAACGCTGGCCCCAAAATGAAGAAGGAGGGAAAACTGCGACAGCATTTCCGAAGAAGGTGGCTCGAGTCAACCAGTTGGAAAAACAAAAGCGTAGCGTAGCCTTCTCCGCCGCCGGCGGGAAAGCGGCGGATCCGCCGGAATGGCAATGGCATTGGCCCTGACTGCATTGAATAAACCCTCGACTGGAATAACTTGTGGGCAAGTTTAGGGGGTCTCGACTTTGTGCGGTTTTCACTGCCATCCGAAGAAAACGCTTTTCACACTGGAATGTCGCGGCCTGCGGTTGAATTGCACTGCTTGGCCCCACCATCATCACCCATCACCTTGCTGGTTCTTTGGACGGCTCTTTGTGCTCCTTGGCTATGTAATTTACCCCTTAAATGGATATGAATTATTTTTTAAATGGAAAAATGCGAGTGAATGCTGGCGTAGAACAAAGGAAAATCATTGAAAATTGTTTTGAAACGCGCAGGTTAATGGGAGGGAGCTTGATATTGAAATGAGGTTTAATCATCGCCTGAAAGGAAAAACGTTTATGAGGTGAAATCAATTTATTCTTGCAGCAGTGCTGGTCTTCAAGGATGTGCCTGGTGCATGAGATTATCAGATTTCTTTAATTACAAGAGCAAATCAGATAAGAAGGGTCGAAAAGAATAACGACATTTTGTAAAGGACATTATAAGACAATTTTTGTTTGTCTCTTTAAACGGTTAGAGAATGAATGTTTAAAACAAGGTGTAAAAGGAAAAGAGAGTTCTCACTCTCTGCATCTAGATATGCTTTTTAGTACCTCATCAAAAGTTCACTTTTATTGAAATTAATTTCCGAGATAAGCAGATAAGTGTAAGTGCGGAGTTAGATGGCAGATAACATAAATACCGTCATTACGTTTCTCAGCCTCTTGCACTCATTTTTTCCACAATTTTCCCATGCTTTGCGGCGGAAAAAGTTTTTCCCAGCAACTTTCTTTTGCCATTCACTCGATGCTTTCACTCCACAGTTGGGCACAAAGCCGAAAAGTCCTTCATAGCAATTACTAAACTCTAATCCCCGGAGTGCGCCATCGGGTAATCCCCGAACCACAATTGAGGCCGAGGACCTTTAAGGGAATTAGCTAATTAAAGGTAAGTGATGGCGGAACCAAAACGGCTTTCTCCCAGCCGGGCAGCATCGTGTGTAATTGGATAGTCACGACTTTTATCCTGCCATTAAATCCCACTCCATGCCGTCCCATGTCCTGGCACTGCCACGCCCACTTTTAGGGCAATTAAGCGATTCAATCTCCTGGCGCGACCGTTAATCAAACGCCCATCGATTCGCAAGACAGCGCCACTAATTTTAAGCCCATCGACTAAAGGTGGGCGTGGCCAGAACGCCTGACAGCCGCAAACAATAAATTTGAATTTCTGCTGCCGCCGCGGAAAACTTTTTAACTGTGCACGAAAACTGCGGTGGAAAAGCATCAATATTCGGTTGGCGACACACGTAAAAACTTTGACTAACAACTTAAATTAATATACGTATAATATTAATGTGTAATAAATAAATAAGTAGTAATATGTCTTAATTTTTAATGCACTCAAATATTTTCAAAAAATATTTAAAAGTAATTTATTTTTATAATAACTATATAAAAAGTAAATATAAACACCATATAGATATAAATTGTAAACCAACAATCCATTTTCTGGTAGAACAAAAATTTTAAAGTTAGCTGCATGAGATTCATCAAAAGTATTTCTCTCTGTGCATCTGCGTGGGTGTGCGCTTGACAGTGTGGTAAATAAATGAGCGGATACGGAAACGGTTTGGCGTGCTCCCCGTCTCTTTCTACCCGAGAATGTGTCCCTTTCGCTGGGTCGCCACTCTGCGAATGATAAATAACGTAATTTCTTTACAACTTTTCATTCAAATTTTCGCTACTTTTAACCGCACTCCGGGCTGCGATCCTGGATCCCAGCCTGTTGTTAAGTAAAATAAATTGCGATTCCGTGTAATAAAAGTCAATCATAATAATTCAATGACGCGACGTATTGTTGTGCCTCGTCATTGGACTGCCTGCAGCCATGCCCACGCATTTAACCACCCAAGATCTCCGCCCATTGAAGGTCGTTTACTGCGCCACCCACTCACCCACTGAGCTTTCATAAATACAGCTCTCTGGGGAATATTTGAATTTTTCGTTGATTCATTTGATTTTCTGGCACGAAGACTTCAACCGAAAGATGTCTCTGGTTCAAGTTGGTTCTTCACTTGTGCTTGACTGATTGAAAAAGCAGTGGAGCTGCTCTGGCCATAATTAGTTATCATTAGTCAACTGATCAATCACTTGTGACATGAATGGCATTCATTAAAGAGCGGTGCTCAATAGCATAAAAGATAAAAATAAAAATCAGGAAAGCATTCTACAGCAATACATTTTGAGATTTATTTTACAAACTTTTATTGTTGAGAGCAGCTTTTAAATAGTGAAATTAATCTGATGAAAGGCATAATGAAAACAAAAGGCAAGGTAAATTGATTCATTAAATATTTATGTATATGTTCTCTTCTAACAACCGTTTTATTAATTGTTAATAATTTGAAGCATTCTATCCATCCATGTAACACACCCTGTGATTGGGAAATTCATCGGTGCACTGTCCCAGAACCTCATTAAAATACGGATAGTCCTGTGGACACTTTTGCGAGCTTTGAGAACTACTATCCTGGCAGATCGTGAACTCCCTGCAGCCCGTGTTGATGGTGGTCACCATTAGTTGGTTCCTATTGCCGCAGCGATCGTAGGAGCAGCTATTGTCCTTGGGCGAGCCACATCGCTGGCTCCACCACTCAAAGTGCTGACCCCAAGGACAGCTGCTCCACTGGCCCACGTCGAACTGGGAGGTGCAGGAGTAGTAGCCGTGACAGGTCATCAGATCCGGCAGGAGCTGCACTCCATCTCTATCCCTTGGATAGTACGTGGAGCAGATGTGATAGTTCGTGGCGGGTGGCGTTAACAAGATCTCCTCTTCCTTGGAGCAGTAGTGCGGCAGCCAGGATTGGCAATTACCCGAGTTTCGGTTAAAGTATCGGCCAACGGAGCAATTCAACTGGATGCCAAATCCATTGTGGCATTTAAAGTAGCTGCGACAGCTGTTGGGATCGCCCACAAGTGAGCCATCTTTCATATGGGAGCAGATATTATCCTGCGGACAGCCGGCAACCTCCTCGAGGCAGGTCTGCTCCTGGTTGCTGAACACTCGACCCACACCACAGTCTTTCCAAGTGGGATACTCGAAATCCTCACACTTGGCGAATCTCCGGCAATCAGCCGGATTGGCTACGTAATTCCACGGCTGGAGGCAGGCGCAAATTTCCGAGATCTGCGAGTGACAATTCACATCCGATGCTTTCTTGCAGGTGCCATCTCGGAAATTGTACAGTAATCCCTCAGTGCAGCTACGTCTCTCGATGAGTTTGTTGTCCTGGCAAAATCCCCAGGCCCGGCAGTCACTAGGATCGCCAATATGGCCAGTTCCAGCCCAAAACTTGCACTTCTCCTCCATCGAAAAGCCAGTGATTTCGGCCAGTAAGGCCAAAATTACACCCAAGTGGAATCCACATTGCGAAACTACGATGAGCTATCTTTAGTCTCAGAGCATTCAGCACTCCGCTGTTAGTACCTCTCATTTTGGTTAGACCGCCAACTGTTCCGGAACTAAACGCGTACTGAACTCGCTTCCCAATCTATTGCTATATTTAAGTACAGAAACCTATCTTGGATTTTTGTCGTGTCTTGTCTGTAGATACCGAAAACAAGCTGATAAGAGGGAACATATTTTCACAATGAAATTAGAAATGTTTTGGGTGAGTGACATGCGGATAAGAAAGTGTCGATTACCAAAAATGTGTCAAAATCGTTTTTGGGAAACCCTTTTTATAGCACATGCTCAATTGATAAAGTGTAAGTCACTGAAGTACTCAGAAAACTTGTAGACTTTGCACAGTCAATCATAACTTCAAGCACTGCAGTAAAGTATGTCACTTTAAAATGTTATTAAAGTCAGCAGTCGAATTCAATTTTGTTTAAGCAAATATGTACTTTTACACAAGTCGCTTGCCATCAAAATATAACAAGGTAGGAGTGAACTTAAGTATAGAAAAAATCTGTAGCATATTCTGCAACGCCTTGGCTAAAATGCAAAATTCTGCAAAAATATTCATATAAGCTTGTTAGTCAAACAAAAAAATATAAAATATACATATGTATACAATGGAAATGTATGAATTTATTAATATTGTCGAGCTTTTGTTGAAGAGTAAAAATCTTCTATTAAAATTTAACGTCATAAAAGTATCTTAAAAAAAATATAATGTATTTTCTGTAGTGTAAATTGCAAGCAAAAATTCGCTTATCCAAATACGATTATCGGAAAATATTAGACGCATGCATATAGATAGATTTGAATGTGTGTGAGGGTGATTGTGCTTTTCCGTGTCCTTTGCATTGTTAGCGAACTTCCTGCTGGAAAGTGGAAATATCGGAGGAGGAAAAGGACTCGGAACGGGACCGTGCCTCAGTGGCTTGTCGCAACTTAAACTGCTTAGCATCGATTGGCTGCACTTATTGACATTTTATGCTTAAGGACATGCTTAATATCCACAACGTGCCATCCACACTGCTTCCCCTCCGCGCCCTTAAAGTCCTCTGGGTGCTTCAGTGTTGGCACAGTGGAAAAATCACATGATTTTAACGCCTTACAACTAAAATGAGCTAACACAATTTATGTATTGCATGTAATAAAGTCAAATATTAGATAAACAACTATCTAAATACTTGGCAAGCAGAGTCATGTTATTCATAAGCTAAAAATTCTTAAAGCTTAATATAAATGTATTCGCTATCTATTTTGTTTTGCTTGTAATTCGCCTTAAGTAGTATGTAAGATAAACTTCCACTTTAAAGAGGTCTGCAATCTCCACAGTAAATGCGAAAAAGAAACCTGTTCTGTGCAGCAGCGAGAAACAGTTGCCATCGGCGGATGCTGTCTAGGGGCACAGACATATGTATCTAAGTATCTTCGTGTACTCCTAAATGCAAATGGCTGGCAGCTCTTACCACTTCCGGAACTCAAGGCCGCTGGTCTCCGTGGCGGCGCCGTTCGCTTCCGTTTCCGCCCTTTCCTCCGCAGGACTTTTATGCTGCTCATCAGCAGCGTCGTCATTGCGGAGACCATCTGGCGGCCACCCTACTACCAACTACTTGCCGTAATTTTCTTTTCAATCAGTGCCTGGCTGCCTATTCCCGAGGGCAGGAGCAAGGATCCATATCCCCATGTCCCCATATCCTCTCCATTCAGCTACACTTCCAGTGGCAAATTGTCGCGCACTTGATAAGTTTAAGGATATACCAAAAAATATAGGCAGTGTAAAATATCTAGATGGATAATCTTGCTCAAGCTAAATATTAAAAGGTACTAAAATTGAGTTTTTATACTTCTTAAGTACTTTTAAAATACAAATGGGCACTTTTTTTAAAAAAGCCACTAATGTTATCTATTTTATAGTATTTTAAAAAGAAACATTTTGATTATTCTCTATGTGTATGCGTTTAAGACTTCGTTATCCCGTCGAGGTTCCTTCTATCAGTCCATCTATTTGCCACTTCCCCTTTGTCCCTATTCTGAATTTTCGTGCGCCTTTTCCGAGGTCTCTTTGTAATTTTCCCCACATGTTCACGGCTTGAATATTTTATGGGCTTAAGTACTTTCAGTTGGAGCCTTTGCCCGGCCTTGTGCGTTTTCACCTTTCACCCCATAAATTCACGTACATAAATTCATTAGGTTAGTTTGCTCCTTGCTTCTGGTCATTGTTTGCTGTTTGTCGGGCAAGGAGATTCACTGGTTGAGGCTGGGGTTCCATTAACATACCTGCAATGATAAGAAGCGGGAGAAAAGTCAGTTTTGGCCGTAACTTGATGATATCAGAAACCCAAAGTGGACTGAGTAAATTCTCTTTTGTATTCAGTCATGAAAGTACCTCCTAAAATATGCAAATTCCATCTTAATTGAATAATAAATACATCACTATTTCCGAAATAATTAAAAAATACACATTGCATGTTAGTGCTGCATTGGTTTATTAAAAAATCAATTAAGCTGCAGAATGGCTGATTTATGTGACACAACATATTAATTAATTCTCAATAGTCAACAATTATCTGTGCATTAACTTATGTCCTTGATATTTGGCTAGCTTTTATTTGTATCCATTAGTTATGTAAGTGCTCTTTAAGTGTATCTTTAAATACGTCAAATATTCCAGCACAATTTTGCCAAGCTATAAACCTCGGTAAGCGTTGAAAGCGAACGTTAAGCATTTTGTGATAGCGAAACATCTTCAGCACAAGGAGCCACTTGGAGCCAACAGGGAAAATGAGCTCCGGCAAAGTCAGCAGGTCAAGGATTAACACGCTCTCTCCACCTGTCTCATATAACTCATTTTAATTAGGTTAAATATGCAATAGAAAAATGAAAAGTGCCGAGCGAAGCAAAGCAAGGGGCAATATGAAAAAAAGACACAAGCCCCCTGCTTCTGACCCTTGTGAACCCACCGAGATTCCGGAAAAGCGTTCGGTGGTGGAAAGTGGGTGGTGTTCATAACAGGCAACCAGCTCAATGAGATGCAAAGGACGATAAACAAGTCCGCCAGCAAAGGAGGATGCTCCGCTGGCGAAATAGGGTCACGGGTTCTCAACTTGAAGGCGAAGACGCGGCGCTCGGCGGTGAAATGGCCGACGGAAAACGGCATGGCCAAAAGGCGGCTACCAAGTCATATTTTCCTTGGCCCAAATGAAAACGCCAAACAAACACGAGCGTAAGAACCGCAGCCAAGCAAGCTGAAAGCAGATTTATGGGGGCTTCCCTCACAGTCGATGGAGGATGCAGAATGGAGGAGCTCAAAGTGGGGCTCGGTTCGTTTTGGTTTGGTTTGGTTTGGTGCTGGGTGGGCCACGTACTTGGAGTATTTTGCCAAAATTAAAATTTATGAACAGATAAAAAAGCGTTAATGGCCACTCGCAAAGGTCACGACTGGACGGACATACAGTGGGTCTAGATGGTAGGAATGTAGGATAATTGGAATTCTACAATTGGAATTCTATCTATCAACTTTATAGTTTGTACTGTTTTTTTAAATTAATTAACATCTTTATTTAATATTATTCAGGAACAGGTCAATTAAAGCCTTTAACCTAAATGTTGTCTTAAGTAAATAATCTCTTAATTATAAAATATAATTTGTTTTCATCTTAATATATAGGAATAGGTCAAATTTCGAGTAGTGAGGTTTCAGGTAAATAATATATTCATACTATCATCTTAGAAGCAGCCCAAAATGTCTTCTTTTGAGCCTGTGAAGAAAGAATATTATATACTTTTGAGCTTATAAAACAAAAGTTTAACCTTAATTTCTTTTTTGCACTTCTGTTTTGTTCCCTCTTTAAGTTTAGGTAAACATATTAAGAACTAATTTAACATGTATTTGATTATTACACCTTCCCCTGAGTTTTAGTCCAAAGAGTATTATTTTTGTAATATTTTTTTTTCCTTTATTATTTTGCAGTTCTATTACCACTGTGCCAGTTTGGTGTTAGGGCGTTAGAATTTTCCCGTAGCAGAGTGGACTCCACACGCGAAGTGGATGTGGCTGCGAGGAAACCACAGCGAGGCAACGACAGCGGCCAGCCATAAATGTTGCATTTTTATCGCACGGCCTTATAGAATTCTAGGTATGTACCTCTGCCATGGTCCAGATGGGCGCCAAAGTGCTACGGATGGGGGCGGGGCATTATAAGGTGTAGGCACTTTGCCAGAAGCCACGTGTTGACTTAGTGTGGCGCCACCTGGGGAGAGGTTGCGGCAGCTCAGCCATAAGTTATCAGGGTCAAAGTGCATGGGTGGTCGCAAAGTAAGACAATAAGAAACATGTAGTACTTAAGGTTATACTCCGCCTAATGCTGCCAGTGAATTATGCTGGAATTTGGTATTTTATATTAATTATAGAGCTTGAGATTCTAGATCCCTAAAAGTTCTTGTATAAATAGGAACATAGAATTCCCTTGTTAAATAAATGGAAGACCCTTTTTCTAGAATAACTAGAAAAACCGTCTAGAATAACGTGCTAGACATGAGTGAAGTTTCCATTTGGGATATTATACACTTGCAGTGTGCCTCCATAATTCAAGACCGAGGGCCACATGTCTAACTGCCGTGCACACGAGCGATTGTTCGCCCTGCAAATGGGGATGCGGAATGGGGAATTTGGATGGAGACGGGAAATGAGGGTGGCTCAAGGCTCCAAAGTCGCAGCTCTCGCTCTTGAAACAATGTCGACTCGTTGACAAGCTCCTCAAGTGCACCTTCGCACACTCCCCAGATGCTTTGTGCCAGGGCCATGGCATCCTCCATCCCACTCAACGATGCTAATGGCATTCGCCAGTTGTTGCTGTTGCTGCTGCTTCAAGTGCAGCTTCTATTGCTGCTGCTGCACTCGAAAAAAATTTTAGTAAAAGTTGAAAAAAAAGAACGGACTATGCTTTTCAAATAACTGATTTTGTTTAGTACTTCGTTGCATTTAAGTTCTTATTCGAAAGACTGTTGTTAGGACGGTTTCTTAGGAGTAATCAGTTGCCAATCACTTATTTCAATTATTTTTAATACCTATTTAAATGTATATAAACTATACATTCTGCTTAGATTTAAAGCTTTAAAGGAGCAGCGAAAATGTATGCCCAGAAATTTAAGCACGTTTCTAAAGGGACTTTGTATTCGGAGACTTTTGGGACAATGCTAAGGTTCCAAGTGTCCTTTCGCAACCGATTTTTCCTTATCCCCGGTCACGCGCTGCTGGATGAAGGGCCCGAGAGGAGCACCGTGGGCAGTGGAGGTGGCTTTGGCCACTTTGGCCAGATGCAAATGCGCGTGAGTGGCGCCTGGGTCAACTTTACCATGGGTTGGGGATGCCTGAATGAGATGGGTCTTCGTCGGATTCTCGGGGCGGTCGTGTTGTTGGTGGCGTTTAACGACCTTTTAAATGTGCGTCTAATTATGTTTACGTGCTGCCCCGTGCGACACCGAAAAAGCCCGAGAATGGATGGCTAAATTGCCAAGGCGAATGGCTGAAATGGGTTAGACGGTTTGGGTATGGTTAGGTGGGCGTGTGGGCGTGGTGGCGTGGGCGGGTTGACTTGGCACAAATCCATTTGCTCACAACTTGTTAATAATGCGCGTTTACGGTCACTCGGCCCCACGTGACCTATCCTCGGCGAAAGTATTGTTTAAATTCGTAATTGGATGTGTACCCAAGTGGGCAGAAGTATTACCTTTGCTGGCAGAAATCTTTACGGTCTCAAAATTCCGGGACTTCTTCTAGCAACTAGAAGAACCCAAAACACTTTCTTTAATGCCCAAGGTTTCCTTATAATTTATTAATTGTTCTTTTTAATTGCGTTGTGCTCATACCTTTTTATTAAACCGTTTTTCTTTTTAATGAAAATTACAAGAAAAGTGGATTTCTTTGCTCTTAATGACATAATTCGAATAACTAATTATTTTGACTTAGCAAGTGGGTACGATGTCTCACTATTATTCACCAAAATTGCTTTCATTAAGTTTAAGTGAGTGAGAAGGGAATTTTTCGTTTCAGCAATGCTCTTTCCGGTAGAGCAATTTTCATTGAAGATACTCTTAGAAGCAATAAAGCAATTTCACCTGGTCCTTCACAGAATAGAGACTTAAATTTCCGAGGGACCTGGCTTCGTTCTTGTCCAATGAACTAAACAAAACGCTATTAAATTACGCTGGGGGGTCGAAAAGTCCTTCACGTTTCGCCGTATCCTTCCAGCCACCTGGCCTCTCACCTTCGCCCTGCTGAGTGGAGCACGGACTGACCTTTGACCTTCGCAGCAGCTGCCCCGAGGGGGGATATTAATTTCTTACCTTTAAAAGCGACCCGGCCAGCACTTGGGGGCTTACTCGATACGGGGATGCTTTTAAAATAATTATTTCCCATATTGCCATATGCCGTGTTGTGTAAATTAATAATCTGCATATTGGGAGGTTTTGGGGGTCCTCGGCCTTTTTGCTGGGTTATGAGTACAGGTACATAAAGGAAAGCGCGCTTGAATAATTCATAAATTGAGGGCGGACGGGGCGTAATATCGCTTTTTAATAACCAGCGAATTGGGCACCGACGAGCCACCGATAAAATCGAATCCTTCCCTTATGCCTGCGCCGAAAAGCATTTATCTTGTGCAGTGTCCTTGCCACCGGGATGCGCCCCCTTTTAATGGGTCTTTCGACGAATATTCAAGCATGAGTTGTTGGTTTGGCAATATGGGAATGAAACGATTCCAGCGCGTTTATTGCATCGCCCAGCAGCGCAACAAAATGTTTTATTCGCCAGACAATAAACCATAAATGCAAACATGAAGCAGAATACGGCGAATCTGTGCCGACATAAAGTGTAAAAAGCTGTAAGGATACTGCCAGGATATATATATTTCATTCGTTCTCTCCGCGGGTAATTAGAGATACACGGCTAATGGAGCGCATTAACTTTATTGGCTCGTCTCAGTTTGCGTCAGGTTTCTTCGGATTCCACACAAAGTTGAATGCAAATGACGAAACATTTTCTTGTTTATGTCCGTAATTAACACAGCGATTCGCTGGAAGCTAATTTGAAATTCACAAGCATGTTTTGCGAATTAAATGCGTTTGTGAGCCATCTTATGCGATTATAAATTTAAAGCAAATGCATTAGAAGCCAGCAGCAAAAATATATTCAATTATAGAATACATAAAGCAACAGTTAAAGACACTACAATTTCGTAAGACGAAGTCCTTTCACCTTTCACTTGTTGACTAAAAATTCCTGGAATTAATATTTCTAGTCTAAAAAACGAGCTTCTTTTTCTTAATAATACCATCAAACAGCAATGCGGAGTGCCAGTCCCCAAAGTAAGAGCAGTGCTCTAATGAGGGAAACTCATTTGGGTAAAAGCACAAAGCAAAGCATTCCGCCCATTAAGAGGCATAATAATAAATACTTATCACCGAAGGAGCCCAGCGGGGAGAGTGGGGATGGAGGGGAAAAACGCAGCGAACATATTGTCGCCGCACCACCGTCCACAAGCCACCCAATCACCCAACCACCCAACCACCCAGCCACCCACTTTCACCCACATTTCTCACTTTTCTCCGCACGGAGCACAGATGTGTGGCAGCAAATGCCGTAAAACAAATGTAAAGTGAAATTGCTCTCGCTGTTGGCAGCAAACAGCGGCCACGCCCACACCGACCTGTTCGCACGACGCCCACAACAATGAATGAATGAATGAATTTCTGGCAGTGTCGCCGTGTGTGTGTCTATACAGAGAGAAAAAGTTTAGCAAAGAATTTTGCAAATTATATTTTAATTATTTAATATTTTAATGAATTTTAAGATATACATAGATGCATTTAAGTACATAGATTTGCGTACTACATGTTTTAGATTAATTTATTAAGGTATCCTGCGATTTTGCTAAGTGTAATCCCTGCATGTGTGTGCGTGTCGACAGACGGAAGCGGAAACGGATGTGAAAAGTGCAGTCATAAATGTGCCGCCGCCCTTTTCCTAAGATGTTAATAATTGTCGACCAAAGGCGCTGCGGTGGTTGGTAAGAAACATGGTCGGTATCATTTTGGCCCTCTAAAGCTGCCATGCCAACGAGCCGGAGATGAAACTTTCAAATTTTCAAATTTTGCGTATTTTCCTTTCGCTTTATGGCGTTTCTCCTTGCTGCGCGGCTTCCCAGGGGCATGGCTTTGTAATTATGACAAATGCCAAAGTACGGCGAGTGTGTGTGTGCGAGCACATATTTGACTCAGTGTGTGCGGGTCGCGGGATTTCTGATTTTTTGCATTGCTTGTTGCTACGAGGTAGCGACGCTAAGCTCCACAGTAAACATAAAAATCCCCAGGAAATCCGCATCCACGTAAACTACTAAATCAAAGTGCAGATTCGCCTGGGTGGTAAAAAGTAATTTGAAAAGGAATTGTTATGTATGAATTTGGTATTCAAATGGACTGCAAAACATTTGCTCTTTCCCTCTTATGCAATTTTAAATCCTTCGCTCAATTGCTTTGCTTGCTCGTGTACTTTTAATTGAACAATTCTGTTGGGTAATGTTGGGTGTTTACAACCGTAATAAGTAAGTGGTAATTTGAATGAAATATTATAGCTTCAAATTCGTTTCCTGTTGCTATTTTTACTTTTTAGTGTGGGCACAATATTTCTTGCAAATGCAATACCTACGGTATCCGACAGGCCTGTCAATTACATTCATTTCTATAAAGACACGCCATTCGGATGTTGATGGCCGGATATCAATTTTCCGGATTCTATCGAATGGATCTATGAATTTTGCATCTGGCTGCTTACTGTTTCTGACTTGGCTGCAATGAAACTTTGCTCTCAGTCGTAATAAATTTGCCGTGTCTGGATGCCTTTGCGTCGGATGGAAAACTTGTTCACAGTTCAATATTTTCCAATTACATGCACGTATCCCTTGGCACTTGGCCCAGTGTACCAGTAACTGCCCCGCTTTTCCTTTTCCCTTCCATGGAAAAACACTCTGGTGCGAGTGTGCGAATTCTCGGCATTGAAATACGAACTTTAAATTGAATTTTTGCGGTTTGTCATTGTTCACATCCGGATTCTGTGTACGGGCACAATCGCTGCCTTGCATCGACCCACATATGAGCAGCAATAGGGATGCGATGGTGGTGATCGTAAAACAAAAATCTAAAAAATCTTAGCTGCGTCTAAAAGTAGGCAACTTTATTTTTTAGTTGCGATCTGTATGCACAGACTACGCTTAGATACTTTTCATAAATATTTTAGCACTTCAGGGATATGTGTGAATTATTAAAAGGATTATACAATAAATATGTATATATTATAATATATTATCTAAAATTCGTACTATCTATAAAAAGCAATATTCTTTTAAGTCTAATTTATACCCCCAAAATTCGTATATATCGATATCTGGCCATCACTATTTTCCGGTCACTTTTGTTCGTTAAAATGCGTTTCTAATTCGATTTGCTGTCAACGCGGTGGCCAAACAAAGAAAAAAGGATTCCGTCCATGCCAGTTGCATTTTCAGCGGACAAATATCGTGTGGGCGTGTCATGTTTGCTTTGCCGCCCCCACGCCGCCGCTGACTAACTTTTTGCGGTTTGGAAAATTATATTGCTGTAAGTGATATCTTTTAATTTGCGGAAATTGCACCACGAACTGTTGCCGCTGTCACATGGGGCACTCTTTAAAAGCCATCGACAGTGCCATCGCTGTTGGAATATGTTTGCATTAAGCGGATTGCGAGCGCCAATCGAATAATGAATGGGTCCTCGTGGTTCTAGCCCTCTGGTTTAGTCATGTAATGCGATTGCCGCCATGCAAGCGAAACAATAGAAATTTAATTAGAATTTTGGGTTACATAATAATTCCAACGATTTATGGATTACAAGTCTCGCTGGGATGGTAAAGTTTTAAATATTGCGTAAGTAATTATAAAACGTGTGTTGCTCTTCTACACTTTTCGCAAAGTAGCCTAATTAAAACGGATTAGTGTAAAATTTCAACTCCCAACTTTAAATTGAATAATCGAGCTGAAGCTCTAGTTGCTATTGTCAGTTGGCAAGCATTTAGCAAGTGCTCAGCACACACTCACAATATGCTTCGTTTATATCAGCCATTGTTCGGCTGACGCTGCGTATGCGTAATTTTTGCAGTCAACTCGGCTGTTTACAGAGCAATTTGCATGCTAAGGCAACATTTTCAGCCGCAGGCCAAGCATTTATAAAACGAGGTTACCACATTAACGTCTTTACATCCGCGGCGTACGACTTTAATATGTACAATTTAGGGACTCACAATTATAGTCAAATTAGTAAATTGGGATATATGAAGTTCTCTTACCTAAAAATATATATTTATAGCTATGCGATTTTCATTTACTCACTTTTTCTTACTTGCGAAAAGTACTTTAATACTTTGCTGAACGACTTTTGTCGTTTTAATTTATTCTTAATCACTAGCATGCTTTTCGTATTATGAAAATTGTTAGACAGCTTTTTTAATCAGATGATCATTGTTTGTTGTTTTTCAATTTAAGCCTAAGCTAAGCCTATTTGCTGCGGAATTTCAAAATTTAATTATTTTCCTATCTTATATAACACTTGCTTTAGAGGCGCCATGGGGCATAGACAGTGATTTAGAGTTTCGCCCTTCTATGATACACAGTGATACAAATATTATGGTATGCTACTTTCATAACTTTCTTTAAAAATATAAGTACTTCTTATCAGCATGTTATTAACATTTTCTTTATATTTTCTTTTATATGTTCTAATGTCAGCTATTCTATAATTTTCCAAGTATTTTTCCCCAGTGTCCCAGCCCATACCACCTTTTCAGCGGACCTGAAAGAGTTCATAATCAATATAAATTGCAAATACTCAAAATGCAAATGAAATTCGCGGAATTAAGGCAAGAAAAGTTCTTCTTCAGACTTGCGGCGTCTGGAACGTGCCCGCAATTGAGAGATGCTGAATTTGAATTTGAATTTCAATTATATTCGGCCCGTCAATCGTCATTTGAATGCGATGCGAATGTCTGGCCCACGCGGCGATTCGATGCCATGGCAATTAAGGAGCATAATTAAGTGTATGCCAGCCAACGGCATCGGGGTTTATCACGGACGTATCACCAGGTGGTTCTTGTGGCCGCGTTGATGTCAATTTAAATGCAAAAGGCCTTTTGAGCCACTGCGAAGGATGGCAGCCGAAATGTGCCAAAATGGCAGTTTCACTAATTGCGAGGTGAGGCAATGCCAGCTGAACAGGACATGGCCACGACTTCTGGACGCGTCAGCAGGACAATCACAGCTAAGCCACTGACCACCGACTGACATGCAAAAAAAACATATACCCAAATCAGAGTTTCTTAATTTTATATGCTTTCGAAAATCGCTGCTAAATAAATTGAGGAAATAATTAAATAATAATATAATAATAATAATAAAATTAATTGCTTAATGTGAATATCTAAACAAACTAAAGAATAGAAATAAACAAGAGAGAACGCTGTAGTCGAGTTTCACCCCGCACCCCACACCTCGAACCCCGCACCCCGGACCCCGCACCACGGACCCCGCACCCCGGACCCCGCACCACGGACCCCGCACCCCGGACCCCGCACCCCGGACCCCGCACCCCGGACCCCGCACCCCGGACCCCGCACCCCGCACCCCGGACCCCGCACCCCGCACCCCGGACCCCGCACCCCGGACCACGCACCCCGGACCCCGCACCCCGCACCCCGCACCCCGCACCCCGCACCCCGCACCCCGTACCCCGCACCACGGACCCCGCACCCCGCACCCCGGACCCCGCACCCCGGACCCCGCACCCCGGACCCCGCACCCCGGACCCCGCACCCCGGACCCCGGACCCCGCACCCCGGACCCCGCACCCCGGACCCCGCACCCCGGACCCCGCACCCCGGACCCCGCACCCCGGACCCCGGACCCCGCACCCCGGACCCCGGACCCCGCACCCCGCACCACGGACCCCGGACCCCGCACCCCGGACCCGCACCCCGGACCCCGCACACCGCACCCCGCACCCCGGACCCCGCACCCCGGACCCCGCACCAAGGACCCCGCACCCCGGACCACGCACTCCGCACCCCGCACCCCGGATCCCGCACCCCGCACCACGGACCCCGGACCCCGCACGTCGGACCCCGCACCCCGGACCCCGCACCCCGGACCCGGCACCCCGGACCCCGCACACCGCACCCCGTTACTCAGCTAGTGGAAGTGCAAAGGAGAAATTTCCACACTCACAGTTTTTGGTGCGGTAGCACCCCGCTGAGTAACGGGTATCAGATAGTCGAGAAACTCGACTACCCCGGGGTGCGGGGTGCGGTGTGCGGGGTGCGGGGTCCGGGGTCCGGGGTGCCGGGTCCGGGGTGCGGGGTGCGGAGTGCGTGGTCCGGGGTGCGGGGTTCGAGGTGTGGGGTGCGGGGTCCGGGGTCCGGATTCCGGTGTGCGGGGTCCGGGGTCCGTGGTGCGTGGTCCGGGGTGCGGAGTTCATATGATTAAATACATGTTTTTTGGCAAAACGATAAAAATTTACAAGACCAATACAAAAATGAAAAAATACCAAAACATTTTTCAAAAGTGTGGGCGTGGCAGTTTTGGGCGGTTTGTGGGCGTTACAGTGGGCGTGGCAACACGTTCATACGGTCAGACAGACGGACGGACAGACGGAGGGACAGACGGACGGACAGACGGACGGACAGACGGACATGGCCAGATCGACTCGGCTATTGATCCTGATCAAAAATATATATACTTTATATGGTCGGAAACGCTTCCTTCTGCCTGTTACATACTTTTCAACGAATCTAGTATACCCTTTTACTCTACGAGTAACGGGTATATTAAACAATAAGAGTTCAATTAAATGTTTAAATTATTTGAATAAATAGATAAATAATAAGAGTTCAATTAAATGTTTAAATAAATTGAGGATATATATTATCTGATATATAAATATCTGTAATATTGAAATATATGTATCGCTGCTTTTAAATATCCCTACTAAACTTGAATAAAATCCGTTTAGTTTTGTTATTTACTATGAATTTCCATTTATATCATAATATGGTGATAATAATTTTTTTAAATAATTTTTTCTTAATTACCTATTATTTTTTTGCGTGTACTACAGAATGCTACATTAGTTTTGGGCGGTCTGGACACACTGCAAAAAGTGAATTAAACGGGCGGCTGGAGTTCCCCTGATTATGTGACTGGTTGCCTCTGCTTTCGGCCACTTGAGGCTGCAGCTGTCGCCTAAATGGCCGAGGACCTTGTGGAATTTTGTAATTAAAACGACGAGGATTACATTAGCACGTACTCGCCAAGGGCGCCCACTCACACACACACACCCACAAGCTCGCACACACGTGCAAGAGCAGCAACTAGTGGTCAGTGGTTAATTAAAGAAGAGCGGTGGGAGGAGCAGGAAAGCCCAGAGGGGGAAGTGTGGAAGCAGGCCAAACAATTGGGACGCCTCGTGGACCACAGGGTCAAAGTTGTTTTCTATATGGAATATTCGCATTGACAGCCTGCTGGCCGCAGGACAACGGCCAACATGTCCTGCACACAATGCGTCCGCACTTCCGCAGGACAACGAGGGTAGGCACAGTAAACAAACGAGAAAAGGGACGAGCTGTGTCCACGCGTCCACTTTGTAAATCTGCCAACGTTTACACATCGCAGGGGGCAAGTTTTTTGCGAAATGCCATTAACTTGGGCGCAAAGTTTACCAAAGAAATAAAAGCATTTCCAGCAATTGTTTTGTAAAGAATTAGTCTTTGTTTGAAGTGTTTTTGGACATTTTTTGGCAGCCAACTTAATGAAGTTTGCTTGGTAATGTTCTTTCATTCATATTAAATCTTAATCTTTAATTTTCTCTAGCTCTTTTTACAATTTTGGTTAGTAGTTAGTACATTGCTTGGTCAATAGTTTAGATAAGCCGATTGTTGCAATGTTCTTAAAGAAAAGCACTTACTACATCAGTATGTTCACTTCTTGTTGAATATGCACATCCACCTTTATGCGCAAATATTGTGACTTAAAGCACTTTCATGGAAAATATTCCCTTTACCGACAAAGTCATTTGAGATTTTACTGGCAGCAGCTAAGCGCATTACAGTCAATTAGCATGCAGAAGGTCCTTTTCCGCCCAATACTTTCCGAGCTGCCCTCGCAAAGCTGCTGCGCAGTGACCTTTCTCATTGGACAGGTGTTGTTTTTGCTTCGCCAAACTGTTGTGCGTGTGTGCTGATGGGTGGCAAGCCTGCCACGCCCCCAGCTGCAAGGATGCACTCGACCAGGATACCACTTGTGTGCGTACGGGTGCACATCCTTTCGTGCTGCAGGTGCTGTCCATAAGTTTACCTTTCAGTAGAAGTAATCGTCAGAAAGCTGGCATCAGACATGACATGCGATCTGCTGACTATATACATACGTATATCGAGTAAATGTTGTATATAGTGCATGAGTATGTACTATATGAACTGCTTCTGTCGACCAGCAGATAAAAACGTCACTGCCGATGGTGGGAAATTGAAAATGCTGCACGTCCTCTCTTTTTACAATTCACCCAGTGCGGTATTGAATATCCCATAGCGGCCTTTGAAAACGATGCCTTCACAAAGGAATTAATTCTATGACATTTTAAAAAGTCATGTCACTAGGCTTACCCGCTCACACAGCTCTTGAACGCACATGAATAATGTATTTCACTGGTAAATTTCTCTAAAACATTCTATACTCGAATAATATTGTAATCCGTGTGTAGCTGCAAACATATTTTTATGTATTCTAACAAATATTTCTCGTTATAATCCGAGACCTATTTTCATAGCCAAAAATGCACACTGGCTTTTGCTAATATTTATGAAATATTCTACAAAGTGTAGACCCGTGTTTTTTATTCCACCTTACTGAAATAACTCCTTCCGAATTTTATGTATTTTGCTTTATGTCTAGTTTCTACTTTGCTAAAATACAGAAAAAGGCGTTGTAAGTTACCATTTAAGCCGGAATAAAATCTTAAAGCTAAGCTCCATATCAAATGCTATGACAGAAGTGAACCCACGACTCCCTCATCTTATGACTTCATATGCTAATTCCGACTAACTAACCAAATAATCACAAGTATCTACAGACGGAGCACGTGGCCCGTGGCGAAATTGCTATTGTGTTTGTCTTATGTGGCAGATAAATTGAAGGTCGTGTTTTCCCACCGCAGATTCGGTGGCAATTTAGCGCGGTGACAACCGTAATTAATTCGTGGAACACATTTGGCCTGTGGGCCTCTTTGACTTCACTGTTGACACTCGCGAATGACAGACAACCAGAACAAACAAAATCAGGACGTCGCCATTACATGTCGAAGGAGAACTCCAAGTGCAGGAACATAAAGGTTTTCAAGATGATTTCAAATATGGCAAGCACACAAAACCCACATGTAGAACGCAAATAATTGGGAAATCTGGCAAGCCACAGGTCTAACCAGAATACATTAACAAAAGCACAAGAAAGATAAGCAAAATACCTCTATGTATGCACAAAACACTTTCTTTTATTAAATGAAGAGGCGTGCCATATGGGGTTAAAGGTCATCCATGGCAAGTAAATTCACTCAAGACTGCATTACTGTTTTGATATTTATATAAGGAATTTTACGAAATATATTTTAGTAGAAGTGATTATTAACAAAAACAAAGAAGCTTTGTTATTCTATAAGAACCACATTGCGTATGAGTGATGTAATTTTTCGACACACGTTATCTTACGTAAGACATACAGTAATTACTGATTACAGATTATGACAGATATGGAGAAAAATGTGTATAGGCATATATTAAATATATTTATATACTTAAATTTACCCCCTCTTCCTACTACGCCCATGTTCGGAGTACAAAACGCGGACGTGAATTGTACTTGGCGATAAGAACACGAACGCCTGCGTGTGTGCCTGTGTCATGTGCGGTCTTGAAGCTTTGTAAGTTTAAGTGGTAGATATTATTCAAAAGGAATTAAGACTGAAATGAAAAGCTTGTCGACGACGCCAGCCACGAGGTACTGAGGGGAATATGAGGAAAATGGTGAAAAGTGGGTGCACTGCGAAATGGAAAATGGGAAATGGGGATAAGCGGGGTCTGCCAGCCGCAGGACGAACGCTTTTAATAAATGTGAATGCTGCGTGCATGTGTGAGTATTTGGTGACCGAGTGTGCGGCTGTCTATGTTTACCTTTTGTTTGTCTGTTGATTTTGTGTGTGGCTGCTTGTGATGCAAATGTCGAAGGAAATGAGCAACAGCTGCCATGGAAGGCGGCCCAAGGATCAGCAGAGTGCAAACTAGTTGACTAACTTGTGTACACACAGAGTAAAATGGTCTAGAATACGCTCAAATTAAATGAGTTCTTAGGTAATTGCCGTTCTGATTACAATAAAGAAATTACTTTCCATGCAATTTGTACTGAGAATTTATAGTAAAATACTTCATAAAAGTTTGTTATGAAAAATTTAGCTAATATTATGTGCAGTTAAGATGAGGTAAAGTTCCTAATATTCCTACTTGGCATATTTAAATGAAACTCGTTTACCTAATAAGGCAAACTCTTCCAATTTATTTTATTGTGTAGTTTTGTGCGGCTTTTTCGAAATGGAAACCGCCGAACCAGCGAAGTACAAAGATGTGCGGTACGAATTGTGGTGCGCTTAAATAACGAAGCCAAGTGTCAACAGGATAAGTTGATGCCAGCGGAGTGCGGGGTCGCCAAGTGCCACCAAATGCGATTGTGGAGGACACGGACATGGCTGCACTGCCATCGGCACTCGCAGAGCCACCAGGCGAAGCCAATTTAAGGACAAACAGCGCCGACTTTGCCTATTGCAGGAACAGGAGCCCCGTGGGAGTGCGGTTCAAAGGATCGGGGTCAGGTCAGTGGTTGGAGATCGGGGGTTGGGGGTCGAGGGTCGGAAGTTGGGAGTAGGGAGTCAGGAGTTGGGTTGTGTGGCTTTAACCGGCAATGCGGCTCAGTGTCTGGCCACATATTCGCCTCGCTGCGTGCTAAATGAGTTTAGATTGCTGCACATAAATTACCATGGACTGGCGAAGCGACAATCGCAGGCACAGCCATCGAATCAGACATGGACATGGACAACATGAAGCACTTGGACAGATCCGGAGTCAGAGACGAAGATAGAGAAAGGGACAGAGACTCCGACAGAGACAGACAGAGGCCATTTAAAATGAAAGTCGAGGGACGCACCAAGTGGCAAGTGGCCATAGCAATTTAGTTCTGTACCGTGGGCTCTAATCTGGTATTTTAGTCGCATTTTATGCAACGATTGTTCAGTTGTATGTATTAATTCGTAATTAAATTTCCAATCGAACTGTGTTTTCAAAATAAAATTTTTATTTTTTCATATTTTTTGCAAATTTTGATGATGATTTTGGATTTGTGCCGAAAATCGATTTTCTGTGTTTTTGCGATTATAAATATCAGTATTTTGATCAGAACATTCAAAATATATATCCAAATATGAAGTGTCATATCTCGTTGAGTTCGTAATTAAATTTCCAATCAAACTGTGTTTTCAAAAAAAAAAAATTTTTTTTTCATATTTTTTTGCAATTTTTGATGATGATTTTGGAATTTTTTGCCGAAAATCGATTTTCTGTGTTTTTGCGATTATAAATATCAGTATTTTGATCAGAACATTCAAAATATATATCCAAATATGGAGTGTTATACCTCGTTGAGTTCGTAATTAAATTTCCAATCGAACTGTGTTTTCAAAAAAAAATTATATTTTTTTCACATTTTTTTGCAATTTATTATGATGATTTTGGATTATTGCCGAAAATCGATTTTCTGTGTTTTTGCGATTATAAATATCAGTATTTTGATCAGAACATTCAAAATATATATCCAAATATGAAGTGTCATATCTCGTTGAGTTCGTAATTAAATTTCCAATCAAACTGTGTTTTCAAAAAAAAAAAATTTTTTTTTCATATTTTTTTGCAATTTTTGATGATGATTTTGGAATTTTTTGCCGAAAATCGATTTTCTGTGTTTTTGCGATTATAAATATCAGTATTTTGATCAGAACATTCAAAATATATATCCAAATATGGAGTGTTATACCTCGTTGAGTTCGTAATTAAATTTCCAATCGAACTGTGTTTTCAAAAAAAAATTATATTTTTTTCAAATTTTTTGCAAATTTTGATGATGATTTTGGATTTGTGTCGAAAATCGATTTTCTGTGTTTTTGCGATTATAAATATCAGTATTTTGATCAGAACATTCAAAATATATATCCAAATATGGAGTGTTATACCTCGTTGAGTTCGTAATTAAATTTCCAATCAAACAGTGCTTTCAAAAATAAAATATTTTTTTCCCATTTTTTCAAATTTTGATGATGATTTTGGATTTGTGCCGAAAATCGATTTTCTGTGTTTTTGCGATTATAAATATCAGTATTTTGATCAGAACATTCAAAATATATATCCAAATATGGAGTGTTATACCTCGTTGAGTTCGTAATTAAATTGTGTTTTCAAAAAAAAATTATATTTTTTTCACATTTTTTGCAAATTTTGATGATGATTTTGGATTTGTGTCGAAAATCGATTTTCTGTGTTTTTGCGATTATAAATATCAGTATTTTGATCAGAACATTCAAAATATATATCCAAATATGGAGTGTTATACCTCGTTGAGTTCGTAATTAAATTTCCAATCGAACTGTGTTTTCAAAAAAAAATTATATTTTTTTCACATTTTTTGCAAATTTTATTGATGATTTTGGATTTGTGTCGAAAATCGATTTTCTGTGTTTTTGCGATTATTAATATCAGTATTTTGATCAGAACATTCAAAATGTATATCCAAACATGGAGTGTCATACCTCGTTGAGTTCGTAATTAAATTTCCAATCGAACTGTGTTTTCAAAATAAAATGTTTATTTTTTCATATTTTTTGCAAATTTTGATGATGATTTTGAATTTGTGCCGAAAATCGATTTTCTGTGTTTTTGCGATTGTAAATATCAGAATTTTGATCGCAACATTCAAAATATATCTCCAAATATGGAGTGTTATACCTCGTTGAGTTCGTAATTAAATTTCCAATCGAACTGTGTTTTCAAAAAAAAATTATATTTTTTTCACATTTTTTGCAAATTTTGATGATGATTTTGGATTTGTGTCGAAAATCGATTTTCTGTGTTTTTGCGATTATAAATATCAGTATTTTGATCAGAACATTCAAAATATATATCCAAATATGGAGTGTTATACCTCGTTGAGTTCGTAATTAAATTTCCAATCGAACTGTGTTTTCAAAAAAAAAATTTTTTTTTTTCACATTTTTTGCAAATTTTGATGATGATTTTGGTTTTGTGCCGAAAATCGATTTTCTGTGTTTATGCGATTATAAATATCAGTATTTTGATCAGAACATTCAAAATATATATCCAAATATGGAGTGTCATACCTCGTTGAGTTCGTAATTAAATTTCCAATCGAACTGTGTTTTCAAAAAAATTTATATTTTTTTCACATTTTTTTGAAATTTTTGATATTGTTACCCCTTACAAAAAATGCGAAAAAATGGCCAAAAACTATTTTAACAAAGTCGGTCAAAAAGTGATTTGGTTGGTTGGTATTGGTAATAAGAAGTAAAAAACTGTAATTCTCTTCGCTTTCTGACCATTTTTAGCCAAATTATACCGAAAATACCAATCGTAAATATTAAAATTTTGGGCGAAAATCGTTTTTCTGTTTTTTTGAGTAAATAATTATCAGTATTTTTATCACAGCATTCCAAATTTATTAGCCCAAAGTGTTGGTGTACAGCCAATAATTAAAAGCTCAGTTGTTTTGCACAGTTTTAGATCTATTACACCAAACAATCTAGTGAATTATTGCACATCTAGCTGCTTTAAATATTTATTACCTTGCAATTTATTTTCAACCCATAAATTCAACTCAAATGCATACAAGCCGAGAATCAGGAAATATTTTCATAGACTGCTGTTTCATCTAAGTGCAAGTTAATGTTGTTTACTTATCATTCGCCACATATTGTTAGTATTTACATCTAATTAGCTTATTTTGTTTTGGGAAGCAGCAATGAAATCAGTTGGAATCCAAATCTGTGTATATGTCTGGCGTAATTGGTTGCTTGGCATATAAATCAATGCTGGAATTTGCGTGATTTTCTCCCTCCCAACCCCACTGTGCAGCCGCAAGATGGCATTGCTTCCTGGGAACTTCGCCGCCCACTGAAACGCACATGGAAAATCTGCTCAAATGCCGAAAACTGGTAGGACAATACAAATAGTCGTACACGCACCCACTCACACAAACACTTACACCCACTAGCAATTGGCACAAGGTTGCTCTTATTTACACAGTCTGTGGTGCCTGGTGGGTGGTGCCTGGTGGGTGGTGCCTGGTGGGCGGTAGTTGATGGGTGGTGCAGCTAACAAACTGCAATCCTGTCAGGAGCATAACCCACTCATCTCAATTCATTAGGAACTAAGATAGACTGCCGGTGTCCAAATGGCAGCTACACACTTGGATATAAATCGTTTCGAAATGGAGCTCGTACTTTAAGAACTGACTTTAAAGGATTTTAGAGTGGCAAATCTGCTGGAATGGAAAGCAATATTTCTATCAACATTTAAAAATTCCTATTTTGTAATTTCACAATCATACATTTTTCTGAGTGAGTCATAGAAGTTCCATTTGTGTCGCTGCTGTTCGTGTTCTTGTTTTTAATTTGTTTTTATGGCTCCCGATGCTCATTAAACATTTACTATTTTTAATTATTTAGCACTTAGATATATTTCCCTGTGTCAATTGCCATGGGAATCATAAAACCGTAACCGTAACTCGTTTTATTGCCGTCTGATTGTGACGGCAATGGGGTGAAACTCACTAAGTTGTGCAGTTTTGTTGGGAGTTTTGGTGGCCAACCGGCTGGCAAAGTCGTTTACACGCCTCGCTCTTTAAAATTCGATCAACAGTGCGTATGCGCAATGCTAGTCTGTCAATTACACTCGGCTGTCAAATGTACGAGTCGTGGCAGTCACGAAAATCAATTCCCCCACCTCCGTGTCGCCTTCAATGGCACTCAATCAATCATAATTAACTTTCGAGCACTTTCACTTGAATCGCTTTTTAAATTGCCCTCCGCCAACCATCCAAACTCAAACTCAAACTCAACCTCTGCTCTTCTAAACTGAACTTGGACTGTGGGTTGGGTTGGTTTGGGGTTTTTGGTTTAGAACCTTCTAGAGGTCGCAGTACTGAAAGGGTTGCCATATCATGCGCAAGGCAATAAATCTCCATGTAATAAGATTAAATTAGAACAAATGAGTTCATTTGTTACCAGCGCCAGCTGACGCAGCGCGAAAGTCCTTTCAACTGAAGGCAAATGGCCGAGGTCGAGCCTTTTGAGGCGCTTTCAACGGCTTGGATAGTAAGCAAAGCTTGAAATTGGTCCATGTCACAGATCAGGACTTACAGGACTTGCAGGACTCTTTGAGTTGCCTAACGCGACATAAAGAAAGTAATTATTCAAGTTCTTTTAACACACATTTACTCGACTTTTAATAGACTTCGAAATTCAGAATTCAGTATAAAGTAATGAAAACTCGAGTAAAACTGCCCCAGTTGTTGATTATGTTTTGTATGTTAAAAAGTTTACATTTCAGGCAATCATGTGCCAAATCTAAAATTTCAGCCAATCATGTGCCAAATCTAAAATAAACCAAGACCCTTTGGCAAATGTTGCCGAATAATCGGGCGAAGATTTTGGGGCTGAGTTCGAGGACGTGTCAGCTGCAATGTCGATAAATTCGCATAAAAATCACTTACAGATTTATAAACTGTCATGAATAAGGCAGTGGATCGACCCCTTCCGTTGGAGTATTATCCCCTGCAGACATATGCCAAGTTATTCATCGTTGTGGTCATGTGGTTAGTCAGCTTGCGCAAACTGAGTTATGAATAATATGTGTGTGTGATTGCGGTTTATTGACAACTGGGAAATTCATTGGCATCGTCCTAATTTCATTAATTTTATGCGCATTCAACGGCATTTGCAATTTTCACAGATTGCCAACGTTACCCATTTTCCCTGTGGGGCAACAAACGAAGGTAAATGCCACCTACACACCCCATCTACAATATTTTCCTGGAGATTTATGCCTCTGGTTAGGCGGCATTCGGAGCCATTTGACCGGAAGTGACAAGTCAGCAAAATTGGCTCACTTACCTTTGGGGCTGCTGTTTTTCCCTCCCCAATTCCCCCACTCCCGATTGTCCTGGCAGTTGGAGGGAATACATAATGTATGCCCTGACTCTGACTCTGCCTCTGCGTCTGCCTAATCATCCATGGAGGCATCCAGTGGCAAATGTCATACGAGTTATCGCACTGTCCTTCGTGGGTTCCGTGGGAGGTCCTTGTTGCTTGTTTTGCTTGTCTCCTGCTTCGGCATACATTAAGGAATCGATTCATTTCGGTTATGGTTAGGAGCAATAAAAATTGAACATTAGGTTGCCTCGGTTTCCACAGTAGAAGCAACGCTTGTTTGAGGCGATTTGGTTGGGGGCACGTTTATGATTTTGATTAATGTTCTCCGGTAGCTACCCAAATGTTTCTGTCCATCAGCATAATCATAATGTCGTAGCTAATGTTGATTTACATTTAATGTGTTGTGCTCAATTTTTTGTAACATTTTCGTTTACTCATGCCACCTGCCCCACACCACAAAGTCACATGTGGATGGATGGTTTTTTAAAGAGCTCTCTTTTTGCAGGCTGGGTAAGTGGAAAGTAAATACAATTTAAATACTCAACGCAAAATGTTAGGTAAAATTGGGATACAGGATAAACAATTAAATAGGTGTTTAATACATTATTTTACCTTGCCGAGCAGAGTATATTTGTGATATTTAAATACTTTATAGTTTGTAAGTTTTTTCTTGAATTGTTATTGCACAGTTGTCTGGCTTTGCGTTTGCAACAAGAGTAAGAGTAAGTTGACAAGACCATCAACATCCTGCCATGACTGGCGATTATTTTCTTCAACTTTTTCCCAAGAAAGCAGAAATGTCACCGGGTATGATAATGTTTACTGTTCACTTCCGTTCTCACAGCATTTCAATGGTACAATTCAGGGGCGTGGTCCTGGCCCCCCAGCCCATTTATTACGCCTTTCGTTCCGTTTGACACTTGTCCGACGTTGGGTAACTTTTTGTTTTGGCCTCCGTCGGACTCGCCTCCGCATTTCGTTGTTGCCCCCATCTTGCGGCACGTCCACGCGGACAAACAGGGCCATTGTTGTGGCATGTCCTGTACGTCCTTGCTGCAAATTGCTGCCGCCGTTGTTTTTTCATATTTCCCGCATTTTTTGCATCGTTCCAATTTTTCTTCATTCCCTTCATTTCGCTGGTTTTTCTTCAACATTTTTTTGCTTGTACCCATTTATCTTTGGCGGGGCACGACAGCTGCCGGAATTGGGAACTTTAATGGGCCAAAGGAGCTGCAGGATCTTGAGAACTCGAATCTCATTGACAGTCGAGTGCAGTTTTAATCTCTTAGAAGTAAATAAAAAGGATTTAAGTATTCGTTTGCTCGCCCAATTGGGCAGCACTCTTTGTTCCCATTAAGGCGAGACCTTGTAAAGTGTTTGCAGACAACTACACTGCGAAAAAGCATTGAAATATGATAGAACATTTGACAAATATTGGTAAAAACCTTTGGAATTCCTATAAGCCTTTTCTTATGACCAAACTATAACTAGCTTGTAATGGAGAGCAATTCAGCGAACAGTGCCAAAAAAACTCTAAGCACTTTTGTTAGTTCATTTTTAAATTATTTTCTTCTGTGCAGGGCGTGTTTGGCATCTCTTGTAATCCAGACAGCCTGCTGGGCACCCCAGTCGACCCGGCGATTAATCAAACAAATCAATAATTCATCAAATCAACGTCAAGGACGACAATCAAGCGGATCCTGGGTGGACCTCGTCGGATCGTCTGGACATGAAAAATCGAATCACTTGCATTTTCACATCAATTTGCTCACTTTATCCTGCCCAGCAGGCCTTCGCCTGTGAAGGGGATGCCCTCTACAAACATTTGGCATACGTGCACACACATTTCAAAGGACCTAATTGTTGGGGGGACTCGAAGGATTGTGTGCTGTGCATCCAGCAGATGCAATCCTTCTTCGTAGAACTTTCGAGCTCCCTCCACATTCGAGTTACACTGATTGATGGGGCGTGGCCGTATCTGGTGACTGATACAAGAAAACTGTTTACAGCATTTACATTTGTTATTTATTTCGCTTTCACTCCATCATCGAGTTAACAAGGATTTTCGATTTCATTGACTGCAGTCACGCGGTCGGCAATTGAATTTCAAATCATATTTTCAATAACTTTGTGTGTTCAGCGGTTGGTTGGGCGAACAAATTCCAGCGGCAGAAAGTAAAAGTCGTAGTGCGTATAAAAAACAAGGATTTATGGAAAACCCGTGACTTGACAAGGGGCGGACTGTTTTCATAACTTTGTTTCCACGTGAGGAACAGTGGAAAAAATACAATTCTATTGGAAAATATTATTGGTGTCATGATGGGAGAATTGTATATTTAAAAATTAATAAAACACCATCACAAAAAATATATAAAATGAATAATATATATGTATGTGTACAAGATACTTTACCTTAGTAACACCATATGAAATTTAAACTTTTCATCACTTTCGCGTATCTTTCTTTTGCCTGAACACTTTAGCGAAAGTACCAAGTCAATTTCTACTCACTTCTCTGCCGTAAGTACAATATTATTATGTTATTACAATCACAAAACCATCCACTGTTCCTCGCTGTTTGTGTTCAGCAAAACGGAACGTGAAAAATAACTTGCAATGTCTGCCAGGAGGCAAAGTTGAGCGCATTGTTGTTCTTGCCGCTGATGTTGCACATGCAACAGCACGGTGGGTGCAGTTGCCCACGGAAGGAGCTTTGTGGAAGAGGTAAGGTAATCCTGGCCAAAAGCAAGATACATGGCACACCGTCAAAGGGGAAAATCAATTATACGGCAACCTGCAACATTCGCGTTGTTTGCTGCCTTTACCCACGTTGCAGCTCCTGATGATGATGATGCTAAAGATGGTGATGCTGATGCTGATGACTACGACTACAGCTCCAAAGGCACTACTATGTCTGCAGCCAGTGACAAAGGCAGAAATTCTTTTCACGGGGATTCGAACCACTCAACTCAAAAGAGTCTTTAGTTCCTAACTACGCCATTCAGTAAAGGTTTTACTTGCTAAATTAGGTTTAATTTGGTTCTTAACGCACTTGCTGCTTACCTTGATTCAAACGTTTACTGCATCATTTCTGTTCTTATTTTACTTTCATTATAATTACAGCTTTTAATTGATGAGAAACTTAACACTGGTTGTTGAATAATGTCCAACAAAATAGAATTAAATTGATATTTCAGGAGTAGTAGAGTATCCCTTGCAACTGCAGCAGATCTACTCAGACCTTCCAGTTGCGCCACTGCTGACAGATGGCAAGTTGATGCTGACTTGCAAAATGTTTGCAAATTTATGCAACACTCACCTGTTCCGAAGCTGTAAGCTGAATTACGTTAAATACACACACACACTCGCATCGTTCACCATTCACCATTCGCCCCCTCGCACAAACAAACACACACACATACACACACACGTGCATTGGCAACATGATTACAGTGAAAACAGAATAAGGACGTACGGATCGCCGGAGGGAGGGTTCAATCCGCTTACATAGCGAAGCCAGATAAAAGTGTTCCCGCACTGCGAGAAAAAAAGTTGCGAACGATGTGAAAACGGTGAGAATAAGGCTTAAAATGTCTACTACAAAAATAATAGAAACATAAATAAATTAACTTTAATTATTATATTTCTTAGGAGTCCTTTGCATACCAAAGTTAGCCCAGAACCTAACACCTTTTTGTAGTGGTGTATTATCGAACCACCCCCAATTTTCCACGCACCGCCTTCTTGTGGGCGACAATGCCTGTGAAAACTATTATGCAAAGCTATGCAAACGTAAGACATTGCCACGCACCGCACGCCTCTTAAATGCGGGAAAAAAGAAGCCGCAGGAATGAAAGTGAGGAGAAAGTGCCGAGCTGCAGCAAGGTAGTGGAGGTGAAAATTTAAATTTCATTAGCCATGGAGGAAAGTCAATTCATAACGCTGAAAACGTCAAGCAGCACAGTGGAATGAGCTCGAACTTTTAAACTAATGTTCTAAGTAATTATCCAACTATTTATGAAATTTAATTATGTAATCAGCTGCATTGCTTATGGTCTGTCCTCTTAAGTAATTTCTCTTTATACAAAATTGTCCTTAAAGTTTTAAATAAGTGTAGCACATCTCGGGTAGTGCATTATTCTGGCTCATTAACTGGAAAAGCGTGATATGCGAGTTGAGCCCACGTGGCAGTAAGTAAGCGAGAACTCCATGAATATTTGTGGAAATGCACAGCAATTCCTGCGAAATCTTCTGCCACTTAAGTTTTCCCCCGTCTCAAGGATGCTCCACTCAAAGGATCCACTCGAATATCATGCCCATGCCCATTGTGCACAGTTGTTGTCTGTGAAGAGCTGCGCCCGATACCGCAGTCATTCTTATTATCCTGCCATTCCAGCCGAGCAGGCTGTGTTGTTGGCAAATATGCCGACCAATTGAAGGAAAAAGCCTCGATGGCCACTTCACCGAACTCGAGCGGCGATTTATGGGCCAGCTGCTTCAAGGGGTTGAAAAGAACCCGGTGGGCAGAGTCCTTTGGAGAGTCCTGAGTTCGCAGGCTAGCCGTCTTCGAAACTCAACAGCATTGATTTTCAATTTGTATGGCGGCACGTGAAGTTCTTCCGCTTCATTTGCTCCGCTCAAACAAAGCGCCGGATCCGGGGAAGTTGCCTAAGTGAGTAAGCAGGCGCTGCTCCCGTATATCTCACTTCGCATCCTGCAGCCACTGCTGCCTAGTTATATTTTTCCTGGTACTTTACCTTCTATATATATTGCAAGTGCGAGGGTATACTGGTAACATGTATCCTTGGCTGTTTAAACTTGAGTTTAATAATAGCATTGGAATGCTCGCTATTAGTTTTATTTTAAATCCTCATCTTTGGCTTAGAAACACATGCCCATGGACTTAATAACTTATTTTGTTATATTTGGTATTTTTTCCTCCCAAAATGATTCAATCTTTGCGCCTCTTCAAAAACCTGGCAGCACTGACTGCGAGCCGCAGCTATTTTGTGATTACAGTGAAGCCAGTCGAGCGGCGATTCAAGTCCTAAGCCAAATAGCCGCCTATTATCCGGAATGCGGAGCACGGAGGATACGGCTTCAGGTGAAATTGAATTAATTTGCCGCTTTCACTGAGTGGCTGCCGACCACGAGCGCTGTTTTTCCGGAAACGGAAACCTGCATGCAAAGATCAACAGGAAAAAGGGGCAAAATGGCGGCCCGGGAGCCCCAAAAACTATGCAATGCATTTTTATTTTCACGCTTTTCCGCAATTTCATGGCAAAATGCACACGAACGGCCATGGCTCTTGAAACTGCATTCAAGCGAAAGTGTAAACAAAATACTGAAAAATGCGGCCACCATTCCGAAAATTTTCTACGTTACTTAATGAAGTGTATAATCGTTTAAAAAACCACTAAAAATGTTATCCAGTTTTATAGCACGTCTTGTATTGGAAAAAAACTGTAACTTTTTGTTTGACATTTAATTTGTAGTACTTTTAAGTTAACCATAAATTAAAGCTATAAATAAAGTAACTTGCAGCAAAAATGCATTCAGTGAATTTCAAATGGGAAACACTTCAGTGATATAAATTACCAAACGGCGAATGCAAATTACACATAAATTGATAATTATACATTGTTCGAACTGTTTTCCTTTCCTGCGCATTCGATTTAAAGGGCATTTTCCATCAGCTTTTGGAGATCGAGCGATGAAAAACCTTTCAGAGTTGCCGGGAAACCGGCAATTGTGCGTCACATTCATTCCGGTTTTAATTGGAAACCACATTTAATTTGCCCGTTTTCTTGTTGTAGCTGCCATCGCAGTTACAGATGCATTGGCATTGGTTATTGTTTCATAAAATATGGAATTTTCACATTTAATATGTCGCCGATAAATGGATTTCATCGCATGCCCATACACACAAAATAATTATGTAGCGTACGATATTAAATTGAGTCACTCCCTTCTACTACTTTGTTTCATTTATAAGCTTTAACCACAGCGAAGGTTTTTGCCCGTTTCTGAATGCATCTGTATATTGCCTATGGCTGCATTTCATTTTTAATTGAATTATTCGACCAAATGGGCGTCAAATTAATGCATCGATGATCAGCAATTTGAATTAAAGGCCCTTCCAATCAATGCTGCCTGCACTTATAATTAATAAATTGTACCTCTGACGTTAGTGATTATGTTAAAAACCAAAACCAGTGAGCTAATACGCACCATTTAATATAAGTGAATTGGGAATATTACCGAAAATATTCAAACTGCTGGACACCTGAGAAATGAAGTTAAATTAAATTATGAAAATAATTGCATTCTATGATGTATGGGTAGTTTATTTGCTGTGCTCTAGTTTAGAGATCAATTTGACATTATTGGATTTATTATGGCATAGCAGTTGGCCAACCAAATTCCAATCAACGCATTCCAGGACAAGCTCAAAATGGCCAACAGAAAATACTTTCGATACATAATGGAGAAGTGCTCGAAGGGTCCTTGGGTTTTAAGGATTCTCTTGGCTGCGAAATCAATTGACAATGAACTTTCCGCCCAAACGACACTTTCAAAATATTTTCGATGCCAACGAAATTTATAAATATAATATTTCATCTTTTCCCTTCACTTTCCCTTCATGCTGAAATGAGTTTTGTCCTTAAAACGAAATGGCAAAGAGGAAAACAACAGCAGCCACTCTTTGTACCGATAGTTTTCCACTTTTCCATTCACCTTTTTTTTTTCTGTTGGTATGCCATTTTCCATTGTGGGTCAAGAGCAGCGTCCTTTTTCCTGTCCTTGCTCCTTTCCCTCTGCTCGCAAGCATCCCTTTCACAGTCTCAATTACGAAACTAAGCACAAATCATTAAACAAAATAATAATTTCCGCAACAGAGGACCGAGGACGGGCGAGGTCGAGTGGGAAACTGACAAATTGCACCCCATCCACATGGGCATGCGGATGCCGGAGGGTGGTCAATGTGGGTGGTCGAAGTGGGTGGCACAGGTTCTCCGGACCAGGAGTCCGGACACACCTAAATCGGATGGGCAGGCCGGGTCCGGCCGAATGTCAAGAACAGGGCATTAAATTGTCGCAACGTGAAAGGCACACTAAGCCGACTTCAAGGGTTCAAGCAGAGATTTTTATTTCATCAAATATATAATATAAAATAAAAATAAAATGAAACAAACAAAGTATAAATAATACATACATGAAAGCAGCTTGATATATATTTATTTGCATTAAAACTTTTATTGTTTACGGTTTTTGTAGAGTATCAATTCAGTTTAGCTTTCCCAAGAATAACCAATTGAAGGCCTTGAACCCGAGTAATATTTCAGCCTTAAACTGAACAGTTACCATAATTTTGTTCAGTGCAGAACTAAACACCAGAAGGATGTGATGGGCACTCGGCCCCAGGACCTGACGTCTGCTGTTGGCCTGACCAGCCTGCTAGGACTTGTGTGTCCTGGGGGAAGGATGCAGGAGGCAGAAGGCGAATGGCTGGTGGGGAACATTAATAATTTAGCCTACTTTGGTGCGCACTTAGGTCCTCTTTTCTAGCAGTTGCCCCAAGATGGGGCAAATGAGGATTTGGAAATTGTCAAATGTGAGAAACGCAGTGCCAGCGAACGAACAGTGAAAAATGTGAAAAACTTTTCTAATAATTTGCATACTTTTCAACGCAACGAGCCAAACTTTCCTGCACGCACGATTCCTAACTTTTACACTGAGTTTACATTCTTATGTTCACTGGCGAAATCTTGTGGATTGGTCAACGTTTTTAGAGAATGACACAAAAATAATAGGTTTATAAATAACTCATTTTATCTCAAGTCTAAAAAGGTTTTAATTATATCAAAAAAATATATTTTTAATCAAAGGAATAAACAAAATAAATTTACAATGCAATATAATCTTACTTTTATATTCCGAAAAGAAGTAAGTAGTTTATGGCTATCATTGTGTATATTCTAACTTTTGCATTCTAGAAAGGGAAGAAGTAGTTAAGTGCATTGTATATATTGAAACTTTTTCAGCCTGGAAAGGCCAAAAGTAGTTTAGTGACATGATTATATGCCCATGTTTTGTTTTATATGGCTACAAATATAGGTATTTTGTTGTCTGCCAAATCAGTTCAGCTCGTTGCACTGTACCGCTGCACTCCAGGCCACAGAAATTAGAGCTGGCGAGGGCTTAGAATAAATTTTCGCACTCCTCGCGAGTGCAAACAAAATTAACGGGCACGCAAACGGCGAACTTTAAGGCAGCCAGCTGACACGCCCCCCCATTCGCACGCCCTATCTGTTGTGTTTTCCCCCATAAAACGCAGTGCGGTGCACAAAAAGTTGCACGAATGCAAAAACCCTCGGCGAAAATGTCACAAAAACCAGCAGCAGCTATGGGAACGGGCAGAGCGGCAAGTTCAAAGCAACAGCAGCCCGTAAGCAGTCCCATTTTCCACCCAACACCACCCCACACCACCCCAACCTGTCCGCTTTTCACGCTCCGGAGTCCGGACAGCGACAGCATTTTTACGGCAAAGAGCGCTCTTTTTACCCCGGTAGCCGGCGGGCGAGTAGCGGCACTCTTTGTTGCCATTTTCCCGCTTTTCCTACCTCTTCCTACCTTTTCCGAGCTGCACATCCCTAGGAAAATATATACTGAACGGATAACAAGTTAGAGCGCTTTAATGGTGTGAACCGACTACAAGATTCCCGCTACTGACTTGCTAAATATTTGGACTACCTCAAAGCGACTTGCTGGCTGGCTTGAGATTAAGTGCCTTTCACAGAATCTTGCGATTCACATTAAATTCCTGGCCAACCATTTAAGTTAGATTCTGACAAGTGCCACTTAACGCTGATCCAAAAGAAGTTCCGATTCCCAGATCGCATATATTATACCCAACCAATGTACAAAAAAGCAGTCACTACTTTGCCCACATTACAGCGCTAACTTGGCCAAGTTTCCAGTGGTCAAGACTTGGTGGATGGGTTAGGTGGTGGTTCTAAAGAATGAATGGGATGTGGGTTAAAGGAGGCGGAACCGTAGACAGAAGCAGCTTGTTGCTTCGCCCCTGTGGACAAACTGCAATTAGCCATACTTTCCCTTGTCCGAGGCAGATGCCGAAATCTTGAGCACACTTTGCTGACTGTCCGGTTTTGTCCCTGGAAAGTTTCTCATTTGAAAGTTGTTGGAAATAATGAACAAGCACGCAGTATTTGATGGTGCTTAAGAAGTTACTAAAACAACTTTCTACGGAGTTGAAATGTGAGCTCGAAAGTGTTCGATCTCCTAACATGGCGCATTTAAAGTTTTATTTGGAGTTATTCAAGAGAAATAGACAAAAACTAATTATTTAAGTGCAGTCCTTTAGAAAAAGTATACTCCATAATAAATTACTGATTAATTATTTAAAATAAATAAACTCCTGCGTTGTATAAATTTTTCCATTTGTGTGGTTTTGTCAGCATCTTGAATATGCAATCAGTGCGAAGCGAAAAATATTTAATTTAAACTCTAACTCCCCCATGTGGCTCAATTCTGATCCTGGACCTACCTCCCAGGAGTATCCCGAAAGTATAGTGCCATTTCCCTGCGCAGTAAAGCCGAACAAATACCCAATTAATTAGTTGAAGCCCACAGAACTTGGTCATCGTGTTTGTGTTTTCAACTTTTGCGGAAACCCCAAAAATATTCGACGATAACTTGGAGAATGAATTCGCTTCGCGTCGCTGGTGCTGGTGCTCCCAAAAATGTTCTAATACGAGAATTTTCCCCTCGGCTTTCTGTGAAAATTATACACACACCTAAATACACATGCACACATATCCATATAGCTTGTATTTGTTGCTGCGGTTGAGCTGGGTAAATAAAACGGAAAACAAATGAATATAAATGTGAAACAAACCAAGTCCCGGGAAAAAAAGGGAGTCCTTCGCCGGACGAGCGAAATGAAAATGCAACGGAATTTACTTGTCCACTGCACAGAAAATAATAGTACGTTCTTCGAGATTGTAATCTAAAGTTATTATTCTGCAATTTCGTGGATGTTTTATTTTTCAAAACGAATTAGTCTGTTGTACAAAACCACTTTGCAATAGAGTCTTGTAAACTCTTAAAGTTATTCCAGAAGTAATTTAAAGAAAAGCAATTTTTTGTGTTTACTTTCAGGGCGATTGTTCAGTGTGCTATCATTGTGCGGAGTTTTTCCTGCTCATACTGGCTGCCACAGAGCTGAAAACAAAGGAAAAGGAGCCAGGCAGCCGGGTGACCATTAATGGAAATCTGCTCAACGAAATTCGCATTGCAGAATGGGTGCTGTAATAAGGAAACTTAAGGCGAAAAACAGGTCGGCAGACAAGGCAACCAAGGCAGCCGAACTTCAATTCTGAAATCGAGTCCTGTGTGCGCAATGTGCTCGCATTACTCATGCGCCCCGTTGGCCAGCACGTAATATTCGAAAGTGCGCAAGAAAACAAAATGGCAGAGTTGGTAGTACTACTCCTGGCGTTGCCTTTGCCTTCGCCTTTGCCGTTGCCATAATAAAATGATAAATGAGTACGTGCACTCCAAGCTAAACGTATTTTAATTTGAAAAACGGAAGCAAACTCTGCTGCAGGAAGTACAATGTGGGTAACAAAAAATAATCTGGAATGGCCGTCGAGGGCCTGCTCATTTTTCCAGCTTCCCTTCATTATGCATTCGCATCTGCAGCCGAGACCCGATTCTTTGCTCCAGAAGTTCAGGCAAAATAATCTGTATACCTGGTACTTTTCATTTAGCAGGATCTATTGTTCTGCTGAGGGGTTTTGTAATGGAATGTAAGGTGAGCACTTGGTTTCAGCTTGACTCTTAATACTTGACACTTAATTAAATACGTTTTATAAAGAAATAAAATGTTATACAAGAAATAGTAAATGATTTCATCTTTGGTACTATCATATATCATTCTTGATGTCGGTGCTCAATATAATTTTATTTCGCATTCATGATACCGTGCAACTTCTGGTCGAGTCAGTCAACTGTGGCCTTCCCACTTGTTTTCTGAGCAGCAGGTGGCAAGAGACTGGTCGACAATGTTTGTTTATGCAAAACTCATTTGACTCCCGAGTGCAAGGCAAACGCAATGTATTTCCAATAGTGTCAACTCGATGTGTGAGTGCAATCATCTGCACTTTCCCCAGCCACTTTCCCACATCCTCCGCCTCCACCCCTCACCAAAACATTTGCCCAAGGAAAATGTTGTCAGACACAAAGGAGAAGCCCCACATGGGCAGGCCTATTCGAATTTAATGTCATCTCTCCCCAGAGATCCTGCCAATCGAGTCCTGTTCGACTTGTGAGCCGAGGAAACTGCCTGCCCATCAGCACTTTCAAGTTGGTATCGACATTAAGTTCTTGATTGACTGTCGATATGACGACAGCACAGGAATTCCTTGTAGCTATGAAATAGTTGTGACATTCAGTTTTGCTTTCTAGTTGTGGTCGGGAATAATATGGCACTTATAAGCTGGGACCATATTGACAATATTTGGCTTATAGAAAGTAGCAAGGAATTTTCTGTGAAGGAATGCATTTTGCATCGAACATTTTTGTGGGTATACTATAATATAGCATTTAGTGTCTAATTAGCATTGAATTCATACAAAATAAAGGTATCCAATAAAAGCTGATAAAAATATTCAAACCACGATTTCGTGACATCACACCTTGCGTCACCTTACAAACTCAGATGGCTTATACTTTCTGCTGCATACTTTGCTGCTTGCAACTTGTGAAAGAAAAGTGATTTTCCTACAGCGTGCCTTTGGGCTGGATTAGAATAGAAAATTTCCAATTTGTTTGTTTCACAAACAGGCACTCAATAAGTTTTACATTTCGCCATCAATTTACGGAAAAACATATGTAAGCACCCAGCTCCACAATGGAAATTCAATTTATCGTCCATTTTTAGTGCAGCAACTTACCTGCCCCCCGGATTTATGGCACTTTTCCAGCCGGAAAACTCACCTGCAAGTAAATAAATGGAAAAAGAAATAAATTTTCCTTCTACTGGGGAGTGTATAATTTATTAAAAAATCAAATTTATACGGCCGAAACTTTTTGGGCGCAAGTGTGTGTGTTTATGGAAAATGGAAAAAACACATTCAACCCAAAAACCAAACCCAAAACCCATTACCCCAAAACTAAACGAAACAAAGCCAGAACGAGGCGAAACAAAACAAGGAGATAGATCGGCCAGGAATGCAGCTTAGTGCGGCCAAAATAGTGGTCAAACTGCCAAAGTGGTCAAACTGACCAGCCGGATACCTATGTATGTAGGTCCCAGTCTTTGGCATAATGGCTGCCTTTGACTCCATTTTCTCCCGGGGCAATTCTAATGGGAATTATGGTGCTCCTGCTGCCTCCAAACGGGCAGATGATTGAGTCAAAGGCTCGAACGCAACATATAAATGATGGCCCATTGGAGCGCCTGGGGCCACGGAACAGATATATTCTTCCCCACTCGTTTCTCTTTGGCAAATCCTTCAAATGCCAAACTCGATAACGAGCTACGTAGCAGAGCAGCGCCACTCGGAAAAACACAATGTCTCCTTATTACAAAATATATATAGATTTGCAAAAAAATATATACAAATCCAATCAACTCAATCCAGAAAACTGAAATATACTTTAATGAAAAAAGGGTATGAATAACTTATATAAGAGAACCTCTTACAGAATCTCTTTTTTGTAACGAAGTGAAATTCATTTCTTTCCGTCATCTTCTCTGCGCCAATTAAATGTAATAAATCTCTTCAAACATTTTTAATTTCAATTTTTCTTTACATTAAATCAAATACACATGCATTTGAGGTCGAATTATTTTGCGAGTGCGTAGTACATTCAATTTTCGTGTTCCATCTTGCCTCGGGACAAGTGCACTGCACTCGTTGGCCAACTGAAGTGACTGGGTAAAAGCTTAAGCTGAAACATTTTGTTTTGTTTTCCGATGAAGTGCAGAATCAACTTGGAGAGCTTCGAGTTTCAGCCAACTTGGACTCCGCTGCATCGAGCAAAAGTCAAAACACGAGGGGCAACTAAAGAGCCAGACAGCAGAGTAAAAAGTCTGGAGTGCCACAAGATGGATAGTCACTATGCCAGTGGCATGAAAATAGATTTTAAATATTAAATAAGTAATAACAAAAAATTGAGCAGTGTATTGTTTGATATTAAGCAAGACAGCAATATGAAAGTTTCGATAGAAAAACTAAGTCACCAATAAACAAAACCCATTTCTTGCTATAAACCACATGCCTTAAAAAGTTTGTTCTTTTTGCAGCCCAAAAGCTGAAGCAAGAAGTTTTCTTTTGAAATTAAATAAATAAATAATAAATAAGAACTGGAAACGAGTGCAGGTATTATGGTTTTCCCTATGTCTAAACGCTTACTTTAACGTTAAAATTTATTAAGGTGCTCCAGCTGAAGCATTTAAACTATAACTTTGGCCAAGTACTTTAAAACTTTCCCCTAATGCAGAGGCAAAAAGAAAGTTGTGCGTCGCATAGATATCAGCAAAGTTATGAGGACAATTTTAAGTTTTCAACCCACGCGAATAAATACCTTTAATACTTTTTAAGCAGCCAATTATGGATTTTGCATGGAAGTTGCCAATAAACTTGTGCAAAATATGGTAATTTTCCATCTAAAAGGTAATGATATAAGAATGAGCGCCATCCACACAGAAGATATATGTATACCACAACGTGCCACTAAACTGGGCGGCCACAGATTTCCCTTCCATTAGGCCCAGTCTGAAATAAACAAATTCAAAATCCCGGAAAAAAAAAATACATTCCTTTGGAACGTAGTAACCAACATTTGTTGCCGCAGGAAAGTTGAATCGAGCGAACTATTTTTTATGGCCGAGAGACTGGGCGGCCATTCGTGCAGCATGTGGTGAGGGTGAGGGGGCGGGAAAATGGTCAATGGTAGATGGTAAATGGAGATGGGAAATGTTGCAGGGAGCGGGGAAATATCATAAAAATAAATGAAAAGGTCACTTTGTATTGGTTGTGGGACAATTTAACACAGGCAAATGTGTATGCAACTGTAATTTTTCTGTCTCTGGCAGCAGCCAACAGGCAGCAACACAGCAACCCAACAGCAAAACCATATGAAATAGCAACAATTGTATCCACACTGGCACACGAAATACATACCAAATAGTTGGGCCATGTCCTTGGTGTTTGGCCAGTGGGTTCGTTGGGTGGTTGAGTGGTTGGGTGGGTTGAGTGGTCGTTGGCCGGATGGGTAAGGTGTCCCTGCAAAGTATTCCTGTGGCTCTGTTCTGTTCTGTTCTGTTCAGTTCAGTTTCGTTCTGTTGGCCTTTCATTTGCTGCCCCGCACACGCACACAAGCATTTTACTCATAAGCCTTAACAAGCGCCATTATTATTGGACCCACACACCCCAACAATTTCCCCCCCTCCCACACATACGCACACACACACATATGTGGCCAAATAAACATGTTAAGTTTTCAACAGCTATAAATTATTTCTTTACCAGCCACTCGGCTTTTTCTCTATGCTAAATGCCCCTAAATGAAAATAATTTATTGTGGTCATTAGGGGAGCTACGGCTCCTCCCATCGGATCGTCCTGTGAGCAGGACTCCTCGCATAACCTACAAGTTATTCCTGTGCCGGGTAATTATTTACACTCAGCCATCGGCAACAGTCGCTCGACTGCTCGAGAGAACAGCATCAGCCATCGAGATGGACTGTTAGCGATAGCCATCGCATGCTAATGACCTGTTAGTGGTCTGTGGAGGCAACTGTACTCCTCTAGTTCCACTTAGGTATAAAATCCTTTCTATAAAGATCAATGCAGAAGTTGTTTATGAGTCTCAGTGTAAGTTTCTGACATAAGCCGATTGTGTCATATATAAAACTAAAATATAAATATGTTGTATAAGTAGTCTGCGACATAGCAGTCATCTATATTTTACAGCACAAATCAAACGAAAAAAACTCAAAAGCTAAACGGCAAACATTATACAATCCTTTGGGACGATGACTTCAAAGCTAATCCTTCTTCTATCGGTATTTGGTTTGATTCCAAACGCGATGATCCCGAAAAATCCGGGGAATATTGACCTATGTCCCCAATCATCCCGGATATCTGATACCAGCTCTTGGACAGCCGACTTTGGAGGTGGATGGATTACCTGGATAGACGCGGGCAACTGGACGGAGGTGCTTTCTGGCGAGTGGCTTTTGCTGCTCTGCTCGCCACTTCAGCCGAAGTGCAGAGATATGGAAGCGGTCTTCTACCAGCTGGCGACCACCTCAATGGGTTGCCTCGATGTGAAATTGGCTTTTGGAGATCTGTCCAGGAACTTTTGGCTAAGAGGACGATTTTCCTCCATCACTACGGTCGCCATATATCACGTGCTGGATGGGGAGTTTCGGAGAGTGTGGTCCACACGGCACACCTTGCACGGCCTTCGCAATATTTTGCTTCTGCGTGAATATTCGGAATTACCTCGAGTGCCATTTTGGCTACACCCGACCTCCATTTGGTGCAGCTTTGTCGAACTTGGTTTGAAGGTGATGATTCATCTGAAATACTCTGATGTTTTTTGGCGCCACTTTTGGTTGACCGTCCTTACCTTGGACCTAATGTTCATTATCGTATCACCCTACATTTTATGGCGTATTATAAGGAAGAATACATATACGGATACGGATATGGAGAAGGATAATGTAACTAATACTGTATTGGAGCTAGCATCAAGCGGAGGTAATCCATTGTCGATGAAATCGTTTTCCAAGGAGAAGGAAACCACATCTGTTGTATATTTAGTTAAACGCTGGCAAATGAAAGTAACCAAGCTAAAACGTCTTTAAAATATAGATGCTATCTTCTAACGGTCCTCCGAATAAACCCCGAAAATAAATCGATTTCTTTTTGATTTAATTGGTAGATATCACAGCCTCTTAATAAGATCTTTCAACAAAAAATTCCAACTCACTTTGGGTTGGTTTTCGGGAACAGAAATTGTACAGCGAAAATATTCGTTTCCAGCTGATTGCGGTTCCATTTTTACAAATATTGAAATAAATACACTAAATACACAATAAATACACTTACAAATAATGATACTTTGTTAACTTATAAAGCGTAACTTGGTTTATTATTTATTATTTTGTCCAACTATAGATGCAGTTTTCTTATGTCATAGTTTCTCAGCTTATATTTTTATACAAACCAACCACATTTTTATGGTGCTCTATGTATATTCAGGTAAGTCCTAGAGAATGCAAGAGGGTGAAACTCAAAGCTATCCATTAATGTTCAGTAGGTACGCGGAGCAGGGGGAATGGGTGCCACGGAGCTGTCCAGGGTGGTGTCCACTACCGGACGATATTTGATCGAGGCACACCCCATATTGCCCAGGGCAAAGGTCATGGTGTGCTTGCGCCAGTGCTCCTCAATTGGTTTCTTCTTCTGTCCGGCCAGCGGTGCTCCGTAGTCCAGCTCATCGACGCGCTTCTGGAAATCCTCGCGAGCATGGGATCCCCGCGACTCCTTGCGATTCTCCATGGCTGTTATGATGTGCACCGCATTGGCCAGCATATTTTGCAGCTCCAGGGTTTCAACCAGGTTGGTGTTCCACACCAGCGTGCGATCGGTTATCTTGATGTCCTTGAACTGTTCGCACAACTCGGCCACCTTGAGCAGGCCCTCCTTGAGGAGTTTTCCCTCGCGGAAAACAGCCGCATGTTTGGTCATCGTTCGCTGCAGTTCCATTCTCAACGTGGCCGTGGGAATGCATCCGTCGGCGCAACGCAGGCGCTTGAAGTTGTACAGCGACTTCTCGGTGGCCTTATCCTCCACCTGGGGCGGCTTATCGCCCGGACAGCTGTTTGCGGCAATGTCCAAGGCACAGACGCGGCCAAAGATGATCAGATCCAGCAGGGAGTTGGCACCCAAGCGATTTGCTCCGTGCACTGAGGCGCACGAAGTTTCCCCGCAGGAGTACAGCCCCTTGACAATCTGCTCCTTGCCATTCTCATCGATGGTGACCACACGACCCTTGTAATCCGTTGGTATACCGCCCATGTTGTAGTGCACCGTTGGCAGCACTGGTACTGGTTCCTTGGTCACGTCCACCTTCGCAAAGATTCTTGCGGTGACCATGATGCCCGGCAATCGTTGCTTGATGATCTTGGCGTCGATATGATGGAGTTGCAGGTGCACATGATCCTTGAGCGGACCACAACCATTGCCAGCCAGAACCTCCATGGTCATGGCCCGCGCCACCACATCCCTGGAGGCCAGATCCTTGGCCTTTGGGGCATAGCGTTCCATGAACCGCTCTCCCTTGCAGTTCAGAAAGAAGCCGCCTTCGCCCCTCACTCCCTCGGTGATGAGGCATCCTGCGCCGTAGATGCCAGTGGGATGAAACTGCACAAACTCCATGTCCATGAGGGGCAGCTCCTGTCTGGACACCCAGGCGTTGCCATCGCCCGTACACGTGTGTCCGGCGGTCGTGGAAAAGTACACCCGACCGCAACCGCCGGCGGCGACAACCGTATTCTTGGCCAGAAACCGATGGAAGGTGCCATCATCCAGTTTCCAGGCCAAGCAGCCCACACATGCACCCTGCGACATGATCAGATCCAGGACAAAGTAGTCCACAAAGTAGTGGCAAAAATCGGAGTGCTTCAGCGTTTGGCCGTACAGTGTGTGAATGAGGGCGTGACCCGTGCGATCTGCACATGCACACGCCCTCCTGGCCACGCCGCCCTTGCCGTAGTCCAAGGTCTGTCCACCAAAAGGTCGCTGGTAGATCTTGCCATCGGGCTTCCGGGAGAAGGGCATCCCGTACATGTCCAGTTCGCAGACCGCCTTCTCCGCCTCGCGGCACATGTAATGGATCGCATTCTGATCGCCCAGCCAATCGGAGCCCTTCACCGTATCGTAGAAGTGGTACTTCCAGTCGTCCTTGTCCATATTTGAGAGGGCGGCATTAACACCACCCTGGGCAGCCACCGTGTGCGATCGGGTGGGGAAGAGCTTCGATATGATGGCCGTCTGGAAGCCCTTCTCCGCCAGCCCAAATCCAGCCCGCATTCCAGCTCCACCGGCACCAATCACAATCGCATCGAACTTGTGGTCTACCAAGGAGTACTCATCCTTGCAACTGGCATCTCGCACGGCGGTCACTTGAGGCAGACGATTGGCACGTGGACCCAGAAGGGTCCTGGTTACATGCTGACCCGCCCTTCTGACAAACAGGCGATTCATTTTCGATGGCGTTCCAGTTCTATTCACCGAAATAGAATATTAAGTGGATTTAAGTGTATTCGAGTTGGGATAGAAATCACAAAGACTATGAGACTGTCGCAAAAGTTTTCAATTTAATAAAATATATGAAATAAGCAATAAATCTTGAACAGAAACCCATCTAATATTAGTAAGCTACTGTACTTAGTTAGTTAAAGAAAAATAAGTGTCAAAGTTTTCTATGAAAAGTATTACCTTTTATATTATAAAACACATAAATCATGAAACTAACAAAGTAGCACCGCCTATTTTGAAGCGGACTGAATTTGTGCCTCACGTCTTTTGTTTGTCGAGTCACGCCATTTTTAAGTTTGAAGCTCGTTAAAGCTGTAAATTTCCACGAAAATCCTGCAGCGGCATCGAAGAGCAAAAAGTGGACAGGCGGCAAACAGGCCAAGATGGTCAAGATGGTTGAGATGGTCGAGATGGCCCAAAGCAAACACGGAGAGATCGGACCGGGCAAACATACTTAAGCGCAGCGAAAACAGCAGAAAACGAGCAATATGTAAATGAGTCTGGGTTTTGGGTCTGTCTTTGAGTCTGAGTCTGTGTTTGTGATTGGGACTGCGTTTGGGTTTGGGTTTGGGTTCGAGCAAACAGACGAGAAAGGGGCGAACCCATGGGCCAAGAAAGCCAAGAATGGCGAACGAAAGACTTCGGAAACGAACTCGATCGCTGGGTTTTGCTCTGGGTTCGATAGCGTATCGAGATGGACTGGGATTTTCCCGCCGGCTAATTGCGCTCAAAGGACATGCGCATTTGCGTGGATATCCTGTGCAAACGGAATGCCTGCCTCGAATTCTTCCTTTTTTCCTCCTTTTTTTTTTTCTTGCCGGCTGCCTGCTCGGCGTTCGCACTCTCGCGTGTTTGCTTTATGAGTTTACAACCTCAGCCTAATTGAGGCGGGGAAATTCGCTTAGGCGGCCATAAAATCGAATTGTTTGCAAACACACAAGCAGAAAGGATTGGCCATAATGCGGCTACAATGCCGTGCGGTGAATATTTAGGGCAAGGACGCGCTCGTCCTCGAAAGGATTGAGGATCGCACCGATAGGGGTTCGCCCGCATTTCCGCGTACTCCTCCGCGGCGGATTCTTAATGAAAACGTGCGGCACCTTTAATGAATGACCAAAGGAAAATGGGAATAGGTAGCCCAGACATTCGTCACGGGTGCGACAACTACATGGCGATCCATTCGATTCACTTGTCCAACCGCCGCCAGATACATTTCTCCATTAACGAACGCTCAGCCCTCCGGAGTCCCCTCCATTTTCATTTCCATCTACGACTATTTTTATTGAGTTCCCTAGTCTGTTGATTTTGTTGATTTTTCTCATTTACTACCGTCGGCTGTACTGTTGTACCAGACCTTTAACTAATGGCTATCGTTGGCCGCGAGCTGTTTGTCTTTCAGCGCCATAGAATGCCCAACTTTTTGACCGTTCCCAGCCCCCCGGATGAAGTCGGTCCATTGACACGCGGCGATGACTTGGAACCGACTAAAAAGCGAGCTGCGAGCTGGGATCCACCAAAAAAAAAACACAGATCGTCGATGCAAGAGGCGCGTGATCTCAAAAAACTCACGAAAAAGCTATAAATAGTTGCTGTATTGGGTCTCGCAATATTCAACTTTGAAACAACCCAGCAAACTTTCATTGAATCGGATTATACTGAAGTGTTCATTTGGTATCATTCAAAATTAGCACTTGTATTACTGCAGTAATAAATGGATAACTAAGAGATATTTTTAGGTAAGTTTTGTTCTATTTCATCGTCAATAAAATGTGGAGAATAATAATAAGCGGTATATTGTAGTGTGCGATGCGATTTGTAGCGATACGCTCTAAAGTTGTGGCAAAATCTCAGTTGGTCATGTGTGGTCACGCACCGCCCCAAAAGTCCAGCAACTCCGCCCCGGGGTAACTTGTATTTTGGCCACATACACAAATTGACGAACGCAGAGTTAAATGTTTACAACTCGAAATTCAGCTGAAAATTTTACCCCAAAAAAACAGAGTGTTGGATCGGCAAACCCGTTTTGGACTGCAAACAGAGCCCGTTGGAAAAAATACAAAGTTTTAATTGGTTGGACAAACAGAACTCGAAACGAGCGTCTAAACAAATCAAAGCCAGTCTGCGGCGGACAACGAACAACGTACTGTGAATCCAGACCTCAGGGACACGGAGAAAAACAACTTGGTTTTATCTCAGATTATCCTAGTTTTATGTTTTTACAATAAACTACTTTATATGTATAACTGAATACATCTGATAACAACCACTGATTCAGCTTTAACGTGACCTCTAAATAGTGACTATCACATCAAGATTATACATAGTAAGCATATACTGAAAGAAGTTTCCTAAACTACGGAAAGGATAAGCTTGAATGCAGACATCAATCCACTTCCACTTCAAATCTAAAACTGAGACAAAGATTACTAAAACTGAGGCAAAGATCCTTTTTGGCCAATTCAGAGTTCAAAACTCGACCAATGTGCTTTTGAGCAGTGTCTGAAATAAACATCACAAGAGATAAGAAACTTTTTCGCTGTGCAACAAATGTGAGCAACTGAAAAACACGTTACACTTAATTTTTGGCGCATGCAAATCGAACGATTAGCCACGGGGGCAAGTTACATATGTATAAATCCCGCCTAGGACTCCAAGACTCCAGAGCTCTGAGATTCTGTGCTTCTGAGTGGCAGAGCTGTGTGCTCGCCCTGAACGATCCGACCCACCTGAGAGATCGGTGATATGGGGCCTCCTTACCTGTTGCCGGGTTCTCGAGCGATGGCCGCGAATTGACCATGCGGCGGTGCGAGCGAGAGGCGAGATGCCGTCGCTGTCTTACCTGTTAGAGGGTGTGGCCTAAGCGTCTCCGCTAGCCGATCAACGAGCGGGCCAAAACGAGATGGCTATAGGACGCTAGCCGGCCATCATCAGCGGGCCAAAACAAGAAAACAACAATCGGCCAAAGACGAGAAATGAGAAGAAATAGAGGAACCGAAAGCGCGGCTTGTGATGGTTGAAAAAATTAGCACCGATCGTTGATCATTAGCTCGGGAACGGTGGCAACGCAAACACACGATCGGCGGCAGCGCTAAACTCGAATCTCGAATTGAAACTCGAATCGAATCAAATATCTTGAGAATCTGTGAAAAAGGCACTCGGCTGTATCTTGCTACTTTACTCTGAACTCACGCGGTAGTGATCCTTGATAAAGTGAGCCTGCGAGGATAATTGTGCTACAAAAGTGCGTGATTTGGCAGTGTTACGTAGTAAACTTAAATCTAAATCTAAATCTTAAACATCTTCACAAGGAGTCTCCCACTGGATTATATCGAGAACGCCGAGTTTCGGCGTGAAGCACATTACCAAATATGTAAGTTCCACTGAATCAAAATTTTAGGTTTAAATTTGTAAAGCACATTACCAAATATGTAAGTTCCACAGTATCCAAGTATTTGGTTTAAAAATTGTAAATTTAAATTTTATAATAGGCCTTCAAAGGTTTACCTAGCTTTGTTGAAAGAAACTTAAGCAAATGGAGTATATAAAATCGAAAGCGTTAAATTGGGATTTTATTACAAGACACGTTTATAGTCACTTTTAAAACATGTTAGATGAAGTGTTAAACATATCGTTTTAGATGCGTGTGACAGCTATTAAAGTTAGCCAAACTATGACTAATTTATTCAATATTTAAATGAAATGTAAAAGAAGATATTTATATGGAAGTATACTAAACCATCGGCAAAGTATTTAGATTTAGAAATAATATACTTTTGATAATGAAAAGTAGAAAATATATATATTTTTTAAATTAAGCATATATTTCATTGACACGAGTATTTCGGCAATAAATTTCTACACTGACCCCAAAACAAATGACTCCCAAAAATGCATACGAGCATAGAGTCGCTTCTCCGAATCCAGAGCTCTGGGGCCATAAAATGTGTGGCAGTCGTGTTTATTTCCCCGTGTGACATACGACCATAAACGTAATCAAATAGCAAATTGGCAAATCTATTTAAACGAACGTGTGAAAATCAAACCAAACTAAACCGAAACCAAACAAAACCACCAAACAGACACATTTTGACACTTGGCCAAAAAGACGAAGTGTTGGGCCGCCAACACCCGAAATCCAACGGGCAAGTGACAAAATCACCCATTAACGATCCTAATAATACCTCTAATGACATAAAACAGCAGCCGAGAAAAGGGGCGCGAGGAGCTATAGCTGTGGCCGTGGGCGTGGCCAACGTTCACACGCAAATTAGTGGGGACATAAGAATTTTCAGACATGGATTGCCAAAAACGAAGCCCCAAGTTGAATCGATCTGAGGCGGCCAATTACGACGCATGTGAAAATTATCCTATTAAATGCAAATCAAAGATGACCATAAACATACCCAAAGGAAACCCCCCGCGCACCCCTCCGCAACGCCCCCGCAGTTCGTTTAGTACTTGACAAATGCTTACTAATTAATTACAGTTTGTACAAAATTTTAGTACGCCGCTCATAAAAGTGCGCCTACCACTGTGCCGTCGAGTGCTGAAAACAAAAGTGTGACAATCGGAATTTAAAGAAACGACTACAAAAAGCCAAAAAAAAAATATGTAAAGAATATCCTTAAAAGGCAGCAAGTTCTCAAGGGGCAACCTCTGACATTGTCCTACGGAAATATTGATTGAATTTAGGATACCCCCAATTCGCGGCTATTTACATTTCAGTTCGCCCACGCAGTATCTAAATTTAAATGCGGTTTATTTTCACGCGAAGTGGTGTGTGAAATTTAGCAGATTTGCTTTAATCGCCTCCGATGGGCTACCAGTGACTTGTCATCGATGCCACCCGCCAGCATCCTGAGCAGGTGCGAAATATTGTCCTTTTCCACAAAGTGCGAATGGGAGTGGATGAGTCGAATGGAGTGGCGAATAAGCAAACATGATATTTATTACACGTGCTCGATTATTTGGGGAAATTATTTAATGGATACACTGGTTGATATCTCTTGCTATATGTATTTATTTAATTTTATTTTAAATTATTATCAAGATAAATTATAATAGCTGCTTACTATAAATAGGATGGACTAAAATAAATTTTGTAAGGGTGAAATACCACAATAAAATTCAGTACGTATACAGCGAATTTCCCATGATTTTTTAGTGATTATTTACATTTTACTTGCTGGCACTCCCCTCTCCAAAACTTAAAGCTGAAATAACTGAAATGTATCTAAGATTCGCCGAATGTGTTTTCATCGGCCATTACTGTGTACCTGTACTTTGAGTACGTAAGCGCCACATTACCAAAGGTTCGCTTCGATTTTGAATAGCGCGCATATTTCATACAAAAAAAAAAAAAATAGGAAAAAAACCCTCAAAGCGTGTGAGTAAATATCAAAGTCACGAAATGATTCAAAAATCAACAGAGCCAACAACAAAGCGGCTGGCCTGGGATGGGGAAAGAGTCCAATGCAAACCCCAATCCGAAACCCAAACCCAAACCCAAACCCGTCATGGCTGCCATCAAAAGTCAAAGTATATTCCATATATATGTACATATGTATATATGTACACATGGGCAAACAGTCACACACGCTTCCTCCGATGAGGAGACAACACACAAAAACAGCTTTTCATTAAGCTTAGTGATGGAGCCGGAGCTGGGATACCGCGTCTTAAAATCGTGGTGCTGATGGTGGTGGTGGTGCGGATCGATGTGGAACACAAACACGGCCATGAGATGAGCCATTGGGGGAACCAACTGGGGAGCCATGAGGGGAACCAAAAGGGGAACCATGAGAAGGGGACGATGTCATGAAGAGTGAATTTTTATGATGTCGTCGATGTCGTCTATTGGGCACATGAGACAAACCCGCCAAGAATCGCGTGAAAATTAGGATAATGCGGAGCGAACACGAGCTGGGAAATGCGGAAACCTTTGGAAATCCATAAACTGAATATAACTTTCGACTGGCAGCTCAAAGAGGTTAAACTTTGAAATTCAACCGATTGAATTCGAATTGAAACTTTTAATTGGGTGCAGCTTGCGGTTGAAAGAGTGCGGATACTCGGGCAGTGAGTTGTCACTGGTTCACTGACTAGTATTTTATGGCATCTATCAAAGTTGGTATACATTGCAGAAGTTTAAATCAGATAGGTAGCAGTATTTACATATTTGATTTAAAATCATGAACAAGAAATTAATGATAAAAGCATCTGAAGAGCACTGATTTGGCAACCAGTTAAATGATTCCTTGTCAAAGCCATGACAAATGCCCCCAAAACACCGCTTTGATTGATTTGCTCTCCTTACTTTATAATTTAACAGCCTTTGGAGAACACATATGCAACCGCTGATTGATGGTGGAGTTGATTATATGTGGGTCTCACCTAGAACCCGATGGAAAACCTGTTCGCTTCACACCATCAAATTAAATGGTTGACAAATACGAAAGACATCAAACCGCAGACGGCCATTTGCCATTTTATGATGAAGCATGTGCAAAGAAAATTTCAATAAATCAAATTTGGATCCGTGAAGCAAGAACAATCAGTTTTTGGGAACATTTTTGAGTTGGTTGCCATAAAAGAATCCTAGACGGCGGCACTTGGCCTCCAATTTCGTGGCCCAATAAAAACAAACAAAACAATTAATACATTTTGTAAATTTATGATTACAAAACATTGCGAGAAACACTTTCGGTGGTGGGACTGGGACTTGGACTCACAATTTAGACATCAGCCGAAACGGAGAACCGACCGGCACATCTGAGGGCATTTCTTTGGTAGGCATCCGATTCGAAGTACAAATGACCCTGGTCCGACCCCGACGCAAAACAGAGGTGTTTGTTGCCGCGGCCATAAATAAAAAGGGTGCCCGTTGTTTATGGCCAGCCAGCATCTCAGCCAACTCAATCCCAGTCCCAGTCCCACTACCAGTTCCCAATCCCAATCCCAATTCCGAATTCCAGCCAGACCCAGTCGCAGACAAAATCCCAGGCATGGCTAAAGTGTGCAATATAATTAAAAGCCGACAAGAGAGCTCGACGAGCATTCTTCTAATGCTCCTGGGACAGTGCTGTAAACGCATAAAGCCGACACTTCGTCGGCCAGCCGGTTGAGATTGCTTTGATGTAATGCCCATATCCATCCACACTGACCACGGACACGGTTGCGTCTCGAGAAGCCGAGAGATGACCATGTTTTCACTTCTGGATTCCCCGGCAAACGATTGACTCAACGAATATACTTTCATGTAGTGCCTCCACATTGCTCACTGGTTCCAAATCATATTTGTTATCAAAATATAAATATTGGGAATATACAAATAAGATGATATATGATTTGATATGTATGTTTGGCCAATCGTCGTTTTATATAAAGAATGTGGCAGAGTTTCAAAATTTGAGTTTAGTTTAGAAAATGATTTGTCTAAAGAGAGTGTGTCAGAAGAATGTTTCGACTATTTCCTATAGCATTAAAATATTTTAGAACTCATTGGCAACCTTTATTTTTAAATAAATAAAATAAAAAAAATTGTAAATAATTTAATCAATTGATTAAATATTCTGTTTGTGCCTTGCAGCTGACATGACCACATCGCACATCCTGTCCGCCGTGGATCCAACAACCGGACTCAGTGGCAATGTTTCGGGCGGAGGAGGCAATGGTGGCCAAGGAGGCAGTGGTTCGCCACAGCATGTGACCCACAATGGACACGGGCATGGTCACGGACTGGGGGGCGTGGCAGCGGCGAGCGGGGGCGGAGCCAGTGTATCCGGAAATGGAGGGCATCGCGTGGTCGGCGGAGCAGGCAGTCCCAATGAACTGGATCGCAATCTGCGCATCTCACTGGACGATCGGGAGCTCTGGCTGCGTTTCCAGAATCTCACCAACGAGATGATCGTCACCAAAAACGGCAGGTGAGTGAGTCAAATTGATTGGATTGCTTTTTTTTGTTTTTGTGAGGTCTGTTCGAAATTCGAATGTGTTAAATGGCGACGGCGGCGCATTTTGTTTTCCTATGCAAATTGGCAATGAGGTTTTGCGCTTTTGTTTTTTGTGATGCATCGCTTTTCCACGGTTTTCATCTCACTGCTCGCCATTTGCAAGTCATAATGAAGCGTTAACGTTTCTCCAGCTCAGCCTACAGTCGATACACTCGAAGAAAATGGGTGGCTTGTAGTACGAAAAGCATATAATTCATGTGCGAATTTTATCCATTGATTAATGTTCTTGAAAAACAAACTAATATTCACTCAAAATTTTTTTATGAAATGGTTTTGTCTCAAATATCATAGTTATCAATTGAGTCACAAGGCTCTTTCTACAAGTTATAAGTCCTATTAAGTTAACTGAATTTTTTGTGAGTGTAAGGAAACATCCACTCGTCTGTTTATTTACATGCCAGCATTTGTTGAAATAACTAAAAATATTTACCAATTTACGGGCATTTGTACGAGCGTGTGGATGTGTGAGTGTGTGCGAAACGCGCGTTTAGAACTTGGAACCGGGCCGAGAGTCGGGTAGTCGGGTTGTTGGGTTGTTGGGTTGTCGGGTAGTCGGGTCTGGTGGCCTGGTCAGGTGCTAATTAGCGTGGCCCGGCAACAGCCGCCATCTTGTACTAATTGTTGTGGAACAGAGCCCGCCTGAGCGTTCCAATATTTGCCCGCAACGCAATCCGTACCGTCTCCGCCACTCCGCCACTCCACCGCTTCCATTTCCATGTTGGAGTTCCAATTCGTGGGGACTTTCGGTATGGGTTCGGGGCAAAAGGCAAAGGTAAACCATTGGCGCTCGCTGTTTGTCCACTGTTCAGAATTCCAATGCCAATGTTATATAACTGTTCCAATTGCTAATTGCCATCTCCGTTGTCGCAAACAGGCGCATGTTTCCCGTGGTGAAGATCAGTGCCTCGGGTCTGGATCCCGCCGCCATGTACACTGTGCTCCTGGAGTTCGTGCAGATCGACTCACATCGCTGGAAGTATGTCAACGGTGAATGGGTAAGTCTACTCCATGATCGGACCAACACAAAACTTATGATTCGGTTTATGTTACTAAGATCATTCCATTAGCCCTAATGTATTCAAATCTGAAATCACTTATAGGCTTACTTTCATATTGTAATTTCTAATTATACCCGTTACTCGTAGAGTAAAAGGGTATACTAGATTCGTTGAAAAGTATGTAACAGGCAGAAGGAAGCGTTTCCGACCATATAAAGTATATATATTTTTGATCAGGATCAATAGCCGAGTCGATCTGGCCATGTCCGTCTGTCCGTCCGTCTGTCCGTCTGTCCGTCTGTCCGTCTGTCCGTCTGTCCGTCCGTATGAACGTCGAGATCTCAGGAACTACAAAAGCTAGAAAGTTGAGATTAAGCATACAGACTCCAGAGACATAGAAGCAGCGCAAGTTTGTCGATTCATGTTGCCACGCCCACTCTAACGCTCACAAACCGCCCAAAACTGCCACGCCCACACTTTTGAAAAATGTTTTGAAATTTTTTCATTTTTGTATTAGTCTTGTAAATTTCTATCGATTTGCCAAAAAACTTTTTGCCACGCCCACTCTAACGCCCTCAAACCGCCCAAAGCTGCTACGCCCACACTTTTGAAAAATGTTTTGATATTTTTTCATTTTTATATTGGTCTTGTAAATTTCTACTGATTTGTCAAAAAACTTTCTGCCACGCCCACTATAACGCCTACAAACCGCCAAAAATTGTGTTTAAGACTCTCCTTCTCCCTTCCACTAGCTGAGTAACGGGTATCAGATAGTCGGGGAACTCGACTATAGCGTTCTCTCTTGTTTTTTATTATATTTCCTATCACTTAGGTTCCTGGTGGCAAAGCAGAGGTTCCCCCGTCAAACCCCATCTACGTGCACCCCGAGTCGCCCAATTTTGGCGCCCACTGGATGAAGGAGCCCATCTCGTTTGCCAAAGTGAAGCTGACCAACAAGACCAATGGCAATGGACAGGTGGGCAGAGCCTATAACAAACACCCTGACCAACAGAGCAGCCGTAACAATTAAACACAATTATCTTACAGATAATGCTGAACTCGCTGCACAAGTACGAACCACGTGTGCATCTGGTGCGCGTGGGTTCCGAGCAGCGTCACGTGGTCACCTATCCATTTCCGGAAACGCAGTTTATAGCAGTGACGGCGTATCAGAACGAGGAGGTCACCTCGCTGAAGATCAAGTATAATCCATTCGCCAAGGCCTTTCTGGATGCCAAAGAGCGACCGGATACGCTGTATCCACACGACACCCACTACGGCTGGCTCATTCCACCGCCCACACATTATACGGCTGCGGCGGCCGCCGTGGCCGCTCCTCCATTGTCCATCGCCCAGAGTCACGGCCTGGTGTCCTCCTGCCCGAGCGTTTCCTCAGCCGGAGCCATGGGCCCCTCAACGGGCTCTACTTGCGATCGGTACGGCAGATCCCTATCCGCACGCAGTGCCGCACCCACTCGCACCACACCGTACAGTCGACCCAGGGTCGTTTCCGGATCCGGATCGAATGGCAGTGCCGGCAATGCCTCGTCCACATCGCCGCAGCCGCCCTCCGCTCCGCAGACGCCCACCAGCCTGCACTCCACGTCCACTGGCTCCGTGAGCACCAGTGTGAGCAGCTCCAGCGCCGGCGGAATCGGATCTGCTCCGAGTACGGGTTGCTTCAGCAGTTCCTATGCCCAATCCGGCTTCATGCCGGTCGAGGCCAGTCCCACGGCGTCCGTGTTCTCCTATCCCAGCAGCTGGCAGAGCAACGGCAATTACTGGAACGCCACCAGTGTGCCGGGACCCATGCCCATGAACGTGTGCAGTGGCCGCAACATCTGTGAGTACTCCATGGATGGCAGGCAACCAATGCTGCTGCTTATACGAGCATCTTTGCAAAAATACCCGAAACGTGTCCTTTGAACTTTCGAAACGGAAATGTAATTAAAAAAGTACCTAGTGCTGTTTTTAAGTTTTCGCCTATTAAAAGTTTCGGGCTTCTTGTTTCTGAAATAATCAGGGAACCGTGACAGTTTTCTGTCTAAAAAATATCTTCAAATATTTATAAGCAAGCAGAGTCATCCGCTTGACAATAGTATCTAGTTAGCACATTTTTACTCCACTTTATACAATGAAGATATGAATAGCATATATGTTGTACTGATAAAGTTACTGATAAAGCAATACCTAATTTGATTTTCTAGCCTCTCACAACTCTCCGTCGCCGACGAACGGATCCCCGAGCTACACGACCTCCTCGCCCAGCTACACCATTCACCACCTGACGCCCCACAGCCATCAGTACAACATGGCCCAAACGGACATCTATGGCACCGGAGTGGGCGTTGGGGGCGGGGCCGGAGCAACGGGATCCCCGCAAGCGGCATATGGTGCAGCTGCCCACCAGGTGTACCATCCCACGCCCACCTCGCCCACCCACCAGCTGTACACGAATGCGGTTCTGAATGCGCCCACAGCGCTGAGCTATCCCGCCAGTGGTTGGCACAACGGATCCGGGGCGGAGTACGGATTGTACCAGAACGCTGCCGCCGCATACTATCAGCCGGAGTACATTCCCTTGGAGATCGGGTAGGTTGAATCGGTGGGGAACTGTGCGCACTTACCGCTAACGTAGCTATCAATGATTTCCCGCCACCCGCCTTCCAGCTATGCCACTCATCCGTTGGAGCCCGTTGATGTATCAAAGACACTGGACGACCCCCAGGCTGCCATGTACAAGCCGAGCGATGAGCAGGGCTCGGTGATAACGCTGGAGTGCGCCAGTTCCACCCTGAAAAGCTCCCACGACATCAAGATAGAGTCCTCATCCCTGGAGCATGCCGGCGAAAGGGGCACCGTTGCTGGCGGAGCTGCGGTGGTATCGGTGCCCACCGCCGTGGTGAATGGAGCTCCGGCCGTGGCTGCCGACACCTGGACCCCGCTCACTCCGCCACAGAGCACGCTGCAGTGATCGGATCATTGGATCATTGGATCATCCCACGGATAACCCCACAGCCTTTAGACGCATGACCCCCTGGATGTTCGACCGAGTTAGAAATAAACGCCCTATGTTAGTAACGCTATTAGTAAAGCACTCCCAATCGCAATCGCAATCGCACTTATTGTAGAACTATCTGTACGCTGTAAACAATCTCCTATAAAGTCGTAATCAAACTATATAAATGGCTATAATTACTCTCTTTAGGATCTCACTGTCAGGCAATCATCTACATCTTAATCCCGTATTTCAGGCTATGCACATACAATGGCTTTAGATTGCTTAAGATGTGTAATCTACATTTTTTAGTCTAGAATTTAATTATTGTGTTAAGACTCCTGTCATGCCTTCAGTTTCCCTTACCCAGGCAGTTTGTGCCTGAGTGTTGCACAATAAAAATCTCACAGCACTTTGGGCCACATAGAGTGCGCCACTGCATCCTTGTGGTAAAACAAAGGATAAAGTCTTAAGTTTGTGCGTGGGGTCAGCCAACAGACTCCAACGCCAGCTCCATTTGAAATGGCAGCTATTAAACCTTAAATCGTCTTAACAATTACAGACAATAATAACGATGTGGGGAGGGGACGAGGAACCCATCTGTGCGCTTAATCCTGGCAAAAACGGGCATCCTGCTCATTGTCGGACTCAAAGGAGTATTCAATTTAGTTTAAAAGTTGCACCCATCCTGCGGGCCACTCGCAGCCAGACAATGGAGCACTTGGCAGCGACAGAGTCAGTGTCCCCGGGTCGATCTCCAGGCGGCAATCTGCCAGGACCAATCCGGAATGCCCACAAAAGGCCGCGCTGATAATGAGTTTTGGGTAATGCCCGTGTGCTGGAATCTCCAACAGAGTTCATTAGAGATTGGAATGGATGAAAAGTGGAGGCCACTGAATGTGCCGCCATTCACCTGAATTGCCGGACACCCGCACTGCGGATATAGTTGCTGCAATTAAAATTACACGGCGCCATCATTTGTAAAAAGGATGTGCACGGCGGGAATTTGGTGCTGTATTGGATTGAATGGGTAAACAGCAAACAATTAGCATTCCACTAAATTGCAAAATATCTCAAACTTCATGAACTAAAGACATTTGCCTACTTATACTGGCGGTATATACAATTACACAATATAAGCTTGGGATGTTGAAACTGCTTAATCACATAAGACTTATTTTACATTTTGCATTTTTTCTTGAGTGAATTCAAACAAAATGGTTTGCAGTAATAGACGGATAACCAAAAAGGGATAGGAATGTTTTCCGTTTTTGTAAAAATATATTTCAAAAGTTTTTGCATATTTCTGACACTATTACTTATATTTAGTTTTGTTTAAACAAAGTTTGAACCCACCTGATAGTCCATTGAGTTGCCGTAGCCCATGTGGTTGCAGGAGCAGGAGCAGTGTTTGATATGCTGCTCCAGCTCGTCATCGATGACGGTGGCGCTGGCTGGGAGGTGTCCAAGTGCCTCGTGATGGAAGTGGGCGTGCTCGAGATCCCAGTGATCCCGCTGCCGAAAGCGAATGTCCTTGCCCTGCTGCTCCACCAACTCCACATGGTTTGCAGCGCGATGTTGCTGCGGGGATAGATGTTGCTGATGTGGTTGCGCTTCCCCGGGCCAATCCAATGAGCCGGACTTGAACATCCGCCTGCCACCCGGTCCACCGCCACCCAACGCTGTGGATTGTGTTTCCTTGGCGGGACTGTGCTGTGGACTGGGGCTCATGGCGTTCACTTTGCCGTCGTCGCTCTCTTGGGCTGTTAAGCTGCCGACTCGCAGGAGAGCGCCGCTCTCGAAGCTTTTGGCCGCCTGGTGGAAAGCTCCGTACGCAACAGTTTCGTCCTCCTCAACATCGCTGGCATTCTGATAGCGTCGCAATGGCGGCGGGGCGCCACCAGTTGCTCCGGCCACGTTACCATTGCCAATGGCCGCCGCCGCTGGCGTCACAGTCACCGCCGAACTGGCCGCACTGAGCATGAGGCGGAGTATTTCATTGGTGTCCTTCGACGGGAGCGGCACACTGCAGGAGCCCGTTTCCGCCTCGGAGATTTCCTGCGGCTCCGAGTTCACCTCATCCGAACCGTTCGACTCCTCCACCTCGATCTGCTGGTTTTGGCGGGCACGTTGGCCCACTATCGAGGCAGCAGTTGAGTTGGCTCCGTACTTCCAGTACGTCTTTCCGGTGCCAGCGATCCTCTGCAAGTGACTTCCGGTCGCCTGGCGTTTCCGCTCCTGCAGCTGTTGGAGATTTTTGAAGACCTTTCGCACCGGTTGCGTGTGATGCAAGGTGGCACATCTTCGCATCGGCGGCGGCGTATATACCGGGGAAACACTGTAGCTGTGCGAGTGGCGACTGGGCGACAGTGAGCCACTCGACTTGGCGCCCACCAAGCGGGCTTTCAATTTACGGCCAAAGCCCAGGCCACTTCCGCTTCCGCCGCCCGTACCGCTTCCGGTTCGGGAGGTGAGCGAGTGGGCGGACAGGGAGAGGGCACGACTGAATCGCAGGGCCGCCGATCTCTGCTGCTTGACGGCCATCAACTGGCACTCGTCAATCGTGGGCAGCTTGAGCAGGTGAGGATGCAGCTGGGCATAGGTCAGTGGAGGCTTCGCACTGGGCACATCCGCTGTGGGATTCGGCAGCGGATCGAAGAGGTTCCGCTGGCTGAGGGCCAGGAACTCGCGCTGCTCCTCCTCCTCGAGCGCCTTTAGGGCACGCAGGTCCCACTCCCCGGAAGACATGGCTGCCCTTAGTCACTCATGGATTGGAAATTTCCTTTTAGAAATTTTAGTAGAGCAATGACACGGATAACACTTTTGTTTAAGTTACAGCATCGGCACTTTTTCAGAACTTATTACTTTTAATTTACATATTTCTATAAAATATGTAAATATATGTATGCAAATATATAAATACATGTATAATAATTAAAGTTTCATTTTAAAAACATAAATGTGTGTTTTCCTATCAAGTAATAAAACTAAGACACAAAATAATAATTGTTCTATTATAAAAGGGTATCAGAATGTAAATAATAAGATAGTAGGGATCGAATCTCTACCTATTTTACTCTTTCACTGCTAAAATGGTTAATGTTACGCTTTTCCGATATCACGGTGTTAACTAAAACAAATAAATTATAACACGACAATCCCGCCAATATTCCGTCACATTTTCCGTTAGATAAAACCGCTAACACTAGCCGGTTCAATTCAATTACCGTTGCTACGCGGCGCTGCCAACACACTGGCTTCATAGCGCTGCGGTACCGTTACTTTATAACGGCACTGCTAACAGCAGCAGCAGCAACAGTTTCCGCAACGAGTGCCAAACGTAGTAAGTGGAAGCTGTGGATCGTAAGTGACCTGGCCCAACAAAAAACTAAGGCAGTGGGTCGCCATGTTACCAGTATGTAATGTTAACTCAATGTTAACGGAATCGTATTTTATTATAATGTTTATTCAATACAATTAAGCATTATTATTATCAAATTTAATTCAGTGCATATTGATTGCACAAAATTGATTTAACACCTCCAAAATAGAGAATTTTGAGCTCCTTTAACATTTATTAAAAAACATTGATTTTCTATTTTGTTAAGCTCAACAGCCTATATCCTTCCTATTCTTCATATATGATATTCAAAGTTACGATTGGGTAACTTTGGGTCAAAAAGCCAACATCTATTGTTTTATGATGGCGTTTTCCCAACTTGGAGCCAAAAGTTGTCCCAAAGGTGATACTGCAGGTGACGGGGCGGCAATGAAATATGCAAGTGCATTCATTTGGCATCCAAAGCAATTTCGCAGTCAGCAGGACGACGACGCATAGCCATTTTTGTTAACCTCAACTCAAAATGCTCGCCGACCCTCAAGCCAGCACTCGGGAAAATAGGCTGTAACACAAAAAACCTAATATCTAAAATCCAATTTTCAATTTTAGCTTAAAATATTTTTTATCTTATCCAGATGTGCGAACAGATAAGAAACATGGTTTGTATATGTATTTACATTATTTGTAAAAATGAAAGTTACTTTTTTTGCAGTGTGACCATTTCTTGCAACTTGACAGCGTCACCGGTTAACGTTACAATGCACGGCCACATTTCTGCACACCTGTACCTGGGTACATATGTAAGTACTTGCTCATGGCACACACATCCTTTGGAGTGCTCATCCTTCATCCTGATGTATGGCCATCAAGCATCGGAGCAGGGGAGCGGAACATGGAGAGGAAGTAGGTGTGTGCACCGCTGAATCCCGACGAATCATGTTAATGAAATTCAAGCTGGGTCAAAAATTTGCATTAGCACATCCGGCATCCATATGCAAATCATATTTCACATATGAGGACTCACACGATTAACAAAGAGCGGATCGATGCGACGTTCTTAGAAACAAGAAGGTATAATTGTGTTGATCAAAATTATTATATGTATATGTATACATATATACACATTGGCTCACCAATAACTTAACAACATTTCCTATCCACCTGTGCTCAAAAAAGGAAAATGTAATTTTTTGCCATTTTTCGGGAATTTTGATGAATCGAAAATTCAAAAATTTATCAAATGTTTTTTTAGATAGACATAGTTAGCTATTAGCAGCACAAAACCATTTTTTTTATAACAAATTTTTTTTTTTAAAACGCCGGTTGAAAATATACGATTTAAAAAAAAAAAATCTTTATATTTTTTGATAAAAACTAATCCGTTTTTTTTCGATAGCAGTAAAATGATGATGGTAGCCCTTATCAAAAATGCAAAAAATATGTCAAATACATATTATAATTATAATTATTTAAAAAGTGCATATATAAATATTATGAAATAGCCCAATGTTTTTTCCTATCGCTTTGTAAATAGTGATTTAGAAACAATGGCTTACTGCCAATTCTCGTGGGAATTTTGCTGTCTTCCAGTTGATTTATGAATTTCTAAACATTTATAAAACTTTGCTTCTCCATTTAAAGGTTGATATTAAAAAGGCAACCAAAAGTTAGACTTTAAAGGGCTCCACAATGCCAAAGTCAAGCCATAATTTTCCAAGAACATGTTGGCCAGCCACGCCCACGTCCTCGACTGCAAGTCCCTGCCACCAAGGATGTCAGAAGTCACGATCGAAAACAAGTGAAAGTTGCAACAAGCCATTCTGTTTGAGGTCTGCATTTTATTTCGATTTTGAGGACACTGTAGTAAGTGAGTCGAATTTGAACAGGACCTCTTTCCTTGACCAAATAACGAACTTTGGCTGAATGGTTGGGAACATCTGCGCCACGAGTTGCGGCACGCATCAAACATCGAGCCCACAAAGCCACCGAACTTTATTGAATAGAAAATGCGGTTTCGTTTTCAGAAAACTTCATATTTCTGTAGTTGGTTGTTCCTTCCTCCGCACGAGATACTTTTTGGCCAGTTGCTGTCTGGCGGCGATTCGGTTTCCAACTGTTAAACATACCCCTTTCTTGAACGTGATGCTGCTTCGCATCTTCTTAACTTGGCCAGAAAAGGGGTTATGCCTAGCATCACGAAAACACAAACTTAAATAAGTAATTTCGGTATACAATTTATTGTTGATTCGAAATTTTCTGAAGACAAAACGTAATTATTTTTACATGAACAAATGGCCAGAAAGGAATGAAAAGGAAAGGCAGCTCTAAAGCCCCAAAAGCAGACACAAAATACTTGGCAGCAATTGGCGCTGCAAGGCGAGGCGCGTTCGAAATTCATTAGACATTTGCAAACTGCATATTTGTCATGGGACGCAAATGCGTGGATGCAGTTGTCCCAGTGGATATCTGGATATTTTGGTCGTGGTTGCCGCACCACTCGAACCAGCTGGACCCGCAACACAGAGTGCTACAAAATCGCCTGATTTATGGCCCGGATGCCGTGCTGACATTTGGTTCCTGGCCAGCACCTTCCGACGCATTCGATGGTGTTCACGTGGCAGGGAACTGGAACTGCTAAAGTCGAAATGACTAACAATTTTTGTTGGAGAACACAAATTCAGCTCTCAATATCTTTAAATCCTTGTAGAAGGTGTAAGTCAGTGTCAAGATTGAAATGGCTGTCGATGTTAAGCCAAGATAAGCTAAAATAATTAATTCTAACCTGGGAAAATCTTTAAAAGCAATAAATATTATACAATAATAATTATTAAATAAAATCAAAAATATTTTTTAATATTTTTTAACTAATTTTAACTAATTTTTGGGAATTGGTTTTATTTTTTTCCACTTTTAAATCTTTAAAATCAATAAATATTAAAAAATAATATTTATTAAATAAAATCAAAACTATATTTTAAAAATTTTTAACTAATTCGGCATTTTAGGGAATTGGTTTTATTTTTTGCACAAAGTGGCGCCATCTGCTTGTCGCAAAAAGCTTTAAAAGCTTTTAATCTTTAGATAAATGCTTTCATAGACCTTCTAAAGTGAAGCTAACTTTCTAATGAACCGGTTAATCGCAGTGTTCCCATCTTTCAGGTTCCAATTTGACAGACGTCAAAATCGTAAAGTGAGTGGGCACAATTTTGAAGTCGTTCGGGCGAGTTGATGATAAATCGAATTCCAGAATGGCAGCTGCACAAGCAAATCCCCCAGAGGTCGAGGAGCGGCTAAAGGCGCTGACCAATTACCGCACCAAGCTCCTGGAACACCGCGAGATCGAGTCCAAATTGAAGGCTTTGCGGGACAAGCACAAGGTCGTGAATGCCCAGTACGAGAAGTCCGAGGAGGACCTGAAGGCTCTCCAGAGTGTGGGTCAGATGCTCGGTGAAATTCTGAAGCAGCTCACCCCGGACAACTTCATCGTGAAGGCCTCGAATGGACCGCGCTATGTGGTCGGGTGTCGCCGACAGATAAACAAGGAGAAGCTGAAGGCCGGCACTCGGGTTGCTCTGGATGTGACCACTTTAACCATTATGCGCTATCTGCCCAGGGAGGTGGATCCCCTCGTGTACAACATGACCCATGAGGATCCGGGTAATGTAAACTACGCTGAGATCGGTGGACTTGGTCAGCAAATCCGTGAGCTTCGCGAGGTCATTGAACTGCCGCTACTGAATCCAGAAATATTCCTACGCGTCGGCATCAATCCGCCCAAGGGATGCCTGCTCTACGGACCACCTGGCACCGGAAAAACTCTCCTGGCCCGCGCCATCGCCTCCCAGATGGACGCCAACTTCCTGAAGGTAAGTATGTACATAAGTGCTTTGCACGGCAGAGATCACTGGGTTTTCAATTAAACTTTTAGTGACGGTCTAGCACACACTACCTCCAATAAGTTTACGTCTGCTATAATTGTAATTAACTAAAATAATTTCTTTAAAGCAAAGGTGTTTTGGAGATAAATTTAAAGACACTGTTCAAAGTAATAGTAACAAGTCTCACCTTATGATTGTTAAAATTGATTGCTTTTAATAATAAATTGTTTTCTATATTATGTATTCCTTTTTTATATTTCGTTTTTATATACCTCCACTTAAACGATGATCGTGTGAAACAACATGGATTGTTAATTAAAGTTTAGAAATTTACCCAATATACTGCAAAAAGCAATGCTCTTTCCCTTGAACAAAAAAATATATATTTAATAACTATATATAATTGGTGATTTATAAGAAGATTTTTATATTTTTTTTTATGCTAATTATCTGTTTCACTGATTTCGTTAATGGTTCTGTATTAAAAAACAAGAGTATGCTGCTAGTCGATATGCGGAGTCAAGGTCAGATGTTGGTAATATTTTCGCTTAGAAGAGTATTATTACGCCCCAAACAGGTGGCGAATATTTATGGCTGTTTGTTGAGATAAGAATGCTATTAATGTTAAATTACTTTACTATCTATAATGTAGATATATTCTATAAATATAAATATGTTGTGGGGCAATAAATGCTGAGGGACTAGGAAAGTTACGGTGGTCAGGAAGTGTTTCAGCCCAATAACTCAAAAAAAGTACAAACTACCACATGTTGTAAACATACTTTTATATCATTTACGCATTTTAATAAAATATTTATTTATTGCCCTATCTATATCATATCTATGAGTTTGCTAACATGTCGATGTACGAGTCTGTTCTTGGGGAACGTAATAAACTCGATCTACTTGATGTAATTCCAGAACGGAAAAGTCCACAGTTTGGTTGAGAACACGAAACGAGTGTCTACGCATATAATAAATTCTTAGATCTACAATAGGTGCCTTTCTCACAATCAATAAAAACTTGGTGTCAACTAAGAAGTCATGTCACACTTTTTCGCCAAGGCAGCGATAAGGAATCTATTCCCATTGATGACACAGCAATTGTTGTTTACTCATTCTGATCGGTGACTGAAGACCCGGTCAACGAGGCGGCTTGCACTTTGTTGGCTTCTTTCGGCAGCGCGGTTACAAATTGGTTACACTCATTGCATGTTTATTTAAGTATATGCTTTTTATTAAATTGGTTTAAAATTCGTATTTAGAGTGTTCCGATTTGAGTTATTTAACAGCACATGTGAAGTTCGCTTCGATTTGACACTTCGCTGATTGTTTCTTATCAAAAGCACTGATTTCGAATGGTGCTAGAGTTGAATTGAGTGGGTTGTCTTGATATCTATGCACCAATCGATCTCAGTTCTTCGATTCGAAGTGGTAGGCCAAGAAGGTAGCTCCTGATTCCGATCCTGCACCCTTTGGACTGATGATACCGACTGAAAGCCGTACTAACGATCGCTTGCGAGGCGAGTTGATTCGACTCGAGTCGAGTCGAGTGTCTCTGATAACTGTGTATAACACAGGCGCGACCTCTGTTTAAATCTGAGAAACCTGTTACACCTGAGAAGATTTTTATAATAGAGACTGTATGGGTGCAATGGCAGATCCACTCATATTTCCGCTGGCCCGTCTTTTGTTGTCCCATATGGCCTCAGACGGACAACATCTCCAGTGTAATGGACACCAAAGAGTCTAAGCCTTTCCAACTCAAGTGCCAATAGGCCCTAGACTTCAGACTTCAGACTACAGAGCACTTTTGCTCTCCTTTCTTCCATTTGGGCCTCGCCCAAGTTTGGTAATTTAATTCAAGCGTACTTCTCTAGCGTTTGAATAATTAGAATTGCATTGTCTTCAGTTTCATCTGCGCAGAGTCGTCGAGAGCAGGAAGCCGAAGCCTCTCACCGCAATCTTCTTCTGCGATGCGCCTCCGATCGTCTCCGGTTCTTCTAAGCCCATAACAGTACTTGTCATGAACCGATTGCGTTTCTGTGACAAATAGACTTCCATGCGCCAAAGACCCCCCCGAGAGAAATGATAGGGAAATGTAATTTCCGTCATTAAAATTGGCAACCCAGCTAAAATCGCATCTCCCGGTGAAACGAGTAAAACAAGTAGACTGCTATTTTGAGTTCTCAATGATTTTGTTATCGACATACTTGTACTTGAACCGTTGTGATTGCATCCGTTTCCAGGAATTTAATAAGTGTATCACTACCCAATTGACGACAAACTTTTCATTTGTTTAAATTCAATTTAACTTGACAAAATTAAGATAATGTCTATCCCGAAAATATTATCAATACAAAATACTCAGCTTAAATACATTCTCCTATTATACAATTTAATCTTAAATGAAAGTAATAAAAACGCATAACTAAAATACAAAGTATCTCAAAGTCCACCCTAGCGGTTCTTCTATGTATCTGGCACTTCATTTTGAGCGACAGTAAACGTCATTTAATTTCAAGTGTCAATAAAGCGAATCGAGTGATTAGGTATGCGTTATGTGCTTATCTAGGAGTGTGTGGCAAAACATAAATTAGGCGGACGCCGGGACGGAACCCATTCAGTAGTCGAGTATCCGTAGACCTATGCCAAAATAATGGGTTTCTCTTCAGGTTGGAGGGACTGGAGTGCAGGTCTTGATAAGGGCGCCCGAATCCCAGTGTGCCGAGCTACAGACACGCACACCTAATTACACCTGCGATAGCGTTGTGGCGCAAACAAATCATTGCCGAATTAATCGAGAGATTCGGGAGGTGATTGGTATTATCAGAAGATTGACTACTGATTTGGCGCACTCATGGCAGTTAAATGGTGCTACTCAGTGCGGCTTGCCACTTAGTCGTTCGCGAAATTCGAACTACTTTGCAGGTGATCTCGGGAGTATGCGACTAATCGATTTTGGTGGTGAGCTGTTGCAGAGTTGGCTACTTTAAGCTGGTAACTCATTTCGGTAACTCATATCTTAGGTCTCTGTCTTTGGACAGTTCTGCTGCTCAGCGGAGATTTGCACACTGCGTTAGCCCAGTTGACGAATGTGTGCCAGAATCAGGAGGATGGCACGAGACTTCCGTTGGCCACCCACTGTTCCCGATTTGTGCTTTGCCTGAAGGGAGAGGTTTCTATTATCGGCAGCTGCCCCCGGGGACTCCACTTCAATCGGGAGCTGAGGGAGTGCGACTTCCAGTGGCGAGCCAATTGCTTGGGACTCTCGGCTTTTGCCGGAGTGGATGATCAGTGTACCTGCGATTGCTGTGCCGAGGAGTGCCAAGATCCCATTGACGATGTCGACGAACCTACCACTGCGGTCACCGAGGACTGCGATCCGGATACGCCCACCTCAGTCACGAATCCCTCGGATTCCACGGATTCGACGGATGCAACAACGGACCATGAGGATAGCAACAACTCCTCCAATACCACACCATCGAGTCCAGGTGTGGTGCCCACGTATTGCAAGAGTTCTCGCACGGATTGCGTAAATCAGGAAACTGGCACCTACATAGATATGCCCGGGATCTGCGTGAGGTTTATCCAATGCAACAGTGGTTGTGCCGAGGAACTCCAGTGTCCTTCCGGCTTGTACTTTAACACGAAGATAGACGATTGCGACTACTGGTGGAACGTGGACTGCACTCCCACCGCCGATGGTTCCACTGAGATCGAGGGCCCATCGGGAACCACCTGCTCCAGTCAGGGCAGGTGCGCTGGTCAGAGGGATGGCCACATGATCGAGGACCCCGATACGAATGGATACTTCGTCTGCCAATGCCAGTGCCCCATTGCGATGCCCTGTTCCGAGGGTCTGAAGTTCAACGAGACTGCCCAAGTGTGTGATTGGATTAGGGGCACTGGTACCGCAATTGGTTCCTCGACGGTTGAATGTTACGGTGACCTCGTCTACAATGCCACCTCGGATCAGTGCGACTATCCGGAGAACTATGTGCCCAAGGTAGACTGCAATACCACCAGCACCGTGTGCCAAAATCAGCAGGAGGGCGAACTCTTTCCGGTGGAAGGCAAGTGCAACATGTTCTACAAGTGTAACTTCAACTGTGCCGTGGAGCAGTATTGCCCAAACAACTTGGTCTACAATCCCAATACCGAAGAATGCGAGTACCCACAGGACTACGATTGCCCGTGGGAGTATACCCCGCCCTCTGGTCCCAACGCAGGACCTTCGGGAATCGCTTGCGAGAGTAATGGCCGTTGCTTGGGAGAACACGAGGGTACCTACTTCAATTCCACCACAAATTGTGGCCAGTACGTCGTCTGCCAGTGTGAGTGTGAGGTCGAGATGGAGTGCCCCGATGGCTTATACTGGGACCAAAAATTGTTAACCTGCAATTATAAAGACCTAGTGGCATGCACTCTTTAAGTGACCGATTGCCGAATAAAGAAATTGATTATCAAAGCAACTAGGATGTGGCCTAATCGGCCCATTTATTAATGAAACTCTGGGTCCGTAAATCATTTTAATCAGTTTTGTGGCGGGAACATGTGGAACATCAGGTGTCGGCACTCAATAAGATTGGCAAAGATTGGCAAAGATTGGCTTATCGAACATATCTACTCGTTCATTTAAGACACACCCCTTGTTCCTTGTAGCAGTTTGTAGCTGGTCCAACCACTGCTATCACAATATATAGTCTTTAAATAATCAGATAGCATCAGTAATTAATATCAGTAGTACTTAGTTCTTTTTTATATACAATACTTTTATACTATACTAGAGGGCATTACGATTTCCATTCCTCTCGATTGCTGAGATCGCTTCTCATATGTTAGCATCTTTTAGCAACTGAAACATTCAACTTGCATGTGGAGAATAATTTCTTTTGGTCCTCTTGGTTTTATAAATAGTGACAATATCGATTGCTTGTATAACTACTGTAAATATATGCTGATAGTATCACGGATGTTTCGACTTTATCACCGCCACATGCTCTCATTCTGATGCAGGAAAAGACATTCAATTATTTTAATTGCCGGTAAATATAAAAGGCGATATGGTGCGAATCATCATCAGCAGTGAGCTGTCGATATGCGGAGTGCAAAGATGGCCCAATTCAGAACTAAACACTATGGTAAGGAAGGAGGGAAATATATTTGAGAGGATAATTGTTGATCCGGAGTTTTTAACCAGGAGTTGCCCTGTGCCTGATACTTTCCCTCTTCGTGGGATCGTCAAGTGCCGAGTGCTGCACGGATGGCGAGACAAAAGTGGATCCGGATGATTGCACCAAGTACCTGGCCTGCTGTCACGGCGAATTCGTATCCAAGTCGTGTGCAAGCGGATCCTATTGGAATTCGGATTTAGAAGTCTGTGCTGTAGACGAAGGCCAGTGCAATCCTCCAGGCTGTGTGGAAGGGGAAATTGCGCCCAATCCGGATAACTGTGCCGGCTACTTAGAGTGCGTCAACGGAAACGTAGTGATCCAGACCTGCCCGGATGGTGACTACTTCAACTCGACCCTGGATAAGTGCGTTGAAGATACCTGCGGAGTGTGCATAGGCTGCACCGAGGGAACCAAGAAGGCCGATCCCAGCGATTGCTCCAAGTTCCAGATATGCGTTGACGGCAAGTACGTGTCTCAATCTTGTGCCTCCGGATATTACTGGAATTCAGTAAACAACGAGTGCGAGGTGGACAATGGACAGTGCAACGGAAGTGGATCGTCGTGCACAGAAGGTGATCTTAAAGTAGACGCCACCAATTGCGCTGGATACTTGGCTTGCTCGAATGGCAACTGGGTGAGCAAGCAGTGCGCCGATGGAGCTTACTTCAATGCCACACTTAAGACTTGTGTGGAGGACGTCGACGGAGTATGCGTTAATTGCACCGAGGGATCGACGAAGCCCTTGGACGACTGTACCAAGTATGAGATCTGTTCCGGTGGCCAGTATGTGACCAAGTCCTGCAACAGTGGTTACTACTGGAACAACCAGACAGAAGCCTGCGAGGTGGACAATGGTCAGTGCAACGGAAGTGGATCGTCGTGCACTGAAGGTGATCTTGAGGTGGACGCCACCAATTGCGCAGGATACTTGGCTTGCTCGAATGGCAACTGGGTGAGCAAGCAGTGCGCCGATGGAGCTTACTTCAATGCCACACTTAAGACTTGTGTGGAGGACGTCGACGGAGTATGCGTTAATTGCACCGAGGGATCCACCAAACCCTTGGACGACTGTACCAAGTATGAGATCTGTTCCGGTGGCCAGTATGTGACCAAGTCCTGCAACAGTGGCTATTACTGGAACAACCAGACAGAGGCCTGCGAAGTGGACAATGGACAGTGCAACGGAAGTGGATCGTCGTGCACTGATGGTGATCTTGAGGTGGACGCCACCAATTGCGCAGGATACTTGGCTTGCTCGAATGGCAACTGGGTGAGCAAGCAGTGCGCCGATGGAGCTTACTTCAATGCCACACTTAAGACTTGTGTGGAGGACGTCGACGGAGTATGCGTTAATTGCACCGAGGGATCCACCAAACCCTTGGACGACTGTACCAAGTATGAGATCTGTTCCGGTGGCCAGTATGTGACCAAGTCCTGCAACAGTGGCTACTACTGGAACAACCAGACAGAAGCCTGCGAAGTGGACAATGGACAGTGCAACGGAAGTGGATCGTCGTGCACTGAGAATGAAGTTAAGGTAAATCCTGCGGATTGCGCCGGATACTTGCAGTGCATAAACGGAAACTTTGTGGCCAGGAAGTGCTCCGCTACGCAGTTCTTCAATGCCACACTGGAGCAATGCGAGGTCGACACTGAGAATGTGTGTATTCCGAAGACCTGCGATCCCGACTGCTGCGATGTGCCCAACAATTCCATCTGGCCCGTGGAGAAGAATTGCTCCGCCTTCTACCAGTGCGTAAATAGCATTAAGTACGAGCAGCGGTGTTCCAACAATCTGCAATACAATTCGAAAATAGAGCAGTGCGATTATCCCGAAAATGTTGACTGCGACGATGGATCGGCGCCGCCAAGTGGTCCAAATGCCGGACCCTCGGGAACTTATTGCGAGAGCCACGGACGATGTGTTGGCCAGCGGGATGGTACCATGTTCGGCGCTGCCAGCGGAACATGTAGTTCTGAATATGTCGTCTGCCAGTGCGAGTGTGAGGTGAACTTCAGTTGTTCGTCTGGACTTTTGTACAATTCGGTGGTCAAATCCTGCGATTGGGCCGATAATGTTAAGTGCTAAATGGTTGCAATAAACAATATTTCAAGCAGAGTATTAAACGAGTATTACATAAAACAATTTTTGTTTCCTTTTCATAGATAAAAGCTATACAATTTGAGCAGATGATGACATTTCTATAAGTCCACGTGGATTTCACTTGGCTACTTTCATCTTTCACTTTATTTAACCACTAAGGATATACCCCTATACCCTTATAGTTACTAAGCTTTTGACTTTATTAATTCAATCACTTTATTGGGGTCTTCAGAAAATATAGTTAGAAGCGAAGTTTTTTCGCCTTACGAACAGGTTTCTTTGACTTGGATTTACCTTTGCTCTCATTGCGCTTCGTCTGGCATTTGGCAATTTTGGGATAATCGCAACGTGACGAGGCGGTATTGAAGTGCAGGCCAGTTGGACAGTCCATTACCAAAAACATCATGTTGCTGCAGAGCATAAACTTGCCACAATCGCTTCGATGTGCAACAAGGGAGTTTTCCTTTTCATCGGAACACACGCCACCCGTAATGGCAGGACTATCCAATTCTTTATTTTCCTGGGATCCCTTGGAACACTTGGCTTCTGAGGCCTTCATGCAAATGCGACGAGTTGGACTAAAGTGCTGTTTGCCAGGACAAGAGCGTAGATGAGGCTTTTTGGCCTTGCAGACATAATATTCCTGGCAGGATCCGGTCCTTGCCAGCATCACTCCATCCTTTTTTCCAGCACACATTCCGTCCTGGATTGTAGGTCGTGGTTTTTTCGTCGGTTTGACAGTAGTGGGAGGATCAGTTTTGGCCATTTCGTCTTCATCGTCTTCATCACTTTCGGAGCTCCATGAGTCATCACCCACATTATCCTTGCCATCGAAAATGCAATCCACGTTGTCAGGATCATCGCAGTGCAATGTTAAAGGATTGAACAACGTATTTTTTTCACATGTTCCGGTCACAGCGTTTCCATCAGCACACACATAATATCCCTTGCAAGATCCAAACATTGGCAAGAGCCCCCCATTTTTACCCTCGCATAGGGACGTCTTGAATGCGAATCCGTTCTGTGAAAGTGGACATAGTTATTTCTCATACTTTCACAGGTGTTTTCCAACATACTTGTAAAACAGCCAGGGTACTTTCATGAAGTACCAGCATTCCACAGAGCAGTCCAAATAGCTTCATTTTGTGTGGTGCTATCGAGTGTTTTATCGAACTGAACTGAAACTTTCCATTCATTGAACTGCGTTTTTATACGCTTGAATTACTTGGAAATTTGCATGATTTGTTAGCATGTAAAATGCTGGAATCTGATTGTATTGTTCATATGATAAAGGAACTCTCATATGGGTACTATCTTTATCTTCTTACTGAGAATTGATAAGCGTTCATATAAAACATATGTTATCAGAAGCATCAAAAGCATGCCTACATTTGATCGTGTGCCCAGACTGAAGTCCAATTTTTTGGGTTCACTGCTCTATCAATTGTTCTTACTTTGATGAAGGACACGAACCATACATTCAACAAAGCCTAATTTACCAGCTTTGGATCTATCTACATTTTCAACTATCCTTTTCAGCAGGTAAGCTAGTGCTTGGTGCAAGGCCAATATACATAAAAAATCTTACTTTTATACTGGTCTTATTAACATTATCCAATGAAGCCTAAAAGTAGGTACTACCTTTCAAACAATCGACCACGTTCTTCATAAAAATGTAAGACATAGGGTTCCTACCTGCAATCACACTTAAAAAAGAGATTGGAATGCTTAAAGTTTTCGGGAAACTTAATTGTTGTGATATCTCGCCGAAGTTAATTATAACGAAAACAGAAGTGAAAAGATGTTTATCAGCATTAATAAGCTGTTGTCTACTTCCCTGACCAATAGAATGTTATCAGTATTATTAGTCATTATCAGCGGAAAAATGTAGAAGCAGATTTCATTGGCAGTCTCCTATAAGGGAATTGTTTTGAAACTGCCAAAAATGTGGTCCCATTTCAGTTAATTCCAAGACGTTGGCACATCGACACCCGAAATTAACCATAAAGAAAATATATTTAAATTTTAAACTTAGAAGATAAACGTTCGGTAATCATTCGTAAAACAGTAGCTCCCACAATGAAAGGTGAGTAAAATACAGATCACAGTCTAACAAAAAATCACTCATAATTGGGTATAATCTTTTTTTTAGTGTGTGCGGTTTTCCCGATTATTCTTTGGCTTTTGGGACCACCTTGCGTGGAAGTCCTTTCAATCCAAGGATCGTATAGTGTTGAATGGAATAATATCAACCAAAATGCTATATTACCCTTTTTGAAACGCGAATCACATGGGTGCGTAACATCTTCGGTACCAAATTCCACGTACTGTGAATCCTTATCGAATGGTTTTTATGAATATCCCTACAACTGCAACGCCTATATATCATGTTATGATTCTTGTGCTGATTTGGAGTACTGTCCCGACGGAAAGCTGTTCAACAATCCTCTGCAGATTTGCGATACTCCAGGGACCGTCGACTGCGAACCGTTGCCATATCCAACACCTGCACCCACAGAATCTCCACCGGTAGATCCTTGTTTGGGCATAAAAAACAGCACTTTACTGCCCTCCGCAGAAAATTGTAATGAGTTTTACGTGTGCGTGAATCAGCAAAGTCATATTTATCAGTGTCCCGGTGAGATGCTTTTCAATCCGGATTTGAATATTTGCGATGATAAGGATAACGTGTGGTGTTATGGTGACCGTACTACTGAAGATCCGTGGGATACCACAACTCCGGCTGAGGAGTCCTTTACAAAGTGCGAGGACCAAGAGCGGGGAACCTCTTTTCCGGACCCACAAAACTGTCAGCAATACTATTACTGCTGGGGCAACAATTCCTACACCATATTTCCATGCCCCGTCGACAATTGGTACAGCCCGATCAGCGGCAACTGCGGTCCCGATATAGCACCAGAAGCTTGCCGAGAAACCGCTCCAACCACGACACCAACTATTGTTACTACATCATCCACAACTGTAGCCCCAACATCGCCGGAAGATGATGGCGCTAATTCATGTGCTGATCAAGAACTGGGTGCTAGCTTTCCCATTAAATCCGACTGCCAGTCCTACCTTCTCTGCCTCAATAACGGCGAATCAATGACTGCAAAATGCATTGCGAATGCCTGGTTCGATCCCAAAACTGGGGAATGTGGTCCCAATGTGTCACCCACTGCGTGTCTTGAATCCTTTGAGACCACTACGAATGCGCCAACGACACAAGCTCCGAAAGATCCTTGTGCCGATCAAGAATTGGGAGTCTCGTACCCACTCGTCACAAATTGTCAGCAATATATTCTCTGCATGGGAAACGGAGAGTCCGCCATTGCCAATTGCATTTACAACTCCTGGTTCGATCCGCAAACCGGCAATTGTGGCCCTGATGTGTCTCCGACTGCGTGTCAGGAATCTGGAGCTACCACCGCTTCCACCACAACTGAAGCCACCTCTACACCCACAACACCTACGTCCAATACCCAGGAAACCACCACCAATCCTCCGGATATTTTAGACATTTGTTCCGGGGAGAGTGATGGATATTATGCCACGTATCCCGAGGTGTGCAACAAATACATAGTGTGCGCTAGTCCTGTACCCATTGCATTTTACTGTCCAGAGAGCTTGTTTTTCAACGAGGCTCTGCAGAGATGCGTGGAGTGGGAATCCAGTGATTGTTCGAATGGAGAGACCACAACAGAATCGCCAGGACTAACAACTCCTAGCCCCGACACTCCACTCTGTGCCAATAACACTGGCCTTAAATTGCCCTACGAAGAAAATTGCCAATGGTATTTATATTGCACAGACGAGGACACCTACATGATGGGTATTTGTAGCAGTGAGGAATATTTCGATCCGTGGACCGGGCAATGTGGTTCTGGTGTTTCGCCCGAAGCATGTCGTGAAATCGAAACCACATCACCTTCAGTTACAGAGACCACAGAAGGTCCAACCACGGTAATAACACCGAGTACTCCAGGTTCGCAACCAGATCCCTGTGATGGAGCTCCTGAGGGAAAACTAGTTCCCTATCCGGACGACTGCACCAAGTTTATACAATGTATTCAGCCCGTTCCTATCGTTTATAACTGTCGCGAGGGTCAGGAATTTAGTGCCGCCCAGGAAAGATGTATGGCTCCGTGGTACGCAAACTGTTCTATTCCGGCTACAACAATCCCTCCCGTAACTACGCCGACTACGACTACAACCACCATAAAGCCTTCGCCGGATGGCATTTGTGCGGAAAAGGCCGAGGGATCACTGGTGCCCTATCCCGGAAATTGTAGCAAGTACATAGTTTGTGAAGAACCCATTCCGGTGGGTTATGCCTGCCCGGAGGGAGAGGAGTTCAATCCCACGATTCTCACTTGTACGGATCCCAAGCTGGCGGGCTGCAGTCCAAGTGCTTTGCTCATTTTACCGAAACACTTTTCACCGAAATCGAAATCAGAGGATTAAAGCTTTTCTTTGTGGCAGTCCTTAAAAACGATTGCTAGTTTTGTTACCGCATTGTAATCATACATTTTTTATTGAATGCTTTTGTAAAAGTAATTATTAAAACGTTGTAACTTCATGCCATCTGTTTGATTGTGTAAAGCTCGGATTTCGGAACTCTGGTTTCAGAGCTCTGGTTTCCTATTACTGGCACCCATCGCTGGAAATGGTGCAGGCACGTTGGCCAGGATTCCACTTCAGGGAATCTGGACATGTAAGAATGGTTGCTGTTGGTCCGCAATGGATGAACTTGTTGCAGTCGCCCGGATAAGGAATGTATGAATTGGGAGGACTAATATTGCACAACGGTTGGACATCAATTGGCAGTCGGTTGGACTCCGTAGGAGTTATGGACGGTGGAGTAGCAGCGGTGGGCATGGGATCATAGGGAAGCACGGTGGGTGTAGTTGGCAAGGGAGGCAATGGGGTAAAGGGGTATACGGGTGGCAAGGCTACAGGATACCTCTGACAATCCCCATTCAGTGGGGGTACGCAGCTCTGGTATACTGAACTCCACTCGAGGTTTTGCTCGCAGCGAAGGATACGTGTCTCGTAGAATCGACTGCAGTCTCCGGGATATGCACTAAATATCACCCCAGCATCCTGATTAGGTCTTGGATTGTCCGAGTTGCAGTTGGAGTACTCCTTGTAGTCACAGCGGTAGGTCATCTGGCTCCAGAACAAATTCGGAGGACACTGGTGCTCAAAGGCGCGTCCTTTTTGGCATACGTAATACTTGCGACAGTCGTTGGGATATGGCAACATCACATTATGGTTGGGATCGTCGAACGGTGGACATTGTATAGAGTGTTCGGTTATTATGGGCTAGAAATATATAAAAAGATTTTCCACATTATCCTTTTTAACCGGTTTGATTACTTACCACAAGATTATTGTTTACTTGACCATCAACAATTGCAATGGAAGCCAACAACCCTAGGTAGATAACAGCAGATCCTTGCAGCACTGCAAAAATTAATTTGTTAATGCCTTACGGGTTTAAGATCATATGCCTCTTGTTACTTTTGATGTTGTTTGATGAAAGTCCTCCAAGAAAGTGGATGCTACAACTTGGAAAAACTCGGCCTTTTATACCAGCACTATGCTGGAAATCTCTATCTTTATCAAGCTGAAGTGATCAACACTTATTTATCAATTTGCGTAAACAATGAAAGACAAATCTTTTACAACTTCCCCCTAGATATGCCATGTGTACATATGGAATTCTTACTGGCCAGGTCTGATCTTTGCAACAGACAGCTATTTTATCTAAACAATCTTCGATTTACAGTAATATATACTAATTATTTATATAGGTTATCGAATTTGATGAGCAACGGCTAGTACTTATCTTACGTGTTATTTTACCTTCCACTTGACCGGACAAGCTTATCATTCCAAGGACAGGTGTGATATGAAAGCTAATAATGGAAATTCTCCTGAAGGCATGGTATCAATTTGTCAATAACGTGTATTTACTCAGCAATGATTTATAAAAATCCAGTCACATCGCACTTCCAGTCTCAGACAGAAAAATCTTCGCGAAGCAGAGAAAAGTACGAACTGAAATACTTTCCTAACATTACTAAAACATATTTTTCTTCTACCAGTGCTAAGCCGTATAACTCTGATTGTAACACTATGTGCATTGTTCTTCGGATGTTGCATGCCACAAGCTGTGAAGAGATGGCCCTATCCTAATGACTGCCACCGGTACTACGAGAGACGATTGCTTGACTGTCCGCCGGAATTTAATTGGAACCCACAGCTTCAACAATGTGATTTTCAGACCCCCACTGGCTGTTTCCCCATAAATTCGAATTCCAGTTCACCAGCGATCATAGATCCAGAAAATCCCGATCTCTCGAAACTGTGTGAGAATAAGCTCAACCAACTAATACCCTATCCAGGGAATTGCAGCCAGTACATTCAGTGCGATTATCTGCCCTTCCTAATGCCCTGTCCACAATATCTCTTCTGGAACTCCAAGCTCCTTACATGCGATAAAATTTGTATTTAGGCCACAAGCAGTTCGCAATAAAGGAATCGAAACAAATTGGTTCTTTTTTGGTATGTTGTGTTTTGTTATTAAATATTAATTACAGTTGCAAGTCGTACGAAATATTCAAGAAATGGCAGTGAAACCTTTGTTTATTAATTGCGAAAAACACTTAAGTGCTCAAGAGCAAGCTGCGTTGAAATACAAATAGGTGTTTGTAGATGGCAGTTGGTTAAGCTATTCTAAAATTGAGCCCCTCTGGAACTGAACTACTATAATATGGGTGGGGTTGGTAGAAAGGGATGCGTCTTATGCTTCCCTAGCACTTTCCATTGGTGGGCGCCTTGGGCCGGCAGATCTTGCTCCTTCCATTGGCGCCGTAGACAATGTTGCAGGAGAAGGTGAAGTAGCCGCATGTCGACGACTTGGTGTAGTAGGTGGACTGGAAGTTCTTGTTCTCCTGCGGTGGGTTCTTGGTGTTGTCCATGCTGCCGGTCACAGACTTGGTGACGGTCACATAGCTATCAGGAGTACGCCGAATGGGCTTGTCACCCCGCACCGGACCCTCGTCGTTGGTGTGATCGGGTGTGATCTCCACTCCCTTGGGAGGATGCAGCTCCAGGGCCTTGGTGTGGAACTTCTTTTCCACATTTACGGTTCCTCGGAATCCTGGTGGTATGGCTTCGGTGGTCGAGGGCTCAGCATTGACGGTGGCCTTACCGTTCTGCTTTTGCACCACCTGATATTTTTCACCTGGCGGCGCCACTACGACTGCCTGTTGGCTTTGCGTGGGCGATGACTGCTCGTAGACCTTAGGTTTAGGTGTTGTCTCTGGCGGCTTTACTATGCTGGCCGACTTTGGGGTTTCCTCTAGCTTCACTGGCTTCTCGTTGTAGTACTCATCCTCGTCGTATTCATCCGGATCGGCTTCCTCTTCATCATCGTACTGAACCGGCTCCGGCTGCTCCGGCTTCCTCACTACATGCTCCGCTTCCTCCTTGGGCTTGGTGGACTTCAGTTGAGCCTCTGGCACTGAATCGGACTCATCAGTCAGCGCGGGACCACTGTAGACAGCATCAGCTCGATCAGTAACACTGGAAGTTAAGACGTTGTTGATAATAAAATGACATACAATTTTATCAATTTCTAATTTAAAACAAAATGGGTGGAAAAAAACTTACAGAAGCACTTCCGTTTTAAGTAGTAAGTAAAAGTAGTTAGAAGTTTTTAAGGATTTATTAGTTTATGTATGCAACAAAAATAACCACAGAAAATATACAAAAATGAATACGTTTTATCAAAGAATTGCTAGGAATTCTACAAAGGCATGGCAGTTATAAAATCACAACAAGTTGTTTGAGCTAGAGCTTGGAACTTTTCCAAACCAATTTTGAACATATTTAGCCAATTTGAAAACCGCAGGATCATACTTTATCCCTTGTAAATACTACAAACATGTTAATATTACTTACGCATTCCCGTTGTTGCCAAACTGACTTATGGTATTGAAGAGTTCCCTGTTTGCTTCCCTGTAAGTAGCCACCTGCTCCTTGGTTCCCGACGCAGATTGTGCAGCACCATGGTAGGAAACACCAAAGCTGAAATACACAACCGATAATGATTCAACATTCAGTGATCAATAATCCTATAGCCTATAGCTCCACTACCTGGATGTTCCGTGAATTTGCGAGCTACTCTGACTAGAGTGAGTGCCAGATGAGGACGATGCCTGGCCGCCACCATTGGCTGCTGGCGGATTGGCCTCCTGGCCGGGACGGAAACCGATCTGCGCCTGGGAGGAGGTTTGCCCGGGTCCGCTCGACTGCGCGTCCGCCAGACCGCCCTTGTCATTGGCGTGCACCTCGCTCTGGCTCTGCTGGATGATGCCACCGCTCTGGGACGAGGCCTTGGTGCCGCCGTCCTTGGCCACCTGTACCTGGGCCTGCGATTGGGCAGGACCTCCCGATCCCTGCGACTGACTCACTGCTCCATCGGCATTTCCGGTTACCTGGGCACTGGCCGCACGATCCGCATCGGACGTCATTGCACTGGCGCTAAACGTTCCGCCGGAGCTGTAAGTTCCCGACACCTGAGTCTTGGCCGTGCCTCCATTCTTCTTGCCCTGGGCACTTGCCGAGGCTTGTCCGTCGCCAATCGATGACTCGGCCTGGGAGAAGGCATCGTCAGCTCCACCGGTACCGGCAGCACCTGGAAAACGAACAATTCAAAACATTGCCTTCGATCCCTCTACCTTGATAGCCACTTACCAACTCCACCAGTGCCAACAGCACCAGGTCCACTTCCATCTGTATACCGACCTGGCGCCCCAATTTGACCTGTCTGGGTTCCGTAGCCTGGTTGTCCTACACCGCCTCCGGTCTGTCCGGGTTGCCCTCCAATGACTGCATTTTGGCCGCTGCCTCCTGGCTGTGCTCCATAGGCTGGTGATCCACCGATTCCGGGTTGACCTCCGTATCCACCTTGTCCGGCTCCGATCTGTCCTCCAATTCCGGGTTGAGATCCATATCCCGGTTGTCCGGCTCCAGTCTGTCCGCCAATACCAGGTTGTGCTCCGTAGCCGGGTTTTACTGCTCCAGACTGTCCGCCAATACCAGGTTGGGTTCCATATCCGGTTTGTCCGGCTCCAGTCTGTCCGCCAATACCAGGTTGGGTTCCGTATCCGGGTTGACGGGCTCCAGTCTGTCCGCCAATACCAGGTTGTGTTCCGTATCCGGGTTGTACTGCTCCGGGCTGAGAACCAACACCTGGTTGGTTTCCATATGCGGATTGTCCGACACCGGGCTGTCCGCCAATACCAGCTTGGCTTCCGTATCCGGGCTGTCCAGATCCAGTCTGTCCACCAATAAAAGGTTGGGTTCCGTATCCGGGTTGTCCAGCTCCAGTCTGTCCGCCAATACCAGGTTGGGTTCCGTATCCGGGTTGTCCAGCTCCAGTCTGTCCGCCAATACCAGGTTGGGTTCCGTATCCGGGTTGTCCAGCTCCAGTCTGTCCGCCAATACCAGGTTGGGTTCCGTATCCGGGTTGTCCAGCTCCAGTCTGTCCGCCAATACCAGGTTGGGTTCCGTATCCGGGTTGTCCAGCTCCAGTCTGTCCACCAATACCAGCTTGGGTTCCGTATCCGGATTGTCCAGCTCCAGTCTGTCCGCCAATACCAGGTTGGGTTCCGTATCCGGGTTGTCCAGCTCCAGTCTGTCCGCCAATACCAGGTTGAGTTCCGTATCCGGGTTGTACTGCTCCGGGCTGAGAACCAACACCTGGTTGGTTTCCATATGCGGATTGTCCGACACCGGGCTGTCCGCCAATACCAGCTTGGCTTCCGTATCCGGGCTGTCCAGATCCAGTCTGTCCGCCAATACCAGGTTGGGTTCCGTATCCGGGTTGTCCAGCTCCAGTCTGTCCGCCAATACCAGGTTGGGTTCCGTATCCGGGTTGTCCAGCTCCAGTCTGTCCGCCAATACCAGGTTGGGTTCCGTATCCGGGTTGTCCAGCTGCGGTCTGTTGGCGTCCGTACCCGGGTTTTACGGCTCCGGGTTGTCCTCCAAATCCTGGCTGGACTCCGTATCCTGGTTGTCCGGCTCCGGCCTGTCCTCCAATACCAGGTTGAGTTCCGTATCCTGGTAGTCCCTCTCCGGTCTGAGCCCCAATTCCAGGTTGGCTTCCATATCCTGTTTGTCCCGTTCCGGTCTGAGTACTGACACCTGGCTGGCTTCCATATCCGGGTTGTCCGGTCTGTCCGCCAAATCCAGGTTGGGTAATGTATCCGGGTTGCACAGCTCCGCCAACTCCATGTTGACCGCCGTAGACGGGTATTCCTCCACTGTAACCGCTTTGACCCCCAGTTCCTGGCTGAGTTCCGTATCCGGGTGATCCTCCAACTTGTGGCTGGCTTACGTACCCAGGTTGACCTGATTGTCCGCCAACTCCAGGATAGCCTCCATATCTGAGTTGCCCTCCACTGACGGATTGACCGCCGGATACTGGTTGGCTTCCATATCCGGGCTGTCCGGCTCCAGTCTGTCCGCCAATACCAGCTTGGGTTCCGTATCCGGGCTGTATTGCTCCGGTCTGAGAACCAACACCTGGTTGGCTTCCATATGCGGATTGTCCTACTCCGGGCTGTCCGCCAATACCAGGTTGGCTTCCATATGCGGATTGTCCTACTCCGGGCTGTCCGCCAATACCAGGTTGCGTTCCGTATCCGGGTTGTCCGGCTCCAGTCAGTCCACCAATACCAGGTTGGGTTCCGTATCCGGGTTGTCCGGCTCCAGGCTGTCCACCAATACTAGGTTGGGCTCCGTATCCGGGTTGTCCGGCTCCAGTCTGTCCGCCAACTCCTGGTTGGCTTCCATATCCGGGTTGTCCGGTTCCAGTCTGTCCGCCAATACCAGGTTGGCTTCCATATCCGGGTTGTCCGGCTCCAGTCTGCCCGCCAATACCAGGTTGGGTTCCGTATCCGGGTTGTCCGGCTCCAGTCTGTCCGCCAACTCCTGGTTGGCTTCCATATCCAGGTTGTCCGGCTCCAGTCTGTCCGCCAACTCCGGGTTGGCCGGCTCCAGTCTGTCCGCCAACCCCTGGTTGGCTTCCATATCCGGGTTGCCCGGCTCCAGTCTGTCCGCCAATACCAGGTTGGATTCCATATCCGGGCTGTCCGGCTCCAATCTGTCCGCCAATACCAGGTTGGGTTCCGTATCCGGGTTGTCCGGCTCCAGTCTGTCCGCCAACTCCTGGTTGGCTTCCATATCCAGGTTGTCCGGCTCCAGTCTGTCCGCCAACTCCGGGTTGACCGGCTCCAGTCTGTCCGCCAACTCCTGGTTGGCTTCCATATCCGGGTTGTCCGGCTCCAGTCTGTCCGGCAACTCCTGGTTGGCTTCCATATCCTGGTTGTCCGGCTCCAGTCTGTCCGCCAACTCCTGGTTGGCTTCCATATCCACGTTGTCCGGATCCAGTCTGTCCGCCAACTCCTGGTTGTCTTCCATATCCGGGTTGTCCGTCTTCAGTCTGTCCGCCAACTCCTGGTTGTCTTCCATATCCGGGTTGTCCGGCTCCAGTCTGTCCGCCAACTCCTGGTTGGCTTCCATATCCAGGTTGTCCGGTTCCAGTCTGTCCGCCAATACCAGGTTGGCTTCCATATCCGGGTTGTCCGGCTCCAGTCTGCCCGCCAATACCAGGTTGGGTTCCGTATCCGGGTTGTCCGGCTCCAGTCTGTCCGCCAACTCCTGGTTGGCTTCCATATCCGGGTTGTCCGGCTCCAGTCTGTCCGGCAACTCCTGGTTGGCTTCCATATCCTGGTTGTCCGGCTCCAGTCTGTCCGCCAACTCCTGGTTGGCTTCCATATCCACGTTGTCCGGATCCAGTCTGTCCGCCAACTCCTGGTTGTCTTCCATATCCGGGTTGTCCGTCTTCAGTCTGTCCGCCAACTCCTGGTTGGCTTCCATATCCGGGTTGTCCGGCTGCAGTCTGTCCGCCAACTCCGGGTTGTCCGGCTCCAGTCTGTCCCCCAACTCCTGGTTGGCTTCCATATCCAGGTTGTCCGGCTCCAGTCTGACCGCCAATACCAGGTTGGCTTCCATATCCGGGTTGTCCGGCTCCAGTCTGTCCGCCAATACCAGGTTGAGATCCGTATCCGGCTTGTCCGACTCCGCCAATACCAGGTTGACTTCCATATCCGGGCTGTTGGGCTCCAGGCTGTCCGCCAATGCCAGGTTGGGTTCCGTATCCGGCTTGTCCGACTCCAGTCTGTCCGCCTGGCTGGGCACTCAGACCTCCATGCACACCTGTATTAGGAATTAGAAAATCGGAACATGAACCGCATAAAGTTTTGGTCATATACGACTTACCTCCCCCGGGTAAGCTTATTATAGCATCGGGTCTACCGACCACTCCGGATCCGGTGGCATCCAGAATTCTGCCTGCAGAAGGGTAATCCGTTTGGTAGCCAGAACAACCATTGCAGTCCCCTGATGAAAACTGGCTCTGAGCCTGACCCATTCCATGGGTGCCAGCTGAAAGAGGTTTAGGACAATAGATCAATAGATAAAGTGCTAATGGAACTCATCTGAGCCGTACTTACAGACAGTTGAGCGAGATCCATTTTCCGTGGCCTCTGCCTCGGCCTTTCCATCCTCCTCCGGCTTACCGAAATTTAAGTACTGAGACTGGGTTTGTCCCCTTGAACTGGGAAGAAAAATGGAAAGGGTTTACTTTTCTACAGACATACATTTCCAAAACAGTGTTAAACAACTTACTAGCCTCTGCCGGCTCTCTTCTCCCGCTGCAAGTCGCTCAGACTAGAAACCTCATTTTCCTGAAAGTATGGTAATACATCGATTTAAATTCAATGCTAATGTCAATCTAATCTTTATTCATTCAAAGGGTCTTTGCAAGTGTGCCCGATTAGATGCTGCTTGTAAGAACTGACCTTGGTCAAATTATGTCTTATCGCCCAGTTTTCGAACCGAGTTCATTTACATTACACTACTCTAGTTCCATTCAAACACAGAAGCACCAATTCTGGGCGATATTCATTAACAATTCGGAAACTTACGATGGCAGCTCCATTTACGCATGCCACGAAAAGCACGGCGCCAAGTAGCAGGCCCAAGCGAAAGGGCAACATTTCAATAAATTAAACCCTGAATCCAATTGAAATGCGTCGACGTCGCGGCAACACAACCAGCAAACTGTAAGATGAAATTGAATTGAATTCTATTATCAATACACCATATAGATGCGTGTTATTATTAGTTTATACTCCTTCTCTCTGTTTCTTGTCCGTCACTTTCAGGGGTTATCACTTTTCTTTGGAATGAGCACGCACGCTGTGCTGTTCGATGCCAAAAAAAAGGCCATCGATCTTGAGTTATAATTCAGACTTGTGAATGATGTAATAGCTTAAGCTGATTATTCTTAGTTTTGATTTATAGTTTTTGACACGAACGTATCCGTTCTTGAATAATACACGCTTTAAAAACAAGTCACATAAGCACTTTACACTTCGAAAGGATAATAGCACTAGTATCCTGACGACTATAAATTCTTACAGGAGTGCATATATTTTTGTATAGAAATGTTTAATATATTATGGGTCTACACACATAATTGTTTTAGAACTTGTATGATTTCCATTGACTTGTACAACATTCATAACTAGCACGTATTGTATAAGTTCACTTTTGGTTCTTTGAGAACTTTAACTAATAAAAGAAGCCTGGTACATCATTTGATTTTAATTTCACTGCATATTTTCCCATACCAAGGGGTTCACGTTTTTCATTTATGAAAACCAATTCTAAAAGTGATAGTCCGTGTCGCACTGCATAATGTAATAGGATGCTTCATTTTCTTTTATTCACAAATCCCTTGTCTTTGAAAGCTATTTTTGTCGGTGTCCTTAATTCGAGGGCGTACATCCTAGGCACATACTTTTTCGGCTGCGTGTTCTAGGAATCCAAGGGAGATTTTCCGATTTGCTTCCGATCGCGACAACTGCTGGATTGCGAATAACGCTGGGCTGTGCGAGCATCAAAACTCTAGAGCTTGAGCAGAACTCAAATTCATTGAAGGCGAGCAATTTCCAATACATTTGCATTTGGCCAGCATGAATATTTATGGAGGATCCACACCAGCGCAGAGTGCTGGTATCTGTGAGACGGATCAGGGCACTTGGAGCCCCGAGCTCGGAGCTCGGAGCTCGTTGCCAGTGCTATTCATTCGAGTGTCTATTCCATTACGTATCAGCGCTTTGATCGTGTCAATCGATCACTTGGTCGCCTGGCGATGGAAGGGGAGGCGCTGACGTCCCCCTCGACAAATGAGTTTCTATGGGCATTACAACATCGTAGTCTATGCCAACGGATGGGGGACTCTTTTGACCCATTTTAAGGAAATGTGCTGGCATTTATTAGCATATAAAGATACGCAATTGTATATCTCTCGGATACATTTCAAGTGTGTCCCCGGCCACACTCATTCACTTGACTTGTTGTGGTCTCTTTGCATCTGGTGAAGGCTTAATCGATTGGGCTTTCGATTTCCCAAGCCACTTATTTATTTCTACAAATCAAAAATTGGCGGAAGTAATTTAATCAGATAACCTTTGAGTCTAACAATTTGCTTTCGCTTTCTGGTAAGACTACCCATCGTCATATCTATATATAGAGCAGTCTCTACCAGCCCCCATTCAATGTTCAGTTCGGCTTTATTCCCTTATCTGCTAAAAGCTTCTATGAAACCATGTGTTTAAATTGAACTGAAGCATTAAATTTTCAATTTTTAAATACCATCGTTTGTATGGGGTGTGTTTCAAGGCTAGTAATATTTTTAATTGAAACCTAGATTGATAAGATCTACAAAAAATGCCTACGAACTGTGGAAAGCAAATAAGCCGGCTAAAGTGTACCCATTACTTATTTTACTATATACAATTGCAATTAAAATTTTCTTTAACCTTGTTTTCCAGTTCTATTAATGGAAATAAAGCGTCCTAAAATTTGTATAGCATTGTAAGAAAAACTTATATTAAAAGCAATTTCATTACCACCATAAGATGAATTTGAGAATACCTTTTGTTTCTATATCAATAGGGTACTCTATTACCAAAGTGCCTCAGTCTATTGAAATAAATTTGCATGCATCCACAAAAGATCTATTTAGATCATCTCAAAAAAACTCAAGTGAAATAAAAATGTTATTGAATTTGTTTTTTTAAAACAACAATACGAATTTAACATTGAGTTTCTTTATTAGGCATTCTTTATATTAATAATTTTGCTAAGGTTATAAAATCGATTGGTAATTTCAATAGAATAAATAAATTGGTTATAATTGCTATTATTTCTGCCTCCTTTTCATGTTATTGATTACATAAATATTGTCTTTGAAAAATCCACTGAAGAATGCCCTTGCACTGCTTCTGAAAGATAAAGTATCGTAATGTATTATCAATATTAATTAGATATTTAAAAATTTTAATAGGCTTACTTTTATGTGCAGAACCGCTTGGACTTCTCGCAAACTTGACTAATGGGATTCCAGTAAAGTCCTGAATTACAGCTCATGACTACACCTCTCAAGCCAAAGCACTTGATGTATTTAGAGCAATCGCTTTGAAAAACTTCAAAATTCATGCCCACTGCGCAAGAAATCGATTGCGCCGCCCGAAGATCTGTGCAGTATTTATTGGACCAATCACACGACTTTATCTCCGGGTTCCAGTACAGAGGATCTGGACACTTGCGCTCTAATGCCTCGCCATTACTGCACTGCAAATACATGGTACAGTCCGTTGGATGAGCAAGGAAATCCACTCCAGGGCCGCAGACCTTTTCCTCTGGACTTGAATTTTCACTGTCGTTGTAGCAAACACTTGGGTCTCCACTGCAAGCGAATTTCGTATAGTCCCAATAGAGATTAGCTGGACACTCCATAATTAGTTCATATCCGTTGCTACAGTGAACATATTTATGACAATTTGTTGGGTGGGGTAAATATTGATATCCGCTACTGCAAGACAGTGGTGGCACATTTGAAGTTGTGGTTTCAGGGAGAGAAGTTGATGAGGTTTCTAAGGTTGTGGAACTTGAGGAAGATGGAATTGGACTACTTGTAGTATCGTATACTGGTGTGGAACTTGTGTCAGGTATGGTTGTACTCTCTCCAGGTTTGTTTTCCGCTGTAGTGGAATCTTCTCCTGCAGTACTGTTTTCACCAGGTGACAAAGTAGTGCTTTCCTTGGGAATATTCGTCGTAGTCTCAACTGTGCTACTTTCATCTGGATACGGTGTTGAACTCTCTATAGTGGTACCGTCTACTGTCGTGCTTTCCGTGGGGCTATTTGTAGTATGTTCACTACCTGTGCTAGTATCTTCCGGAGATGGCGTGGAATACTCTATGGTGGTGCTCTCCATAGCTCCAGGAGTAGTTGTTTCGACTGGAACACTAGGTATATCCTTTGTTGTATCCTGGGCGATTGAAGTAGATGTTTCAGGAATTGGTGTTGAATCTTCTCCGGTAGTATCATCCTCCGGTTTATAGGAAGTTGTCTCGGTTGCAAGAGTCGTGTCTTCCTCAATCGTAGTGCTTTCTTCAGGATCATTAGTTGTGTCCTGGGCAATAGTAGTAGATTCCTCAGGAATAGGTGTTGAACCTTCTACGGTGGTCGTGTCTTCCTCAATCGTAGTGCTTTCTTCAGGATTAGTTGTGTCCTGTGCGATAGTAGTAGATTCCTCAGGAATCGGTGTTGAATCTGCTACGGTGGTCGTGTCTTCCTCAATCGTAGTGCTTTCTTCAGGATTAGTTGTGTCCTGTGCTATAGTAGTAGATTCCTCAGGAATCGGTGTAGAATCGTTTACGGTGGTCGTGTCTTCCTCAATCGTAGTGCTTTCTTCAGGTTCATTTGTTGTTTCCTGGGCAATAGTAGTAGATTCCTCAGGAATAGGTGTTGAATCTTCTACGGTGGTCGTGTCTTCCTCAATCGTAGTGCTTTCTTCAGGATTAGTTGTGTCCTGTGCGATAGTAGTAGATTCCTCAGGAATCGGTGTTGAATCTGCTACGGTGGTCGTGTCTTCCTCAATCGTAGTGCTTTCTTCAGGATTAGTTGTGTCCTGTGCTATAGTAGTAGATTCCTCAGGAATCGGTGTAGAATCGTTTACGGTGGTCGTGTCTTCCTCAATCGTAGTGCTGTCTTCGGGATTGGTTGTGTCCTGGGCGATAGTAGTAGATTCCTCAGGAATCGGTGTTGAATCTGCTATGGTGGTCGTGTCTTCCTCAATCGTAGTGCTTTCTTCAGGATTAGTTGTGTCCTGTGCGATAGTAGTAGATTCCTCAGGAATCGGTGTTGAATCTGCTACGGTGGTCGTGTCTTCCTCAATCGTAGTGCTTTCTTCAGGATTAGTTGTGTCCTGTGCTATAGTAGTAGATTCCTCAGGAATCGGTGTAGAATCGTTTACGGTGGTCGTGTCTTCCTCAATTGTAGTGCTTTCTTCAGGTTCATTTGTTGTTTCCTGGGCAATAGTAGTAGAATCATTAGGAATCGGTGTTGAATCCTCTACGGTGGTCGTGTCTTCCTCAATCGTAGAGCTTTCTTCAGGATTAGTTGTGTCCTGTGCGATAGTAGTAGATACCTCAGGAATCGGTGTTGAATCTTCTATGGTGGTCGTGTCTTCCTCAATTGTAGTGCTTTCTTCAGGTTCACTTGTTGTTTCCTGGGCAATAGTAGTAGAATCATTAGGAATCGGTGTTGAATCTTCTACGGTGGTCGTGTCTTCCTCAATCGTAGTGCTGTCTTCGGGATTGGTTGTGTCCTGGGCAATAGTAGTAGAATCATTAGGAATCGGTGTTGAATCCTCTACGGTGGTCGTGTCTTCCTCAATTGTAGTGCTTTCTTCAGGTTCATTTGTTGTTTCCTGGGCAATAGTAGTAGAATCATTAGGAATCGGTGTTGAATCTTCTACGGTGGTCGTGTCTTCCTCAATCGTAGTGCTTTCTTCAGGATTAGTTGTGTCCTGGGCAATAGTAGTAGAATCATTAGGAATCGGTGTTGAATCCTCTACGGTGGTCGTGTCTTCCTCAATAGTAGTGCTTTCTTCAGGATTAGTTGTGTCCTGTGCTATAGTAGTAGATTCCTCAGGAATCGGTGTTGAATCTGCTACGGTGGTCGTGTCTTCCTCAATCGTAGTGCTTTCTTCAGGATTAGTTGTGTCCTGTGCGACAGTAGTAGATTCCTCAGGAATCGGTGTTGAATCTGCTACGGTGGTCGTGTCTTCCTCAATCGTAGTGCTTCCTTCAGGATCATTCGTTGTGTCCTGGGCAATAGTAGTAGATTCCTCAGGAATCGGTGTAGAATCTTCTACGGTGGTCGTGTCTTCCTCAATCGTACTGCTGTCTTCGGGATTGGTTGTGTCCTGGGCAACAGTAGTAGAATCATTAGGAATCGGTGTTGAATCCTCTACGGTGGTCGTGTCTTCCTCAATTGTAGTGCTTTCTTCAGGTTCATTTGTTGTTTCCTGGGCAATAGTAGTAGAATCATTAGGAATCGGTGTTGAATCCTCTACGGTGGTCGTGTCTTCCTCAATCGTAGAGCTTTCGTCAGGATTAGTTGTGTCCTGTGCGATAGTAGTAGATTCCTCAGGAATCGGTGTTGAATCTTCTATGGTGGTCGTGTCTTCCTCAATTGTAGTGCTTTCTTCAGGTTCACTTGTTGTTTCCTGGGCAATAGTAGTAGAATCATTAGGAATCGGTGTTGAATCTTCTACGGTGGTCGTGTCTTCCTCAATCGTAGTGCTGTCTTCGGGATTGGTTGTGTCCTGGGCAATAGTAGTAGAATCATTAGGAATCGGTGTTGAATCCTCTACGGTGGTCGTGTCTTCCTCAATAGTAGTGCTTTCTTCAGGATTAGTTGTGTCCTGTGCTATAGTAGTAGATTCCTCAGGAATCGGTGTTGAATCTGCTACGGTGGTCGTGTCTTCCTCAATCGTAGTGCTTCCTTCAGGATCATTCGTTGAGTCCTGGGCAATAGTAGTAGATTCCTCAGGAATCGGTGTTGAATCTTCTACGGTGGTCGTGTCTTCCTCAATCGTAGTGCTTTCTTCAGGTTCATTTGTTGTTTCCTGGGCAATAGTAGTAGAATCATTTGGAATCGGTGTTGAATCTTCTACGGTGGTCGTGTCTTCCTCAATCGTAGTGCTTTCTTCAGGATTAGTTGTGTCCTGGGCAATAGTAGTAGAATCATTAGGAATCGGTGTTGAATCCTCTACGGTGGTCGTGTCTTCCTCAATAGTAGTGCTTTCTTCAGGATTAGTTGTGTCCTGTGCTATAGTAGTAGATTCCTCAGGAATCGGTGTTGAATCTGCTACGGTGGTCGTGTCTTCCTCAATCGTAGTGCTTCCTTCAGGATCATTCGTTGAGTCCTGGGCAATAGTAGTAGATTCCTCAGGAATCGGTGTTGAATCTTCTACGGTGGTCGTGTCTTCCTCAATCGTAGTGCTTTCTTCAGGTTCATTTGTTGTTTCCTGGGCAATAGTAGTAGAATCATTTGGAATCGGTGTTGAATCTTCTACGGTAGTCGTGTCTTCCTCAATCGTAGTGCTTTCTTCAGGATTAGTTGTGTCCTGTGCTAAAGTAGTAGATTCCTCAGGAATCGGTGTTGAATCTTCTACGGTGGTCGTGTCTTCCTCAATCGTAGTGCTTTCTTCAGGATTAGTTGTGTCCTGTGCTATAGTAGTAGATTCCTCAGGAATCGGTCTTGAATCTGCTACGGTGGTCGTGTCTTCCTCAATCGTAGTGCTTCCTTCAGGATCATTCGTTGTGTCCTGGGCAATAGTAGTAGATTCCTCAGGAATCGGTGTAGAATCGCTTACGGTGGTCGTGTCTTCCTCAATCGTAGTGCTGTCTTCGGGATTTGTTGTGTCCGGGGCAATAGTAGTAGAATCATTAGGAATCGGTGTTGAATCTTCTACGGTTGTTGTGTCTTCCTCAATCGTAGTGCTTTCCTCAGGTTCACTTGTTGTTTCCTGGGCAATAGTAGTAGAATCATTAGGAATCGGTGTTGAATCTTCTACGGTGGTCGTGTCCTCCTCAATCGTAGTGCTTTCTTCAGGTTCATTTGTTGTGTCCTGGGCAATAGTAGTAGAATCATTAGGAATCGGAGTTGAATCTTCTACAGTGGTCGTGTCTTCCGCAATCGAAGTGCTTTCTTCAGGATTAGTTGTGTCCTGTGCGATAGTAGTAGATTCCTCAGGAATCGGTGTTGAATCCTCTACGGTGGTCGTGTCCTCCTCAATCGTAGTGCTTTCTTCAGGTTCATTTGTTGTGTCCTGGGCAATAGTAGTAGAATCATTAGGAATCGGTGTTGAATTTTCTACGGTGGTCGTGTCTTCCTCAATCGTAGTGCTTTCCTCAGGTTCACTTGTTGTTTCCTGGGCAATAGTAGTAGAATCATTAGGAATCGGAGTTGAATCTTCTACGGTGGTCGTGTCCTCCTCAATCGTAGTGCTTTCTTCAGGTTCATTTGTTGTGTCCTGGGCAATAGTAGTAGAATCATTAGGAATCGGTGTTGAATCTTCTACGGTGGTCGTGTCTTCCTCAATCGTAGTGCTTTCTTCAGGTTCATTTGTTGTGTCCGGGGCAATAGTAGTAGAATCATTAGGAATCGGTGTTGAATCTTCTACGGTGGTCGTGTCTTCCTCAATCGTAGTGCTTTCCTCAGGTTCACTTGTTGTTTCCTGGGCAATAGTAGTAGAATCATTAGGAATCGGTGTTGAATCTTCTACGGTGGTCGTGTCCTCCTCAATCGTAGTGCTTTCTTCAGGTTCATTTGTTGTGTCCTGGGCAATAGTAGTAGAATCATTAGGCATCGGTGTTGAATCTTCTACGGTGGTCGTGTCCTCCTCAATCGTAGTGCTTTCTTCAGGTTCATTTGTTGTGTCCTGGGCAATAGTAGTAGAATCATTAGGAATCGGTGTTGAATCTTCTACGGTGGTCGTGTCCTCCTCAATCGTAGTGCTTTCTTCAGGTTCATTTGTTGTGTCCTGGGCAATAGTAGTAGAATCATTAGGAATCGGTGTTGAATCTTCTACGGTGGTCGTGTCTTCCTCAATCGTACTGCTGTCCTCGGGAGTTGTTGTGTCCTGGGCAATAGTAGTAGAATCATTAGGAATCGGTGTTGAATCTTCTACGGTGGTCGTGTCTTCCTCAATCGTAGTGCTTTCTTCAGGTTCATTTGTTGTGTACTGGGCAATAGTAGAATCATTAGGAATCGGAGTTGAATCTTCTACGGTGGTCGTGTCTTCCGCAATCGTAGTGCTTTCTTCAGGATTAGTTGTGTCCTGTGCGATAGTAGTAGATTCCTCAGGAATCGGTGTTGAATCCTCTACGGTGGTCGTGTCCTCCTCAATCGTAGTGCTTTCTTCAGGTTCATTTGTTGTGTCCTGGGCAATAGTAGTAGAATCATTAGGAATCGGTGTTGAATCTTCTACGGTGGTCGTGTCCTCCTCAATCGTAGTGCTTTCTTCAGGATTAGTTGTGTCCTGTGCTATAGTAGTAGATTCCTCAGAAATCGGTGTTGAATCTTCTACAGTGGTCGTGTCTTCCTCAATCGTAGTGCTTTCTTCAGGATTAGTTGTGTCCTGTGCTATAGTAGTAGATTCCTCAGGAATCGGTGTTGAATCTTCTACGGTGGTCGTGTCTTCCTCAATCGTAGTGCTTTCTTCAGGATTAGTTGTGTCCTGTGCTGTAGTAGTAGATTCCTCAGGAATCGGTGTAGAATCTTCTACGGTGGTCGTGTCCTCCTCAATCGTAGTGCTTTCTTCAGGTTCATTTGTTGTGTCCTGGGCAATAGTAGTAGATTCCTCAGGAATCGGTGTAGAATCTTCTACGGTGGTCGTGTCCTCCTCAATCGTAGTGCTTTCTTCAGGTTCATTTGTTGTGTCCTGGGCAATAGTAGTAGAATCATTAGGAATCGGTGTTGAATCTTCTACGGTGGTCGTGTCCTCCTCAATCGTAGTGCTTTCTACAGGTTCATTTGTTGTGTCCTGGGCAATAGTAGTAGAATCATTAGGAATCGGAGTTGAATCTTCTACAGTGGTCGTGTCTTCCTCAATCGTAGTGCTTTCTTCAGGATTAGTTGTGTCCTGTGCTATAGTAGTAGATTCCTCAGGAATCGGTGTTGAATCTTCTACGGTGGTCGTGTCTTCCTCAATCGTAGTGCTTTCTTCAGGATTAGTTGTGTCCTGTGCTATAGTAGTAGATTCCTCAGGAATCGGTGTAGAATCTTCTACGGTGGTCGTGTCCTCCTCAATCGTAGTGCTTTCTTCAGGTTCATTTGTTGTGTCCTGGGCAATAGTAGTAGAATCATTAGGAATCGGTGTTGAATCTTCTACGGTGGTCGTGTCCTCCTCAATCGTAGTGCTTTCTTCAGGTTCATTTGTTGTGTCCTGGGCAATAGTAGTAGAATCATTAGGAATCGGTGTTGAATCTTCTACGGTGGTCGTGTCCTCCTCAATCGTAGTGCTTTCTACAGGTTCATTTGTTGTGTCCTGGGCAATAGTAGTAGAATCATTAGGAATCGGTGTTGAATCTTCTACGGTGGTCGTGTCCTCCTCAATCGTAGTGCTTTCTTCAGGTTCATTTGTTGTGTCCTGGGCAATAGTAGTAGAATCATTAGGAATCGGTGTTGAATCTTCTACGGTGGTCGTGTCTTCCTCAATCGTAGTGCTTTCTTCAGGATTATTAGTTGTGTCTTGTTCTACGGTGTTATCATCCCCAGGTTTATTGGTAGTTGTCTCGATGGCAAAAGTTGTTGAATCTTGATATCTTGCACCATCTGATAGTGCTATAATACCCGAAGTAACATTTCTAGTACCTTCTAGATTGAGCGGCACCGATTTGTTTTTTGTTAGATCGGTTATATTTTTTTGATAGTGGTATGGTGCGCCAATTTCCTGCTTTGATGCCGTATCATCGTTTTTGTGTAAGGGGTAGTGACTAATTTTTTCACTTGTGTGATCTTTATTCAACTGAGTATCACTATCGAATTGATTGCTTAGTTTTTGTAAAGCCTGTTGATCTTCCGTTTTTACGTGCACTGTTTTTGTAAGTACTATTGTCAACACAACGCATAAAATTAAACTCTTAAACTCTTTATTCTTCATCACTACCGATTTACGTTCGAGTTGCACAGAAGCATTAGGTGAAATGATACCTGTGCTATGTGCACTCATATTTATAACCCCAATTGAAGCTCATTCCACATCTTATCTGATCTTTTTCGCGAAGTCCGCTATCTTTAAGAGGAATTCAATTGTATTGCCGTCTGGTGAAAACCAATTACGTTGTATTGCTCTTTCTTTATTTTGCTAAGTATTAATGTACATTTTTGGTTATTACAAAATACTTCCTCGTCAATTGGCGGTTATTGCACCTGGTGTGAACCCGTAAACTCAATCGTATTATCGCACGTATAGTCACACGATTGAAGAGGTTGGCTCCAGTACAAGCCACCCGGGCAGCTCAGTTTAAACCCAATGTTGTAAACACACTGGATAAATTTGTTGCAGTCCGGTAGATAGGGCAAAAATGGTAGTCCGGATGCGCAATTCAAGGTCGGTGCTTCGGTGGACTCGTTTTCGTCATCGGCACAATGCAAAGAGTCCCAGCTGCAAACATTCAGCTCCCGATCCCAATAGAGTCCGTCCGGACATATTTTCAAAATTCCCACACCGTACAGGCATTGATAATACTCTCTACAGTCGGGTGCTGGGAGAAATAGATCTTCATCAGAACATAGGACTGGAGGTGGTAGTGTTGTGGCTGGAATCTCCGTAGTATCCTCCACAGTGGTTGATTCCTCTGTTGTTAGATCAGTAGTGGTATCTTCTCCAGACGAGCTGTTTCCACTTACAAGGAGTGCAAACAATCCAAGCAATCCAACAATCTGAAAACCTTAAAGAAATTACGATATTGGTTTTCAGTTCAGGGTGTGAAAAAACTGAGCTACCTCTCATGGTTTTAAATTACTAGTTCTCACAAAGTACAACTTCTTACTAAGGTACAGTGCTTATATAGCATTATACTGAGACAATCTTCTTGTTTATCGGCGCAATCTACTTTATTTACACGAGTATTGATAGTCATGTCATACTAAATCAGCTTTACGTCCTGTGATTAATATATTGCCTTCCCTTTTTTCTAAAAATGGTCAATCGAAAGGAATATTCTCTTTGCACACCACGCCAAAGAAATTATATAAGTATTTTAAAATAAATCTTATTTATGCAAGCGTATTATAAGTTTACCCTATTGTTCTTAATTAGTAGGATACTAAAAAATTATCCACAATAAATTTATTGTTGTTATTATTGCAAAGTATTAACGTGACGATTCTTAGGTATTAACTTGTCGATTCGTAATTAGTACGCCTTATCAGTATTGGCCATTCTTAACTACTAACGCTGGAGCAATAAGTGTTCTAGGAATATAATACTTCTGTCCTAGTTACTTTAAGTGCATCCGGAAACATATAAACTGCGATTCGCAAACAGTTTACAACCACTGTATTTAATTTGTAGTTTCCCTTAGATGTACTTTAAATTTTCCAATTGACTTGCGCGATTTACTTCAATTTCTTTTTCTTCGATCTTAAAAGATAAGAAATTAATTTATTAATTAAAATCTGTGAGGACGTGCACGTGTTAAAAAAGTAACTATATGCGAATAATACATATGTCTTATTTCTATATAAAATTGGGGAAAATCCCCAGAATTAAAACAAGTAAGAAATAAATAGACGATTTTAAGTTTCAGTTTAATGAATGTTAACTTGATTCTGTGACTCATCTCTGTAACTGCTTTTTTGCCCTAACATTATCTTATCGCGAAAAATTGAAAAGTCAATTACTACATCTTGATAACCATAAGTTTAAGGGCTAATAAGTTAGCAGATATATTGTAACCATATCACTAGAGCATCCGTAACTCAAATAAAATACATTCCAATTAGATTTTGTAGGTTTTACGATCTTGTTTAATTCGACTAATTATAGTTGTTTTCCTTACTGTACTTAATATTTCGAATTCATTATCACTCAAGTTATTGCAGTCTTATCATGTTTGCCCAAGATAGTGATAATAAGAACACTTTAGTGACTTGTCGTATGCTAATTAAAGGCTGAATCTGATGCAGCTGGAAACGCTATAAATGCACCGCTTACTGCAAACTATTCACTGGTTTTGGTTTGTAGTTAACCGATCGTCGCTGCAATGAAGTGTAAGTACCCGAAGAGGATCTGAATATTATTCCTTAACATTAAAGACAAACGCTTTTGGGTTTCAGTGGTCTGGATGTTGATGTCCTTGCAGCTTATGCTTCTAGCAACTGCTCTTAGTGCCAGACAATGTGTCAAGCCAACTGCTTCACCAAAGCCCACTGAGGATCCTGACGATCCCACTGATGATCCCTGGGATCCCACAGATGACTCATCGGAGGACCCATCGGATTCAACCGACAAACCATGGAGCCCCACTGCTAAGCCCACAGTAGTACCAACTCTACCACCCTCTAATTCCACATCTACTCAAAAACCTGCGGAGTCAACTGAAAATCCATTGTATCCCACGGGAGCGCCCACCAATAAACCATCGGAGCCAACCGGAGAACCGACTGAAAGCTCATCGGATCCCACGGGAGAGCCCTCCAATGATCCATCGGAGCCAAACGAAGTACCCACTGAAAATCCATCGGGTCCCACAGGACAGCCCACTGGAGAAACATCCAATCCATCAGATCAACCCACTGACAGTTCCACAGATCAACCGACTCAGGTACCAACTGAAGAGACTAAGATACCGACGGGGGAAACCACTGAAGGTACTTCGGAAACCGAAGAATCCTCGGGCGATCCATCGGATTCGACAAGTCCAACCACCCAGACAACTCCCAGTGTGGATGCGACAGCCTCCTGTCGAGCTCATCTAGGTGTCCAATTCCTGCCGCATCCGTACGATTGTCATTTATACATACATTGCGATGGGGAAACAGGATACGTCAGGGATTGTCCAAGTGATCTATACTGGAACTCGGTCAACCAGACTTGTGACAAGACCTGTGCCTAGGCAAATAAAGTACTTACAATAGCATGCTCTCAAAAGACGTTCTTCTCCCTAGCTGGGTTACATTTTATCTTTGACTGATCTTGAAGCAGAACAAGACCTTGTTCGTGACAATCATTCATAACTTTGCGAATTCCGAACACCAAATTTTGGGGAGTGGTTACACTGCGATAGGTGATGACTTCCAGGAACTACAATGCCCAAAGTTCACACCTCAATTAGATTGACATGAAAGGGCCATGTCTAACATGATCAACGTAATTGATAGAGATAAGGGTCAATTAGAGTCTGCCAGTCAAAAATAATGAGGTATATAAAAGGCAGCAACTTTTTGGCAATTATGCGGAGTACATCTCTATCATCACAAGACGAAGAATAGAAGTCAACAAGATGAATGGTGAGAGTGTGCAGTGTTCTAACAGTAACAAGGACTCTAGTTACTTTTCCCGTATCCAGCTACTCTGCTCACTGTGGTGGCACTCACTGCAGTGGCTGCCCTCGTTGGAGCCGCCGATCCCGAATGCTTATACCGGAGGACGAGGAACCTCTCGATGCACTGGCCAAAGCCCTTGAACTGTTCCTCCTACTACCGTTGTAGCGCCAAGAACTCTGTTCGCACGGTGACGTGTCCACCGGGCAAGGAGTACAATCCCAAGAACGGCAAGTGCACGATCGCAGGACGAAGTCTCTGCAAGCTGAGTCTTATAGCTCCCCTTGCTGAGGTAGGTTTTAGATTCTCATTTCGAGTTTGATTAGGTCCCATTTATCGCTATACCTTCTACCCGATCTTCTGCAGTCCACCAATGTGTGCTCCACCGAGGTGAACGGAGCCTACATAGCCAATAGTGGAGCTTGTGGCGAGTTCTACATCTGCGACGAGCAGTCTGCCTATCCACAGAAATGCGATCTGGGTAGCTACTTCAATGAAACCCTGGCTGCCTGCGTACCGGATACCAACAGCACGTGCTGGCAGAACCTGTGCATTAATAAGACCAGTGGTGCCCTCTTGGCAAATGACGCGAACTGCGGTAGCTACTATGCGTGCTCCGATGGAGAAGCCACTCTTACGACTTGTCCCCAGGGCAGTTACTTCAACACCTCAGTTGACGTCTGCACTGTCGATGAAGGAAACTCTCAATGCTGGGTTAACTACTGCATTGGACAGAGTGATGGGTCCGCTGTGGCCGACAAGTCCAACTGCACCGTGTTCTATGTGTGCTCCAATAATACGGCAACTGCTCAAGAATGTCCCGAAGGAAGCTACTTTGAGGACACCAACTGGGGTTGTGTTCCCGGCACTTGCACCACAGAGGCACCTTGCGATGAGGTGACCACGGCACCTCCGGCATCCTGCGATTGCGGTGACATTAAGAACGCCGATTTCATTCCCGATGAAGAGAACTGTCGCAAGTACTTCATCTGCATTGACGGTGTCCTGGTGGCTGGGGATTGCGGCAAGGGTAACTTTTTCAATGCCACCCTCAGTGTTTGTGAGGTTGATGTAGACAACACTTGCTGCGTGGCGGATTGCACGGATGGAGAGGCTAAAGTGGATCCCCAGGACTGCACCAAGTACTTCAAGTGCCAAAGTGGCGACTGGACTTCCGTTTCCTGTGACAGTGGCAGTTATTTCAATGCAACTATGAACTGCTGCCAAGTGGATGTGAATAATGTGTGCATCAGTGCATCAAGCACCTCAACAGTGAGTCCCACAACCTCTACAGAACTAATCCCAACCAGTGAAGTGTACAAGTGCAATGCCCGAGATCCTGCAGCCAGTGGAAAGAACTGCTGGACCTACCAGGTCTGCATCAATGGCCAGTGGGAGGATGGCACTTGCCCCAATAACACCTACTTCGACGCCTCCGTTGGCGTTTGCCGCGAGGACACCGAGAACGTCTGCGTGGAGAACAGATGGAGCGGATCGCGCCAGAAGCGAAGTGTGGACGACTGCGAGGGCGGCATCCAGCAGGGAACCATTGTGGGTCACTCGACCGACTGCGATAAGTACCTGATCTGCGAGAACGGACAGTTGGTGGAGGGTGTGTGCGGCTTTGGCAATGTCTTTCAGAGTTCCAGCGGCGTCTGTGTTCCGGACACCAAGGCCACCTGCTGGGTGTGCTCCAACAAACCGAATGGCTACCAGATGCCAGATCCGACTGACTGCACCAGCTATTTGACCTGCTGGGATGGCCTGGCCACGAAGCACACCTGCGGATCCGGCGAGTGGTACAATGCCGATGGTGAGTGCGCCATCGATGTGAATGCCAAGTGCATAAACCCATGCACCTGCGGCAACGGCAACGTCGCCCACCCCATCTGCACCAAGTACTTCCAGTGCACGGACGGAGTGCCTAAAGTGATGCAGTGCGTCTCTGGAGAGGCTTTTGACTCAGCCACTGGTCAGTGCTCCACTACCGTTGAGTGCTCCGCCAAAAATTGCGCCACCGCCAGTGATGGCACCACCTACGCTGTTGCCGGACAAACTGGCCAATTTTACGTCTGCCTAAACCATGAGGCCACTATTGAATCCTGCCCGGTCAACACAGGATACTCCGACGACCTGGGCATATGCTACACACAACCCAGCGTAAGTTAAGCCAATTAAATGAGAGAAACAATAGACTTTGCAGTGAAAAAGATCGTTAAGTATCACTTGGAAAAGATGTGATTCTGTGATTTCCTTATAAATTAATACCTCGTTCTTTTTTAACAAACTTAGACCGATTGCGATCAGACCGTTTGCACCAGTACCAATGAGTACTCGACGTATCCTTCTGGGAACGACGACTCCTCGACCTTCTGCCTGTGCGAGAATGGTGGTGGTTATATCAAATCCTGTCCAACCGGATTGTTCTACGACGCGACTGAAGAAGCCTGCTCTTTCGTAAGTAGTCGTTCACAAAAGTTACGACTTACAGGTTATCAATAACAATCCCTTTATTTCCGCATTACAGTCCGGAAACTGCGATCCTCAGGTCTGCGTCGACCAGACGGAGTACTACATCTCTCCGGACTACGAGGACCCGAACAGTTTCTGCCTGTGCCGCGCTGGAACACCCATAACCGTTCCCTGTCCCATTGGCTACACTTTCGATAGCGAGGAGCTCGAGTGTGTCCTCATTCCACTGCCAGATGTAAGTCATTGATATAGGTCCCAAAATGCATACACGAGTGCATAATGTATTCCAAATCCTCTTACAGCCACGTTGCCACGACTGCTGCGCAGGAAAGCCGGAGTTCTCAACATTCCCGGCCTTAGATGGTATCGATGGCTTCTGTCTCTGCGTAGACGAAGTTCCCAAGTACAACAGCTGTCCGGACAACACGCAATACGATTCAGAGGCAGGTGCCTGCCTCAGCACTGAGGTAAGTCATTGTATTTCAACAATATTTCAACAATATTTCAACAATATTTCAACAATATTTCAACAATATTCCAACAATCTTTCAACAATATTTCAACAATATTTCAACAATATTTCAACAATATTTCAACAATCTTTCAACAATATTTAATTTATATTTGCAGGAGGAAACCACATGCCCTGTGAATGCTTGCGATGTCGGCGTTTGCGAGAACGCTGCAGATTACGATACCTTCCCAGTTTCAAATGAGCCCTCCGCGTTTTGCTACTGCGCCAACTCCTGCCCCGTGTATAAAACCTGTTCCGACGACGAGGTCTATAACGAAAATCTGATGATGTGCAGGGAAGCAGAGGTGGGTGTGGCCAGTTTTGGATTTACAATATACAGATTGTAAATATTCTTACCAATCCATATTTTTCCTCCAGGATCCCTCTGTTGCCGGCTTGTGTGATGCTGATACATGTGACAGCACTCCGGAGTATACACCATATCTGCCCAACGAAGGAACGGATGGCTTCTGCTATTGTGACGCCGACGGCTTCCCCGTTTATCAGCCTTGCGACGAAAACAAGGAATTTGATGCCAGCCTGGGAATGTGCAAAACGATTGTTGTAAGACATGACCGCTCAAGATTAATCAATTTTAGGTTAATGTCGGAATATTTTCAGGATGCCTGTGTGACCGCCCTGTGCGACTCTGACCAATGCGCCATCTTGGGCAACGACGTGCCCTTCCCAACAAACAACGCCAACGAGGATACCGGCGAGTTTTGCTACTGCGACAATGGGGAGGTGGTCTTGGTACAGTGCAGCCCCGAAATGGTGTTCGATGCGGAGCAGGGACGATGCGCAGTTCGGGCTGTAAGTAAACGGATGCAGCTTCTGAATGAATCACTAATTTTCTAAATTTTTCGTAGGCATCCGAGTGCGTTTGCGAGCCCGGTAAGTGCGACAACTCCGATGACTACAACTCATACCCGGCTCTGAATACGAATGAGGGCTTCTGCCTGTGCGTGAGCGGAACTCCTGTGTTCAAGGACTGCTCAGAGGGCCAAAGCTATAACAGTGTCTTTGGTGCCTGCCTTGATAGCGCCAAGGCATTGGCCTTCGGCCTCTGCGATGACAGACAATGCCACAGTCGCGCCCTTGTGGCTGCCACTTTTGCTGCAGTGAACACGACCAGTGGATACTGCAGTTGCCAGGCTGTGGGCGTGTCCACCTTCATCAGTTGTGCGGATGAACATGTTTACGAGCAGAGTGCGGGAGCTTGTGTGGTCGAGGCCTGCGAGTACACCACCTGTTTGGACAGAGCTGCCTTCGAGGCCTTCGAGGCGAAGAACACCACCGAAGGATTCTGCTCCTGCGATGGTGTGCCCAACTTCCATCACTGCCAGACGGGACACGTCTTCGACAAGACCCAGGGCATATGCCTGCTGAAGGACGCCATGGCCATGATCTCTTGCAACCTGAAGGAGTGTCTGAGGCGAAGCCAATTCGAGCCTTTTGCCGCCGAAAACACTCAGTCCGGCTTCTGTTCCTGTGACGATCTGCAGCGCGTTAGTGTCACCTATCATCCTTGCGGCGAGGGCAAAACTTTTGTGCCGGAACTCGGCATGTGCGCCAGCCACAGCATCCAGAAGCGTTCCGTGGAGTCGGAGGAAAACGTAAGGTCCCTGAACTTGTTCAAGAAATTCTTCCCGAAACTCTTCTAGGCCAGCTTTGAGCTAGCTTTCTATGTACTCGTATATACCTACTTAATTATATTCTACGACCTTAGTTGTTATTTATGAGTTATGTTTTATGTGAATGTTCCGCTTGTTCCACTTCTATACGTATTAAATACCCAATAATGTACTCTAATCATATATGCACTACAATAAATTCAAAATGAATGAATTACAAACATTTCGGCTTTTTATTATGTGTGCCTATAGAATGGAACATGTGGATATGGCCTTCTTTCAGAGAAAAACTAAATGTTCGATGTAAAAGGTTGGTCGTATAACAAAATGTATTATTTCAATGCGTGAAAAGATTGATTTTATTTGCTTCTCTTCCGTTCTAGATATGTAACTCGGATGAAAAGCGGTCGGTACCAGCGAACTGCTCCCAGTACGAGGTGTGCATCGATGGTCATTGGCGCCGACGCACTTGCTCCGACCAGCGATACTACAATCCGGAGCAGCAGAGATGCTTGGAGCCGCGAGATGACTTGGTCTGCGCCCACGCAAGAGTATCGAACGTTCCCACCTGCACCACCATCAGCGAATCCCTGACGATTCCGGCCAAAAGTGGCAATTGCCTGCAGTACTTCCGCTGCTCCGGCGGCAAATGGCGACTGCGCAACTGTCCGAAACAGCACTACTACTCCCCATTGATAGGATCCTGTCTGCCATTCCCGCGCGGTCATGAGCAGGACAGGAATCAAACTATTTGCACTTGGGTGATGAGCAAGTCAGCTGGTAATACATCGGAAGATTGCCAGCACCTCGCTGTGCGTCCTTCTCTGGCGGCCGGCTGTCAGAGTTACCTGATGTGCCTGGACAACTCCTGGTGGCTGCACCAGTGTCCCTTGGGCATGTACTTCAGTCGGGAGCACAACTATTGCCTGCCCAATGATGCGGAGCAGTGTGTCCTGCCGGCGGAGCGGAGTGAAAGCTGCTCCAACGGTGAGAGCAGATCCGTGGTGGGCAGTTGCCACAGCTACGAACTGTGTGCGGATGGCCAGTGGATGAGGAGGCGCTGCCAGGAAAGGGAACAGTTTGAACCCATGCTGGGCTGTGTGCCCAGCGATGGAAGCTGTCAAGACAATGGGATGCGACGCATCTGCCGGGAGGGGGAACTTCAGGCTCAAATCGGGAACAATTGTTCTCAGAGATTCCTATACTGTGAGGCGGAGGAATGGCATCTGGGCAGCTGTCTGAGGGGGCACAGTTTCGCTGGGAATCGCAAAAAGTGTCAGTTACAGTCACAGTGCCAACTCCAGATAAGGGATCTCACTGCGGAAAACCAGTGTCTAGGCCAAATGGATGGGCTTAGTGTCCTCGATCCCACAGATTGCACTCGATTTTACCTGTGCCTGCAGCAAGTTCCCACGATCCTGCAGAGCTGCTCCTCTGGCAGCTTCTTTGACTCCACCCAGGGTTACTGCCGACCGAATGATGGTTCCTGCCAGCTGGCGATTTGTACCGGACTGGAGGATGGCAAACTGGTAGCTCATCCGGAGGATTGCCGCTCCTACTACAGCTGCTCCAGCCAGAATGGTACTAGTCTGGTGCAATGCGATGAGGGTCAGTACTTCCACAGTTTGCTTTCAATTTGCCGCGCTGATCATGGTCAGTGTCGAAACGTTTCCAATCAGGATGACACGGAAACTGCACCCAGACTGTGCTCCGGCCTCCATGGAGTAAAACTAGCTCACGAGCGCTACTGCAATTTGTACTACGCCTGTGTCAAGGGACTAGCCTTTCCCGTTGAGTGCCCAGTAGAACAGCAATTCAATCCGGTGCTATCCATGTGCGAGCCGGAATCATTGGCCGTTCAGCCGTGTCCGAATGGTCAGCTGGATGGAAACGTAAGCTACGTTTATGGCTGTGGAGATATGCAGGACGGCACCTTCCTGGCCAATCGGACAGACTGTACTCGGTACTTTATCTGTGCCGGTGGAGTGGCCACTGCTCAGCGATGTGCTGTAGGCACCTTTTTCGATCCGGAGCAACTACTCTGTATTCCGGATGACGGCTCCTGTCCGCTGGTGGAATCAGTACCCGATGATGATGACAATCCCAACAACCAGCATGTGCCTCCAGATCCGGTGGTTTGCGAAGGCAAACATGGTTACATAATGCCCGATCCGGCCAACTGTAATAACTTTTATCTCTGCGTTTCTGGAAAACTCCGACATGAGCTTTGCTATACGGATAACTTCTTCAATGCCACATTGCAGCAGTGTCAGCCCTATGAGATCACCTCTGAGGGGAATAACCAAACAGAAAGTCCCTTACAATTCCGACAGATCGAACTTGGTGGTCAGGAGAAGCCAGCTACGAATGGAATCTGCAAGGATGCACCCACCTCTTTTGCCGGAATATGTGGAGTCATCGGAAATGGTGCCTCCGTGGCGGAACAGGGCGATTGCCGTAGATATACCAGCTGCGAGGACGATGAGCCCGTTTCCCAGCGATGTCGCAATGGCGAGAGCTTCGACAGCCTTCTGGGCATCTGTCGTCAAAGCGATGGAACCTGCCTCCTGGAGAACGGCGAAAGAGTGGGAGTCTGCAACGGAAAGCACGGACAACTGGCACGGGATGCGGACAACTGCCGGGGCTACTTCACCTGCGTCCATGGCCAGCAGATCGACGGCGAGTGCGCCCAGGGGGAGTTCTTCAGCCGGTTGACCAACAGCTGCGAAGTGGATGTCCTGCAACAGTGTAGAACTGATACAGACGACGTGATCATCGCCGACAATCTGGGCTAAATGAATGATTGGGATCGACGTTGATCTGCTAAGTTAAGTCAAACTTGTGGTGGTGGTTAAATACATTTACTAAGAAAGCAATTGCATAAAGAATGAGGTTTTTGTTCTACTGCTAAATAGGCTTATATCAGACTAGGCGGATCACTCTGGACTTTGAGTTTCCTAGTTCCCTAAATAGGTGGCTATAAGAGGCCACAAAAACTGGCCAGAGACGTCTACTTTGAGTTCGTGACGCAACACAGAAGACAAATAAATGTCAATTACCTACTTTCATTCTTGAATCGCACTTGTATTTTACTAACTAAACGATATTGTCAATCAAAAACAAAGCAGACCGACAAACGTCGAAATCAGCACGTACTTACCCCCGAAAATAACCAAATGCGGCCAGGGTTCTGAAATTATTAATGACCTGCATTCAATCAAAATAGACTCCCTCCCAGCCATACAATAATAGTACTTATGCCATACGAGTGGCGCACAATGTCGCATATCACTCTATTTTTATGGTCACGAATTTGACCGAGTAATCGTGAAGGGTGCGTTGTTTAGAGTTCCCCGGGGATAGCTTCATTCGGGCCACCAATGAATGTTGCCTATAGGTCAACCTCTCAACCTCAATGGCATGTATGGGAGTCCAAAAGCCATGACGACCATAGGGCCTACAAGTATATAGGACCCTATGAATAACTGACGTCACTCACAACTAAGAGTGTCAATATTGTGGTCAGCTCGGCGGTCGGCCTAATTTAAAATTAGAAAGTCAACACGAAGAACCTCGTGCAACAGCGAGTCAAATACCATATTAATAGGATATTCGTGTTAAAAGTAGCGTCCGTATGTGCCACATGCCTCTTTAGTAGAGTGGGTGTGAACTTTGCTTTGGTCAGTGATGGGAAAGTGCAGGTACTTTAATCAAATACGTAGGAAGGTCTAATACATAATGGCATTACTTCGCCTTAGCCTTTTTATCATTATATATAAATCAGTGCAATTTTTAAAGCTTTTTTGTTATATGTAGTACTCTTCATCCGAATATACTTACATTTGACTGTATATGCATTGTTTTTGATCGCAGATAATTTATCCAGACGGGGAGGATTCAACGGAATTATAATTGCACGGAACTTTGAAAAGTCCCATAGGACCCGGACACTTAATATGCGCTTTTACGGGTTTCCACGTAGGTACAATCAGTACTCCTCCCACAATTGGCCACCACCCAGAGCCGAGAGCCACGACTACGAGTGCCACCGTGATTAGCTATCTGTCCCTGGGTGTCACTGTCCTGGCCAGAGGGTCATAGCTCCTGGTCGGTCAATCGGTCGGGAACCGTCGTGGTGAGCGGTACGCCGTAAGCAGAGCGTATAGGGTCAGAGTAAATGGCCATTGGAAGTGGTCGGGATGGACGTGCGAGCGTGTGCTTGGATAGTGTGAACCTTGATTGAAAGATAATAATTACAAGCCACACAAAATCAATAAAAGTGGCCAGTTCCTAGTGTGAATTCTGCCATAGAGTGAAGTGTCAGATCTGCAGTTGAACGATCTTTTGTTGTGAAAGTGAAAAAGAGATATGCAATATTAAAAAACTATTGAAAGCCCAGCTGCATATGAATAGGAACGGCAATCAATAATCGATTATCCATATGCGAGTAGTGCTTGAAAGCGACAGGAGCAAATCAATAAACCTTCAATTGTTGTGATTACTTCAATGGCATGGGACTTTTCACAACTGCCAACGAACGCTGACATTTCCAGGACGTCCGTCGCACGCTTATTAGTGATCCAGGTACGAGTTGGATTTATTTGTCCGTCGTCCAGTGGCAATCCACTGACCACCGCCCATTGACATATACACATCCACACATGGTACTACACATATCCCAATACCAAATCTAGGGCAATTATTTAGAACTATTGTCATTCGCCCGCCTGGGAAAGTGGTCACCACTCGTAGCAACAAGTTTGCTTCTGCCCCACTAAGCATTTGGCGACCCAACTGGACTCGCTCCCACAATCCCGCAATGCACTAAAGCAAATGTGAAGGCATTAATCCGAATGGCTGTAGTTTTTCCTCCACTGCTCCCACTGCTAACCCAATGAAACCCTTGTCTATATACCCTGGGCTATACAAACACCTTCCGCGGGTCAATGTCAAATGCGTGCCCGAGTTCACCTTTTGATTGGAACGCGTTTGCAAATGAAGATACAAATACTCTTCGGGGTATAAATTAATGGCCTGCCCGAGGCCAGTAGTATAAACATACATGAATAGTTAATGCACCCATTGGACCCATTGGATCCATTGGAATATCGGGGGATAAAAGTATGCGCTGCTACGACAAGTCTTGAATGACAGTCGCCACGAAAGGCTCCCCGCAAGTTTCCGAACTTGTCACTTTAAATAGTTTATCATGGGTAACGGAGCAGGTGCTCCGAACTAGGCCAAATTGGAAAGTGGCCCCATATGACCTGCCGCCCATCCACAGGATTCCATGACGCCATAGAGAAAAGACGATGAGCAGTCAAGAAGGAAGTTCCGGCGAGAGGTCACACATCTTTCAGATCCGCATCGACAGCGTCGAGGATGAGAGCACCGCCCCCATAACGGAGGCCAACTCACGGGAGGATCTCATTGGTAGTGCAGCCCGGGAGGGCGACAGGTTCAGCGAGCAGTCCGTCTTTCAGTTTCCCAGTGAGTAGCAATGATTATGGCTTCTGAATTTATTAACCAACTTTGGACCATTCTCCTTTTCAGGATTTCTTTCGGTGCCAACGTTGCGAAGCCCACGACAATCCCCAAATCCCTCCACCACCAGGCAGGTGATGTCCAGTCCCGCCAAGAGCGAGCGCATGAGCCGCCGAAGTCAGACGAAGCCGCGACCACGAAGACTTAGCCAAGATAGTGGAATTGTGGCAGGAAGATTGATGGGATACGGGGTGAGTGTGGTATCGAATTAACATTTCAAAGCTACTGAACCTTCAATATGTAACGACAGGAGGGGGCCCTAATTGACTCCGATCTGCAGCCAAGGCAAGTCGAATCGGATCCGATAGATAACGTTTATAGCTGCCAAGGGAGCCATAATGTTCCGGTGGAAGACCCCAACAAACCCGCCACTCCGATTCCGCCCAAATCCAAGCTAAGTGCCAGTCGGGCACGGGCCGGATCGGCTGTCTATACGGAAAAGTGGCTGAACTCCTCGGTGATGCGGACCAGCAATGGCAATCCCCTGTTCCCCAAATCCAACTCGATAGCCATGCCACTGCCCACGCATCTGGAAGCGGAGTCCGCGGAACCGAGTCCCACGCAGGCCTTTGGGCCCAAGATAGTTGGCAATAATGAGGAGGATATACCTGGCACCGCCATGCGCAGGAACTTGGGTCTCAACTTGAGTCCCACGCTGGGTTCCGCCGACCGAGTGAATCAGTCCTACGAGGTAATGGAGTCCTCGCACTCCAACGTTTTACCCGACCAGTTTGGCTATCGACAACTTATACCCACGGAAAGAAAGGCCTCGGACACTGCGAGTTCCGTAAGTGGAAGCTACTACGGCAGTCGAAAGGCCAGCAAAAGCAACAGTCTGGGCGGCGAGTCCGGAGACGAGAGAAGGGTCAGCAAACAGGACAGGGAGGGACTGGATCCGGAGTCACTGATGTTCCGAGATGGCAGGCGGAAAGTGGACATGGTGCTGGCCTGGGAGGAGGAGGACCTGGGCGTCATGACTGAGGCGGAGGCCAAGCGCCGCGATAACCGCCGCTCCTTCATGGACAACCTCATGAAGGAGGGACTCGAGGTCGAGCTGGAGGACAAGTCGCAGTCCTTCAACGAGAAGACCTTCTTTTTGAAGATCCATCTACCCTGGCGACTGGAAACACGACTGGCTGAAGTCATGAATCTGAAGCTGCCCGTGAAAAGATTCATCACCATATCCGTAAAGCCATCTTGGGTGAGCATTTTGGTATGGCATTCAATTACAAATTATCTGAATGTTTCTCTGCTTAAAGGATGAGGAGAATGTTGTACTTAGGAATGTGCAATATTGGAAGAATGTGTGGCAGCGCCTGACCAAGAAGATTCAGCTGGACCAAACCCTTCTGGAGGGAGAGACCACATTTAAGGCGGCAACAGCTAATGGCAATCCGGAGGAGCAGTAAGTAGAGTCATGTAGTTTGTGTAATGTAGTTTAATTAAGATAATAAGAAGAATACTTAATATTAATTATACGTATGCCAACAAATTATCATAAGTGTGTACTATTCTCGCCATATAACTTGTCATATAATTTTGCAAAATGAATAACTTAATTTCGCCCACTTCAGGTTCATTGTCAAGGACCGCGCCACTGCCTTCACCAGTGCCCAACGATCGCTGATGGTGATGCAGGTGCTCATCCGGACACCCTTCGACGAGAGCGACCGCAGCGGCATCCGGCGGCTGATGAACGATGGCACCTACCTGGGCTGCTTCCCGCTGCACGAGGGGCGGTACGATCGACCCCACTCCAGCGGGATCTCGCTGGACCGCCGGGTTCTCTACCAGACGTGGGCCCATCCCTCCCAGTGGTACAAGAAGCAGCCGCTGTGCCTGGTGCGCAAGTATTTCGGCGACAAGATCGCCCTGTACTTCTGCTGGCTGGGATTCTACACGGAGATGCTTGTATATCCGTCCGTGGTGGGCACCCTCTGCTTCATCTACGGACTGGCCACTCTGGAGTCGGAGGACAACACGCCCAGCAAGGAGATTTGCAATGAGTATGGCACGGGAAACATTACCCTGTGTCCACTTTGCGACAAGGCATGCAGCTACCAACGACTCTCGGAGTCGTGCCTCTTTTCCCGGCTCACCTATCTTTTTGACAATCCCTCGACGGTATTCTTCGCCATCTTCATGTCCTTCTGGGGTAGGTATCATGAAATCCTTACCTTTGTTATTTCATTTTCTATCGGTTCTAATTTCTATCGGTTTCTTATTAAATCTTATGGGTAACTATTTTCAATAGCAAAGTTTTGATTTCATTTGTATCTCTTGCTAGCGACCACATTCCTGGAGCTTTGGAAACGCAAACAATCGGTTCTAGTCTGGGAGTGGGACTTGCACAACGTCGACATGGACGAGGAGAACCGACCAGAATTCGAAACGAATGCCACCACATTTCGCATGAATCCTGTCACGCGGGAAAAGGAACCCTACATGTCCACCTGGAACAGGTCCATACGATTTGTAATTACCGGTAGTGCAGTACTTTTCATGGTGAGATATACTTAGTTATATTTAATTTTACAAATATAGAGCTTCGAAATATTTGTAGATATCTGTGGTCCTCTCTGCCGTGCTGGGCACCATTCTTTATCGCATAACCCTGGTGTCTGTTATTTATGGAGGAGGCGGATTCTTTGTCAAGGAGCACGCCAAACTCTTTACCAGTGTCACGGCTGCCCTAATCAATTTGGTGGTCATAATGATACTAACACGAGTAGGACTACATTTTGAAAGTCTGCCATTAAAACATTGCAAATAAAACACTTTGACTTTCCAGATCTACCACCGCATGGCCATCAAGCTGACCAATCTGGAGAATCCGCGCACGCACACGGAATACGAGGACTCCTATACGTTCAAGATTTTCTTCTTCGAGTTTATGAACTTTTACTCTTCGCTCATCTACATTGCATTCTTCAAGGGACGGTTCTTTGATTATCCCGGAGATGATCAAGCCCGCAAAAGTGAGTTCTTCCGGCTGAAGAATGATATCTGCGATCCGGCGGGCTGCTTATCCGAGCTGTGCATCCAGTTGGCCATCATTATGGTGGGCAAACAGTGCTGGAACAACTTCATGGAGTATCTCTTTCCCAAGTTTTGGAACTGGTGGCGTCAGCGGAAGCATAAACAGGTGGGTACTGCTGCTTTCTGGTAATAATGCAAGGTCATGTTCATCACAACTCTTTTTAGGCCACCAAGGATGAATCCCATTTGCATATGGCCTGGGAGCAGGACTATCACATGCAGGACCCAGGACGCCTGGCCCTGTTCGATGAGTACCTGGAAATGAGTGAGCACCTTATGATATATATTTGAAATCCATATATAATTGTTAAACCCACTCCATTTCGAACAGTTCTGCAATACGGCTTTGTTACTCTGTTTGTGGCTGCTTTTCCACTGGCACCGCTTTTCGCCCTACTGAACAACGTGGCCGAGATCCGTTTGGATGCCTACAAGATGGTCACCCAGGCCAGACGTCCCTTGGCGGAGCGGGTTGAGGACATTGGAGCTTGGTACGGTATTCTCCGAATCATCACCTACACGGCCGTCGTTTCAAACGCCTTTGTGATTGCCTACACGAGTGACTTTATACCCCGCATGGTGTACAAGTTTGTTTATTCCGAAACCCACACTTTGGCTGGCTACATCGAGCACTCGCTGTCCATCTTCAATACCTCGGACTACAAGGAGGAGTGGGGCGCCTCGGTCAGCGAAAAAGATCCCGACACCTGCCAATATCGGGGCTATAGGTAGGTTTTTACAACTCCACTCTTGGTTGTGCACCACTTCATTCGAATCCATTCAGGAATGGCCCGAAGGATTACGAGCCTTATGGACTGAGTCCGCATTACTGGCATGTCTTTGCTGCCCGCTTGGCATTTGTGGTGGTTTTTGAGGTGCGTCTTATAAATAGCAATCGTACAATGATATATATCTAATATGTCCAATTTCCAGCATGTGGTATTTGTGATAACTGGCATCATGCAGTTCATCATTCCGGATGTTCCATCCGAGGTGAAGACCCAAATGCAGCGGGAGCAGCTGCTGGCCAAGGAGGCCAAGTACCAGCACGGCATCAAGCGGGCTCAGGGCGACAGCCAGGACATTATGAGCCTGTTCCGGGACACCAGCAACCGGGCGTCGATTGCCGGCAGCACGGTGACTGCCCGAGGCAGCTGGGCACGCCGTTTCAGCCGGCTAAGCGATGGACTGGACGCCCACGTGGAGGTGGCCGCTCGTCCACGAAGGTCTGTGGAATCCACGGTCTGGGAGGTTTCCTGACACGAGGAGGAGGCCGAGAGTGAGGCCCAGGATCAGAACAAGAGATGAGGCAGCAGCAGCAGCAGCAGCAGCAGAATTCCCTCATTCAAATACCAATACTCGTCTCCTTTTCAAATTCATTTAATCATGGTATTTTATGTGTAATTGTCGTTAAAGCTCCACAGTTTATAGTTGTTGGCTAATCGCAAAATAAGTAATGTAAATAAATTATTTTCAATGTTGTCTGAAAATTGAATTAGTTGCCGTCCTTACATTACTGTTTAAGTGAGTATTCAGTTCTTTATATTTAGCATATTGAAATTCTTACCTTTGAACTCAATGGCATCAACCATACGCACCGTTGCCACAACAACCAATCCGACGTGACTTTGTTTATACCGTGACAGCTTGTCTATATATGTGGGAAACAGTCTGACGTATAAATTTAACAGAATTTATTCTGAAACATAAATTATTTGATGATGAACAAGAAGCTATCGCCAGAAGATGCATTTTATGAAAATTTGACCCTTGGTCTGATAAGGACCCTGTGTGAGTATGAAACCATCAACAGATTGAAGTCCTGTAACACTGGGTCCTCCCAAACTTTCAGCCAATGTGCCAAGGGTATGTAATGTGACGTTGGAGCGACGACAACCTCTGAATGCCTGCCAGGTGGTTAATTGGGAGCAGAGGCACTGCGTCTACCTCCCGGAAGATATGAAGAAGTTCTACCTATCGTCGGATGGATTTATCCTGAACTGGAGTTACCAGTATGCTCGTGAGTGAGATCTCCGTAGTTTCTGGTTTCTTTACTATATCACTTTAATTCCAGCTAACGATATTAGGCGCGTGGGTCACATCCACTTTCCCCACTTGCTCCAGGTGACTCTTCTGCGGGAGAACATAGAAACAACATCAAGCCACTCCAGCAATTCGACGGCTCTGCCCAATAGCAACTCGGATGTTGTGGGAGCAACCGGCAGTTCACAATCCCACAATCCAGCTCCGATTGCCACCGGAAAAGACAAGTGGGGCAATGCCACGCCTATTATAACGGCCAAGTCAAAAATATTTGAGATCAACAACGTTAACGAAGTGGCCAAGGTGGGTACAGACGAAGTACAGAGAAGGAATATTTTGTGGCTAATTTGATTTATTGCAAAATATCCCACTGATAGGTGTGTATGTTGTACGAATCCACGAGTTCCAACAATCCCAAGTTCTATCTGCTGGAGCTGAGCACCCTCAGCTGGCAGTTTTTGGCGGACACCTTTAGTGAATACCTTCGAATGGCCATCGCGCACCTGGGATTGCCGTACTGGGAGCTGTGCTTCTCCACCTGTGGCCTGCCCTCCTGGACAGAGCAGCTGTTTCTCCTCCTGGCACCTCATCTCCTTGAGGAGCACGAGCCACGACGTGGACGAGTACTGAATCCCGCCTGCGAGCATCCGTACAACATCATCGATCCGAACATTTTCCGTGGTAAACCGAAAAGCGTGGCGAAAGCAACAGCTAGCAGTACCAAACAAAATCATAACAAGTGACTTTCTGTAGAAAAGTAAACAATTTATTTATGAGGGTACATAAATGCTACAAAACAATGAAATGAAAACGTGCAAGGCAACTTCCTGAGTACTGGGTAATATATAAATCAATAAGGTTCGCTCCAAACAGCGGATGTTTACGTTTCAAATTAGATCTACTAATATAATCTTAATAAGCTTACATTACGTTCAAAAGCTTAATTGTTGTTAGTTAAATGAGTCCGCATAAAAAATACAAATGCTGAGTTTAGATTGCGCCTTACTTGATGATTCATTCTAAAATATTTACCCACCCTACTGAACACGAAGTTGAATGAGAGTTATGATTGGGCTATGACTCAGTAAAAGTCCGAGCTCTTGTCCTCCAGATCGGCAAGCATTTTGTCCCTGATCTGCGGCCGTGGATCCTCCGTGATCTCGGTGGGTACTGCGCCCGCCTGGCCCAGCATGAACTCCAATTCCTCAGCGGTCAGTTTGTCGCCGCGCAGCTCCAGTGGACCGATGTACTGCTTGCGCAGCGATCCCTCGTGGTAAATGAAGATGGTGGGCAGGTTCTTCTCGGGGAAGTTCGGTATGCAGGTGGTGGCGACGGAGCGCACGAACTTGGTCTGCGGAAAGCGGATGGCCAGCTGCTGCATGTGATGGTGGATCAGTGCGCACAGTGGTACTCCATTGGCATACAGGTGGAGGACCACCCAGATTCCCTCGCCGGCCTTGGTCACCTCGTTCACATAATCCTGCCCGGAGATCTCGCGCACAGATCCAAATCGCGCCTTTTCGGCAGTGGCCCTCATCTCGGCGATGCGTCGCTGGCGATACTGCTCCAGAACAGCCTCATCCTCGGAGTCCTCCAGTTCATCGAGTTCGTCCAGCGACATGTCGTCGATCTTCTTGTCCCGCTGGCCTTCATTCAGTGGAAGATCTGTGCGCCGCTGGATGGCATCGTCCATCAGCTTCTGGATCTGATCCTCCGTGATCTCCGCCTCCTTCGCCTTGGGCCCAATGATTCCCTTGGCACGGAGCACATCATTCCACTCGGTATCTTCGTTTGGGTCCTATGGAGAACAAGGCCACGTGAGTTTTATTTCATTCATCATTTTCAATACCAAATATGGAGTTTATTTTTGGATGCACCAAAAACACACCCACATTCACATTTATCCAATTGGAGAAACTTTGTTGCTCGTATAATAAATACGAACTTGCTTTTGACAATCCATCTTACCTGCATTTTTTTTTTTTTGATTATAATTCGATAAAATAAATTACTTAAATATATAAGATTGCTGATCGCGTGCAGCGCTTTTATAAACTAAAAATAAAACTGAATTATTCTAGACGAAGTGACTCATGACCAGGGATGGAGCGAATACCGATACATCGTTTGCGCGCGGGATCTTAGAGATGGTAGCGTAAGCGATAGTTTATGCGCGTTAAGTTAAAAAAAATTATCCGCTGATTTAAAAATAAAACACAATTTGACAATTCCCATTCATAAGCGCATTTATTCATAAATTCCAATCAACTTTAAGAAATGATGTAGACACAATTACAATTATATTACAATATTTAAAAAGTACTTTCCATTTTTCTAATTGCATTTTTGAAAATAGTAAGGTACTATTCTTCTACTTGCACTTTTTCTTAAACATTTAACAAAAATCTATTAGGTTCATTTTTAATTATTATCTCCATTTGGTTAAAATTTAATTATAAGTTACGTACTAAATACATTTTTTTTAATAAGCCGATTATTTGAAAGTTAATATTAAATTAACACAACAAAACTGTTACCAAAACCAAAAAAATAGTTGAGTTTCTTTACCGAAGCTCAACATTTAAGAGATGCATTAATATTTTAAAATTGTCTAAGCTCAGCTTAATGGCAAGAGAAATTCCTTATCTAACAATTATTGGCTAGCACTTTCTATATTCGATTTAAGAACCACTTGTGTTCTCAGATACCTTGTAGTAGTTGTTAAAATTAATAATACAAATCAGGTCACCGATTTCCTCCTGGTAACCAGAAGCGGCCGCCTTGTTGCCCAAATAGATGAGATACTGCATGAATTTCTGGAACTCCGCCTCCTCCTGCTGCAAGCGTTTAAAGCGGGGATGCGCAAATTGATTATCTTGATCCAGAATAAAGGACTGCGACTGAATGACTCTAAAAATCATTTAAATTCAAATTTAAAAATGAAAGTTGCAGACTATTTAAGACGTTAACTTACTTGCAAAAGCGTAGTATAATCACCAGGATATTATCAATGGTTTCCTTGACCTTGGCACTGCGCCGATTTAACAGTGCTAGGAAGGCCACCCGCTTCAAGTAGGCAACATGCTGCTTGTACAACGCCTCAATGGAATCGGCTGTGCACAACTCCTCCTTGAAGCTCTTCCAGGTGGACTGCAGAGCCTTGGCCACCAGATGGGTTTGAAACGAGGTCATAAAGTGCGACAGCTGGTGGCGTATCATCTGCAAGTGTCGGAAATGGGCACATGTCCGCAGTTCCGGGCCAAGAAGTTTGCCCATTTGCTGCAGGTACTCGTAGGTTCCCTCCAACACGAAACTAACGTGACGCAGCTTCAGCAGGTATCCGAAGATCTGGCCATATTTTGAGACCGTCTCGGAGCTGATCACCAGGTTTAAAGGCCAATCAATCTTGCATTGCAGCTTCAGCATAGAAGTGGCTTCCACGGACAGGAAATTCAGCGTATCCGGGATGGTGGTACAGTTGAGAGTGAGATTCTGTGAGACCGTGGTCTCATCCGCCGAACAAGCCGCCAGCGCATTGGTTAAGATGGTATCAAGGATGCCCTTCTGGCAGAGACTGCGGGGCTCAATGCCCGCTCTTATTCTTCCTAGAATATCGCTCGTGAGTAATGCTCCAAACTGACCGTCCAACAGGAAGAAGTAGTTTCTTAGCTTGCGGAAATGCTCGTAGATACGCTGCTCCTGGAAGATTCTCAGGACTTCATTCCGGAGCAGCGCGTAATGTGCGTTAACGGGCGCCATTACAGAAAGCTGCAGGCAGCGGCGGGCCATAAACGGATTGCAAGCCTCAGGCAAAGTGGAAACATTTTGATGTCTGTCCTGTTTCGGTTCCTTTTCCATTCTAAAATACGTGGGCAAAACCAAACCCGGTTTGATGGCTTTCGATAATGTGCTGGTGGGTTTAGCAATTACAAGATCGTGCTTTGGTGACTCCGGAGACAAACCTTCACTGCTGCCACCAACATTGTTATTATTAGTAGTGTCAGCTATTTCCGGCATTTCTCTAGGAGACGGCTCACCAATATCAACATCGGAAGTGGTGGACATTGGAGTTAGCACCGCCAAGGGGACTTCGACGTGAAGCTTGTCGAGCTCTAGAGGCAGACAAGGCGTGGTCTTTGTCCCCTTATCCTTGCTGTTATAACCCAGGGTAACACCGAACTCGCTGTCCATAACCCGTCGCCGGTTTCTGGCACGTTCCGTATTTGAGTTCAATTGGCAACGCATTCGATGGGTGTGTTCATCTTCGGTGGAGTTAAAGCTGACGAAGCCGTCGTGATGCTCGTTGCGCAAGCGGTTTCGCTGCAGTTCGCTCAGCTCCTCCGTTTCCGGACAATTGAGATTAGCATTTATGTCCGGAGGAAGCTCAGCGTGCAATCCTGAACTCGTGCTGGCAGTGGTTTTAGGTAAGTCGGACTGTTGTAGGTGTACCCTAGCATGACACTCTTGAAACTGGTCAGAGGAGAGACCATGCTGGCGGTTTCGATTGAACTCTGTTTGGGTTGTTGGGTGCTCATTGGAATTCATCACGTCCGAGTGACTCCGTTGATATTGAACCACGTTGGGGAGTTCTCCACATGGTTGGTTCACATTTACATCCGCTTGATCTTTTGGTCCTTCAGCACCTGGCTGTTCCAATGGGACTTCCAATGGCTTATCCAACTGTTCTGCTGCCTCTTCCTCCGACTTTTCTGTATTTGCATCATCTTTATCAGACGTTGATTCTGCTCGACAATCAGGTACCTCGATGCAGGAAGCAAAACTGAGATCGCTGACTGTGCTTTGGTCAGGACTGATCACTTCCTGTTTGCTTCTTCCAGTTAAATCAGCTGCTAACTGCATAACTTTCTTTTGCAACTCTTGTTTTTCCAGCTCTAGGCGCTTATCCTCCATCCGTTCGCATTCCTGCTGAAATGCGAGCTCATTAACAATGTCCTGACGCTGCTTTTCTAAGCGGTTTTGCTGGAGACGTTCCTGCTCTGCGTTTAACTGATCGTTCAACAATTTTTTCTGGGCATTCGCTATTAGTTGAAGCTCACGCTGCTCCTCCGCCCAGGCGTCAAGATGGGCCTGCGTTCGCTTCACCATGAGATTGGCAAATACACGCTTTGTGGCCATGCGCTCCTCAAAAATGCTTTGCATGCTGCACCATCCAAAACGTTGATAGATAATGGCATACTTATCGGCCAGGTTGCGGCGCATTTGTTTGAGCTGCTGCTCCGTTAGGCAAACCATTATATCCGGGTACTGCACTTCGAAAACGGGGTGCTAAAATAAAGAAACAATCAATATAGATAGATTTGCGATTTGAATCATCTTTTTCATACCTGAGCGTTATATGCCCTTAGCACCTGGTTGTATTTTCCACATTGAAAAATTTCCTGTTCGCAGCCGGCTAAAAATTCTGGAATCGCCTCGTTGTCCACTTGGTAGCTTTTGTCAAAGAACTCCTTGCTGCACTTGTTTGTAAACGACGGTGAAGTGTTCAGACAACGGCTAATGAAAATCTCGTTGACCGACTCGTCCAGTTCACCATGATAGATCCATCTCTGGAGCTGAACAAAGTACGTTTGGGATATGCAGCGCAACAAGTAGATCAGCAGCTGCAGGAAGTCACTGTTGCCGCACGTGTCAATGGCCAGCCAGATAGAGCTCAACAGGAAGGATCCAGTTATCCCAGTGTCCAGGTTCACTAAATAAATTTATGTAAAATACGTTAATCTAAAAATAATTTGGCGATGCAGCAGTCTTACATCTCGGTTCATTCTCGAACATCCTATCCAGTTGGTAGAGTAACTGCATCGCTGTAAGTGAGTCGGTCAGCAGCTGGGAAAGACTGTCGGCTGGCAAAGAGAGGAAGAACTCCCGAGTGGTGGCTAGGTAATCTATAATGGTCTCTCGCATGGCCTGCAAAAGAGCATGGGTTTATAAAACATGCTACAGGAAAGAATGTATTCAATCTCACTCGACTTAGGGGCCTTTCCAGCCGCTTTTCGGTGTTCCTATTACATTTGGTGCGGGCACTCAAACGCCTGAAGGCGCAGCCGGCGCGAAGGAAGTGATTTGCGAAATCCGCCAGCACCTCCGGCAGCAAAGTGGGCAACGTTGTGTTGGGTGTGATTTGCAACTTCAATTTATCTTCTGGCGGACTCGGAAACGTTAACGACTGAAGACCACCTGCTGCTTTCTTTAGGTGATCGATTAGTGTTGCTTCATCTACGTAGTTAAGCACCAGGTCTTTGTTTCGGAAGAGCTTAAGTTCGTTGGTCATCATATGATCCGAAACAAAGTGCTTCTCCGGTCCAGGCTGGGCCACAAAAGGTCGTTCTTCCAGTGGAGCTGGCACATTTTTCGCGAGCACTGGCAATTGGGGTGGTGGCTGCATTGGTTGATCCATGTCATTTCTCATCCTTGTCATGGACTCCACCAATCCGACGCGGGTTACAATAGATGGTATGATCCTGGGTCCTACTTTTTTTGGCGGAGGCTTTCCATTCAGGTTACTCGTGAGAAGATCGGAGTAGGGCTGTAGTTGCAGGGGTTTCAGGGCACGATTCATCTGATCGATGCCGAGCAAGGCCTTTGGATGAACTTGCTCCTTTGGCAGAGGCTCCGTGGTTTCAAGTAGCTGCAGTAGGCCTGGTTTTAGACGTTTGATCACCACTCCGGAGTGGTTTTCCGCATCCTTGTCCTCCGTTTCCTGGGGTTCTACCCTCTCCTGTCTTTCCAGCAGATTTTGGAAGCTGAGCAGCATATCCTTTTGTTTGGGATTCCCTGCCACCTCGCTGCTCACCTTGTGCAACAGCTCCAGCTTGCCCTGGGAGGACATCGTTCCACTGCGAAGCAGAGATTCATAAATTTTGGAGCGCCTTTTGGCCACCAACGCAGCTGTGGGTTTTTTTGGCGCCAGCTCCTCCGCGACCAGCATTGTGGCCAGTTTGGTGACCAGGTCGAAGACGCTGTGATTGCATTCAGCCACAGTTGCCATCGAATCGGCTTTTAATAAACAAAAACTAAGAGATATTCTCCATTAACTAAGGCAAACAAAACATAAGGACTAGAGCTCGGTGTGACCGCACCTCCGTTTTACAAAAATCCATATTTTGCCACCTTGGCTTATTTCCGTTATATTTCAAAATTCACCATCATGACACCATAATTAACCCACTATTGATTTTTAACCCTAGAAAAGTATTTAAAGTATATATAAATATTTGGATACTGTTTTCTTTCTGTTATAAAACAGTAGATATTCCACTCTACAGGTTGGTGTAAGGATTTAAAATATTTTTTAATACTAAAGTGAACCCAAAATGATTTTTATTCCCATTTCAAATAAAAGCACGTTTTCAAAATGTACACTAAATTAAAAAGTTTTAAATATATTGTTTTGTTGTTGTTTTTACAAATACACAATATTCTATGTTTCGCCCATTGGCTTACAGTATTAGCTTAGTTACATACCTTAGTTTTGTATTCGTAACACATTTAAGACATGCAGAATTTGAAATTGAATCTATTTTAGTTTTTAGCAGGTTTCTCATATCTTTGCGATTTACAATTAGTTTATGCCATGTTTTTGTTTTGAATAGTTGGGTTTTCATCTGAACTTGCGTGGGAACATCAAGAAAGTATGGCTTTATGGCCAACGGGTTAATTGTTCATAAATGGGAGCGCTCTGTGATTGTTGACAGATTACTGCAAAGATGTTGTTGCGGCTAGGAGTAGTTGGCCAGGTGGTGTGGCCTGCACAGATGCCGACGGACCCGGTGTATCCTCCTGCTCGAACTTCCTATCGTGCACGACCACGTTCCCCATCAGTACGAATCATGAGGCGCTGTTCGTCTCGCCGTTGCTCTCGTGGAAGTTGGTGCCGTTGACGATGAAGGAGGTGCCCAGGCCGTACAGGTGTCCGGAGTACTTGGCGTGGTCGATGTTGTCCTCAAAGAACATCTGAAAAGAGTTTAGGTTCCATTAGGCGGGTACAGAACAATGGATAGTATTTAGAATGGGACAGCACAACGGTTTACAAAGCAGTTCCTAACAATGGTATAACATGTATAGGTTCTACAAAGCGAAAAAAGCACAAATATGTCTACAGCGGCAAAGTCTTAGAAAGTAACCCCAATTAGATTGGGGAGACCTACTAGTAGATGGGGTTTGTTACATACCGTACACCGATGTGATTGGATGAGGTTTTTATACTAGTAAGTTTCATATTTATGATTGTTAGTATGGGGGTGGGATTTATTCTGCAATTTTCTTGTTATTTCAAAACTGTTCGGCAGTTCTCTAGGAGGTAAAGGTCTTGCTACGCTGATACACACAGTGAACCGTGTGGAAACATACGTCAGCAAAGCGCTTAAAATTACAAAAGAATAATTTGTTAATTCGATAGAAATGAACAGCATTAATTTAACTTAAAATGAATATAAAAACGATTATGAATTCAAAAAAGCACTGATATGTATATGCCATGCCCAAACACCAAAGAATGCAAATAAAAATTTATAGAAAATTAATTCCAATTCATTTAATTTTCCATTCGAATCCAGCATCTTTCTCAATTCATTTCGTATCGCGACTTTAAAACTAAATAAACATGTTTCACATGGGATTAACAGTTCCAAACTGACTAAGAACACTTCAAATTATGGATTTCATTCATAAATTCTGGGGCACTGGCTCCGCTTATTTTGCAGGCTACAATTACTAAGTACATATATAAGTTATGTATGAAAATGCGTTGTGACAACCATGAAATACCTTAAACCTAATGAATAATGATTATGATTATGATGGGCGGAGGCAAGTTACGTTAGCAGTGGCAAGTGCAGGGCAACTCCAATGCGGTCTAATAGTTTGAAACTACTCGAAGTAGACGCAGTGCAAGTGGGCCAGCGATGAGGCATTGCCCTTTGCCAAGCCGGGAGTGTTGGGAGGTGTAACTGTATAGGCGCTCGAGGTGAGCTGCTCGGAGCAGTTGGTGTTGCCTGTGCCGTTGCCACTGCTGTTTATCGCAGATTCGTCGGGAGGACAGCCACCGATGTATGCCGGACGGCTCAGCAGGTCGATCCGGCTGACCGTCGGCTTAATGTTCATGGTGTGCTCAAGCAGATAGGGAAAGAGTACAACGGGCGTCTCTGGGTCAAAGTGCAAATCATTTGTGTGCTGTACCTCACGCATTTTGAAGAAGGCCATGCCCGTCAGCAACGCATCCGAGCCGGCCTGATGCTGGGGGCCCACGCGCCGCAGTTCCAGCTGATCGGCCACCTCCTGCAGACCGCCCTTCAGGTTCTTGCACGACTTCATCAGATACTTGATGTCGAAGATGTTGGGAAAGTAGATGTGCAGCAGCTCGAAAAATTCACCCTCGTCCGAGGGCAGGTTCTGATCGGTGAGCAGCTTTAGAAGGTAACCAAAATCGTAGCCGGAGTGAAAGCACAGCCACTTGATGTTGTCCACCAGCACGATGCCGGAGCTCATGAGCAGCTCGGCAAAGTCGATGGGATCGATGCCATCCTCCTCGTGCTTCTTGAACTGAATTCCGGAGTTCTGCAGCAGATCGATTGAGTCCTGCGCATACATGTCCTCGCTAGGGAAACAAACGAAAATGTAGGACCCCCCATTAGAGTATGAACAGAACACTTTTACCTCAGGTTAAACTTGAAGTTGAACTGCCAGGTGGAGTAGCCGGGTGGTGTCTTTCCATCGTCGTCCATGAAGGTCAGGCCCAACTGGATGATCCGCAGCAGATCGACATTACAGCGCAACAGCTGGTAATGATAGTCCGCCGTGGAGCGGAACTCGCCGACGGGACGTGCTACCACGCCCGGAAACTCGGTGTCCATGGCCACATAGTGGTACTTCTGCACCACTTTCCGTATGGTGCGGAACTCCTCCTCCAGGTTATGCTTCCACACGTCGCGGATGCCGCACTCCTCGTTGCTGGGTATGTGGGCATGTGCCGCGCCACTCATGGCCGAGGGCATTGTCTGGGAAAGGTATTGGTTCTGGTCAAACTAGTTGTAATATACAAATATTTCAGTGGATCAAAGTGTTTACTTGTTTGTGTATGTCTGGCCTAAACTTAAGATGTGGATTAATAGTTTCTGCCATTAATGCAATGATTGGTTGCCCAATAATTTATGGAGCGCAGTAAATACTGCCCAATGCAGATTTATAAGATTTAAGCAACATGAAGAACCTCTATAAACTGTATGAAACCTTTGTTTATTGTGATGTTTTACTAATTGTTGTTTACAGTGCTTGGTTATCAAATTTATCGGAATAAGGTTACCGATTTGGAATATTTCCATTTCCATAGATAAGGACTAATCCCAGTGTATTGTGTGTTTGTGTATTTGTGTGGAGGTAAGAGTTAGCAACATAATAAAATAGCTGGTCCAATTGGTTAAACACGATAGCGCAACTAAAGACGAGTTCACAATTGAAGATTGGCCAATTTCGATGTTAGGAGTGCTCAAATTTTGCTGCTGATACGAGGGAACAACATAAAATCAAATAATATCGAAACAAGGCAAGTGAAGGAAACGATTTTTGAAAATTTGCTTGGAGGTGGTTACTGGACAGGAGTGAGATGGGGTTTACGATGGGCGCTACTTACATCGTCGCCGGACGTCGCCTGGTGCGCACCTTTCGCCGCCGGATCAGCCACCTCTTCGCACTGACCTACAACCAAGCCTCAAGCAACAAGTTCCACTTGGGTGAATAGAATAGTCTTAAGCTCTGATTCGGGGGATCAATGCTCCTGATCAAATGCAGGGGTTTCGGAATATGTACAATTCAAACAATTATACCTAGATTGTATTGCATTCATTAACACACTTTCAGATAGCACTAGGCAAGGTATTTAAAGCTGATGCTAGAATTACACAGCATTAACATGACTTATTTTATGACTACAGTGTGTAAAGCATGCCCCTCGTTATGCCAAAGTTTAGTTTAAGCTTTTCAAATTAACAGGGAAATTATGAATACCTTGCCTAACTTTTATCTCTTGAATGTCGAAGAATTTTGGTAGGATTTTCTAATTTTCAAATATTTTAAACACTTGATACTGGAATTCGTAAGTCATTTGATAGCAAGCCGTTAATTTCAATAAGTTTTTGAGGAACAGCAAGTAACACTGGCTGATTTCAGGTTGGGAATTTCGATCCATTTGGAAATCGGGTTCTCAGTGGAGGCTTTCCTCCATGGGACAAGAAATATGCGAAAATGTGACTTTTGGCGGAAAAATGAAACCTAAAATAATTAACAGTAAAAACGCCCTAAGAAAACTGCACACACACACGCGCAGCACACCGCACACACACACACACTACCGCACATGCAGCGGCATTGAAGATGCATTTGCAATTGCAGTTCATTTTCGACTTGCCATGGAAACGCAAGGCTGTGGAAATCGGCCCACCGGTGTGAAAATCCGTGGACCCACTGGTTGTTACCCTCGCAGCTTACCCATTTCATAATATTTGATGGTCGACCGTGTGGGTTTCAGCTACTTGCACAAACTAAATGTTTCGATCGGCGTCCCTTGTTTTGCGGGGGGTGATGGGGGAGAAAGCGGCGGGAAAAATATCTGTTTTGGGGCACTTCCGCTTCCTGCGCGGCGTTCTTTTTAAGCGGACACTTCAATTGATTGAGTCCTCGACGTTCGGCAATTGGCTTCCAATGGATTTTTATCAGCGAATTTTGTTTGTGAGCCGCGCAAGTGCCATAATAAAAAAATTGTTCGCGATTGCGGCAGTGTGGGTAAACGTTTGTCTATCGATTTCAGTGCTGAAAAACGTGTAAATTCTACAAATATCGATAGTTTTGCCACTATAGTGGGCTCTGTATTTGAATTTTGAGTTTTGTGCATATGCATATGTGATTCGAAATCTGAAATAAGAAAAATAAATGGATTTTGCTGCACTTCATTTTAAGCTACTTGGCCATTTTAGTGCTGCCAAGCACTTATTGCCCTTACTTGCTACAACTGCCGCCTAGAGGGCGCCAGTGAAACTGTGAAAGTTCGTGAGCGGTGGCAACTCTTTACTTTCAGCTGTTCGCTGGCAAGCAAACAAATTTATTTATTTCAATTTCACCGGTAAAAGTGTTAGCATTGCGATTTTTTTAACTTGAATGTTAAGTGTTAATAGTTGATAAATAAATTTGGTAATAATATATGAGTAAGAAGTGTTACTGGATTTCTGAGTTTGGTTTTTTACGCCTGTCCCACTTTCCTTTTAACTTGACCTATTTGTTGTTGCAAATTCTTCGGGAATTGGCTCGCGTTATAAATAAACAAACAATACTAATCAATTGAATCAACTGTTTTCGTATCTTCTCAATTTGTTTACATTTACACAAATACAGTGCAAAACTAGTTTCTTGTGGCATGCCAGGTTAAAAAAGAAAGCAAAAAGATAAATAAAGCTCAATTTTCTTACGCCGTCTGTCAACAATCGGCAATTATGTTTATGTATGTATGTATTTATGTACATATATGTATTGCGGTATGTAATCACTGATCTCTCCAATTATTTTGGTTTCGTGGACCGGTAAAGAACGGATTTCTCCAGTTTCTTCGAAGGGTTAATAAACTTTTCGCACGTTTGTCATTTTTTGCTCGATTCCGGTTACAAAGTGCTGATAAAACCACTTGAACTACACGTTTCCGTACTGATTAGGACTTTTCGTCTTATCTGACCTCTGGAATTCAATAGGTTATGAACCCCCAAGGTCAGCTAGTAATGGAACTTTATAGGATGTCTTACAAAAATGCCAAAATGTAGTTAGTTTTTATTTAAATATCTAAATGAAATTTTATTGTATTTTTAAATATCTACGAACCCACTTCAAGTTCTCTAACATGACCGATGTATTTACACCTTCCCTTTATAGTTTTTTTATAAAATCATTCTAGTTAATCGCTCTGATAATTTTAAGCCACACGATATTTCATTCTTGTTTCACAATGCTTGCTAATAGTTTACTAAACGCTTCAAAATTGTCGACATTGTATGAATCGCATTATCATTGCTTGCTGGAACTAATAGCAATTCTAAACTCCCCATTCCTTCCACAGGCGATTGGCAAATATTTGCCATTGTGGCGTTTGCAAATCACACAACAAGCAAACAATTTCGCCGTAATTATTGGCTCTAAATTGAAAAGAATAGTTTGTAAACAAAGCGAAATTCAATTAAAGAGCACGTATCTCGTGCATTTACGATCGAGCAATTCGATCACGTTTTTAGCGATCCGAACCCATACTTTCAACTCCGCCACTTGCACTTGTTCAGCTAATTGAGCTGGTCGTGTGATCACTGATCAGGAATTCTTCGTTCACGCGATCGTTCCTCAGTCTCTGGCCAGCTGCCGAACCGACCTGATCTTCTCCAGAGCTCTCCGCTCTTTCCGCGAGCAGAATTCGAACCGAAACTCGCGTTTTGAATGGAACGCGCCCTTCGCACAGACAACAACATCAAAACATTTGTTTAAATACGTGAGTTTCCCACCAAATTCAATGAATTGCTGTTAGATAGACTTTTTAGATTATATGGTTTTAACTTGCATGAAATGTCATATTGTGAGTGGTGTGGGATAGCCCTGAGAACAGCTGTCTTGCTAAGTTACTCTTAAATATAAATATGGTGACATTACCATTATTAAAAAATCTTTAAAATAATTCCTTAGTTCAGCCACCATCAATATAAAGAACCATGGAAAGTTAAATAGCTTACACATATCTATAATAATTTCTGAGGATTCAGAGAGGTTTCTTTAAAATACTTATAATAACTTACACATATGTATATGTAATAATTTCTGAGGATTCAAAGAGGTTTCTTTTAAATGCTGATAAAAGCTTTGAGTTCTTTCGGATGCTTGCTAAATTATTTTGACATTTTTATTAACTTTCAGTTCCAGAAAATGTCAAATAACACAAACCTGTTTTTCCGAGCTTTGTTTAATTTATACCATCTAGTTTGATCACTGAGCCATTTGTAATTCTGGCAGCTATTCTCTTCTATTTACCATAAACTCGTATTTCGTCTATGGTTTTGAATTCTACGACGTTTATTTATGACTTGCTTATTGGTAGTAGATAAGTTGATGTCTTCTTTTCTTTGGGCTTGTCTGTCATGCAGATGTCTCGTAATCAAATGTATAATTATGCGAATTGGAAATGTCGTTGAACTTGCGGTTTTCGATATTCAATATTTGCAACGTAATTCTGTTTTAATCTTTTTTAATATAGTCCCTTTGTAAACTGGTAAGAATGAGCTGGGACAGAATGGCTTTTACCTGTTCTAATGGGTACAATTTGTTATATTCAATAATAGTACGTCTTCTAATAGTGTTTTGTTTTTAACCCACAGAAAAAGAAGCCATGACCCTCAGGGACTGGGGATACCGCCTGCTGCCGGGTCTAAAGTGGCTGCACGGCTACACCGGCCAGGATGCAGTGGCGGATCTGATAGCCGGAGTGACGGTGGGACTGACGGTGTTGCCCCAAGGATTGGCATACGCAACGCTAGCCGGACTGGAGCCCCAATATGGTCTGTACTCTGCTTTTGTGGGCGGCATCATATACGCCATGCTAGGCAGCTGCCGGCAGGTGACCATTGGACCCACGGCGTTGCTCGCACTGATGACCAGCCGGCACACGGGATTCGGATTGGGATCGGGTCCGGCGTACGCGATACTCCTGTGCCTCATCTCCGGCATTGTGGAGCTGGGTATGGCAGTGCTGAAACTGGGTGCCCTGGTGGACCTGATATCACTGCCAGTTACAGTGGGATTCACCTCGGCCACGGCCGTCATCATTGGCACCTCCCAGCTAAAGGGTTTGCTGGGTCTGCGTGGTGGATCCGGATCGGATTTCATCAATACCATGCGCTCCGTGTTCGGAAATCTACATAAAGTTAGAACAGGCGATCTTACCCTTGGACTGACTTCCATTATAGTTCTGCTGCTTCTGCGCGTAAGAGAGTCTAAAATATCTTTGCAAATATCCAGTGTAATCCCACTTCATTCCCATAGAAACTCAAAGACGTTAAGCTGGACGGTCGCATCCGCAACTTGCGAACACAGCAGCTTATAAGTGGTGGCATCTGGGTAATAGCCACTGGTCGGAATGCGCTGGTCGTACTGGTGACCAGTGTGCTGGCCTACAGCACATGTGAGCACATGGAGAGCTGCCCGTTTATCCTCACTGGAAAGGTCAAGAGCGGTCTGCCCAACGTCTCGCTGCCAAAGTTTGAGACCACCATTCTGGACAGGAATGGCACTGAGATCAGACAGAACTTTGAACAGATGGTATGTGAGCACAAGTAGACTAATTAACTTTTTTGTGACCGAATTAATTTATCACCAAGGCTTAACATCTGTTTAACTAAGTTCTCGCCAGTCTGACTTGTTGTTGTTTTGTTCAAGATATTTATTTCTTGTTTTTAATTGTCGGTTAGCTTTAGAATAAATTAAAATGATTTAAGTTTGTATTGCCTTGTACTAGATTTTGGCTTAGGTTTATAAAATTAATTGCACCCGCTTAACGAAGATAAAATACACACTGTAACATTTATCGAGCAACTAAAAAGGCACAATAATTATTTATGTATATAACTGATAATTGAAGAAGTTACCTTATTAAAATTAATATGATTTCAGCTCTCGGAACTGGGTCCCTCCATGCTTATACTACCCATTATTGCCGTGCTTGGAAATGTAGCCATTTCGAAGGCCTTTGGAGGAGCCGGACTGAGTCCCACGCGGGAACTGATTGCCCTTTCCATGAGCAACATTTGTGGCGCCTTCTGCAGCTCCATGCCGGTGACAGGATCCTTCTCGCGCAGCGCCGTCAACCACGCAAGTGGAGTAAGGACGCCGCTGGGAGGCTGCTACACAAGCGTGCTGGTTCTGTTGGCGCTCGGCCTACTGGCACCCTACTTCCAGTACATCCCAAAGGCCGCTCTCAGTGCGGTTATCATCTCGGCGGTGATATTCATGATTGAGTTCGAGGTCATTAAGCCACTGTGGCGCTGCAGCCGGCGGGAGCTGCTCCCAGGTGCCATTACTTTCGTTATGAGTCTGGCTGTGGGCGTGGAGATCGGTCTTTTGCTGGGCGTAAGTACCGATGTGGCTTTCCTGGTTTACCGCGCCGCCCGACCCGTGCTGAGTGTCTCCAAACTCCAGACCACCAATGGCATCAACTACATTCTGATTCGCCCTAAGCACAGTTCACTGTATTTCCCGGCCGTCGAATGGGTTCGTTCGGGCATCTCAAAAGCTCTGACCATTCATGGTACCGCACCTGTGGTCTTGGATTGCGCCCATGTGCACGGTATGATTTGTGATTCAGTTTTGCCTATAGATTTTTAAAAGTGCTTTCTTGCAGAATTCGATTTTACGGCAGCTCGAGGAATGGGCTCCCTGCAAAAGGAGCTCGCCAAGGCGAATGTGCCATTGTTTCTGATGAGCGCGGACAAAACTATTGGTGTGATCCTGAAGGAGTCGACTAATATTGACTTCCCCACGATAGACTGTCCCGATGATTTGGAATTCCTTCTGGAGCAAAGTGAGACGAGTTTTTAGTAGAACATTCATTAACGCATATCACCCCTAGTGCACTGCAAGTATCTCACGCTTTTCGTTTCCTCCGCTTTCATCCACAGCTTTCACCCATGTCTGATTATTCCCAATACAACATGCCACATCTAGCACCCACCATTTCCATTTAGTCCCCACTTTAAGCTCTTGGCGTAACTGCAACTTTGTTTTTCCAGCTGCCGACTACGTTCTGCATTTGCAGATTTCAGCGCCGCTCGTCGAATCCCGGTTGGTACATGGCGATGGCGGAGAACCAACTGAACTGAGTAAACTCAATGGAAAATCCTCGTAAATACAAGGGAACTACCATTGTTTATTTTAAATGTACTTAAGTATACGTCGGGGCACACGTTCTTATTTATGGCAAGTTCCCCCTCATGGGCCACAAAAGCAAATGCTATTTTACATTGAAATGGCATTGAAAGCTCTCTAAACTTCCTACTGATTAATCTAAGTATTTAAATCAGCCCACATGTTATTCCCAACTATTTCATTCCTATGTTTCATTGTCCCTTCAAATGGCTAAGCTTTAATTGTACATATACACACATATATATATATATAAGCCTACATAATTGTTTTAAATTCTGTTTATAAATTTAATTACTTTTAAATTTGTTCTGAAATTAAATTTTGTAATATATTCTGCATACGTTAAAGTTGTTCCCACTCATTTTAACTCTTTTCGGTTGTTCAACAATATTCTATTAAAGAAGCAGCTCAAAATTATGCACTAATAAATGAGAAAAGTTAAATAATCTTAGCTCAGAGAGCACAAGTATATCCCCAAAAGGCTGCATCGAATAGCAAAATAGTGTGTTTATTCAATCTTAAATGAATTCGCATTTATTTAATATTCGTTATGGATAAGAACTGATGCCTATGCTAAATCAGAGTATATAACTAATTTTTACATGCGTAGACACAAAATTAAAAAGACAATTAAAAAAGAAATTACAAGGATAGTTTCAGTGGGTCTAAATTAAAAACATTCGAAGGCAATAAATAGCAAAAAGTAAGGTCTAGGGTAGCTCTTAAGTAGGAATAGCGATTAATTCGAAGGGTATACGACGAGTACAACAATACACAACAATCGACATTTACAAATCGGTGATCTCGTGATGAGATTCGTATGCAACGGATGCCCCGCCGCCGATATTGGACACTCTGCCGGTCTGATCCTCGCTGCTGATGCTGATCCGCGTGAGCAACTCCGCCTGGATGCGCTTCAGCACCTCGACCACTTCGCAGAGCACACCACTTTGGGCGGCCTGCTGCATCGCCTCATTGGCGTCCACCAGCGCCTCATTCAGGGCACCGAGTTCCATGCGCGCCTTTGCCCTGGCGTAGTATCCTTCGTAGCTGTGCGGCTTCTGGGCAATCGCCTGCGTGGCCAAATCTATGGAGGCGTCAAGTTCCTGCCAATAACAGCAACGGTTAGTCATCTCATCTGCATCTCATCTCGTATTTTTAGGTACTTACATTCAGTTTTCGCTTGCAGCGCGACAGATTCAGCAGCAGATTGGTCCGCAGCTGGGCGAAGATGGCATTCCTCTCGAGCAACTGCTCCAGTCCGGAGATCTTGCGCAGGGCATACTGGTAGCGATGGGCAGCCTCCTGGAAGCGGTTTTTCCGGTACAGCACATTACCATCCTCCAGCAGCTTGTTGAGCAGTATCACCAGAATCTCCGGCTTGCCCATGGCCATGCTCCAGGTGGTCGGTCCCAGCTTGGCACCCTTGCGCAGGAACACCTGTACGGCCTGGATGTTGCGGCAGGCAATGGCCCGATCCAGTGGTCGCATTCCATGCACATCGATGTGTTCCAGATTGCCGCCCTGCTCAAGGATATAGAGCACCAGGCCAGCGGCTCCCTGATAGGCTGCCAGATCCAGGGCTGTGCGTCCATTGTGATCCTCGTGGTGGCGATTACAGCCGTGTTCTATGAGCGTCTTGGCCGCCGCCAAGTGGCCACGTAAACAGGCCCAGCTGAGTGCCGTGAATCCCTCGTGATCCTGAGCTTCTCGTGCCGCCCCTCGCGCTAGCAGAAGTTCGACCAGCTCCAGGTGTCCCTCCTCCGCCGCGATCATTAGCGGCGTCTTGCTTGTCTGTCCCAATGGTTCATCCAGCAGGGCGCCACGTTGCAGCAGATGCTCCACCACGCTCCAGTGACCCTCCTTGACGGCCAGCCAAAGGGCCGAGTATCCCTGCCGATTCCTTGCATCGATCTGAGCGCCGCGGGAGAGCAGGATGCCTACCACATCAACGCATCCGTGACGAGCGGCGGCGGTTAGCGCCAGTTCACCACTGCTTGGCTCCATGCCATTAACGTCCAGGTCAAACTCGGTCTCATTGAGATCGAGAAGATCCTCAAGGATCTTGCAGTGCGCCTGCGCGGCGGCTCCAATGAGTGCCTGCTGCAAGGCCACCGATCTGGTGACATCTTGGGAGTGCGGTCGTGGTGACCAGTCGCAGGCGAGCAAGTACTTAACCACACTGAGGTGACCCATGCGGGCGGCATGAACGAGGGCACAGCGCTGCGTGATGTCCAGCTGGCCGAGGCTGCTGCCGGCGGCTACCAATGGACGCACTACGTCGCAGTGGCCACGCATGGCGGCCAGAATTAAGGGAGTACAGCCCTGACTGTTGGTCAGGCCCACATCGGCACCGAACTCCAGGAGCAGGCTAACCATGGGAAGGATGCCCTCATGGGCAGCTATGCAAAGGATCGGAGCTCCTCCCATGTAGTCAGTGCGGTGATTCGGTGAAGCGCCTGCCAAGAGAACTAGTCGGGAAACTTTGAGGTTCGGACTGTAGACATTTCGCAGGGCGCCCAGCGAGGAGGAAATGTTATCCGCCGCACCCGCCAACCAATAGGATTGCAGATCCCGTGGAGAAAGTAGCGTCAGGCTCGTTCCGCCATACAAATGAGCTTTGAGCATGTGGTGACCCAGTTCCAGCGTGAGCTGCGGTGACAATGGAGCCTGCAGCCGGGACAATCGGAAAGCGATTCCGGCGTGACCCAGCCGGGCGTCGCAGAGGAACTTGTTGGACTCGCCCTCATCCCGTCGCATCAGCCACTCCCTCAAGGAGCTGTGAAAGAACATGTAGGTGTTGTCCAATCTCTTGATCAGAAATCCATCCAGCAGCTTGAAGCGTTGCATGAAATCCGGCCAACTGAGTGCCTCCCGTCCGTGACTGAGTGCCTCCATGCTGTAGTAGATCTCGTCCAGCGTCAGGGGATACAGAGCTGCCAGGCAGATATTGAGGATCGGAGCAGCCTGCTCAAAGCTACGGGCGGTGGGAAAGCGCAGGTTGAAGTGCAGCAGAAAGATCTGGGCGAGGGAGACCGGTAGCACCTTGTAGCTGGACGACTTGATAACCAACTGGCCGCGTGCAATGAGATCCAGGATGAGCTTGGCGTACAGCATGGAGCCCCTGCTTAGGGACTGAAGATGGGACACGAACTTCGTCTGCGGTTGGCTGCCCGACTGCGAGTTCTGGCCTCCTCCTCCGCCGATGTTCATTCGAATTTCCGGACTATCTGCCAGCCGGGCGCCTATGTAATCCAGCATATCCTGCTGCAGCGCCTGGCTGCTGGCCCAACTGTCCAGGGTAAGTTGTGTGTAGCTGGGTGCCTTCACCAGCTCCAGCATCTGCGTCCTCACAGTGGCCACCAACTTGAGCCAGGCTGGAAAATGCGGCGTTAGCTGTGCCAGGAAACTGGCAATGGTGTGACCATGATCGGGACGATGGTACTCCGCTTCGCACAAGGCATCCACCACGATGACGGCCACTTTGGCTGGTATCTTGCCCGCCCGGTGAAGGTGAGCCAGTGGCTCCAGGATAGCCAGCTTCATCACTCTCTCCGCATCCGCGATGCACTCGCGCACACTGAGAATGTCCTGGAGATGCGGCTCCGACAGCAGGTAATCCCTGTAGGCGGTTAACTGCGGTGCCTGGCACAGTTGGGCGGCCAGGGAGTGCACGAAATCCGGCACCTGGCAGGTGAGATTGGCGTCCGCCTGGCAGAAGTGATAGCCCACCATGTGGGAGGCCAGTCCGCGCATGCGCTCACAGTGGGCGCCCAACTGGAGCTGGCTGTAAATGCCATCGGGATCATCCTGCATCTGCCGGCGGCCAAAGCACGAGTACTCCACCAGCTGCAGGCAGAATGCCGTCTTTCCAGTGCCCGGCTGTCCGTTGATGAGCACCACCCGTGTCTCGGTTCCCAGCAGGATGTTGGACAACTGCTGCACCAGCCACTGGCGACCCACGTACGGCGGATCCGGCTCCTGCAGCGGCACCTCGAAGAACAACGGCTTCAGGGCCAACTGAACAGCCGCCAAGGTGGAGGCTGTCACCCTGGAACCCACTGCCGCTGCCGTCGATGAGCTCGAACTGGATGCCTGCTGGCCACGCGTCGATCTACGTACATTTCCCTTGCGAGTCTTGCTGGGTAAGGCTTCGTACACGTGCAGCATGGAGCAGCCGGCCTTGAACTTGCCGCACAGACTCAGTGCATCCTCCTTGACCCCGTGACTGGTGGCCACCGACAGCTGGCTGCCGCTAAGCATTCCGGCTCCGCTGGCCAACGTTTGCTCCGGACTGACATTCTGCGAGGAGCCACTGGTGGTGGTGCTGGCCGCTCCCACGCCGCTGCTACTCGTGGTGCTGGTGGTGGAATGGGCCGAGATGGGTTCACAACCACTTCCGCTGCTGCTGCTGTTTCCATTGCTGCCGGGATCGTTGAGCAGCAGACCGAGACGGGCGTGGAGCTGATCCTTCTGCAGCTTCTCGTTCAGAAGAGAGGAGTGGTGGTCAAGGGCGTCGCTTCCTATGAGAGGAAAGGCAAAGTAATACATATTAGATTATTTATAAATATATTAGATTATTTATAAATACATTAGATTATTTATAAACATATTAGATTATTTATAAGTTGAAATTATAATCATGCAAAATCTTTACAGGAATTAGAACGAAAACTGGATTAATGATCGACAATGAGGATGCAACGTGCAAACAGAAACGTTTGAATTAGAAGGATGCACGTAAGTGGATCGGATCCGTGCCTGCTAATTGATTCAGTCCCGCCTCGCTGGAGTTGGAGGAGTTCACGCTCCACAGGGACTTGATCTTGCCAAAGACCAGAGAGGACAGATGACCCGCATAGACGGACGTTCCGGCCAAACTGAGCCTGTTCAGGCGATTCTCGCTACTTGCTCCATGGCGGGCGGAGGTCTTCAGGTTGTGGTTGCTGACGTTCTTCCGCCGTCTCCGAGTGACCGCCGAATCCGAGCAGGTGGATGTGTTTAGGGCATTGGACTCCTTGCCCTCCGGCTGGTTATCATGGTGATGATGCTGATGAGGATGATCTAGTGATGGATGCTGGGTGAGAATTTCTACTTCGAACTGAAAGCCATTCCTTTCCAGGTTTAACATTGCCTTTCCCCGTTGTGTTTTAAGCTTTTAGTGCCACCTTTTGAACCTGACCCACACTTAAACTTCATTTTAAACTTACCTCCGGACAGGATTGATGCCGTGTCAATGGGACAACCCCCATTGGAGGCAGTGCGTCGATGGCCACCGCCCACACCTCCAGCTCCCCCGCCGATGCCGCCGATGCCGCCGACTCCCGATCCACCGCCACCACCACCGCCAGTGAGGGCACTGCGCAGATTCTTGTGGTTGAAGAACCGCCTACGCGTCGGCGGTGTGGCAAAGGCCGGTGGTGCGGCACTCAGTTCGCTGTAGGCCGCCGCATGGATGTTGTGGCTCAGGCTGCTGCTGCGGCTGTGGCCACTGATGCCGCTGCCATTGCCGTTGGCCAACAACTGCTTGGCGGCGGAGGCACCTCCTCCTACTCCTCCTCCTCCGCCGAGATGGTGGTGCACATCCACTGTGACCGTTTGCGTGGTGCCGGTGGAGAATCCATTGCCATTGGTGGACAGTGCCGCCGCTCGGGGCAGTTTGCCATTGCTCGCATAGCGATGGTGGTAATCCGGCGACTGCGACTCCTGGCGGTGCTGCTGCAAGAAAGTATTTGGTTGCCAATGAGTTCAGACTTATCGATGATGAAAGTTAATATGCAGAGAAAGAATTATATTGTGCTGCTCTGTTTATCTATTGTCTAAAAGTAAAACTTGCTAAGTAATATCATCATAATAGTAAAGTTTTCCTCTCTGTGCACATTTTCAACAGCTTTCGTTAAAGTTGATCGGGCCCCAAAGCAAAGGCGTTACTTTTGATTGGTCACATGTGTGGGCCATCCCAGATGAAAGCGCTCAAATGGCCACAAATTTGGAGCCAACGAGGCGCTGCTTCTAGGCACAAAAATCCCACCTCGTTGTGGACCTAAGCCAATGTATTGTCAGACTTATCAAGTGGATAGCATTACCACCCGGTCCAGACATAATTATCATGTCAAGATCAGCCTGGATTTGAAAAATTTCCACTGAGGAGTGCACTTGAAGAAATTATGCTATTACCTAATATAAAAAACAAAGTACTCGTTTATGCAACGCTAAAACCTTGAACCCAAAAATATAAAGCCAAATAATGGCGTGCTAAAATAATCTGTGAAAATGGTGAAATGAAAGTCAACAAGAGGTTTCACAAGTAAACACTACAACATTTTCACAAGTTTCTTGAAAAGGTAAATGCTGATAAATTTTTCTCAGTGCAACTGCGCCTTGCGAAGCCTACTTGCTGTCCAGCTTGTGGACTGTTGTCCTCCCAACTGTCGGGAGACAAACCGAAACCAATTTCATTCACATGCGCCACAAAAGCCCCTCCATCGTGCTCTTAGTCATCGTCTAGTCTCTGGCTCCTTTTGGATCCGGGGGTTTCGTCTTAATGAACTGCAAATCATTTTCTGTCTGCGTTGGTTTTCGCCTCCAATTCAGCCGATTTTTTCGGGTAGGCCGAGAGACTGGACATGGCACAGAAAAGCACAGAAACGTGATTTCCAGGCCAGAAGAGAACAGTAACAGAAACAGAAACAGAACCTGAGAACCAGTTTCTGGGTTCTGTGTGGGATAATAAGATGAAATTGGTATTGGTTGGCTCCGCCAGACGACGATGGAGATGGAGACGGAGATGGAGTTGGAGTCGGAGGCCATTAATTGACGGGCAGGTGGCTGGAACCCAGGGAGGAACTTTGGACTTTGGAGCCAGCCAAGGGAATCGAAAGGGTCTGCAATCGATGGTTGGAATATTAATTGAAAGCAAAGAAATGCAAAGGATCGAACATGTTTCAGCTCATCGATTGGGAATATAACAGACTTGCTGAAATTATGTTTTGGTTAGTAAAAGAGTGGCGGTTCTGGAGCTTTGCAATTTGGACCGTTTGATGATTGTGATTTGGACAAGTCACCTAGCTGACAAGTTGCAACGCCCGCGGATGTCTGAGTGCTCTGGTTTCTGGTTCTCTTCCTCCAGCGGATGTATGCATGTCTGGAAGTTCTTGATCTTTCACTCACGACTATGAGTCGCCCACTTCCGCTGGAGGATCCAGTCTGCCCACTGTCAACCGTCTAGCTACTTCCACTTTTCTTATGCGTGGAAAAGAAAATGTTAAAGACTTGTATATCACCAAAATAAAAATCTGATTTTTCTTATTTTATATATGAACATTTGTTTAACTGTTTTTGAAGCGAAGTCAGTTCAAAATCCACTTTAAAAGATGATTTAAGTGCAGTGCCATCCATTTCTCTTGGGTCTCCGTTTGCGGATATCTGTGATCGGCAGACCACAATCTCGGATCTTCAAGCCACCGGGATCAGCTGGGGAATTCCGTGTCGCTGATCTGCCATCCATCGATCTGCGGATCTATTGATCCGTGGGCTGAGTTCCGCCTCTATCTCAACGTAATTAAGCTGCGGTTCGCTTTGCTCCGTTTCGATGCGCTTCACTCAAACCCAGCCCAACAAAATCCAATGCAATCGAATCCAATCCTAGACCAAGACCAAGAGCAAGTCCGCACCCAAACCCCACCTTTCTTTCTTTCACTCGTGTGGTGGAAGAAAGGCTTTCTTTAAACTAGTTCGTCGTGGGGTCTGGGATCTCTTATCGCATCCCGCGGCGGCGTTTTAATTGGCCCCATCACTTTGATTAAGTTGTAGCCGGCGCACGAGCTGTGCTTTGGAAAATAATTAACAAATTATGCCTGCCATACATGGGGGCCGTGGAAAATTTGAAAATTGAAAAAAAATCACATCTCAAGAGGTGATTTTCACTTTTTCCCGCTCGGCAATTTGTTGTCCACTGTGTGTAGAGGAGTTGCCGTGGCTACCGTGAAAAAAGCGCCATAAAATTTGCACTGCTGGATGGAGATGATCGCAGTTGGTGAGATGGAAACAGGATGCCATTAAATAGTGCAATTTGTTAGGAAACACAGGTCAATGTCCATTACAAGGTATGCGATCATAATGTTATTGGACATGGTTACATTACTACTTAAACTTAATGGGCATTTTTCTGATATCATTACAGACTGCCAAGGTATCTAAGAGTTTCTTAAGGCTTAAAGGTTATTTGCGTTATCTACCACATGACCAATTTGGATATAGAATCATTACTCAATATTTTCAGTACCAAGTGCAATTAAAATTTTTGTCAAATTACAATCGTGAGAACACACCAACATTTGCTGTTTGCAAGGAACAAATCAGGCTGAAAAACTTATGAACTGTCAACCGTTTCGGCTGAACTTTGGCCGCTCCCAGTGGCTTAAACAAATGAGCAGAACGGGCCAATTGACCGACCCACTACTAGCCAGAAACCATATCGAGTTATGGAGTGAAACCGCCATTCCGAACCGGATCGAAACGGCTGCCACCCCAGGGGGAGTCCCATTGAGGCGCAGGTGTAATAATGCCAGCTGCCACAGAGCCGGGCCAGAAAAAGGCAGTAATTGTAATATGACAAACCCGCATTAATTTGCTCGCAAAAACTAAAGCGAAACCGAAACAGAGTAAATCGCAGAGGCAGACAACGAGGCTCACACAGAGAGAAAAAATATGCCCAGTAACTTGAGCTTCTTAGATAACAAAAATCAAGTATTTCGAGCCTATGTCTACCAGTAAATATTGTTACTACATATTGTTACTATATATTATTACTATATATTATTACTATATATTATTACTATATATTGTTACTATTTGAATACAACAGTTTTTTTTCAGTGTCTGCACTGCAATTACAGCGGCGGTATTTAATGACCGAGTCCACCGAGCTGGCAACAAGATTAATGGTTCATTCAAGAATTCGATTTTCGGCCATAGGAGCCAACAACAAAAGCAGGTTCATATCAAAATGCATGCTTTTTTTGGCCAAGTATTTTGTTGTTGTTGTTTTAAATTATGAAAAATAAAATATACATCTCGTGTTTGGCTGCGGGGCGTTTGCGAGAACAGCAACAGTGTCGAAGAACTTGGCAGTCCCAGACATTGTGACACCAGCAAAATGCAGCACCACCAGCACCATTACCACTCCAAACCCAATCTCAATCCCTGGCCAAGACTCGTTTTGGCCACTTCCATTCCACCATGAGGGTGTGGGCCCGGCCAACTGGCTGGTTAAATCAAATGATATTTCAACAACAGTTGCTTGTGCTGAAAAATAATTGTTTAAATGTCATAAAATAAACAACGCAAACCCAGCGGAGGGTCAGCAAATGTGTGGATACCCCATGGAAATTGCGCTGAAAACTGGCCAAATTGAATGGAGGCGAAGAGGCAGCGTTAATAGTTAGATTCCATTTTAGATTACTTTAATTGAGGAAATTATTAGGATCATACTCGAGCTAAGCTTTCAATAAAGCTATAATTATATAAATTAAAACCATTTATTTAAGCTCAACTAAGAAAACGTGAGGCTTTTATATTTAATTAAACTTTAATGAAGAATGCTGGTAGTAAAGAGATAGTAAAACAAAATTAAATCATTTATAATGTTAGCACTCAACTACTTCACAAGATATTTCACATAAATAAGGCAAAAATACTTTGATTTGAAATCTTTTTTAATGTTAGTACTCAACTACTTCTTGAGATATCTCACATAAATTAGGCATCAATATTTATTTGAACCGCCCTCTAAACCTTGAAATCATTACAAAACACCACTCAGCATTATTCATCCATGACAAATGTTTATGATCACGAATCTTGCATATGGATGAAAATGTTCGAGTATCATTTAGTTGGAAGCATTAGCGAATCGCATGCAAAAGTTTTTGTGCGATTTTAAACGCGCTGGCATTTGAAAAGCGGCCGCAAAAATCGCCCACTTTGCATTTGGCATCTAATGGAAATCGTTGGCGGTTTTTGAAAAAGTGCCCATAAAATCTGGGGCCCAGCATTGTTGGTACTTGGGTACCAAATCGTATATTGGTTTTCAGCATTTTGGCTAATGCATGCGCATTTGATTGCCAAATCTTCTGGCTGGCGTTATTAAAGCATATTTCTTGTATTGTAATCATACTTAGAATGTTGGCCAAGTGCGAGGAGTTGGCTCAAATTGGTTTTCCTTGTCATGCAAGCTGCACTGGCGCAAATAACCATTTACAAACTGATATCGGACAGCAAATAACACTAAATCTATACAGCATAATAAACGCTTTATTTTGTTCCGTGTGAGCTTTGTTCAAGCCAAACACTTCAAGGCAAAGTGATTTCGGCACTCACAAGACTTTGTTTAATTAAGATTTTGCATTAAGCTGTGTGTGCTGGCCGATGTCAGCCCAATTTGAATACCAAATTTTACGAGGATCACCGAATGGCAGTGCCATTCAATTGCAGTCAAGTGAAAGCTATCGCTCTGCTACTGGTAAGTGGAAAAGCTTGCCTAACAATAAACAAGAGCCGAACATTAATCAGTTGGGTAAACAAATCCAACTGGCTATAAAGAGCCGATTCAACGATATAACGATATATAGAGTTGTTGGGTGGAAATATGTCAGCCATTGCGGACATTCATTACGACAATTGCCGCCGAATTGAGTGAGAAATTAAAGGCCACAGAGCACTACATGGCCATAATTAATTGACAAGCTGGGAATTAAGTTTTCCACTGGGCAATATAAATCAATGCTGGCCGAAATACTCGCACAACAAAATATATTCATGCTGAGCCTCTTTACTTCTACTGCGAACATGGCCACGAGCGGTGAGAAAAATTAATGCATTTACTTAACGATCGATAAATCGCGTGGAAAAAGCCGCTCGACGACAACCGAATTGCGCAAAAATATTATGACCATCGTCGTGTGGCTATGGCAGTGTTGGCACTGTTGTCTGTGCTCCATGCTCATATCAAAGGCCTCCGCCAACTCTGGACCAAGATAATCCAATCCAATCGAATCGACTCGAATCGAACGAATCCGGCCAGATCAACAAGACCGAACACACGACCTGAGAAATTGTTTCTCAACATGCAAATGCCGTGCGATTTATTTGAGGAAGCGGCTAGCATGCCAAAATCCCAAACTCCCAAATTCTGGAAAACCGAAAACACCCAGAGATAGAGATACGGGGAGATAAACGGGTGAGATATTGAGACAGCCACCTGACTCGGTGAAATGGGTGAGAAAATATACAAGTATATACTATATATCCATATGCTTGGCAGCATGCTAAAAATGCAAATGCATTTGCCAAGCGCGACCAGGTCGGCGAAATTAAGTTGTTATTTACCCGGCTCATTTATTTATGGCATTTCGAAAGTTGACAATCCTTTCGCTATCTGTCATCTGACCCATCGGACTTTGGACATCCACTGGCTGCTACTGGCGTAGCCACTTCCATCTCGTCTCCGCAGTTGAGTTGCAAATGGATTTTCCCAGCGGCTTTCTCATGAGCTTGCCAGAATAATGGTGCACTTAGCATACGAGTATACTCATCTTTCCACGGTGAAAACTATGCCCCTTGTTGGGCGCCAATTTAATTTTTCGGGGGGAGTTTGCTTATTACAATAGCCCATAAAACTTGTGTCTACGTGAAAGAAGGCGCACACAAATCATAAAGCAGCGAGAAAATCACATAAAAACGTATTTCGGTTTATGCGTTAATTAATGAGATGCAAGGTATGACGATAATTGGGCACATCTAAATTGTTTCCCTCAGCAAAACGGACACAGTCTTCTATTTTTCCCTTTTTTCGAACCAAAATATTACTTTAAAATCCTAAGTACTAAGTATTTTTTGTTGTAACTATTATTTCTTTATTATCATAAGTGCTAAAAGTGGTTCCTCGGACTGGCAATCAATCTAACTATGTAAAACATAACACATTAATTAACTACAAATATGGAAAATGATTTTTGTAGTGTAGGGTTTAATTGTTTGGGATTGATTGGAGCAATAGGTACTTTCACGCGGGGCGTCTTCAATATCACGGCATTATTGATTTCTGGGAAAGTGAAATGCACTTTTGAGCGCTTCATTTGGGCTCGGCGGTTACGGATTTGAGGCACTCGAAGAAGCGTTAACGTAACGAGAACAAGTTGGGCATAAAATGCATTGCATGTGCACTTTCTGAGGCGGCAATAAGCATTCGGCTTTCGGCTTTCGGCTTTGGGCTTTTGGCTTTCTAATGCCTGAGAGCTGTGGTCAGGTCGGTCATTTATGACCCTGCCGCTTTGTGGATTTCCCTGGGAGTGTGAAACGTGCTCGGCATGCCGAATGCAAATGGAAATGGACCAGACCAGACCAGACCAGGCGGCACTGCCATCCACATCCACATGCATTCTCCAGCCGCCTAAGTACTCCACTTGAGCCCGACTTAGTTGAGCGTAAATAATCTTGAGATGCAGGCTGCCGCCACTATTGACTTACGGGTCAGGTGGAAAGAGTCATTTGGCCAGCTCACGCTTGGTAAAAACCAACTAAGGAGTGCAGAGTGCGATCCTAATGACGAGCAATGGTGTAAGGGGTTAATGAATTTTATGGGGATGTTTAAGAATAAGCTTGAACCAGATATTTTCCATTTCACAGTTTTATAACTTTATAACCTGCCCTCTTCGAGTTACACATCACACTGCATTTACAACGATGCCATAAATCAACAAACCCAGCGCATTTCCCAATTTAATTAGCAGCATTTTAAGCAAACAAAACGCCGACACTTTAACACCTTTTTCCAGACAAATCCGGAAACGATTGAAGGGCCCTTGGGTTTCGTATTTACCTTTTGGCCAAAGCTTAGAAAGTGAAAACTTTCATGATCAATCTGAGCTATAAAGGCCAATTCGTTGATTGCAGTTCGTGGCTTGCACTTTTGTAAACAATTTTGAGTTTCAAGTGTAGTGGAAAGAATTTCATTCATTAACATTAATAGGCCATTTTTGTGTGCTAATGAATGTTACTACAAATTTGACACTTAATATATATTCGCTTTTAAAGTATAAATATTTAATGCTTCCCTCTTAAAGCCAGATTTAATTTTGTAAGTGTGGCTTGGACTTAATTTCCTCTGCACATATTATGCAAATATTTTCACCCATTTCTCCGCGCGATTCATGAAAGCAGTTTCAGCCAAAAGTGTCTGCATGTTTTATCACTTTTCGCACAGCCCGCAGTCAAATTAATTTCAGTCAAAAACTTTGGCCCAGCCCTTTTGGATTCATTTCTTTGAGTTGGGTTTTGGGTAGGTGTGTTTTATCCGCTGGCTCTTTCCCCGCCCGACTTAATGATTAATTTGGCTTCATGTATGTTTTATATTTCGCATTTATTGTGCTTTTTTTTTTGTGGCCTTTTGGCCAGACATCTTTTGCTCTTGTACTCTTGCTCCGACAATGTGGCTCATATTTCTGCTGACAAGTCAACTGATGTCCATGTCTTGTCTTTCTTTCTTTAGTTAGCCCTTCTCGAAAGCCACTTTCTTTTCATTTATCATGGTGCAGAATTTTGGGCTGTGGCCTTTTGTTTTAATCGCTAATTGCACTTTGTGGCAGGCCGCAATTTACTTGTTGGCAAATTGAAATTTGGGCCAATAAAGATAAGCCGTGTAATTTGTTTTATATATTTCAGCGGATTTCTGATGTGGGCAGTTTTGGGTTTATTTTGATTTTAAATACGGGCCAGCTGAAGTCAAATCGAGTTAATTTGATGTGGGTGTGTTTATGATATGGCGTGGATTTTTATCAGAATTGCTTCGTAAATTATATTTTGCCATTAATTGAAAATGGCATACAGTTGGTCATTATTTTGATTCAGTTTTTAATAAATGACTCAAGAAATGGGCAGTGGCTAGCAGTATACTGACAATTTAGCAGTTTCTTAACTGGATTTCCTAATTAAGATAAACTATTAACTACACTATAAGTTTAGGGGACTTACTGGCAATGAAAATGAATGGGAACATGAAAAATGCTACTATGTAGTTATTAAAATTCGGAAAAGAAATACTCATTCCATTGTAGATAAAACAAGAGAGAACGCTATAGTCGAGTTCCCCGACTATCTGATACCCGTTACTCAGCTAGTAGAAGTGCAGGTTTGTGGGCGTTAGAGTGGGCGTGGCAAAAAGTTCTTTGGCAAATCGATAGAAATTTGGAAGACTAATACAAAAATGAAAAAATATCAAAACATTTTTCAAAAGTGTGGGCGTGGCAGCTTTGGGCGGTTTGTGGGCGTTAGAGTGGGCGTGGCAAAATTTTTTTTGACAAATCGATAGAAATTTACAACACCAATACAAAAATGAAAAAATATCAAAACATTTTTCAAAAGTGTGGGCGTGGCAGTTTTGGGCGGTTTGTGGGCGTTAGAGTGGGCGTGGCAGCATGATTCGACAAACTTGCGCTGCGTCTATGTCCCTGGAGTCTGTATGCTTAATCTCAACTTTCTAGCTTTTGTAGTTCCTGAGATCTCGACGTTCATACGGACAGACAGACGGACAGACGGACGGACAGACGGACAGACGGACAGACGGACAGACGGACAGACGGACGGACAGACGGACATGGCCAAATCGACTCGGCTATTGATCCTGATCAAGAATATATATACTTTATATGGTCGGAAACGCTTCCTTCTGCCTGTTACATACTTTTCAACGAATCTAGTATACCCTTTTACTCTACGAGTAACGGGTATAATTATTATAATGTCTTCGTTTAGTGTAAAGTAGGTAAATGTCTAAGAGGCGGTTAATGGACATATTTCGCGGCATTTATTGAACAATTCCAGCAATTTACGTTTATTAGCGGCCCGCAAGTAACTAGAAACGCTGCAAAGCCTTTGACTCATTTGCATTTTGCATGCAAATGTGGCCAAAACACACATACTAAGTGTTTTCCAGTGGCTCAACCTGAAGCCAATTAGCGACTTCTACTGCTGGCCTTTCAATTGACTCCCTGGGCGATTTTTTCAACTACAAATCGCTTTGGCAAGCGCAAAAAGTTCTCTCTGTGCCAGCCTTAATTAAAGTCTAATTCTGATTGAAGATATTATGAAAATTGATAAATTGACGGTTAGGACGGTCGTTTTATATGCGCCCAGCAGGTGGCGCTTGCGCGCGTTTTTTGTCGCCCGAGAGTCGCGCCGGGAGTTCAATGACGCGTTTGTGGCTTTGTGGAAATAATCAGTCGCTTGTTCGACATCGGATTATGGTAGTAAATGATATGTTGGCTATGGCCATTCTCAATGTGCATTTAAGCCTGATTGCAGCTATTGTTGTTAACGTAATTAAGCGAATGATTGTTGCCAGAGCGAAAGTCTGTGTGCAGTTTGTATGTTTGTTATAAATGGCGGCTTATTAATGGTTTTACATTCTAATAAAGCATATTATCAAGAGCTAGAGTAATACGTATAGTAATAACGAATTGCAATTATAATAAATGTAAAATTATTTCCTGAAAGGAACGGACTTCCTTATATGATTCATAAATGCTTAGTTATTAAAATTAATATAACGTTAAGTAACACTTCACTTTAAGAAATCGTTTTTAAGAGTACAAAGTAGCTTAGTGTATGAATATGATAATTAAGTGTTTTACAGACACCCAACCGTTCCTAGGCATCACTTTGTGAATATAATATTCTGATTTCTTGTTTTATATAGTATACAATTAATCTTGTCCGACTGCCATTTTCTTACTTAGCTTAATGAAATCTAAATTGAATCGCCGGATAATGTGCATATCTTATTTATATCGCCATCGCTCGAGAACAAATTTGTTTGCATTCGAGTTCCTGGGTCACACCCTCATTCGATTCAACTTGAACCCATGAATATTTGCACACATGTCACAGTCGAAAGTCATCGCGTTCAGTAATGAATAATTGCACAGCGGGCAGCAAGGAAAGGAAGAGAAAAAACCAGACAAAGAAACCTGTGGTTTCACACAATCGAATTCAGTTCGAGATGCTGGGGATTCAGGCAGGTGTCGCTATGCCACTATGCCAACTAAATACATAAATCTCTTGCGAAACCGAAACAGCAGCTTTTAAATCGAGCTAATGATACACGGCGACTGCCACACATCCATCCAATCGAATACCAATTACAATGTTTGACATTCCGCAAAGTAAAAGATACAGACGCGTACTCAAGGTGCGCTCCATTTGATTGATTACCTTCCCCAACTGGCTATTTTATTTATTTATTTTTTTTTGGTTTCACTAATCATTAATACGTGATGCTATCGAAATTGTGGATAATTAACGCCATATTTGTTGCCAGCAATGGACAATTAGACGAGGCACAGACCAAAAGTTAAAATAAATTGCATGCGAGATAAAAATCGCGCTTGGCGTTTGCTGCCTCGCAATTTTCCTTGCGTTTCAGTGGTTTCAAGCTAATGGCTCGAGAAACGCGCTTGAATCGCTCGCGAATCGCTGCTCGATATCGGCTTTATTTGGCGCTTTTAATGCAAACTATTTCGCATTTGAATCACTGGCATTTTCCAACTTGATTTGTCGCCTGTGCATGTCAATCACAAACTTTGAGGTATAGCTCTGATTTTCTTGCGCCTGGATATGTATGCACACAGCAGTGGGCGAATAAAAAAGTTTGATCGTAATTAAATACAAATGCCATAATAAAATAAAAACTGTGATTATTTAACGTTTAATCTTAACATATATAAAGTATAAAATGGAAGATATAAAATTGGAGTTATAACTTTTTCTTTGCATCTTCCGGAAATCCAAAAAAAAAGGTTTTACGATCACGTGAACATATTAAGCTGCTCATAACTGTTCGTATCTTTTTTTTCACCGATCAGCGCTTATAACACGATTTCCAAACGATAATTAGACAGAGACCACGGGGCCAGCTGCCACTTAATCTAATGACAGTTCTCAGACCCCAGCACACCTCACTTGGTAGCCAACTCCCAACTCGTAACTTCCAACTTCCAACTTCCAACTGCCCGGCTGAGATCGGCAATGGCCTAAACGGCTTCTGGTTTGGCTTAGATAGATAGTTATGTAAAGTGCTCGTTGGCTGGCAAACGATCACTATATCAAGGCGCACAGATAGCTGACACACTTCCGACATACGGGTATCACCAGTCCAACCAAGTCCACATCCACATCCATATCCACATCCATATCCATCGCGGAGAAATGGAAAATCAAGGCAACTCCGCCACTTTGGCGGACGCTCCAGTTGCCGGTGGCCAGTGGCCAAAACAGTGAAGTGGCACTCATTCTCCGGCCATAAACTCAATTCGCATCAATTGCCTGTCATTGAGCAAGTTTTTCCGGGCGCATCTGCACTCATCTCATCTCGTCTCAAAATCAAATCAAATGAAATGAAATCAAACCGATTCGTAAAGTATCGCTATGAGTCGCATTAATCAGGCGCGATTGTAAAAGGAAACTTTCTTTCTTGGGCTTTTCAAAGACGGCGACTTGTTTGTGGATTTTGACTTAATGGCACTTAGGTGTCGAAGATTTTATGATTTTACGATCGATGGTGTTATATGGCGCTGTTGATTTGTCCAGGCAAATTGTGAACCTTCCCAAGACAAATGTGGTCTTTGTTTACAAAGCGTTATCTAGGGAGGTGCCAATCCTATGCTTTTTATGGAAATTGTAAAAGATAGGTAACCATCTTCTATTGATTTAATAAATTCTTTATTTGAATGGCCTACTAAGCAAGAAAAAATCCTTTCTTTAATACTTTAATAAATGCAAATCCCATAATTACTTTTCAACTTTCGCAAACACTCAAATCAAATCAAATCTTGTGGCCCCACAATATGACAATAATTAGAAATCAATTTACACGTCGGATTTGAGATCACCGCCAATCTTTCCATGTCGAGCTTGTGGAGCATTGTTTGTCTAGTCCGTCCTTTTTGACTGTCGGATCAGAGAGTCGGCGGCCAAAAATTTACATCCATGTCCATGTCATGTGTCCAAAAGACTTGGCACGTTTATGTTTGCTTATGTGCCAGTATTAAAGTCTTAAGTGAAATCCCATGTCACGTGTCAGTGAGCGGTCCGAAAATATACAAGCCCAGCCGAAAACGAAAACTGAAAACTGAAAACTGAAAACAGAAAACTGAAGCTCAGCCCCCCAAACCGAAATCAATTGAGAATCGCTGCGAAATAAATACTTCAGCAAATGCGAATCTTAATAAATATGCTGCAAAAAGTTGAACAAAAAAGTTGAACACAGAGAAAAAAATAAATAAAAAAGTTTGAACTTTTTTTGAAGATAATTGTTACCTCCATAATTTGTATTCACACTTCAAATCTTTGTAATAGAAACTGATGTGCACAATTTTGTTTTCTTTTGTATGCAAATATTTTTGGATAGATTTCTGGTCTTGTTTGGTGGTAAACCTCATAAAGCTCTACATTTTTCTTAGTGCATAGTGAGTATTTTTGGCCTGGCTTAGAAAGCAGAAGACACTGGACGATGTTTTGGAGCCTGAGGCGACGGCCGTCCGCCGAAGTGACCCAGTTTCCCTCCATCGCTATCCCCATCCCCATCGCCATCGCCAAAGCATCTCCATCTCCATCTCCAGCTCCATCTCTGTTCGGATCTACAGTTCCAGGCCTACAGATGCTGCTCCTCCTGCCACAAACTGCTACCCAACTTCGTCTGGCGGCGAGCGGTGGAAAAACAAACTGTCAGTTTAACCATTTGACAGTCGCTTTGAGATACACAAGCGCAGATATGAGATACGACTACGGGTTCGCGTATCTGCAGCTACTTCTGCGGCGACTGCATCCTGCCAGACCAGCTATCTGGCACTGGCGATCTTCTCCAGCCCCCCATTTTCATCCTCATTCCAATACCCAGCCCCTGATCATCCCAATCCTCAAGAATTGGCTCCCAGCGGCGCCCGACAATTGAAACTTTTGCGCCGTTTTGGCGTATTTAAAGTGACATTTGCTGACAGTCGGTCGGCGATGATCCCGATGGAAAAGATTGGAGAGGATCGGTGGAGGAGTTGGATGTGGTGGAGGAGGCGGAGCTGCCGGTGATCTATGATACAAGCAATGGTTGATCTTTAATCGACCAGTCGATCAGTTCAGTGGGAAGAGTTACTATCGTTATTGTTAAATCAAATGCATTTAATTAAGTGGAAAGTGATGGCTGTAATTGTTTTGTAGATTTATGGCTGAAGATAGTTGAGTTTATAAATGCTCCAGAGCTTGACGATTTCAACTAAACTAAAAATGTTACTTATATATACATCAATTTTACTATGACTTACTAAATATAACGTGGGAGCACAAAAGTACTTAAATTCTTTTTAAATCCATGTTTTATAGTAACTCAAAAGTTCTTAGTTTAAATTTGGCCTAAAAGCTGTCTGGTGCCACCCAGAAAATATTGATTATAACTTTAACGACTGCTTAGAACCCTATTTTACATAAAACAAATTGTTTCACACTCTTTGATGACTTGATTAAACGGAGATTAAACCGTTTTACGATCAGCCCTGCGCTTTGACATCATTTTGGAGCCACAAAAAGGTGTTTCGCCCACGATTTCATCCATATTTCGTTGAACGGGAACTCTTTTTTCTAAAAAACTTGAGTTAAAGTGGCGCTGCTGATAGTTTAAATGGGCGACAAAAGAGGCGCTTAGAAAAAGATGAGCGGAAATGGCAGTCGATGAGATACATACAATATAACAGAAATATCAAAAAGTCGCTTCACCGCCAGTTACAAAAGCGACTTCTTTCCCTTTTCCATTCTTCTGCGTTGAAGAAATCAAGCTTTTCTTTTTCCCCCCCAACTTCTCCATTTCTTTGATGGAGTCTCTTCATCTCTAGTGGCAGCATAATCAAGAGGCCATTAAAGTAAACACACTAAAGACGACGCCGATGCCCCTCCAGCATCGCCCCTCTTTCCCCTTCAAATGAGGTGAGTGATATGAAAAGGTACTATTTCTTTTACGTGGGTAAGATACAAGATGAATACCCATAATTTGCTTGGAGGTGGTACAGTATGATTGTACAGCTTTTAACGGTTCGGTACTTAAATAAGTTAAAAGCAAATTTAAAGGTGTTTGAAATGGATGTTTAATCACTAAGATATACCTCCTGTTGAAAATAGCTAGTATGATATTGTTCGAGAAATATCTTTAATTATTCCCCCATTCGAAGCAGATACTTTCCACCACTGTTCGCCCCACGTTGCACCTGAGTGCGATGAATGTCGAAAAGTATCTTAGAGTACGCACTCACCTGCATGTAGCGCGCCAGAGCCGCGTTCCGTTGCGCATGCGATCTGAGCTGCGGTTGCGGGGATCCCAGAGGACTCACTATCGTCGATGTGGAGCCACCGATTCCGGTGTCATAGCCCTGAGCGTTGGCGCCATCAACATCTGTGGGGTTGCAAACCGGGGAAAAAAAGGCACAACAAATGCAAAACGATGTTAGTAATCAAGTCAAGAGATGTTTGCACAAACGCAATGCGGGAAAACCGGGGGAAAAATGCAAAGTTTAATTGTGGAAATGTGTGAGTGCAGAAAGTCGCGGCTGAAAAGTGGCACACATATGCATTTATGTATGTGGCCCTTGAGAAAGAGTTTTTTCCTGCCAAATGCATTGGGTCAAAGATGACTGATGTGGGTCAAGAAGTCATCGCGAGCTCGTGAATCTTTATTGAACTGGTGGGAAAAGTAGCGTGCCAAATTTCTCCGCTGGACTTTCAATTAAACCAAACAAAAATGCCTGCACATAAAATAATTTCCATATAATTGTATAAGGAATTAAAATAAGTGGGTAATCAAAATATTATTTTCTAATTTTTCTAATTATGAATAAGCTTTGCAACCTTTTCTTCGAGTGCCTCGTTGAGTCCCACATAATTATCCCATCTAAATGCCGTAACAACAACTGGTTGTAGGTAATTTCCATACCACGAACTGTATCACTTAATTAGGTATGCAAATAAAGCAGAGCCCTCATCATAAATAAAGAGCAATCCACCGATCGTAAATTCTCACAGCCAGAGGCCCCAAAGCAGGTGACACGATCGTGTACGATTGGCAGCTAATAAATCCAGTGGTAAGATGGTAAGATGGTAATATGGGAGTTGGACCCATGGAATCGTGTCAGCAGTTGGCTAAGTACGGGCATAACTTTCGATTTTCATGGGCATGTAACCAGTAGGAGTTGAGTGCCCACTTTGTGCGGACACTGTACCGCGAGCTTCTGATTTTTATGAAGTTAACCGACAATACGAGCCCTGCATGCTAAGCAACTTGTACTCATTTCGAATATTAATTTACCAGAAATAAATGGTGAATAAGCCCAGAACAGGTATCACATATTCCGAGCTGCATTTGCAACCAGAACCGCTATTTGAATGACACAATAAATTGCCAGGATATGCAAATTCTTGGGTGTTCATTTTGTACCTACACCTTCAGGCCTTTGGCAAATTTAAAAATAAATATTTTAAAAAGTCTGGAGAGAGATTTTATTTAAAGGAAGGCTTTCACTTCCGCTGAAGCATATTATTTTGTTTTTCACAACATATTTCGGAAACCTTTTATAAGATATAATACTTTGAAATTGAAACCAATTGGCTGTCATTATTTTTTTGCTCCACTTTAAAGATGCATCTTTGACCACTTAAATAGCCATTTGTTTTGGAATTTTTTCCACATCACAAGAAACAAAACACCGGGCATTATAATGGCGGCAGTGCAATTTCTGTGGCATTTTGCACTCAACATGTAACAAAATATTTGCCTGCCACATATGGCATATCCGAGAGATATGCGCAAAAAGCGACGAGATACGCAGCGAAACAGCATATCTCTGGATACTGAACACTGAACACTAAGCAGTGAACACTGAATACTGGATATTGAATACTGAATACTGGATGGTAGATGGATGGTGGATAGTGGATAGTGGATAGTGGACTCACCTTTCAGCGAGCTGTTCATGCACATGGGGCACTGGTCGTTGCGGAACATGCAGGAATAGCACCGCTCGTGGCCGCAGGTGTCAATCAGTTTCCGTCTCTTGCCCTTGTCGAAGGATATGCGGCAGGAGGGGCACACGGATCCACTGGCATCGTGCTCCAGGAGTCGTCGGATGGACTGGAGATCTGCAAGGGGAGATTGGCAAACAGGTTAATGCACAGGCTAAAGTAAAAAACACGAAACAGTTTAAAGCGTTTCAAAATGGTAATGAGCGAATTACGAGAAGCCCTTCAAAGGGCTCCACAAGCAGGTGTTTATTTATGATTCCTGGAATCAGAATTAGTCCGGCAGATTATCATAAGCTTACAGCCCACTTTATTGTAGTTTAATGGAGGCCATAATCATTTTTTCATAATAACTGTTCGTGCATGCACCTATATGCATAATAATGGGTACATATAATAAACAATCCTCATGCAACAATAGTTATATAAAGTGGATTAAACCATTTTATTGAGCTACATTTTGAAAAACCACAACTAGCAATCGCATTAGTTTCAGTCTTTCAGTTTAGATGGCATTTTCTAGATTGCACTCCTAACCAGAGCGAACTGCCAAAAAAGTAGTAAAATTCAAATCGAAATACACAAATCTCGCTGCACTTGTCTTATGGCCACCGTTTGCATAAATTGACTCTGTCAATTAAATCTCGTTTGTGCAACTGTCAATTGTCTTGGATCCAATCTTAGTTCGCAGCAAAAAAAAAAACGAGGTATTTGACTGTTCAGCTTTTTTGTTTTTAGGATCGTTTATCGTTTGTTTGCTTTTTTTGTCCAGCTGCACCTGCTCCCCTCCTTGTGATTTTTTGCCCCACAAACTGGCCATTTAAACCAATGCGCCAATCAGCGGAATTCTTTACTCGACTGCACTTGCATCGTACTCGTACTCGTAATTGATTTAATCTACGCCGCCTGCCTGGTTTATTATTTCTATTAGCACTTTGTCTTTCTGTGTCAATATTATGTAAAAATGCCGGCCACCAAACGTCAGCGTTTTAATTTGCTTCTGCTTTTTCCCCCGATTTTGTTTACAAATTATGGGTAAACAAAAATTGCTGACGATTAATTGGGATTCGTTGGAATCAGAAGCAATGGGAGTAAGTGATTTCTTAATTGTTTGAGCAATATTCTTGGGAATATGAAAACTACTAACTGAAATGTAACAAATAAATGTATTTTAATCAACTAGTATTAAGAAAATGCCAGTATGTATCTGTATTTTATAGCTGCATTTTTTGTACTCTTCCATGTGCTTGAGAAACATCCCTCTCATCCAATTTGTAGCTTTAGAAAGTGAATGTTTTTGCTGTCATCCGCTGTTTTGCATACTACGCTCCCCAATTAGTGCCACAATTTGAGGACGCCAGTTGCAGTGGCAGTTGCAACCCCAACATGCAGTTTGCCACCCCTGAGATGATGATGTTTCCCTCGCTTTTGCGGCATCTGGTGCATTGGCTGCTGTTGCGCCTGCGCACACGACATGCCACCGCATTTTCTGCCATTTTCTGGCATTTTCTGCAATATGCAAATTGCAAATGGTAAATTTTAAATTGCCTTTTGTCTGCGGCCAAACAAATGTCGGATGGGGTGCACTTGTTGATATGGAACAGTTGTTCAAAAGTTGTGCCATGTGCTGTTTGGAAGGGGTCACACATGGGGATGGTCAATCGTACGAGTTTACTCGTACCATCATGCAACACGCTGACTTTGCCAGTGAAGTTCAAAGATAGGCCAGTCCATGTGGGCTGTGCTCTGTGGTTAGCTACTCCTCCTCATCGTCCTCCTTCATCCAAAGCCTCCTTGCTGAATCCTCTTCGATTCGGAGGACTGGCAGCTGCGATGACCCACGCGGGAAAAGCAAAGAACCGGCGAAAAAAATCAAACTGCGGCTTTTGATTTGCAATAAATAATGGAGGAAATGGTTGCCTGCTCTTTTACCCTGCTATTGTAGGGAATTTTGGAATTGTACTTTAAAAGCATTCCATTTCCATTTAGAGAAAAGAAGATTGCTTTTGCGAATACTTTCAGGGGGGCTAAACCTCATTACATTCTATTCTCTCTGCAAACAGTTTTGTACTAAATATGTTACTTGTACACCATGGAACTTGCTATAAATATAGGGCATTCTCTAGTCGATTGGTTCGTTTTGCACACTCTTTCTCGTTTTTGTCAAGTGGGCATGAATGACTGTGGCTATGGAAATGGAAGTTGGAGTAGAAGTCGAAGTCGAAGCCCATGCGCTTGTAATCCACTTTGCCCGCCGACCGGACGTGGTTCTCGTTGGCGGTTGGTTTTTGGTTGTCGCAGTCGTTGTTTCCCACTCTCTAAATCCCCGAACAGGAATCGCAAAGCCATCCACTTGGCCACGGGTTTTTGGCCACGGCGAGTCATCTTGGCCAGCAGAAAGGAAACTGAACGACGACCATTTGTACTTATGCCATCGATAAAGTGTTATCTCCGAGTCCAAGTCAAGTCACCTGCTGGACATGATGATTTGTTGGCTGTCCTCCCAGGTTACAGTTTTATGTGTGGGCTGGGAAACGACGGCGAAGAGGTTTTGGGGCTATCAATGGCAAAAAGCCATCGAATTCGAGTCTTGCCTTGGCACACGACTCATCTAAGTCCTGGGAATCATGGGCATATAGCATTTAACAGTACTTTTTTATGGATAAAATATAATAATATATGCACTATATAAGATATATTTAGCTGGTTATCTACGCTCAAATGGATGACATCCTGCAATAATAAAGAATATGTAATAGTTTCCTGTTCCTTGAACTTCCCTAAGAAAAGGCAGCTGGTTATGCGGAGTTGATCTGATACAAAGTGTGGGCTGCCCGGAGGTACTTACTTGTGGAAACATTTACATTTTTATATGCATTTATCAGGCTTAGACACGCACCTTGTGCTGTAGAGCGTGGAAATAAACTTAATTTCATGGGTATTAAACAAATTAATTGCGTGGATGCAGATTGCAGTTTCGCAATTCTTGGCTCGTAAATTATGGCCCAAATGGGAAAGATCTCAGCTGTTTAGCTGCTGCTGATTTATGGATTTATTTCTTGAGTCCAACGAACTCTCTTACTCACATTTAACTGCAACAATGGGAAAACCAAATCTAAATTGCTAAATTATGCGAGGTTAGCTACTGAGATCGCCTCCCTCTCACAATTTATCCCTTTTTTCAATTTTTTCTATATTTTTTTTCTATTTTTTTCTACGCATGCGCGGCACAATTCTGGGCTGCTGTTCATTGGATTTATCCAATGGTAGGCTCGACTGCGAGTTGTTTGCGGTCTGCGCTAAATTGATTTGAATTTTCCGCCGCATTTTCCTCTCTCTCTTTTTGGTCGCAAGTAAATGCTGGTGGCATGCCGGTTTGCCCCCTCAAAGCTTCCAAGTTTGTGCCTCGCATGTGGGCGTTTTATTTCTGCTAAATTGGCAAACCGCATCGCACGGATCGTACGGCTATATAGTCGTATAGTCGGCGTGTGGGCGATATATCTGCGTGTCTGCATCTGCATTCGACTGCGGGGTTGTTTGCTTGTTGGCACTTGTTTTCCTTTATGTAATTTCTTTGCAAATTATTTTCTTAGTACCCAACTCGGGCCTAATTCAATTTGTGGTTGCTTTTCCCTAACCGAAACGTTCCCAGCGAAATGCAGAATGCAGAATGCCTTTGGAATGTGAAATGATGATGGCCGTAGTTATGGCGGGTTAGCCACAAATTCTAATTTGTAAGTGCATAAGTAGTAAAGTGGTTCTCAGCGGAATGTGGGAATCTTAGAATGCGAATGCTCACTCAGCAGAGTTCAAAGCAATATAAAGCAAGTAAGAATGAGCAATTGCATCCTTTTACCTTTTTGAACACCATATTACTTTTTTTATATGATGTATTTTGAGTTTGCATAGCTATTTTAGTAGCATTTCTGTTTGCTCTGTATCGAATCCTATTTAATTCGATTTTCAACACTCATGCTTTCTACATCACTTTAGTGCATTTCTTTCAAAAATGATTCTGTTACGGCTAACACTGAGCTTAGTGCTTCTCAGAAGTACCACAAATTGTGCTTTTCTAAAGGGTAAATCCATTCGAATCACTCATCAGTCTTATGAAAGTCTCATGATAAAGCTCTAAGGTTGCAACTATGGCGGGTCCTGCGTGGACGAGAAATGGAGAAACCACACTCATTCGAACATCATTTGCATGGAGTGGATGGAACTTGATGAAGGTGATATTGATACCTGTCCAAAACCCTGGAAATGCTGCCATACTACGCAGTACGAAAAGAAGATTCCATATCCAAAACACTAACCGTGAAGCCCTAAACTTTAATTCACTGACAACATATGTATGAGAAACTGGTTTCTCATTTTATGGCCCAATAAAATGAATAAAGTCAAAACAAAAGGGCACGCGCTTCTCTTGTTTATTCTGTGAAACAAAGACTATTCAGCAAAGATTATTCGAAAACGTGCCTGCGAATTAGTTATAAATGTAAAAGCAGCGACCCATTTAGCAGAGAAAACTATCTTACAAGAAACCGAATAAATGGTATGCTTCAGTGCCAGATACAAAATTTCAATTATACAATTCATTGGCATAATGCTGCATTAAAATTAAACTGAAATAATACGACCTCTTAATTGTAGGCCCATTTTAAATTATTATTTTCGAATTAATTGTATTATATTTTAGTAAAAGTACACTTCTGTTTGGCAGGGCAGGTCAGGAATTTTCTAAATGGGGTTTCCCCCACCAATTGGACAGCTCAGGGTCAAGTTGAGAAACGACTGATCCAGCGGGGGTATAAAACTCCCGCTCCAACAGAAAAATGCGTATTCATTACAATTGATTGACAGAGCAACTGGACTCGGACCCAGACCAAATCAATTCATGCCTGAAGTGAGCGCCCAACGGACCATGGGCCATTTACCAGTTACCATGTACCAGTTACCATTTACCATTGGCCACCAAAGAAAAAATGCCAAGCACCACTGACCACCAGTACGACCACAAAAGACAGCTTTTTGCAGCCTCAATTAGGTTTCAGCAAAAAAGAGCCAGAATGGAGCTCACACTTGGCTTAAAACCTGTGTAGTTCAGAAACGATTTTAAATACTCCAAGTTTAAAATTCAAAGGAAAGGTATTATATTGCTACTTCTATTTTTAAAATATTTAAAGGCATTACCTAAGGAATTTCTTAGCATTACATACATCTTGATTATTATTAAATATATATTTTAAATATTTTTCCGAGTGCAGTAGAGATGATTCTTCAGTGATATGGAACATTATCTTTCCACCACGGCAGCTTTTCATTGTTCAAAGTTAAAGCAAAATATTTTTTGTGTAAATTGCATTGACTTTGGATTTTGTTTTGTTTATGTTTAATTGCTTCTATCATAAATGCTGTATTGTGTTTCAAATCTGATCGTTTTGAAGGGCTTTGTTTCGATAAAAACATTTTCAAGTTCACCGTGTGGGTAGAAAGTGTTGTGTTATATTTTGTTGTACTTTACCACACGTTTTCTGGCGGCTAGTTTATTTTCGCCTTTTGTTGTTAACAATTTGCGTGGGTCATGGTTGCCATTGTTGTTATGTTGCGAGCGGTGGATTTGTGTGGATAGTGTTTGTCATCGTTGGTCTCTGAATGAGTCAGCTTCCCGGCAGTCGGAAGTGAATCGAAGCGATCTATAATTACTATATACCGATGTATTCCTGTGCACACAAATTTGCATTATTCTGGGGAATCAGTGGGTATATGAAGGTGTACCTGCACTTGGGCGTCTTTAAAAAAGGTGACAAAATAAGTAAGGAAAACACATTCAGGAAGAGAAAGGTGCTGGCTCACCAGAAGAACAACAAAATGATAAAACCAACGAAAACAAATCAAATTAAGCGCGAAATTGGATGTGTTTCTTATTCGTTTCTCGTTGCTAGCAGTTATGCGTTAACTTTTTCATTTAAGCCTTATTTTCTTGAAAGGCTTGTCCAGCGAATTGTAAAGTAAACCCCGAAACAAACTGTTAAATGTGTCATAAAACCGCGAGTGCTGTCCGCTTAAATGAGTCGCAAACAAATCGGCGAACATAAATAACCCAAATGTCCGCTCGAATGGCAAATTTCGTGAGATTCTGCACTTTGATGCGCTCACTGGCAGTTCGTGAAAACGTGAGCTGAGTTTGGTTGAGAAGAGTTACCTAAGCGTAGCCTGCGGGAAAATCAAAAAAAAAAAAACTTAAAAAAACAAGAAAAAAAAGCGAACAGGAAAAGCGAGGCGTTGCCAACTGGCCAGCGGTTAAATCTATGGACCACTGCGCAGAGGGCTTTGCTCACTTTTCAGGAAAAACCTCATAACAAAACACAAAAAAAAAAGTTTAACTATTGAGTATTAGACGTTATTTAAAGAGGAAAACCAACATATATTAATATATTTATATCTTTAATTTAATATAATTTCCTTAATAGGTGAAGGGTTTATACAAATTAGCATATTAAATAGACATCTGAGAGAACTATCCCCATCTAGACTACTTTTTAAGCCAATGGTTTATTGCAACATTATTTCCCTTTTATAAGACGGTGGTTCTATGCTCCCTTACAACACCTTCTCTGCAATGCTTCCAGTTTCCACAAGTGTTAGCCACTCACAGCCTCAACTCTCTACTTCTGCACTCCACTTTAAAGTGTAAACCCATATGTCTTTTCTTTTATCTGCCATTTAGCATTGACCCACATTCCTGGAAAGGCGGCAAAGACAACAAGTTCAAGCCATATGGGGCCATAAGTATAAGACACCATCTCGAGGTGGATCGCTCGTTGAGTGAAATGTCACCATTAGTCAAAAGCGAATCAAATGAGTATGGCGGTAAATGAATATTTATGGCACTTCAAAGTTGTGCGACACATGCAAATTCGAATGTGTGTCAAGCAGGCCGGAAATTTGCCAACACACACACATGTGGCAAATAAGCAAAAATACAAAAATACAAAAATACAAAAATACAAAAATAAAATCACCCAAATGCGAATAAATCAAATGGCACTTCCGCTGCAACGTGGGCAGTACGGCTATATAATTTTTTATAGAGCTGCAGGCAAATGAAAAGTGACAATTTCATTGTGGAAGAGACGTCGAGTATCTGCGGCCCCCAGACGAGCGCCCAAGTCAATGCCGTGCCGGGATACTTGTAAACAGTTTTCTTGTGTGTTTTATTTTTTGCAATTTTGGGGGAAGCCCACGCACGAATGTACGAATGTATCGGGCCCAGACAAGCTGGCCACCTCGTCTGTTGGCTGGCTAACTCATTCATTTCCAATACGCCCCAGCTGCACTCACAGCTGATTCATTCACTCGATCACTCCGTTTACGTTCCCATTCATAAGACATTTTTGACAAACGCTCTTTGGCGTCTTTGGAGTCTCTAGTGCTTTTTTGTGGGTCGTCGCCTGCATTCATCGTGGTCGTATCGAATGTGGCAGTTTTAGCCGTGGTCCAGAGATCGCTGACCATAATTGGCAGCGACCATCGATCAGTCGATCAGTCGATCAGTTGCACTCACTAATGCGGGCTTGTAGGCTGCATTTAGCATTTGGCCAATGGATTCGTGTTACCAGAGATTTAGTGCATCGCCTGCGACTCAGTTTATATGACCGCCGGTCGGAGGAGTTGGGCAATTTGTTAGGCTATAATTGCCTGCATTATGCGGGCTCGAGGTGGGAATGAACAACAGGTGATAAGAGCTAATAAATCTTGGATTAACATTTTTATGGTCTCTTAAGCTTTCGGTTCTGAAAAGATTATTGCGTGATGGATTTTATTGGATCCACTCTCAATGTTTTCTTACCATACTACTTTTATCTTCTAAAACTATATAGTAAAGTTTATAATTTGCGAATTTCTAAGCCCGCTTTCTTTTAAGTTTCACTTTAAATTTCAATGAAATAAAAGTTTTGATAAGAAGCATTGAATTTCGTTTATTAAACAATCGAAAACTCTTAATTTCACATTCCGTTCCACTTGATCCATAAACCACTGATATCTGCAACCACAGATCTCTTTTTAAACGCATTTCATAAGATAAACCAAAACATTCCAAATCAATACAAAGGCAAGTCATCGCTTAAAAATTCATTTCAATCGATTTAGATTAACTTTGCATCAACAAAAGCCCACCACACTAAGCCGACCTTGGAGCATTAGTCTTATGCATAATCGGTGGGTCTAAAATTCATAATTATGCAGATGAAATATCATCTGCCCAAAAATCTCTTCTTTTATCTGCCTAACTAGTCGGTTGGCTTTGGAGTTGTTATCCCCCTTTGGGGTTAAAAATTAGACTGAAATTAATTAAATGAAATTAAGTGGCTAATTAGGGATTCGAATTTCCTTAAAAGTAGAAAAAGAAACCAAACAAGCCGCCCAAATTAATTACGCGTTTTCATCGAAAACGTATTAATTTACTGAACATGATGACAGAACAAGAATAACAAACTTGCATTATAAAAATAGGAAATATGTATATAAATATATATAGGTTCGCTCAACTCTAGAACTTTTTTAGGCGTTTTGTTTGGCAATAAATCTGCAGAGATTTGCTTTGCTAATGATATGTTTAAACATAAATTTAAGATGCTATCTTAATAGTTAATAAACGTTGCTAATGTGCTAAAATCAGTTTTGGTTATGGTAAATTCGCGAGAACGTGAGAAAAATGAGAATGTTTGGGAATTGAATTTTATCAAAATATTTTAAATATAAAATTATCCAAGTAGGTATAGAAATATAACATCTTTGCCATAATAACAGTTAGCATATTTATTCATTCATATATTGTATTGTACATTTATATATTATTTTACTTCTATCTATGGGTATTTAAATTTAAGAGCCCCCTTGGCATCACGCTTCTATTTTGAGTCTATCACCATAATTTGTAAAAACAATATTTCTGTTTTGGTTGTCAAACATTGTTGGCGACATTAGCACATCATTAGCGATATTAGTTGGCCAATGATATTTCTGCCATTTCTGGTTTGGGCTACTGATCTAAGAATCTCCTTTTGGCCAACATTGGTCCATTATGCTAATGAGCAAAAAGCGACTTTACAGTCCACAGTTGTTTGCAGAAGCTTTTAAAAAATTATAAAATATTTCTCTTAACTGGATTCGGCATAAATCTGCATAAATTACCCAACTGGGAACCCTACATCCCCCTCCAGGAATTGACAAGTTTTCAGCATTTGTCTGGCGCGTTACGCGACGCCATCGATGGTAATCTGCCACAAAGACACAAAGACTGCGAGGGCAGCATACCAAATGAGGATGGCCATCACGTGTGGGCGCCACTTGGAGTGGATGCCACACACTCGGCATAAAAATTGGTGAAGAAAAACCACAAAAAACCACAAGGAAATAGTTCAAATAGTTTAGATAAAACATAGAGTTTATCAAAAGTTTAACGGACTATAAATTAAACTTTTTCCATGTTATAAATTGAATGCCCTTCTTTTGACAGCAAACTATACTAGTTTGGAATCATATTTAATTAAATCCTATAGCTGTTCAATTCGTATAGCTTTTTTCTCTCTGTGCATCGTAAGGCATACCCTATTTGTATCTTTCTCCTTCATTGGTGTTTTTAATGTGTGTAAGATTTAATTTCACCTTTCGATCGACTGCCGTTTACTGTGGCGTTTAAGGCACTTTCTCAGCTGCGTTCTGAAGATCATTAATCAAATTTTTCTTTGGGCGGGGCAGTAAATATTTTGACCAATATTTGTACCAGTTTTTTCCGTTTTGTTATTTCTCGTTCGGCTTTTGTTTTTGTAGTTTCTGAATTTTTAATTTGCTGTAAATAGAGCGTGTGATTGGCCCCGCCGTCGCCGTCCAACTTGATTTCAACTTTTTTTCGATATCTTTTTTTTTTCGTATCTCAAAATAGAGTTTTTAATGCCTTTTGATTGATTGATTTCGCTTTTTATTTGTAAAAATCGAAAAGAATCAGCACAGCTAGTGCCTTTTGAAATCAATCCCTAAAATATAATATTCGGTTACACTTTCGTAATTTTTTGATTGACAGATTGAATTCATGTCTTTGGCAAAACAAAATTGACAAAGTCAAACAATAACTTAAAGTCACTGCCAGTGATTGAAATGAATCATCAATTGGTGGATGAACAGATGGGCCACTGGTCAGAGATCATGGAACTGGAAGCGTATTATTGAGCAAAAATGTAATGCCCTCTAATAACTGACCTTACCCACAAACAACGCAATAATTACACGGTTAACTCGGCTGTAAAAATTTGAAATATTAGCTGCCCATAGTTATAATACCCACATGATTAATGGAGCAGCATCTGCGGATCGACGATCACTTCAAATGACACTGAGGCTCAACCAAACCCAACCGAATAAACCTCAGATTATCAGCGAACATGAACATGAGCACTAAGTGCGCTAAAAAGAAGATCTAATAGCTCAACTTACGACCAACATCGAGTGGTTATATGTATATACATAGTTACCCAATCGCAGTCTCAGGTGTTCCGTTTGTCAATGGATGACAAAACCAGTGTAAAACCCCATGTAAGTCCGATACTTTCCACTCCCCTCCAATGACTTGGGCAATTTGCCACGCTCTTTAGAGTGTATCAAATTCAACAAAAATAATCCACCAACAAATTGCCTCCAAAAACGTGATCGAGCTGACATTGAAATGTTGTTTTCTTGGCAAACTGGCATGGAAAACTTAATAGCTTCGCCACACATATCGCCCTATGAAATCAGCTATTCTATAATGAACCAAACAGAATTGGACTGTCAAGCGTATTTAAAGTGAAAAGAACGGAACGCTTCAATTGATAATGAAACTACACAATTAAGAGTTCAACTGATTTAACCCCACCAAAAATTGAAAGTCTCGCTTCAATTGAATTCGTTTTTTTTTCGAAGAGCTGAAGTCGGGCACGATCTTCTAAGTTATTTTGTAGTACAAAAAATTTCTATACACTTCAATGTATATATTTTTTTAGTTACAACCACAAAATGACATAAGCCTCAAAAGTATTTGGCACTTATTGTTCTTGACTTTGCTTGTAAATCGTTTGACCGACGGGTTAATAAATCAAACCACAATTCAGTTTTTAACATGGGTTTGCTCCGTTATGATCTGATCTTGGCTCTCAAGATCATAGACAAGAAATGGCAATGTTTTCTTATATAAGAAACCTATTAAAACCGTTAATCAGTTAGAAAAGAAGGCGAATTGATAATGTACGAAAATAGAACTTAAGAATTAAATAGATAATTTACGGAGGAACATGTAAAATAAATGTTTGTTTGAAAATTGGGTGTGTGCCTTGAGTCAATGGATACAACAATCGGTATCTGATTGATGACTGATCGAATGGCAAAGTTCTATAAGTTTTGGAGATCCCACATACATTTTTCACCGCTTCTGTGCGCAATTCCTTTGGCATAAACATCCAATCAATTTCCTGTCCAAACTTTCTATAGAATCGATACGAGGCTGCTTAACGATTGGAACTTTGTAATTAGAACCTTCATGAGAAGTGCGATCGGCTCATCAAAAGTTGTGCCCAGCCACCGGATAAAGTGTTTACGATGTCTTCTTGGCCATGGCTCTTGAGATTGAAACGTCTCTTAATTGCATGTTAATTGCTCCAACCACCAGAAGAACCGAGAAGAAGAAACAAGAACTTGCAGATCGTCGGAAGATTCAGACACACAGAGAGTCTCGAAGAAGAAGTCACTGGGGATTGTTATGTATTTTCTTCAGGTCTATTCCATTCTTTTATTTTCTTTTCTTTTCAGTAGTTCTGTGTAAACTGGACTGCAGGCTCGGGCTAAAACAGTTGCACTCATTTGTTGGCCCAGTCGTTCTGGCTGCTCTTGATCTTCCGTTGTGGTTCTTCAGTTCTACAGTTCGCCAGTTCGCCAGTTCGCCAGTTCTCCAGTTGCCCAGCTTTCGAGTTCTCAAGTTCCCGAGTGCAAGTAAGTGCCCACTTGTACACCAGTACCCCCCTCTATCTTCTTTGGCTGCCCAGCCTCTGGTGAAACAGAGACAAAGACAAGTTTTTCAAGTTTTCCGACGACGGGGGCACATGAAGTCATTCAAGTGGAAGCAAAAGCAACGAACTGGACGGTAGTCGTGGACAGGCGAAAGGCTTGTGGTCTCTGGTCTTCGGTCTCAGGTCTTTAGTCTTCAGTCTTCAGTCTTCGGTCTCTTGTCTTTCCTACTCGGGACTGTCATTCGCACTTGAAGATCAAGTGATATATGTCTGGCTGTCTGCCTATATGCGACGTATGTAAGTGTGTAGCGAGTAGAACCACTGGCAGTCGTATATTTACACGGTATCAGGCAAAGTCTATGGGGAGCCAATAAGTTTCGATTAGATAAGAATCGGGTACTTGACGCACTCGCAGTCTCAGTCTCAGTCGCAGTCTCAGTCTTCTGTCTTCTATGAGGTGTTGTATGTGTCGCTATTCAGATGTTCAAATGGTGTAAGTGAGCAAGTTATAGACCACTTCACATCATAAGCATTGGGAAACTGTGAAGTGCTCTAAATGCTACAAGAAGTTGACTAGCACCGATCTAAAGTGGTAGGAAATGGGGTCAAATGGGTGTATTAAGTATAACAAAAGCGAATTTTATATAAAGAATTAGTTGGGGATCAACAAAACTTTTGATACTCTCCTACGAAGTTTGTTAATCCCGTATTGAAACGCTCTACAATAGGATCATAATACTCGTACTTAAAGCCCAGAAGTGTGATAATATCTGTAGTCACCAGCTCGAGCACTAAACTCAATTGCCAATGAAGTTTCATACTTCTAAGAACCTGGGGGATAGTAACTGACCGCATTGTAACACCTTTAAAGTTTGAAGTGGCTGGCCCGGCGATAAAGTTTGTGGCTATATAACCTGGATTTTGGTGTAAATAGTTGGGCATGCCCCTTTATCGCCCCGTCATGGGTTTGTGTACTTTGTGTGGCTTGGTTAGATATGTGAGTATGAATAGAAAAAGAGCCCAACAACGAGCGACAAAAGCGGAGCACTGACCCAATTCAAAACTGAAATGAATATTCCTAAGGTTTGTAAACGGGGCAATGAGCCAGTGTGTTCGGTGTGTTTGTACGGATTCGCAGTCAGGTGTTAATTAAATTTATTTAAACCCTCTTGAGCCGAATCTACGATTTCAATGTAACGATACGAGCCAAATGAAGCGTGCCCAAATAGAATTGCCCTTTAGGGTTTGGCTTTCAGCAGGGAAAATAAAACGCGCTGATAAAGCGTTGACAATTCGAAGGGGAACACCAAACCAGAAATCTAACCACACACCAGATGGGATCGGTTCGGTTCGGTTCGGCTTGGTTAGCCAAAGCCAGAGCCATTGCCCACACAAAAATTGTGGCTAAATGTAATTGGCAAAAGCACATCAACCACTTTTATCACAAAACCCGTCACTTGCGCCGCCGACTCTGCCTGCCAAATGGCCCCAACATAACTTTTGGACATAATTAAGCCATCAAACTAAAATCTTTGCCATTTGCGTTGACAGTGACTTGTCGCTGTGTTGGACAACAGTGAGCACAGCGAACGCGGCTCGCAAAACTAATTAATTAAAATGAACTACTCAAAATGTTGGCAACACACTCGGCAATTTCTGTTTTGGCATTTTTGCTTACGACATTTGTGGGTTGATGGGTTTGGATGATTTAGGCGGAATTAAGCGATAAAATCAAGCATTACCAAATTCATTTGGCGGTTTTACAGTTAAATGGTATTTTTATCTGTTCATGGCAGTATGGTTTTTTAATTACTTTCTTATGAATTTGTTTACAATTTTTTTACTGCTTTAAGATAATTATAGAAGAGTAAGTAGAATTGATAATTCAATAAAAGCTGCCATAACACTCAATTTCAAGCTTATGAAGAGCAAATGAAAGACGTTACTACAATTTATAACCTTGAATATTCCTGGGATCCTTGGCTACCAAAAGTCTTTTCCTTTAACTACCAAACAATGCCAAGATCCATGGAAACCCCACAACTGCCAAACGAAACTCCCAAGCAAATAGTTCAGTTGATAAGTAAAAGTGAAACCATGCAGTATTGCTGGCTTCCACAGGAGCGACGTGAGCCCATTTTCCGGGAAAAGCCACCAGTGGTTATCTCCAACAAGCGATTCCAGCGCATCCGTGCCCATGCCACGCAGGCAGCCAAACAGGAGCAACTGCATCAGCAGCAGCTTCGTGCAGAGGCGGATGAGCAACTGCGAATTGGAGGCGAGGAACTGCTTCGCAAATTCGCCGGTCGGAATCTCTGCATCACACGGGAGGAGGAGTGCGCCCGGGAACTGAAGCAACTGCAAGCGGAGCAACTGGAGGCCAAGCGCCTAGCGGAGGAGGAAAGCAAGGCTGCTCGGCTGGAGCATCAGAAGACCAGGAAGAAGCGCATCGAGGCTGCCCAGAAACTCCTGGAGCAACTGCGTCCTGGTCCGCGGGAATTGCAGTGCGCCCGTCTGCAGAGTGAAGTTATGCGTAGTGTCAATGTGCAACGGGAAGTGCAGGCGGAATTCGCCAGGGCAAACCAGCAGCAGAAGGAGCTGGACAGGAAGATCTTCCAGGAGCAAGTGCTTCGGGGATTCGAGGATGCCCAGCATCGCCACAAGGAGCAATGTCAACAGCTAAGTGAGCATAAGAAGGAGTTGTTGCACTTGATTGCAGAGAGGGAAAGGGAACGCCAGGTGAGTTTTTAAATATAACTAATATAAATATATATATAATATAATGTTACTACCACTAGGCCACCAAAGCCCAGGAATTGGAGGAGGCCCTCAAAGAGCGGGCACGTAATGAGCGCATGATGAAGGATCAGCAGGCCAAGGAGAAGGAGCTGCAGGCCGCCAAGCAGCGCCAGAAAAAAGATGAGGCACTTTCCTCCTTGGCCATGTCCGAGCAGCGCCAGCAGCGACTCCAAATGCTCGAGGAGATGGAGCAGGTGCGTTGCGATATCCACAACAAGGCCAAGGGACACCTGGAGCAGCTGAAACGGAACAGAGCCAAGGAGCGAGTGGAACAGCGCATCAGTCGAAATGAAAAACTGGCCAGGGAACTGGCTCCACGGCTGCACTACAGTGCTCGTGAGGATGAGGAGCGCCATAAGCGCCAGCTGGAAGAGATGCGAAAAGTACACAGTGCCGAGCAAGCCAAATGGAGGAAGTCCAAGGAACAGGCCAAAACCGCCCGTTTGGCTGTGCAAAAAGAAGAGGAGGAGCTGGCCAGGAAGAACAAACAAAAAGCGGAGGAGGAACGCAAGGTGGCGGAGGAACTGCGTCTTCAAAACGATCTAACCAATGTGCAGTTTAAGCGGCAGCAACGAGAGGAGCATATTCAAAGGATAAGGAAACTCCGCCAGGATCTCGACGAGCAGGTCAGGAAACGCACCGAGGAGGAGACCCGTCCAGGTACCAACTACAACAGGGAGGCCCAGTTGGAGGAGCTACGCGAGGATGCCTTCTTCTTCGACTACGCGCGCCAGCTGATGGATGAAGCCCAGGCCAAAGGATGTCCCCTAAAGCCATTTATACGCGCCGTTGGTCAGTACAAAACCGATAATCGGATAGGAGCCGAGATACGGATTCCCCGACACATGGTCACTCGACTGCCCATGGGCAGGAGAACTCAAGGAGACAGCCAAGCAGAGGGAAAGAAAGGATCCCTGCATAAACAGGAACCCAATGCCGAGGAGTTGGGCAAAGAGGAGAAGCTTTTGGGTCAGAGAATACAGGAGAACCTCAAGAAAATCGAGGCCTTGGTTTTACAGGAGGGCAAGAACAACGATGAACAAAAGGATTCAAAGAAATAGGCTGAAGTTTACCTCTTGAACTTTCAATAAATACTTCTACTTTTGGTTTAAACTTCACCCTTAGCAAACAGAAATAAAACTTAAACCTGCAGAAAACCTAAACCAGAATGGTTGAAATTATAAACCCCCAACTTGACATCAATTGTGGTAAATTTTGTAGGCTGCAACTCGGAGTCAAAGTATTCATTTGATATCCATTACAATGGCAAGTGGAAACTGGAAACTTCTCATCAAAAGTATTGAGTTGCAATTAAAGGTGCGAAATTCAATTCACTGGTGATCGATTTCCATTGCCATTAGTCACCGGGTGTCCAAATTGAGTTTGTTTAATATACATTCTATCACTTTGGTATGGAATCAAATTGATTCCTATTTCGATGAGCAGCATGCTTGGGAAAACCTTTCCAGCTTTCAGTTTTATACAAATCGTTAGAGCAGCCAGTAGCTTAACAAGAAAAAAAACAAACATAAAAATTCAAATTTTTTCTGAGCAGACAACATTTTTGAAAATATCGCAATTGCAATGGCACCGAAATTCAATAATAGCGCCGACGTTATGACACTGAACATCAATGATCTGAGGAAAATAGTTCCCGCTGCCGAGATCGAGTGTCTGGAGCAGAAGAAACGCGACGAGGAGCAGTTGAAGGCCGAACGTGAAGATATCCACGTGAAACTGAATAAAACGCTGCAGCGCCTCATCAGAGTGGACGACCAGTTGCAGGTGGACCGCATCAGTGACCAGGAGTACCGATACTTGGAGTCCCTGAGGAGAAGGATGAGTTTGCGGCACCAACTGTTGGCCGAGAGACTGGTTCGCGTCGGAAGTCGACTGGCCAGGGCGAAATTCGAGCTCAGCAAGCTTGAAACTGCCATTTACGAGGACCTCTTAAACCGCGGATTGATTTGAAATGGGTGTCGAAAGAATGGATTTAACTGATTTTTCAAAATTTGAAGTAAACGCGAGATTCTAGTCGGGCAAACTATTACAAATGAATGTGACGATTTAAGGCTCTAAAGAATTATTTTTTATATTATGCAAAGGACGTGGACAAGCTATATATGTACCCTGTATAATATCTTTGTTCTAAGCAGTCTGCGCACTATGAGTCCATTCGGTTTACCCTCAAAATTGTTTTAAGAATATATCTCAATAAATGTATAATTAAGAAATTTACAATATTACAACATTTACGGAAAACTACTGATGTTTCTCGTTTATTATTTATCACAATCTAATCATTTGTAAGGTGTAAAGGTATCTATTAGTTTTCTTACGAAATCCCACATTTTACAATGGAAACTTTCTGACCTAGAGAGACATAAACTCGATTTGATTATAGCCACCCCCAAACCCAAATCCAAACTCATTGGTTGAACGAGTGAGGAACTATCTGCTTTGGGTTGCCACTCAAAGGGGTTTTTAGAGTTTTAGTTTTGGGGTTTTGTTTGGGGTTCTATTTACCTTGTGAGCAAAGGTCTGGCAATGAATGGGGAGCATTTGTATTGGTGCTGGTGGTTTTGGTGTTATTTTTTTTAGGTATCTATCTGTATTTGCCCGACGCTTAAAAGTTTTTATCTTTTGTGTTTTGCCTGTTTGGCTGTTTGGCTGTTTGGCTTGCGATGTCGTCGTGAACTTGTTGATTTTAGATACAAACTCGGCTCGTTGTCGCTGTTGTCAGGCGTTGTAGTCGTTTTATTTGCGCAACGAGACGACAAAATACATTTCAGAAAATTGTCAAAAAAAGTAATACTCGTACCAACCAGCGAACCCGACTTGAAGGTTAATGTGGTGTAGCTTCTTCCATGCCTCGTGCACTTTTGTGTTTGATTGCAAATAAAGTCGAAACAATAACGAAACATCAGCCAAAAGGAAGTGAGATCGACTTGAGCTTCGTTTTTCAGTCGCCAGACCTTTTGCCAGACACTTATGAAATATTGTGTCCACACACTCGGTTCTTAGAATTGATGTTTGAATTATGAATTTGGACTGACACAGGTAGAACTCCTTTGTTCTTCGCTTGGTTCGCCAATTAACCGAAAGGATTTGCCAGCCAGGGAAACTGGTTATGAGATCATATCGTGTTTGCCGTCTAATTATGTTAAATGATTTGGCAAATGAAGCGTTTATACCGGAGTCTGTCTAATGAAGTGTGTCAAAAAAGGTTTTACAAACAAATAACTTAATAGAGCATAGTTTTCAAACAGTCGATTTCTTTAATTCTGTTCAAGTGAGATCAGTGCTCGAAAATAGTTTATCTATTTCTATAGCGAACTATTTTTTGTGTGCTTAAAGATACAATATTTACTTACAGATGTGTTAATGAAAGTAAAGCAACCTTAGACGGCAATTAACATCAGAACTTACCTAGAAACAAAAATAAAACAGCATTAGTTTAGTTGTAGATGTGCTTTTTTTAACGATTAGATATGGGATTACATAAATATGTATAAATAGAACGGATCTCGTAAGACCTCCATTAGTAGGAATCAACATAAAAAAAATCCTCTTCATAAAAATAAACTTGTAAATAATCCTGTTGTTGGTTGGCTTTCATGGCAATTTGCTCTTACACATGTACTACAATTCCCCAACCATTTTAATAGCTCATTAAAACAGCGGCTACAGAAGAACAGCGGCAGTTCCGTGAAATTTAAGTGGCACACAGAATCATTAAAAAACAAACACACATGTGACATCTAAAAGCATAATGTCTCAACTTCTTGCGGCATCGCGGCTGTAAAGAGATACAAATTTGTATCTATCGCAACTCGATTGGAATTAATTGCTTTGACATTTCACTGTATAACCCCCTAAAGAGCGCTTCTACTTTACAGATGCTATGCCAATTTAGGGTTTTGCAAAACACTTGACGGCAATTAAGTGTAAGTACAACTGACATTTCTGCCCCCCATTGCCACTTCAGATTTGAGATACGTTTCGCAATCCATGGGATGCTTAAAGGGCGCCAGATCTGGATTTACATATATACAAAGCACTCTAAAGAACTTGTGATTCCTAGGGTATTGGGTTACTTGTATTCCCAAACCTATCCTATTTTCATTTCAAGTTTTTTTGTATTCCAATGCCACATTTTTATTACTTATGTTGTTAATGTGCACTATGATTTATTTTATAATATTTCCTAATGACTCTAAACTGTTTACGATGCTTATCTCCTCTGAGTTACTTATTGTATTCAAGTTACAACCATACACATTTTTTTCTAGGCGAATGGACATTTTTATTGATTCACACATTTGCATTGGTGGCATGTAATTTTCAAATGTCAGTGGTGTCAGTGTCATGTAAATAATGCAGAAACCTTCAGACGAACAAATAATAGAACAACTAAAGAATCGTGGTTACTGCAAATCACGAAGTCCACTTGATTGCTGCAATAAAAACAAATCCGAAATAATATAGAAAATTAAGGCTGAAAAATGAAGCAGTGAAGCAGTGAACAATCGTAACAAAATGGCTGTGGTTTTGGGTCTTAGCCCGGTTGGATCAGCAAGTCTTCCGCTTTGTAATTAATCAATTTCAGCCTCGCAATGCATACAAAATAAATCGCGCGCATTGTGTGAGAAATCAGCAGCCGTGCCGCTTGCTTTTTATAATAAAAATGTTCAAATTTACGAGACAAAGGCGAAACATTGACGGCGGCAACATGTATGGTATCTGAATCCGACCACTTCCAATCCGCATCGCATCTCATGGCATCGTATTTTGGGGGGGCAAACAACTGCTCCACAGCTCCACAGCTCCACGGCTCAACATCTCAAGAGCCCCAACATCCGCAGTGCAGGGAAATTTTGCATTATACGGCTGCCGAAGTTCCTGGGCATGTGTACTCGTATGTATTGTACTTATGGACTTTCGTTAAATGTTTGCCAACATTATGAAAGTAGTGGGAAAGGCGAAAAGTGCTGCCAGTGAAGCTGCTGCTGGGAAATGCAAACTACTATGGGAAAATTGTGGGCAAAAACACAAAGCCAAGGTGGTCGTAAATTTATTCCAAGTTATATTTTAATAAAAACTTTACACACATTTTAATTAAGTGTGTTAAAAGTAATAGAGAAAAGTATCTAATTAATAATTTTGACTTTATTTTTGTGCAGTTTTAGACAACAAAAATCGAAACTCGATCTGAACATATGAGATTACATTTGAGTAGGCTATTTTTTAAAATTTCAAATGCAAAACATAAATTTACCAACTGTCAAAAATTGATTAACCTTGTTTATCAATTCAAGAGGCATTTGAATCAAGAACTAGCATATCTAGATCTGTAAGTATAAAGTCATGTAAGATTCTCATTTGAGAGCTTGGAATTCTGAGCCCACGTTATCTTAAATTTCCCTAGGTTTTTCCACTGTGCCTGGCTGGTTGGGCCGACAGTTTTCCTACTTAGCCATGGCCTATAATTTATGTTTGGCTGCGTTTAACCGCCAGGCAGAGCAGCGAGTTGGCCAACGAGCGCGAGCCTATTTGGTAGTCGTGCCGTTTGGGCCTGGAAATTTGACTGTAACTGCGGTTACTTCCTTTTGGCCCCTTTGGTATCGTATCGCCCATTGAGCATCGCAACGCATAAATCAAACTTTGGCCGCCGCACCGAGGTTTTCCTCGCCAGAAATTGTGGGTATTCAGAAATGTTTGCTGCTTTGACTTTGGCTATATCAAGTTGCCAGCTTCTTGGAAGTCTGACTGGAGATGGTCCAGTCTTTGGGCCAGTTGTCCGTCGAATTTACGGCCTTTTAATGCTGCAAACCTTTTCTCTTGTGGCGTTGACATCGTAGCGGTAAATGTTGATAAATTAATTCGCTGCAATGTTGCAACTTTTGCAGGTTCCTGTGGTGAGTCAGAAAAATTCGGAAAGGCTTCGACAACAGAGCATCCCGAAAATGTCAAAATAACGACAGGGGTTTCTTATTAAAAGCGGGTTTTTTGTAAAGCCAGAAATGTAAGAAACTCTCGGTGGAAGAGAGTGTGCTGCCTTCCCCGAAATCTTCACATCCATCAAAATCAAAATTAAACTGCCATAATCCGCTTTGAGGTTTCAGGTGTCAGATCATTTACCCTGATTGCCAAATTTTTATAATGAGCTAAGATCTGAGATAACAGATTACAGATACACGCAGTTCAGAAAACTTTTCGGTTTCATCTGCGCGATGAGTCTTCCAATTAAATGAAATGTTTAGTCATTAGGCCGTAATTTCACTTTGGCGAGGTGAAAGTCATAAGAAGAAGACAACTGGAGGAAAGGCAGAAAGTAAAAGACACTAAATCATCTGGGCGGCAATTAAAGAGAGTGAGAAAAAACACTTAATAAATTACCGCAATGCGACACGCCCACATTGTAAAACCGGGCATAAGTTCATTTTGTTCGACAACAGGAAACAATAAGTGAATGAATGACAACACTCAAATCCCAAACTCATTTGCAAAAATTAGTCAGCCAGGGGTTCAACTCGAAATAAACCCAAAAGACAATCACCGATATTATGACAGCGACAAGCTTACGTGTAAATGTGGAAAAAAATTTACTTTCATTCGAGTGCACTTCACATTATTGATTTTTTCGTGTTTACTGGTAAGGCGTCTTAAAATATTGCATACCATTATATCATTTCTTTTTGTGACAAAGTTGGTTGGAATGAAACAAGGTAGTAAGAAAACCGAAAACTTGGTAAGGAACCAACTGGATTAAGTAAAAAGTACCTATAAAATTACTATTAGTTTTTAGTTCTCATTGGAATGGAATTTGGCACGCGCAATGTGAGTTCCTTTCAGATAAGATATAGCCCTGATATAGTATACCACATGTGAAAAGGTTACGTGGTGTGGTTCGCACCTTGTCCGCTGGGTGGCGCACCTGTTGCACATACAGCCATATCGATAAGGTTTTCTTTTGGTGTGGTTCTTTTGTTTGGATTTTTTTTCATGCGGGCGCCAAAAGTCGGTCGGACATTCGAAATATTTACAAATAATTAAAAACCGTAATTGGCTTTGCCTGTTGTTGTCGTTGCCCGACTAAGGTCTAAACAAACAATTTTCGCCGCTATCTGAACGCAAAGTTTGCTTGGCAAATTGTCGCGGCGCTCGAAATAAAATAAAAAAGAAAAAGAAATACTCGTAAATAGTTGAAGTCGAAGTAGAGCTGGTTAAAAAAAATACTATAGATGGCTTGGGTTTGCCGTGCAAATATTATAGGTAAATTTGCGTTTGTAAACAAAAGTCCACAAATGTTAGTTAAGCGCTTTTTTGCACGTCTCTTTATTTGTACGCTGGTTTCTTTTGAGACGATCTATCCGCATGTTGATCTTAACTTTAATGCAGGGGAGGCTTCGTAGAAAACGTGACTTTTGTTGCGAGAGTTTTCAAACGGGGAAGATGGGCCAACCCAAATGGAGATCTCAAGGTCTGATTACGCTGCTCTGTGATAGATGCAAAAATCAGATACTATATTCGGTTGGAGTTAGGGCCAAATTCCATGTCGATGCCATGGAGACTCCTCAATGAGTTGGAATTATTATCCATAAATCAACACTATTCCTCTGGCACACATTGTCCCCACATGCTTAATCCATTCAAGGTTTTTTCCCATCGCCAATTAAATTTCATGAATGTAATTGCGAATCCATTGAACAGATCGCCACGAGATATAAAGTTTTGTATCTCCTCGCTACTTCTTTTTTGCCACTCCATTTGAATTCGGTGGCCATGTCCTCGGCTACTTGTTCACGTCTCTTTTCGAAACATCAGAAAAAGATACCGCCAGACATACAGAAGACATCGGCAAACTACTCACGCCTACAACTTCTCATAGTGCACGAGTACAGTGAAAATCAACTAAGAGGGCAGCTTAAGATATGCTCATAAAAATATATACAGTCTTTGAAACCAAGATGTTTAAAAGATATGTATCTTAACTCTTTTACTACAAAGTAGATTTCATTTTAGTCAATAGTGTGTTTCTTGTAACCTTTTCTTTTACCAGGCTTAGAATTACATATTGATTTCATGCTTCATAATAAAGTACCCATTAAAATTACATAATTATTATGGTACTTCAAAATATTTGTATCTCCAACCTAACGATTAAACAATATTCACTGTACCCACTACAGATGAGATGTGAGTAGTTTCGAACTGCCGCTTTTTTATCTTAATGTTTTGGTTGTTTTACTACAACAAAGTGTTACGCAGCTAAAGGCAGTGGCAGTTGTGTTTGTTGTTCCTTGAATTTTGCAATCAACAAAATAAAAAATAACAGCCAAACAGCCACCGCAGTTAAATGGGCAAATAATTAATTGGTTTTGTGTTTTTTTGTGAATTATTTTTGTAGCATTTAAGATAAAAGTTTCAGAGGCTTAACCTTAAATTCGCATAAGCGGCGCATTCAAAATTTGTTTTGTTTGCAGTTTTATGCGAAAAGCGGCTCAAGACTACTGATGTTTTTATGAATTTGCTAATTTTGTGTTTATGGGTGTGAATTCGATTGATATGTGCGGTTTGTGTGTGTTGTTCGAAGAGGGGAAGGAGTAGCTGAAGTGTGGCTTTCTTGTGAAGATACACAGATGCAAATGAGAGATGTGCCCGCAATTATTGATTGCATCAATTAAGAGCGGCAAAACGGCTTCTTGTGCCCAATTGCGGTCGCCAAGAATTCGTTAAAAATGTTAATGCATCATATTCGCTGGCTAATGGGTGAAAGAGTGCCCAAGTACTTAATCAACCACTGAGGGGAAAAGTTGTGCAAGTTGTGCACTTGCAACTGCAACAACATCTGCAACAACTGCTACAACTGCAACAACTGCAACAACTGCTAAAACTGCAACAACTGCAACAACTGCAACATCTGCAACAACTGCAACAACTGCAACAACTGAAACATCTGCAACAACTGCAACAACTGCTACACCGGCAGCAGCAACATCATGCATTTGCTGCTGGTGTGCAGGCGACTTGTCAGGTTGCAGAAACTTCTGCAACACGTTTTGCCTGCCGGGCCAAGTTGATTTCAAAATAATGAGTTAATAAAGTGCTGGAAGAAAGACCAAAAAGAGCGATGTATGGCGAAACATTCAGAAGGGGAAAGATGGAAAGATGATATGCGCCTGCAAAGTGTCAAATAACTCAAAATGTCACAGCAAATGCAAAAACAAATGGATACTCATTTTTCCCCACCAACTGCGGACATGTTTATGTTGTTAGGGAGCAGCCAACTTGGCTCATTGCACTTGGTGAGTAATAAACTCCTCCTTTTTTAGACTTATCAATTACAAAATGATGGGAGATGTTTGAAAAAAAAACGGAACCATTGCTGTGTGAAAAGATATATGAACTAAGGCAGAATTTTAACTGAAAATGCTATATGCTTTGCAGAAAGCTAATGTTTCACAACATTTGACACATTTTTTGTGAACTCAACAAGATGAGAACAAGAATTGCATCCAATTTGGTAAGAAAACCACTATTTAGCACAGTTTGTAAAATACGACAGCGGCATGCCATTTTTATGGGATTGAAAAGACCTATTCACGAACTAAGTTGGCCACTTTTTGTTGGCCTCCTGCTCATTATTCATGCCCATTGGCTCTGCCATTTATATACATATGTACCCATTGCAATCTTGGCCAGCTGGGCCGACACCTTAGGCGCTCATTTAGCAGGGCAACCCGCAGTGCGACTGCCTCCCGCCCCTTTTGCCCCTTCCGCTCGCCGCCCGCCGCCCATGGGTTTTGACCCCCAGGGTTTTGCATTTCCAACTAATCCGGCGGCAGCTCGCGGCTCGTCTATAAATCTCACTGGGAGTGCAGGCTAATGAGGCCCGAGGGTGTGTTTTGGCAGCAAATTAACTCATTGCCACTCACAGCTCGCAGTTCGCAGTTCCTCATCTTCCTCGCCGATCTCCCTTTCTAATTTGACGGAGTGCACATGGAAAAACCAAATAACTCAGCAGCGATACAAGTTTGCACCCAAAAAGTGGCTTTAAATCAAAGCAAAGTTGCATGTTTAATCTAAAATGTTGCTTGCTTCTAAAATTAAAAATTTAATTTGTGATATAAATCTAGGAAATCAGTGCATTACAAGTTCTATTAACTGATTAATATATATATTTATATAAAAAGATACATTTTTCAAATAAAAACCAAAAACTAACAGAAAGTGAAAGGCGGAACTGGCCTGAACTGATTATACAAAGCAATCGAACTACTATATTTGCGCAGTGTACATCTGACATTGTATACGGCCGTCTGCGAATGCAAATGTCCAGCTGGTGGATCTAAAAATATGCAAGATATTTGCTCCTCAGCGCAGACATCGCCTTAATTAGACGCAATATGACTGAAAAGTCGTCGGTCAGTTTTGCAATTTGCAATTAAAACTATGCAGCAGTGCGTCTGGCAGTGTAAAGTGGAATTGGAAGCGATCTGCGGAGTCTGGTGCCCCACACACGTCGCGATTCGGCATGGACTTGGCATCGGATTCAGTGGAGCTGGCTTTGAAGGCTGGTTACCAGATCGAATGGGATTGAATGAGTTATTGGCTAGTGCACAGAGCTCAGTGAGGAGTGAACTGGGTTTAGAGGCTTTGTAAATCATTTTATCGACTCTAAAGTGTGCAAAGCCGGGTTTATTGCAGTTGAGATTTTAAATACTCCCAACATTCTGGCGGTTTATCTTTAATTTGCAATACTTGTCAATATTAGGAGGTTTAAATGTACTTCATTTTGGACATTTCTGCGAAACTTTTCAGGTTAAAGTGTGTGGAAATGAAGCGCAATTAAGGGATTTCAAATCCTGTTCCCTTAAGGCTTTGAAACCTGCCAACGGCTGTCAAATTGAAGAACACTTCCAATTCAATTTCTATGACTCAAACGTTATCCTGACCGGCAAACCTCTGAGAAATCCACTCAGTTCCACAAGAGAACTCTAATTCTAATTCAATCGAAAGGCTTCAGCTCCGCAGCTCAGCTCAACTTTAACCTTCAACTTGAAGTATCTGGCTGCGAACAAAGGCGATGGCGATGAAAAGGAGCTAAGCCAGCAAACACTTGATACACTTCATGGCCCAGGCCAAACAACCAACAACCAACAACAAACAAAAACACACACAATCTTCCCTATGTCTTCGGATCGCTTCTGTGGTTGTTGCTCTTGTTGTCTGCTTGTTAACAAATTTCGAAGTAAAATATTTCTGGGAATTCTTGCAAGCACACAGGCACACAGCAGCAATGAACCCACTACACACGGAGAAAAAGTTTGTAACATTTGCAATTGGAAACATGTGAATTTCAGAACAAGACTGCTTCTCTAAAGGCTTTTTATTTCATGTAAGTAAAACATCGTTTAAGTGTTTTGATATTAATAACTTGCACTAATAAAAATACTTTTTTTTCAGTGCTTTGGCAACAGACAAACAAAGCGCATGTGCCGACATCCCCAAAAACCTCCGTCCCACAATCTGCTCTTCCTGAAAAGAACGCAGAAAAGGCGAAGAAGCTTTTTGCGATTGCGCAAGCGCAACATAAGAACAGAAGCAGAAGAAGGAAAAACGGGCATTTCGAACGAGAGATACCCTATAATTGTGTACGTAAGAAGTTTACTAACTAGAGAAGTTTAGTTAATTCAGAACGTAATGTTTACAAATGAGTAAGGTACAGCCTTAATCTTAATGAATGGATACTGATTTAACAACACATAACAGGAAAGTTTGTAAAGCATTTATATCAAATATTTTACAAAATCCCTTTTCTTTAGCATGAATAACATTTTTCAAAATCAAAAAGGTAATTCTTTTACATCTCTGCATATACCCCGTAAACACACAAAGAGGAAAAAGTCTGGTAGACTTGAGGAATTTTTATGGCATTTCTCATGGTTCAAGCTCACACTTACACTTCCTCCCCCAAAGCACACACACAGATACAAAGTCGAGTCGTGTGTGATCATCACAAAAGATTTCCATTGTCTCCCCAGGCGATTTTGCGGTCGAAGGAGCGACGGGCGGGGGGTATACATTTTCCACTGCAATCGGCGGCGCGACATGTAAATTAGTGCAAAGTATTTGCATTTTAATGCAAAGACAACAACAATGCCGCAAACGGGAACAACAACAACCAACTCAATTTGAACAGAAAATTGCAATTAATGCAATTTGCATTGTAAATTGTTGCTAAAAAAGGAACCCTTTAAAGGTACGCGACATGAAAGCGACAATACGGAAAAAGGTAAATGCGATTTGTGAAATTGCAGCCATTCCAATGAAAGAGATGCGATGGTCATAAGATAAGCCTCCAGTGATCAAAGAAGCCGCCTTAATCGAGATCGAGTAAGAAAAAGTTTTAAGTTTAAGTGCAATGGGCCGAGTCTTACTGATGAGCTTACATTTAAGTGAAATTACTTGGGTATTGAGTTGGATTTAAAAACGACGCACCCTTAATATAACTATCCACACAGTTATGGCTGTTGGCTAATGTTAAAGTCACCGCAAATATGCGAAACATTCAATTAACGGCACTTTTAAGTGCTACAATTAACATTTACCTAAAAAACTGCAGCTATTTCCACTGCCAGAGCGACGACCGGTTGTTTTATTGCAGCTCCAATTATTTTCAAAATTTCCTTTATCCTTAGCACTGCTTGTGCCACCAATCTGATTGTTGTTGTTGTTGTGGTTGTTGTTAATATTGGTGGTGCCTCCGATTAAAAAGCTTGTGGTCTGGTTGTTGTTGCTGGGATTGTTGTTGGTGCGATTGCCACTCGAAGAGCGGTTGGTTAGTGGGAACATGGCATGTATCTTTTGTGCTTCGCAGGCTGCCTCATGTATGTATCTGTATTTGTATCTGTATCGGCACTGCTATACGGCATATATACATGTATCTGAATCTGTATCTGGATGGATGCAGTTCCAGCTGCGAATCCTTTCAAGTCGATTTTCCTCGTTCGATGTGCCCTTCTTTTGCACTTTCTGGTGGCACGTACTTTTGTGGATTTTTCCTTTACACCTTTTCGTTAAATTCGTTTTCGTAATACATCTAAAGAGCGCTTTGCAAACAAGAAAAACCACACTTGTTTAAATTTATAATTTTTAATTCTTCACACTTCACACAATCAATGAGTTTGGCTGGGATTTTGTTTCGTTTTCTGGGTTTTTGTGCAAAGAGAATTACATGTTTACTAATTGGACTTTTTTCACTATTATTTAATGTCACATTTACACCTGTTAAATATTTTCAGGCGGTTAAATAATATATATTTTCATCTTTTTAAATGAAGCTTAAATGTGATAGATCCATCTTAATAAATAATTACTGAAACTCATTCAATTTTTTTGTTGAGTCACCGTTTTATCCGATTTCTTTAATATACATTTTTTTATTTTTTTCATGAATTTGCGAAACTAAGGTAAACACCAATTTATAGATAGTTGCTTACGGTTTATCTAATCTCTTTTTGTCTTAGCCATGAGTCAACTGGGACTCTTGGAATTTCGCCATGTAAACATTAAAAAACTTTGCACATTTGCAGACGAAACAAAATTCCTAGACAATGACACACACACACATATATAGTCGTATTTATATACAGGTAAATATATTACTTTTATCCGCACTGTGGTCACATTACGCATACGTCACATGGAAACACAAAATATTTGCAATTTTCGCACATTTTCCAGGGAACTTGGCGGCACGTTGTGCGATTTGAAACCGTATCCAGAGTGGCGAACAAGAAAATGCCGGCTGATCGATCGCTCGTGTGTCGCGATGATTTTCCGATCGGAGAATGCGTTTTCCGATTCGCATGCGGTACGCTTGCGCGAGCTTTGAAGTTCGTTTCGAAACTGAGACTGAGACTGAGCGCAAAAAGCCAGAAAAGTGCCGGAGAACAGGAGCGGCAAGTCTCCACATTTGAGCCAGCTGAGAGCGCAACTCTCCGAAAACTCTACACACATACCGGTTTTTCGTTTCCAGCAGCGCCGTCTCTTTCCCACTCTCACCGATATGCGATCTCAGCGGCGCTCGCCGCTTATCAGTTCCACTATCACTATCACTCTTTTTTCAATTTGCGCCGAGGAAATTCATTCACGCTTCGTTGTCGTTGGATTTGTATTTGTTTTTCGTACCCCTTAGTTGTGGAGAAAAGGGTATATGGCATATAAAGGAAGTCTGGATAAGAAGTGTTACGTTTATATAATCTCTTTGATCTTGGAGATCTTAAATGCTACCATTATCAATTTTGGTATGGAGGCACAGATTTTTATTATCTTTTTTACCCACCAATTTAGACCTCTTAAAATCGCAAATGAAGTCACAAATAAGTTCTATTGGTTACCTGTATTTAACACATAATAAAGTATTATTTCCCTTACATTGCTTAAGTGCTAGATATCATTTAGTCTTTACTTTTAATAACACTTTTAACACTTGTGGATGTTCTGTTTGCTCTTCATGGGTTTTGACTGATTGAGGTGCTGGCCGAAGGAACTGTTCCTTATCGCGTTGTCAGTCCGCAACAGCAAACACAATAGCCAGAGTCAGGGTATGGTGTATCCCTTCTTCAGTCTCAGCTACCCAATGACGCAAGCGTACGTGCCTTTGGTGTCTCATTAACCCATGAGGCACTTTTCCCTCAGCAGGGGTTATCTGCCCGATAAGCGAGACACTTCTTGTGCGGATCAGGATGTTGTCCCTCGAAATGGTGTCCGAGATTTGTGGCAGGCTTTCCAATTGAGTCATCATTCACACAAATTATGGGCACCTTTCAAGTACCCTTACATTTAGGAATTATGTGTTAACAATGAAGTGGTTGCCAAAGGTCTAAAATATCAGTTTTAGTTTTGTAGTGCACTTGTAGGTGTATCTTTACTACCAAAACTGAGGTGCAACAACTTTATACAACCCATTACCCATTTAAAAGTATTGTTGCAAGCTTCATCAGCAGTATCAGCTTGATAATCAGCAATTCTGGTAGCTTTCGAGCCCATTAGCAATCACGCTGCTGTTGCCCAAGCCACAAACATTTCGATAAGCGAAAGCCGGACACTATTTCAATTGCATTAGATTTAATATACTCATTGGCAGGCGAAGGAAAAGCAGCACGGGACTCACGTAATAACATGCTACCGCTGGCAGTTGACATCGGTAATAGTTTCTAATCGCCCAAATGTTCAAGTGCTGGGGATCCAATCCCCACAGACCCTGAGTCGATTTCATGTTGAGCCCCCAAATGAGCTAATACCTTTGACACAATCTTGATTAATGGCCGTCGATAAGGGGAGCGGGAGGAGCTGAACACAGAGGTTGGGACATCTGGCTCAAGTTTTCGTATAAGTTGGTCAAGAAAATCAGTGCTGGGCAAAAACACAGAAATGACGTTTAATTGCAAGCGTTTTACTAGATAAGAAAGCCATAAATATTGTACCAGATTAGATTGGTACACAAAAAGAACAAAAAAGATAGGAAATTCAACAATTGAAAATAGGAAAGATTGTTTTCGTAAATTTATGTTTTTGCTCGAATATTATAGAAAATAAAATCAATTATATGAAGTACTTTTCCCAACTATCGCTTTCAGCATTGCAGGCCAAGAAACTAACCACAGAGTTCAACTCATAAATACTGAAAGAGCAATTTCAAATTCAGATTCAAGTGCAGCCTCGATTGTGGGAATTGCCGACTCGCGCTTTATCGAAACACAAAAAATGCATTCGAATTCGCCGGTGCGTGCGCGGGAATTTTATGAGGCTCGTATCTGTATCTGCGACTGGGTCGCAGTCCCAGGATCCATTCCAATAAATAGTTGGCCGTCCGAGGAGTCCATGCTGTGCCCACGGGCAACAAAGTTGCATTTGCAACTGCGTTTGCTATGGAGTTGCGGTTGAAGTCCGTGCCGATTATCCGTCAGATGCACATACAGGTGGGCTTGCCTAACAAGAACTGTTCTTTTTATGTCGTTTAAGATGTCTTGTATTTAGTTTATGGCACATCTTTTGATTTAAGTGCCCTTAACTTAGAAAGTAAGTTTTTTGTTTGTTTTAATTTCACAGAACTTTAGATTCTTCTTGCATCTCAAATTTTCGCGTTTTCTACTATAGTGTTACTTTTTATCTTTTTTATATGAAAAGTATTTTATTATTATCTTTTATTCCTTAGAGCGCTTTTGCTAAGCAAGCATTTTCTTTTTATTATTACTTTATAACTCCAGTTTTCAAGGTACTAGATTGTTTACTGTACTTCCCAGCCGGTTTGGAGTTGTTGTCCATTCATTGCAACTACCGTTTGGGTCTTTTGTTTGACTTTGTCTTGCGGCCGTCATTCCGCTTCTATTTGTAGATACAAGCCCCCGACAACTCCCCCGTTCCCCATCCCCCATCCGCGCTCCTCCATTTGCCATCCCCTTTCCCCTTCCCCTTTCTTTGCCCCTGTGGATCTTTCTTTGGGCGGTGTGTCTTGTGCTTGGGTTCTTCCGCAGAAGAGCTATACCTGTTCGTAGACGCGTCTTCCAAGCGCTCTTCGCTTTGGTTCGCCCACCGCGCTCGTTCTCGGCGCAATCTCAAGTGTTTTTTAAAAGTTTTCCAGCGATAAGCCATGTAACTTTATGGCCCCATCCAGTCGCATATCCGATGCCCCGGCTGCTGCAGCTTCATCATCATCGCAATCATCATCAACCATCCTAGTTCGCCATGGTCGTGTGGTGTGGTTCGCTTTGGTGTGATCATGATGTATATGATTCATGACTTTTCACTTTTCCGCAGACACACATACACACACACACACGCACCACTCAGCCAAATTCGCAAAACTGCAGCACAATTGGTTGGAATGGAAAATCCATGAGAATTATTGGTAACCTATAGCTTACAAAAGTGCAATTTTGATTCTTTTTATTCTAATTAAGATATACATAGAATTTAGCTAACTTTTAGGTAATTTCAGTTGAGACATCTGAATGAATAAGTAATTCTCAATTATTAGAAACATTAATTGAGCGATGAGTGATTCGTTAAATAATACAAGCAATATGTATCTAACCGAATCTAAGGAATTATTTGATATTCCAAAGCATTTTGAGTGTAGATGATTCATGCCCAAATGGGTAAAATCCATTTTAATGGCAGCAGTTTTGGAAACCACCCACTATGCATCTTTTGACGAGGCTGACACTTAACCCTTTGCATAAATTCTCATCAGCTTTTTGCCATTGGAGTGGCACGTAAATTACTGTGACATTGCACTTTGCAGCATCATTTGGCAATTTATTGAGCACTTTTGTTGGACTTTTTTGCTATTTGCTGTGCCGGTGTGCTTGTGTGCCAGTTTATTGATTGGTTTTAAATTAAAATGGAAGTCAGCGGCGCGTGCATAAATCTTGGCCAATTTTCTTATTAGAAACTGTCAATGTCAGCGAGTTTTCACCCCGAGGATCTGCTCGATCGCTGGACTCGGTCATATGCTAACAAAATGGGATGGGAGATGGATAAACGCGGTGAATATATCCATTTGGATGATTTATGACCCGGCCCGGCTTGTTAAACATCTGTGTGAAATGGGCAAAGTCTGGCCACTTGTTTGGCTTTCACTGGCTTTGTTTACTCTATTGCCAATCGAATTGTGTGCACTGAAACTCACAATGCATTACGGAAAATGTTTGAAAATAGTTTCAGAATCTATAAGTTCGGAATCTGTATACCAGATATTCGTACTATGCAAAGGGTGAGTTTCATTCCTTGGCAAAGATTAAGAGCCTTATTCCATAAACCTGTAGCTGCTTTTTCTCAGTGCATGCCAACTTCCCCACGGCCAATGGAAGTTTGTTAGTTTTTCGGCCGAGGATATGGCTGATGATGTTGCACTGGGAGATTGGGGATTAAGGGGACTTAGGAGACTACGGGCACTTTTTGGGGACTTGGTGGATCCCAGAGACTTTTGGGGCAGGTGATGGTGAGAGAGGGAAGAGGAGAGGGGACAGTGGAAGTGCTGGGGGTCAGCCGCCGCCTCGCGGGCCTCCTTTCTAATGGCGAGCAGAGCGAAATGGGTCCGCTGCGAATGGGTCATTAAAACGGTGCGCCTGTTTGCATGTCCGGTAATGAAGGATTGTAAATGAGTGTAATGCCCTGCTGCACTGATGGATGGCCATTCGGGTAAAAAAGAAATCACCAGAGAAATCAATACAGTGATCAATGGGAATACCACTCCATTCGTGCTTACAATTTGCAGTTAATGAATCCATAACTACGGATTTATGGGTTCTTGACTTGGTGCTTATTTTAAGCGGGCTATAAATGCTGCTTATTTTATACATGAAATTTGTTTTGTTTATATCTAAGCAGTTTATTATCTTTTCTCGGTACTCACCACTTTCCGCTGCACTTAGGCACTTGGCGGCCATCTCCTCGTTGAGCTCCTCGGCGGGATTCCCATCGCCGGAGTCCAAAACACAGCTCACACTGGCGGATCCCCAGTCGAGGGCACTAACTCCATCGCTGGACATCATGGACAGGTCCATTGGAGGCACTGAAGTTCCACGCAACGTACTGGTTCCACTGATGCCACCACTGACCAAGTCGCCACCGCCCAGGGATGCGTACTTGAGGTCCAGCGAGGAGTTCATGGAGCCTCCATACAGGGAACTGGTCAGGGAGGCGCAGGTGGAGTCGAAACTCCGATTGCTGGCTCGTCGCTTTTCCGGCGTGGCATAAACGGGTTCCGCCTCCTTGCGGGGCGTGGCACATTCGGAATAACCCGGAGCAGCAGTTGAAGACACTTCGCTGGTCAACGAACCATTCAGAGCACCATAGACAGAGGTCATCATAATGTCATTCCGATTGAAGCTCGGCTGCCAGAAGTCCTCCTCCACATTGCCGGAGTCCACAAGATCAGAGGATTCCTCCTCATCCTCGTCCTGCTCCTGCAGCTGCTCCTCGGCCACGAGCTCATCCAGATAGTCGGCCTCCAGGAGGCGCGATTCATCGATCATTGCAATAGTGTCGTCCAAGTTGTCCATTTCGCCATCCTCACTACCCGACTCGTCCTGCTCCTCGTTGGCATTCAACTTCTGGAAGGTCTCGTCCGCCTGCTGCATCATATCGTAGGCATGTGGAATGGACGATCCGTGCAGCGAGTCCGAGTCGTTCTCCTCGATGCAGGACAGGTGCCGGGTGCGGAAGCCATACACGATGCCATTGGCCATCACCTTGGGCGGCGGGTTGATCGGCAGCGGCGGTGTCTGTAGCTCCGCCTGGTCGCCTTCCATCGCCAGCGCAATTTGCTGCAGCGAGGGCATACTGTAAAGAATTTAAGTGTGTTTAAAATTGGAAGTTGAGGCTTGAAATATTTTATGAAATATTTCTTTAATATATTCAAATTTTCAAAAAACCGCAAAAGTACAAAAGTCAACGAAAAGTATGGCAAAGTAAATAAAAAAGTATATTTGTATGGCTTTGAGCCATAAAAGGTAATGCTATCTGCGGAGCTCTCCCCATTTACGAGCACGGTAGCTTCTCCAAACACCACTGTACCCGACTAATGCCGCACATTAAACATAATTTGAAACATGTAATTTTGGGGCTGTTTGACTTTAACGATCCTCCACGAAGTATAGGGATTTCCAGCGGAAATGAGTTCAGAGCAGTTGAGCTAGGTGGCAGATAAAAACACGGAGAAATACTTTATCCTAATCTATGCAGCTATCTCTTAAAGTTTGCAACAAATACAATTGCATAGGATGTGATTTTAATATAAAAGGAATGAAAGACTCAAATAAACAAAGAGTAAGATCTCATTATTGTAAGTATCTAATAGGCTATCAGTTTTGAAACACACTCTAGTTTGTGGCATGCATTTCTCCCAGTGTAGTTGCATCTTGAGGTGCGAGCTTGTGCTTGTGAGCGATAAGCCGGGACAACTTTAATGCCACTTAATGCCCGGCCAACAGTGGGACGTGAAATTGTCCCAACATCAATCTCCAGCTCCAGCAATCTGTAGTTCCCACATGGAAGGGGGCCCGGGGAAATGGGGCACATGGGGCACTTGGGGTAGATGGGGGGTAGATGCGGGAGTACATGGCAACTGCAGACATGCACTGGGGCACGGCGGAGCACACAGACCTGGAAGCATGAAGGCGGAAGTGTCCCCCAAGCGATAGACAACGACTTCCCCTCGGTTTTATGGCCACATGCGCATCTCGCTCACATTTGGTGCGCGTGCGTATCTTTCTATCTTGTTCAAGTGTGAGGGTGCCCCCTGCAGCGAATCTGGTCTTTTCTCCAGCTGCTTCTTCTGCGGTGCAAGGAACTCGGCGTACAGTGGAGCTTGCGTAACATGAACTCATATTTCAGTCGTATATTTCCACGAATTCCTATAACTACAATATCAATATGTGTTTTAAATATGCTAGATTTTCTGAAGACTAAAAGTGGGCTTAGGGAAGTTTGACTGTAGCTCTGCAGCAATGTCATCGGCCTCTTGACATATCCATCCCCCCCTTCCCCTGCTACCCCTGCTCCCCCTGATTTTCCCCTCGACTAGGTGTTGCAATAGTTATTGTTGCTGCCGTTGGCTCCCCATTCCAGTCCATGATTCAAAATTCGCTGGGGAAAACTAACGTTTGGCTTGTGCCACTGCCACAACCACAAGTTGACTTTGGCAGTGCAAAGTTTTAAATAAACATTGCCATCGGCTGGTTTGAGGGAAAATTCGCTTTAGTCGGGGCTAAAATGGGTTTGCAGTTTGCTTAGGTTTGCCGAGTCTGCACTGTTTCTAGCAAGGAAAAGTCTTCAATAAGCTACGCAAATGTATCTATATCTGTAGTATCTATTACATTTCTTTTAACTTCAAAAAACGTGGAAATAAGTCTTTCATTATGTATGTAAGTATGTAAATCCGAATAAGTTGGAAAAGTCTTGAAAAGTCCTTGCAAGGTTAAAATAAAAAAACACCTTATCAAATCATTTTCCTTTCATTCTCCAGTTATATGTAGAAATCTAACATATTTTAAGAGTAGTTTTCTATTTAGTTGTAATATTTTGCAGTGTAGATTTTCCACCAAACTAATGCAACAAACAAATTACTCTAGGCGACGAAAAACTACACATCCCTAAGCGGTACGAAAATAGATCGGGCAAACGATCGCCGACGGAAAACGGAGCGGCGCGCCGTGGTTGCAGTTGTTGTAGTTGTAGTTGTAGTTGTTTGTCGTGCGCCACACGAAAGGGGGCGTGGTGGTGCGGAGGGGACAGGGGGACCGTAGGATCCCCAGCAAACTGCATTAAACTACTTTCCGTGCAGTTTATTGCTTCGTCTGCGCGCGTTTCTACTTTTAGCTACTTTTAGCTATGCCACAACTGCGGTTGTGTGCGTGCGGAGTATCTGTGAGAGTCTTGAACTTGTGCTTCGTTCTTTCACTCTTTTTGTGTTGTTTACATCTTATTTTTTCTGTTTTTTTAACGCATTTTCAAGCCAATGGGCGATGGGCGCCCCATCGAACATGCGACATTTTTTAGTTGGTTCCCAATTTAAATTCAGCTGCCTTTGTTTCGGCTCGCCGCTCCAGACATTTCCACATTTTCACTTAAATGCTCTGGGATGTGGTCACTGAACGATGCTCCCTTTTTAGGATCCGATCCGCAAGATCCGCAAGATCGGCGAGATATTGCGCATTCCATCAGCTGCTAGGCGATGTCGAATTACTTGGGCATTACTCATTACTCGATTATATTGAGCTTTGGTAGAACAACTGGAGCACTTACTTATTAAGCAAGAATTTATATAAAATGCCTTGGAAAATAATAGTACTAAATGGAAAGTTCCTGTATGGTACAAATATGTTATGATATACTAGCTAATATGTTGAAATGTAATTAAGATTTCTAATCAAACAAATTTGCATAACCAAAATAATAATTTCCATCATTTTAAAAGCTTAATAATCAAAAAAGTATGCTACAATATTTGCATATACATATTTAATACAAACCTTTAATGGACTTGGTTATTCCTCTACTTGCACTAAATGAAGAAGTTCTAGTTGGAACAATATTGGAATTGCAGTTCTTGCTTCACTTTATAGATCTAACTCACGGTGGATGTTTATCAATATGTATTTTAGGAACTTTATGCAATCACGATTTAGGTTTTTCAATAGGTAAGAAGTGCCACTGATTTGTCAATATTCACATACACATTCACTTCATCACTGATAATCCAATGTAGCAATTAATCCGATTGGCGCTGCTGTATCCGTATCTTGTGTCCGCCGTAACCGAATCCGAATCCGTATCCGTACCGAACGCGCGCTGGAATGCAATTGAGACGAGCGGATTGCCGAGCAGGCGGCAACTGCATCCGATGGCTGCAATGGAATATCAGAAGTGAGGCAGCGCAGCCGCAACAGCGCCCTCGGCAACAGGAGGATATATACTATGTTCAGATACATCCGTGCCTTCTCTCTTCGGATGTACGTGTATCTGCCCCAATGCTAACTAGACGGAGAGCCAAAGACTAAAGGTTCTAAAAATAGTCGCGGGCAGAACGTGCAGTCAGCGCCGGTCCATCACTTTTGTTAGATTCCGTTTCCAGAGCTAGGTTGCCCATTTAGATATTTTCCAGCCAAATTTCAAAAAAATCAAACAGTTTTTAAAGCATGCATAGAGTTTCGGTGCAAGCAAAAGAAATAATTAGACAATGAACTTACATATTTGTACAGAAAAATATATATTTAATTTTGTTATGTACTTTAGCTACATTTGCATTTCATGCTGGACATCTCTCATACCAAAAAGCAGACGTTGCGTCTGTTCTCGCTGCACCCCGCGAAGTTCTCGGTTTCTAATGGGATGCGCCCCAACTTTCCCCAACAAAAGGGGGAGGGAGGGAGAAAGGTGGGGAGTGGGGTGGAGCGGAGTTTGGCAGCGAAACCAAAGTGTCGCTTGCTTGGTTGCCATTTAATTGCACTGCGATCCCGGCTGTCGGACTTTACTCCGTGTTTGTTAGGGGAGTGAATAGTGATCCCCCAAAAACGGGCTATCCATTCGTGCTATTCTATACTAAGTATATAAGTATATTAAAAAAAAATGGGATTTGCAACTTTACAAAGCTGTAACGGGTAACTTAAGTATAAGTATACATAAGTATAAATATATTACATTCCATACTATCAATGATTAGTTTAGCTTTTGAGGTACACGAAATATTCATTCCGAGTTTATCAATTTTTAATTTGTATGTAATAGCAAGTTTCAATTTATTGTTTCTATTTATTTAACACAATTTATACATTTTTGTAAATTTAAAAAAGGCAACACCTGTTGGAGTGATTCAAAAATGCTGTCAGTAGTCAAAGATCCCACATTATTTACTTCCTGGGTGCATACCTCTCCAATTAGCCCAGATCGAGGTGACTGTACCGGGAATCCAGAAGCACCTCAACCACAACCCCAATCCCATAAGCAATCCTGAGCCGGAGTTCAATGGCCAGAGGGTGGGATTTTCTAACGCAACGGCAACAAGTCTGCCGCGCAGGACTGGATACAATTGCAGTTCGTTCAACCCGTGGAGGGGCCAAGGATGACGATGAGGCGAGGTGACCACATGGGGCTGGCTTCTATGGATCTGTGCGACGGAAATGGACTAATTTTTCATGTTTTGAAATTGGATGACAGCGACAGGAGGACACACTTCCCGCGAAGCCCGAGTCGGCGACGCATGCGCAGAACAGAACGGAGCGAAGTTCGTCGACCTCGCAATCGTATCGAAGATACAAGATGCATCCGTGTACTAAGTAGTTATAGTTACGCACGGATTGTATTACACGATAGATGAACGCTTCGCTGGAACTGCGCTCAGCCGCTGGAATTTCGGTGATTTTTCCTGGCAACTGTTTCAATTTCCCGCTTTCCCCGTATTTATCTTTGCCCACTTTAATATCACTTCCACTTTCACCGTGCGACTCCAATTCTAGTTCTCGTTCTCGTTCCCCTGGCGTTTGAATGATTTGTGACACTTTCCTGATGACTTTTGATGGTCGGCCTGCGCACGAAATCCCCTTAATCTTGGGAGATTATTTGAGCACTCCCCGTTTTGATAAATTATTGTGGGAACCCCACATAAATTTTGGTAATCTTAAGGGCTGTTGCAATTGATCTCTTATTGTATGGTATGAATTGAGAATATGCCGTTTTCATATAGATATAAAACCGTAGTGCCAAAATCTAATATATAATATTTTAAATAAAAGTTTAAATTTGTTAATTTTTAACATTATGTGGAATAAAAGTAGGCTGCGATTTAAATATGTTAAGTGGCGCCATAGAAGTGTGTATTCTGTTCATTTAGTGAACTACGATCATTGGTTGCTGGCCTGGCTAATAAAGGCTTGTGTATTGGCTAAAAATTGGATCGTGGTCTAAAAACGAAAAAGTAACTCTCATTTTGAATGCTTATACTCTTTAAAGAATTTGAATTTAAATTTGTTGACTACGTAAAAGAAACTGTAGGACCCCCATGAGGTCTTACGTTTTACGATAGAGGGATTATAACATACAATTTAAGTTCCTGATTAATGTGTTTTACACGATTGCGATTTGTATACCCGTTACTCGTAAAATAAAAGGGTATACTTGGGTATACTAGGTTTGTTCAAAAGAATTTCCGACACTGGGTAACTCCTTTTAAGCCACATTATTAGAAAATAAAATTTTAATAGGTATCAAAACAACCGTGTCGGTTAGTAAAACTGTATTTATTTATTTACGAATCTTAAGAACTACTCTTAACATGATCGACTATGTCAGTTCGAATTCTAAGAAATATGATAAGTTAATATGATATGGTCTGAAGATAATTATATTTAATTTATGTAGTTAAAACAATGCAGCATGCCTTAAATTTGGGAAATCTAACAAATTGGTTTAGACAATCATAAACGGTCAGTCTCGCTGGTTGATCCATATCATAAGCTTACGCGATTTATACAACAATTTTTAATGGCAGTATCTACACTACTAAACGTAAGAGAAGAAATATATTTCCAAACTGTGAAATTTTGGGAACCAACTAAAATACTTTTTGAACATAGCTGTGGGGCAACTTAATGTGCTACTTTACCGTAGATTACATGCTATAACTACTTAGGTCGATAAACACCTCAATCAGCTTAACCAAACGACTCAATGTGAGTCAGTCAAGGAACATTTTGCATCGGCATCGCTTTGGCGCAAAAAAAAAAATAAAACTTGTCTCTCGTTGTAACATTTTCCATAGTCAGTAGATGGCACTTTTTGGATATCGAAGATGAAGATCTCGCGGGAGTTTCCTAGAACTTCTCGTCGTCGATATTGCTGCGGCAATTGTTCAGCGCCGATTGTCGTTTCATGGTGCCAGATTCGCAGTCGATATAGGTTTTGGCCAGCACTTTGGGCGTATTATTTTGGTGCATGTTGTTGCGGTTGAGGGTGCCATTGCCGTTGCCCAAATTACTCGTCTTGGCCGGCATCCTGAAGCTGGACTGCCGTTTGGGTCGCTGATCGTAGTACTGCAAGCAAAAAGGTTCATTAGCTGCCATCTCAGTTGTATAGTATTTCCACTTACATCCTTGGTGGGCAGACTGGAATACTGATTGGGATAGCTTTCGAAGCTGGCCGTTGTCGTCGTGGTTTTGTTCAGTGCCTCCTCGGCGCTGATCAGGAATCGTTTCTTGGTGAATCTGTAGGTGGCCAGGCAACAGGCCACAGTGAACAGCAGGCACACGAAGATCACGATGGGCAGGGTGGCAGTTGAGGCACTTTGTGTTTCTGCAAGTGTATTATGAGTTTCGATAAGCAATTGCATTTGCATTGAAATGAAAGAGAGTCAAACTTACCCTCGCATTCATTGGGCACACAGGCGGTCTTCTCGAACTCCGCACCACGGCACTCCATCGAGCCGGGCTGCTCCACCAGGCAGCGGCGATGTCGCAATCGGATGCCATCGCTGGAGCAGCTGGACCACTCGCTCCAGGCGCTCCAACCCAGGAAATCTAAGGGGGAAACCAATTGGTAACTTAGTATTGCCCAGCAAAAGTCAAGTAATGAGGACGCACCTTCGCAAGGCACCATTTCGCACTTCTGTTCCTCGAGAGCACGACCCTGGCAAAGTCTGTCGTGACCCGCCAGGCAGCGACGTGTCCTCCGGCGCAGTCCCAATCCGCAGGTTACCGAGCACGCAGACCACTCCGACCAGCAGCCCCACTCGTCGTGTTCCACCTCGTTGTCCAGGCTATTGCTACCAAGCTGCTCATCCGCCGGACAGGCTTGCATGTTGCACACCCGGCTCTGGCTGCCACGACCACGATGGCGTTGCTGCACTCCACCGCCGCAACTTACGCTGCACGGTGACCAGTCCGCCGCATCGGAGTCGGCGGAATCGTGATCACCCAGCCGCTGGCAGCTGCCATCGGCATTGCAATTGCGCGACTCCTCCTTGGCCTGGCCAACTCTCACGGAACTGGCATCCGGACTGGTGGCACGACAGTAGTACCTGTACCGCCGCTCCGTGTGCGATTCACTGGAGTTTCCGCTTCCGGCCACCGTTAGCCAGGGTGTCCACGCACTGAGTTTGCGCACCTCCTGACAGCTCTGCATGTTGCACTCCTCGTAGTCCAGCCGACAGCCCGGGCACTCCATTCCGCCATTGAGTGGCGCCGGATCATTGCACTCGCGACGCCGCATTCGGAAACCACCGCCGCACTGGGCGCTGCACTCGCTCCACTCGCCCCACGGTCCCCAGCCGCCATCCACGGACTGCGGCTTGGCCACCGGACACGGCGGCAAGTGGCGGCAGTACATCTCCGACTGCTCCGATCCCACACAGGTGCGACCGCCGAACGCCGGCCGCGGATTTCCGCAGGTGCGTCGCCGGATCTTCACAGCAATGCCGCAGGTCTGGGAGCAGGGCGACCATGCTGACCACTCCGTCCATCCTCCATGCTGCGTGCAGTTCGTCACTTGGGTGCTGATGCCCTCGCAGGTGGCGCCTCCATGTTGTGGCTGAGGATTGTTGCAGCTGCGCTGTCGGCACTGGCAATTGCTATCCGGCTGCTCGTGCTGCTGGCACACGGCCCACGAACTCCAGGTGGACCATCCCCCATCGATGGGGGCATTCAGCACCGGACAGGTGATCTGGGGCGCCTGATGCCAGTGCTGCAGTACTGAGGAGTCCGCTGGCTGGGGCATGCAACGCTCGACCAGCTCGTTCCAGCCGCAGTAGGGATCCATGGCATTGAGGCAACTGGACTGCGACACATGGCGACTGCAGTGCTGGGCGGGTATCCGGGTGAGGGCCAGGTCGGTGCCCAGATAGAGTGAATCGCTGACCTTCAGATAGGCCATATTCAACAGGCTACTGCTTCCAGTATCGTCCGCCTGCCACAGTTCCACCAGACATGTCTGTACCCCATCGCCACCGTACTTAACGGACAGTTTCTTGATGTGATTCCCACTGCTGGCCACGAACAGCACATGCACCTGTTCCGCCTTTGTGTTCACAATGTCCAATGCCAGGCGGCCGAACTGCTCCAATTTGGAGTGATACAATGGCTGTGCCCCAACTGGCTGCACTGCCTCGTCCATCAGTTGGTAGCGGGAGCTCTCCAGCCAGTGGCCAATACTGCTGCCCACACTACTCGTTCCGCACTGGAACTGACTCCTCTGATTCGTGTTGACCGTCTTCCAGGCCGCATCCGCGTGCTCCTGCTGCTTGAAGGGTCCGTCGAATGCCGCGTTAATGGAGCTCAGGTTGTAGGCGCAAACCGCCGAGCCAAATATGCTGGATCTACGAAGAAAATGTTAGTTTAAGTATATAGGAATATGGGTATCAAATTCCAGTACATACCCCGAAGTTCTGAAGGTCGCATAGAGAATGGACTCGGATTCGGCGTACGTCATGCCTTGGATCTCATCGAAGTAGTAAGGATATTCCCCAGGCAGTGAGCAATTGAGCCGCGCCTTCAGGAACGATGTCCAATTGTCCCTTAACAACTGACCACCGCCGCCCACATCATTTTTGCACACCCTGGCTATTCTGGAGTATATCACCTGAAAGTGCAGAAATCTTTCAGCATATATCTCTTAACATTTGTTTGAATTAAAAGCCATCACTCACCTTGCCACAACTCATGTGCTCGGCGGCCGATTCGCGCAGCAGAAAATAGACAAAGTTGCCAGCCTCGAAGCTTCCCACGAATTGGGCTCCACTCAGCCAGTTGTTGTTGTATTGCTTGGTGCGGAGGAAACGCTGGAAATTCGATAATAGAACCATTAGAAGTGTGGGCAGGGGTGTGGCCTTACTGCTTTACTCAATTTTACTTTATTGTTAAACCGCCAAGTTGTTTTAAACAAGATATATATATGCATTGTGGATCGAAAAGTATGTTTGTTAAAACGCAGTTAAGTTAACTACATTTGCTTCGGTGCTTAAGGAACACACATAACTCATACGCCGTGTGGGCTTGCAAAAAATAATGCGGTTTTAAATAAACTTTTTGGTTGATAAAATAAATAAAACTAAACTAATGGTTTTTGATGAATAATAATTGTATTTGTTGTAACTTAAAAAGCGCGCTACCTAACTCTACTCAAGTTAAATGAATTACATGTATCTCATTACGAATATCACTCATCCGCAGTGTGGGACAAGTTGGGGTACCCACCTTATTGGACTCCACTCCTGTTCGCAGGATGGCCACATCGCTGCCGGAGAAATCGGTGGCGCTGCCCACAAAGAGTTGGCCATCGGCCTGCAGCAGACTGGTGCTGTTCGCCTGCGGATGAAATGGACACTTGACCACGCCGCTGTCCACGCCAATGACTGTGAGGTTCTCCATCTGCAAGAAGCACAAAAGGGTTGGGGTAAATGGCGCGTCAGGCTGGCGACTCCAAAAGAGTTGAACACGACTCCGTCGACTTGGTCGACTCGGTCGACTTGGTTGACTTGGACGACCACTCACCTGGCGCCACGAACAGCTCGGCTGGAAGGCGTTCGTCCCACACGCGTACAGCTGGTTCTCACCGTAGCTGTGGAGCACGCGCACATAGTTGCGACACCATCGCTCCGACTGGCCTTTTGCCTGGCACATGGCGATCTCCGACGGCGTGGCCCCCCAGCTGGCCCGCTCCAGCGGCTCCAGGTCGAAAGACATGCGGTACAGGGTGTCCCTGCAAGGAATCGAATCAAATGTAACAGGTATTTAGTCAAGGTGTATAGAAAAATGGGAATATTAAGATGCTTTAGTAAGTGAAGCACATTTATTGGAACCATCTTCAATAGGAACCATATAACCCTAGTAAAACTTTACTTTCTGCTAAATATTATTGCACACAGGACTCAGATTTGTTGCAGTGTAGAACCGTTGAAAGGCGACCGCTTGGCCAGCAATAACAGTTAGAGAGGCGGCCCACAATTGTTTACAAATAAGGCGGTCTCCGGCTCCAGCTTCAGTTACCACCCCTCTGCAGTTCCCCCTGACCAACAGCTGTCATATTTTTGAACTGGTTGGCCGCCAGTGCATTGAACTGCAAGGCAAACAGGTAAAAAAACTTGGCCCCGGCACAGTGGTACCCACTTGCAGTGGACTCTAGCATTCTAAAATTAAAGGAAAAGCCTGGTAACTCAAGCAATTGTGGGCGATCTCGAAGGCTGAGAACTGAGAACATAACATTCAATCTGAGAAAACAAATATATGTCGATAAGAAATCATAAAACGTAATAAACTCAGACAGCTACTACATAAGATGCAAAAAATATGGTTTTTCAAATGTAAAGTAATTTATGTGCAATGATTTATGCACAACATTGTGTGTTTTCTAGCTTCCTACATTTGTTTAATATATCATAACATTTCCATTTTCTGTCTTTTTTATTTTGGTATGCTTGTAAAATTTCCACTGTGCTTGGCTTGTTTTACCAATTATTCCAACACAACCACTGTGCTACGCGCTTTTGGCGAAACGAACACGAAGATCAATAGATCAAGTGCAACCATTTGGAGTGCGCGAGAAGCAATTGCTAAATGGTTACATCTCGCGTTGGACAGCGGCATTTTTCCAGCTAAGAGGTGGCTTTGGATGGCGATTGTGATTGTGATTGGGATTGGGATTGGGTATGGGGTTTCGGAATGCACAACTGCAAGAACAGAGATCGTAGAATGCCGCCGTGCTTGGGCTTGAGTAGGAATGCCGCCAACCAACCGACCAGACGTCGCCATAGAGCCGGGCTAGAAAAGAGATCACTGCCCACAGTCCGGACATCTAATGGTCACTTGCGGCTGTTTAGCGGCCTTAGGATATAAATTGAATGCGGAGCTGCGCAGAGCAAGTACACACAGAAAAAAGAATGCTTCCAAGCATAGCAGTAACGTTTCCTAAACAACATACACAAATCCCATTAAATAACTTACATATATTCATGCAAAAGGAACTAAAAGCGCATCAATAAGAATAAAGCAGCTAAGGGTTCTAGGTATTTTAAAGCCTAAACAGATTTTATATGCATTTAATATAGATTTCTCCCAGTGCAGATACTGCATCGTCAGCCAGATCGCCCAATATCAATCATTTGGATTGCAGCTGCCGCAAGGCGCGTGGCACATCGGCCCCCGTGCCGTTGTAACTCAGGTAAATATGTATCTGAACATTTATGAATATATATATATATATATGTATATTATTCGCTCAGGTGTAACTCGAGCTCCACGCGATGCTTGTGCGTCTTAAGCGGTACGTGAAGAGGTAATAAACACGCCAACTTAAGCGAAAAACGCAGCTCAGCCATCGGCAAACATCAGCGCCCTTCCCAAACATTCGAAGTGAGACCCTAGAAAGCAGCTGTCAATATCTTTGGGGTTTGGCTAAGTGAAAAGGTGTATTTTAGGTGTTGGCAGATGCAGATGCAAATATTATATGGCTTCCGCGGTTGCCACGCGCTTGAATTACTGCCTTCGATTAAGTGATAATTAATTGATCTGTCAAGATAACCATTGCCAACTAAATTGAAAAGTTAAGAGAAGCGTATTCTTCTTAAGTATTCATATTTTATATATCTCACATAATACCAATTTTAATACAATGGAAATGTAGGAGTATTACTTTTACAAAGCTTACTTTTTCAGTTTATCCCCGACTTATATTATTTGAACCTTATCTACTACTTGTTTTGTACCTATTGGCCTTAAAGTATTAATAACTTTTCAAGGAATTGGCCTTTATTGACCGTTGATAGACTGAAAACGTTAGATGAAAACGTGTCAATATTGAAAGACTCGCAAATACGCTCAAGTTTATAGTCCCATATAACTCGCAAAGTGCATTTAGAACCCAAGACTACAACTCAGGGCTCTTAGCGCCTTAAAATCCCCTTTATCACTCGATGGGTGGATCTCAAGTGTTTGGTGGAGCATTTCAAAGCCTTTCAGTAAGGCGTTACCGGAAATCGTATAACCAACACTCCGCGACACTAATTCATTCGAATATCCATGTGAAAATGACACGACAAAAGCCGGGGAATGCCAATGGAAAAATGCAAAAAAAAATAAAAATAAAAATAAAAAATCAAAAGCAAAAAGCATTTTGCTGGCACTGGCATGTCGTGTGTAAATCTCGCCTAGACTTAACGGCTGCGAAAATTAATTACCGCTGATTGTGCTCGTCACAGTGTGAAGTGCTTTGCGAGTTGAGTACAGCTGCACCTGCTATCAGTCTAAAGAATAATCAATTAATCATAAATGCGCAATTTGTACAAAAGACATTTTATGCTCCACCAGGTTCTGGAAACTAAGTTGGCAACCGCTTTATCACTTTGAATACAAATAATACGTAAGATATTGTGATAAGATAAGTAATATATTATTAATTATTAAGGCCTTTGCACTTAGGCATAGAGACAACATTGATTACATTTTCATAGAAAATAACCATTGTATTTATTAACTAACTTTGTTTATATATCTTAGAAGCCAAGCAAACCGCAACTAATTATAAACAAGTGTGGCAAATTCCCAGACCTTCTGTTCATTTCAGCACGATTCCTACGTGCACTGTAAAATATGCCACAAATAGAAATGTTCAACAACTTCAAAGATACAACGTTTCTGCATTCTTCTATTCTTCAATGGCTGTAGAAACTATTCTTCATTCTTTTATTCTTCAATGGCTGTAGAAACTATTCTGCATTCTTTTATTCTTCAATGGCTCTAGAAACTATTCAATTTTTTTGAGTGTCTGACAAGTTCAATGCGCTGTTTTTTTTTCATTTCACAGTAGGACCAACAACACACCGCCCAGTGGGCGATAAGCAACGGCCTTGTCAATTAGCATTGGCTTTCGAAAAGCACCTCATACCCCGCACCACATCTTCGCACTCATCATCAGCCGCCTCACCTGATTTTATCATTCGTTTCACCTGGCGGCAGCGAAATTCCGCTTAGGTGTGAAAAAAGGGGCGATACACATGTACCGCTTTTCTTTCTGTTTTATGTCTTCTTTTTTGTATTTTTGTATTACTATTTCAACTCTCGGTTCTAGTTGCAATCTTGTGTGCTGTTTTGGTTTGTTTGCCAAGTTGTTTAATTTGTATTTGTCATTATTCTTTGCCATTCGCTATCTCAACGGGGCGCGTGCGTGCAAATATGCCAAATTCGCACATGGCAATGGTCGGATGTTTGCCCACATGATCGTCATATGGGGTATCTGCTGTACCTGCTCAAAGAAATCCAGCTCCTCTTAGAAATTCTTAGCATTTTTACCTCTAGAGATCAATAACTCTTGTGATTATAAAAGTAAACACAAAAGTTTATAAAAATGCTATAGTTTATAAAATGCTATAAGATCAACTTAATAATTTTTAAGCACACTACTTTTACAAGACTGCCTCTCAGTGAGTTAAGTAGTTCAAGTTTACTAAATGGCGAAAATATAATATAAAAATCAATGCGATCACAGCTTAAAATGGTGTAATACTCAGGCAAAAAAGAAATAAAATAAAACTTAAAGAAAACCCATAAAAATTGGGTAAACCTTAGCGCGTTTAAACTCGCCCTGACCCATTTACATCACACCACCGACTTATCCGCACCACAGACCACAATAACATAATGATCTACTATACCATACGATTGTCTCTGGAAGTATTTTCGTATCGATATGGTGGAATGTGTGCACCTCTGAGCATTCGCAATTCGCGTATTTCGCACACCTTGCGCCGCCGCCGACTTTTATTTGAGCGACAAGTGCGACAAGATAACAAAAAGGCCTCTTTGTAAGCGCAGTGGAGCAAGTGGAGTTGGGGGCCCCAAACACCAGATACGGATACGTATTCAGCTGGATCAGAGACTGCGACTGCGACTGGGGCTATTAAAAATGCAGTGTCGCCGCCTGTCGCCTATTGCCAGTCATTTTGCCAAAGATTAACTACACCACAGCACTATGCCACATGTTGCACCATGTTGCCCAAGTGGCCGCCGGTGCGCCAGGTGCGTGGGCGTCCTGTCCGCCGCTCCACTGGCGGCAAATCTCGCTGGCCGGGCTTAAATGGGTTACTTGTAATTAAAAGTGCCATTGCACTGGCCGCCACTAATCTCGGCTAAAACGGCAGCGCTTACAGGCAAGCTTCTAAAAGCATACTTTTTTCAACTGACTAAAGAAAAATGTTGTGTTATTGAAAGATAAAACTCATAAAAAATATACAAGATTTATGCATAATTTCTATGAATGTGTTGAAGAATATCTTGTAATCCGTATTCTACTTATAGAAATATAAGTTTTTACTATTGCTTATAAACGAAAAATACCAATTTCTACGTTGCACAGCTTGTTTCTTCTTAGGCAGGTATGACTGTGCCACTTTTATGAGCTCTGCCTACGCTACCGCATTCCTGGCTCTCGATCTCAATCCGCGTTCGAATAGCTTTGTGTCAGTCTGGAGCCGCTCAAGAGGTTTTTAATAGAAATATGCAAAATGTTTGCCAACAGTTCGCAGAATGCCCTGCCCCCCTTCAACATACGCCCCTGCCTTCGAGGGGCTGGTGCAACACGGTTTGATTAATTTTGATTTCAATTTCGGCATCCGTGCGCTCCAGTAGCCGTCGAGTTGACGCGACTGTCACAGGTGCATTTTCGTATCTTGTAGTTCGCAGATTGAGTTGCAAATAATTTGCGCAGTTTGGGTGGTTCCAAACCAACGATCATGGTGATTTATTATATAGAAACTACAGCTTTACTGTTCAACTTGCGTATTTAGCAGTAAAAAATATCTAGTATTGTACAGTCAAGCCATTGAAATAGAATCGCTGACAAGGCATTGTCCACTCCAAGATATTCGAGTGGAAAAACAATATTATGGATAATGCACAACACACGAAAACAATTTCCTTGTTTATATAACATTTTGTTGGGCCATATGTATAAACATTTCAAATGCTTCCCAGCAGGTCATTTGCATGCTCCATTTGCGACAGGCCACAACACAAAATACACCGCTTAGGCGACCCCTCCGAAAAATAATACCAACATATAAAACTGTGTACTGGCAATGTAGGAACTTAGCTCACAAAGGAAAAAAGGTTTCTGCTCGAAGGCAGCGAACGAAAGCGAAAACACAACGCAATATTATTTTAATGCAGTCTATATCAAATTTCGGCCAGTTGCATGGGACACTGCGAACCAAATGCACTGAGATGCACAAGATAAAAAAGTTATCAAAAATTTTAAACTGCAGAAGCAAATAACTGGCTTATATTTGTTATCTTCCGATTTGAAACAGGGATCATCATTATAGATAAATACGGAGTTTAACATTTGTAGTTGCATTTCTCTCAGTGTGCCTACATGCCGCTCCATTTTTCCTGTTCATGACAGAAAATTACGCGACGGTTACCAACCAACGAAGTTGCCTCGTCACTCGTCATGGGACACGGGCAAAAGACTCGAGGAGTACCATATCCATGCCCATTCCAGTCCCGATTCCATGCCCATTCCACTCTCGATTCCAATCCCATTCCCATTCCCATTTTCCAGAGCACACAGACCGTTCCCGTCAACAGGCGACTGGCAGTAATCCGATCTTGCAGTCGTGTCAAGTGTGCTGCAGTCCAGATACAAGGAGCATGCACTCACTCACCAGCACATCTGCACAGCAACTACACCGCACAGATACAGATACAGATACAAATACAGATACTATAGAGTACTACCAGTTCTTTGGCAATTGCCCATCTTAACCACAGAAATCATAAAAAGCATTGTTCGAATGCGTAGTTTAGATGTGTTCGGGCGGACTGCCACAATTAAAATGCGGTCTGCGATTAGAGATGGTTTACGTTGCGGCAACTTCGAGGGTCATTCGGTGGCTTTCGACTTGCGGGTCTTCAAAGTGAGCTCCATACTTCTATTTTATTCGAAGGAAGCCTTATCGCAATCGCTTTACCACGAATGATGGCTAACCTCAGGTGGTTTACTAGAGATTAGCACTCAAGTTGGTAAAGCACCAAAACCACCTTGTTGTACTTATCTCGTACCAAAATAAATCGCTACGTGCAATCTTAAGTTGATTCTGATTACAGATTGTAATATTCCTATAGTGTATATGGTAAATGGAATTAATTTGTATTATCAGCAATTTAAACTAGACTAAATTTAATAAACAATATTATCTGTAAGCAAACAGTACTTATTGATGCCAGTTACTAAATAATGCCCGTGTCAATCAAGATAGTGTTTTAAACGCATATTTCTAATCAAGCCGCACCAACTTTCACATAATAAAAGTTTATCTTTCATCGAACAGCTCAAAGTATTGGGCACAGTCTCAAGGCGAAAAGTTGAAAGAAATCCCAGAGGCTGCTGCAATCTAAAAACCCGTCTAGTCCCTTTGGCAAGTTGGCTCTAGCAACTAAGCCCACACATTATAAAAATAAATTACGTTTTATGTGGTTAATAAAGCCCACTTGCCTATCTGGCCGCCTACTTACAGGCAGCCCCATAATTCCCCCTATATGGAGCAACTGCCCTTCGCTACAAACGGTTTTATTTTCCTTCTTTTTTTTTATAATATCGGGCCGCAACTCTTATCATTGTGCCATAATTCAGAGGTTGGTAAATAAAAGAGTAACAAAAATATGGTCGATGTGAAAATCGTAGGCAATAAAGAATAGAAAAAGGCAACTGAAACTGAAACTGAAACTGAAGAGTATGACAAATGATTGACGACAAGGGAGCATGATAAACGACTTCCCTTCGGGCAGCAATGGGTTAAGGTGGGTTTATCAACATGACGACACTATAGACATATAGACATATGCGTCCATGTGTGCACCTTATCGGGTTTTTCCGCTGGAGGTGGAGGTGGGGAGGTGGAGAGGTGTCGCATCCATATCTATGCGAAGCAGAAACAAACAAACTTCAAGACGCGTAAATGAAAAGCAAACTACAAGAACCAAGTAACGCGGCTAAAGAGCCAGATACTTTTGTATCTCGCAGCGCGTATATTAAATTGCTCAACAAATAAATGGCCCTGCAATATTATTTGGTTACCTTTTCGGTTTTTTTTTTATTTTTCCTTTCCCTCTTTTCTTAATTTTTTTTATTCTTTTTATTCTTTTTTTACACTCAATTATCTTTATTTATTCCCTTGCGCACAGCAGGTACTTGAGATAAGTTCTCATCGAGGGTTTTTTTTTTACTTCGTGGAGCTTCGTTGATATGTAAAAACTCTTTGGTATACCAGTGCGTGCACTTTCATTTTTATACACTGCTGTATATGTTTTTTGTTTTATTTTTTTTCAACTTGCGTAATACGCTAAAAAGCAGATGAAGAACATTATCAGTTAGCGTTTTACGTACGCAATGCATTTGTTTATTTTCTTCGGATCGTTGAGTTTTACGTAATGCCCTTCTGCTGATAACCCAAAGTTAACAAACGCTTAGTGAAGATTTATTTTCGGGGGTGTTTTCCCTTTCCATTTGTTATCGCTATCAATGCCCAAAATAATGACCCACTTATCGGTGCGACTAATTAAAAAGTGAGTCCTACAAAACAGTATCTTTAAGATTTTGACGCAACCGGAAAAATAGAAACAGTCATAATGACTAGGTACACGGCTTAACCGTGACTCAATTGGCCGGAAACAAAATCTATAATAACTATAGTAACTATAATAATAATAGGCTCCTGGTTTTTACCTGGCGCCGACGATCACTTGGTTCCTGGCCACGTCGAACAGCATTTCCGAATACCACGTCGTTTCGGGATCGTAAAATCGTTTGGCCGTCGACATTAAATCTGTAAAGAAAGAGCATTGTAAGAACCAATTTACACAAAATTCAAATTTTTTAAACAAATATTAAGCAGCCGCAACGAACTGCAACTATCTACAATCATATGGCAAACTTACTATAAATTGTTGGCAATTTAAGCATTAAAATAAAACCCATTTACTTTAGTGTTTTTAAACTGATTCACTGCAGTGAAACATATATTTTTGCAATTTTTAAGTCTCTTACTTTTCATGGGTAAACAAAAAGTTTCTGCGAAATTTAATATTTAACTTGAACTGAAAAAACGCTATACAAAAACTGAAATCATTGTCAACAAAGCGCAGAGCTGAGTTCGCATTTAAAGACGGACTTCGAGATACATTCCAGTGCAAAAATCACAAAAAAAGAGCAAATATTTAAACAAAATGCAAAACACGAAGCTTTTTCTGATCAAAAGCACCAGATACACGGATGTATTGGGGTGTCATGAAAGCGGTTTCTTGGGGAACTCGGTTAAATCGAGATCATTGTTGACATGCCCGGCAAATACAAACAGTTGGCCAGATGGGTGATGGGTGTATTCATGAATTCGGAATGACACCTGTTGATCGAACTAAACATTATGCAATCGAGTGCAGACTCTCGGAAGCACTTAGAACTTTGGCAGACATCCATATCAACCCAATTTACAGTACGCCCGCTTCAAGTGGCCAGCTTGATTGATTGCCGTGCAATTGACACAGTTTGGTGTAATTTTTGATAATACCCCAACTCGAGAACCCACCTTGATAAGAGATGTATCGCGAATCGTTTTCCAGCAACTCCATATTCGATTCCGTCTTGTAACCACCACTGCCCACCGAGGGCTGTGGGCCTTCTAGGGTTAAGAGCGATAGAGTCAGTAGAAGCCACAGTTGGCTAGGCATTTTGGGAAGTTTCAGTATTAACATGCTGCAAAAAAGGAAAAAGAAGTTGTAATGTGTGTTCTAGATATAAATCTACATTTGTGTAGATCTACAATACATTTTTAGCTGATTATCTACTTTTAACAGATGTTTCCTCAACTTCTTGATTGTAGCTTATTAAATATAAATATGTAAATATTATTTATCCGCTATTAAATGAAGAAATCAAACTTATTAAGTTAAACACATTTTTTTAAAAATTCATTATAGAACATATTGTTTTTAAAATAAGCTTAAATTATATTTAACTCATTTTGGATTCAAATAAAATGATGATACTAATCCACAAAACCTCGGCTTAAATAAACCTGATCAAGCAAATGATTTTTACTATCCAGATCAATAATAACTTTTAGTTGCTTTATTTTACACTTCCTCAAAAAATATTACAAGAATTGTAAACAGCAAAAAATGTCGATTACAGATGACAGATAGTCGAAACTTACTTCATTTAGTGTCACGTTTCGTGCAAAATAAGAGACTACAATTTATTCCATTCAACTGTTGCGGCAAACAGATTGTAAAAGACTGTTGGTGAATTGTATAATATAGGCATGTGCCTGATAAGCAGAGGGGAATGGAGCTAAGCGCGTGTTTCTGATTCTTCAGATGATCAGATCGTATCTGCGATCCAGCGATAGGTTCACTTTGCACACAACACTCACAATATTTTCAATTTGCCCATACGATTTTCGTATGATTTTCAAGAAATTTTCAGAAGAAAGGCGGACTGGCTGCCCCCCTCGAGTGGAAGTGGAGTTGGGTTAAAAACATTGACAAAAGACACAGATAGACACCAACAACACGGCCGACGAATATAGCGAGACGGGTTTTTACTTCTGCCTCGGTTTCCTACTCTTGTCTTGTGATTATTCAGATACGAGTTATAGGGACGCGCATGCCCGACCGATCGCCGAAGTTCACCGCGCAAAGAGTCGCAAGAAACTGAACCATGGATTCGGATTCGGAGTCGTAGTCGGATTCAGAGTCAGCCGATATTGCGCGAAGAGAGCGAGACAGAGAGGCGAATGAAACGAAAACAAAAACGTAAAAACGAAGCACGAAGCACGAACGCAGAGGAAAGAAAAACGCTGAGGCAAAGCGGAGAGAACAGGCGCTGAAACGCCGACGCATAACCGGCTTGAAGAGTGCACTGGGAAAAATTTGGTATACAACATTAAGAGGGAAAAAAAATATTAATTTTATACAAAAGTTCTTAATCACTGTATATATATTGTAAATAATGTTGTAAATACTCAAGTAAACATTAAACAGGTGAAAGACTCTGCAGCTATAGCCGATATCTATTGTAGCATTAGTTTATAACTTTTGTCTACAACGTACAAACAAAAAAAAAATATTTTTAAATTAAAAAATTTTAACAAAATTTAATGAAGTAATGTATTTATGTATATTATGTACTATTATGTATATACTATATTTTGTTATCATTACAGTCTCTAAAGCATTATGCCTTCTAAAAGTAAAATATATTTTCCTTAATTTATTCAAACTATCTTTTTCCAGAATTAGCTAAATAATTGTTTAATAAGGGTATGTAATTAAGTGGTTTTTTGTTGGTATTCTCCTTCTCTAATGTTCTTGTTCCAAAGTTTTTATTTAATCGAAATATTTCAAGAGCAATTCTTTCAGATGCAATAGAGTAGCATAGCATATCACAGTCATAGCTTATAGAATGTATTTCTCTGGTCACCTCACAAAATGCAGTACGAGTTTCTCTCAGTGTGTGCTCGGGAGTCGAGAGGCGCGGTTACGGCAGCCACAGCCACAGCGACCGTGGCAGCAGCAGCAGCAACTGGGCAGGGCGCTCATATATCATGCGACAACGACAAGGAGAACGAGAACGACTCTTCAGAATCAGAATAAGAATCTCCGGGATCTGCGGATCTGCGGCACCGGGAAGCGGTAGATGCCACTGGAGGATGGGACGGGCACTTGCTGTGCCTCGATTTGGTAGCCTGACAAATTGGCATTAGTATTGGCGACGTCGCGGTTCCAGGACACGTGATATATTCCTCCAGAGGAGGGATCAACTGATCCTATCTTAGCTCAGCAAATCACAGAAATGGCGCCAAAACAAAAGATTTAATAGATATGTTCAAATCCCACTGATATTCGCCATTGCAAGCTGCATTTAAAAAGTTATATCTGAAGATATATTCATACAACAGTTTACAGAACCTGAATCACTTATCTGAAGTTCAACACCATAAAGTTCTTGTTTAAGGAACAACAAGAGATACGGCGACTTTTCTCGGGATTAGTTTTGCGCACTCACCCGGTGGGGCTTTGTTCTATTTTTTAGTGTTCCCGCCAAGGTTTCCCTTTTATTACGGACAACGTTAACTGCATTCGGCATCCCAAGCCATTGCGACATTGAGATCATTGTCAGCCTTGACTCGAGAGTAAGTGTGAAAACACAGCTGGTCCCCGGGGAAACAAATACAAATACGAAGCCATCAAATGGACCGTCGACCCAAAGGTGCAGTAACCTCAGCTTGAATGCAACTGCAACACGATCCTGCGATTTTGTTTATGCCACAGCACGAACCCGAGGGATACACAAACATACATCCAATCCCTTTCAAAACGATCCGATCCGATCCGGGAGTTAAGTGTGGGCAGACAACGATCGACATTAGCATAGGCCCAAAACATTGGCGGCCCATGACAATTTACGGCTACCTAAACCATTGTCGGCCCGGGTTTCTTGTCTTGGCCGAAACGAAAAGACACAGTGGCCAAATATGCTAATGTTGTTGGTAGTGATAGCATAGACACAACCACTTCCCCGAGAACCCCGATAATTTACGGCTTAACTTTCCGACCGACAATTGTAATGCTAATGTGGCATCGGCTGGTTCCGTCAGGTAGGTCTATCTGTATCTCCTTTTGTTCATTTTGAAGTATTTTGGCCATCTTGGCTACCGTGATTCACTTAGGCTAGAATTCGGCAAAGGGAAGTGTCCTTATCGAGGAAATATCCCTAAATCGGGCGACTTCCTGTTCCGGCAGAGTTTATGGTTTTCACCTGTCAATATTGTTATTAGCCCACAAAGGGTTTCATTTAGCTGCGTTTTGTGCAGAGATAGGGATGGTTTTCGTATGGGGGAGATTGATAGTCGGTTGGTTGGTTCAGTTGGGTCGTTTGTCAATATTTGCATTTGTCATTTGTTTGAACCGAAAGTGAATTATTATGGCTTTGACAGCAGATAAGGGGTGAGCTGTTATAAAAGAACACTGAAAATATAGGTAAAATAGGTATTTTAATATATATTAGTATGTGAAAGTTTAAATGCGGTTGTAAATGAAAATCAATATACTGTTTTATACCATTTTCCCTTTATTAATGTGTATAACACTTATCGATAATTTTTTACTGTGTATATAGACATTTTCCCTTTTTATTTTTGGAGCTCGATTGTGGTCGCAACATATTTATGAATTGTTCAATTGTTAAAAGAATTTCTATTGACAGAATCACGAAATAGAAAATGTCATTGTTCCCGCAACATATAATATTATTATATATTTCGCGTAATCTGATCCGTTTCAAGATCCAATTACAACTAAATGAAAATCTTTGTTGTTGGTCGGGAAAGCGAAAATAAATAAAATGCTCCACAGGAAATCCACACTATCCAGCAATAAAATACAACTCCCGGCCCATAAATTCATAAATAAAAAAAACTGAATCCGAGAGCTGGGAAATATAGTCCAAATGCGAATGTCTGCCTGGACCAATCAAGTTGGCTGATGATCATCGATTGGGCATGCAAATTGAAAAGACCTTAAAATAGAATTGAAGCCAATGAAGGGGGACTCGAATCACACTCACAATCACAGTGCGAGTGCATTTCGATTTCGATTCCACTCGGATTCGATTCGATTCGATTTTTATTGGGGACACAAGGCGAGTCATAAATTGTGACTCGTTGGCGAACAATTAAAATGCGTTGGTGTTGCACGGTTAATTTGAGGGTGATTAAAAATTGTCATGGGGCGGGGCAGTGAAAGATGAAAAATCGAATACGAGTATGCTAAGCGGCTTTCCACGACGGTCGGAAAACCATAAAATAAAGTAGAAATCTCTTTGGGTGCTAGAGCTCTAGACCCAAGAAAATGCCATAAAAAATTAGAGGCCAGAACATAAATTCTGGCACAACAAAAACTACTCAATTGCGCGACCCTCACGAATTCGAATTGAAAATTAAATCAGCTTATCTATAGTCGAAAACGATTACAAATACTCGTCTAAGGTTCAAGCTCAAGCCAAACTATATTTTTCACAAAATTTATGACATCGCACGAGCCGATAAGCTGGGGTCATCCGAATATTCAAACTGGAGTTCAAGAGACAGCGGCATCTTTGGGAACTGTTTGATTTCAATTGGAATTACATTTTTCATTTGGGAATTGTGTAAATATTTCAAATCGATACAAATAATGTGTCGAAAATAAATAAATAAAGCCAATATGGTAATGAGCCACAGCCGAGTGATCGAAATAACCATCTTAAAAGCTCAGTCATTAATTTGTGCTTTTTTTTTTGGTCGCTTAACTTGTAAATTAAGCGAATAAATAATGTTGAGCAAACTTTTGTTAGGGGAATTCAGGCAACTAATATATATCTAAATAATACGTTATAAATGGAATTTCTAAAAGGAAATTTATTTAGTTATTATAAAGCCCAAATTATCTATCATTAAGTAGAATACCCCATTTGCGCTGCAAACACGAATAATATCCATATTAAACAGCTTTAGCCGCGATTTCATTTAGAGCTCGATTTATGGCAATAAAACAAATTTATTGTAATCTTTGTGTGCCAAAGAAAATTAATAAGTTTTAACACAATTCCTACTGGCTGGTAGCGAGATGATGTTGGAAGTATGGGGGGCATCTATGCAAATGCTGCGCTTTAGCATTGGTAATTTATGAAAACATTCAATTCGACGAATTCCGAATTCCACCTGCTGTGGCTCCTAATGATCGCAGTTTGGAAATTATATATTCCGATCATGCTGCGAGCCAAAAAGAAAAACATTTCGAACACTTTGGAGCTTTGGAGCCCCCATCCCAATAATGGAAATATTTCGCCTAGATTTATTACACAAATGATACATGAATGATTTTTATGCGTTTTATGTTTGTTTTATGTGCGTGGCTGGTGCTTTGGCGAATTTATAAATAACAAGAAATTTAGAGCGAGCTGTCTGCCATATTTGGTGGCAAATCAATTTACAACTTTTGCCCCGACTTCGAAATGAACTCAAAATGTTTGCTTGATTCCGCTCGGAACGTTCTTTATTTAGACAGATTAATGAGTGGCCTGGTCGAGCTGTCTGGTGTCATTTCATGCCTCTCAGTTGTCAAATTAAGGCCTATGCAATATGTGTTTATTGTACTTATGTTTAAGTGTATGAAACTGCAAGTGTCGCGTCGTCTTAATGGTCTCACTTCAGCTTTTTTTGCGCCCCAACTGTCAGAGTTACAATGGAAATTAGCTCGAAATTCGTATTCTCTATGTAAGTGCGAATTAAACGATCTCAAGTGCCGCATGAGGCAATCGTCTATGAAAACACTTGCCTTTGGTTCTCCAGTAATGGTTGCCCATATAGAGTGTGTTATTTTATAGAACTTTAATAATGTATTTTCTTTATGATTTGTGGGTATTCCATGTGGGTGTATCGTTCTTATCTTAACACCCGGATATTGACACTAGAAAAAGTTACATTTACAAGTAATTTATAAAAATAGCAAACACTTAAGTCAAAATGATGATTGTCTCTCGTAAATAATCTTATTGTATAATTGCTCCTATTTCCGCTTCAAGTTAAAACCTAATTACTAACTTCCTTTAATCGGGTTGAACAAGTTCACTAATCAAGGAAGTTCCAAGCGCTGTAAAGTAAGTAGTTTCGTAGAAAGTAAGTTAAATCCAGTTTCAGCCACATTCTATCGAGAGTGTTACATTTTAGTGGACTAGCTCCCATTCCACTTTCTGGGGACACTTCATTTGGCTGCCCGGCTAATAGATTTGTGCCAGATTTTAGCATTTTGCCAGGCCAACCGGTTGAACAGTAGCTCAACTTTTACATGGGTCGCTTGTACAACCCATTTATGGTTTAGTTGTAAAACGAAATACGACTCGAAAGAGTGAAGGTAAGTTCTGTAAGATTGTAAGGAAAGAAAGAAAAGCAAAGGCCACACACGTTGTAGTTTTTCGGGGTTTTGTTTTTCTACTTACAAGCACAACGAAATTAGAGAAATTTTCTGAAGAGCCATACAAATGTGTAAAGGTAAATAGAAACAACTTTCGCGTGTTAAAAGCTCTCAACAAATCGGAGATTTTACACTACTTAATGCCAGGTCGAGCAAAAAATTGAACGAGTTTCTTAGGAGGTGTGGCTATGCGGTGTTTGACTAATCCAGAAGCCTCAGAAGTTTATAAACAACAAAAAAACGGACTGCAGAAATTTACAAAAATTTCAGTTTGGCACACCTTGCCTCACATTTGAATGTCTTCATTTCGGTTCAATTTTCACTGCTGTGGGTGTCGCACTCCAAAAATCATATTTATGTGCGACAGTGAAAGCCATAGAAATATGATTCGCCCTGCGATCATATAAATCAACCTGAATGTCCCCTGCCACACGAATGCACACCCTTTTTTTTATTATTTTCTGTTTTTTTTTTTTTTTTTGGGTTTCCGCTCGGTGTTTTAGTTGTTTTTGGTGTGGTGTTGGCTATTGTTGGACTGCCCAAAAGGATTAAATGATCATAAATGTCACCCAAAACGCGTGTGGTCTTTTGTGTATTTGGTTATGTGAAATCGGTGGGCAGGGGAACTTGTTTCATAAAGCAAGTTCAAGCGTAATTCCATTGAAATGAACTGGGAAAGTTCAAGGAACACTTGAAACTCACCGACTTTCAGCTCATACATATACAAAGATAAAGATATGTATGATAACAATTGGTAGATATAATCTTGATCATCATAATCACGTATATTTCTTTAACAATATTACAAATTAATGTGAGCATAACTTCCAATTTAGGCATAACCAAATCAAAACGCTTTATTTACCTGATTGCATTCACTGAAGTGCTTGGCGAAAATTCGGGGAATTTGCTCAAAAGATTTGGCAACCAAAACAAATTTATAAATGCATTAAAAAACCATTTATACAAGACCCCACCCCTCCTCTGATGTCAGACAATTCCAACTAATTCACAATAGTCGCAGAGTAGTAAAAATTCCAATAAACTCGGGGAATTTGTACTGCCATTTAGCACAGTGACAGAGTCAACAACAAAAGGCCATTAAAAATAATTTGAATAAATCAACGAAAGAGGGGGGCGTGAAAAATTATTGTTTAGCCACTGCAAATGTCCAGCCGTGAATCAGGCAATAACAATTCCACCGATAGAATATTTCATCTACACGAACACACGATCAAGTCAAATAATCAATAGATGCGAGTTTCCAACCGGAGGTGCGGATAATTTATTAATGTGATTAGCATTGCCATTGTACTCTTGGCAGTGGCAGAAGATCCCATGGGCCTTCTTTGTTTCGACCAGATGAAATCATAATAGTGGCTAACTCGGAGGTGTGAAACGGCCTATGAAGTTGAAGAAGAAAAATATGAATCCATTAGGTTACATTCAAAGGTGTCCAACTAAATGACATCTCTTGGTTTTAGGCAAATGGAAATGGGCAATCTTACTTGTTTTTTATGATAGCTGTATTTCTAAGTATGAATATTTTATCCTTCAACTAAGCATTGCTCTATATAGCTTTGATTTTAAAGTTTCAAATCAAATTTGGATGTCGAATCAGTTTAAGTTTTACTTTTGGTGTCACTCCAGAAACACTACAAAATTCTCTAGTTTTTAGACAAAATTAATATTCCCTAAAAGCAAAATGATGATAGACATCGACAACCCCGACATTCCCGATGAGGTCATCAACTACGTGGAGGAGCAGCGAGCTCGACATCGTGAATTTTCCAACGAGAAGGAGTTGCTCAAGGAGCGCATCAAGAGGGCGCAGGACATGCTGAAGCTGCTCGAGGGTCGGCCCAATGCACTTCCTTGCACCATTGCGTGTGGCAACATCTACCAGCAGAGCACCGTGCAACAGTTGAGGGAAGCCCTGGCTGCCAATCTATCGACCTCCATGGAGCAGTTCATCGAGGTACACCGAAACATCCTGGCCATACAGCGAGATCTCAGCCAGGACTACGAGACGATATGCGAGAACGCCAACAGGTCGGAGTATCCAAACTGGATGGCTTGAATGGAGTCTAGGAAGTGCTGTAATTTGGGCCCTTTCGACCATACAGTATTAGTGATCCTTTAATCGCTTTATAATCTCCTTGAAATCGGTGCGAGGGACGACTAAATCGTACAGTTGATACCTACCATTTCATTTGTAAATAAATATGAACCTAACTTTACAATTATTTATTTTCCACTCCTCTAAACTCAAGTTCTGCGATTAGATCTAGTAATGATTCCCAGGGAACTTGGGCACAGGAGTTCCAGCCAGTCACTGATCAAGATAGATGGAAATACCCAAAGACAATGGGTAGCCAAATGGCAGTTTTCAACTTGAGCGACAACTTGGATCATTAAAGGCATTAGTGTCAGCGGCAGAAGTCAGCGAGCCAAGCAACCGAAATAAATTTCAACCGAATTTTCACAGTTGAATTTCCCTATGAAGTGGAAAATGGGGGGCCAGGTGGGCAGCAGGGATCAGAGGTGGAGCAGAGGCGTAGCCGAGTCACCTTGTCATAATTAAATGTGTAATATTTGTCTGCGCTTTCAACACCTTTCCCGCTTCCACGAACTCTTCGCAGCCCCACTCTCCACCAATCTCCGCCACTCTTCTCCACTCTCCGCCACTCTACACCGATCTCCACCACTCTCCACCCATCCCCAATCAACCCCCCGTTCTTCTCCCAACGCCTCCTCCACAGATGATGTTGTTGCTGCTCAACGAGGCATGCCCTTTGAAAAGGGCAATTCTTTATGATCCTAACTCAAGCAATAACATATTACGAAGATTAAAAACGATAAAAGATAAAATTAACAAACAGAATTGAAAATCATTAAGTATGCTGAAAAACACCAATTTAAGTTCATCCGTGCACTTAAAACCTGCATGTTTATGGAAAAATAGATCTATTAAAGTATATAGCCGTTATATTATTATAATGTATATAATATCTCAGTACTAAAACATTACTTCATGTGTTCCTTTTTCATTTTTAAAGAAATGGTAAAATGGTTTGTTCAAGAAAACTCCAACCTGGGAAAGGTTAAGGGGGCTTTTCCCCAACTTTATGGATTTGAAATAAACATGTAACGCGATAGGCGTGAATTGGAAAAATCATGTGCATTTCATCAGTTGAAAAACTCTATTTCTTTTTTATACTTCCGAAACTGGTTCCGCTTGGCTCGTTTCAAAAGCGAAAAGTGCGTCGGCTTTGGTGGAAAACCCCCCATAAATCCCGTTCATCTGAAAGCCCCTTTGGAGCCATTGTTGTGTGTGTGTGTCAGTGTGTGTGTGCTTTGTTCGACTTTCTTTTGTGTTGTAGTTGTTGCTTCGTTGGTTGTTTGGTTGCATTTCGCTTTGCACTGTGCTTCGTTGCTGTTATTTTTGTTGTTCTGCAGATGAGGTTGCTTGCTGTTGCTGTTGTTGTTGTTGTTGCGTTGGCACGTGCGTTAAAGAAGCGTGCCCATGTGGAAATTTAGTGCTGCAGCTTGTTACCAAAGTGGTTAGTGGTGTCATTAAAATAATGCAAGTTGAGGGCCAACACGATTTTACGCAATTCATTTCAATTCAATTACCAAAAGCAGAATAAATTAAACAACGACTTCTTTTAGGCAGCTTGTAAACTTTTTAACAGACGTACATAAATGTTTTTTTTTCTTAAGAAAAAATTTTAAATAATATTTTCATATACTAAATGACATATTTTGTTAGCAAGTGGAAAATAAACAAGACTTTTTAGTGGTTTAAGGTCTGAAAAATGTATCTTAAGTACGAAAAATAAAGTTTTTTTTTAACTCTTTGATAAGTTTGTTCCCTGCTTTTCGTCTATTGCTCATCTCCGATTCCCCATTGGGCATCCCAGCTTCAGCTAAAAAGCCCCTACATTGATTGTTTTGTTTGGGGCCTTTTGTAATCTTTTGAACATTTTGCTCTCCCCTCTCTCTCTCTCTCTCGCATTTAATAATCCATCAATTTAAGTTACGAAAAATGAAGTAATTTCGGTGCGACTGCTGATTTGTTTGGCATTTACGCCGCGGACGAAATCGGAGGCGACCCCTTGCGACTCGTGCCCAATGTTCAATGTTGTTAACAAGTCTGATTAATGTCCCCGATTAGCATAAGTAAACATTAAGCAAATTATGTATGGTGGTACTCTATACTCCAATCCATACGGCATACGGCAGCGGCTTCGTTTGCCGCCCGATTTCGTGATTCAATATTAGATTTCTCGATTTGGCGTCTATTATTTTACTTGTGCCTTGATTTTTTGCGCTAATCAGTAAACAGAGGCGAGCGGGCCCAAAAGTCAAATAAGTGCTGGAAAAACTCCAACACCAGTAACGGTCTGTAAACAACCTTTAGCGTTAATTAAAAGTGTACACAGAAATTTGCATTCACGACAAAATTGGTTAACGAAACATTAATGCTACAGTGCGGCATGAATAAGAAGGTTGAGGTACCAAAACAAAATGATTAGCTTTCCAAAAAAAAGTTAAACGATTATTTAGAACCTAACGTACATATGTCTCTACTATCTACTACATACATATGTATCTACTACTATTACAAGTTAGTTATCTACATATTTTGTATAAACATATAGCAGAAATCCCATGTACCTCTTTATTATAATTAAAATTGCCAGTTTTTAAACTTAAATTTTGATGCCAGTTTTAGATAGCCAGGTTTCCCTGTACCCATAGCATACGGATAAAAAATGAGCTAGGCTGGCCAGTTCGCCTTTTTGATTGAGTTTGTCGGCGGATTTATGCGCTGACCACTGCTGGCGGCGTTTTGGCGGTTTTGGATTTTGGTTTTTGGTTTTTGAATTTGGCGTGTTGAAGCCGAGCGCCGTCCCAACTGTCAGCCGTGATAAATGCCCCTGGATATGGGAATTCGGTATTGGCCGCATAAATAATTCGGATGTAATTGGAAAAAGCCGCTGTGATTATTTTGACATTCGTGCCGGCTTGCAGGTGAATTAATTCTGCATACGCCAGAATCGAAAAAGATTCAATTAGCATTTTTTCTCCATATATACAAATGTATATATTTTCCATGACCTTTACGTTTAGAATTGCAGTGGCGATTAGTTTCTTTATGATTGAAAGGCCTTTAGAAGCACTGATAAGATTAGTGATTTAATTCAGTAATTGAAATTCCACATTTGCATTGCTTACGTAGCTTAATGGAAATCATTTTCCTATAAGCCGTGTTGTAGAATTAATTAAGCTCATATTAGCTCATGGGAAGCAATTATTGATAGCCATTAAATCATTAATAAAAAAATACTTTGTGTAGAAGGTAATGTGCTTTGAATAATTGTATTTCAATTATAAAGAAAATCATTTTTAAGAGGATTATTTATCAATTAAAATATAAACTCTATTTGCTACCAATATAACGAGTATATTTAAAGAATTTATGATAATTTGTTAAATAACAATAACACCCCGTAAAAAGTATTTATTCACCCACCATGCCACTTCGCCATATTTCTCATAATATGGGTGCATATTTCATATGATACCACCTATAAGGAAGTTGGATTCCCACTCACAAGTCAAGTTCAATGGCAATCGGTAGTTGGAAGGCATTCGTTATGCTGTCACTCACCTTTCTCTACCAACACCACTCATTCATTAGCAATATTAGATTGCTGTTTTTTGTCCATGTTGGTATTCCCCGCGAATTTTTGGTTTTGGCTGTAACGAAATGGAACCAAAATAAAATGTAAAGCTGTTTGATTAATGGCATTTACCAACTGGTGAGCAACACTTACGATAATGATTGTTCGACCGATTGCGGGTCGAGAATAGCTAAATAGGTGGACTGCCATTGGGCTATTAATCAAAACCTTACACAATCGGAAAAACAAAAGCCATCGAAAGAGGCCAAAGCAATGTTCCATCTTCGAATCGAAACGAAAGTCGAAAAAACCAAGGCGGCACGTTCTGCTCGTGCGACACTTGCCAAGCGCCCCCATATTGGGGATGGCTTATATTTATGGCCATTATAATATAGGCACGATCCCACTCACATTATAATGATTGCCATGATACCGCAGCCGCAGAGGTGGCATTTTGATATGCGATGTGCTGCCAACGCCAATGACGCCCCCATCGCTCTCTTAGCCAGGCCTAATCTCGTCTTCTGGCTTAGTCTTTGGATATACTTATATATTTATATGTATATGGCTATAATGTTAAGACAAAGCTCTTCGATTCCGCATCGAAATCGAAATCCACAAGTTTTCACATCGCTCCGGTGGCGTTTTTCGTGCTAAGCGTGCGTCTGTGCTCATTAATAAAACCACTGCGATCCTATCCCATCTGATATATATCCATTCACACAGATATACGGATATATGCGCACTGTGGGGCCAATGAACTGAAAAAGCGCACCTATTCGCTTTTTGCATGGGAAATCTGATGCCGAATGTCTAAACACATTCCTTCGCCATAAAGCGAAAGTGAAAACCCAGCTGGCAGGTAACTGATCTAGTTGCAGAATTGTGAAACTACTGAATAGAATTTCTAGGCAGCCAGACAAAGGCATTTCGTATTACATATATGCAATATATAAGCTATTACCGATTGAGTTTAAGAACCATTCATTCAATACTAAAAGATAAAATTATAAAAAAGAGAAGCTGTTAATATTTTAAATAATTTACTTGTAAATTCTTGATTTTCAGTAACTAATATTCATTAATATTCCTGTAACTAAGCATATTGAAAAAAACAAAGAGATGTGAATATTGAAATATTACAAAATAATAAGAAAGTGAGAAGCTTTAAATCTTAGTTTGAAAAACTAACTCTGACACCCATAAATCATCGCTTATAGTTATTAATTGCTTACTGCTTCCAAAAACTCCAAAAACTGTAAATCAACAGCGCTATGAACTCTCCGATTTCATCCCATTTCCATTAGCTATGGAGCCCACTGTGCCGCCCGCACACTTTGCCGAAAAAAAAGCTTTAAAATAAACCCCAACTTGAGGCCTCTGCGTTGGTGTTGCAGTTTTTCGATTCCGATTCGAGTTTGAGTTTGAGTTTGAGTTTAAGATGTAGCCTGCAGTTGGAGGTGCAGTTGCAGTTTCGGTGTTGGCCCGGCCAGCGATTTTAAACGGATTTATGCGGCGAGAGTCGCCAGTTTTCGTGGCTTTTCTGTACAAATTTCCTAAAGGGTTTAGTTTTTGTTTCTGCCTCCACTGCAGTTGCGTGGGCCATTGAGCAGCGTCTTTTTTTCCAACTTTTTTATTTTATTTTTTTTCGATTTGAGCCGGCTGCTGCTGTTGTGGCCATAAATTTGTTGGCTGAGGCTTGGCGTTTTTTTTTTATTATTTTGTGGCTGTTTGGTGGCTGCCGTGAAAGTTGCGTAAATCAGCGTGAAGTAGAAGAAAAGTTCAATAGTATTGAAAATAATTGTAGAAAGTTTTTATTTTTTATTCGCCCCCAACTTCGCCCTGCCGGCCGCAAAGTGTTTATGCAACGACCAGATACATAGATACATAGATAGATAGATAGATAGATACGCTCGAAGGCGTGTTCCAGCCTCAGCAATCGAACCTTAATTGACTTTCGTTTGTCTCGCCACATTTGTTTTCAAGTTTTACATAAAACACTAGAGGTTTTAAACTCCAATGGTATCTTTTGTTCTCCAATGGAAAATAGCTATTAAAAAAAATTCGCTATTAATGCTGCGACACCTATTTTACCCTGACAAAAGAACAATTAATATTAATAATTTTCAATTAGGTAAATTTAAAAAATAATCATTATATGTCAACTAGTCTTAAATCGATTTATTTATTCTTTTAATTGATTCTTCTTTTGTAGTGCATTTGCTACACAACATGTTAGTGCTGCCATGTATTATTCTGTTTGGCTCCATTTCCGTTGATATGGTAATAACTAAATTCCGTTCCAAGGCAATTAGTTTCGATGCATATCGAATCAAAAGATTTTACACAGAACTTGTCTGGGGCAAGATCTAAATTCTAAACCTAGGCGCCATGTCAACCGGGAATCGCTTAACATGCATTCATATATGGTTATGTAATTAACATCAGGTTTATGTATTCTAAAATCGTTTCGAGCTAATGGCTAACTGACAGATATGATAATTTGTAAGTTGTCTCAATCAACTTTACCAACCTTTGTCGAGGTCGGGTTATGTATTTCAATATTCAGGGGTGAAGTCAAAGATCTCTACTAAGATAGCTGAAGGTTTAAGGTTACGGAACTGTAATTTGATATGCTACTTTTGATTTCAATCTAGAAATTATAAACAATATTATACAAAACTGTAGAATTGCATTTAAATTCCAATGTTTTATTTAAAATACCTAAGCAACAAGCTTGTTAAAATTAGATTTACACTTAGTATGCCAATACCTTTGCTGCGCCTAAATCACTTTAATATAGGTATAGTTTTTCGGCGAAATTTCTCCCTTTTAAGCGCACATGATTACGGGTTCCGGCAGATAAACTCATTAATAAACCCAGACTCTGATTCGAGCACATTAAGCTGTCCATTAGCGTAATACATCAGCCGTCGACGAACTGTAATTTCGATGTGAAATTTATGTAGGACAGAAAGCTGCAGCGTGGTCGACTTGTTTCATATTCCCCAGAGATAACTGACACCTCTTATCCAAGACAATGTTGGTGGACCACAAAACCGGCAGTCATACGTGTCCGACATCCAGGCATTAACCGTGTAAGCTTTGGTTACCGATCCACATCCCAGGTGCTCCAAAACCAAAACCAAACCCAATCCCAATTCCAATCGCCGTCCAAAATTCAGGTACATCCGTGGTCAGCCAAGTGTCGCAGCTGACCCACATTCCACGGGGAAAAAACGAGCCAGCCACAAACTACTGCCCAAATGAAATGTTTATAAAATGAAATCAAAAAAAAAATAAATTACACAAAATGGCAAAAAGAAAATCCCAGCCTCGCCTTGCATCGCCTCAACTGACTGACAGAAACGGTTCGTCGTCGTCGATGCCAAAAAAAGGAAACCAGTCGACAACTTTATGATGGGAACAAACCAACCCGACACCGAAATCGCCCAACAAAAAAAAACAAGTCAACAAAAATGGTTTTGAAAATCGAAAACTGCGTTGACGTCCGGTACAGGAGCAATTAGGCAGCGGTCTTATCAACGTCGCTCAGTTTCGTGAATAAATCTCAGCAGCCAACTGCCGTAAGTAAATTTCGGGGCAAATTTGCAAGCAATCACGGGGCGACGAGAACGAAGTCTGTATGCTCTTTGTTAATGAATAAAAGGTCTCTTTTAAAAATAATAAAATACATTTTAATGTAAGGATAAAATGAGATAGTTATTATGCACATGTAAAGAAAAAAATGTTTAAAACTAACCAACATTCAATTATGGAATAGAAAAGAATTGAATAGAATGAATATATAGTTTTGTTGGAAGTGATTATTTAAAAACCTCTAGAGTTTTACAATGCTTCTCAAGTCGTTCTAGAAACAAACTATTTTTAAATATGCCAAGTTCTTAGCTTTGGCACTGTTAAATGGAAGATATATAAATTTAATAAATTAATAATATATCATATTCAATTCATTGGGCCCAGTTAAAAGCTTATTACCTAAAACTGTCATCCCTACATTTTTCTTCAATAGAAGATTAAAGCTGGTTTCCACATTTCTATCAAGCTCGCCATCAAAGGAAACCCCATAAAAAAATCTCCGAACGTCCTTCGCAAAAACTTCTGAGAATTAAAAGTAACGTTCGATAAAACGACAAAAACACACACGCCAAACATAAAAAAGAAAACATAAGGTTTGCATTGCCTTTGAACGACCTTCGCCATTATTTTTGTTTCGCTTGTTTTCTGATCGGTTACCTTTAAAAGTATTTCGCTGTTGTTGCTATTTTTTCTGCAGCACACAAGTGGCTTATATACACAACATAGCTGTACATACATACATATATGTTTGTATATAAATTTGTTGCGGATGCATAAAACATGTTACCGATCTCCACGGAGCTGCCTTTGCCTCCAGGTAAACCCAACTCAAATTAACCCATTTTAAATGCCAACGATTGCATGAATGTTAAATAAGTTCTCAGTGATGTAACTTAGATCTCAGTTTTAAAAATTGTTGTAATTTTTTAAATGCTTCGATAAATTTAGCACACCAAATATACTAGCTAAACATCCTGAAATTAATTTTTGATATGATTTAATTTTAAATGTAATAGTTTTATGTTACCTACATATATATAGTTGTTAACATTGTTGAATACTAAAGTTTTATTTATAGAAATTCTTTCGATGCAGAAAAAGTTTAATTACAATTTAAAATTATCTGATTTCGGAGCAATGATCCTCAAAGGGTTAAGATACCGCCAGTCAAATGAGCTCAGCTGACGGTGCGTGTTCATCCGTTGGGCCAAGTTTCCATCAAGCCGGGCTTGCAACATGTAGCCAAGAAGATTGGCAACACCGCTTCCCTGTTGCCAATTTCCAAGAGTGGCGTGATTTCTCTCCCCCAAATGCGTGTGTGTTGGTGGAGCATTTGAAGGTCGCACAGTGTTTGTGTAGAGGGGGTGGGTGGAGGTACACAGGAAAAATATTTAACAGCCAAAATATGATTCAACTTAAGCTATTATTTTATATGAATTAAAAGCATATATCTGAATGGTATCTTTTAATGCCAATAATATAGACTGTTTTTTATTTATTTAATTATTACCAACTGTTTTTCTCTGTTTTTCTCTGTGCATTAAAAACGCGCCAAAAATCTTAGCAGCACCCGAAGCCGCTTTCAGTTCAATTTTCAGTTGCACCTAATGAATCTTGAGATTTATGGCCGTACGTTGGGCCACACATTTTTGTCCGTTTTGGTGTTTGGCTGTTTTAGATCTAAGCCAAGTTTGGGATCTTTCAATCTGATGATTTATGCATTTGGCAGCGCTTCGAGCGCATTGGAAATTGCCTTGATTGATGCTGGCAACACTTTTCTCTCAAAAAAACGCCAGGAGAAAATGCCAGTATGCTGAAGAAATTGGCTAATCTCAGCGAATTATCTTGATCGGGAAAAGTGTGAAGTTTTATGCCTCGGGATATTTTTAATTCCCATCAATATTGCTCAGTTTATTTAAAAGTTTACAGATTTTGAAAAGCATTTTTAAAAGTAACAATTTTCAAAACTAAATAATTCAGCAAAGTTTTAAAAAATGTTTTCGAATCAACTTTTTTAAACATTTTAATTATGTTTATCAGATAAGTATTTTTTTTTAACTCTAAAATTTAATAGTTTGCAAGTATATAAAAATACGAACAATATATTTTTATAGAGGGCTCTTTCTTTGAAATCTTCCCCATTTTTAACCCACCTTACACTTTATTTCGAATAAGTGATTGATATACTCAATTTGCCATTTAAGCGCCGATCCGTAATATTTATGCGTTTGTTTATTCGATTCGATTGGAGTCGAGTGGCAAGTGATATGCGTGTGATTGGAATCCATCGCAATGCGAATTGACACCGCCTTTGCACTTGGCTGCCACAAAAAGTTGCTCGAGTGGCCAAAACGCCCGTGCATCTCGGATTCACATGGCCGCTGCATATGAGTCGAGCTTGGAAGGCGTATCGGGTTTCCACTTCGCCTTCGCTGCAATCATTTTCAGATTTCCAGCTCACTTCCAGTGTACAAGTATCTCGGCATGTCAATTTGTATCTCAACACGGCTGCCCGATAAAACGTTAAACTAAGTGACATGCGCTGGTCAAAAAATTCAACAATTATAAAAAAGATGAGAGGCAGAGGCGCCCCAGGGTCGTTCACTTGTCTATCGCTCGCTTTTTTGGTCATTTTCGGTAATCCAAAAAAAATGTTTTGGGTCTCTGAACACCAAAACAGCCGGGCGGCCCTTCATTTGCCATTTAAGGCACAGTTTTGTGGGCTTTCTGAAGGTCGCATCCGGATCGCAATGCTTCCCATGTAAATTATGTCAATTACTCCGCTTTAAGCTTTCGCATTACTTGAGTTGTCACGACCTTAGTTATCACTCGGATAAAAAATAAGTGTTAAAAGTAGAGTTTACCTTCTGGTTTGGGTTCACCTCTGCACTCTTACGTGCACATTGTAAATTATGAAAAATATTGCAAAAAGTTACAAAAGACCAATTCGCTTAAACAGCCACGAAACAAACTCACGAAAGTAGAAAAAACAAATCAAGCGAAGGTCGAGAAGGTAAAAGTTCTGGAGTTATCAATTTGACTTTAATATTATCTTAGTTATAGAGTGATTGAAATGGGAAGTTAATCTTAAATTCCCTGCTAGCTTCTTTTATTTCCTACCCCACCTCTTTAAAAATAATCCATCTTCTCTTGGTTATTTTAATATTAATATTCCGCAAAGTTCACACAGGAAACACCATTTCACATCTCTGGGTTTAACACGACCTTATAAGCTCCATGAAACTCCGATCTGTTGCCAGCATATGTGATGGATTTTTTGTGAGACAGCCTGGCTGTGTTTAAAAGATGTTTTGTTTTACATTCGAAACAATGCGGCGGCATTCATTGAATAGCAAAACTGGCACATAGATACGAAATACACGCACTATTTATACACATGATGGTATTTATTCACAAGCTGAGTGTTATTAAAGCGGAAGTGCAGCGTATGGCAACATTTTAGTCCATCGCCGACCATTTCTGCTGAGGCAGCAAATGTGAGCAAATGTGAGGCATGCTGCCAGATGATTTAGTAGGCGTTGCAAACACTCGCCATATGCGTGCAGCATGCGGCAGGCAGCCACTTAAACTTCTCTCATGCCACGGAAAACAAAAAATATCAAAAAACACAAACAGAAACAGAAATCAACAGCAGAAGAACAGCGCGACTTTCCTCACTTCCCTCGACTGCTAAAAACTTTTCGCACCAGCAGTCGGAAAAAATACAGCATTAGGTCATAAAATATATGTAAATAAAAACTGCAGGGAAATTCCGTCAAAGATTTAATTGCTTCTAAAAAATTTGTTCCAAGAAACTTTATTTTAGATGTAACATGTTCTCTAAATATTAAATCTATAGTAACTATTATAAACTTAAGACATATTAAAATGTATATCAAGTGTTTCGATCTTTAATTAAATATATCAATACTTTAAGTGAATAAGAATGTCTTAGCTATCTAAGGATGTTTTTGCATATATTTATTAGTCTTTTTCAATTTTTGAACCTTATTACGCCCTGGTTTTTTTCAGTATGCCATCCTTTGGATTATGTGGACTGTCCCCTTGAGGAATCCCTTTTTTAAGCCCCTCATCTTTCAGTTCGGGCTCATTGGAGGCAACGCATGCGCAAATTGCTCGCCGACTGCTCCGGCAATAAATTCATAAAAAATCATTAAGCAGAATTTAAGCATCCACGAGATGCAAACTTCTTCGCGCACATGAACAGGGATTGGCAAAGGGATTGGAACCGAGATGGGATTGGGATCGCAGTTCTATATGGGATGGGCTGTAAGAGCTCTGTAATATCGATGCCGGAGCAGTCGGGATGTCGCATTAATTTCAAGCTTAAGCAATACAGTATTGGATTGTATCGTATCCCCCATATGCCATATAAATGGTATCTGAAGCACTTGGACCACTCGTAAATTTAACTCAGCAGCAGCGAAACGCTCCACTTGAAGGTAAAAACAAGGTGACTCTGGATAAAGATGTTAGACAAACCCATAAACTATATTAAAAGTGCGCCTTTAGAGCTTGTTGAAGTTATGTCTTTAAAATGTTATTTTAATGCATTGAAAACATGACACACTTCAAAAAATAAACTGTTTAGCTGCTGTATGTGCTTATACTTAATATTACATTTAGCAAAGAGATAAAGAATAAAATAAAGAAAACTAATAAAGTAGAAAAACAATTATATATGACTTTGTAAAACAATATATTTGAAGTTAACTTATATGTAGATCAGCGAGTCATTACTTTAAAAATTGCATATAATAAGTTAGTTTAAAAAGGCTAAACGCTTCGGGCGGTTTAAATATTATTTATGTATTTTTTAGCAGCTTGTTTGTTATCCGGCAAATTTCTACTGGAAGAAATATTATGGCTCCCATTTAGTTTATTTTTTAAGTACTACGAGGGTCGTTTGATAAGTCCGTGACTTTTTGTATTTGCCGCGCACCTGCTCTTAATACAACACTGCTCCTGTCAGCAGTTATCGATTAACAGCTGACTGTAAAATTTTGAGAAAGCTGCGTTTTTTGGTTTGCGTTTTATAGGCATTGAAAGCAGACGATCTCGTGAATTTTAACGAAAATGGAAAAAAGTGAATTTCGTGTGCTAATTAAGCATTATTTTTTGCGTAAAAAATCCATCACCGAAACCAAGGAAAGACTTGATAAATATTATGGGGACTCTGCACCATCAATTTCAATGGTTAAGAAATGGTTTACTGAGTTCCGTTGTGGTCGTACCAGTACAAGTGATGCCGAACGTTCAGGTCGCCCAAAAGAGGTCGTCATGCCAGAAATCGTCGACAAAATCCATGGAATGATATTGGATGATCGGAGAATGAAAGTGCGTGAGGTAGCTGAGGCTGTAGGCATCTCAACTGAACGGGTACATCACATTTTACATGAATATTTGGACATGAAAAAGCTTTCCGCGCGATGGGTGCCGCGATTGCTCACACACGACCATAAGCGCAACCGTGTGACCATTTCAAAGGAGTGTTTGGCGATGTTCAACCGCAATCCAAACGAATTTTTGCGCCGTTTCGTTACCGTAGACGAAACATGGATCCACCACACCACACCAGAGACCAAAGAACAATCAAGACAGTGGGTTTCTCCGGGTGAACGTGCACCAAAGAAGGCCAAGGTGGGTCTGTCGGCCAACAAGGTCATGGCCACAGTTTTTTGGGATGCACAAGGTATCATTCACATCGATTACCTTGAAAAGGGTAAAACGATCACCGGCGAATATTATTCAGAGCTTTTGGACAGATTCGATATTGATTTGAAGCAGAAACGACCGCATTTGGCGAAAAAAAAAGTGCTGTTCCATCAGGACAATGCACGGGTGCACACGTGTGTAGTCAGCATGGCAAAATTTCATAAATTGGGCTACGAACTGCTACCCCATCCAGCATATTCTCCAGATTTAGCCCCCTGTGACTATTTTTTGTTTCCAAACATGAAGAAATGGCTCGGCGGTAAGAGATTCGGGTCAAATGAAGAGGTCATCACAGAAACAAACGACTATTTTGAGGGCCTTGAGAAAACCTATTATTTGGAAGGAATAAAAAAATTGGAAAAACGCTGGACTAAATGTATAGAGCTAAAAGGAGATTATGTTGAGAAATAAAACGCTTCTTTGACGAAAAAAATATATTTTATTCAAAAAGTCACGGACTTATCAAACGACCCTCGTACCCTACCCGATTCAACATAACCGATTGGAGTTTAACAACTGAAGCGTAGTGTTTCTGAATTGAAAAACAGAACATTTGCATGCTGGGCATGAAGAGGATTTGAGAAGAGTCAAGGTTCCGCAAGAGACAACAAATGACACCACAAAACACGAACGGAATGAAAACAAAAATTCCAAAATTATTTTAATTTTATGCTGCGTTCTGTGAGCGTTTGGGTGTTGGTGTTTTATTTGTGTATTTTTTGTTGTTTTGTATTATTTAAGCCCGGCTTGCAAAGGCGTCAAGCGAATTGTTTGTTTATGCGAGTTGACAGACCAAACAAACCGAGTATAAAATTTGAGATGAGCCGAGGGAGTGGCAATACGACGGGCTCGATGCAGAAAAGATACCGCCACGAATTTGCGCACCGAAAAGATATAACTTATAGAGATAAAAAATGTGCATATGCGAAATTTATGCGATATTCGCGCTGTGAATTAACATTCAGACATCCACAAATTAATGTTGACACTTGTCTCCTCCCAAGATCTCTTTTTTTGACCTTCCCCCATGCCCAAAAGAACAGAACTCATTAGAATCCCCATCCAATTTAACTCAAGGTCCTCTGCAAATTTATTTTTTTTTTTTCAATTTTCCCTCCACTTTTTCCATTCTTTTCTTCCTTCGATCTTCAGTCCTTTAGAGTACAGAAGCTTCTCTTCGAGATCGGAAACAAAGGAAATGGATTCAGTTCAGCTGCTGTTTCACTCAGTCAAGATGGAAGATTGCTTTATTCATTTCTTCATTGTATTCACACTCAAACATATTAATACTTATAGCTTACTGCCTTTAGTTTATGTATAACTAAATCATTCTGCACTTTAGCTAACGTACGTTCAAGTTCTAATGCGTATTCCCTGAACTTAAGTACCTCCCACTCCCAGTGATCCACTCCACCCGCAATAATGCTTCTCTATAAAGATTTCCCCCGTTGGTTTGTTTATGCCACACCATTTAGGTTGAACCAGGCTTTGTGACGCAGATCTCGTTGCCTGCACTCTCTCTCTCTCTTTTCTTTTTTTTTGCTTAAGTGGCCGACGTCATCACTCCACTCCAATCCACTCCGATCCAATCCACTCCCATCCAATCCAATCCCACCGACCCCAAGCCACTCCATCTGATCCGATCCTATCCCATCCCATCTCATCTCATCCCATACTATCCGATCCTATCCGATCCGATGCGACCACATGTGGAGTTTGTTGTGCACACACACACACCATGGGCAGCTAAGATTCATAGTGATCATGTCGGTTTTTTTGGTCTCACTGCACTGAGAAAAGAATTGGTATGTATTATAAGTACGCAAGTATCTAAAATCTCACTAAAATGTGTATAAATCTTAGAAGTAGTTATCTTCTATTTGAAAATGATTTATTTGTTATCATACACATTTTAAAAAGATTAAGCTAATAACTTACAGAATAAGCTCTAGTTATTTAATTTTTTTTTGTTTTTTTTTTTCCCAACTAGTGTTTTTTCTCCCAGTGTACGCCGTGTTCTCGCAAATGTTTGCCATTTGCCACCGCAGCTTCGAGTTTCTTCAGCCGCTCTCTTGCGAGTTAAATCGCGAGTGGCGATCTTCGGACTAAGACAACATTTCTATTATTTATACCCGTTCGCCGTCAGCGGACTCTGCAGATTTCCTCCAGTTTTCACACTTTCCTCGGGCGCTGCGAAAATGGTTGCTGTGCTGCATGTAGCAATTAAAAATAATTTGTTTAGCTTGTTTTGTGTCAGAAATCATGAAGATACATCATAATAAAAGTAATGTTGTTATCAAAGGTGCGGCTTTTACACTGATAGATGCGATATCTATATCTCTGCGTTTGTTGCATATTATTTGTGTTCATTTTACAGCTTGTTCAGCGAATGGCAATCATTTGTTGGGTGAAATTCGCTGGGAGAAACTATTGAAAAATGGGGGATATTCGCTGGGATTAACCTATGAATGGGTTATTCATATTTTTAGATTAGGCAAACTGCGTGATATAAATCATAGATATATTTATCTCTACAAAATTATAGTTTGAATTTAATTTACTGCACTTAAAAGGTTATATCCATCTAAATTCCTCCTATACGGATTATATAACTTTCTGAGCTCTGACCCAGACCTTCGATATGAAATCCGGAACTGGTTTACTGACTGCAAAGTCGCATTGAAGTGGCTCTCGAAAGCAAAGAGCACAAAAAATATATCAGCAAATTCAGCCAAATGTAAACTTATTTCCTTCGGCCGAGTGGCTTTGATTGAAAGGCAAATAAGCTGCCGGATTCAATGAAAACACAGAGACTGCTCACAATCCATGGCAGATATGATGGAAATCCATTTGACGACGGCGCTGACAGCAGGAACAACAACAACCACATTGCGAAGCATAAATCATTTGCACAGACAGAAATGCAAATCTTTGCAGATTAAAACAAAAACCAGGCGACTGTATAAATAAACATCCAGCCAGCCAGCCAGCCAGCAAGTCAGACACAAAAACCTAAACCTGTCAAATCCGCGATATCGTTGAAGATAAACCCCAAAGCCGGACAGTTCCCCCTTGAGTGCGTTTTCCCCAGCCCATGATATTTGTTTTAATTAAATGCCAATCGCCGATCGTAATTGCGGCACATTAGGTAAAAATCAAATAAAAACAAAAAAAACGAAAAAAATGACCAACAAATCACATAAGATATTTTCAAAAATATCTCTCGACGTTTTATCTGCTCAAGTTGAAATCGAAGCGGACATTAATTGACCAGTGGAGATTAGCAACTTGAGAGGCCGAGATACCATCGACCATATAGAGATGGTGGGGCGAATGGCCAATTGCCAAATCTGACGAGGCTTAAAAGGTCAAAAAGATTGTACAGCTGAACAGAAATGGGAAAAATGGATTCAAAGATGTCCATAAAGTGATGAACCAAATTTGTTGTATATTTATGATAAGAAATGGATTCAAAGATGTCCATCTAGTGATGAACCAAATTTGTTGTATATTTATGAAAAGAAAAAGTGTGGGAAATGTATTAAAGAAGGCTGTAAAAATGGAACTAAAAATTGAGTTATTTCTGCTGATACCGCTCATTATAAAATCCCACTATTGAGCCAGCTAACGTTGGTTTAAAGGTAATATAATACAACATTTTTTACAAATTATAATGCTTCACAATTGCTAAACACAAAATAAGACATATAACAAGTAATTGCTAGCACCCATTAAAAAAAAACAATAAATACCAATTTAACTTCTTAGCATTTGATTGTGTTTAAAAACAACATACTGATGGATAATGCCCAATAAAATTCTACCAGTCATTATCGAGAACTTTAATAACCCGAAAATGTATTTTCGCTCTGTTATTAAATTCAATAATTATAATAATTATTGCGAATGGCATGGCGGCAAGGAAAAAACAATGCCGAATGCAGCCACAAAAACAAAAAAATAAAAATTGGTAAGTAAACGAAACCTTGACTTTAAAAGCAGTTGATCTTTTGCATAGTCTTGATCCGCAATGATCATGTTGAAATGGCCAATTGAAGGTCCACCGAACGTAACCACCTATAAAAGCCATAGAAGCCATATCGACATCGAATCACTTGCCATTGTGCCGACTTTTGTCTTTGGGCAATTAGGCGAGAATATTTTTATTTGTTATGGTAATTACATTTGCCGCATTTCATATGGCCAGCAAGCCAACAGCCATGGCAATATTTTGTTTGAGCTTGATTTGAGCTTAAAAACTTGAACAGAGCCGCATGTCGATAAGGTCAATGATGAACAGGGCTTTGAGTCGATTTTTTGGGGCGTCGCTAAGTGATTTCTAATAATCAGCTTCAATCGTGCTTGTAGAAGGTTGTATTCGATTTTTAAAAATACTCAAAGTAAAATATTTTCTTTAAGAATTTGTATAAGTAATGAATAGCTTTTCAGCAAATTACATGCACCAGGTACTTCGAAATGTATTCAAACCCGATTTGTATGCATATCTCCCTATATCAGCAATCAAATAAATCGTTTGTTCTCTTATAAATTATGGATTTCCAGTGTAACTCTTCCAGTGACACTCTTTTAGCCATATCACAATCTTTCATTATAACTAATGAACGTTTCGTGGCGCATTGACAATTAATCAAAATTTAATTAAATAGACAAAATGCCGCATTAAAGTATGCACTTTACATTGTTGCTTTTGCCATGGCTAACAATTTATTGTGCTTGCAAATTCAGATGCAAATCTGTCGCCAACGTGCAAAATGGTAAATTGTTTTTCCAGCCACCGGGCGGGCAAGCAAGTGTGTACTCATACTCGCACTCATACTCGTACTTAGACTCGCACTGGCACTCAAACTCACACTCGCACTCACACTCATTGGGGTGAGGTGAGGTTTTGGGCCAGGTTCGGTTGCTGTGTGGGCCGCAATTAGTGGAGAAGGTTGAATGTGTGCGGGCCAAAGCCAATCCAATGACAGCCAAGTTGACCAGAGCGACTTTTTGCTCCCAGGCTTGAATAAAAAATGTTTAATACGCCACAATGTAGCTGGAAAAATTTTATATTAATTTTACCATATTTACTTTTCCTTTCTATAAGTTAAAAGATGCACATTCTTATGTATATTGTTGGTAACAGTGAATGAAAGCTTAAGCGGCATTCTGTTAAACAGGCTGTAAGTATCTGTAAGCTGAAGATATTGTATCTACCTGTGCGCTTAAGTAAGATTGCAAAGTAGTTCAACTAAATGATTCAAAAGCTGTACAAGTTTTGGCTCAGATAAAAACACACATCCACATGGATGTGAGTCGAAATGATACCAGTATACTCATCCATATCCATGGCCAATGACTTGGAGCTAGAAGAGCATTTGGAACAGCGATCATTATCAACGACATGCGATCGAAGCGTGCAATTTGAGAATTTATCGATTTCCAACCACCAAATGCGATCTGCATAGGAAATTAGATGGGAAATAAAGGGGAGTGAAGGGGTAAACTTGGCCAGAGCATGCAACGTTTCATGCAAGAATTCTCAAACATGATTTCGTGCTCTCGGCCAGATGCATTCATTAATGCATAATTATAGACAATTAAGTGCTGGCCAGATCGAAGATGCCGATGGATGGGGTTCGCTAATGGTGACGCTGGAAATTGCCGATCGTAGGAAATTGCAACAATTCGATCGTAGCCGAAAAAAGTGTCTCAGATGAGCTGCAATCGATACCATCGAACGAATGTATCTTTGGATGGCTGGATAGCTTGTATCTTGTATCTTTTGTGGTTTCCTTTAGCAATTCATGCAACGCGTGAGCGATTTGCCAATTGGAACGTTTGGATCGATGCACGTGAAAAATTCACTCATTTGACATTTTTAAATGTAAATAGCTCTTAATTATATGAATAATCTATATAATGCATTTGTAATATTTTTTCTGCATTATATTAATATCACATTAGGTAATATTGTAATACTTACACCGATATAATATCAGCACCAAAACCAACATAATTTCTCTCCGTGTCTCTGGCTGTTTGTTTAAGCTTTTAACGCTTTTCAGCTTGACTTGATTTCGGGGCGATGTCGAACTCGTTTTCCCACGTTGGAAATTCTTCGATTTGCGTGCAATCGCAATCTCAACTGACACCTTTTCAGATTTCCCCCCACCAGTACGTTCTCCTTTCCACTTGAGATAAATACCTTGCCATGGAGCAAAAGATATTTTGTAGCCACACATGAGCATAAGGAAAATTCCTAGCCAATCGCTCACTTACGGAGTAAAACGATTAAAGAAAAGAATTGCAATGGAATTTCTTATATGCAGGGTAAGCCAGCATTGTGGCTAATACCAGTAGAAATATCTAGTGAATATTTTGGAAAAAACTGTATTTTGCAGTCGCCAACTCTCTAATTTCTTCCCACACTTTTGCGAACTTTTACCAATTTGCAATCCCAAACATCGCAACCCAAAGCTATCTCACGTTCCGAAAAAAATAGTAAAAACCAAATATACAATGTCCCAATGATTGTACAATGAGAATTACAAAAAAAATTTACAAAATCATTAAGAAAACAACCGAGTCGCTCTTTCACACATAAAACAAGCTTAGGACTTAGAAATAACAAACAAAAAAAGAGAAATGTAAAAAACAATTGCAAAATATAGGTAAGGCCATTGATGAGAAATCACAAAATCCGTGTCACTAAAATGACAAGATTGCGCTGTAAAAAATGTTGGAAAAATAAAAAAAATGGCAAACGAAACAATGGCATACATTTGAAAGGCGAACATCCCATTGGCGATTAGATGTGCCAAGATCAAAGAATAAATCTCTGCCATCGAAGCTAATCAATTGCAGAGGGCTTTCTATTATGCAAATCAGCATCTGGCTACCTTGAAACGACTTCCTGCTGCGGGTTATCCAAATCCGATCAGATATTTCAACGAAACATAAAATATTCTCATTTTCCAAGACAGCAAAAGTGGATTTATTTGTGTCAAAGTATGAACAACTTGTTTCAACCCAAGATCAACATCGCGTGCTTTCCGCTTCATTTTCTGGGTCCCCCAAAAATTGTGTTAGAAAAAACACTACCAACTCACTACCGACTCACTAATGAATACATGAATACTAAATGAATTTTTTTTATAATTTTCAAGCTCAGTGCTTAATTACTGCGAGTGAGTTTGCCTAGGCCTAAAGGGTTGTCTTTCTGTCATGATCATGAGCTCAGTTTGGGTTCACTCAACTCTGGCCAAACAAATTCGTAATTATTTGATGAATGTCTCGCGGTCCATTAAATCGGGCAGCACATTTTTGCCAGTTTTTTTTCAGCATTTTCAGCACATGTTTTCAAATATTCCGAGTGAGAGTGACCGTGAATTTTTGTGCGGCTTTCGAGCATTTCGACTTGTGGTTCGTATGATTAATGTTAATTAGTTGCCACAGGAAACTATGCAAATTAAAACCGAAAAACCGAAAAGAGTTAATAATTAAGTTGTATGTTTGGTCTTTGCAGCAAAAATTATGATTTCATTTGTAGATAAATCCATTTGCTGTAAGTTTTTTTTCGGTTGGGGTCACCTGGTGGCATAATCATCCATCTTAAATGGGTCTCTGCTGGAAGACAAAAGCCACGAAGGCAGATGATTTATGCTGGCCTGCGAATTTGTTTGGTTTTCGACATAGATTTAAATGAAAATGGGTTATGTTATTAATCAGTGCTAAAAAGTGGGTTAAATTGAGAAAGTTTTTGAAATGAAATTGGGTAACAAGCATGTGACTATTTATCAAATTCTCTTTTATTTGGCTTTAGAAACCGAAACTTTTAGAATAAAAAACTCGACTTAATCAATTTTTCATTACTCGTAGATGATAGATTGGCTAAATATTAATATATAAAAAGTATATCCAAACCCCGAATTTAGATGCACAAATTTTGTAAATGCTTTGCCGTTCCATACGCTGATTTTGAAAATTGCCGGCCTGCAAATTGCAGAATAATTATAATTGCCAAAGCGAACTCATCAGCATAATTAGGGCCTCAATAAACGATTCAGTGACTGGGAAATTTATGTCATTACCCAGTGATCAAGGAAAACAGAGCTGAAAACGTTATTATTGGAAAACTTAGGATTATTTTATATACAAATTTGTTTAACTATATTTGAGAAATATATTTTAAGGTTCATAAATGAATCAAAACTTGTAAAGTATGTAGTAGATTTTTAAATAAATAAATCACAGTTATTAAATATAATTTAACTTGGTCAAAAATATATACTAATTACAGTTTTGCAGTAAATAATAAATGAAATCTGAATTTAGGTTGGGACTGCCATTTTTTTGACCGCGATTGTTTGGGGGCCACTGCCATCCTATATGGCGTTGCATAACCGCCAACAATGTGCACCGTTACCCGGCTTGCTAATGAGGAGACGTGGGGAGGTAGGAGGTGTAAGGTGGGGACTGGGAAGAAATCTGCTCGTAAGTAAGCAGCGCACGTAAGAGCGCTCCGCGAGATCCGGAGATCCAAAAGAACCAGAAGCACGAAGAAGAAATGTGCATATTAAGATAAGAATGCAATGGTCAGCCGGAGAATTCGCGACGCCGACTTACCGACTTACTAAGTTACTGAGTTACTGTAGTTGCTGAGTGCCCCAAAAGAATGTTTGCAGACACACACATGTAATGCACAGATCGGCTGTACCTCACTTCCATGTAGCAACATGCATAAGTCAGTGCAACTGGCCGAGACTCGCCTCCCCCATCGCCGCCCAAGAATCTGCTCCTAGGCCCGTCAGTCTGGTTCTGGTTCCTCTCTCCCCTCTCCTCCCCCCCCATTCCCGCCATGCCGCATCTTTTGTGGCATCGCCTTAAGCTCCGAAATGGGTCAATTTAGTGACAAGCGATGCGGTGATGCAGTGCGATGCAGTTCCACAAGTTGCAGTGACAAGTCGTCGTCTCCGGGCGATTGAACTGCACCACAGATGACACATGGGGCAGAGAAAAATCTACCAGATATAAGTATAATTAGAAGGTTTTAAAGATTGCGTTCTGCATATGTATCAGTGAGTAATGACAAAGTTAAAGCTTATATAATACCTTTCTTATATTATTAATATCATATAGTATTATTTTGAGTAAAAATTATTTTCTGTGCAGGCTTCAGCTCCATATTAGTAGCACATAATGTTGGGGCATGTGGCATGAACTTTCTCTTGTCAAATAGCGAGTAGCACAATCAGATGCAACATCAGATGGTTACATACGATTTGTAAACATAATTCTTATATTATAAATAAAAATTTATTAAATATTTACTATTAACCACAAATTATTTAGAAGCAGTTTTTAAGTGCACATTCCACACATTAAACAATTTTTGATAAATAAAAAAAAAACTTACAAAATTCGATTAAAATTCCTTATTCAAAATACCTTGGAAGTGTCGCAATGCCTTAACGTACAGTGAAGAATGCACTTAATGCCGACCCATCGGAGTAATTAGCTTCAAATAAATTCCCCCGTTGATATTAACGAAAACGATTATGATTGTTTACAGGAAATAATACATTGTTTTCACAAAAGCCGCTTAAAGTTCAAGTTCGCCGATATAAGCACAAAGAAACATGAAAGCAAGATAAACGAAATTGAAAACCGAGAACTGTCGCGCATTTTAGGAAGTCGAAAGATATAGACCTATATCAGAAGCAGATAGTGTGGGGCTCCAAGACACAAAGCGGGCTCCAAGTACTTTGCATATCGCCCAGCACCCATCCACCCACCAACATACCTGAAGTCAATCAATTAAGCCCGAGAATTCAAAAATTCGAGAATTATGGGGTCAGTGCATGCCAGACTACTGGTAGCTTACGTGGGTGCCACTTTATTATTATGGGGCTTTTTCGATTTTATGGCGCTCTGCTGACCAACAAGCAAAGCCAACGATAATGGGGGGCGGCGACTTTAAGGCACAAATAAATTAGACCAACTTTGCTGGCTCTCAGCTCGCTGCCAACTTTATCAATCGAACAATTATATCAACTGGTGCCCCAAACTTTTTTTTTTTTTTTGCCTTTCTGGCGCTGCACGCAAAACGAGTCACGATTTAAGACGGGAAAAGGGAACTTTGGTGCCGACCAAAAGATTGGCAAAAAGGCCAAAAAGATGACGCCAGTTTCGGCCCAAAACTGAACCGAAACCGCCTAAACTTATTAATTTAACCCACTTTCCGGCTCGTGTCGCAGCCCCATAAAGCAGCCAAGAGAAAAGATAGTCTAAGTAGATCTGGGATGCTGTCCAGTGATGGCGACAAGAAAAGAAAGTCTAGTTGGGTCAACGGGGGGAAGGAAAATGGGAAAATCTTGTAGAAAATGTATGAACATAAAATGCGGTGAGATGTCATAATAACAGGAAATTAATTGCCATTCTATTATCATTAAAAACTTTAAACTAACATGATTAGGAATACATTTCCTTTAATCTTTTAAGAATACGAAATATTCTACTGATATGTTAATATATTTCTTTAAATATATTGTAGTAACATGTAAAATGCATTTTTACCTTGTCTTGTTGGTGAATCCAAGAGTACAAGAGCTTTTTTTCTACTTGAGAGCAATCCAAAAATGTTGTCTAGGTCATGCTTTGAAATGGATAGCTTAGCTACATTTAAGGAAATCTGTCTTATAAATGAACTACTAACTTAGGTACATTTATATACTAGTAATCTTAATTTATTTATTACTAAAACTATAATTAAACATAGATTCTTTCGCTTTGATTAAATCTGTAGTTAATATCGGTTTTTAATCCACATAGTTACCTCAACGATTGATAGATTTTATTCTTGATAATTTTTGATAATATTTAATAATATTAATATTTAATTTTTTTATTTATATTTTTAAAAATATAATTTATTTCAGTTGTTGTGCCAAGCATAAACACAAAGAGAGATTTAAGTCGAGAGAATTGACCAAAGAGCAGATCAACGGAAACATTCGTGGGTAAGTCTTTGCAAAGAGAGTCTTCACACAGAAGAGAGTGTTTGGAACAATAAGAGTGCGTGTGTGTGAGTATGCGTGTATGTGTGGGAGTGTAAAACCAGTTTGTTTGGCGGTGCTCCATCTCTTTCGCTCGCCTTTTGGTTTATGCTCTTATGCTGCAGCAGCAACTTTTTAAATTAAAAGCCGTTGTCGCGTTTTCCATCGTTTTTCTTTCTTCCTCTTCTTCTGCGGCTCCTTCTTCGCTTGCTGTTCGCTCTTTCGGGTCGCTGTCCTTGTCGCACAATCAAAACAAATGCGCTTTTCGATCGTTCTTTGTTTTTGTTTGGCGTTCTTCTGGTTCCTGTTGTTGTTGCGGTCGATTATGTGGTTGTTGTAGCTGGGGTTTTCTTCCTCTTTCCAGCTCATTAAACTTTTAACGGCTACTGTTCCCTTGTCGCCGTCTAACCCCCTTCCCCTTGCACACACTTTAAGAAAAACTTATTTTTGCCAACTATGTAGATACTTTGAGTTCAAAGATATGGTTACGCTATGTAGAATAGGTATTGCATACTTTTAAACGCATATATGTATGTATAAATGCTTAAAAATTAAGTAATAAATATTATTTTAACTTTGCATTTGAATTATTGTATTTTTTTTTGTTTTTTTTAGGACTTTGAATTTTGTCCAGTGCACACACGTAATTAATTTCAATGGCCGCGAACTGTTTGAAGCACGTTCAATCGTTCTGATAAGCCGTCTTATTGGTTTTGTGTTTTGAGCGGGTTCTACGCTTAATTGACTTTCCTCAAAATCAAATTAGTTTTTACCCAACTTGGAGTTAGGGGAATTACTGAAGAAAAGTAAAGAAAATTCTAAAAGTATTTCCTTAAATATAACATAATATTTTAAATATTTACTTGTGGCCACCTCTTTATTATGCATAATATTATTTGATAAATAGATTTTACTAAAAACCATTGGTAATAAAAACATTATACATTTTAATATAACATGTTATTTGCGAAATGGTTTGATTTTTATCACACCGACTTATGTAATTCTAGGTATCCCAAAGTCGAGTTTCCAGCTTATTGGGGATCTTCCCCCTTCAAAAGAATCCCCATTGGTTATCTCCAAGCCCGACTTTTTACATAAGGCGGGATAGTCTCGTTTAATGTTGTTCACAGTTAGATTGAGTTGATAGCCATAGGAAATTATTTGTTATTCTTCTTTTCCCAGAACTTTTAGGCCGCCGCAAGATGTTTGGGTAAATTGGGTTAAGCTCAGCCCACGAAGTCAACTGATTTGCTGGGCTTGTCCGCCTAATTGAAATGTATGTCTTACGTATGAATGGAGTTTGGGTGTAGCTGCTATCTCAAAAACAACTTCATCCTATTGAAGTGAGTATTAATTACGTTGGTTAATAAAAAATTAAACAGACATCGCTTCTAGTTGTTGCCAATAAGCTGAAGTAAACTGATATCTTCCTAGATCCTTGAATTATTCACTTAAAATTCATTAAATACCAGGTAATGTGTACTTAAACTTAAATAAACATCCTGGTTAATAGTTGGCCATGTGAAAGTAATATTCCGCCTTTCTGACTGTTGTGAAACCCGTTGATTTTTCCCAAGTCTGCGGTTTCGGCGACTTCTTTTGGCCGAAAAAAAAGCACTTAAGCCTCGTTTGAAACGCTTCAGCTGCGGCACATTTATGCAGATTTTGTTCGGCTTAGGCAGCCATATGCACATATCTTATCTGGCTGCACCACCCACCCACACACGTGGTGGTGCACCGCACACAGGCCGCATAAGTTGTGTTTCTTTACGGCCAGACTTGTGTCAATATAGTTATGAAGTGCACCGAAAAAAAAGTGTGTCCTAAAATTCTATGTTAAAAATATTTAAATAATTATCTTACAATAAAAGAAATGGCTCAAGCATATAGAAACGTTGCACTTCACACACTATTCCAAATTTGTTGAAGACATATTCAAAGATTACATGAAATACATATTCGAGTAAAATTAAACAGTATATGAAACAAAAGTTCTTTTTATAACTTTGTGCAAAATATTGTTTTGTTCTATTAGATTTACCTATTGTATTAATTGGGTAATATATAGTCAAATATTTTCTGTGCATGGATGCAAAGCTGTTACCATGATCTGAAGTCGATTTAAAGATGCAAAATGCAATAATATAATACGATCCAGCAAATTGTGGGTACACCTATACCACCCTGCTGATCCCAAAACCAGTTGGAACCACTCACATAAGAACGGACCGACATCGACCCACGTCAAGCAAAGGGACATGGCCAACATAAATGCAATCCGAGAGATACACACTCCGATGGCTGGGGATCCATAGGATGTGGATATGGATGTGGATGTGGGGATATGTGGAAATGTGGCAATGTGGGGTTATGTGGATCTGTCACTCCTGACTACTAAGAATGGATGCGCGTCGAGTGCGCCGAGCCCATGACAACCTGCAATCAAGCGCCAGCAGGCATATCCAACGGATTCGGATTGGGCCAAGGCGTCGGTACACTCAAAAAATAAATATAAATTAGCTCTAGATTTCTATGTAATTAATAAGCAACACAGTATTAAACAGGACTTAGTTGTTAACAAAACTTAAGTGTCTATAACTATTTAGATAACAATTTCATGACTATAGTTGGTCTGTTTAATAATAACAATATGTTGTATCTTAAAGTATGCTATCTATTATCTACCCAACATTTCTTGATTCCCTTGAAATAAATGGACTTGCTATAATTCACATTCATTTGCATTGAAAATAAATAAAATGAATTTCAGTCCCTTTGCCTTTCGTTTGGATGATCGCATGAATCCTCATTTCATTTAATTGTCTTTTGCTGGCCATCAATTGGCAGCAACAAAACGCGTAGGCCAGCAACAACGAGCGACCAACTGGCAACATGCAGCACATGCAACTTGCAGCATGCAACAGACAACGGACAACATTCAACAATGCGACATTGCACGGGCTTTAACTTAAATTATGCGCCAAACAAATAAGGTTTCGCCCAGTCTCAACTTCAGAGCCCGTCTCATAATGATGCCATGAGGCCATCGGCAAGTTGTTAATGTTCATGCACTTAAAAAAATATGTGCAGTCTGCCTTCAGAATCATTCTATAACATTCATTCTTTTTGTAGATGCATAAATTTAATGCAACTTAATGGTTAGCATATCTAATATACAAAACATTCAGTGCTTGCAAGATTGCAAGTTTGTAGTTGATTGAGCTCTTTTTTCTTTGAGTGTCGAACAGTGGCTGTGATGTCGCCAGTTGCACAAAGTCATGGCCACAGTTGTCGGGTTTTTTCCTCCAAATGCGATGGGGTTGCCGAGCTGATGGCAAAAAAGAAACAATGTCAGCAACCGCAAGAAACAATTAAGTTGGCTCGACACAATGAGGAAAGCTACGATCAACAAGACAGTTGGATCCCCAACTTTATGTGCGGCTGCCTGAATTGGATTTGGATTGGGATCGGTACAGGAATGGTGTGGACTGGAGTCCCAGTTGCAGATTTCCTACTAAGAAAGTTGTTACACGTTTCTAGGTGGTAACTTTAAGAATTCTGCCATAAAAATATGATGTTATTTCTATTCAAGATATCCCTTTTTGATTTTATGGTAAATGCATTCTATTGATTTACTTTATTTTTAGGTGTTCTGTAAAGTGCTTTCAATATTGCCCTGATATTCCTTCTTATCTGGGCCATCTAACAGTGGAGCCTTTTGCTCCAACAGCTGCTGCGGCACGAGCCAAAAGTCATTAAAAAAAAGAGACTTCTGGATGGCAGAGGGCAGCTTTTTCGATTAAGTGACAGGTTAAATGCTAAACCATAAGTTTTGGCCACAAGCAGCTGGCAATCACCGAGCACGAGCCACAAACTTTTGCAGCCGGCCGAAAAGCAGGAGCCAGGACATTGCACTGAGAAAAATGAGTGAAAAGAGTTTATAAGGGTGTTTTGGGGTACATAGCACGAAAGGGTTTCAAATTAAACAAGGTGGATTTTAAGATTTATTGTGCTCGATCAAGCTTAATCAAAATTTATTAATCAGTGGAACAATGTCTGAAATCTTTCCCAGATGAATTGGAATATTGAACATTGAAATATAGTAACCCAATTGTTGGTCGGATTCGTTCAATTTTTCTTCATGTGAAAAGTGCAAAAGTCGGAAGACAGGCGAATCAGTCGAAACCGGTTGAAAGTCTCCCACAGGCACCTTCTGTCTGATGCGACGACGTGCGTCGGGCCAACTATAACCATTAGTCGCAATCTTTGGGCAATTGTCGCTGATTGCCGTCGTCCGTTGTGCCTTGTGCTTTTTCCAGATCTAGATACAGATACCGATGCAAATGCAGATGCTGTTCGCAGTCGCAGATGCAGATGCAGATACATTTGCTGCGGCAAATGCCAACTGACCCAGCTTGATTAGCTGAAAGTGCGTGCGAAATGCACATGGGCAAACATCTGCGGTAATTGTCCCTACATCAATTCATTTAAATTAAATTGTCTTTATTGTATTACGGACTGTGCCTAGCAAATATAAATACAAACGTACATGAAATGTACTTTAATTTTAATAATATTTCATTTACAATAATTTACGCAAGAAAATTAGTTTGAAAGAGACCTGTGTTACTACACTGTCTTGTTGTGGAATCATAACCGAAGCAAGAACTCTTAACTACTTAACTTAAACAGCCAAATCAGGTTAATCTAAAGTATTACTAAATACAAATTTTTAAATCGCGCGCCACACTAGGCAGGGCTGCATATTAATGGCAGCTTATCGATAACACAAGACGATAGCCAGTGTTGAGAAATTTCCCCCGCAGCAACCATCGATAGTACTGCACAGCTATCGATTCTTAGTGCACCTCTAGTGACGACAACAAACGTGAGGAATTACAAAAGACATTTTTCGCACGATTAGCATAATAAAATCAAAACAATTGCATTTAGCAAGTGCTGGACAATAAGGAGCACAACATAATGCCGTCGCGAACGAGTGCAGATGCCGGCGGCGCCAAGGAGGCGCCACTAAATGCGCGGAACACACTCCTCGGCCCGAGGAGCAAGCGAATCGCCCTAAACAGTCGCATGCACAGCAGGAATGCTGCCGAAAAGAAAGCCACTGCCTCTCAGTCGTTCCCGCCAAAATCGGAATACGAGAAATTCTACGAGACCGTCTTCCTGGCGGAGGACTCGCAGCCGGAGGAAGTGAGTCCCACCTAAAGCTAATCCGGCTGATTGCCCCGTTGGTTGGAGTAGTTGATCCGTTTTCCGGAGTACAGCCACAGATACACTAGACACCTTGTTTACCCATCCCATTGCGGCACTGATTGACTTGTTTACCTTTACATCCTACATCAGAATAGTGAGGTTTTGCACTCCTAAATGAGATTCGTTAGGATGTCCGAATATTTCATATATCTTAGGAGTGATAGAGTATCAAATTTGAAATCATTTTTGTATGAATTCTATTAAATTAATTGCCTAAACGAGTGCACTTCTATCTGGACCAATGGCAAATATCCTTATTCCCAATTTAACGTTTCTAAACCAATTGATTGTTCCAGGAAATAATAACAGCAGAGCGTCGAAAGCCAGGACCGCGCATGAGAAGCTCACTCCACGCCCTGCTACTCGACGACAAACCCCAAGCGGGAGCACAGCGAACCACAAAGACGAACGTCGCACCCAAAGGTGGCGTTGAGCCAGCGAACCGAGCCAATGGCAACTCCCCATTGCCCAAAAAGGATAAATTTGAGGACTACTACACGAAAACGGAGCGGCACGTTTGGAAGAAGGATGCGGAGAAAATGTTGTTGCAACTGTGGGCACAGCACTTGAAGGATTTCCGTGGAGAGTCCAAGAATGTCCTTATCTACCGGCAAATGGCTAAGCAGATGAGCCAGTTTGGACCCAGTCACACGGAGCTTAAAACCAAAATGGACAATTTGTCGCGAAAGTATCGGTATGTATCGGTATATATCTTAAATTGTGCATACCAAATGTTAAAGTAATTGTAATTTACAGGATAGAAGCTGAGAGAGTTCGAGAAACTGGAGTTCCATCCAAGTGGGAACACTTCCATAAGCTCCAAGCACTTCTGATTGGCACAAAAGCCGTCGATGTCTTTGAGGACATTATCGCCGAAAATCCAGGTAACATACAGCAATAAACGCAGTTTAATAAGTTATATCTTTAAAATACGCTTATTTCACAGCTCAAGCTCTGTTCAGCGATGGGGAGTATGAGCCTGAAGAATCGCCTTCAATAAAAGACGAATCTATGGCCGCGGATCATGACAATGAATTTGATAATGATAATGAAGTTGTTGCAAACAAAGCCATGAAAAGAACTCGATCTCCCTCTCCCAATATTCCAGAAGCCCTCGAAGATGAGGAGGTGGAGGAGCACCTAGAGGATCTATCCCCATCGCCGATTTCAAAATATCAGACAAAAAGGAAGGCATCGAGCAGCCATTCGGATATGCTCCTTCAAATAGAGGAGGAGAAACTGGCTATTGAGCGCGAGAAGCTCCAGGTGATGAAGGATGCTCTGCTGGAGCTAAACGCATTTCACAAAGATATCGTTTATTTGCTTAAGCATAAAAAGCAGTAAAGTCAATATTAAGTGTTATACATAGAAAATAGGATTGCACTTATTCAGCGAAACATATAACTGAAAAAGTTATTATTATATGTAATATTGCGTCACCTTTAAAGTAATCTAAATATACATTTTGTAAAAAGTATGAATTGGCATTGTCGTGTCTTTACAAAATAATACAAATTTATTTAAGTAAATAAAAATGCAATGAAATAATACGGTTTATAGGTGTTTCTATATTATTTTAAGTACAATTTGATTGAACTTGACTTTTTATTACGTTAAGAGGAATATCATGGATTTAATAAAAACCAGCAATTTTTGAGATGCTTTAAAGTGGAGTAATTAATCTTTAAATTTTAAATTAAACAAAATGCGATGTCGTAAAACTATCGATATGCATGCAACACCGATGCTGACCACTTCTAGAAAATTCGATAGAAAAATCGATATTGATGCCCTGTCCATCCCTAGATAGATTTTGTTTATACTTTTCGAGCATAAGGACGAAATGATTGAGGCCCGCACGATGCAGGACGTGTCGAAATTCGAATCCAACCAGATTATCTCGTCGAAGGTACTCCGCGGCGAGTACCGGCTGCTCCGGCGCAAGCAGCGCGGCTCCGTGTGGAAGGTCTACCGGGAAATCGTGCGCAGTGATGGTGCCATAATCAATGGACTCTACTTCTGCACGGGCTGCAAGCGCGTCATGCGATCCTTCAACACGTCCAATCTGCGCACCCACAAGTGCCATTTGGACTACTTGCGCTCCGAGGACTCGTGCGAGGAGGCAGTGACGGAAACCCATTCACCTATCATAGACGTACGTAAGACCACGCAGTCGCTAACTCAGTCGTAGAACATAACACAAATTGCCTTGTCTCACTTGCAGGAGTCTTTGGAGCGCCGCCTGAGCTGGAACACCTTCCAGCCGTCGGAGTGGTCCTTCCACGCAGTCGAACTGCTCCTGGAGCTCTGGGCACAACACTGCGTCGATTTGCGGGACACACGTAAGCGGGTCAAGGTTATCTGGAAAATGACCGGCGAGATGAAGGCGCTGGGATTCACGTTCACGGAAATCAAGAACAAGATTGATGACATGGGTCAACAGTATCGGTATGAAACGCATATACATATTAATAAAATTGTTCCCCTATTTTACGTTTCCTTATCTAAAATTTATGTTATTCTAGACGAGAATCCCACATGGAAAAAACGACTGGAAACAAATCCGAGTGGGAATACTACGAGACCCTAAAGATGATATTTAATTCTGATCGCAACATAATTGAGAGTATGCCCTTGGAAAACTCGGGAAATGTACCTAGCAGGACCAGCGAACAGAATTCATTTGGCAGTCAACTTGACGAACAATTGGTGGATACAAATTACTTAAAGCCGCGTCAGGTACAGCCCAGGGAAAGGGATGACTTCGATACAAACGAATCTGCGGAAGAATCGCAAGAAGACGTGGATGAACTGCGAATTCTGAAGGATAACATTATTAAGGAAATAGAAGAGTCATCAACTGTGCATTCACAGGAGAACTATGAAGACGAGCTCGATCAACAGAACTCAAAAACCGAGGAAATGAGAAGAGCTAAACGCCAAAGAGCAGCTAGAATGATGGAAATAGAGGAGGAAAAGCTGGTCATTGAAAAGAAAAAATGCAAACTGATGAAATTTTTTGTGCGAGAGATGTCGTCGTTTCATAAAGACTTTATGGATCTTCTAAGTAATCCCAAAAAAGGATCACATTCATAAATACCTGTTCGCAAGTTGAGTGATTGCCCAATAAACTTCTTACCTTCATAAAATATGTAGAAATCATTATGATTTTGCATTGAAAAAGGGCTTTTAAGTGTTTAGTTTTCAATTTTCGACGTAATATTGAAAAGCATCACATTCGACGAATTTTTTTTAAGAATTTAAGTAACAAAAAGTTTAAATAGTTCTCATTTCGGCAGTCACTCAATTTATAAATTCAAGGCTACGAGAATAAAACGCATATGATTAAGAATAAAATGATTTGTGATTTATTGCGTTTTCTTAAAATTTAAAGATTTAATAAAATAAAATCCTATAAATACAATTGTATAACAGAAATAAACTTTTTTACATTTACAACAATTTATATAAAAAATCATATATTCTTTTTACACTTTGTATGTCAAAATAGAGAAATAACTGTAAATTGTATTTTAAAATACTTGCTTAAACTAATCCTATTTTTTTTTTACATGTTTTTCTTTGTAAAATATTTTTTCTTTTCTTGAACTCATTTTGATAGGCTGTACTTTTTGAGTTATCGATTGCAAGTGCTATCGAACATCGAAACCAACATGCGAATGATGCCACCTAGTTCTGAGCTGCGTCTGTTTAGGTTTTTGCAATGACCATCAGGATTGCGAGGCGAAACATGTTTTTTATACACACCCCGGAGGAAGAGAAGTGTACGGAGGCGCAGCTGGACATCCTGATGAAGATCAACTCCGGGGAGTATCGGCTAGTGAAGAAGAACAAGCGCAGCTCCGTGTGGAACGTCTACCGGGAAATCGCTCGTCCGGACGGTACCAAGCTGAAATGGCGATACTTTTGCATGGGCTGCAAGCGAGTGATGCAGAGCACCGGGGGCACCACCTCCAACCTGCGCATCCACAAGTGCCACGTGCGGTATATCAAGCAGAACGCCCATCTCATCGACGGGAGTCACTCGTACAACCATGCTCCTGCGACCCCAGCTAGCCAACAATCGCCGCGCGTCCAGAAACCGAAGATCAAGCGACAGCCATCCTACGCCACCCAGTGTGAGCAGTTCTATGAGGTCACCATGGACCCGCTGACGCAGTATAGCGACTTAGAGGATGACATAGAGGCATCTTTGGAAGAGGAGCACACTGTAAGTGCTGTAGCTTGCATGTTATGTTGATGTCAAGCAGTAACTATATCAGCTATAATATTCTGCAGCTGGAATCCGAACGTAAACTGGAGTCCTCCTATTCCAGACCACTACTTAAGCTTTTTTCCGAGGAGAACTTGTCGGTTGAGCCAGTGGAGCTGGAAGAAGAGGCTGAGACTGCGGAGCCGGAAGACCAGATGCCCATCGAGCTGGACCTAACTGACGTCCAGCATACTGCCTCGGACGTTGGCCATGAGGCAATCGAGCCCAAGTCATCGGAAGGTGGCGTCCACTTCGATGCTAGTGCCATTTCCGAAGCGGAATCCTATGCCAAAGCCTGGGCTCACGCCTTCTTGCGACTGAACGAGGACCAAAAGTTCTACGCCAAGCGCTCCATCGATGAGCTACTAGTACTGGGTCGTCTGGAGCGACTGAACATTTCCACAGTCACATCCTTGAACTCAAACCTGTAGCACCTCACCATGCCAATACCGTATACATTAGCCTAAGAAATAATTTATATTGCATACTAAATGATTTGCTCATTTAACGTAGATTGTGTTTACAAAAAAGGGTAAATTATGCTTATAACTATCTCAAGCCTTTTTTATAATACATAAATGCATCAAAATTGTAATAAAATCTATACAATACATAATATATCATATTCAAGAGCATTTTATGCTTCAAATTAAATAAACAAATTAAAATTACCCCTTAGTATATACTAATTATAATAAACAATGCCAAAAAGTGTTTTTCAATTTTTTTATTTTTTCCAATACGTTTTTAAAGTTTTTTTTTTACTTTTCTTTTGTTGCCATCTTGCGTTTGTTGTATATTTTTGCTTCTTTTACAGTTTTTTTTGTTTGTTTGCTGTGAATTACATGATTTCTTTCGCTTATGTTTGTTTGCTCTGCTTTGCTTTCATTTCTGATACATTAAGTGGGCCTTCTTTCCGCCTGATGGCTATGGTTCTCGATTTGAGATGATGGATAAATGGGACACGTCGTGTGGTTGTATAGGTTTTTAATGATCTTTAAAACGAGAAACTTAGAGTTATGGGTTCGCTTAACGCACAACGGTAACAATGCTTTCAAGAATAAATAAAAATTGTAATAATCATTAAGGTAATTTGTTTACCGGCGCTATCTAAATTGCAGTGTAATTGAAATGTTTCTTTGTTATGGTGGTTATTACAAAAAAAATTCCACAATTATGCAATTTTTTGTCGGCCAGGCTTGATGGAAATCTGATTTTTTTTTTTTGAATTTGAATTTGATAGAAATTTTTGCGATGTTAGTTGGCTGTATGAGTTGTACAGTTCATTCTGCTGCCCTACGAAACAAAACAAAAAGCAAACAAACCGAAAAAACGCGGCAGCTCATTTAGCAAACTTGCTGATCTTTTTGCAGTGATCGCTGATGTTGACGATGGGCTGCTGCTTCTGCGATGGTAGTTTTATGCTGCTGCTACTGCTGATGATGTTGACGGTTTTTTGAAGGTTCGACGATCCTTTCTATGCAGTGCTCTCTGTGGTTGTATTTTGCAGCTCTTGAGCGCCGGTCTAGGGATTTGTGTGGGAACATAGCGGGGGGTAGAAATCATAACCATAAGTATAACATAAAATTTTATAATGGTTGAAAGTAAAATGCGGGTTTCGGTTTTAAATTAATGTGTGTTTGTTAGCCAATTAGTCACAGGTAAGGTAACTAAAAATATAAGAATGTTAGACCCAAAGCCTCTAAGTTAAGTGTTAAATGTTAGGGTTTCTCCTCTTTATCGCTGTTTCTCTGCTTTTTGTGTCGGTGCGAGTGGCTGTTCTGCTTGTTAGTGGTTAATGTATGAATGCATCTGTAATGCACTTTAGTTAGTTTTTCAGTTTTCAAAAGGCCTCCACCATGTTATTATTGTAGACCTTGTTGTTATGGTTTGCCGCTGATTGTTGCTGATGTTTACTAGTTAGATGTTGTTATCGTAGTTTTGCTTTGGCGAAGATGTTTCAGTTGTTTCTGTCGTGGTGGTGATTAGTTCATTACCTGCTGTGGCTGCTGCTCCGAACCACCGCCAGGGCCATTTGGTTTCCTCTGGCGACGTGGACGTGGCTGTTGAGGGCGTGGCGGTCCCTGGCCTTGAACTGCAAGCAAAGAGGCAATATTAATATAAATATCTACCAATTATCTAATTACACAAAGTGGGCTACTAGAATACGAAGTAGACATAAAGAAATCTATTAGATCTGGCTTATACTCACTGTATTCTCCGCCATCGCGGCGTGGTGGCGGTGGACCATTGTTGAAGGTGCGTCGGAAGAAGCGCCTCTGGGGTCCGCCTGGTGGGCCGCCACCGCGACGCGGTCCCTGACCCTCGCCTCGCTGCACACCCTCCGGATTCTGATCGTGGACGCCGGGCTCGGCGCTGCCGTCACCGCCGCCCAGACCGCGTCGCGGCTGACGCGGATAGTAGTTGTTGTAGCGCCGGGGGCCACCGGGAGCTCCGCCTGGTGGGACTCGGGGGCCACCTCGAGGTCCTCCGGGCGGTCCACCGGGTGGTCCTCGGCGGAAGTTTTGTCGTGGCTGACGCGGTCCAGATTGCACCTGCTGTGGCTGTCCATCAACGGACGGAGCCGCCTGCTGCTGTTGCTGCTGCTGGGCCGGCGATTCAACGTCTTCGCCTTCCACTTCGCCATCCTTGCGGCGATTCTTCTTCATCCAGGGACGGAAGTTACGGCGCTTGTCTGCCGCAAACTGACTGCCCCGCACCGGCTCACCGGAGGGGCCGGTCACGTTGGCCGCCTCATTTCCCTTCTCGCCAATGACCACGTCGAACTCAACGACCTCACCATCGCCCACCGAGCGGACCGCCTTCTTGGGGTTGTTCCGCGCAATGGCGCTCTGGTGCACGAAGACGTCCTCTCTGGTGTCGTTGCGGTTGATGAAGCCGTAGCCGCTCTTCACGTTGAACCACTTGACGGTGCCGGTGACTTTGGTGGCTGCAAATGGCAAGGGCACAAATTATGAATAATCTTGGTGAATTGGCCAATATTTAATAAATTAGTTATGGTCATTCGAAATACTATGATCATTTATGTAGTTTATATGGATTAATACTTGTTTAGGATCAGTACAAAATTCATCTGTATGAATTAGTATAAAATACTATAAGAGTTAACCTAGTATACACCCTTTAATTTGATTGAAACTGGCCAAAATGTCGCAATAGAAAACCATTACATTAAAAATGTTATACAGAAGGGGTAGTTTTGAGATAGTACCTTCGATGTTTTCATTGTAGAGGAGGGGCAAAACGCAATACATCTGGAACTAACCTAATACGCAGTTTGTTAACTCATTGAAGCGTGCAAAAATACTAAATAGGTTTTATTACCAGAAATTATTGGGTAACAACAATTATTTTGAGCTATGGTTACCAAAGCTGCGATTAAATTATAAGCATGTGCACATAATACACTTAAATGAGAAAAAATATAGTGGTATCCCAAATTATTCGGTAATAGATGGTAGAAATCGCCAGATCTTTCGTATCTTATTGGTTGCATTGTAGTCTCGTGTTTTGGAATCGCTTTAAAGCCAAATGTGCTTGCAAGCGCGTGTGTGTGTGTGCAAATAGATGTACCAAAACAATGAACACACACAACCGCACCGGCTGTCTGCCCTCTCGCTCGCACTCCCGCTGCGCGCGCATTAACAAATTGGGTTGCCCTGGCCCGCTCTGCATGTGTGTGTGTCTACATATATGGGGGGGATTTTTGAAAGGGGAGAGCGGAGGTTGGTGGTGGTTGGGTGGGTGGATAGACAGACGACCGGCAAAAGGCTGAATTTTCAATTTGGTTAGCCGGCGGCGCGAGCATTCGTGCACATACATATATACGTGCGTTGCGTTTAGCCGCACAAAATGGCCGACGCGCGTATATTTTAAGACCCAAAACACACACACATACACACACAGAGAGGCGAGCGCAGGGAGGCATGTTTCTTGTTCTTTTTTTTCCTCCTTTTTTTCATTGCTATTTTGGTAGCAGCCGCCATGTGTTCGCGGCACATGAATGAAATTGGTTGGGATTTTGGTATAACATGCGAGTTTCAGCCTTACCGATGACTTCCTTGGTGGGCGGAGCAGGCTGGCCCTGCTGTCCCTGCAGCTCGTCCAGCGGCTCCTGCTCGTGATCCTGCTCCTGCGGATTCGGCGGATTCTGCTGCTCCTGCTGCGGCGGCTGCTGCTGCAGCTGCTGTTCGGCGGCCAGTGGCTTACTCTCGGCGGCATCGGCCATCGTTTGTCGTGGTTTTGTGATTTGTTATTCAGCGACGAGAACGAAAAGCGGGAAATGCTAGCGAGCCTGATGCTGCTGCTGATGATGTTGTTGTTGGTGCTGCTGCTGGTGTTGTTCGTGTCTGCCCGGCTGGTTTTCGGGGTCTTGGGGCACTCTCTCAACTGCCACTAACCACTTTGGATGTTGTTTGTGAGTGTGATCTTAAAACACTCGCCACTCGCAGGGTTTTCTTTGCCTTAGCGATTCTATTTTGTTCGCAAGCTCCGGAAGTGAAACATGACAGCCGGAGGCAGGGTTGCTGGTATCGGACTATCGATGGGTGCTATCGATGCTCTGTTACAGGGGTCTCTAGCGTGCTGTTGAGCGCGGAATGTAAAGCCATAACAGCGATGCTCAAGAAGTCGTTACATTTAAATTTAAAAAAAAAACGTTAAAATGTATACAAAAATGTAGAGTTGATTAAAATCAAATAAAAGCAATTCAGGACATAAATCATGAAATGTATTGATGTTTTTACTTGGATTTCTTGTAGTTACATAATCTTAAATTAAAACAAACATTATAAATCAACATTTTTAATTAATTTGTAAGTCATTTCTGGACTCCATATCCCGCAATGTCTGTCTCCTCCAAACCCAATAAGCATGCTCCAAAGCAAATCCGATGCAGCTAATGCCAATCCCCATAGCCCAGAGATAGAAGGCGCCTTGCAGGATGTCCAAGGTGAGAACCACCTTCTTGTTACGAGCTGCCACCTCATTGAAGCCGGAATCCGTGTCCGTTTGGTCGCCCAGATCCTCGAGGAACTCCTCGGCATTCGGGGACGCGCCAACCCGGGTGATCAGATCCATTTGACGCCAGTGCTCGAAGAAGCCGTGCTCGAGGAAGCCACTGTACAGGGACTCCAAGCGGTGCAGGAAGGGTGATCCCATGGGCAGGATGTAGGTGCATATCATGGAGCGCAGATACTCCCGGGCGATGTGGTAGGCCGGTCGGTCCGCCTGCGAGTCGTATGTGATGGCCAGGAAGTCACGGGCGTGGAAATCGCGCATTATAAAGGCCGCTCGTCGATCCCTGCGCCGAACCAACGGTTGGTAATACAACGTGCTTATTCCCAGGGGCAACTGACGACTCCGGTTCTCCAGCAGATTGTATTGGTGTTCCGTCAGGCTGTGCTTCACTGCCTCATAGATTGTGGTGACCGCATAGATGTGCACATCCAAATGCGCCAAATCGTCCACTCGGTCCACCTGCTCCTCGTAGCTGGGTCGCACAAAGCCGGACTCCAGTTTGGCAAAGTAGATGGTGGACAGGACGTAACTGAAGAGGATCCAGCCCATGAGAAACGTCCTCATCGAGCTGAATGAGGACAGCCTGGCCACCGGTTCACCCACATGTGTCTTGCCGAGCATCTCGAGAATCTCATACCATGTTGCCTGAAACTGGGTGACACCGCGACGGGGAATCCTCCGCTGAAGGCGCTGCATCACCCAAAAGACCAGCACTACCACCAACAGGGTGACCAACAGTAGGTACCACACGGTGCGCCGAAAGACACGCACGAAGATCAGGTACTCCGGCTGGATTTCGGAGGCGGGCACCACCAAGTACAGGTTGCGACGGGTATAGGGATACAGCACCTCCACAGCTGGCCAAATGCAGTCGAGCACGAAGCGGGAGTTGGGTGCAAAGTGGGTGTGGCCACCCATTATGTCTGTGACCACTCCGGTGAAGTTTCCATTTGGCAGGCAGCGACCGTAGGATTCGTTGTCAGCCGGGAGGACATACGTTACGCTGGCATTCAACATCTCGCCCACCACTCGGGCAGCCACTCCATCCACTGACATGTAGCCAGCAGTCTCCACTGGATCCCTGGGCACCGCCATCAAGGGATCCGTGAACATGGAGAAGCTCAACTGGTAACCCCTTAGGTTCTTCATCTTTCTCGGGTACTGCACATCCCCATCCAACCGCTGAACCACTTGGAGACCGCCCCATGCGAAGGGATCAAAGTCGAAGGTGCCATTTGCCCCGCCGGTAATGGCCAATCCGTAGAGCAGTTTCTTGGCCCAACAGCCACGGAAAAGGCGCAGTAACTGATGCCTTCCAGCATCTGGCCAAATGAACAGATACTTGTGCAGATGCTTGCGCCTCTGGCGAGGATTCAACATGTCCAGGATGCGGCGAACCAGGGCAACCCCCTTCTCTCCAGCCGGAATGTGGAAGATACTCAGGCTGTCCGTTCGTCGCAATGGTTCCAACTCATGTGCTTCGATGTTTCTTGTGATGACGGGCATTCGACTGGTCACACACCGATAGAGCTCCCATTCCAAGGCAGAGTAATCCGCTTCAGAGGATGCCGGGCAGCTGGCACAGCGGTACAGATAGGTCACCTGGACATTCTGCTCCACGGCTATGCGACAGGCGATCCCGGCCAGCGAGTAAATCCCGGGAAGATACAATTGCAGCAAAAAACCAACCAAAGACTTCATGTTGCCGGAGCAGACTAACCAGGCAACTATCCTTTGGGTGACCCCAACCTGTGGAGGTTTTCCCTTGGGAGCCGTAATCCCCAATTACGACAAGCGTTGCGTGAGAAGTTCATTATGTAGCCAATATTTTTAGGGTAGCTAAAGAAAGTATCTTAAGCTGATTTCCACAAAGTTAAGATAAAAGGAATGGATATTCAAGGAAATGAAGCAAGTGAACAGAATGTTTTGTATCTCATGGGTACTTCAATGTAAGTTGCTTAAAACCAATGGAACGCTGCTTTTTTAGAAGAAAGTATATTATTTTGACTAGCACCTAAACACCTGAACAATATTTTCGATTAATAAATACCTGTACTGATAAGATGTTGTTTATTTAAAAGCTGCATAGTCGGTTCTAATCGGATGAATCATATTTTGAAGTCTGCGAATCTAGTCACCTTGAATCTTATATATTCTAAAGTCTAAATAATATAGTAATTTATACTCAAAGATTATATAAAAGCTGCAATATGCGAAAATATATATATATTAATATGTACAAACATTAGATAACCAAATATTGAGAACAAAATTTAAAACTAACTTCATTTATCTTTTAAATCATTAAACGCTAATCTGTAAATAAAAGTGTGCCATGAATTTGGTTTTGAATTTTCATAAATTATATCCACCCGTTTCGGTTTGGTTTCTTTTCTGATTTTTCGAGTAACAAAATCACTACAAAATTTCTAAATTTATAAAATTTGTAAAATCTTATATAAAAGTAGGTTAACTATGGATAGGCCCGTGAGTATTCCATTTTTGCCTCAACCATTTCGATGTAGAGACTTCCATCGTAGATCCTGAACACCTGCGAGATGTATCCTCGTCGAAGGACAACGGAGTTCTACAAATCCCCGGAACCGAGAGCCTCGTTCCAAAGTCAACAGGCGGAACATCCGGCGGAGCTGCTCAACGTAACTCCCGACGAGAATCGGGAGGCCGCTCGAAGACTTCCTCGCATCCTGCCACCAAATAATTTGGACAGTATTTACCTGCGAAATGGGTACTTTTCGTAAAATAAATTTGTATTTTCTGTCTTTTCTACTTACTTATATTGTATGGATATATGCTTACAGAGGAGGTAATTATGCTGTGCAAATGAATAGAATCTTTTCCAGAATATAATAGCATTATTGCATATATGGAGTGACATCTGAAGAATGAAATGGGTCTGGTAGCTTGATATGTTCTGCATTGACCCGCAGGGTCATTTGATGGTCCATTGTTCTTTGTCGAGTCCGAGATTTGTTGTGTCGCATGTCAACATGATGCTCCGTGTTTTGCAATTTGGGATATTTTTAGCATGGCTTGATAAAGAAGCGATCCGGCGAACAAAGCCGACTGCCAGTTATCAAGGAGCTGCCTAGTAACACCTCAACTGACAGGTGATCTATGGCCATGTAATCCTAATCACTACTCAAGTGTGTTAATCAAAGGGGCCCGTCACCTGTTGATATGTGGAAACAAGCACCATCATCGTTTTAAGCTTCCAAAACTAAAAGTCATTACACAGCGAGAAAATAAGTGAACCAATTCAGGTTTTCAATGACATGTGCTATGAACTTTTAATGCAAATAGGAGTCACTTGTTTAGTAAACAATATGTATTCCAAAATAGTGCAATCGTGCTATTTTTGGCATTCTTTTATAGACTGCAACTCGTGATATTTGGACAGGTGGAGGAGGTACCTCTGGAGCTTAGCTGGAGGCGTATGTGGATCCTCCAGCTGCTGCAGCTAAATGCCAGTTTCCAGTACTCCAGTACTCTTGCGTTTAGATAATGCCGGATTGAACTGCGAATGTCCGCCTAATCGGAGGGCTTATCACCTGCAATTATGGATGGATGCAGCATGGGCGCTGAGATTCAGATTCTGAGCACCACGGGTCGATCAGGTCTTGTGGCGGCGGATCAAGGCTACGGATGCGACCGGTCATTGGCCGGATTGCAATCTGCGTATCGCCGATCCGGGGGTATAAATACTGGCTACAGATCAATGCAGCGGTACGATTCGAATTCGACTCGAGAAGATGAAGTCGTTCACGGTGATTGCAGTTGCGGCGGTGGCATTGCTGGCTGCTCTGGGCCAGGCCAAGCACCTGGACTCCAAGGTGGCGGACAAGGACTTTCTGATGAAGCAGAACTTCGTGTTCCAGATCCTGCAGCACATCTACCAGGACGATGTGTTCACAACCCCATTCTCCGCCAGCTACGTGGAGTACAAGCCGTGGGAGCATGTGGCCGACTATGTGCACCCAGAGATGTTGGAGCACTTCTTCGAGCTGTGGCAGCATCAGCCCTTCACCGATGACATGGTGTGGTCGGTGATGTACGAGAAGCACGAGGAGTATGTGGTCGGTCTGGTGCGTCTCTTCTACTTCGCCAAGAACTGGGAGACCTTCCAGCACGCCGTATTCTGGGCCCGCCAGCACGTGAACAAGCAGCTCTTCGTCTACGCCCTGACCATTGCCAGTCTGTTCCGTGACGATATGCAGGGAGTGGTCCTGCCCGCCCACTACGAGATCCACCCGTGGAGCTTCTTCGACAGCCAGGCTCTGGAATGGGCCGAGCACTACAAGATGCACGGCTTCCACCACGTCAAGCAGATGGACAACATCTACAACGTGGTGATCCGCACCAACTACTCCAATGTCCATGGCGCCCTCAACTACGATCACGATCTGGCCTACTACCTGGAGGATGTTGGCTTCAACGCCTTCTACTACTACTTCAACCTGGACTATCCCTTCTGGACCAAGGGCGGCGAGGAGCATGTCCTGAACAAGGATCGTCGCGGTGAGCTCTACCTGTACGTCCACTGGCAACTTCTGGCCCGTTGGTACCTGGAGCGTCTGTCCCACGATCTCGGCGAGGTGCCCGCCTTCAACATGTACGTTCCGACCGAGTCCGGCTACGCCAGCAACCTGCGCACCTACTACGGCGTGCCCCAGTGGCACCGGGAGAACCACCACAGCTTCTACCACGAGCACAACTACGAGCACATCGAGCACGTGGAGATGTACACGCAGCGCGTGATGGACTGGATCCACAAGAACCAGAAGTTCGATGTGGAGACCATCAATGTGCTGGGCAACATCATCCAGGGCAATGCGGACAGCGTGGACAAGAAGTTCTACGGCAGTCTGGACAAGCTGTACCGCTTCATCGTGAACGAGGGCCACCACTACGGTCATGGAGACGAGAGCTTCCCCGGCCTGTTCATGCACTACGATACCTCCATGCGCGACCCCATCTTCTACGAGGTGTACAAGACCATTGTGAGCCACTACTGGCATCTGATGGAGACCTATCCGGAGTACCACCAGAAGGACTACGCCTTCGAGGGTGTCCACATCGATGCCGTCCACATGCCCGAGAGCCTCACCACCTACTTCGAGCACTTCGACTCGGACATCAGCAACGCCGTGAATGTGGAGCCCGCCGTGGAGGGTGCCACCGATCCGCTGTACAGCTTCGGCCGCAACTCCCACTACAAGGGATCCAGCTATGTGATCAAGGCTCGCCAGCAGCGCCTCAACCACAAGCCCTTCGAGTTCACCCTGGACGTGACGTCCGACAAGGCGCAGGATGCCGTGGTGAAGGTCTTCATTGGGCCCAAGTACGATGAGCACGGACACGTGATCCCGCTGGAGTACAACTACCAGAACTTCTTCGAGCTGGAGCACTTCAAGGTGCATCTGGAGGCGGGCGTGAACCACATCAAGCGTGCCAGCGGTGACTTCTCCTTCTGGGTGAACGATCGCACCACCTACCTGGAGCTCTACCAGAAGCTGATGGACGCCACCAACAGCGACTACAAGTTCAAGCTGGACCAGTCGGAGGCCCACTGCGGTGTGCCCAACAGGATGATGCTGCCACGCGGCAAGAAGGGTGGCCAGGTGTTCCAGTTCTTCTACATGGTCTACCCGTACCACCAGCCCGAGGTTGCCCAGTTCACCGGCTACGATCCGGTGGTCAGCTGCGGCGTGGGACACGGTTCCCGCTACGTGGACGCCCTGCCCTTCGGATTCCCCTTCAACCGACCGGTGAAGCACGACTACTACTTCGATGTCCACAACTTCAAGTTCTTCGACGTCAAGATCTTCCATCGCGACGAGCACACCAACGTGGTCTAGATCCTGGAACCTGGATCCTGAATCCTGGACATGGAGATGGACCCAACGAATACGAATCCCAAACGAGCAATATCATCACTACCAACGAACTAACGATATCGGATAGATTACTTGTTTTCCTTGTTATATCTTTGTCTGCATCCACTTACCCCATAGCAATCGTAATTTAACTCAGTTTCTTTCAGCTGTCAGTCCACCTTGTGACCATCAAACAATAAACGTATTCAACACAAGTGCTTCTCTTTAATTTTTCAAATTATATTTTTAGTTTTTCATTTACTTGCAGAAAAAAGTTAAACGATTAAAGTTTATTTTATTGAAACTAGTTTTGCAGCATCGATTAGTAATTAAATTTCAAGTTTCTAAAACTTTTAAAATTTTTTAGATATCTTTCTTTATTTAGAAATACTTTTAAATAATTAAGCCGCTTTCAACGTGCATCTTTTTTCTCTCACTGTAATAATATGCATTCCAGGGATACGTGCACTCACCTGCAGCTTGCGGAACTAGTTCGCTCATTTGCACCACTGCTCGCATCCCTGGTCAGTAGAAAAGAAAACAGACAAAAGACTTGTTTTGTTGTTCTGCCCCAAAAAAATGAGCTCCTGGCGAGACAGTCTCACCAGCATTCCGGGCACAGTGGCGCAGTTGATCAACGAGAGCGCCAGCAACCTGTTGCACGTCTCATCCTCGCTGGGATCAACAGTTGGCCTTGGAGGCTCGGGCTCCACTGGATCTGGATCCGAGGGCGGGGGCAGCGAGGAGAGTGGCCCACAAAGTGCAGAATACAGGGCGTTGCCCATTCCCGCCTCTTTGGTGCGCGAGCAATGGCGCCTGATCTTCACCAGCGATGCCAATATCCAGGATCTTCAGGCGGCCATTGCCCATTGCAGGGATCTTGTCCTGCTGAGCGAGGAACTCAGCGAGGAGCGTCGCTGGCTGGTGCGACACTTGGTCGATCTGCGCTACTCACTGCAGGAGCTAGAGGAAGCCCAGGAACAGCATTCCCTCTCCTCAGACATGGTCGTAATGAATGCCATTCGTGCGGTGGTGGGTCATCACTTTGTGCCCCACCATCCGCATCACGGCAAACGGAATCGCTTGCAGGCAGCTGCGAAGAGGAACTACTGTGACCACTGCACCACCATCATTTGGAGCGTGGTGCAGAACTCGTACGTGTGCAGCGATTGCGGATTCTTGGTCCATCAGAAGTGCATCGATGGCGTAAAGAGGGTTTGTGCCCATGTTCTGGTTTCAGAGCGCCAGCATCCCATTTCCGAGATATGTCCAGAAATCGGTCTTGCCTCCCAGGGATACAAGTGCGCCGAATGCGGAACGATGCTAAATATAAGTAGGTTACCATTTGCCGTCTGCCCCTTCAGTTCCAAATAATTCGACTTCTTTCTTGTAGAAAATACCTGGGTTGAACCGCGCTTATGCGACTATAGTGGATTGTACTATTGCCCTCGCTGCCACTGGAACGACAGCAACTTTATACCAGCCCGCATTATCCACAACTGGGACTTTTCGCCACGCAGAGTGTCGCGCACAGCGCTCCAAGAGATCAGGTTGTTCCTAAACAAACCGCTCATCCGCTTGGAGGAGGACAATCCCAAGCTGTTTGTGTTCGTAGAAAAGTTGTGTGCCGTAAAGAAACTTCGCCAGAACCTGGTGCATATGCGCCACTATCTGGCTGCCTGCAAGATCGCCAGCGAGTTGAAGCTAGTGGATCAGCAACTAGGCGTCAGACGACATCTGGCGCAGTCAAATGAGTTCTATTCCCTAAATGATCTCAGCCAAGTGGAATCTGGAGCGCTCACCGAGTTCTTGCAAGGTGTTTTTAAGGCATTCAATGATCACATAAGATCCTGCCCCATGTGCCTTGCCCAAGCGTACATCTGCGAGATTTGCAGCAACAACGAGGTGATCTTTCCCTTCGACGATGGCTGCATCAAGTGTGATCAGTGCAATTCCATCTTCCACCGAGTTTGCCTCACGCGCAAAAATATGATTTGCCCCAAATGCATCCGCATCCAGGAGCGCCGCCTTCAATTGGATCGCATGAAGAGCACGGAAGATGATGATGACGGGGTGGCCACCGATGATGACGTGACTCCCGCGGAATAACTGATTAAATCAGAGTTTATTGTGCTGTGCTGGTTTTTAATATGTTATCATATGTACATAAAATGTAACTACAAAATGTATAACTATATATAAACTTTTATTCTTAAATTTATTCTAACTTTTTACTTATCCTTCTTACCATATTTTTCCCGCTTGTGGAACTTTCTGGGATTTATACCATATGCCTTTAATCGATCGTCGGTTATTCCGCTGTTGTTATTTTGCTTGTTTTTCGCCTTAAAGTTGTTCGTTTTCTTTGCTGAAAAGGGAGCACTGGACTTCTGGTTTGATTTCTTGAAGGGATTGGGACCGCTAGCGTTTTTGGGTCCCTTTTTGTTTCCCCCTTGATTTTTATGAATTGGTGGCAGCTCTTGCCTTTGATGGGATTTCAGTTGTGGCTTATTAAAAGGGTTTGCATTTCCACTTGGTTTTTCTGCGTTTGTAGGCGCAGTTTCCGTAGTTTTAATAGCATCGTTTGACTTTGCCTTTTTGTTTGATTTGTTTTGTGGTTTTTGGAATCCATTTTGCACGTTTTTATGTTCGTTTTTGTTATTTTTAAAGGCATTATTGTTTCTTGTTGTTTCGGTGCTTTGTGCGTTGGCTTTAGTTTCCTGGTTACCCTTTTTAGAGGAAGCAACGGGCTTTTTCGTTGAACTGTCTGCCTGAACATCTTCTGTTGATCCTGCCGGTTCCTCCTTTGGATCCTTGAGGACAGGTTCCTCTTTTGGAACCTTAGGCGCACTGGTTGCGGCTGCTGCGGCAGCTTTACGTTTAAGGCGTTTTCTCTTTGATTTGGACAAACCTTCCGTCGAGACTTGACCATTTTCGGCTGGAGCTGTCGCTTCAGCAGCTGGTGTAGTCGGTGCTGTAGCCACTGCATTCTCCTCGGCTGGCTGCTCCTCGTCGTCAGAACTGGATTAGTGTCAAGTTATAATAAACACCCGTTTTAAATTTAAAGGTTATTGAAAATTGCTTACCCTTCTCCATAAAGACTTTTGAAGATCTTTCGCTTGAGGTCTTCATTTTTGGCTTTCATCTTGTAGAGACGTTGCTCCTTTTTCTCTACGTGTTCCGGTCTGTTTTGGACAGCCTTCTTCAAGCTAGCCCACTGGTTGAGCTCCTTGTTCTTGGCCAGCAAGATCTATAGAATAAAAAAGGATTACATAAAACATTATGATAAATTTAATCAAAAATTTACCTCTTCTATCGTCAAACCAAAATCGTTTGGTGTGGTTTCCACATACTTAAATCGGCACGGTTGATCTCCGATGATATCCTCGCAGTCCATTTGGTAGTACTCATCGATGTACTCACTGTACGTCTTTTCGTCCTCAGGATTGAATGCAGGCTTTTCCGCCTGGATCATCTCCATGAAGCGATTTCGTCTACCCTTGCGTCCTTTGCGACCACGAGTGTTTTCAATGAGCTCTTGTTGAAGCTGCTCCTTGGCCGTGGACGGATCGTAGTCGCAATCCATGTTGAAGTCGTCGTCCTCGCAGTGTCCTTCATAGTCCTCATCATAGCCCCCATTAGCGTGATGTTTGGGATCGTAGTTGTCCCAATCTTCCAGCACCAATTCATCGATATCCGAGGGACATTCAGGTTTCTCCTCGCCTTCATCCACATTGTAGTACTCATCGTCGAAGAGCTCCTGCATCCGACGATCGTGGGCCGCCGGGTCAAAGTCTTCCTCAAGTTCATCGTCCCGGAAACCGAGCTCATCGTTGCCCGTCACCGCTTTTAGTTTGCGTATCTTTTCATCGATCTCCTTACGCTTCATTTCTTTGATCAGTTCCAATTCCTTCATCTTCTGCTGTTTCTCCTGATCCTTGCGCTCCTTAAGCTCCTTGCGTTTTTCTTTTCTCTTGTCATCGGTGCGTCGCAAGGATTGTTCGATGGTGCGGGGATAGCGCTTAATGAAGTCCGCATCTGGTTCTTCAAAGCGGAAATTGTACTTGTGCTCAAATTCTGCCTGCTTCTCCAGTTCCTGCTCATCCTCGGACAGCGGGGCAGCTTCTCCCACGATCTCATCGTAGGTGGGTATGGCGGACTCATCCGTGTTTGCGTAGCCCTTGTTGAGGATGTAATCTCTCAGGAAACTTTCGCCCTGGGTCAGCTTGTTGCTGTTCCAGTACTGTTTTAGAGGCTCCAACTGCTCCTTGTCGGTTTGCTGAATTTCCGCTTGTTTTCCCGCCAGCCATTTGGCGAAGTCTGCCTCCTCGGCAGCTGTTTGCTCCTTGGTCTTACTGCGCTTCTTGAATATACCTCCAAATTCCTCATCCTCACTGTCGTCGTCCTTGGTCATCACTTTCCGGAATTCGGCCTTCAGACGGCGCTCCTCCTCCACGGCGCTAGGTGACTGCGCTCGCTGAAGTTCCTCATGCTCTTTTTCCTGCTGCTCATCATCTGAGCTCTCGAACTTCCCATTATGCTCCAAAATAACATTTCGTTCGTAGTCCTTCAAGGTGACTGGCTTAGGTTTTTTCTTCTTTTTTGGAGACTCCCCATCCTTATCATCTTCATCGCCGGAGGACTCACTGAAGAATTTCGTACCCTTGTCGTAAATACGTGGATCTTTACTTTTCAGCGAGGAAAGTGTCTTGAAGAAGTCCTGGTCGAATTTGGGGTCCACCTCGTCCTCCTCGGATGACGAGCTGTCACTGTCGAATTCCGATTCGGAAACATCCAAGCCACGATCCTTATCTGCGGAATATTAAGTGATATAATTAAGAAATGGCAAATGATCACAGAACCGGATTCTAAATTTACATTTCTGTAGGAGCTCCTTTTTGCGCAGGATATTGTAGGTCTTGGCATAGTCTTTGTTGGTGGACAACTGCAGATCCTCCCCATCGTCATCTGAGCCCTCAAAGAGTTTATTATTCATAGTTTTGTTTATTTTCCTGGATTGTTTAATGAACTTCACACGTGCTAGAATAACAGCCAAATGTAATATAACATAGCCGATGTTATCGCTAGAGGTGGACAATTTAACTAACGTACTTTTCACGTCTTAAAGTTCCAAGCGAATGAAAAATATACTTAAGTAATTGAAACATACCAAGAAAAAAGATAAAATGCGCTTCCTTAACATGATCTGATGAATTGCAGGACATTTTTGTTAAATAATTATTTGACTCGTTAAACTCGTGACTACTATCGATATTTTCGTCATAGTTTTCTGATCTCTAATTTATTATTTTATTTACAATTGGCTATTTCAATCCATTAACTTAGAGCTATCGCATTAGTCACATTCCATATAAATGGCAGAGACACCAGAATCCCAGGCAGCCCTAAGCACTTCCTCCTCCACACCTGCCGATAAGGATGGTTCCAAAAGTGAGAATCAAAGACAACTTTATATTTTCTGATTGCTTTATCACAAAGGCTTTCTTATCAGTTTGCATCCTTCTGAACGCCACTGGCAATGTACCCATCATCAAGAAGCGAACATGGACCGTGGATCCCAACAAGACAGTCAGCTGGATCCAGAAGTTTATCCACAAGTTTCTGAAACTTGATGCCAGCGAGCAAATTGCAAGTAGTAAACGATGTTCAAGGGAACCCTATCTTACATGTCATCTTAATTTTCCAGTTCCTGTACGTTAATCAGACATTCGCACCCGCCCCGGATCAGATAATCAAGAACCTGTACGAGTGCCATGGAACCAATGGGAAACTGGTGCTCTACTACTGCAAGAATCAGGCGTGGGGCTAAATCGATACGCACATGACTTTGCTAAGTCTTAAGTATTTATTCGACTACTGTGTAATTTGTATATTATTAAATGTGAATAAGCTGATATTGTGTTGATTTCACACTTTATTTCCCACAAAACGGGAGCCTAACAATGGTATTTAAAGAATATTACAAGGGGTTTAGTCTCCGCGCAGAGCCTCCAGCTCGTCAGCAGCCTCTTTCGAAATCCTGTGGTATTTGGCCACCGATGGTCGGTAGTAGTAGGCTTGGTAATCGTTGCGCTCGGACATCTTACGACGTACTTGGTCCTCAAGAAGACTAAAAGCAAATATAATGGTTTACAATGAGATGTAACTGGTTTGAATCCATTGCCATACCGAATCTGGGCTTTTTCGTTCTCCTCGAACAGATAGTGCAGGGATTTCTCGTAGTTTTGCTGCTCCGAGTTCAACATGTAGCGGGAAATAAAACGCGAGATGGGGTGCTGGAAAATAAAGATAAATCTTGGAGTTACAATAAGTCCATAATTGTAAAAGAAAATTTGTATCTATAAGCTCAATAATGCTGTTGTAAATGAACTATCAAGGTAGATGCAAGCAAAAATACCGTATGTCTGAGTATTAATATAAGCGTTCTGAATCTATCATACCTTCTCGTACTCCCAGTGCTTGGGCTCGTAGCCCTCGGGAATCTCGGCGAGCTGCGCGGGTCCCACAAAAATGTTCGCGTAGAGAATCAATGCGGTGACAGGGATGACGCCGAGCATTACGTAAAAGTGCATCAGATCCTTGAACTTGTCCCACTGGAAGCGGGATGGCTTGATGGTCATGTGGTGGTGTCCATGATCGCCTCCCATCCTGCGCAGCTGTTGCTGCAGGGCTAGAAATCCAGAGTATATGGTTGCGTAATGTGGAGTGTGTTTACGGCGGATAATTCACAGAGTGCTCACCATTCCGGCACGCGGGCTCCTGCAGGACAGCCCGGTAGCTGGCGAACTTTGCCGCCGGCGACAGCAAACGGCTCCAACCAACCATTTTAAAGTAGTTTTGCGTAAATCTCACGATATTTTGGAACTGGTCGTGTCAAAGTTGCGAGCAGCACGGCAAACGGTCACACTTTTGGTTGACCGTTTGTCTGTTTTGATATATCGATAACAGCAGAGATGGCAGAGTGGGTTGAGATTGGTCTGGCTGCTCAAGCACTTAAAATGTTTAAAAACAAAATAAACAAATTATTTAGATATAGATGATGTGATGAACAATAGATCAAAATATTTTACTACGACTATTACGATTTACATTTTGTTGTCTCGTGGAAAAAATAATTGGTTTTGAAAAGCTTAGTCTTAGATGTTAATATTCTTTATCAAACTAGATTCTAGCCACTACCTGTACATCTTTACGATATCTCGTGAAAATCCATTCGTGACACGAAAAAGTTTTTCGATTTGTGCTTTTCTGCAGCACTAATGGGCTCGCCAAACCAAAAGTTTATCATCACTAACCATCGACAAAAACAACGTCGTCTGGTAGTATAAAATTAACGAAGATTTTTTCCCGTACTGATAAAAGGTAGTTTTCTCGCAAAATCTGACTCACAAATAGAGTGAAAACTTAACTGATATGAGAAACGCAATCGAGACTAAAACAAATTCATCATTCGTATAAAATGTGACGATTTCTTGTGACTGATAAAAGTTTGTAACTTAGTATACAAAAAAAGTAAATATCATTTACGACGGCTAAACTCAAATGCGCAGTTTATTTGTAGTTAGTTGGTACTTGCAGTACAGATATTGCGTTTTTTCCGACAAGAAACTTGTGCAATTTTTACTCAACTCCTGCGTGTGTGTATGTGCAAACAGTGGCGGTACAAAGGAGCCTACTCCCTTTACAGTGGCGGCCTATAGGATCTGTAACCTTTTTAAATAGTGGTGGCAGAAGGAGACACTACAATGGCGGCACAAAGGATGTGTGCTAATCACAGTTTGCATTCGAGAATTAATAATTTATTACTCAGTTAAAAATCAAATCACGTACTTTAAATGAAGTCATACAAGCTGTTTGTACAGTGCACTGTCTATAGTTTGGACACCTAATTTAATTAATTCTAAATTCATGTAGTTAGTCCCCAGTTTTTCAAGTGTAAAGAACTTCCACACTTTTGAATACTTCCTTTATATACCAACGCTATCAAAAGAATTTTTTCGCGACAATATATATAACCATATTTGGCAAATCCAACTACGTTTCACTTAAAATTGTGCCTTTTCTATACATATATGTGCTTTTGTGAAACTTGTTGAAATTGCGATAAGCAGCCTCTATATTTCATTCTGTGTGTGTTATCTTTCCGAAAAGCAATTCATTCGTCTTGAGACCGCAGTCATGGCCATTTTACATGTCCCCACTGTATGTACGCTTGTATGAACACAAGGAATGGAGGCGGTGGGCGTCTTTCAGGGCCAAGTTACCACCAAAACTTGGGGCAAAATCATTGATGTGAATGAATGTGAATCAGCAATGCCATATAACCTGTACTATATCCAATACCAAGAAATAACAATCGAACAAGCAACCCAAAACAACCCAAACAGCCAAGAAAACTAGCTGGCTAATGACGTCATCGATAGAGTACTGGCAACTGCTGCTTTTGGCTAATTTATTCTCACATTTCAGCCGCATACATTCTACATGCCAATAATCGAGCCCAACGACTGACTGTGAGCCACGTCCTGCGTCACCGCGAGTATTCCAATCACATCGAACGGTTAGCACCTGAATCCGCTGAATCCACTGAATCCACCTCCACCTCATCGTGCCCACCCGCCATGGACTCTCATTCGCGTTTCGCACCGAGATTACCAGGTAAGTCCGCCGATCAATCGGCCAAGTCATGCTTTTCGATTCGAATATATCTAGTTTTGATCTTTGGTTCTGTAACTGCTTAGCATTTTGAGCGCAATTGCCAGTGATTTGCCTTTTTTGAGCGCTCAGAAATGGTTCCCAAAACCAAGATTCAATTTAACTTTTACCCAACGCAGAAGATTACAAAAACGGGCCTAAAGATACGAGAAATGAGGGCAGGTCTTCCACAGTACCGTACCTCCAATCTGTGCTTCAAGTTTTGGGAGTCATTTCTTTGCGCTGCTTTATTTTCTTGTTTTCATTGCCGTATCGTAGTTTCGTTGAGGGGGGGGGGAGAAGAGCCCTCGTCCGAGAACTAACAGCTAAAGCCAGCAATTACGACTAATTTTGTGCCCCGACCCGCCGCCTTGCCTAACCCCCTAACGCCCCCTTAACCAAGTTCTTTGTTTTTGGTATCAAGTTGCGCTACTAACCCCATTTCAAACTGCATAATCCAGCCTATGCGGGCAGCTCACCGTCTCTCTGTACATAATTAACTTGCATTTTAAACTATCCAAAGAGTTTGCTTGGTTTGTTGTGGATCCTATTTGTTAACTACTTTTCGCTAACTGTGTTGTTGCCAATGTTTTTTACCAAGTGTTTTTGTGATCGTGTGTTGTTTGTTGCCCTAGCCTAAATAGTCTAATATCCCTAGCTTAGAGTTTCCTAAACGTCTCTGTTCTGTTCTGTTCAGTAATCGTAATTGTCTGCCAATTATATCGAAACCGTAAGACTCTTGATTAACCAATCAGATGCCAATGTACTTATCAAATGAAATTTCTCTGATTCATGTCTATTCACTTACTCAAACTCAATCCGAACTAAACTTGTTGCCTCAGGCCGTCAAAATACTTAACTGAAAGCATTACTTGTAAGATTACGTTTTTGGAATACCAGTCCGCGCCAGGGAAACCTACGAGATTTATAAATGCCTTCCTCTCGCACCCCAAGGTCCCGCCATCAATCCGATCGTCGATAACTCGGATGAGCCCCAACCCAGTCTCTCCGATCTGCACGACTTCGAGCCGAAGCTAGAGTTTGATGATACCGAGCTGCTGGCCCCATCTCCCCTAGAAAGTAAGTGATACAATTGAAAGCCTTAAAGAATTCTGTACACCTTACTAAAACGTATTCTCTGATTTTTTCCCAGAAGATGTTATGGTCGGTGATTTCGTTCTGACCGAAGGTAAGTGGGTGAGTCGATTCTTTCTGGCCAATGAGTAACGTTTCCCATTACGCTTAGATCCAGAACTTGAGCCAGAGGAAGATGTAAATCCGCTGGAGGACGACTTCGAGGACCAACTCAGGGAACAGTCTGAAAACTTTCAGGCCCCCAGAAACAAGTGTGATTTCCTGGGAACCGATAAGCAGGGTCGCCACATCTTCGGCATTTATGCATCCCGCTTTCCCGAAAAGTCACAGCTGGAAGGATTTGTGCGGTAGGATCCATTTTCGAGCTCATTTTTCTTATTAATCACCACATTTTCATCCATCTATCAGGGAAATCATCAAGGAGATCGAACCATTTGTGGAGAACGACTACATTTTGGTATATTTCCATCAAGGACTCAAAGAGGACAACAAACCATCCGCACAGTTTTTGTGGAACTCGTACAAAGAACTCGATCGCAACTTCCGGAAGAACCTGAAGACGCTGTATGTGGTTCATCCGACGTGGTTTATACGGGTCATCTGGAACTTCTTTAGCCCCTTCATCAGCGACAAGTTCCGCAAGAAGCTAGTCTACATCTCCAGCTTGGACGAGCTGCGCCAGGCGCTCGGCTTGAACAAGCTGAAGCTGCCGGACAACATCTGCGACCTGGACGACAAACTGAACCCCAGCCGAAAGACATCGACACCGCCACCCAGCAGCAGTATAAATGCATCCCGGCAGCAGCAGCACAAAATGGCGACGACGCATCAATTTGGTGTGCCCCTGAAATTCATCGTGATGAACAGTCCGTGCTTAAACTCCATTCCGCCAATTGTGCGCAAGTGCGTGGACTCGCTGTCCATAACGGGCGTGATCGATACGGAGGGCATATTCCGTCGATCAGGCAATCACTCCGAGATTATGGCGCTGAAGGAGCGCGTCAACCGAGGCGAGGATGTAGATCTAAAGAGCGTGAATGTCCACGTTATAGCCGGCCTGCTGAAGAGTTTCCTGCGCGATCTCGCCGAGCCGTTGCTCACCTTCGAGCTGTATGAGGATGTGACCCGATTCCTAGACTGGCCCAAGGAAGAGCGTTCGAGGAACGTGACGCAACTGATACGCGAAAAACTGCCAGAGGAGAACTATGAACTGTTCAAGTACATTGTAGATTTCCTGGTCAAGGTAATGGACTGCGAGGATCTCAACAAGATGACCTCCTCCAACCTGGCCATCGTGTTCGGTCCCAATTTCCTGTGGTCGCGTAGCACCAGCACCTCCCTGGAGGAGATCGCTCCCATCAATGCTTTCGTCGACTTTGTGCTGCAGAACCATAAGGACATCTACCTGATCGACGTCAATCAGCGCACAGTGTCCGTCGACTAACGACTGGCCAGCCACCAACAAGTCCGTAATTGTAAATTGTTTGATTTTAATGTTAGTCCTAAGTGAACCAATGGTTAGCTAATGAGAGCACACAAAACGCAACAGAAACTAGAGCTGAAGGCAATGTCGTGTATAAAGTGTACTGTAATCCTAAGTTCAATTTTAAACTGTGTGTATGTGTGGAACTGCTTGTAGCCCCAACTCCACGCCAACTCTCTCCCCCCAATCACAATTATTTACCCCCAATAAGCGATTAATACGATTGATTTACCAAAGAAATTGCTTGTGTTCGCTCAGCGACGAACAGAAGAGAAATTCGATATGAGATGTTATTATTATACTACGTATTAATCCAACGCACATTCCCCCATAACCGATAACAAATCTTGGTTGCGTTGCTGAATGCACATGCAACGCACAAGTGGAGTTGTGGCGAACTCAAAAATCGTACTGTGTAGAGTCTTGAATTTCCTTATAGTCATACAAACAATTTTTATAAAATAACGATATTGTTAAAAATAAAGCAAGTGTTAAAACAACTAATTCGCATTTTACGTTTCCATTAAAAAGTATATAGATTTATAGAATATATAGAATAACCAAATTTTGTGCTATCCAAGAGATGTAGTTTTTATACAAGAAACATTTTGGGGACCAAACTTGCGCATGATCGCAAGCGATTTTTATTGATATCAAAACGAATCGGTCCAGTATGGAATATTAAATATATCATTAAGGGTGGTCACAAGGAGTCGGCTTAAATGTTGATGTTCTTCAGTTTGCGATTCAGATCGTTGAACTTAAGGATTTTACGCACAAAGAAGTCGCCATACCGATGTGAAACCTTGGTGTCGGCTATGTGGATCATGTCGTCGTCGATGTAGAAGTCCAACTGGAATATTAAGGTATATTATTGGATGTGTCTTCACAATCTTTCTATGTAAAACTCACCTCGGAGCCAGACTTGAATGTTCCCTCCAGGCCACTGGGTCCTTTGCTCCACACCAGGTTGCGCATTTTGTGCTTGAAACAAAGCAGGCGGATCAGCAGCTTGGACACGTCATCCTCGCTGGCGTTGGGATCGATGAAAGAAGCCAGTTTGGTCAGCGGCAGGGTAGTGTACAGTTTCAGATACGAGCGCGTTGTGGGCAGATCCTTCTGTTGGCGCACCTCGTCCATGAAAACCAGCAACTGGTGTTCCATAGGGTCCTTGACATAGTCCTCCATGGGTGCATCTGCAGCTGGCGGGCAGGGGCTCACGAAACGTGGGCAGGCGAACACAAAGAAGGACTTGAAGACCTCCAAATCACCGCACTGCATCTTAAACATGGCGTCATGGTAGTTCTTTTCCCTGAGCACCTGTTGGATGGACTCGTCGATGCACTGGGGATGGAGCACCAAGCAGATGGCCAAAAGATGGTACATCTGCTCAGCCTGCTTGTTGATCTGGTCGTTTTGGTACGAACGCGTGCTGTACAGCTGCTTGGTACGTTGGATGTACAGGAGGATATCGGAGAAGGTCCGGATGGCATCAGCGTAGCGGCGCATCATCATGTAGGCGAAGCCCACGTAGTAGGATGTCGAGATTTGGCAGGCGGGGATGTGCGAGTAAGCGGACTTCTTGTGGATCTCAATGGGCTCCAGGACCTTGATGGCCTGGTAGTAGTCACCCAGCAGCGAGTGAACGCGCAGCAGTCCGACGAGGGAAAAGTAACCCAGCATCTTGTAGAAGGACAGTTTGCCGAAGTCACCGGCCACGGTCTGGGGATCAGCACCCTGCGAGATGGCCTCCAGCTGCTTCTTGATGTTGGAAATGTCCACGAGAGAATGCAGCACGTTGAGGATGCAGAGAATGCTCCACTCGTTGCTGTGGTTCACGCACAACTGCTGGATCTCATCCTGCGACTTGTCCGTAAGACGGGCGCTGCAAAAACAGAAGGTTAATCGAATCCACAAGCTGCAAAAAACAGCTACATACCGATACTGCGCGAAGTTCTGGAACTGATACACGAACTCATCTACCAACTCCCACAGCCAGATGTCGGGCAGCTCCAGCATCACCGGGTTCTGGGCGGAGATGATCAGGTTAAAGAAGTCACAGTAGTTGAAGAACGAGTTGATCCTCTGCTCTAACTTGGGGCCGCCGGAGATGCGGGCGTGGATGTGGCGGTAGTACAACTCCTTGTATAAGATCAGGAAGACCTTGTCGTTGTCCACAATTGCAGCCACTTCCTGCTCCTCGGGCCAAGCAGTCTTGTCAAAGTGATGGTCGCTGATCTGCGGGAACGTGTTCTCGTACATATTCTGGATGTCGTACAAGTTGCCCTCCTTGATCGCCTGGCAGAAGTTGATGAGGAAGTACTTGACGTTGTCCGGCATCCGGGCGGCATAGTAGTTCCTCTCGTACTCCATGTCCAATTGCGGGTCTCCGGTATGGGCGTAGTCATCGTAGTACTCCTGAAATCCGGAAAAACCCAATGAGTCTTTTGGTGGTGTTTACAAGGGAATTTTAAATTAGACCCCCCTCATCACGTTTAATCTTCATGACCCAACTAGATCCTATACTTTAAGGATATACAGATCTACTACTCTCTGAATATATAACTTAAAAGATAAATATCAGCTTTTTAAAGTGAAGGGATTCCATGTAGTAGCATCTTGCCTAGGCCTTCAAAGTATTATCACTTATAAAATGAACACCGATACCAATAATATACCACATGGCGGCGCAGCTTCCACCTGAATACAGGATCTGTTCCCAAACGGCAAAGCACTTGTCTAAATGTTTGCCCACAGGTTACCAGTGGTCAACGACCATTAATAATCTAAACACCTGCTATGCCAAGTCATTTAACTTCTTTAAAATCATCCTAGTTAGTTTTGTATTTGTGCGAGGGGAACAAAAGATGGGTTATGTTGTCGGTGGAGTCCCGGGATTGGTTGCCGGAAAATGAATCATTCCTCGCTGACTGCACTCACCGAATTGTTTGCGTATTCGTCTCCGCCGTACATTGTCGCTGTTTTATCCTTTCCGGGTAACACACAAAACGCAAAACCGTTCAAACGCTTGGGAAATTGACAACACGCCAACAAATTTTTGGCGAAAAGAGGGAGAAACAGTGTGACCGACTATCGATGATGCTGCTGCTCGGCTATCGATGTTATCACGCCCCTATCGATTTGGTATTCGAAAAATTTTTATTAATAAGTGTTTTAAATTCGAATTTCTGGTTAGATAAGATAACTAGATATTTTCCCAACACTATAGGCTTGATAGGTGCTATTTGCCATTACACTTTTGGTTCTTTTCTTTTATGATAGTTTTTATTTTGAAATGAAATGTCCTGAGCATACAAAATATAGCATCATTTTTAATACACTTAATATAAAAGTAAACGGAAAGCTTTAGTACTTATTAGTCACAAAATGTACTTTAATATCATAAGACCATTTTAATTTTAAAATACTTTTCAAAATGAATTATGAAAACACGATAGCGTATCTGACGCGATAAGCAGTTGGCGACTCCCTTGGCATCTTGTCACGATTGAGTCATGGTCACACTGGCAGCGAGACATTCTGGTCGTGTGTCATCCGCGTTGCGATAATTATTTTCTTAATTCAAACGAAACTCTTTCGAAGTGGGCGTGATCTGCTGGAGCCGTACGCCCGGTTGATAAATTATATAAATTTAAAGTCCATTAAAAACGGAACGAATAGTGCAGTCCAACATTTTGAACATCGCGGACGCGTTGCCATAAATCATCAGCTTTTCACGGTGTTTTTTCCAGCAGAAAAGTGCATTTTGGTGTAACACTTCTTGAAAATCGGATATAGATGTGTTTATAAATCTACTAAGCGATAGTGTTAAATTAACAGCCTCCAAGATGAGGCCGCCCAGAAGTAATACGAACGCAGCATTTTCCTCGCTTCAGTTTGGATTGTTATGCCTCTTATTGCTGGTCAATAATGGCATTAAATCGGTGCAAGCAGGTAAAAACCAGTGATTCCCATTGAATAACCCTAGAATTCAGATCCTTTCTGGTCGATTTTCCAGTCAATATGTGACATAAAACGTTGATTGTTTGTAAGCCAACTTTTTGGGCGTGTTCCCCAAAGCTGAAGACTCGCTCTTCCATTTTCTTTTGACCCGTTGTTCGCTTTTTAACTCGCTCTTTGTGATCGCGAGAGTTGGAGAGAATCGGAGAGCGCGGAGAGCGATCAATCGGTTGCTTACGAATAGCGGTGGCAAAACAAAAATGCCGATTAACAACGCCCGTTTTTTACTCGTTCTTTACTCGTTCTTTTTGGGTGAGAAGACGCTGGGGTTTTAAATTCTTGATTTCCGGATTTTTTGTGAAGCTTCCCGGGGGACCAATGATAAAATTTGCCGGCTGCATCCCCAGTTGTTCTTGTCTTTTTTCCGGCTTCTCAAATGCGCATGCGGCAAATAAGAAGCATCTGCTGATTGATGATGCTGTGTGAAACACGTGATTTTATCATTACCCTTCCATATGTCAACAGAATTAAGCGCTTTTCCCCACAAAATTTCCACATTTCTTGCAAAATAAACAATCCAACGTTCATATGCAAACATTTTTATGACTAAAAATAAACAATGCCACGCAATTAATTTGCCACTTTCACGCCTTGAAGCGTCGAAAGCAGACAGCCGACATACATATATCCTCCCAGACTCTGGTCGATTTCCATAATTTATTTCAATTCTTATTGCCCCAAAAATAGCATCATTCGCACTTCAAGTTTCCCCCAGATGGACGGAAATGGCCTTTCAGACCTCGTCATATTTGTTTCATTTAGAACATTAGCCAGATTTTTTGTATTTCATTTTCCTCCTAATCACCATTGGGCAATTATGTAGTGAAAAAGTAGTTCAAACTGGCTATATACTTGTATTATTTACTAGAAGATTGTCATGCGTGTTTCCACGGTTTCCTTTCGAGCTTATCAGGTTGATTTTTTCCACTTCCACTCCACCCAAGGCTCAAAGTCAGCTTAAAGTGCCCACGAACTCCGAATGACCTCGCAAGGGTTGTTTTCCCCCACTGCCACTAAGAAAATGCCAGTGTGCTGTTTGCCTAGGAGGAGCTCCGGCTGCACCCATTATAAACAACTCCGTGGGGGTTGCAGCAGACAGGGGCAATTGTCTGGATTTCCGACACGACCTGGCCCCCGTATCCCCACGCTTTTGTCATGGATCCTAGGTGCAAAAGGCTCTCGTCAACGGAAAATATTGTGGTGCAAATATGAGACAAGGATCTGCCTCCAAGAACAGTAGAACCTGCTCAACAGGGAAAGTACAGAATGGGTGTGCTAAATACCTACATTGTAAATAATCCGACCAGAAACATCTGGATATATTCCATTTTATTCAGATTGTCTAAATTCATAGGAATTCCCTTCGGACTTCTTTTGAAATCAAAAGATTCAATTGTATAGATTCTATTTTTATGAGATTTATTCATTACAAGCAATTTCAATCGATCTTGTACGACTTCATCTCATTTCCCCAGAAAGCAGAGAATTAAGAACTCTCAAATAAAATGGTCAATATTTACCCTTCAGTCTCAAATCGATTTGTTTACTTCTTGCTGCCTTATAAATGTGGCTTTCTTTATGGGCCCATAAAAAGGAGGCCAATGATTATGTCCCGGCTGAAGTGCTTCAGCTTATTGGCCGCCATCCAAACAGATTCTTCATATCTCAAATTTAATTACGCCCGTGACAGTTTGCGTTCACTTTTTCGCCCATCAATGTACACTTGTACATATATGGGTCATGGAATTCCGGATATTTATAGATCCGTATTGCACTCTTTCAGACGCCTTCACGGACTATTTCTCCGACTACGAGTGCAACCAGCCGCTCATGGAAAGAGCCGTCCTCACGGCAACGTCATCCTTATCGGAAAGAGGACCCGACAAGGCTCGACTAAACGGTGAGTAATACTGATTTGTTGTTTAACATTATTCGTTTGAAAGTTGAGTTGCCTTTCCGTTGTTTTTGTTAGCAATTATAATTTTTAAACGCTGCGCCAAAAAACCCCTAGAAAAATGTGTTTTTATTTGAATAGCTTCCAGATAAATAGAGTTACTTTTATCATGGCCGTGAACCTTTTATATTTTTATAGATATTGAGCTTCTTAGATTGTTTTGTAAATTCCCCTTTATTTTCAATACGCAAGTCTCATAAATCATTTAAAACCGCTGCATTATCTGAATTGTAAATGGGAATACCACGAATTTGGTGGAGCAGTATATTTGCAGTATATTTATGATGCGTAATCGCTGGGGTATTTTTACCCTTTCCACTTGTGGCCATACTGCATCACAATAGCGAATTAAAAACAACATTGCAAAGCGAAAACGCCCAGAAAACAATGATTATGGAAAGCAATTAGATAGCTGCAAAACGCATCGAAATGAGTAAACACATCTGCACCCGCTGGGCCTTTGACCTGGGCAGCTGGAGGCCCACACTTCCTCAACTGAGCCAGGCGGTGGCCCCAATTCAACCGGAGGAACGAGCTCGGCTCATGAAGTTCCACTTCATCGATGACTTTCTGTCCTCACTAATTGGTCGCCTTCTGATGCGGAAATATGTGAGCACGTGCAGCGGATTGCAGCCGGCGGAAGTGAAGTTCGCCCGGGATGTAAGGGGTAAACCCTACTGGGTGAGGGAGGGCTACGATGGGCCACCTCTCAGCTTCAATGTCTCGCATCAGGGAAGCCTTGTTCTTTTGGCTGGCATTACGGGAGAGAGCAGTGATCCCGACTTCGGAATCGGCACAGATGTTATGAAGATCGAGTACAGTGGTGGCAAGTCGCTGCCGGAGTTCTTTCGCCTGATGAAGAGCAAGTTTTCCACCGAGGAATGGAGCTATATTGGAAGACCACATCATGATGAGCGGGAACAGGTGAAGGCCTTCATGCGTCACTGGTGCCTCAAGGAGGCGTACGTCAAGGAGCTAGGCGTTGGCATTACTGTGGACCTGCAAAGGATCAGCTTCTCAGTTGACACTACTCGAAGTTTGGAGACGGACGTTTCCCCTCTCATCGGTACCAGCCTGCGTTGCCACGACAAACCCATGGAGAATTGGCATTTCGAGGAGCATTTACTGCAGGAGGACTACTGCGCGGCCATTGCATTCCGGAATTGTTTGCCACCAGAGCATGGAAGGTTTAAGTTCCTGCAAGTTGAGGAACTTCTTGTGAAGAGTGAAGATTCGGAACTGGAGGAAGTGATCGCCTACTGCCAAAAGGGTCTTCTTAAGCCCTACAAGCGATCATGATGGCTAAGAACTATGCGGAATCTAAGCCAAGCGAACGTAGCTCCTAGAAACAGCGCTGTTATCCCTAGAATAAACATGCATTTATATTTTCACAATAGTTGTGTGCCCAATTTGAAATAGTTTGTAATCCTTGTGTTGTCACGTTGCGCTCAACCCCCCATAAAAATCGTCTGTTTGCCTGGCACTGGATAAACAAACGCTAGGGAACGAAGCCGGAAATATGCTTAAAAGGCCATAAACCGAAATTTAGGAACCCGTAACTGGGACTCAGACAGGAGCCAGACATTGGTTTTGGTTGAATTTATGCGCCAACAGGCAGGATAACCATCCGCAAGGGTAGCACTGAATGGCTCGTTTATTTGAATTATTTTTGGCATTGCCGAAAGTTTTATCGATGGGAACACGATGGCTGGCTGATATGCCCGTTGCCAACGGAGGACAAAGGAAACTTGAATGCGGTATAGAAATATTGGGGAATGGAATTTGCGTTGAGAAACCGCAGCAGTCTGCACTTTCTCACACTATTTTGTCACACCTGCTTGCAATTTGGCGCGCAGAGCAATTAAAACAAAGGCACACGACTGCAATTGTTATGCTTAACCATTTGCGAACTCTCCCATTTTGTGTTGACACCAACTCAACCCTCGGGCTACCCAAATCCTTTTTTTTTTTGGCAGGGGTTGATCCTTCTCGTGAAGGACCTCGACCACTTGCAGCTGTCAATCGCGATCGCCCCTAAATTATGGTTTATTAATTGAAAACACCCCCTGCTAGAGATTTGGCGTAATTTTAAACCTTTAAACCCTTAGATTTAGGCAATTATAGAGCGTAGACCCCCATTTGTTTGCCCACTTAAGGTTTATTTTATGTTGCTTTTGTTTTGGTTTAAATTGTATCATTTTTATTTTATTGCCCATCATCCCATGACCATTTGCGAACCCCAGCTGGCACCTCGTGGTCCGCGAAGAACTCGGACTTCGACCAGCGTCTGATTATTGACCTGGGCGTGGTGCGGAACGTGACGCACATCGCCCTGCAAGGACGACCACATAGCAATGAGTACGTCACCGAGTACACCATTAGCTACGGCATAACCGATCTAGAGTTTGCCGACTATAAAGAGCCGGGCGGCAATGTCAAGGTAAACAATTGATCTCCACATACAATTGGAATGTGTGTCGCTAATCCTAAATGGAATGGAACGCTTTTGGTGGTGGTTTATTGCACAAAACGAAAAAAAGTTGTATCCATTATACTCTCCTGTTCCATATATGTAACATATCGATGAGGTGAAAACCTATGGTGGTTGGGAGAACCCTTGATCCGCTAAAGCGGATTATCATTACATAAATTCATTAACACTTTTGCTTGCTTTTGTGCTTGGTTTTTTATATGATTTAATTCATCCCGCATGCATTTGTTACTTATTTTGGCTAATGGTTCTGTAGATTACTTCTGTTAAAACACCCACACCCTTCTTTGAACTCTGACACTGCGACTAACTAGATTGGTAAATGCACCTTGTGCAGGTAACGCTGCTTGGACACCGGTCGAGAATACGTATAACCACTTTCTAACACTCGACCTGGGGGATCCGCGCATGGTGCGCAAGATCGCCACCATGGGGCGCATGCATACGGATGAGTTCGTGACGGAGTACATTGTCCAGTATTCGGACGATGGCGAGTTCTGGCGCTCGTACGTGAATCCCACCAGCGAGCCGCAGGTACTGTGACTAATCCTAGACTAAGACTACAATACGAAACACAACTAATCCTGGCTTAAAGGATGGCGATGGATTAATGCTTCAGGCTCTGGCTTTGCACTACTTTCTTCTTTGTTTATTAAAATGATTGTAATATGAATAATCCTATGGTATCTATCACAGATGTTCAAGGGCAACTCCAATGGAAACTCCATCCACTACAACGTCTTCGAGGTGCCCATCATTGCCCAATGGGTGAGGATCAATCCCACCAGGTGGCACGATCGTATTTCCATGCGTGTCGAGCTCTACGGCTGCGATTACAGTAAGTGATGAATGGAGTTTTTGATAGTGTTTTATTTCTAATCCCACACCTTATCTTGCAGTCTCTGAGAACCTGTACTTTAATGGCACTGGCTTGGTGCGCTATGATCTGAGGCGGGAACCCATCACCTCCACCAAGGAGTCCATCCGATTCCGCTTCAAGACGGCCTTTGCCAACGGCGTGATGATGTATTCGCGTGGCACACAGGGCGATTACTATGCCCTGCAGCTAAAGGACAACAAGATGGTGCTGAATTTGGATTTGGGCTCGCGTGTGATGACCTCCTTATCGGTGGGAAGTCTGCTGGATGACAATGTGTGGCATGATGTTGTGATCTCAAGGAATCAAAGGGACATTATCTTTTCGGTGGATCGGGTCATCGTACGAGGACGCATCCAGGGCGAGTTCACGCGACTGAATCTAAATCGAGAGATTTACCTAGGTGGAGTGCCCAACGTGCAGGAGGGCTTGATTGTCCAACAAAATTTCTCCGGCTGTTTGGAAAACATCTACTTCAATTCCACCAACTTTATTCGAGTAATGAAAGACAGCACTGAGCTGGGAGAAGGATATCTTTTCACCAGGGTAAACACCATCTACGCGTGTCCTTCGCCTCCGATTTACCCTGTGACCTTCACTACCCGATCGTCGTTCGTCCGTTTGAAGGGCTATGAAAACTCTCAGCGCCTCAACGTCTCCTTCTATTTCCGTACTTACGAGGAAACTGGAGTAATGTTGCACCACGACTTCTATTCGGGTGGTTATGTTAAGGTCTTTTTGGAGTTTGGCAAAGTGAAGATCGACCTTAAAGCCAAGGACAAGGCGCGAATCATTCTGGACAACTACGACGATCAGTTCAATGATGGCAAATGGCATTCGTTCGTTATATCCATCGAAAAGAATCGTTTGATTCTGAATATTGACCAGAGACCAATGACCACAACAAAGAGCCTACAGATTGCCACTGGAGCTCAGTACTATATTGCTGGTGGAAAGGACAAAAACGGATTCGTCGGTTGCATGCGGTTAATTTCGGTGGATGGAAATTACAAATTACCCCAGGACTGGGTGAAGGGCGAGGAGGTTTGCTGTGGCGATGATGTCGTAGTCGATGCCTGCCAGATGATTGATCGCTGCAATCCAAATCCTTGCCAACATAAAGGTCTTTGTCACCAAAACTCCAGGGAGTTCTTCTGTGATTGCGGACAAACTGGCTATGCCGGAGCCGTATGCCATACTTGTGAGTTCCCTCACAGGATTTGCTCGATATTTTGACTTATTATTTAAATTTTGTTATTTAGCTAACAACCCATTGTCCTGCTTGGCTCTCAAGAATGTGCAGCATGTGCAGCAGCGTGTGAACTTGAACCTCGATGTGGATGGCAGTGGTCCCCTGGAACCTTTCCCAGTGACCTGCGAATTCTACTGTAAGTGAATATCACTTGAAGTTCTATAAGTCGCTTCCAATTATTAAAACTTGTTCATGCCTTAAATTAATATTCGATTATCATCGATCAAGTTTTTATACTCTGTAATATTTATGCTTTAAAAATGTGTAAAGGCTTCTTTAAATATGTAATTTTATAAACTTATGACATTGATTGATATTCTTGCAGCGGATGGACGCGTGATTACCACCCTCAGCCACAGTCAAGAGCACACCACAACTGTGGATGGCTTCCAGGAGCCTGGCTCCTTTGAGCAGTCCATCATGTACGATGCCAACCAACTGCAAATCGAAGCTTTGTTGAATCGCTCCCATAGCTGCTGGCAGCGCCTTAGCTACTCCTGCCGCTCCTCTCGACTCTTCAACTCTCCATGTGAGTAGTAACGGAATTCCTTAAATGGGTTCAGAGTTATAATTGAATTTTTTATACAGCTGAGGCCGGTAACTTCCGCCCCTTCTCTTGGTGGATCTCTCGCCACAATCAGCCGATGGATTATTGGGCTGGAGCTCTTCCTGGATCTCGTAAGTGCGAGTGTGGAATTCTGGGCAAGTGTCACGATCCCACAAAGTGGTGCAACTGCGATTCGAACAGTCTAGAATGGATGGAGGATGGTGGTGATATCCGGGAGAAGGAGTATCTTCCCGTGCGAGCTGTGAAGTTTGGTGATACTGGAACTCCTTTGGACGAGAAAATGGGTCGCTATACTCTGGGACCGCTGCGCTGCGAGGGCGATGATCTCTTCAGTAATGTGGTGACCTTCCGCATTGCCGATGCTTCAATTAACTTACCACCATTTGATATGGGTCACTCCGGAGATATCTATCTGGAATTCCGTACTACACAAGAGAACTCTGTGATCTTCCATGCTACGGGACCTACAGATTACATTAAGCTAAGTCTCAATGGTGGCAACAAACTGCAATTCCAGTATCAGGCGGGTAGCGGACCACTTGGCGTTAATGTGGGCACAAGTTATCACCTGAACGACAATAACTGGCACACGGTAAGTGTCGAGCGCAACAGGAAGGAGGCACGTCTGGTGGTTGATGGGTCTATCAAGGCTGAGGTCCGAGAGCCACCAGGTCCAGTGCGTGCTCTGCACTTAACTTCGGATCTGGTGATTGGCGCCACAACGGAGTACCGCGATGGTTACGTAGGATGCATTCGTGCACTGCTGCTAAACGGAAAGATGGTTGACTTGAAGGATTACTCCAAGCGTGGATTGTACGGCATCAGTACTGGGTGCGTGGGTCGCTGTGAGTCAAGTCCATGCCTAAACAATGGTACTTGTATCGAGCGATACGATGGCTACAGTTGCGATTGCCGCTGGAGCGCATTCAAAGGACCTATTTGCGCAGATGGTGGGTAATTGAATACTGCAGTAATTGCATCTTATTCAATTTGCATTTACTTATTGCAGAGATTGGTGTCAACCTACGCTCCAGTTCGATTATTCGCTACGAGTTTGAGGGCTCCTTCCGCTCCACAATTGCCGAGAACATTCGCGTCGGTTTCACCACCACCATTCCGAAGGGATTCCTGCTTGGCTTCTCTTCCAACTTGACCGGGGAATATTTAACCATTCAAATATCGAATTCTGGTAAGTTCATTTGCACACACTTGTAAGTGTGAACCACTTTATTTTCAACTCGTCTTCCTTCAGGCCATTTGCGTTGCGTATTTGATTTTGGTTTCGAGAGACAAGAAATCATATTCCCGAAGAAACATTTTGGCCTGGGTCAGTACCACGACATGCACTTTATGCGGAAAAATGGTGGATCCACCGTGGTTTTGAAGGTCGACAACTACGAGCCGGTCGAGTACAACTTTGATATCAAGGCCTCAGCGGATGCTCAATTCAACAATATCCAGTACATGTACATTGGCAAAAATGAATCCATGACAGATGGCTTTGTAGGCTGTGTGTCGCGAGTTCAGTTCGATGATATCTATCCCCTGAAACTGATGTTCCAGCAGAATCCTCCCAAGAATGTTAAGTCTTTGGGCAGTAAGTACTTGCAGTTAAGGAAACATAGTAGTACAACCTAAACAAATTCGTGTGTTATAGCTCAATTGACAGAAGACTTCTGCGGAGTCGAGCCAGTTACGCATCCGCCCATTGAAATTGAGACTAGGCCACCACCTTTGGTGGATGAGGAGAAGTTGCGCAAGGCCTACAACGAAGTGGACTCTGTGCTGCTGGCATGTAAGTGAACTCATTGTTCGGCACTAGGAGCAAACTAATAACACAACTTTATTTCAGGTCTGCTTGTGATTCTCTTCCTGCTGCTAATCCTTATGTTCTTCCTTATTGGTCGCTATTTGCACCGGCACAAAGGCGACTACTTGACGCACGAGGATCAGGGTGCCGATGGAGCTGACGATCCAGACGATGCTGTCCTGCACTCAACTACTGGCCATCAAGTCAGGAAGCGAACAGAGATCTTTATCTAAACCGGTCGCAAGAATATGCACATAAATCGTTTTTAAATCGCCTTAGACACGCAACAGCGACCACTCAGATACACCAAAAGATAAACAATTTATGAAAACGAAGTGAAAATCAAACAAACACGGAAAAGGCTCATCACAAATTACAGACAGAAAATACTTTTCCACGCACTGCCAATTGTTTTGCGCAAGTGATTGCTAAGATTTGATTTATAATTGGTTGGCTACATTATGCTATGATTTTTTTTATTCTTTGGTTCTGTCTGACGGCCATTCGCCTTATTGAACTATTGAAATCTCTTTATGGTCACCGAATACCGTCCATTTTTAGTTAATTTTATGAACATTTTGTTTGCGAAATTAAGTTAAAAACTTATTTTAGAGAGCTGCTCGAGCAGCTTACCGAAAGCCGCCAATTTTATGTATTTCAATCACGCGAGTATGTAAGAACGAACATTCCATTATTTTTAATATGTTTTCTCGCTTTACGTTTAATTTAAAATGTCTTCTACTTTACACACAAAAGAACGAAAATTATTTTGTGGCTAAACAAAATCGGCTACTTTAGAAACACAAAGCATTAAAAACAAATTGTATTTTTGGAAAATGCATTTTGAACGTCTTGACTTGAAATTTTCAAATATACATTACCATGTGTATATAGATATATATATAGCAATAAAAAATATATATAATTACAAAAAAGAGACAATGAAAACATTAAAATTTTTATCTTTCAATAAAAGAGAACTACAAATAATTGAAATGGATTGTGTTGGACTCACCGTTTTGGCACTAAGGCACTAAGGAAACTACTGGGTGTTCAGTCTCTTAAAGTTTATTCAGTATAATTTTGTATACTAAAATATATATGTGTGTATAAGTATAGGCTATTCCAAATATTAATATCTGCATGTTTTTGATTTCCTTGTTGTCAAGTTAATCGTAACAATATAGTATAACGCTAATTTTGATTACTACGATTTTGGTTTTGTGTTATTTGTTATTTGTTTGTGGTTTATCTACTAGATGTACTGGAATATTTTGGTTTGCCATGATGAACATGTATAATATTGTTATTATCTAACAACAGTCTAAGTCACATGTAACTTGTTAAGGTAGTATAACACTGGGTGGGTCTCCACATCCACTTCCGCTTCCACTTCCACATCCTAATACACAATCCATTATCAATATTAAGTATCCGCATCGTTGTTCCATAACTAATCTACACATGTGTTCATGCCTGTAATAACTGTTTATCGTTGTGACTATAGGGGCTACACCCATCTACTCGTATGATCCCGGGATGTCCAGGAATGGATTTGACTACATCGTACCTAAGTTCAACTATGGGTTAATGATAATGCACTTAACATCGGTATCGGTCAACGGTTCTAAATGGAAGATTACAGTTTGTTGTATTGATTATGTACCATCGTAGGTTGATAATTAAGCTTATCGATATGGTTGTCGTCAGCTCACTGTGTCTCGACACAAAAACAAAAACTATCACAAACGTTAAATGAAAATACAAAATACTACAGAGGAATACAGGATATTCCACACTTACTGCTGGGGCAAGTGCCGCTATTGTCCACCCACAATCCCACAATGTTCAGTACCAAAAGCATTCACCTCTAATTGTGCACATTTCCACTGGCCAGCATCCGGTAGCGATTCAGCAGCTGGATCCCCGCATCCTGCATGGGCACGACCTTACCGTACCGTTCCTCGTACACCTCCAGCATGATCCTTTCTCACAAAACCGTGCAGATGACAAAGAGCAGCGACACCAGGCACAGCATCAGCACAATATCCCGATGCAGTTTCCGATCTCGATGGAAGGGTCGCGTGGTGTAACACTCGCGACGCGCCTGTCGGAGTAGCCAAACCGGGACGAAGAGCTGGAGGAGATCGGGCACCATGAAGCCGATGTCCCGCACTATCTGGTGGGCGTAACCCTCGCCGCGCACCACATTCATGAAGAACTGGTCAAAGCTGCTGGCCAGGATGTGCAGCAGGGCGATGCCCACGATGCAGAAGACTTTCTTTGGCGTGACCACGTTGGTGGTGTTGGCCAGGTGCATCACTAGCACCGTGGAGAACAGCTCGGTTACCTAGGAGAAATGGAGGGGTAAAGATCGTAGCTATATAATGGGATGGTAAATTTTTGAAAACGATGAAATAGATATAATTTGGCTATTTCCGTGTATAGAATAATGAATTATTGATTAGATATAAATTAATTACACTGATTATAGAAAGTTATTTACGACTTCTGGTAAATGAAAAACATAATTATAAATATTTTTCTTTGCAAACTCGTGACTGTATAATTTTAGCTATTGGCCAGTTTTAATTTCGCACTTTTAGAGCAGGCCACTCATTAAAACTTTGGACGAATGGATGGATTTGCTCTCGAAACTTATTTGCCATACTTCTATTTCCATGAATATGGCTATCTAGACTTGGAGGCGGGTGACTTGGCCTGGAGGTGGGCAATGGTGGGCGGTCTAGGGCGGAAAAAGTGCGAAAATTGTGCGGGAAAGTGTTCGAATTTGAGCGCATATTGTGCAAGTTTTGAGCGCACTCGCGCAGGACGAACTTTCCCAATAAATTATGGATGGCCAGTTATGACTTAGGGCACAAACATATGACGGCACGTAGTTGCGATATTTGACATTGACTTGTATGTTGCAATTTGAACTTGTGCACGTTGAAAAATTTGGAAAATATTATTTATCTTTTTCTACTATGTGGTTAAAAATGTATACCATAGTACTAAGTTCTACGAATTTTACAAACAACATATATTTCAAAATATACGTAACCTGGAAGCATGAGTTTTGAACGCAATACCTAAAGGTATTTTGTGTATTTAATTTTCAATTTATAGAAAGAGGTTTTTTCCAGTGTTCTAGCCCAGCACTCACCGTGAAGAAGAGCTGGTGGTTCCACTGATTGTAGTAGTCATCGTTGTAGTAGTTGATGTACGCCCACCAGGCGTAGTAATGCGAGAATATCGAGAGCAGGAAGAGGAGCAACATCGAGTACCGCACGCGCTGCTGGAGGATCAGGGCGATTAGCCTCTTGATGCACTCGTACAGGGCAATCACGGCGAACACGGTGAGAATCCACATCTTGAAGCTGTTGGGCGTGGCATTGAAGTACATGTGCTTGTAGGCGGCCACGCCGGACTCGTAGGGTCCCTTGAATACGGTGTCCCAGCAGGAGCAGGTGCAGAAGTGCCTGTCCACGTAGCGGGCGTAGTTCTCCCAGAAGTACCACAGGATGACGATGTGGGCTGGCGGTATGAGGGCCGGTGCCAGCGATCCGCAGGCGGTGGGCAGCCAGGTGATGTCGAACATGTTGCAAAAATACTGCTTTGGCTTACTAACCGATGATATGTTGCTTCCGAATTCGGATATGTCCTTTGAGTCTTTCTCAAAGTTCGCCGGTCATAGCGTTCTGGTTTAGATTCAGAAGTTTCTAGGTAAGTCATATTTTGTTAAGTAATTTTGTGAATGAGGAAAATTATATAATAAAATGGGAAGCTCCAAGCAAGAACACACAGAATTAGTGCAACATTTACAGGCATTTAAAAAAGGCATCTTAAATATTTCTGCATATACATATTTGTGTGTGTTCTAAAATTACTTGAATATCTCAATTGGAACTGCGACTTCCGTTAGGTATCAGGAAAAAATTCCGAGCTTCTTCTCTATAGCTACAATTATAGCACAATTAATTATAATTATTAAGCGACTAATTGTCACTATTCAAAACTCGAATTCGCGGGGCTTTCCATTTTGCAATGCATTGTTCGGGATACATGTGATCAATTGATTTGGCTTTAAGTTATTCAAATTGCCGCTAGGCATATCATTTAATAGCAACTTGAATTGGATTATTATCCAATTTGATTAAATAACATCAATGAACACACATAGATGATTAAGAAGCCAAGAAAATAGTTGGAAAACAAACACATCAAGTCACTTTTAAATGTCAGTCAGTTTAAATAAAGAAGCATGCGCTTTAAATTGATAATCTGCGAGGGAATGAAGAATTGTTTGTATTTATTTGTAAATATTTTAATATTTCGCTTTTGGCCAGTGTGCTTTTTCTGTTTTGCATAGTTATGAAAATAAACAAAAAGGGGCGCCCAGCACGAAATATATGCCGCCCAGTGCATCGGTGTGCCTTTTTCCATTTTCCCCCGACATTTTTCCTGAGAAGGCCTGCCAGTTGCCAGTTGCCAGTTGCCACATTGGCACACGGCTTTTCGCGGACTCGCCTTCACAATTTGCATACAACTGTGAATGCGAATGTGAATGCGAATGTGAATACGCAAGCGAGTGCAAGTGCAGTCGAGTGACCGACTGAATGCCATCCTCGGCTACATTGGTGTGCCCAAAAATGATGCAATTATAAATTCATGTGCACCAACAGGGGGCCAAGGAACGCATCTACGCACGGTGAATGGCATTCCAAGCAGCAGCGGTGCGGCTGCCAAAAAATCAAAAGCCAAAGCGAGCGGTCATTAGTACGGACACGATGAGCCAGCCAACCAGCCAGCCAGCTCCTCAATGGGAATCTGAATGGGAGTTGGGACTGGGAATGGCACGGGGCATGGGTATGGTTTGGACATGCCGTTGGGCAACTGCAATTGAGCCAACAGACATGGGTGCTAATGAAAATAGGGGCATCTCATATATCCGAAGCTACAAAATACCCTTTCAGTAAAATATTTAAAGTTAAATAAAGTTAAATAAATGAAGAACAAGGAGTAGCAGTCCTAAAATCCTGTTAACGTTACGTTTTCAGTTGAACAAAATAAAGCCTAATACAGTATATGAGTATTTTCTAAAGAATCTTGATTATTTATACATGTACATACATTAAACTGCTTTTATGGCTTGTTCGAAAAGTAGGTACTTTAGATATACATATTTTGTTATTATAACATTAGGACAGACTTGAATGGCTCAGGAATTACACCAAAACAAAAATGTGTATAAAATTCTACATTTAATTTGAAACTTAGTCCTGTAACGTACAAACTTAGTAAGCTACTAGCATGATGTTCATGGGTGGTACTTTTCTAGTGATTAGCTATAAGCCTGCGAAATCTCTAGATGTGCTTCAAAATAATATACCCCTGTGTGTGTAGGGCACTCGTAGGAAAAGTAGACCTCGAGTACCGTTCGCGGTGGTTCCTCAACTTAATTAATACATCGCTGCCTGCGATGCGCAGCTGCCAGTGAAAAACTATTTCGATTTGTTGTGATTGCCGATGCTTTTCGGCTCCTGACTTTCGCCTTTTGTTGCGCCACAGCGCCCTATAAAAACCGCGTGTAAGCCAGATGCAATAGAGGCAAAACAATGTCAAATGGAAGCAACCATTTACGAATGACGTCACGGTGGAAATCAGTGTCGTTTTATTGAAAACTTGTCTGAGCATAAGAGTGGAATCAGTGCAGGATTCGAAATGAATTTTAAATGGAGAACAGAACGAGCGAGCACTCACAAAAAATATATCGTATATACAATAGCCAAAACTTTCAGCAGCTGTGTCTGAATTTATGCGGGTCTTTTTTCCACAACTCCTGAATTGACCCACAAAATGTGTGAGGAAAACCCTCTGAATAAAAGTGAATAAATGCGTGTGAGTGTGCTTTGATTTGTCAAAGGTATGAACTCATGCGGAAGCAGCCAACTTTCATTTCCTATTATATCAAATCGCAAAAATTTAATGTATGCGATGGCAAATAAATTGATGGTTCAGTATGCACTAATTTTGAGGGCCTTTTATTGATGTGAATCTGTTTGTTCAGATGTTACATGTGTGCAAAAGCTCTCCAAATTAAATAAAATACTATACTATAGACTTTCACTCTGACTTTAATCGAATTCGGAGGGGGAATAAATTAAGGCACATTTCACATGCTGACTTTGCTGTGCCATTTATGATTTTGCTTTCGTTTCAAGTTATTTAAACCATTCTAGTTCTTTGCCTGTTTGAGTTCAAACCGATGTAGGAAAAGCACTTTTTCTTTCTGAATATCGAAGACATCGAATCAAGCACTTGCTATTCCGACTGAGCGTTATCCGGTATAGTTGCCCCTTTCAAATCGCGTGCACAAACTCGCATTTCTCTCAAAGGCTGTGTGTAAACAACACCTCGGGCGGTGGAAACAACAACCATTTCAACTGCAAACCCAGAGAACTCGGCCTGAGTGACGCTAAAGCTGTCAACAGTCAGCGGCGCGTCGTCACTTGAGCCGCATTGTTTTGCAAGTATTTGTCGCACGGGCAACGCGTCGTATGAGTAATGTCTGGGTGGCAAGGCAAGGCAAGGAAAATGTGTGGATGGGTGGGAAATCCCCACCCACTGTGGCAGGAGAGAGGCGTCTATGCAGTCGAGTGGCGTTCTTTGCATGCTCATTTGTGTCCCTTTCAATTGTCATTCGGGCTGCAGCTGTTGATGTTTTCGTTGTTTGCATTTGTTGGAGTGCGCCAGACACTTGGTCTGCCAGTCTCCCAGTTTGTGGGGGGGCATGGAAGTGGGAGTGGATGTGGAACTGGAAGTGGAAGTGGAACTGTGGCACCCAAAACTTGAGCACACATTTGAGGCACACGACCCTAATAGCCGCTGCAATCGCCGGTGATAAACGAACTAGTGATGAGCTTGCAAGGCAGTCGAATGTCGTAAACACGCAACACTCGAACTGGAATGGTTGGTATCTAGGCGGATACATAAACACATAGACACATGAGCACCGACGAGCATTTTGATATTGTTTACATGGAGAGAAACACAAATTTCAGATCAATAAAGTAGATATACGGCTAACCAAACAAGTCATTGAACTAGAATTGCTTCCAAAATAGTTCAAGTTGAGGAACACAAAAAGTAATTACTTTGAGAAAAAGATCTTTGAAAATAACCAAAAATAGGCAATTGAATACTAAATACTGAACTGCAACGGTCTGATGGTAGAAATAATATTTATAAGGTCTAAAATTTATTGGTATATTTGTATTTGTATATTTTTGAGAACAGAATATTCTAAAATTCTTAAATAAAGTTTGAATGAAATGAAAAATAAACAAAACATACTTTGGAATTTCAGATTGCCTTTTTGCAATATCTATAATAAGAGTAAGTTTCGCTCTGCCCTATCTTTTCTTTTCCGAATGCAAATTTATAGTTTTTAGTTTTTACTTGTCAATTTCTCGCAGTGCATCTCAGCCTGGCAGTGTGCATGACTCCAGGCTGCCTGCTAAACGATGTGGGTGGCTGTGTCTGTGCACTGAGATAAATCGCAGGCAACAATACGCCCGCATGCAGTTTGTTTAGTCAATATTTACTTGGCCATCAGGCGAACCCATACAAATACACATGCTCCGATTTAATCCGAATTACATGGAATAGATGGAAATGCAATTGAACACAGAACACAGAACAGAGTACAATGGCAAAAACGGAAATAAAAGCACTTTCCGGTGCGGAAAAAAGTGAAAAATCGAAATACAATTAGGCAAAGCGCTAGAATGTGTACATAAAAGCGAACCGAACCTAATGTTGAAAGTTCCTTGGGCTTGGTTCACCGGGATGCTGGCACTCGTTATCCCTTTACACCGCCGGCTTTTCCGATTTCCACACCGATTTCCTAGCCAGCAAGTGGACCACTTTCAGCGATATGTGTATACGTTTATCACACGATTGTTTAAACAATACCGATTTGATGTATATATTTTTTGAGTTATTTTTTTGTGTTTGGAAGAAAAGAAGAAGGAAAACTTTGTTGAAACAACAACCGCGGGCAGGTCGTGAAAAACGCGACTGAAATTATTGTTATGCTGCGTGTGAAATTTTACTCTTGTCTTTGCAGCCGGCGCCGGCGTCGTTGTCTGGCCAATGTTTCCCAACAGGAAAATAGGGGGAAAGCTCTCAGCTGACGAGAGTTTTCCACAGCGCCTGCAGCTGCACGTATGTCGCGCACTGTAGCCGGCTGCCTCGCTTTCTCTCTCACTCTCTCTCTCTCTCGCAGCTGCGCTCTCTCTTGGCCAAAAAGGTGCGCTGAAAATAGTGGGAAATGCGGAAAGGCGGCTTCCTCGTCAGTTGCACATTAAGTATACGCAACGTGGCCGCTCATTGCATTATCAGCTGCCAGCAAAAATGGCAATGCACTCACGTGGATCCTCCATTCATACAAACCCAATATTTATTTACTTACTTTTTATACTTACCGCTGCGTCACAACTATTTTCTATCAACACCTGTTGGCTTGTGTGGTCGCTTTAAAAGAGTTTGGTTTTAAAGTTTTTGCACATTTATTTCGAGTTGCTTGGGTTTTAACATTTACCGCCATAACAAAAAACAATAGGTACATTAGGTCAAACAATTACTTAGTTAAACTAATATGAATACAAGCTGCTTAAGTGAAACACACACACACAATGCACACACACACAAAATTGATGTCAAAGTGCATTTTAAATATGCTAATTAAATGGTTTTGCCCCCGCTTCCTCATTGTTTATCCCCTCCACGAGTCGTCATATTATGTTTCTTTTTTTTATATTTTTCTGCAATTTCATTTTGAGCACAATTACAAATAGCCGGGTCCATTGTTCGTTCACGTAGTGAAGGAAATATACAAGTTTGTCGCAACAATGGCTTAAATTTGTGTTCTAGTAATTAAAATGCTGCCTGCTGCCCAAGACTTATTCATCTGGGGCTACCATTGTTCCATGGTCATTGGCCAACCCATTGTGTCCAGTTATCCCCGATATACATGTACATACATATATAAAACGATACGGCTAAGTAAGTATCAAGAGTATAAATTCGTTATATATTTGGCTTTGGCTTACTTGCAATGCATTCGTGTTCTTTGTTCTTACTTCGCTTACATCACTTACAGGTACAAGTACTCGATGACTTTATCAAAGTCGTTTGCTTAGTTAGGTTTTAGAGTAGACATTGTATACGATCTATTTAATACCTATAAGATACTGAGAGAACCACCGGATTAGACATCGAGACATAAACGCAATTAGCTTAATTTGTCAATAACTTTGAAGGGCCATCACAATACAAAGCAATTTCAGAAATACAAGAAGTCCGCAGGCTGCTGTGATTGTGACTTATCCCAATACTAAACTACGATGCAAACAATCTGCACATCTGCCTGTTAACATGCAATAACACGGCTTGACCTTAGGTCCGAGTGACTTTCCCTGAAATTATGTATAATCTGCCTATTGAATTTCCAATTCGCCCCTACCCACGCCACCCTTTCTTTGTACTAATTTCGGCCTTGCCTCTGTAATGGGCCTTCTATGCGGATGTCTTATACATTTATGTGTATATATCGACTAAGTAATCCATTCCCTGTCCGATCGCCTACTCCCCCCCGCGCGTCTGAACATCACATAAGCTCATTAAATATGTTTACTATCACCACTGTCGTCGTTGTGCCTTACCAGTTTCCCTGCTTCATTTCTATTTATTATTATTATTGGTATTATTTTCATTTCAATTGTAGGTCCATCAATGACATTGCATTCAGTGCGACGGACAATGCCATCGGCATATATAGTACATATCATTGCTGAGCGAGATTATTTAGCTGCTTTCGCTGATTTCAGTTCGGTCTATTATTTCTACATACAAATTAGTTTAGTCCGACAATGAAACTTGAGTGGATGCATTCAATCTATGATTATAGATAGCTCCCAATTGATATGCCTTGCAATTTCAATTAACAGTGAATACTTTACTTATTGTGGTAGGAAAGGTTTTCATTCGGGAAAATGGAAATTAAACAGGCGAGTTTCGGGTTTTCTTCAGTGCGGCATAGTTTTTAAAGTATCTACCTATCATCGTGGTCATAAGTTTGACTCCTTTTCAAATTATATAAAACACGTCTGCTCTAAACTTAAAACTAATTAAAAATGGTTATGTTGTTAGGTTTAAAACAGATTTACAGGAGTATGAATGGGTTTTTAGCTCTCTTTACTGGGATAAGTGCATTCAGGGCAGATGACATCCTTCAGAACTTACTCTGCTCCATGACGCTGCTAACCGAATTGTTGATCTCGGCCACCACGACGATCTCCTCGTTCTCCTCCGTCTCCTCGGGCACCATCATCAGGTTGTTGTTCATCAGGTAGTTCTCCATGCGGTGATCACCCATGCCCATTCCACCATCGCCAGTGGTGCTCGTCCTCAAGCGATGGGTGAACGACGATCGGGATCGGGTCATGTACGATGACCTGGTGGTGGAGACTCTGCGCAGCACTCCGCGTCCGTAGAAGAGCATTCTCACCTCGACGCGAAACCGCGGATGGGTGGCCGCATACAAGTAGGGATCCACGCAGGCAGCTGTCTTGCAGAAGAGCGCGGGTATCATCGATCCCAGGGGCGTTATGTGCCTCTCCAGGCCGAAGACACCCATCATGGCAACGATGGCGTACGGTGACCAGGCCAGAAACCACAAACCAATAATCGCCGCCACAATGAAGGCCAACTTCTGTTCCGTCTTGGCCTTGTCCTTGTTCGATTGAATCCGACTCGCCGTGAAGACCACCTTTAGTATGTAAAAGTAGGAGTACACAATGGAGGTCAGTGGGATGCAGTAGGCCGCCACGAAGAACAGGGCCATGAAAATGCGGGCTGGAGTCTCCTTGTTCAGGTAATCGAAGCTGCAGGTGGTGAGGAATCCCTCGGGAACATATACAGATAGTCCGATGTCCAGGGCCGGCATCACAGCGAACAGGAAGCTGTAGCACCAGATCAGCAGGATAATCAGGTAGGATCGCAGGCGGGAACAGCGTCGCAGCGGCTGCAGTGGATGCACCACCACATTGTAGCGATCCAGGGCGATGGCGGTGAGGGTGCCGATGGCACAGGTGCCACTTAGACCACCCACGAATCCATAGAGGCGACAGGCTGTGGGCGGAAAGTCGGTGGGATTGTTAATTAACCTCACGTTGTGGTTTTAGGGCAAACAAAAAGCTCGCTGAAATGTTAATATCCTTTACATTCAGGAATATTTGTAAGAAGTGTAGGTTACAAATTGAACTTTTATTGCTTAATTTAAATTCATTTGATTGCCTTCTGTTATTTATGAAAATCGCACAAATATAGTATCGAATTTCTACAAGAAACAGCTAAAATCAGTCAAAGCTCCTCTGAATTTGGTAGGTTTAATATTATATGTATTTTCAATCGGCGTTTTCGCCATAACTAGGCCAAAAATGGACGCATAGCTAAAATAAAGACTGTATTGTGCTGCTTAAAAACATAGAAAACTATATCTATCCGAACTTTTTTGATTTTCGAAAAAAAAAATTTAACAAATTTTCGTCTTTTTGATAAGGGGTACCATCATCAAAATTTGCAAAATATGGCAAAAAATTAGCATTTCAATGTATGTACATGGATCGATAGGGAATTTTGTTACGAATTCAACGAGGTATGGCATTCCACATTTGGACAACTATTTTTACTGCTATAAAAAAAAAAAGATTATTTTTTATTAAAAAAAAAAAAAATTTTTTTTGCACAAAAAGTGATGTTTTCAATTGGCGTTTTCGCCATTACTTGGCCAAAAATAGCCTGACATCTAAAAAAAAGACTGTTTTGTACTGCTAATAAGCATAGCTAACTATGTACATATGTAAATTGCTTTTGTTAGTCAAGTATTGACATTTAGGGCACAATAAAATGCAGACCAATAAATTGCACTTATTTAGGAAGTTTTTCACCCAAGTTTTAAACTTGTAAGCCACACACTTACCAATGTCACCCAGAGCCGGACCCTCTTTGATGTTATTGTATATGGCAATCGGGCATTTGATGAGCATCAGAAAGTCGCAGATGGCCAGATTCATTACCAGGATATTGGCAGGAGTCCGCAGAGATTTGCGGTTGGCGAACATAAAGATGACGAACGCATTGCCCACACATCCCACCACCGAAATCAGGAAGTACAGGGCGGCCATCACGAGGAAGGTGCTCGACTTAGGTGGCTCAAATTGCAGCCAAAAGGGATTCACCTTGGCAATGTAGCTCAGGTCGTACTTGTCCCTGTAGTGAATGTAGCTGGGGTAATTACTGTAATTGCTGGGGAAATTGGAAAATCGGAAAATCAGATATTTCAATTTACCACTCTGTCACTAATTGAATTAAAAAATATCAATGAATTCTCAGTTTTGTATTGATTGCTTTGGGCTAAGTTTATAAAAGTGTATCAACCTATGATCATAACCACTTACTTAAGCTCAAGTCATCTGATTTTTCCGTCTTGTAGTAATGTTACTTATTTTCAATTTTATTCATTAAGTATTAAATTAATATAAATAAATAGTTTAAGATCTATTTACTGCTTCAGAACTGTTTCTTTTTATACTGTAGGTTCTGAGCCACTTGAAAAACCAAAATACATAGTAATTTTGTATCCAAGTTTAAGATCCTCTTCTATTCAGTTTTACTACGCATTGCAATGGATTGTATTGATTGTTTTGCTGTTCCAAGTAAGCTGATTACTTTCACTACATGAAAGTTAAGTAGTGGAATGCTAAGCACATTAGTTGAATGCAGGTCCCTGAAAATGAAGCCGAACTTATCGCGATGACTTCTTGAGCCAAGTGTCATGACCATGATGGTGTGTTTATCTTGGAAATGGAAGAGCCTAGGCACAGCACTCACCTGAGACCCGTGGAAACGCTGTCATTCACGTGCTTGGTTACGTCGTGGTCCTTGCCCACACTCACCGTGGAGGATTCCGTGGCCGAGCTGCCAGCCGTCGAGGATGTGCTCCCAGTGGAATGGCCGTGGCTCGAGTTGGCCAACATCTCGGAGAGCGAGAGGGCGCCGGTTAGCCAAAAGCTGCTGTTGTCACCAGCATCCGTTGTCAGGGCGGGCAGGGTCGTCATGATGATGGCCTCCATGACTGACTGACTGCTTTGGATGCGACTCGGCCAAATATTTACGAGCTACTCCAAACTACCAAAGGCGGTAGAGCTGGTAGAGGTGGTACGTGCCCGCAAAGGATTACGCTTATTTACTTGCCAGCGCCTCGACTGCCGCATTTGGCAAGGATTCCGTGTGTCGCCGCCACTGGGATGCCTTAAGTTTCAGTTGCAGACTCTGATTCAGTTTCAGCTTCAGCTGCAGCGGTGCAGATTCCCGTGGTAGTGGTGGCTCTGATGCTGGTGGTGGTGCAATGTGGTTGCAGCGGTCACGAAGCATTTTCCGTTTGCTAAATGCCAATGGGGTTAGCTGCAATTAGCTGTCCACCGGGTGACCCTAAAAGTGGAACAGATAAAAAGACAGTTGACTTAATCGATGCTCCTAATGAATTAACCGTCTCCGGTTTGTGCTGTCCTCTTGTAATAAATTTAAGTTGGATTTTGGCTTTGGCTAACCATTTTTCAACCAGCTTAAATTTGAATTTATTGGTAACTAAGAAATGCCATAAATGAGTAGAAATTTTTTTTTGAGAAGCACGCAAAAGCTGCAATTGATGAAAGCAGCGTGAAACCAATAAACTTGAGCCAAACTTTTTTTTGCAGACCATCGGAGAAAATAACTCAGGTTGTGTGGGCATCGGGGATGAGGAAAGTTATTAAAAGCAGCGGGAAACCAATAACACTGTGTTAACTATTCGCTTAAAGTTTAACACAATGCCGAACTTAATATTTTCTCTGGCCCCTGCTCTCTGCTGATTAATAAACTTTATAATGTATTTTGCCAACCGAACTCGGCTGAACCACAACCTGAAATTAATTCAATTGCTGATAAATGTAACAAGTGTGGTTGTGTGTGAATTCTTTGGGTGCCTTGCATATTTCAATGCAACATTAATGTGCAATAGTTTTTCGTTCTTTAAACTACAGCTAATGAATTTTCTTAGAAGCATCAGCATATTGATTAAATATGAGTTAAATATACATTTCCTATATATTTCAGCATTATTACATCGACCAAATACAGCCATAGAAATTCAATTTTAGGTAATGGAAATTACGTAAGAGGGAATTTCATAAATACAGTCAACATATCACACAAGAGCACGGGGAAATGTTAAATTTCAATTCCTTTTTAATTCTAGGAAATCAGATTCCCCTTCCCATGTGAGGATATTTAAAATTGCTGAAAATTGGATTCCTTGATGCCAAGTGAGTTCAAACTCTTATATAATCTAAGTCAAAGTCGGCGACTAGTTTATTTATAATACCAAATAACTTGTATAAAGAGGTGTGTACTGTCTTCAGTATGAGATAAAGAAATATTTCCACAACTTGGGGATTCTTTAATCTCTAGTGTATACCAAGTGCAATGCACAAAACTGACCATTTAAGCCATCATGATTTGTTAACGACCGAATCAAGTTTCGGAAATGCAATCGGTCTGCAAATTGAATTGACGCCTCAGTGAAGGAAGACGCTCGGGGCAGATTACTTATTATGTAAATCTCTGGGTGAATGTATTTAATTAGGGAACTTAATTGCTTATTAAATAACTAGGAGGCGGCCACGTGAGCCCGCCAGCCAGGCAGAATCTGAAGACCTGCCGCAAGTGCTTACCCGCTGCGAAACTCAAACACCAACTTTTGCCCAAAGAATCCGAGCGTGAGCAGCACTTGGCCAAAGACAAATTCTTGGCCAGAAACTTTCCTGCAAACAGCAACAACAAGTGCAGCTGCCAAGGAGCAGAACTTGAGCAGCTGGAAAGGAACTCGGTGTATGGGTGACCTATGGCGGCTCGGGGAAATTTGCTTATTACATTTACAACTCGCGGAACTTCAAACCAAAATAGTTGGCGCTTTGAAAACGGCGTAACTTGCCATTTAAATAGCACTAATTGGCCAATTTAAAATTGTCTTTTCTCTGAGGCTTTCCACAAAGGGAGCACTGTGCTCTTTGTTTTGGCTTTCATTCCAACTGAATGCCGATGAAATTTCGTCGAATATCGAATAACAGGCACATTCTCAATTGGGGGCCAATGCCAATAAATCATGCAAATAGGACGTTGCTTCCTTTCCGGCGCAAGTTTGTCAGCTTGTTTGGAAGCCAACGGGCTTACACAGTTGTGTCAGCTTATTTGAAATTGTCACAGGATGCCTTCGAATGCTCGTTACAAGTGCCAGGTTACCAGTCCTTTGTCAGGATAAAATCAACAAAGGCCAGCACATGAAACGTCAAACCGAATGGCCGTAATTATGATTTTAATAACACGCATATTACCTGCAATCATTCTGGTATCATATTACAAGAATTATTTGATTATTTGCGCTATTACTAAATTCCACAAGTTACACACATTTAATTAACACATTTGCTTTTGGCTTTTGATAGATGGCAAGCATGTATATTTTCGTAGTTATTTTTATTCAGTAAAATCCCTTTTCTGTGAAACCCCGTTTAAATTCACAATTTTAATTTTCATTAGAAAATTGTTTTGTGTATTCTTTCATTTCATTATCATGTTTGTAATTAAACATTATATCAGTTACTACCTTACCATTGCGTTAGTTAAACCACAAGTTTTCAGCAATAGCTGTATATAAATCCTCTTATCCGCTTTAGAGCCACTCGTCATTTGAATACTACTTTAAGTACTCACTTTCAACACCAATGGATTGATTAAGTAACTGAGCACAACCTGTTGAATGTGGAGATGTTTTGACCATTTGCTGTGCAATTGATGTACTACTATATTTAGAAAGGTTCAAACTTATGCTTAACAAACAACTTTCCAATGGTAAATACAATTATGATGTCAAACGCGTTTCTCTTTTTAGTTATATTCGAAATTAGCGTAGCGTATGGCATTCATGCTCGTACTATGCCTTTTAGGAACCGATTAGGCCAATTGAGTGTCATTCAGGATCTTCAAAGGACCCAGCTGAGCAGAGAGCGAGCTGTTAGGAAGCCTCTTGTTCGCCGTTCTTTGATGAAAAGCGCAGGCAGGCGTGACTTGTTTGTGCCCATTCTACATTCATTCGATTAGGCCTGGTCCTCTTAACGGCTTCTGCGATTCAAACACCCTATATATCCTATATATACCACCCCATATACCCATTACACCCGCTATCAGCCCCAAATGCGACAAGGCCATTCACTACTGAGCACCACTAAACAAAAACGGAACCCATCACTTAGACTCGTATTTTTACAAAGCGGATATGCGCGATTTTTCGCTATTTCGCTATTTTGCATTTTTTTCCTTTTGCACAAATGGTTGCACAAATGCATTTCGTTCTTTTTATTTAGCCGCCACAATTTCATCCGCTCTCAAAATTTAATTACGACTGCAAATGGCTTAAAGTGCTCAGTTCTGTTCGTTGCTGTTTGTTTTTTAGCCTGCGGCAATTGAAGCCGCGGGATGATTGCGCGGATACAATTATCCAGCCACTTGGTGAAATGGCGGGAAAACGCTAACAACTGCTGCGAAAGAGCATGAAAACAATTTATTAAAATCAAGTTTCAATTTAAGCGGGTTCTTAATTCGCCGGAAGATGCTGCCACAATAATGGCATTGCGAGATTTGCAGCTTTTAGTCGGCTGAGAAACGAGAGTGTGCTGCATATTTTAAATGAAATGAAACATGCATGAAAAGTAGTTCACCATTTGGGCTTTAATTAGTGCCATTTTTGGGCCCGTGTTCTCTGAATTTTTATATAACGAACTCCAGACAAGCTGAAAGCTGAATCTTTTACAGCAAGTGCATTTAATTAAGTGTAAGCTATTTTATTAAATATGTATTTCGCACTTGGGTAAAAAAGAGTATAACTATATACATACATACATATATGGAACTTACTATGGGTTTACTAAGGTCTAGGGGAATTGGTTAGTTCGCAAGTTTAAAGACCTCATATCGATGAAGAAACCAAAATGATGTTATATGTGCTATTTTAAATGTATTTAATACAGAAATATGTTGCGTTAAAAAGAAATGTCGCAAAGTCACGAAATCACGTACTTAATACTCTGGCATTAGCAATCGAAGTCGAATTCTTTTATATTCAAATTTTTCCGAGTTGGTTCAATAAAGCCAATCCACGCAAGCAATCGTCACATGTGTCCTGATCAGATGGGTAATGTGTCCAGCATTCAAAGGATAACGCCAGCGGAAGGGGTTACATTTCGCAGCTGAATTGGGAACATGAAATAGAAGTGCTCGATATCCGGGCTTTAAGAGCAGCTAAACCCGAGTAGAAAACACATTTCCCAGCTGATATTTATTTTTTTTTCTGTCTGCCATGGGAGTGCATGATTTCCCTTGGTGTATTGATTTATGCTCGCGCAAGTTTTCATTTCACAATTTTCACTTATGTACGGCAGCTTATTGCAGTCCTCATCTGCACTCAGCGCTTTCGTCCTGCCACATCCTTAGTCCTTAGTCCACCCCACAACACCTTCACCCCTTCACCCTCACCCCTCTCCCCGTGCGCCGCACGTGCTCGGCTGGTCTCGTTTTTCCACCAAATGTAGAGCCAGCGGCCCAAGGCTGTGACAAAACAGAAAGTTCCACCAGGCCGCCATCATCAACAGGCTCTTCTCAGCCTAAACATGCAGGAAGCAAAAAGGGGGGCGTTTTGAAAATTTCAGAAATCCCAAAGGACATTTCAATTTGAAGGATTGCAAAATTCGGCGATGGGTAATCAGAAACACCACGCAGTTTTTCAAAATTAAAAACAAGAATATTCGTTTCTTTACAATCCATTTGATACCAGCTTATTGCAAATTCTTAATCTTACTATACTATCATATTATTTTTTGTTACCTAAATATTTAACAGTGTAGCTGAAAACATTTTAATGACCTGTCATTCTCGAAATTGAATTTATGATATCAGCCAACACGTCAGATGGATAAACACAAATTTGACTTTATTAATGTGTAACTCTGAGTTATGTTTAAATATATACCACATGTTATATTCCTACAGTTTATTATAATATTGAAATAAGCAACAACTAAAATATAGTATCATTGCTACAATGCATTTATTCGAAGGTATATCATGTTACAGTACTAAGTTCAGAGACCTACCAATAAGTAGTACCTTTTTTTGCTCTGTGTAGCGGCGATGAATGCTAATGCATGTAACTGAGATAGGGACGTTGCACGTTGCACAAACTGAGATCTGTGCCGCATTAGAGCATGTCAAGTATCCAATCTGGCCTGAATAAAGCCAAAGCCACGGCGCCTTTACGCAGCGAATTCCCATTGTGAACAGGACCAAGACCAAGACTAAGACCATTACCAACACCAAGACGAACACTAACCGGAGGAGAACGGTTCTCCATCAACCATCAGTCGGTGCAGTGGCCGGAATGTGGGCAAGAACAGTCAAGAGCACTTACGGATGTTGCATACGGGCATGTTGGCAAGGGAAATGAAATGGAATGGCAGTACGAGGTGAGGCAGGGATGAGCTGCATATCTCCAAGACATCCAAAGAGGCCATCTCGGAGGTCAGCTGCTCGAGAAGAGCGCCCCCAAGAAATGCGGCTGACGTCCACTGAGGAAGAAGACCACTTCATGGGGCTTAAGGCTACGTTACGTTTGGGGCAACCAAATGCGAGATGCTGCCGGCTTCCATTTGTTTGGGAAAGTGCCTTGTATGGAACAGCGCCACTCAGGTGTGTCAGCCTAACAAAGGCTGAGGAGCTGGGCCACACAGAGCCAAAAGCGAATCAGCCGAAAGGACCCAGGTTGGCCAGGAAGAGAGCAGCCAGCAGCGAGCAGCCAGTAGCCAGTCCACTTGTCAACTAATTCCCAGGCATTCCACTTATTTGCCATTAGCAAAAGCCGCTTATCGCCGACTGAGGCCGCCCTCAAGTGTTTTGCTTGAATTTATTCTTTGGCTTATAAAAATAGGACCCTCTTCAGCAGACCTCAATCAAATTAACAACGAAATATGCACACAGAAATCTGGCCTTATAGCTTACAAACAATTACCGAGGCATTACTTTTATTTAATTGGTCTTCTAGGTGACAAGGAAAGTGTTTCAATAAAGGGATAAGCTTCAATCTCTAAGAAAGTGAAAATGGTAAATTTGATGAAATCTCTTTTCAAGGAATTACATTACAGGGAATTTTATTAAAGGCGAAGTAAATGTATTTGATATTAAAATTCATAGCTATAGAATATAGTACGCTTCAATGATTACAACTTTGTGTGTGCTCTGCTTTTGATAGAACGTAACTTTGTGAATCGCTGGCAAAAGAAATTTTAATTTACAACTCTCATCAAATCAGATTAATCAATACACTTGGTGAGTTAATAGTCGCTGAGTTGGCTGATTGATTCCCGATGTTGAGGCAAGAATAAACAATCGCTTTGTTGCCGAGTAAATAAAGTTCATCATATTCCAAGTCAAACAGGAATTGCCAAAGGGCACAAATCGTTTACAGAAGTATGGTAAAAAGTTTTTGTAAAAAGTGGCTCTGCTCACCTGCAGCGATGATTATTGAGTTATTTTCTGTTTTCGTACACTTGGAGGTCACTTTGCTGATTTTCCATTGTGCGTTGCATTGCAACTGCAACTTTTCCACAGAACTCTGTCCTTTTTGGATTCAAAATCTTTTATTTTTCGCAGATACACTTGAATTTTTGTAAGGAGCTGAATCTTTACAAAGTTTACTTTTCAGTTTGTCATCGTTCGAGTCCAAAAGTTGGTCAGCACCAATGGCCACCAACTGGCGCCAACCGGACACAAAACTTTAGCTCAATTTCCCCCGATTATCCGGAAAAGTTAAAAATTAGTAAAGATGTAAGCAGCGTTTTAAGCCGTTCCTTTGACGACTTAGTGGCTTTGGTCAAGTTATTACTTGGTACCACGCGGCGTATACGCGATTTCTGATAAAAGCGCCAAACAGCTCGGGCACTTAAGGCATCCGTGGCATCCCAGAGCTCGAAACTGACTGACTGAGGACTCGCGTGCGACTGAGTTTCAAGACCCAGCAGCTGGTGTTTTTATCAATGAAAATTGTTGCTTGTCGGCATCCTTTTTCCGACCCGAGGATGCCAAAGAGAGCGCACCGAGCGAGCAGCGAAGCCCAAGAGCTGGTACTTTTTGGCCCGCTCTTAAACGTAGTGCACTATGCGGTTTTTCACGATACCCAGCATCATAAGTTGGCTTTGCCAAGGCTATTCACATTTCATTACGGCCACTTGTGTATGTTGTTCTTGAACTCGGCAGACGAAGAACGCTCCCGAGATAATAGTGGCTGTTCCTGGGTTTGCCGGCCATTCATTGGCTTCGGCGAGTTCTCGGCTGGTGCTGGCCATTGGTTGTGGGTGGGTCAGGTGTGGGTAGTGGGTGGTGGTGTTCATTGATAAATCCATATGGGCTGCTGAGCATCACCTGTGCGTGTCAAAGAAGCCGCAGCCCTATAGATTGCCGATTCTATTTTAATATGACCGAATGCCATTTTGATGATGCGGTGTTAGAAAAAGGAATTTAGGCCTGGCTATGGTAACATAAGGGGTATCAGTTAGGCGTACCACCATTACAAGGTTAACTTGTGAGAAATTTTGATTAAAGCTTTTCTATTTTGCTGACTTATAATTATGACATATAAGGTATTATAGGTTACGCAGTGATTTCAATGAGAGTTAGTTAACTTAAACATCCTTCAGAAAATTATTGGAACTGATATACTATTAAACAAAAAACTGTGACCATTACTTTAATGGTAGACTCAAATTCAACAATAACCGATTTCCCACACATAAATCACAAATAATAATTACACAGTATTATTAAACCCATAAACACCTTGGCTTATTGTTTTTCGAGGAATTTATGCGCTTGACTGCGGTACAAAATTGTTGAGTTCGAGCGGCGATGACAAACTGGCGGCATTTTTCTGGTTTTCTGGTTTCTGGTTTGCCATCGTCATGAACTACGAGTATTTGAGAGCAAACCCCGTAAATTGAGCAAAGCCAGCCGCAGTCGGTCGGCAGTTGCACTTTAATTAAAAATAAATACAATTTCCCCCACCCATTTGCCCGTCCCCTTCCCCCCTGGCAACTGCCAACGAGTCCAAGTCTAATGATTATTGATGTGACTACTGATGGCCTGACTGTTTGCAGCCAGCTTTTTGACCCGTCCAACAACCGTTGTGATTTTAAGTAGTCTGACCTACGGCGGACATGGCCACAATTACGGATAATGCTTCGGGGTTACCTTTACAATGCTGCCGATTTTTTAATTTTCCTTGTTTTTTTGTTGCATTAACTTGGCCAAAATGGAGGGCTCGACTTAGCTACTTGTCAAAGGAATATTTTGATACTCTTGCACGTTTAAAATGATTTTTATGATAGAATATGAGGTCCACAGGTCCTTTTTAAAAATGCACACATATGTATATGTACAAGTGCAATATTCTTTTACTATTCTTTTACTATGACCGCTTTATAAACAAGATAACATTTGTGACATTCCGCCAAAAGAGGGGAAGTAGAAACGGCTTTAGACGCAGACATTTCCTTTTACATAGGGCTTGTGCAACCCACCGAACTTTGCAGGCTGACTTTCCGGGTTGGATATTAAAAGTTTTGCTTTGTGGCACTAAATTATACGACATTTACGCATTCGCCGCCGGCTGCTGGTACTCACAAATAAACATATTTTTGTATATCTTTCAGTTTTGCGATTTAACGCAAAGCAAAGCAAAAAGCACTTACTATTTCTCCGTTTCAGATGTTGATTCCCCTTTGCTCCGCCAAAAACCCGAGCAGAGTAATTAGTGACTGCTACAAAAAATGCAAATACAAAAGAGTCTATTATAAAGCGGACATGGACATACCCATAAGCGTAAGTGTAAGTGTAAGCGTAAGCGTAAGTGTTCTATGCGCAAGTTTTCCAGATTTTAGATTTCAGATTTGAGACTGCTGCTCGTGGAACCAGACATTTATGTGCCCGCTTGACATATCACGGAGGTCGTTTTAATACACGCCTCACCTGGCTGCTCGAGCCTCGTTTTGGTTTGCCCAGCTGAACGACAATGCAAAATGCTTAACAGCCCAGCCAAAGCCGAGGTGAAAAATTTCCATTGCCAAAGCCAAACTTTGCGCGATGAGTCAGTCAGTCATTCAGTGGCCCAAAAAAAAAAAAGCTACCAAAAAAGTGTAGAAAATAAGTAGCAGTCGTATTAATATTCTGTTGGATTATCTGCTTGCTAGGGTTAATTAATTGTTTTATTGATCTATTCGCATGGCATTGCAGTGCATTCATTAACTGACAATTCTTAATTGTATTACACTTTTTGCATTCAATTAAATCCCCATTATTTCCCCATACATAACATAACTAATTGTTTAAACAAAAAACTGTTACGTATCATTTCCTTTGATGTTATCACCACCAGTTAAGTGAAACGAAATGACGCATTAAATGTGCAAATAATTTGAATATTATTAACATGACATAAAGACAACAAGAATTCCTTTGTTAAGACCGAATCTGATTGACTAGTTGGGTTTGCCCATCGAATTGAGCTGAGATATGAGCACATTTAGACAAGCTTAAAAACCGGAAAGAGCCATCTCTGTTTGTTTTTCGAACCCAAATTAATGTAATAGCGTTGCGTTAATCTATTAGTAGTAACAAATATTGATCCATTTGAGGTATTCGAGTGACAAGCGATGGGTATCGAAGTCTGGGGAAATGGTTACGCACACACAGGCTGCACAATGCGATTAGCATGCAATAGTAATGGCATTTAATGTGCCCGGTGCATTTGCATTGCCCTGCGATTTGTGGCTGCGACATGTGATGCAAAGATAAACAGCAAAGCAATCAGCCTAAGTATCGCACAGATATGGAGATAAGCCCTACAAACCCTCACATTTCACTTTTCACCGGTCCCCATATGAACAATACTCCTCTGAACTGTCGATCATCTGGAGGTGGAGGTTTCATGGTTTTGTAACCTCCTCAAGTCAAGACTCAAGTCTCCCATTCGAGTGCCTTCGACTCGAAGAGTCACTCGAACAATCGAAAATTGACTTTCCACTCTCGTCATTCGGTCTTCCCCGCATTGGATTACCATCTTTATCGCAGTCATCTAATTCTGCAGTTACTCATCGACGGTTAAGTCCGGCACGCACAGTATTACTCATTCGGCTATAAATGAACCGCTGTTTTTCGAATCATGCTCCCGAATCGTGCATACCCTGTGCTACCTCTGGTTTCAGATTCACCGGCATATAGAAGCTATCAAAGAGACACTGTGACATAAGGTTGAACTAAACTAACGGAAACTTCAAAAGCTTACGGCGATAGTGTAGTAGTACACCAGCGGATAGCCCACTAGGAACAGCTTTAAGAAATTTTACAAACATTATAAAAACCTAAAAAAAATGTCAATGACCTATGATTACAATGTAGTGCAAGATATTTGTATAAATTATTTTAGTAAACAGGTTAATACGCTTCTACCCAATGATTTTTTAATGACAGCAATAGCGCTTTTAATTTTATAGCGCTGGAAAACTTTATAGTTGTAAGTTTATAGTTTAAGTGAAGCACTTAAGAGGCAACTCAGACACTATTAATTGCAGTACTGTTAATTAAACAGTGCAGCAATAAACAATAAACAGTTTGTTATTATAAGACATGGATAGTAAAAACTCATTACTGGGCGATTTTTGAGGTAAGAATTCACTCAAAACAGTGCCGTACCCTTTGTAGAATCCAGTTGAGTGGAATATTTTCACCAGCAAGTCAAGTAACCCAAATGCCTCGATTGAATGGCAAGGTTAGGGCAACCTAAAGTCATCCGGATGGTTAACCTTTTAAATTCCCATCGACACCGGAATGTGGCTAGAGTTTTGGTGTCTTGGCTTGGCGCCCAAATTGGTCGCTTCTCCAGTTCTCTAGTGGATAGGAAAGTTCCGACCACCGGGCTCCAACTCGATTGGCAGCTACAAAAATAAAAAAAAAAAAACGGAAAATAACACAGAAGCACCACAAACCCTCGACGAGGCTATATAAGTGGCGGTGTCGCCGCTTCCCTAACCGCAGTTGTGTGACCGCGTTCGGCGGGTAAGCTCTGTACTCGGTACTCGGAATTCGGAAATCGGAGAGTAAGACAGTGTTCCACTGTCATTGGGTTTCGGTTTTGAGTCGGAAAAGCTAAATAGCTTAAATAACTTTCGAAAGCCACTAGATTTGTGTGCCCCAGTGCCGCGAATAGTAACAGTTCGTAAATTAGTCGCGACTGGTGACAGTGCCCAGTAATTCCCAATTCAGATAAGGGCAAGTGTGTTCCGGGAAAGTGTGTGTGGTGTGAGTCCGAGGCAAAGTGAAACCATGAGGAGGTGTCGCAACACCCCGTTCGCAATTGTCATTGCTCCGATCTTGATTTGTGGTGAGCTACACTATATGCTATATGTTATATGTGTCTTTATGTATATACAGATATACAAAGGTGTAACCCGATAATGGGCAACTGTTGACAAAAGTGCGTTAACCAAGATACGGGGATTGCAATTAAGCTCTTTGTGTGCTATCATCTCGGTCGCAAAGTGTTTACTCGACTAAGTGCAGCAAATATTTAAACAATTGCCAGGACTTTGTTGCACTTCAAGGAAATTAAAACGCTCTTATTTGATTTAACCCCTTTTCAAGTGTTTTTTTTTTGTTTTATTTCGCCAACTTTACCTGGAGAGAAAACCAAAAGGCAACCTTTATATCAAGCAATTTAGTAGCATATGGAATTCAACTTTAAAACAAAATAGATAGAACATTAATTGAATAGAAAGGAATAACAATTAGATAAACAAGAGTAACTAATGATTTATATTTTATTTCTAAGTAGTGACTACTATTCTCTGCAAATAGATATAAATAAAAACCATCACAAGTTATAAAATCGACACAAATGATTAAATAACCACTATCATTTTATAACAGCTCAATTATCTTGGTTATAAATCAATAAAAACAGATCGTAAGGAAATCGGAGAATTATGGTTTTACGATGTCACTATCTTCAGAGATCAAGAGTAGTTCTCGAGTAGAATTTTGATACTTATTTGTAGCTGCTTACGAGTTGGTCACGTGACTGATCTTCAACCTTCCACCTGCCATACGGGTTTCTTGAGCATTCGTCACCATTGTCCACGATGATCGCCAGAATGAGACATGACCAGACCACATGATACCTGTCGTTAAGCAATCACAATGCCTAATAAAAGGGAATTTTTTTCGATTTGGATTTTAATTATCCTATTAAGATTCACTTTGCTTAACAACGCTGTGAGTTTAGTTGGGAGCAGCATACTAAAAACGCTGCTAATAGAAATTATTTCGTAATTAACGTAAATTTGGCAAAAATTAGACAACTTGTTAATAAGAGATAATTGTGTATAGGTGTTCTGCTAAATATATTATAATTTTTGGTGGCCCACAAATTGGCCAGTAATGCCGGTTTTTGTACGCATTTGTTACAAATTACAGATTGTAAGTACCCTTTTCTATGCAAACTGAAATAAACTTTACACGCTTAATTGCTACCCGATTATTGCTAATTGAATGGGCAATTATAGTAAGGCTGTATTGATTTAAGAACTGTCTGAACTGCTTGCCAATGAATATAAAATGTGCAAAATGAATCGGACATACAATTCGCGTATTTATAGCTTTCACTGCGACCAAAATAGCTGATAGATTGCCTAAACAGGTATCACTGATTACACACCCACTCGATGTCACGAAATGTCACCGACATTATCATTTAATTAGCACCTGGCTAAGTCGATTAACTCTGTCCCTATTTGTTTGCCCCCCTTGAAGAAGTTTATATTTATTTGTTTGACGCAGTTTCGTAGAGATGAATTTGCCATTTCAAGCCGTTATATGCTATATAAATTTGTATTTTAGCTTCACTGATCTTGGCCCAAGATTTTGGCTACGAGGGCAGACATGGACCAGAGCACTGGAGCGAGGATTTCGCCCGCTGCAGTGGAAAGCACCAGAGTCCCATTAACATCGACCTGGTCAGCGCCGTGGAGAAGAAGTTTTCCCCGCTGACTTTATTAAACTTCAAGGTGGTGCCCCAGAACCTGCAAATGACGAACAATGGTCACACGGTGCTGGTGAAGATGACTTACAACGAGGACGAGATGCCCAGTGTGCGTGGTGGTCCTCTGGCGGAGAAGACTCCCTTGGGCTACCAGTTCGAGCAGTTCCACTTCCACTGGGGCGAGAACGACACGATTGGCAGTGAGGATCTGATCAATAATCGTGCCTATCCCGCCGAGCTGCACGTGGTATTGAGGAATATGGAGTATCCGGACTTTGCCAGCGCCCTGGACAAGGATCATGGCATCGCCGTGATGGCCTTCTTCTTTCAGGTGCGAACTTAGCTTGCTGTTTATAGAACTAGATTCTAACTTTATACATATATATTCTATTAGGTGGGCGTCAAATCAACTGGTGGCTATGAGGGCTTCACCAACCTGCTCGCCCAGATTGACCGCAAGGGCAAGAGCGTAAACATGACCAACCCACTGCCACTGGAAGAGTACATCTCGAAGTCCCTGGAAAGCTACTTTAGCTACACTGGTTCGCTGACCACTCCACCTTGCAGTGAGGAAGTCACCTGGATTGATTTCACCACGCCCATTGACATTACGGAGAAGCAGGTGAATATTTGCTTTATAGAATATCAGATATACCAGCAGGTAGTAAAGTAATATCTGGTTATTAATTCGATATTTAATACTTTTTCGCAGTTAAATGCCTTCCGTCTGCTGACAGCCAACGATGATCATCTGAAGAACAATTTTCGACCCATCCAGCCGCTGAACGATCGCACCTTGTACAAGAACTACATAGAAATTCCCATTCACAACTTGGGCTCGATTCCACTCGTCGATGCGGAAAATGCCGCTGGCAGGTGGAGGCACCAAGCCGCAGCATTGCTGTTGCCCCTTGTTGTCCTCGTCGCATTGTCAAGGACCTCCGTTTTCAGGGGTTTTTAATTAGAGTTCTGCGGTGGTAAATCGAAGGCTAAATCGTTAAATGCCTAGCAAGCGCTTAGGCGTCCAATTAAGCGCTGTAATTTACATTTTCCGCTCTTGTTCGCCGTCGCTGTTTGTTGTTCAAACACGAGTCCCGGTAATTTCCGTCGGCAAGGACTCTCCTGCCATCAGGACATCCATTCACACACACTTACTTGTATGTATATATATATAGATATATATGTATATCAGGGCAAGCAAACAGCAAACGGCGGACGGTGGGCGAAATTATTAAAACCGAAATGGGCGGAGCTTCAGCTGGCACGGAACCCTTACTCATCAATTATGCAGCACCTCGCACAGCGACTGTCAACCGAATCGTACCCCGTATCCCGTATCCGTACCCGTTCCTGTACTCGTAGCCGTACTCGTAGCCGTTTCCGTATCCGTATCCCCCATCCGTCCAAAGAGGCCCGCCAGTGCGAGGGGAACCCCCTGGATATCCTCGCCATTGCACATTGTGATTTTAAATGCTTGGCACAAGCAGAGCTTTTTATTCGTATACCTTAGGCTTAAGTTTTGTAAACATAAACTCGTAATAAACTGTAATGATTAAATCATTTATGCTTGCGTTGTGGAATATTCAGCATCTCATTAAAGCACTGTTAAAAAAAAAGTAAGTTTTTTTGGAGCTGGGCAATGAGGTATTCATTCATTAGTTAACATGTGTCTTATTTAAATATTCCGTATTAATACAAAAAATGTATTAGTATTTAATACGGTTGTAAAGTGACTTTTGAAACTAAATACTTACATTTGATGCCTGATAAGTTAATTTAAATTCTTATATGTGCTGGCACTTTATTTGAAATCGCAAACTAAAACTAAATAAAGTATACTTTTCGGCAATGTTTAGAATTATACTTCACCCTTAAAACATTTGCTTAATATTTTTAGATAAAGTCTTGCTTTCTCAGACTTTCTTTACAAGCCAAGTCTTGTTTAATTACTTGTGTATTTGATTTAACTGACGTATTATTCATAATAATCACATCAGGCTGAGAGTCTTGTGCCGCCTGATGACCTATTGACCCCACCTGTCAGCTGAAGACCAATGAATTATTGCAAGCATGTGCCGAAATCTATCAGCGAAATATCAACTTTTGTATTCAAGTCGAAGAGTTCGTCTGGCGAAAGAAGACATGATTTATTCACAATTACTGGAGGCCGTAGTAAGCACCGTGGCGCCTTCCTAAAGTGAACTACAGTACAGAGCATTAGATAATGGAAAAAGTCAGGATCTTTTAGGCAGTGCACTCTATACTTTTTTAAACGGATTGCTTGTCATTCGGGTCAATTAAATGCATAATAGCCTTGTCCTTTTGAACCTGCGAACTTTACGTATGATCCCTGCCTAATTATAGAATACTTTGTGGCTTTTTAATGAGCTTATCATTGTTGTTTATGAACGTGATCGATCTGCGAAATTAGGTTTAAATTGAAAACAAGAGAGACTGCTATGGCCGAGTTCCTCGACTATCAGATACCCGTTACTCAGTTAATAGGAGTGCAAGGCAAAAATAATAAATAGACTCGTCTCATTATCCCGATCAATAATATATAAAATATATACTTTAAGAGGTGGAAAACCCTTTTTTTCTACTTGTTACAAACTTATCAATGAATCGAGCATACCCTTTAACTCTACGGTACGATAGTGACGGGTATAATAACTTGGAAACAATGCAGTTCTATCTAGATGCGATGCAAAAATAGCAATACCATAAATAATATTTATTGACTTTCAACTCTCTCCGCCCGTGATTTGCATTCGCCGGCACGTTTTTACTCAATTGATGACACCAGCATTGGCGAGAAATAAAAATATTATGAAACTTTTCCATTGCCGCCCAGCTCCCCCCACGTATAAAATACATATTCTCAGCGAATTGAAGCGCTCCCCTGATAGGTGATAAGGTTTATTGACAGCGATCGTTACAACCTGACCTTTGATGGTGACGAACGGCGATACTGCGCCTCGGGAAACTTGGAACAAGCCCCTCCGCTCCACATCTATATGGAACACCATCCCAATCACCATCCCCATCACCATTCCCATCACCATCCCCGTCTAAGTTTAGCCGTGATCAGTCCGCCCCTTCGTGGGCAGTGTGAAATCTCAGCTTGTAGTTCGCACTTGAGGCGTGTGTGAGTCCGGATCGGATCGAATCGGATGGGATCGTATCGACGTCATGTAGACGACTGATAACTTTTCTTTAGGCAATCCCCCCCTTGATGGCACATTAAGCTTCAGCTTGATGACTGTGTACCCAGATTGCGGCGACTTGTTGCTACTTTTAGACGTTCGAATGATCGCTGGATCTGGAGCGTTGGCTCTTGGCTATGGATTAGTCCGCCTTCCTGGCGGTTGTTCAAGGTTAGACCCAGATCATTGGGAGGAATTTTTTGGGGGCTTAAGGCGTGACTTTTGATCCAGTGGGGAAACGAGATTACTCGAACTTCAGGCAACTACAAAAGTTATAATCAAATGCGTAACAGTAGTACAGAAAAGGGGGAAGGTAAACTATAGACTCTTACCCACATGAAAACCAATCGGAACAATTCCGTATTATCAGAATCAGTTTAAGGTATTATACGAGTTCTATTCCCTTGACTACAAGTTTTCCCTACAATATATATAATAGTATTTCTATTTTATCTATTAATTAAAAAATTGATATTATAGTCAACTGGTCTAGTTAATTATATTAAGTAAAATAAGGCATTCTTAGGTCTCACTTTCATTTAAGTAGGTGGAAAACTAAGAAGTTTAAACTAAGAATGATAGGATATAAATCAGAAAGTCCTAAATGTTTTTCAGTAACCTTAGAGAAACGCACTGCCCGCTAATATTCTTATCATTTGCCACATTTTAAAGCACTACATTCAAGAGTCCTCGTGCAACGACCTTTGCAATCTCGTAACTCGTAACTCAATGCCGTGGCCTTGCACTTGATGCAGATGTAGGATGTGGAGCAGATTCGTTGTGGTACTTTTCAGTAGGCACCCCTTCGATGTTATCAGTCAAGTGCAGCTTCCAGTTTTATGAATTAATGGAGCAAGAATGTAATGCAGTTCAAGATAAGTTGGTTTGGCGTCGTGTAGGCGTTCCAGGCTCCTGATAAGGGGTAATAAAACCAAGTGTTATATGGTAGTTAGATCATTTGAGCCCGGTTTCCGACGTAATATTGATAATGATTGGGAGAGGCCGCACGGGAAGCGGCGCAGGCGACTCTCGTGTTTTGAAAAATAAGAAACATACTATAAATCATTTTCGAGTACACTTAGAATAGAAGAGAGTGTACTATAGGGAATGCGATTGTGAATTTCCGATGGTCGGCGGACTATAAAAGTCTGAGGCCTCTGCGTCCAGCGATTCAAAAGTGTTTCGTTCGCTCAAGTGCGCGGTTACTACCCAAAAATATTATCTCAAGTTCTTTTTATATTTACTATTCAAATTAAATACTCAAAATGAGAATCCTTGCGGAGGTAATACAATTCGGCATCGATAAGCATTTTGCAGTCGCTCATTCGTGAATTTAATCCTTAGCACCATGTCCAACTCTTGGATCCTTCGGAGCTAATGCGTCCTGAGCCCACATTTGCGGACAAGAATCCCTCCAAATTCCGGGACTACAGTGTGGACACCACCGATCCCCTGAAGGAACGAGTGCGCCAGACTTACCGTCAGATGCATCTGAACCAGACTGTGGATTTCGTCAAGGGTATGTAAAGCTCCTTATAATCTATCATAAAGATTAAAATAAGTTTAGAAATATATTTATATTAGCTAAGTACTAAAGGGTTTGTAAGCAATGGGAGCTATTTAATAAATGTTATTTTCAATTGAAAAACCATTTTACTAAAAAGATTCATTTTATTATTAGGCCGTCGTGAGCACTGGCTGAAGTTCAACACGATTAAGATGACTGTGCGCGAAGCGCTGGAGAAGCTAAACGATCTGGTGGACGAATCAGATCCCGACCTGGATCTGCCCAACATTATCCACGCCTTCCAGGCCGCCGAGCGGGCACGCGCCGAGTTTCCGGAGCACGATTGGCTGCACCTCACGGCGCTCATCCACGATCTGGGCAAGATCATGGCCTTCTACGGCGAGCCGCAGTGGGCTGTGGTGGGCGACACCTTTGCCGTGGGCTGCCGTTGGGGCGACAGCATTGTTTACCGGGAGGAGAGCTTCGTGGGCAATCCCGATGGGGATAATCCCGTCTACAATACCGAACTGGGCATCTATAAGCCGAACTGCGGCGTGGACAACCTGCTGATGTCCTGGGGTCACGATGAGTACATGTATAACGTGCTGAAGCACAACAAGACCAAGCTGCCCCATGTGGCATGCAACATCATTCGGTTCCATTCGTTTTATCCCTGGCACAATGGCGGCGACTACAAGCACCTGGAGGCTCCCCAGGATGCGGAGACCAAGAAGTGGGTGCTCATCTTCAAGTGAGTTCATTTTAAACACTAATATTTGGTCCAGTTCATAATCATTCCTTCTTGCAGTCGCTATGATTTGTACACCAAGAGCGAGGTGGTTCCGGATATTGAGGCCTTGTGGCCATATTACCAGACCTTGATCGACAAATACTTACCAGGGGTTCTGGAGTTCTAAGCGTACTTACAAGTAACCTTAAGCTTTATAAATGGTTCTATTTTATATTTAAGACAACATTTATATCTGTAATATAATGTAATGTGTATACGCCATATATATCCCTATATCTACCCAAGTAATATGAAAAGAAAACTCTTTTCTTTATTGGGTCAAATTTGGTTGGGCATGATTGATGGGTATTTTCTGGATTAACTTGACTAGAAAATTCTGATTAATTTATACAATTTATTCGGCTTTGTTTTGATAAAGGAGTGCATACTTTTTGGCAGCCAACTTATTGAAATCCTAAGAATTGGAATTAGTAGTTGTAGTACTTAGAATTTTACAGTGCGTATTATTGCTGAAACGTATACTTAATATGGTCTAATCATTCTCGTTTGGAAACTTACCATTGAAAGACAGACTACTACACATGTTCAGAATTTATGCGAGTATTTTGTGTTCTAAAAGTGCTTAAAACATGTTTAAAAGTTGCCGATGAAAACCTTTCTTTCATCGTACTAATTAACAATTCGATACGCGATTATCTAATTATCAGTATCTATTAAACAGTTTCATTTAAAGTGCATCATCAAGTCCATCTGTATAAACATCAAATCAAAAATATTGCATGCATACATATAAAGTAATTAATCAAGTTGACGTGAAGCGATTGTGTAATAGAAGTCTCACCTGAGGTGGGATTGGCAAATGCTTGGGATGCATGTCTTAAAAAGAGATTAAGTCCAGTCAAATAGATTGGGCGTAATGTAACAAACCTAATTTGTATACGGATATCGTAGTGTAATAATTTTATTTCGTACACGCCTATCAACTGGATGGATGTATGGATGTCCACACAAGAGTTACTCCCATTTCCAAGCCGGGCATTGGAAAGCTAATCTCATGGCGTGCCCAGATTTCAATTGAGACTGGTTGTTCAGGTGGCCGGCTAGTCGGGCGATAAGCCGATCGACGGAATAAAAGGGGCCGCGGCTCCCACATCCCAAGATAGTTGCGGTCTGAATTCGCCGGAGTGCGGAGCAACATGAACTACGTGGGACTTATCATTGTGCTGAGCTGCCTTTGGCTCACTGCGATCGCGAGTGATCCGGATGACCCCCTGTTGGTGCAGCTGCCGCAGGGCAAACTACGTGGTCGCGATAATGGAAACTACTACAGCTACGAATCGATTCCGTACGCCGAACCGCCCCTTGGCGATCTGCGACTGGAGGCTCCGGAGCCCTACAAACAGACGTGGTCGGATATCTTCGATGCCACCAACGCACCGGTGCACTGCCTGCAGTGGGATCAGTTCACGAGTGGGGACGACAAACTAGTAGGAGAGGAGGATTGCCTGACTGTCAGCATCTACAAGCCCAAGAATGGCAGCAGGAGCAGCTATCCGGTGGTGGCTCACATTCACGGAGGAGCCTTTATGTTCGGTGCAGCAGCGCTGAATGGACACGAGAACGCGATGCGTGAGGGAAAATTCATTCTGGTAAAGATAAGCTATCGCCTGGGGCCATTGGGTTTCGCGAGCGCCGGCGATGCGGATCTGCCCGGAAACTACGGACTGAAAGATCAACGGCTGGCTCTCAAATGGATTAGGCAGAATATTGCCAGCTTTGGAGGAGAGCCGGAGAACATCGTGTTGATTGGTCACTCCGCGGGAGGAGCTTCGGTTCATCTGCAGATGCTTCGTGAGGATTTCGGCCAGCTGGCCAAGGCGGCGATCTCGTTTAGCGGCAATGCCCTGGATCCATGGGTTGTCCAGGAGGGCGGACGAGGACGAGCCTTTGAACTGGGTCGCATTGTGGGATGTGGATTGGCTGAGGACTCGGTCAGCCTCAAGAAATGCCTGAAGACCAAGCCAGCCAGTGACTTAGTCACCGCTGTCCGTAACTTCCTGATATTCTCGTATGTGCCCTTTGCTCCATTTGGTCCTGTGGTGGAGCCATTGGATGCTCCAGAAGCGTTTCTCACCCAGGAACCCAGTGATGTTATCAAGAGCGGAAAGTTCGGACAAGTTCCCTGGGCTGTAACCTATGTCACAGAGGATGGTGGCTACAATGCCGCCTTACTTTTGGCGGAATGGAACAAATATGGCAAATCTGGCACAGTCATCGAGGATCTGAACGATCGCTGGTTTGATTGGGCACCATATCTACTGTTCTACCGGGACTCGAAGAAGACCATCAAGGACATGGACGATTACTCACGGCGACTTAGGCAGCAATATCTGGGCAATCGGAGATTCGACATCGAAAGCTATTGGGATTTGCAGCAGCTGTTCACGGATATTCTCTTCAAGAACAGCACGCAGGACTCATTGGATCTGCATCGCAAATATGGCAAAAGTCCTGCCTACGCTTTTGTCTATGACAATCCAGCCGACAAGGGAATCGCACAAGCCCTGTCCAACCGAAAGGATATACATTTTGGTAAGGAATTCGTACTTATAATTGGACTTGCGTACTAAACATAACTTTTATAGGAACTGTGCATGGCGACGACTACTTTTTGATATTTGAAAACGCCGTAAGAAATTTGGAATTGCGCCCGGATGAGCAGTTGATTTCGAGAAATTTCATCAATATGCTGGCAGATTTTGCTTTAAGTGATCATGGCGTTCTAAAATATGGTGAATGCGAATTCAACGATAATGTAGGCAGTGAGAAATTCGAGTTACTATCCATTCATAAGGATGGATGCGAGAATAAGCAGTATGTAGAATTTCCGTAGGTTACTCGAATAAAATGAAATATTATTCGTTCTGTGTAATTTTGGATTATTTGCTTATTCCTAACTGGCTTGCAATGACATACATATATACAAAACGCGTTTGTATCATTATATTGTTGGTTTTGGTAGTCTCGTTGTTAGCAGCTATAAAGAACGATTAACGTTTATTTGGCATCAGTTTGTTCAGTACTTTGTGGAGTTCCAGATCATGTATATTCTCAAACGGTTGATGTGTTTGACTTTGCTGTGGATAGCAGCCTCAGGAGCTGAAGATCCATTGGTTGTTGAGATCCCCAATGGAAAACTTCGTGGCAAAGATAATGGCCAGTACTACAGCTACGAATCCATTCCCTACGCCGAGCCTCCAACTGGCGCCCTCCGTTTTGAGGCACCTCAGCCGTATAGTCATCGTTGGACTGACGTTTTCGATGCCACTCAGTCTCCAGTCGCCTGCTTACAGTGGAACCAGTTTAGAAACGAAAACAACAAGCTGATGGGTAATGAGGATTGCCTAACGGTGAGCATCTACAAGCCAAAGACACCCGGTCGCAGCAGCTTTCCTGTCGTAGTGCTCCTGCATGGAGGTGCTTTCATGTTCGGTAGTGGAAACATATATGGACACGATTACATTATGCGTGGGGGACAATTGCTTTTGGTAAAAATAAGCTATCGTGTGGGACCATTGGGCTTTGCGAGCACCGGTGATAGGGACTTGCCGGGTAACTATGGTCTCAAGGATCAACGTCTGGCTCTACAATGGATCAAGAAGAACATTGCCCACTTTGGCGGCATGCCGGATAACATTGTGCTCATTGGTCACTCGGCAGGCGGTGCTTCGGCTCATTTACAGCTCCTGCATGAGGATTTCAGACAGTTGGCCAAAGGAGCCATTTCGGTGAGCGGCAATGCCCTGGATCCTTGGGTCATTCAGCCGGGTGGACGACGACGTGCATTTGAGCTGGGTCGGATAGTCGGTTGTGGGCAGACGAACGTCTCTGCAGAACTCAAGGACTGCTTGAAGTCTAAGCCGGCTAGTGAAATAGTCTCTGCTGTCCGCAGCTTCCTTGTGTTTTCCTATGTGCCCTTCAGTGCTTTTGGACCTGTTGTGGAGCCGGCAGATGCCCCAGACGCCTTTCTCATCCAGGATCCAAGGGAAGTGATTAGGAGCGGAAAGTTTGCCCAAGTCCCTTGGACTGTGACATACACCACAGAGGATGGAGGATACAACGCTGCTCAGCTGTTGGAAAGAAACAAAACAACCGGTGAGAGTTGGATTGACCTACTCAACGATCGCTGGTTCGAATGGGCTCCGTACTTGCTTTTCTATCGGAACTCCAAGAAAACCATTAAGGATATGGATGATCTTTCATTTGAGCTCAGGCAGCAATATTTAGGAGATCGTCGATTCAGTGTGGAAAGTTATTGGGATGTGCAGCGAATGTTTACTGATGTTCTTTTCAAGAATAGCGTGCCAAACGCAATAGATCTACACCGAAAGCATGGCAACACTCCGGTTTATTCTTTTGTCTATGATAATCCTACCGACTCCGGAGTGGGTCAATTGCTTTCCAATCGCACTGACGTCAATTTTGGTGCGTATATACTTGCGTTTTAAATATTTAAGGTTCTAGCTTTCTTATATTTTAAGGTACCGTTCATGGAGATGACTTTTTCTTGATTTTTAATACAGCTGCATACCGAACCGGCATTCGTCCGGATGAAGAAGTTATTTCCAAAAAGTTTATACAGATGCTGGCGGATTTCGCACTTAACGATGAGGGAACATTGACATTTGGAGAGTGTAGTTTCCAAAATAATGTGAACAGCACAGAATACCAAGTGCTGCGCATTTCGCGAAACGATTGTAAGAACGAGCAATATGCTAAGTTTCCCTAAAAATCTTTTCTTTTAAGGAATATGAACAGTGTAATAATGTAATTAAAGAACCAATTTATTAAACCTTCATGCCGCCTCAGTTGTCATAGGTTCCTCAATCAGTTCGTCGTCTTCCTCCGGTTCATTTTCCTCACCCTGTACATTGCCATACAGATCGATCTTGCTGTCGAGAAAGCGAAAATCCTTGAGAATGTGCAACTTGTTGCTGAATCCCGCAATGGACATTAATTTGATGGGCGATGTTTGCCAAACAGCAGAGTAGCAGGCAGTGTGCTCCACGGGAATATTGGCTTGCAGTACTCCATTTAGAGTGTAGGACTGCACATGATTGTGCTCACCACCGATTAGGACACAGTCGTCCACAAAGTCACAGAGATGCACGCGTCCAGGAAAGTCAAAGACACGTGTGCACTCCAGTGAACGCAGGTGGAAAATGGATGCTTTGGGGCCACCACCGCAGAGCAGCCAATCCTCGTTGACAGCCACTGCTCCTATCCACTTGCCCCAATCCGGCCGCAACAGATTTGGGTTCTTGTAAGGCTCCAGCATAGCAGTGTGCTCCTGCTGCTTGGTGCTCCACACGCGCACAGTGCCATCCTCGGCGCCGGAGAAGATCTGTCCGTTGCTATTGCCCACCACACTGTGCACGTAGTCGGTGTGACCACGGTACTCGCGCTGAATGCGTCCGTCCTCCAAACTCACTTGTAGGATCACTCCGTCGCCGCAGCCAGCGAAGAGGATGCTGTTTTCCGAGTCCAGCCACATGGAGTTCACGTCCGGCACCTCGACGGCATCCACTTGCATTGGTATCTTTACCTCCCAGGCGCGTTTGGTGGCCAGGGACTCCTCCTCCTCGTTCCATTTTAATCCGTAGATAAGACCCACTGCACCCACTATCAGGAAATCGCGATGGAAGACCAGGTAATTGATATCCACATTGCTGCCCTGCGGGAAGATTTTCAGTTTGCCAGGTGGCTCCTCGGAACCCTTGTCCAGTTCTTTTATTCTTTAAAATATAAATATGTAAAATAAGGAAGGAAATTGCGCCAAATCAAGGATTCTCACCTGAGAACGAAAATGTCGCCAAATAGATTGCCCGCAAATAGATACTGATGGGAGTCGGATATGGCCTGTGCTAGGACATTATTGTAAGCACGTTTCAGATCCTTTTGTTTCATATTTTTAGCTAATTTTATTATTTTAACCAAATTTTATCGCTTTGTTTACGCCGGCTGTCTAGAGTGACCGTTCCTGAGCAATATACCAAAAATACTATACTTTTTTTTTCAAAAATATACCTAAATGGCGTAAGCATATGACGTAGCATTCGTATTACGTTCAGCTTACGTTAAACCGTTAGCCAACGTAACGCTAATTTTGAATGTGAGAAAGAACCTGTTTTCAATCATTCGGAATGCGTTCGATTTTGAGGAAATACAACCAATTGTAATTGCAATTACCCGAACAAAATCGTTCGCCGGTGATTGCAGTTTGATTTCCGTATGAAAAATATCATTCCCATATGTCTGCCTCAAGTTATCGTATGTCACAAGTAAGAGTGCTTACCGAAATTGCTTATTTACGATTAATCTCATTAATTGCAAGCTGGACAGCCTTATGCGGCCTAAAATCGGAATTTCTGCTTTAATCACACATAAAGTTCGATGGCATTACGCTAATTAAATATTTTTTTTTTTGCATTGTCACAGTGAGAGCAGATCTTTAAGAAAGTCTGAGACCTTTCAGACAGTCGAAATACTAGTTGACTAATCGCCTAAAAATATGAATTTGTTAACCCATCATGACGTTTAATATTGACTTAACAAATTGGATTGGCGTGAATCATCAGATGATGGAAAAGTCTTCAATATGACGTCAATTTTGAAGAGATCTTTAAAGTTGGAGAGCGTGCTCGTAGCCATGTTTGCCTATAAACAAATGCTGATTGCCCACTTATGATTGGAAAACAATAATAGGCAGCTTCAAATTAAATGGCTATCAACATCAGGTTTCCGTTGTTTACCAATCAAACATAACATAATTTACCTGAGCTTTATTTACCATATAAATTCTACGTTGCTATGGGTTCAGCAAAAATTCCATCTCGATGAATACGAAATACAATAAATACAATACTCTGGCTTCTAGATTAAAATTGACCTAGTCGATGTTACACCTAATGTTATACTATTAAAATGAAATTTAACATTTAATTAAATACACTTTTTAAATATTAAGATTAATACAGAAGTCACGTATTAACTTAATACGAATTCTAATGTGTGTTGTTGATACACATTTTTCAGCCTGTTGTTCTCGGCCGTTCTAATCGTTCTAATTTATATGCAAATACCTATGGCTTATTAATGTCGAGACAGTCGATTTAAAATTAATTATTTTGGCGCCACAAAGCTGTTCGAGTTGTCGCAGCATAATTCACATACTAGACACAGCCCCTCTTAAAAAAAAAACATCAAAAATTCCCCGATTCCCATTAAAGCCCAGAATTTAAGAACTTCAAGTTGGGCGTTTGAAATGCGGTTTTCCGGCTTAATCAATTCCTTATCTGTGGGCAAAACATATCAAGTTTGTTAGGCGACTGGAGCTGCGCTTTATTTGGCAGCATATTAATGGCATGCAAATTTAATTTGACAACTTGACGTATTATGCCAACTCGAAACGAGACTCAAAGACCATTTGTTTTTTGACGACTTTCTTAGGTTTTTATTGGACCATTCGGATTGGCATTTCGCACGTGTTTTTTCTGGGAATTCCAGTGTGGTCGGATATAGATAGATACACAGATAGATAGATATTTTACAGTCTGGATTACTGGCGCCAAAAAAGTTTCTTTCAATTTGAGTAACGGCTATCGAGCGACCAAACGATCAAACGATCATCTTTCTTTCTTTTTTCACCCGACTAATGATAAATGCCTTTGATGAATTTTAGCAAATTTTGTTTGCTACACAGCTCCGCGTCATGGGAGCTTGTTTTTGTGGCCCAGTATTTGGGCATTTTTGGGAAATCCCCAAGAGCCATAAATTTCTTCTAAGCGGCTCTTTCTTCTTTCTTGCCATCTTGCCATCTCAGTTTTGTTTGCCATGTCGCGGGGTGTTCTCTTCACCACGCTTCTCCAAATTAAATTCGGTCCAACCGGATCTAGTTTGGCCAAAACTCTCTGGACCTGGTCCCAAAAGATCGGTAGGTAGCCCTCCGGAGGAAATGGAATCGACGGGGGAGTGGAACTTTTACTGCCGGGCGAAAAGTGGTATGGCGACTACTGGTTCTACGCCGTTGCATATTAAAAGCTCATTCGGCCTGGGGTTTATACATTAATTATTTTTTGAAAACGAAACAAATGGTGTTAGCTGACGTCAACGGCCGATTTGATGTGCCCATTTCGATACGGCAGCCAGGAATATTGGTCAATGCACTCTACATGCGCCCACTTAGACACCAGATCGATCCAAAACTCGGCTTTCTACCTATGATATCTCCCCGAATCTCCGAATCGAAATTCCGTCAAGGTCAGCTACTTTCTCGGGCAAGGTAAGCAACATTTGTGGCGCCAGCGATGAAAGCCGCTGAACTTTTTGTTAAAAACAACACCTCTTTCTGTCTTCCCGGGCCCTAATTTGCATCAATTTACAACTCGGATTCCCAGTCGCGTAATTTAATTTTTAATTCTGCAATAAATCCCGCCGCTTCTTGGGTTAATTTATGCAAAGCATTTGAAGAAAAATGAAATATGCATTCGGTCGTCGGGTGGCACTAAAAACCCAAATTGGCCCCAAAAAGCCAGAAAGTAAAGTTTTATTCGAACCTGTTCTATAAACTTTGACGATGTGCTGAAAACTAATTGGTGGATTAGCCTGTCCATCAATTAAAGACACCTCCCAGAACGGGAAGCTATACTTATATACATTATATGTCCTACACGTGTTTGTCTTTTCCTTTTTTTTAAGGGATGATCCGAATCAAAATCAAGGAATATAACGCCGCAAGTAGCAAGTGTTTCGCACCTTCAAGTCCAATTAAATTTATTAGTGTTTGCATATTTATAAACTTGAACTTGCCAATGAGTAATGCAAACATTACTTAGTGAGTGCCTAAAAATCCCCGACTTTAGAATGCTCTACAGAGTTATAAATTTGTTCGATTACTTTAGATTAACAATCCATTGGCGTACTACATTCCGCTAAAAAAAAAACACCGCCATTTGCTGGTTGTTTTTACAATTCGGCTGCTAATCAAGTAAATAAAATTAAGGCGATCGCTAATCTCCGGTGTTTTCGTTAACAGCCACAAAAACCGCTGGCGCCAAGCAAATTAACTCCCAATTTCAAATATTTGTTTCCATTGGAATTTACGAAGATTTTGCGCAGCTCGAAAAGAAAACAGGAAAATGCTAAGAAAACCTTAGAACAATAAAATTGATTGAGTCAGCATTGTTGTGATTTTGATCTGGAGCGAAATCTACATATTAATTTTGTTTATTATAAAGAATCAGCAAACTTGATTCATCGCCGTTCTCCCGAAATTTGGCCAAAAAGCATCGCTTGGAATTAGCAACAATTTTTGGACTTTGAGGCGTAAATGAATAACTTATTTGAGACGAACTCTTATGGCGCCACTGAATCAGAAAATAAATATTTCGGAGTCCCCCGTTGTTTACGGATCACCAAAATGCCAATGGAGATGGAGATTGGAGATGGAGATGCGCAAAAGCAACTTTCATAAACCCAAAAAAAATTCCATCTTTCCAGTTGAATGAAGCATTTTCAGCTCAGTTGCTGAATTGCCAAAGCCAAGAGGAAAACGCAAAACGAGTCTTTTTAGTGAGAATTCCATTATAGTTTATACATAATTAAATTCGTATCTGTCACCCCAGAACTCAGCCCACCGAAAGGTGGTACCTGTTCTATTCTCTGCCAACTTGGCTTTTATCTCGATTTTCTCTCGCCTGAAAAAAATATGAAATTCGAGGAAGCCTCTCGGAGGTGCTGAAATAATTCATACCTTACTTGGACGTAAGCTGATATTTCGGGATAGACGCAATCAGAATAACCCAATTCCACTTCCGTTTCCCATTTAAAATTTGAACTTTGCTCCAGCCAGGAGCGCCAAATGAAAATCTGAGATACGGAGACTCCATCCCAGCCAGCGTTATAAACGAGATTTTACGACCAGCTCGCTGTCATAACAACAGGCTACTGGAGAAGCATCCACCGACCGATCTGATCTGTCCAGTTCGGAGCGGAGCGGCGGAGATAGCCGGCGAAATATGTATATTTTCGGTGAGCGCGAGCGACGAGGTATAAAATATCACGGCTCCATCAGAATGGATTTAGATTGAAGCGAACATTCAAAGCGCGCAGAACCCAGAGAAAAAACGCAGAAATAATTTAAAATTTATAAATATAAAAAACCCGAAAAGACGAAATTTCAAGACAAATTCAGTGAGAACACAAGTGCAGTAAAGTTACGAGAACAGAAAACAAAATGATGCACAACAGCATTGCCCACCTGCTGGGATTGGTAGTGATCATGTTGCTGATGTGGAAACCCACACCCACGGAGAGCTATGCCGTGGGACAGTCGAAGTACGGCAGGATCGAGAAGTTCCCCTACCAGGTCATGCTCATCGGCAAGCAGCTGTGGCGCAAACGCATCCTGTGTGGCGGCACTCTGCTGGACAGGCGCTGGATCCTAACGGCTGGCCACTGCACCATGGGCGTGACGCACTACGATGTGTACCTGGGCACCAAGAGTGTGGAGGATGTGGAGCAGTCGGGCGGACTGGTGCTGCGTTCCAACAAGTTCATCGTGCACGAGCGATTCAATCCGGAGACGGCGGCCAATGACATTGCCTTGGTCAAGCTGCCGCAGGATGTGGAGTTCACGTCACGGATTCAGCCCGCCTCGCTGCCCAGCAGATATCGACATGATCAGTTCGCGGGCATGAGCGTGGTGGCCAGTGGATGGGGCGCCATGGTGGAGATGACCAACTCGGACCTGATGCAGTACACCGAGCTGAAGGTGATCTCGAATGCGGAGTGCGCCCAGGAGTACGATGTGGTCACGGCGGGCGTAATCTGTGCCAAGGGTCTGAAGGATGAGACGGTGTGCACTGGTGACTCTGGTGGTCCGCTCGTCTTGAAGGACACCCAGTTGGTGGTGGGCATAACCAGTTTCGGACCCGCCGACGGATGCGAGACCAACATTCCCGGAGGATTCACCCGCGTGACGCACTACCTGGACTGGATCGAGAGCAAGATCGGTGGCCATAGCCCGGCACATCAGCAGTACCAGCGACCCCAACAGCAACAGCACTATCCCCATTCCCACACCCATCAGTACAGTGATAACAATCTCATTTAGGATGACTGCCTGGGGATCATCCCACCACTGACTGAATCTTTATAGCTTTATGTTTTTTTAAAGAAATTCTCCAATCTTGTGATATCGTAGCTCCCATGGAAATCTGTACATTGTTTATAGCTTTAACTATTTAAACATCTATATTTATTTTAGTCGTAAGAGTGATAGCGGATAGCGCAGATGCAAATCAAGCCGCAAACAAAAAGAGAAAAAAGAGAGCAACAAATGTTGCAAAATATAAAGAAATTGTATATGAACAAAAATAAACACAAACAAGAGAGAACGCTATAGTCGAGTTCCCCGACTATCTGATACCCGTTACTCAGCTAGTGGAAGGGAGAAGGAGAGTCTTAAACACAATTTTTGGCGGTTTGTAGGCGTTATAGTGGGCGTGGCAGAAAGTTTTTTGGCAAATCGATAGAAATTTATAAGACCAATATAAAAATGAAAAAATATCAAAACATTTTTCAAAAGTGTGGGCGTAGCAGCTTTGGGCGGTTTGAGGGCGTTAGAGTGGGCGTGGCAAAAAGTTTTTTGGTAAATCGATAGAAAATTACAAGACTAATACAAAAATGAAAAAATTTCAAAACATTTTTCAAAAGTGTGGGCGTGGCAGTTTTGGGCGGTTTGTGGGCGTTAGAGTGGGCGTGGCAACATGAATCGACAAACTTGCGCTGCTTCTATGTCTCTGGAGTCTGTATGCTTAATCTCAACTTTCTAGCTTTTGTAGTTCCTGAGATCTCGACGTTCATACGGACGGACAGACGGACAGACGGACAGACGGACAGACGGACAGACGGACGGACAGACGGACATGGCCAAATCGACTCGGCTATTGATCCTGATCAAGAATATATATACTTTATATGGTCGGAAACGCTTCCTTCTGCCTGTTACATACTTTTCAACGAATCTAGTATACCCTTTTACTCTACGAGTAACGGGTATAAAAACAAAAACCAAACACAAATGAAACCTGATTCGGCTTTTCTATCTGTTTAGTCATGCTGATTTTTTGTGGAATTGGAATTCCCGCATTTCGGAGGGATCTGAGATGAGATCTCGACCGATAAAAGTGATAATTTCTGAGCGCCTAACTGTTTCGTTTTCTATCTTGGGGTTTTCTGAGCCCCAACCTCCAAAAAGAGATCTTTACATAATTTACGAACCGCACAATTATGGGGCATCTACCGAAAGCCAAAAACCACTTACTTTACATAATATTTCGCTGTTGACTTTACACTCGACTCGATCTTCAAGGACTTGAACCCACTCCAGATGGATGATGACGTCTGGTATTTAGTTCCGTGACGGATGGACGATTCTATTACTACCAGTTTCGAGACTGGAGTGGAGCTGTCCGATATTAAGAAGATTTTCATTTGTTCGAATTGTGTCAGTTCTATTTTGCGTTCAAACCAAAGTTCGTGACGCACTCTTTCGGTGGAAGAAGATTTCTTTCGATGGCGGATTTATCACAAATTGATATCATCTTATGGCCCAAAATACTTCTGATTTAACTGGGCTCAGCAACGAATCCCCAACGGATTTCAATGGCTCTTGAGGCAGTTGATCAATTAATCCGAAGACTCGCTCTGATTTAAATTCGCTAGCAAAGCCATATAATTTATTATGACTCGAGCAGTTTATCGGGTGCAACTTGTTAATGTTTAGCAAAGATATATTCACAGCATTTGGAAAGTGCCACAATAAAATTCTTCTTCGCAGTTTAACCATAAATAAGTAAGTGGACGAGTCTCCTTATAGAGCAGTAATTAATCAGCATTCGTTCACCACGAAAATCCCCATGTAAATGAGATATTTAGTAAGGTATTTTAGATACGAGGCTAAATTTGTTCTACTGGACTCCCACAACATTTAAATGCTGATAGCAAACTGGTTCAGTGAACAAAATGCTCTGGTAGTTTTCGATAATAAATCACGTGGCACTCACAGCATTCAAGGCAAATGTTTTCGAATGTTTTCCTTTCGAGCACACGCGCCCTTGGATCATTCAATTAGTTTATGAATAATTAGCAAAATTAAATCCCTAAATCGTGCCTAGTCGAGATTAGCATTTTATAGAATAGCTGGGAAAATGCTAGCTATCAAATTACTGTCATTACTCAATTAATTATCAACATTTCATGATCTCTCGGGCAAAACGATGGCAGGGTACAAAAGTTATAGCTAAACATTCCATTTGTATGTGTAAATTTATTTAAAGCACTAGATCAATTATTGCTTGCAATGGATTGAAGAGTAATGCCATTAAATATGGGTAACATAATATAGATTTAGACTAATTTATTTGGTGTTTCGCTTTCATTTGTGCTCAGCTCTGAGATTGTGTGATTCGCGCTAAAAAGTGCACTAAAAATGTTGACTTTGGTACCGGTTTCCAAGTGGATGAGCATTCCACTAGCACTGGGCGGCGTTCTGCTGCTTCTTCTTCAGCACACAGTCAATGGCCTGGACGACTTCCAGAAAGATGTCGTCCACGTCACGCTCGGCATTGATCTGTGATTAAAATGGAACAGTTGCTAATTATATGGGGGACTTTTTCACATTGATTGTATGATATGGCACTAACCGTCAGGGTCTTGGGCTCGTAGCATTCCAGGATAGCATTGGTGTTCTGCCTGAAGGTCAGGAGGCGCGCCCTAATGGTCTTCTCGTTGTCATCGTCCCGTTTCACAGACGAAGCAGCGGCACGTGCCATGATGCGCTGCACCATCGTGTCCTCGGAGCACTCGAAGTACAGCGCCAGATCGGCGGGAGCAACGCGCAGCTCGAACTCAATGCCCTGGTTCTTCTCACGCGGATATCCATCGATGAGGAATCCCTTCGAGCTGCCCTTGGCACGCGTGATGGCGTCGTTCAGCAGGGACAGCACCTCGTCGTTGGACACCAGGCCACCGCTGGCCATGACCGCCTGCAGCTGACGACCCTTGTCCGATCCAGAAGCCACCTGCAACAAGAAGGAATATTAGAAATGTAAAGCAATCTCTTACTACATATAATTAATATGGTAATTATCCCAAGCAATTGAAGTTCAAAGCTTCTTTGAATGCGAAGATCAATACACGAACGTGTAATTATCTCAATAGTTTAATTACGCATCGCAATGTTTGGGGCAATAACAAATGGGGCAGTGAATGTGCCGATCCAAATATAATCATTTTCCAGAATCGCAATACACCCTTGCCATCTGCAAGCAGCAGATAGCAGCGACTATTCCAGTATTTCCGCCCAAATTACCTCATTGCGCAGCAAATCGCCGCTGCTCAGATGTGTGAATCCGTATTTTTCCACGATTTTGGCGCACTGAGTGCCCTTGCCGCACCCGGGTCCGCCCAAGATCCAGATGATGGGGATTTCAGCCTGTAAGGACAAGATGTGGGTTAGCGGGCACACAACAGCGAGGCATTGAAACATCTAAAATTAGCTGGTTTAGTGGTAACACGTACGCAAGCTTAGTTGTATTAAGATGCGTGGATGGGTTTTCAAAAAGGGGGTTTTTAGAGGTTTCATATTCTCGGATCTAAACAAACGTTTGTTTTTGGTGAAGCGGCGGCCACAGACAGATAACATGCCATACTACTAATCCTAGAAGTAGGATATAGTGCCCATTGATTCGGATCCGATCCAGATGGGATCCAGTTACTTACAGCGGCTCGTGCCCTACGGAGCTCCTCAGCTTTGAGCTTCTCCTCGGCCTCCTTCTTCATAACCTTTTGGTGACACATAAATAACTACACAATCGAGACAGTTGTTGAGGATGGTTAGATATCTCCGACTTATAGTGTTATTGAACTACATTCGAGTTGCATTTGGCTTTGGTTAATGCTCGCATGTACTCATGTATGTAGTCATTAGTAGTTTTGGGCACTTTGCCAGCACAGAATAGTGTTCTTACTACAGGAATGGCAACTTATATGTAGGTTATAAATATTACATTGGCCCCTTGACATTGATCTTGAACGGCAACCACTGCGTCACACATATCATTTTAATTTCGAATAATTTTTGGGTAATTTGGGGCAATTGGCACCTCTACTCCATTCACACAAATGGTATTGATAATGGCTCGATCTCATCAACAAAAATCTAGATTAGTATAAACAAAGGCATCGCTCCCGTTGGCGGCCCGTGACCATATAGATATAGCGTGTGTGCAGATCAGCTTTAGATATAGTATTTTGTTTTTTTGAAGGCCCCGCCGATTTTCGCCTGTTCCGCATTGTCGCACCCGTCGAAAAATAGGGTAAAAAAAAAAAAATGAAAATAGAATCTAGAAAATGAATGAATTCGAGTTCGGACAGCATGATAATGCCCAGGTTGTTTGCTGGCACCTATAGATTTGTTTTTTGATTTTCCTCAGAGCATAAACTCGGTGCTTTTCATTTGCTCAGACGTTGTTTTTCACCGACTTTTCCTATGGCACATTTCCACGCATTTATATTGTTGCGTGTGAGAATTTATGATTTTCAAGCTCATTTACGTAATTTCTCTTCAGACGTACATATATACATAGATGGTGTGGTTCAGTGACTTTTCAATGTCATTTCCAAGGATTCCCTGTGATTAATAATTCAGAACTAACCTTTACATGGTGATTTAACAAGTGTTGAGGTTCCGAAGTACCCAAATGTAATTATAGAAAAAATTCCATTGAAGTGAAACTAGAAATCTATCCAGCTAACTCACGCGGATTTCTGTAAAACTCGGCTTATGATTTTGATATATATTTCATTGCATATATCTCTTATTCATATTTATTTTGTTTAATGACTTTGAAGTTCTGCAATCAACCCTAATTATACCATTCTAGCAAGAACTTCACACATGCTTTGCGCTCAAACGGAACTAAAAAACTATCCAGCTAACTTAGAGGAATTTTTATGGAACCCGCCTCTTGATCTTTCATATGGGTTTTTTTGTATATTTTTTGCTTTGTTTTGACAATTTAATAATACGACGCGACCAAGACTGAAAACCGGCATGACTGTCTAGTTCGAGTAGCGCCAATAAACACATTTAAACTGCTGTTTGGCGACGAGGCTGGGGACTTGATAATGAATCAAGCCCCGCCAGAAATTCCTGTGTGCCGAACCGAACTGGTCATAAATATATTCAAATCGGGATTTTGACGTCAAAATTCGTTCGAGCTTGGAATGTGAAATTTTGGTTTTTATTTTTGTTTGTCTCTTTCGGATGCTAATTTGTGTGTTCTGGCAGGGAATTTCACAGATTCGTAATCGTTGGCATTAGGAGAGGCTCTATTTATACCGGAGCAGTAAACATGGAACAGCTGACCGACCGGTGGCTTCTCATGCTCATCCCCCATTTCTCGGCCCCCAAAAGCTGAGTAAGTGAGCTTGTGGGACCTCCAAAGTTTCTTGATTGCATCGCTGGGCTGCGAGGTCAAGTGCAATGCAAGTGGCTCAAGGTCGATAGGAACGCTCTGAAGTCCCAATTTCAAGCCATGGCTTCACTTTCGCAGTTGGAGTGCAAGGCCAATTCAAATGAAAGTGAAACATTTGGGGTGTGTGGGTTACAAACAAATAAAAATAAATTGGGCATTAAGCACAAACGAAAACACAAATCACTGCGCCCGCACTGAACACACTCACCATGATGATGATGTATACTAGATATACACGTCGCTGCTGCGGGCCTTTGGCTGAAGAAATCGCGAGAAATTCGGTGGTTTGGTAGCCGGATGCCTTACTAGCCTTCCTAGCCTTCTTAGCCTTGGTAGCCTTTCCTTAGCGCCACTTGGTCGGTCGATTCTCGCCCAGATTCTTCGACTGCTCCGCTCGACGATTAGCCACCCACCCTTTGTGCTGCGTGAGTTGAGAGTGACTGAGTGAGTGATTCCGATTCGTTTCGTTTCGATTCGATCCGATTCGGCTAACGGTTTCACTGCGCATAGACACGCGAGCTTTGCTCCAAAGCTCTTCGACTACGAGTGCTTTTGTTTTGGCCGTTCCGCCTGTAACCCGAACTTTTCGATTCAAATTTTGAGTACAATATCATAGGTGGTGGACTCCGACCACCAGTCCATGTTGTCTCGATCCAATTGTTGAATTCGGTCCATCATAATACATCAAGTTCTGATTAATGCCATCTGCAGGTTTACTAGGTGGTTACGTTGGTTCTGTATTTCATCTCATTTTGATGCAGCTTGTATATGAGATATTAGCGCCCTTCCTCATAAGTAAAGTTTACAATGCTCTAGCGTGCTATTTCCACTCGTTTTTGGCTCTGAACGATCTTATCCATATTTAACTTGATTTCCTGAAACATTGCGTCCGGCTCTTGGGTAGCATCGATTTTCAAAGTGCTCTGCGAGTATTTCTTCAAAACCGCTTTAGAACTTTCTATGTACATTGGTAGACTTGGACGTGCAGTGGGACTGGATGAGCTGCGTGTACTTCCGGCTTCCTGATCCAAATCCAGCGCAATAATCAATTGCGGCGTCCCAAAACCATTTTCCAATATTTCAGCCTCCTTCAAATCGGCGGGGTATCTGAAAAGATGTATCTTCAGATTATTGTGTATCTAAATACTGACTTGACTTACCCATCAATGACGAAGCCCTTGAGGGCACCACGATGGCTCATCAATTGTTTTTCAATCAAGGGTACAATTTGTGGTAAGGGAATTGGAGATCCTGCTGATACGAGTTCTGCGAAGCTATTGCCAGCAGCGCTTTTCGATGCTATCTGCATTTGGTAATTATAAGCAAATATCCTTAAAAATTAGAAGTTTTTTAATACCTCCGTTTCGATCAATGCGGAGGGGTCGATATGCTTGAAGCCATACAGCTTCTCAATTTTCTGGGCCTGTGTTCCTTTGCCGCTGCCCGGACCGCCCATTATCCACACCATAGGAGCCTCCTGTAACATACATGCATTAGAAACATACTTTAGGGTATTATAAGCAGTCTACCATAGCTGAACACAAATATTTGCAAAAAACAATGCCTGAATATCAAAATAAAAACAAATGGTTTCGTCAAGAATTTGGATATTTTGACAAGTTTTGCTTGTTCTTATAGGCATTCTGCCTGCATTTGCTATAAACAATGCCTGGTAAATAAAATAAACTTTTCGAGCTTTTAAAATACTAACACGTACAATTTATTGAAGTGGCACATCCGCAGCATGGCCAATCATCAACTAATATAGTACAGAAAGGCCTGTATCTGCTTGGATTCGCTTACGGATATGACGAGTAGTGGTGCAGTGTGAAGACTTTGATGTTTAATCTTGGCGATTTCGTCGTGGGTGGGAAACGCCGCCTCTGATGGAAGTATGATTACATTAAAGTTCGGCGTTGTGGGTGCACTTTTTTTGAAACCCTTGTTGTGCAGATGTAGATCAAAGATTATTTTCAGGGCAGAGGGAGTATCTAACTCTTCTTTGCTATAATCATGGCTTTTAAGTTGCACCATTTCGAACTTTTCAAAAATCTCTTCAAATTTGGCATAAGTAAATTCGGATTTTAGTTGATCCACGAAACTTCGACCCTGTGTGGACAACTTTTCTTTTTTACTCGCAGGTTCTTCGATTGGTCTTTCGTCAGCCATACGTTTTCGTTGTCCGAATTGCAAGTCAATGGGCTCTACCACGATATCAGGGTCTTCCGTCTTCTGAGATGTTATGTGTTCTTTCATATCTTCCATACGCTTTTCTGCGATATGGTAAAATGGTGAATTTTTAATATGATCAGGTACTGGTTGACCGCCCACATTTTCGCTTAGCAGAGCCCAAATGCAATCTGCACTTGTGATTTCTTGTGGAATCTCTTGTGGACGCACATGTTTAACGACTATATAGCCAGATCGGGATAAAGCCGAGTAAACTAGGTAGTTTGAGTACCTTTCGCTTTCCAGCTCGCCCAGTAGGAGCACATAAGCTTGCTCGATTGAAACTACCGAACCGCAGTACTCCAGTTGTAAACGTCCCTGAAAAGAAGCTTCTATTATCTATCTGATTTTGAGTTTAGAGCTCGATTTTATATCTTACAACTTCTAGTAGGAACATTGCCTCATAGTACTCCAGGTAGAGCTTTCCATGCTCATTGTACCCGAAATTTTCGAATTTGCCATCTTTGCGTATGACTTCCGCCACTTGTTGCTCCTCGTTCCAAATGGCAAGGGCCCTTCCTCCAAGTCTCTCTATCCGCGGCACTGACAATTGAGCTCGTAAGTACTCTAAAATGTAATTACCATTTACTTATATACAGTTTTGTAATGTTTATAACCGATTCTAACCCTGCGCTCGTTTAAGCTCCTCAAGTTCCGATGCAGTTCCCTCATTTTGGGTGCGTTTTAAGCCTCCACTCGGAGGTTCGAACTCAGTGTGACGATGAGCAATGAGCTGCTGGGCACTGTAATGACTTGATTTTAAGCTTAGGTAATGAGATCTCAGTTAGAAATTACCTTAGATAGCTATTTCTTGGATAAATGTCCACAAATTCAGAATCTTGTGTTTTGGTGTCCATGTCAGTGTGACCAAAGCAATTTCGTTTAAATATACCATAATCTTACCAATTGGTAAGCTGTTACCGATGAATCGATACTTTTGGCGGGCTGTCATCGTATTTAAATTTTTTGACTAACGAGGTTAAGAAACCATAATTTTTAGACAACTCCCAAGAGTCAATAAATATACAAGCATTCTCTATTTATAAATCTTTATTCTTTGTATAATTGTAGTTTTGTTAGTTTCGCATAACATACGCTTAACATTTCATGCCCTCTCATGCAATGGAGCTTGTCGAAATCTCGAACTCGTTTTTAATTGATGTCGTATAACATTTTACATCTTGAAAATACACTTATTGGTAGATTTATGAACATTTAATACACCACATTGTTGCTTTTAACTCTTATGCTGTTAACATTTTCTCATCGACTCGACAATTCGACAATTTCAACTTCACGTATATTGCAGGATATTTCTAGATGGCTTTCTTTGTTTCTTCGGTTTCTTTCTACACCGCAAATGTTTTTTAAACTCTGAACTGCGAAACGACCCCTGCTGTTTCTGTTTCAGCTTTGTAGTTGTAAAAACTTAAATACAAAAATTATACACTATAACTAACCGTACATTGTATATTGTTTATCATTATGTATATGTACCTATAACTGATTTATTATATGTATGCGTCGTGTATTGTATAAACAGTTTCTCCATAGTATTGGTTGCTCCTTTAATTTGTTGTTTGTCCTTTGTTAATGCCCTCGAATTGTTAACATTGTTCACCACATTTGTATTATACATATGCATACATATAACCGTAAATGCTTTAGTTATTATCATCTACATATATGCATAGATATATTTCTGTTTCGAATGCGTAACGCTTTAAGGTAATATTTTATCTGCCTGCTGATAGGTCGTTTCATTATTTATCGCCCCCGAACCAACGCACCTCACGCATAGTAAGTGGAAATAAAAGTCGCTTCAGGTAAAAGTAGGGAAAACTTAATAATACTCTCCCCCATTGACATGCATATCTACACTTATGTACAGGACAAAAAGGACCGCTTAGACTATGGCCACGTTGGTGGTCACGGAGGTGGCATTCTGTTTGCCCGACTTCACCAGGCACGACTGCGAGCTGTTGCCCATGCTGGAGCCATCCAAGCTGTCCAGGTCCAAGGCCGTGTCTATCATCGTGTTGTCGTGCAGCATCCTCAGTCGCTCCGCCGACTTCACCTGCTCTGCTCCATCGCCCAGGGACTTTCTCTTCACGTGACACGATGCACTAACCGGATCATCCAGGTCGAGATCGTCGCAGAGCAGTGTGGAGGAGAGCACATTGTTGGCCTGCTCTCTCTGCTCCAGCTGCTTGCGTTCATCAATGATGTTGGAGTACACATGCAGTGTGGAATCGGCTGGATCCGTATCATTTTCCACTGGCAGCACGTTGCTGTACATGTTCTCCGTTTTTCCGCTGATGGCAGCAGCTAATAGAGCGGCGCCCGCAGAGGGTTTCCCGGAACTGCTTGCTGCTTCACCTCTGACATGGTTATCGGCCAACGAGGAGTTGACCAGGGCCGCCTCGAAATCCTCATCGAAGAGATTGCTATAGCTGCCGCTGCGGTTGCGCATTTCCCTAGCCTTATTGGAGGCTATGGCCGCCACGGCAGCCACCACTTCGGGACTGCCCACGACCACAACATCTGGATCATCCAACTCATCCTCGCTGCTGGCGGTGGCCAACTGATTCTCATAGCTAACAGTGCCGCCATTGGAAATCTGGCGCTGCTTGTGATGACGATGGCGGTACTGACGCGCCTGGGCGGCCGTTTGATGGGTATAAGCCGGAATGTCCATTTGGGCCAGCGGTATCTCGTTGTCCACCAACTGAGCTAGACTATTGGAATTACCTGGAAACGATACGAAAAGAAAAAGGGGAAAAGAGGGCGCAACGAAAGGTCGTGATTAGTAATTGGTATTTAATTTGATTCTTTTGTATGTTTAATTAATGCATGTATATAATTGAAATGCTCATTACAACGAATTTGCCAACTAATTTAAAATTCAAATTTCAATTTGGAGCATTTGTAACTAGTATCTAGTGGTTTTATTGCTCTTTTGCTAGTGGTCGTTGATGGTTTGTTTAGGTTCGGTTTCGTTTAGCTGTGGGAAAAATAAAACTATTTAAATATGCAAATATGCAAATTATCATAAATGCTGAAAAGGGCGGCAAATTAAAATCGTAATTCAATCAAATGGGGTTTTGTGTGCTAAATCGAACAAATACACGTGTAATTGCAAACTGAATGGGACTTGATCGGGAGCAACTGCCTCGCAATTGGGTGGAAATCAACTTAATTCGAAACTCATCAGTTAGATAAGCTCCTAAACCAATAAACAACAATGGACAATGATAACTGAAAATTGAATGACAAACGCCGTAGAGTATGCGCAAATAAAGACGAAAACTGGACGCTAATTAATGGATAATGGATTCAGTGGTTAAGTCGGTGCCAATTGAACAATTTAAAGCATGCTTTCAAAATGTTTGGAGTGCAATTAGTAGGTGTACACAACTTTAGCTTGCCAATAAATTACTGCTAAATACCATATTAAACTTTTGCTTTGTGTTCGATGGGTGTTTCTTTTTTGCATGGTGACGCCTTTGGGTTTATGAGCAACATAAAAGAATATCAAACTAAAATTATGTAATTCAGCTATTTCGCACTGGCGATTTAAGCGGCAGAAAAATAAACTCAAAGATATATGGTTATGTATGCGGTGTAGCTAATTTCAAACGAAACTCTAAAGCTTTAAATTTCGGTATTAGGTTATTATTATTCTGTTACATACAACAATCAAATGTTTTTGCATTAGGAGAGAACTCACCCAATTAAGGCTTAAAATGCATTTTTACTCTAGTCTTAAGCGGCCCTCGACAACTTTCGCTCAATTGCAGTTTTTGTTTGGGTTATTACGGTTTGGTTAGTTTCACAAAATAGTTACAGACACAAATTTGTAAGTATTGTTTAGTTTTTTTTTTTTTTTTGTATTTTTTTTTTTTCATCCCAGAGTCAAGTTGAAAGATACAGAAAGAGTTTGACATTAGTGTGCGATAAATCAAGAGGAGGGTTATAGCTTTTTGGTGGATGTGTGCGCGCTTTAGCCTTTTTAGGTCAAAACCAAAATCAGGGAACCTAAGGACTAAGGATAATCGAAAATGTAGAGGAGCGGAAAATCTGAAGCCTTCATTTCGTGTCTATGGCTATGTCTATGTCTATGTCTATGTCTATGTCTGTGTGCGTGATTCGGGGTTCACATTTATGGTTCCAATAACATTTCAGGATCGTAAGTAGGTCCCACGATCTTCCTGAAAGGGCGCGATACGCTTCAACATCGGGATTAGTACTTATAGATACCATTTTAAACATACGCTAGATACACTTTATTGCCCAACATTTAACCATACATATGTGTATATATAAGTACATATATAAATTTATGTTTTCATCAGTTAACACTCGCTTTTAAATATATATATAATATATATAACTAGCTACAACTTCAATCATCTGGCTAATGCGTATTACACTTGCAATTAATTATAAAAGGAACCCATAATATTGTTAATGCTCAAGATTTAAAGCCTTGTAGGCGGCATGCGAGCCGCAATTATTTTCTTTAAGCTGGCTTACAAGTAAATATACCTAATACGCTTTACGATTTTCACTTCCACAAAAGTCCAGCAATCGAGTGCCCGAAAAATGTTTGTCTTTCAACTATTACAACTAGGTATAAATATTTGCAATTTTAATTTTCATTTCAATTTCAACGCATTGTTCGGTATTTTGTTAATTGCTAATTATTTGCAGCAGTCACTTGGCAATGTTCCAATATTCAAGATTAAGACATATTCGACGATATTTGATATTCAATTCGTTTGCAACAATTTCTCGTATTCCGCTATTAGTTTTAAAATGACACTCCCACTTCCTTAACACTGATACATAGTTTATCAAATTCCTTATTGAATTCCATGTTTAGTTTACGTTTACAATTATTTTTAAATTTCATTGTAAAAATGAAAAAAGTCCTAACAAAATGTTGCTTCGATAAATGGCAGTTATTTTGGCTCATTAAGTTTTTGGTTTTTGCTTTCTGTTCTTTTATTTGTTTTGCTAATTTTCCATTTCACTAATTGCAATTTCAAGTTTTCGGCTGAAACCGTCCAAATTAATCGAGAATTCAACTCAAGGCCCAAGTGACTGCGATCATTTACAAAAATCTCACGAGGTTCCCAACAAAAAGCAAAATCATTAAGCACTTTACCAGGCGAACTGAGTCAAACATGCTTGGCTGGGGATGTTGGTTTACTGCTTTACTGGTTCTTTGGATCTTTGGTTTTCTGGTTAGTATGTTGTTTTGGTTAGTTGGTTGTTGGGTTGCTTGGTTAGTTGGTTAGATGGTTAGTTGGTTAGTTGGTGTCTTCACTATTGGAGGTGGCGGCGCTGGGACGTAGACCAAGGTGGATACATACATACACGGGTGGCATTTTGCGGCCCCTGGCGCCGAATCTCCCCCTATTGCAAACGCATCCTGCAGCAGGAGGGATCCGACGCACCTAGCCTGGGAAGCAGGTGCTATATAAACGCAAAAGTTTCTATGAACCAAGTTTTTCGGGGGGAAGTGGAACTGGGGGGAACGTCTACGGCTGGGTTGGTGGTTTCAAACATTAAACACAAATCAAATACAAGTTCGACTTCTACAAAAGGGTGCAAACACAAATTCAGATTCAGATTCAGATTCAGATACAGATACAGATGCGAATGCGGATTTCAGGCTGCAAAAGGGTAGCAGTTACATTTACATTTGCACTAACAACTATGCTCATCTTGGAAGCCAAGTGAGTCTCACAAATGTGCCACAATCAGACTGTGATAGATTCCCTCAAAGTTCAAATCAAGGCTGCAAACTTTTAAATTTATTCGCTCCGTTGGCTTGGCTCGAACTTTCAGCATTCGGTTAAGCAAAATATTTACTTGCAAATCGAAGTCAAAGAATTCAGTTTGATAAATGGTAAATATCCAAACGGGGTTAGCTGGTGAAACAGGGCACCTTTTAAGCAAAATTATAGTGTTATCTAGATTTAAACTTAAGCAATCTTTCTCTATATAAATACTTTCTAAAAAAAAATCCATTTCAGTTTTAAGTGGATGCAGCGCGAATTCAAAATAAACCCGAACCGTTGCAACATAGTTCGGTTAACAAATGGCTCGCAGCCTCGATTAAAGTATATGTACATTGCAAACTATTCAAAAACATAGTCAAAGCCTAGTCAAGCCCTTAGATTAAATCCTAAATGAAGTCCTAGTTAAGCCATAATCGAAAAGCTGCTCTCGAGTCTAAAGCTAAACGGAGAAGCCCCAAAGAAGTGGGCCACATTCCGGAAACTGGACCCGATTTGGCGCCTTAGCAAAAGCGTGGAAGCATTAGGAAGCGGGCTGGCCCGGGCCCGGCCTTATGTACAGCGCCCAACAACCGATCGAGGAGGATGACCAGGAGACGGACCAGCCCACCGATGGGGTGGTGGACGTGGCCGTGGCCCTGGGCTGCGGCGGAGCAGCGGACTGCTGCTGCGTACTATGACGAGTCACTGCCCGCCGCATCCTCGATGATCGAGTTGAGATCGATGTTGAACGAATACTCGTAGAGATTGGAGTAGCGGTCGCGCTCCTTCCACGGCGACCGGTGATTCATATAAAGATTTCGTTTACTAACACGAAAGATCTGGCTGTCCTTGATCGACTGATCGTCATCGCAGGGTTCACCGCCACCGCCAAAGTCGCACTCGCGAATCGTCAGCCGGTTGGTCGGCGACTTCAGTTCGAACATCACCTCCTGGTGCTTGTAGGGTTTCCTCATCGGCAGCGGCTGATAGCCGGCTATATTAACCTTCTGCGAGTCCACCGACATGGTCGATTGCCGGCGCATTCCGCGCGCCGCCTTCGGGAACGGATAGTTCCGCATCAGATTGGAGTCGGTGCTGCGTTGCGGCGAATAGTATTTGAAGTCCGTGGGCGCCGGCGCTTGTGGCGCCGTGGTGTGTATGGTGGTCAGGGTGCTGTTGCTGGCGGAGATCGCACCGCTGGCCTGCAGCTGCAGCGTCGACGGGCGTCGGGGCGCCAGCGGCGGTGGGGCCGTGGCCAACGACACGGACACCGAAGTAGGTGCGGTGGTGGTGGTCGAGGAGGAGGAACCACACGTACCAGTGCCGGTGCCGGTGGCGGCATTGGTGCCGCTGGCGCTGGATGCCACCGCCGCTGCCGCTGCTGCCACCGTGCCAATGGCTGTGGTCTGCTGGGCGTGAACGTGGTGATGCAGCAGCGGGAGCGGCGAGTGGCGGACATCGTCGTACGACGGTGTCAGCGGCAGGTGCAGCGATCGCTTGAGGTTCAACCGGTAGGAGGAGGACGTGGCCGGCGAGCGCAGGAGCGAGGGCGAATTGGGACCAGCTCCTGGAGGACCGCCTTCGTGTTGCTGCAACTCGGCGGCCACCAAGTGCTGCTTCAGTTGCTTGTGTTTGTGTTTGCTGGCCTTGAACTGCTGCTGGGCACTGGCCGGCAGCAGGGTTTGCAGGGAGCAGCGCTGCTGGTGATGCTTGCGGGACTTACCGTTTTGGACCAGGTCGTAACTGGGCGGCGGATGGTCGAAGCCGTTGCCATGGCCATTCCCATGGCCATTGATGGCACCTCCGTTGCCCTCCAGTGTCGACGAGGAGGGATTCGACTGGTTATCGTGGTCGTATTCGTTTTCGTGGTGTGATTGTGTCGATTGTGGTGTATGATTCGAGTGGTGGTAGTTGTAGTAGGTAGTAGTAGTAGTAGATTACCAAAAAAGAACATTGCATAGAACACAAAAAGAAAAAAATTTGAATTACAGATCGTCAAAATGATGTGCACAAAAGAGTTCATCGTACGAGAGTTTTGATTTGATTTGAATTGATTTGATTTGATATATATATATATAAATATATAAAGGAGATCAAGCAAGCAGTGTGCTCAGACATTTAGATTTTTAGATTTCAGTGGTGAAAGGGTGCGCTTGGGTTGGCTCAATGTGCTTGGCTCAACTGTGTTGGCCGCTTACCTCGTCGTAGAATCGGGGCTTCAGCTCCGCCCCACCAATGCTGATCCCGCCGCCGGCACCACCGATGCCACCTCCCACACCGCCCATCATGGGCTGCGAGGTGGTGACCATGTGCGAGGCACTCAGCACATCGCTCAGTGCGTGCCGCGGACTCGACTGGTGCTGCATCTGCTGGATGAACTCGTCGGTGGCGATGCCGCGTCTGCCATTTAATCCAATTAGCTTGTTTTTGGCGCCTCTAACTACTGGCTACTCACCTGTCGATCAGCGAGGGCGTCATGGGTCCGCACAAGATGTGACAGCAGTTCAGGCAGATGTTACCCCGCGAATAGGGATTTTGGGTGCGGGGTCCGCCTTTGGAGGAGAAGGATCCCTTGAGCTGTTGAAGAGATCACATTAAAATGGGGTGTCCCAATTGCGCATTACTCATATTCAAGTATGCCGAAAATACAAAAACTTAAGTACACAAATCAGTGTATAATCACAATTGTAAACACTAGATAATTTTAAACATTTTCCAGGAAAGAATTTGAATTATCTTTTCAAGGAATTTGTGTACTGTAAGAGAGAATTTCAATTATCTTTTCAAGGAATTTGTGTACTGTAAGAGAGATTCGGCACTCATAATTCTTAATCGTACATTTTACGGCATAAGTACAAGACCGAACTATATGACTTGTATATTATAAATATATACTTTTTTATACTTACATCCTCGTTGGTTGTCTGATCGCTAGTCGTCAGATAGGTATGGAAGCCGGCCAGGCCGATCACCGACCATATCGAGAAGAAGCAAATGAACACAACAATCACAGTGAAGGGCGCCGCCTTGATTACATTAAAGACCTCGTGCTCCTTCTTCATCACTGCGTTGTGGGATGTAAACAAATCATAATTCAGATGCTATATGGCTCGATTTTCCAGGGTACTCACATAAAACTAAATGCGTCACAGAGCACGAGAATATAAATACAGCTAAAAATGCCAATGAGACTAGAAACAAGTAAAAGAACCGATAATTCCGCTTGCCCACGCAGTTTCCCACCTGCAAAAAGAGAGAGCATTTAAATGGGTTATAAACACACTACAGGCGTAATAAAGTTGCTAAGATATCTGCCACAAGGCCCCCAAAAACATAATAAGGTTAATTGCATTTTCACGAGATGTGTGGCATTACCAAAATTACGACCGAGAAATGCCTTAATTTCCAGCACCCCTCCTCCTCCTCCTCCTTCAGCCAACCCTTTTTGGAGCCGCGAACAGTGAACCAAATCCCCAAAAGGCTCGAGTCGACCTTCAAGCCGTCAGATGCGATTGTGTCGGTACTTTCTCTCCTCCGGGGACTTGAGTTACGCCGGAGCCCCAGTAAATGAAGTGGGGCGATGGCAAAGCCCTGACAGCAACACTAACTGGCAGAGACTTTGAAATCAAGTAGACCGAGTAATTCACACCCTTTCATTGAGCTCTCTACTTATACTCATTTCATTTTATATAAATGCGTAACTAGAGAAATAGTTTCCTTTACTTATTTATCTTATATAAATGAGATTTTCTTTAATAGCAATTATAGTATATCAAGGAACGTCAGAAGTCCTCGGAAAAGTGGAAAAGTGACAGCCTAAGTCGCAGCGATTGCTCAACTTAGTGTAAATATTTAATGACTGAACTGACCTTCCCCAAGCTAAATGGTTTGCAGGTCACAATAAATTGATTGTGAATTGTGAAAGCTAAAATCAAGGTGAACTGAATTTTTAAATCCACACCATCGTGGGAAATGAAATATGAAGACAAAGCAATCAATTAAGGAAGCAAAGAGTAAATGGGTTATCTTGCGGCTTTAAAACACTAGTGGTGGGCAAACAAGGCACTCAATTAGTGAATATGAATAGTTAAAAAGCTGAGGAGTATTGGAAACCTGAGTTGAAAGTTAAGTACTTGCATCTGTTAGGGTATGTGCGATGATTCGAGTCTCTGGGGTATGTGGCGCCCGCAACCCAAAAAAGTATGCTACACCAAAAAAAAAAAAAAAAAAAAAAACAGAACCACAGAAATATGAGTGTGGCTACTTAAGTTAGTGTGTGCATGAGTGTGTGTGTGTTTGTGCAAGAGTGGTTTGTTTGCTTGGTCCTGTCCAAACACACACACACACACACATACAGACACAGAGGGAGCCACATCTTGTTGCATCAGCGCGTGGCTGGCGGGCATAAAAAAAGCGGAGAAGCAAAGGATTCGGAGGGAGTCCGTCCGAGTGCGCTTTTTTTTTTTAAACATGACGTGCGCTTGGCTGAAATTATTTTTGCTAAAAAATTAGCAACCTCAGCGGTTGCCGTTGGAATTGGGTTAAAGTCAGCAGCGACGACGAGAGGCTGTTGGTTTTGTGGCCCACTTTTCGCCAGTGCCTCTAATGCGGCTCTCGGCTCAATGTCAGTTGGCCAAAATGGGGGACACAACGATGTTGGGGGAACGGGTGCTTTGGGGACAGGGTTTGCTGGGAAGTGATTAAAAATGCGCCACCGCTAACGAGGTGCCGGGTGTCCTTGTCAAGGACCCACTCGGCAAACGACTAACATCAGCAGCATTCAGCACCCATCACCCGCCATTACCACCAATGGCAGCATCACTAGCATCACTACTCACCCAGGGACAGTGGTGATCGAAGCGGTCCACGCAGTTGTCGCACAGGCTGCAGTGCGAGGCCCTCGGCGGCCGGAAGATCTTGCAGGTGAAGCAGTATTTCAGCTTGACCGTTTGTCCTTTGACCAGGACCTCCTTGGTCCTCGGCGGCGGTCGATATGTGGGGCTGTTCAGCGAGTTTGGCACCTCTACTCATCGCGATTTCGGGTTATCCATACAGGATTTATCCAGAGCGACGCAGAGGAAATGCAGCATCAGCATCAGCAACATCGACGTTGTTGACATGCAAGTGGAAAAAACAGAGTGGGGGAGGGAAAAAATGGGGGAAAGGGCAAAAGTTTTCTCATTTTAAATATTTTATACAAAGGCAACAACAGCAACTCATTAGTGCAAAGGCAACGCAGCGTTCGCCTTTGATGATTTTTATACGGAACATATATATTTTCCCATTTTTTTTAGCGCTTCTTTCATTCTATGTCATGCCACGCTCATTACTTTTTACGTTCCTCCCATTTGCTCTCGCACACACACTCACTCACTCACACACAAACTTAATGAAGTGAAAACAAATATATACGCAAGTGTTCTCGGTGTGTGTGTGTGTTTGAGTGGGCGAGTGTTTGGCAAGGAGGGGGCGTGGCAGATGGAAAGGAAGAATATTCAGGCAACAGGCAGCAGCAGGCAACGACCTTGGCCACGTTTCCTTTTGGATGAACGCGAGGACTTCGACTGCGATTGCGATTGCCATTGCTATTGCTATTGCTATTGCTGTCGCGAGACTACGGGGCGGATGAGTAACGTACCAATTTGCTTTTCAATATAGGCGGCCTCATCGTTGGAGGCGCGCGGTATGACGCCCGGATCCGTGAAGGTTGTGCGCAGCAAGGAGCTCATCGTGAAGAAGTATAGTACCGCACCCACAATCGGAATGGCCGGATTTATGCTGTCCGCCAGAAAGGGACAGCTGAAAGAAGGAGCAGGACGAGGAACAGGGAAATGTATCATTAATCTAACGATGTTTCCGTCATTATGGTTTGTGTGGCAACATCTTGATTTAACCAAATTGTTACAGCAAATGGAGTAATAAACTAGGGGCATGGCAATAAAATAGACTAGGTAAACTTGCTGATAATCTAATGACTATATAATAATGATGTTATTGCGAAATTACACTATAATTAAGTTAGTAAATAATTTCTTGTTATAAAAAATTCAAGGTAGCAATTCAGCTCTTTAAAGTGGCTTAAATCTGTCTGATTGAACAAAGGTTTTCCAAACTACTGAGCCTTGGATTCTGTCTCAGCTCTTCGGAAAGCACCCATTGAAATTTGATTCCCTGAATCTCCGACTTCCCTGCACTATGGGAAATTTGACCCCTTTTTCTGGCCAAAACCCATTTTCTGAAAGTCGGAATATTACAATAATATTTAGTGTACGCATTCATAATTGACCAATCTTTAGTGCTGCATACCAGAAATTTTAATAGATGGCGCCACAACAAAGAAATCAGCTGTTAAAAACAGCTGTTGCGCGTACACAAAACAACAATCTGCAACATTAAGTTTTTCTTTCGTTACAAAAGTTCTAATATCTTTGGAACCAAAGCGTTAATTTCCATTCTGTAAAAAGTATTTTAATCAGTGGGCCTTCTATTAGGCGTTTGCAACATTCAATAGAAAAAAAAACTAGTGTTGTCCCAGTAATTTAGTAAAAATCTTAGTTGCTTTACAAAAGTATTTTTTTTTATAATGCCTAACTTTGAATAGAGATTTAAAGTGATTGCAGCAAATTGCATCAATGAAATATACCTCATGTTGTAGCTTATTTAGTTCTTGTTCAGATTATTGTAATTTTAAAAGCCACTTTTACCGATTCTGGGAGAATTTATAGATTTTAGACTTAACCCTACTTTTCCAAATTCAGAGTAATCTCATGCTAAACGGGAGTTAAACAAGGCGGTTGCTGAATTGTTTCGTTATTTTTATTAGTACTATTGTTGTTAACTTCTGTAAAATAATTAAGAATATAAACTCTATCACGAAATCAGTTGTTTTGGCTGAGATTAGAAAAAGCATACAAAATGAGAGAAAGCCTTTACGAAAATTAATAATATAAATATAAGGGACTGTGCCACGCCCCCAGTTTTTGCGGTAAGTTTAGATATGGTCTAGTGCAAATTAATGCAAAAAAAAAAAATTAAATATCTTTATTCGTTCTGGAGTTATAAATTACAAAAAATAGAAAGGGCGGTGCCACGCCCACAATTTTTGGTACCATAAGAGATATGGACTAGTGTAACCCTATACAAAAAACACCAATTGAATATCTCTCCCCGTTCTGGAGTTATTAATTTAGGCCAGAAAAAGTGGTCAAATTTCCCATAGTGCCCTGGCATCCTGTGCATCCAAACGCCAAAATGCAGGCAACGCTTGCCTTTGGATTTAGTGCAGCATTTGGTGGGCGACGAGTGTGGCATGCCCTGCTCAAAATTGCATGCAAATGTCCCCGGTGATTTGGCAATGCCCCAAATGTGTGGAAAAGCCCGAGCAAATATGGCCCCGAATTGGGGCGGACTATCCCTCCCAGCGGGGATAGCTGCGATGCGAAGGATGTGAAGGATGCGAAGGACTGGCAGCTGGGGGATAGGACAATGCTCGGCATTGTTACTTAATGCCCGATGCGTGCCAACGATTTGTGAATGGCAAAAGTCGCCGCATTCACCAAACCAGTCGCAGGAGCAACTTTCACTCGCCATCAAATCACAAAGGACCCGAGTGCTCAGTGACAATTAAGTGTGACGAGTCCCAGATGGACGTGGATGTAGTTTGCCTCATTTTGGGAACAGTCAGCATAACCAACCGAAAATAGTTAAATACATTTGTCATGACAACGCCGATTTCGCACCCGCTCCACCCCCGGGCCATAAAAGTGTGGCTTAAATGGGAATGCATTCAAAAAATGCTTTTCTCGCATTCAACTGGCAAATCGCTGACAATGCCATAGAAACTAAAATAGAAAATGGGAAATGCGAAATACGAAGGAGGGCCCCTCATGCATTGTGTGCTACCTTTTAGCGATTTGCATTGCCGGGGAGCGTCGAACGAAACACAATTTGAGTTTGGCCCACACATCCCCAGGCTGCCTACATGCAAAAAAAAAAAATAATATATGTATATATTTTGGAGCTTTCTATCTATGACTGCAATCAAATTTTTGGGTCCATTTAATTCAGGGACAAGTAAATTTGTACGTACAAATTAAAGCCTGAGGCGCATTGCGTTTTGTAAATCTTTTGTCTCGGTTTAATTCTATTTGATTATATTAAAGAATAAATAAACTATAAATGGTAAACCAAAGAAAATCTACAAAAATTTAACTTGTAGCCTAATCAATTTAAATTGTATTTTTTGTTAGTAATATAAAAGTCAACATTTGTTTAAAAATAAGTTGTTTTATAAAGATATCTCTATTCAATTTAAGTCTAGGTTAGTGCTTAGCTTTATCCTGTGAGTTTTATACATTTTTAGTTACTGAACTAAAGGCTTTTCTTATGAATTGAAAGGAAAGTGCAGTTGAATTCCATTTTAATGTAATATTTTCTTTAGCCTGCTTTCCTATTTTAAAGCAACTTTGTTTGGACTTCCCCATTTTTTCGCGTGCATTCGTAGGATATGTGCGAGTATCTGCAGGAATATCTATGGGAGCACTCAAAGGCATTGCAGATATTGTAATGCCCATCCATACTGGGGCGCCTTCCACTCGACTGTGCGCTAATGTAAAGCAAGCAATGAAAGTAAAATCGCGCTGCAGCCGCTTTTCAGCGGCGAATAAATTTGGAGCGCATAAATGGAGGAGCTGGAGGAGGAGGTGTAGGTGGAGCTAGTGCATACGAGTTTTTGGATCCTGGGCATGGGAATTTCAATTTCTTTTGTGGAGAACACAGCACCTCCGCACATGTAATTCCTTTCTGCGCTGCTGAAATGATTTCGTGCAGAAAATGTTGAGCATAATTTCGCCTAATCGCAGTGGGTTGCAACTTAAACGTTGCGTTTTATTTGTATTTGCACTACGTGTCGTATGCGTTATTTTGGCCAGTCTACGGAAAAATGAGGGTGGATGCGCCCATGTGAAACCAAATTGAATTTAGTTAAACGTTTGTGGGCTGTGTGTGTTTGTTTCCAGATGCTCATGCCGTTTAGATATTTATTTGGTTGCTCTACCGGCCAAATCGATTGGACGTTTGAATTATTATTGGAGCAACGTGCTAGTTGCGACCGAATACAATATTCCTGGAAATTTCTTGTTTGCCTTATTTCACAATGCTGTCCCACATAAGAAAGCCATTCAAAAATATATAAATATATTGCAAAGAAGAAAGCCATTGTTGACCATATGTACTTCATACCACGAAAAACCACAAAAGCAGCTTAAATAAGAGGGTATGCAGAGGTCGAGTGTGCCGTAACTAAATTAAATATTAATAATTTACAAACTTTAATTAATGACCATTAAAAACCACCATCAGAGTTTAATAGCGGAAAAGTTTAGCAACCGGAAATGGAAATGTGACCCGGATGAATGAGTCTGAAATGAAAATTCAGTTTGAAACTAAACCCAGGCAACGTGGATAATTTTCCTGTGGTTTGTCAGTGGGTCGGTAGTTGAAGGATGAACATATTTGAATGCCGGACAAGCATCGGATTGACAAATCAAAAGCTGAAACTATTTACCCATCCTTTTTATGCGGATACACACGGATACCCGTAATTCAACGGATTCATCCCGAACAGAGACATCTAGCTGAAAAAGCAGTAGTAGCAGCAGCCGCTTGGATGCCAATGTCCTTTGCCAGCCGAAGCATAACGCATACGCCACGTTGCACAGCGATAATTACATGCCATTGGATACGGAGACGGACAGCAGAGGGCAGATGGCAGAGGGCAGACAACAGTCGGGAATGAGAAACCGGACGAGAAACCCGTTGATACCGATGAAACCAGAGCAAGAGTCCAAAGTCAGAGACCATTAATGTGGGCGTAATTGGAAATCAAGCATGACCCGCTGGATTGGAGTCGGTGGCTAGGGGATTCGTCTATCCGGTGCCCAACGGAAAGGGTTACTGGCCAATGCTTAATTAGCAACGTATACATTTTGCACACAATGCATCTAAAGGGCGGCGAACTGCACCCTCTGACACTCCAACGGGCGCAGAGAAAGAAAATCTAGTTCTTCAAACTATATACTGATAAATTATATATATTATATCTATGTTAAGGAATATCTCGTAAATTAATAATATATATTTGGATTAAGCATATATGTATTCTATAATTAATTTGTATAATTATTCTAAGACTGTGAATAGGCGCGTGAAAATAGCCAGAAGAAATAAAGCTAATTTAAATATCTTATCCTATGTTGTTTTATCGCTGTTTTAATAAATGCCTAAAGTAACATAATTCCTGTTAAACAATCAAGACCTTTAATAATTTTATCTTTAAGCTTTACCCGATTTATGATTACCGAATTTTAAAAATTAAGCTATGAGACACACCATATTCAATTGGAAACATGCAATACAGTTTCTCTCACTGCACTGACAAATGGCTGAAATGCGCACGGGGCGTATACTCACTCGAAGGCAAAGAAGAGCGCACTGGTGCCGGTAATCAGGATGCACGTCAAGTAGAAGACGCCTGTGTGCGGTGCGGACATTAGCAATCCATCGCAGTAGAATTTATTGCGTCCGGCAAACAGTTCCCATTTGCGTGTGACGCGCTGGTTTGGTGCCATGTTACTGCAACAACAGCAGCACAGCAGATTCATCGGGGCGGTCCTGGCAAATGGGTATTAAGTTTTGGATGGGATGGTGTTGCTATGCCAGGTCCTGCTTCTCCCCCTGCTCCTGCTCCTGCTGGTGGTTCCTGATTCTGATACTTTTCCTTTGCTGACAACAATCGCTGACTGTGACAGCGATGCCTTTCCTGCCTTTTCCTCTGCTGCTCTTGCTGCTGCTGCTTCTGCTGGTGATAATGATGATGATGATGTGGGCCGGACTGGGGATTCGGGTTTTGGGCTGTGGGATCCTGGGGAATGGTGGGTTATGCTCTGGCGACGACAGTTCAAACGGCTGCCGTTGACGAAATTATGCTGTTTTCCTGGGGTCCCGACCGACGACGCCACCCCCTTCTTCACTCCGCAACCTCCTCGTGTCACAGGGACGTGTTCATGTGTGGCTGTTGCAATGCCTGCGGCACGCAAAACCGACTGCCACAAGATGTCTCCTGCTGCTCCCGATCCTGTGCGCTACCTTCCACGAATTTCATGCACACACCGGGCGGCTGCTTGAAATATTCGCTTAAAGTTTTCTAGCTAATATTTCACTCGGTCGTCGTTCGTTTCGTTTTGTTAGTTGCTATTTGGAAAAGGCGAATGGTTCAGTTCAGGTGGATTTAATCAAAATTAATGCCTTCCCCGCTGCTACTGCTACTGCTGGCCACCTCCAGTGGTATCCTGTAATGTTCCAAAAGCAATTTCGTCCACTTTGTTGCGTTGTCCACGGTCCGCGGCATCAGCCACATTGCGTTTCAGTTTCCTCCTTTTATTGCAGCGCACACTTTCGGGCCTCACGCCCACACGCCCACGTGCCGGCTTTAATTAAAGCGGGACGGCTGTCATTTCCCTGCAGCCGCCTTCTTTTGCCTGATTCTGCCTGCTGCCACTCCCCTTTTTCCGCCCACCGGAAACTGGACTGGAGGCTGGGGGGAAAAGTGTGGAGACGCCGTTCCGTGCACACACTATACAGCAATTATTTGCTCGGCTTTGTTGATCCTGAATTCAGGATCCTTTTGGGTGGCCCGTTCGTGTCCTTTATGATTCAATTATTCGCTATTCGCTGCTGGCGCCACCAACAGTAGTTAAAATTGGCGTCGAATTGGTTTGGCTGGTTCTAGTCCTGTTTGAGTGGGTCAGTCCTGAAATGGTAAAGAGCAGAGGGAAAGAAAGTTGTGAAAGGAGTGAGCAACTGTGCAATTGCAGGCAAATATAATCATTAAGTTATTTTGATTAAGAACTTTTGTGCGGGCGCCGACAAGCGGAAAGGCGAAACTTCATCTCATCTTTTCCTTTCCTCAGGGATTCCTTTATTCCCACTTTATTATCGAATTTGAAACGCGTTGCCCAAGAATTGTAAGTTGGATAAGAGAGCGAGAACGTCCGCAATGGGCCAATTCATAAAATGAGTTTTTATCACTTTTTTATGCCAACACAATCGAGTTGTTATAGCTTGCTGATAAATTTTCATTCCAAATTGTCCCAGGGAAGTTTACGGAAGTTAAGCCAAACAGTTGTGGTCACTGCTTTATTACATTTCGGGTTGGAAACTCTTCTTTTTGCGGCACACAACTTAAATGACTGAGTGACACTTTATAAATTTCAATTAATGTACTTTCTTACACATTCTTAGTGGTTTTCAATGATTGAGTAATTTGACTAATTAATTGGAATCTGAATTGTTACTTTGTTTTTGTTTGTGTTGAAAACAAATCAGGGATGTGCAAGTTTGACATATAATTGATACGTAAATTCAAGCATCTTACTCTGTTTTTAAACATTTTGAAATATTTTTATATTAATGTTTAAGAGTTTGCCCAATTCAAAACGACCAAGTTAAACTTCTGCATACTTGTTATACATATTCCAGAACAATCGCTAAATTTTGAAATTCGCCGCGAACATAAATCCAGATCGTTTCTTATTTATGGGCTTGACATAAACCGACTAAAGGATTAAGGCATGGATTATTAACAGCCGAAATGCGCTAATTTGCGGTTTTATGCGAGACGACTACTGTGGGCTAATTGGCGCTAATCAAGTTAAGCATACGCACTGTATGCCGCCCCTGCGACAGCAAGTTGTTACTCCTCTTTGGCTGCGTTGCACGGTAACTTTGGCTTTCTGTATGTGTGTATGTTGCAACATGGTTCTGGAACCCAAAACCCGTTATCTAAGGCAAACAGGCGCACTTTGTGCGGCAATAAACCAGCAGCAACACAAACACAAGCACAAAAACGAGTGAATGGCTTTTGCATTTGCAATTTGCGTTAATTGGGCACACGCCGCCCCATTTAAAGGGACTCGGTGCGCAGATGTTGCCTATTTCGCCTTTCTCGGGTGGCGAAAATGTTTATGCAAATTGTGTTGCAATTATAGCGCCACCGAATACTCTAATATATACTGACTGCGATTATTTGCATACATTTCGCTGGGAAGGAAGGGGAATGGCATTGCATGGTATGGAATGGTAGGCTCCCCGCTAATTAACATTAACAGCAGCTGATGACATGCGCCAAGAAGTGCCAATTAAAGGCACACAGGCGTGTGTTCAATAAACTCATAAATTGCCTGAAATGACGCAAAGTGTCAGCAACAACGACTACACCAACGGCACAAAAAAACAATAACCATAAAGTAGCGACAGCAAAAACAAAACACAAGAGCCAACTTTGAAGTGTGCCACTCGGCGCAAATATGTAAATAAATGGCCACTTACGGCAATTCAATAGAGAGTGTGGGTCGGCAAAAGAGTGAAAGTGAAAGAGTCTTTGCCAAGTATATAGTATATATTATCAATCTGCAAACTAAACAAAGCAGAGCATGTGTTGGTATTAATAAAATGCAGTGGCCAACGCACATTCCATCTATCTTCTAAGCTTATACTGAATTCATGAATACAGTTTGTTAGAATAATATAGAAAGATTTCTACAAAATATCTGCTTAATTGCTATAAGTATCGGAATGTTTTATTTAACTAAAGCCAACTATGTGTGAATGGCTCAGTTATTTAATGGCTGCACAATAACGAAAATTCTTGAACTTGTTCTTGAAATCCTTCCGCATAAACACCACAACACTCACACTTACTTGCCGGATGTGAGTGAGTGAGTGAGCGAGAGAGCGAGAGAGTGAGTGAACCAGAAATACCTAACCGACACTTGGCATTGTAATTGCAAGCTGCGGTTGCGTATACGTATTTTGTAATACATCAAACCCTTGAACACCAGTGCTCTTGACGCTGCCCCGCTTCACCCCTTCACCGCGCCTCAAACGTAGCCGCAACTGCCACTATCACGCCCACACCACCCACTGAAACCACCCACTTCAGCCCACTCACCCACACTCTCACTATCGTTACTCATACGCATGCATGGCGAGCACACTTAACATTCAAGAGGGGGGCGGCGGGGGCGTGGCAAGTACTCCGCCAGCCATGCGTGCACGGCGGTGCTACACGGAAAGGAAAACTAACTTAATGATGGAAACACTTGTCATAAATCTAGGTTTATGCGGTTTTTGAAATAAGTATTGTTTGGGATAACTATGAATCTAAAATAAGATTCAGAAAAAGTACAAAATATAACAAATTATTTTATCATTTTCAAAGCTAGTGATTCTTTGTAGAACCCAACTGCAAAAGATCAGTATTATTCAAGTAAAAGCGAAGTTGATTTATGTCAGTTTGTTATAACTATAATTTAATCACAATTAGCTATTTTTATAGGATATTTTTCAGGAAGCTTTGACTTCAAATTCTTTTTCACTTTGATCTTTTTTCTCTCAGTGCCGGCTTAAGTCTAGCCCCTGACTGTCCCCCTTGAAAGGCGGCTCAGTTCGACTCTACTCGACTGGGATCATTCATTTACGCAAACGCCCCACTCGCATTCGCACTCGCCCACTCGTTCAGCAAACAAACAAACAAACGAACAAACCAGCAGACACATTCTCAAAGGCATGAGTACCGGACTGCATATGAATAGTGAGTGAGTGTGAGTATGAGTGTGAGTGTGAAGAGATCTTGTGCGTATTTGAAGTCGGTTTGGTTACTTTGGCTTACTCCAGAGGATGGCGATGAGTCCAGATTGGGAAAACGCAAGTCTCTGGATGCGGATTAACACCAGGTGAATGAGTGCTGCTACGTTGTATTAACACTTTAAATTTGATATAAACTTATATGGACGTATTTTACAATGATTATTAGAGTATACTCTGAAACATTTTCAAACAGGTTTTGCAAGATTTAATTCATAATTTTCCCTTTTCAAATTCGGTCAAAATCAATTGAGCAAATAGCTGAACCATTTTCGGTTTGCTTTATCATGAAAACCAGTTCAGTGCAACAGGCAGAAACCCAATTTTGTAACTAATAATGCAGATGTTTATTTACTACGATGTTGACCTGGGAACTTTCAATTAAATATAATGTCAGTGCCATAATTTCCAACTCATATTCCAATTAGTTTTGATTTCAAAAGAGCGGCCAGCAGAGCAATAACAATCGGCGAAGCTATACAGTGTCGTTCAACCTACTCTTTCAAATGTCAATACAATTTAATGGTTTTAAACAACCGCCCAACTAATAGACCACATATATGGTTCTGTAGAGCATAAGGGAACACACACACACAAACACATTTTCTCGGCATTGCCGTTACAGCTACACGAACATTTCCTCAAACATCCGACATGGCGTCCATTTCCGTTATGGCAACAAAGCAGCGCACGCACACATGCAAGGCATATATATGTGAGTATATACATATGTATGTGTGAGAGTGTGTCCTGTTTGCCTTAGCGTTTCCCTTTGCCGCTGTTCGTGTAATTGCTGCCGTCACATTTACAGTCGCCGACGCCGCCGAGGCCGTCAAGTCGCCGTCGCTGTGACAGTCAAACCAAAAGTCGCCATCAACGATTGCTCCACGATTCGCCAACATTTTATTACAGGCACTCAGAGAAAAGAGTTATTTTTTTTCCAAATTCATATTGGCACCGAATATATTAAATAACAAAACTTATTAGGCTCTATAAAAATATTTATTAGAAATACTACTTGAAAATGATTTTTAAGGGTATTTATTTCGGTAGTAATTGTTTCTTATTTTACATACAACATAATTCGTTGCATACTTTTTGACAGCTTAAGTAATAAGCTTAATAAAAAAATGCAAATCAAGTGAAGTGCGAAAAAGCGTTATTAAGTAAAGATTTAAGTAAATATTTTCTTTCTGTGCACCCAGAGTAGCAAACATTCGAATAGCAAAACTATCGTCACCATTCTCGTCGAAATGTGAGTTTTATACGTTGCTTGTGTCGGTAACTGTTGTTAATCTTTGCTCATTGTTTTGGTTTAATTTATAAATTCCTGTCCATTTGGCAGATGCCAACTTTTGTTTTTCTATTTGCCATTCGCTGGGGCTTTTGTATATTTTTGTATGCTTTCGCTTGGTTGTTTGGTTTCCCTCTCTGATTCTGATTCTGTTTCTTTTTCTGTTCCTGTTTCAGTTTCTATTTCTATTTCTATTTTCATTTGTATTTTTCTATTTTTGCTTCAGGTTGAGCACTGTTTTGGGTTTGTTTTCATCTGGTCAGTGTGAGCAGAAACTGTTCAACTATTTCTGCTGATGAACTGAGTCAGCATTTGATTTTTATTTGTGAAAAGTCGACTTGAATGCGACCACCGTCCACGGCAGAATTAATTGTCGTTTGCTTTGCCATCTGCCATGTTTGCACAGATGCAGTGCCGCAGTCCATGGGGCGATTATAATTTGCACAGTTTGAACCAAGCCACAACCTAACCCAGTATGACAATTATTATGACAATCACTTATAAGTGTTGGCAAAAGTTATTGTAGAACTGTTGCCCTACGAAACAGCAACCAAACAATTAGCAAAGTGCTTCGCAATTGCAATACTTTATGTCAATTTAAAGGTTGCAATATTCAAAACATATTTAACGATGATTGTTTAACGTCCTACATTTAAAGTTGTTTATAATGCAAAAGGTATATTCCAATACATAAATAGTAGAGATTTCTTATGACGTTGTAAAGTTAACCCATCCTAAGACTTGCATATTTATGATCCACTTTTTAAAATACAAAGATTCTAACCATGATTTTAGTGCACAATTTGTTGCTTTTAATCCAAAGGAAATATTGATCCAAACAAATAAAAAATACTTTATTCATGTGCGTATAATGGGGCAGGTCCTGATTACAGATAACAGATTCTTTATGACCTCACCAACGGCAAGGAAAACAAGGCAGTTTCTTGAGGAAAACATATTTGCCACCCGCATTCAATTCACCGAAAAACGCCCCACTGAAACTGCTTATGATGTATAAATGAGAAACAGTTGCCCCGATAAGAAAACAGACCCCCAAAACGATTTATATTATGTACAAATGTTTATTTAGCCCGCTCCCTTTCCTTTCCTTTTTGCCTAGCCTTATCTTTATCTATTTATTCCACGCCCATCGCGCACGACTCTTTTCTTTCTTTTTTAGAAGCGGATTATTGCTTATTCGAAGCATTTATTTATCTTCGATTTCGCATCGCATCGCATCGATGTGCAAAAGTTCTGGTTATTGCTTCGCTCATGCTCGACTGCTCCTGGTGGAAATAAAATGGCCAAATCCCATGGGCTACTTTCGTGGTGGAAAATTTGAATTATGATCCAATTGAATTTCAATCGAAAATTAAATGAATTGCCTATGTCGCAGACATGCATACTTTGGGAAAGTAATCATGATGGGCGGCTGTTCGTCATCATTGTTTATGGCCCCAAATTCGGTGTATAATCGAGAACTGTGCTTTTACATGCACACGACACACATGGCCCAAAAAAGTATGCTACGGAAAATTGCAAAAATCAAAATTGCAACACAGACAGGCCGTCTCTCTCTTTCCCCATTTCCTGCGCTCTCTTTCCCTGTCTCTGTGTGTGTGACACAAATTGAAGAGGACACGAAAAACTGCCAAACATTTCAATAAAGTTGCGCAGCGCCAATGTCGGCAGCGAAAGCCATAAGATTGCCAAACGCAGATTGTTTAGAAATTTAGTTTTATGAGCGCCACGATGCACTCACTCACACAGACGCCGCTGCCCTAAGGACTAAGGACTAGAGACTCGGGGACACGGACATGGGACACACGGACGCAGGGACTCACCGAGTGACAGGAACATCTGTCCCACGGATTGCGCCACCAGCTGTGACCAACCAGGCGCTATTTGTCAAGAGTTCCCCATACAAGTCGGGGCGATTGTTCGCCTGGCTGCTAGTTTGCTAGTTGGCCACTGCCGGATTGTCGGATTGCTGGATTTCAGGATTGCCGGATTGTTGGATGGTTGGATTGTTGGATTGTTGGATTGCTACTGGCCAGCCTTTTGCCCACACAAAAGCCCAACCGTTGCGGAGGAGCATGTGCAGCGGACAGCGGCTTCTATTGTCCGGCAACTTGTTGTTGACAGCTTTTGTTTTGCCGCTTCAACATCAGCAACATCTGCATTTGCAAGTGGAATGGAGAAAGTCATGGCACACATTTGGAAATGAGCATCTCCTTGTCAGTGTTTAGGATGGAAAAGCCAATGCTACTTGTTGAGGCACTAATTGATTTGGGCCTAGGGAGAGCAATAAGAAACAACCTTTTGTAGCAGTCACTTATTTTTTATTTAATTTATTTTATGCAAGCGAGCAGCTTTAAAAAACTTTGTTTCTTCTCCTTCGCCAGTGTTTCCTCAAGTGTCGAACAAGTGTTGCCCTATCCAATAACCGCAGATCATGGGTAACACTTTTACCAAAAGTTTTCAGGGTTACGTCTTTTTCGCCTAGTTGGCGGTTGAATTTAAATTACGGCGGTAACTTTCCCACCCCCCGTGAACGTCCTTCTGATCTTCACCAATTTTTAAACCGACGTCCAGGACAGCAATCTTGGCCACTGGGCGGACCATGATGCCTTTTGGTGTCCATATTGTAGCTCTGCGTACTTGTCCATCTTTGGCCATCACTACGTCAGTAATACGTCCTTTTGGCCACATGTTCCTCGGCAGTTGATCGTCGACAACGATAACGACATCACCGATAGCTATTGGGGGACGTTTGGTAAACCACTTGCTGCGTCTGGTTAAACTTGGGGTAAATTCCTTAACCCAGCGATTCCAGAATTTGTCTGCGAATAACTGAGTTTGTTGCCAACGCAGCCTTAGATCGGTATTGCCATCTGCCATACGCTTATAGCCGTTCGTCGATCCCAGAAGTAAATGATTCGGGGTGAGTGCTTCGTCGTCGGCTGAATCTAAAGAGACAAAGGTTAGTGGTCTGGAATTGATGATACTTTCCGCTTCCATAAGGGCGGTTTGAAGAGTTTCGTCGTTGAAGTTGTTTGTTGGGCAGATTGCTTTCAAAACAGTTTTGACCGATCGGACTAGTCGTTCCCATGCGCCTCCCATATGAGGTGCTGCAGGCGGGTTGAAGTGCCACTTAATTGCTTCGTATTTTATGGTGATTTCATCAAAGTCGATCTTTTGAAGTTCTTCTTTCACCATTTTCTCCGTGGCTTTAAAGTTTGTGCCATTGTCAGAAAAGATTTCTTTTGGAGTCCCGCGACGTGTCATAAAATTCCGCAGACACATAATGCATGAGCTTACATCGAGTTTGTGGGCTACTTCTATGTGTACGGCTCTCAGCGTCAGGCAGGTAAAGAGGACTCCCCACCGTTTTTCCTTGTGCCTGCCAACGTTGACCAGTATAGGACCGAAGTAGTCGACTCCCGTGTATGTAAAGGGCCTCTCGAAGCAGGCTAGTCGGGCGACTGGTAATGGAGCCATTTGAGGTACTTCGGGGCTGGCGGTGGCAATTTTGCACAGTTGACAAGCCTTTCGAACTGTTTTATACAGCACTCGTAGACGAGGTACGTAGAAGTCGTTTCGAATACGATTTATCGTTGACTCGTGCATCATGTGATGTGATTTTTCATGGTAATATTTTGTAATTAAAAATGCGATTTGGGAGTTCTTTGACAGAACGATGGCGTTGTCAGGATTTATGTTATCGTTTCTTCCCTGAATGCGTAGTACGCCGTCTTCGTCCAGGTAAACGTTCAGGGCAATCAACGAGCTTGACTTGTCAATGGCTGAATTATTTTTTAGAGCGGTTATTTCAGCTGAATACACCCTGGATTGCGCCTGTTTATATAGCCACGATTTTGCTCTATTTATGATTTCCGGGTCTAACGTTGTCGGTAGTTGATTTCCGAGACATTTGGCACGTATTCTTTCAATGTATAGCACGAATGTTGCCACAGCTCTGTATAGGCGTCTCCAATCAGAGAAGTACTCTACTGCAAAATCAAAATACTTTAGTTTGTTTACAACGAAGATATGCTTACGTAGTTCACACGGCTCGCTGTTATCGAGGATAACGTCTTGTAGTGGCCATTCGCTTTCTGGCTTGACTAGGAAGTGAGGGCCTTTTAACCAGCGATTAGCGTCAGGTGTTTTGATAAATTTGGTAGCTGAGTCCGCAACGTTTTGCTTTGTGGGAATCCATCGCCATTGGTTTCGACTTGTGTTATCGATTATCTCCCCAACTCTATGCATAACGAAGGCTTGAAATTTCCGTGGGTCCATATCAAGCCACTGTAGAACGGTCTTAGAGTCTGTCCAGTATGTACTTGAATTGATGTTGAGCCTTCTAACATTCATGGCCTTTTTGGCGAGGCCCACTCCAATTACAGCGGCCAGTAGTTCCATGCGTGGTATTGAGACTGGTTTTAGTGGGGCGACCTTACATTTGGCTGCTACCAGTACTGTGTCGACGTCTGCTCCTCGCTTGATACGAAGATATGTGACTGCTGCGTAGGCGTACTCGCTTGCGTCTACAAACGTGTGTAGATCAATCTGGTCGGCATTCGGCAGCAAAGTGGAGTAGAAGCGAGGAAATTCCAGTTCGGTAGCTTGAAGCAGGACCGTTTTCCATTGTTGCCATGACGTGAACAGGGCATCGGGCAGTTCTTCGTCCCAGTCTATGCCTGCACGCCATACTTTTTGCAGAAGCATTTTAAGGCCGATCGTGTAGCAGGATAACAGGCCCAAGGGATCAAAAATCGACATTAATACTTGTAGGGCTTCTCGTTTTGTTGGTATGGATTCTCCATTTAGGACGTCTCTTTTAAGTCTCGCAAATCTAAAAGTATACTTAAAAACGTCGTTTGAGGGTTCCCAATACATACCAAGAACCTTCTCCGGGCCACCAAGTTCTTTGGGATGTTGTTCGGCTATTTGCCACTCTCCAAAATGTTTGAGGATAGCGGTAGAGTTCGAGATCCAATTTCTTATAGTGAATCCTCCCTCAGCATGAATGTCTCGGACTTTTGATGTTACTTCGATCGCCTCAGAGTCGTCGGTGTAGCTGTCTATAAGGTCGTCCACATAATGAGCCTTTGTAATTGATTCGAAAGCTCGGGGACATTGATCCTTAAACTCCTGTGCGTTTTTGTCCCGCACATAGTGAGCAATACAGGGCGCGCAGCAAATTCCAAATGTCATTGCCCGCATGACGAATGTGCGGGGAGTTTTGTTGCCCTTGCTAAGCCACAGAAATCTTTGAGCATGCATGTCGCTTTGCTGGATAGTTATTTGATGAAACATCTCAGCGATATCCGCGCACACGCCTATACGACCTACTCTGAATGCCATAAGAACCTCGGTTAGCGGGTTTAAGAAATCGGGTCCGTTCAGCATAAAGTCATTAAGGGATTTGCCGTGACTCTTTGCAGCTGCATCCCAAACCAATCTTATTTTATTTGGCTTGTTTGGGTTTAGAGCGATGAATATAGGGAGGTACCACACACGGTTTATGTCCTCTGCTATATCTTTGGTTTCCAGTTCGAATGCGTAGTTTTTGTCGACTAGGTTGTCAATTTGGCCTTGAATTTGATTGAATAGCTCTGGATTCTTGTTAATTTTTTGTCGAAGACATTCGAGTCGTTTAAGTGCGTTTGAATAGCTTTCTGGGAGAATTACATTTTTGTCTCGCCAGAGCAGTCCAACTTGATAGCGACCATTTACTTTCTTGCATGTCTCCTCCAGAATTTCCGTAGCCTTTTTGTCGTCTTTAGAGAAAAGCTCCCGCGGTGTGATAGGGTCTGTGTTGAAGCTTTCTCTTACCGTCTTGTCGATGTCGTCCCAGTTGCAAACGCAGTGATGAAGGGAATAATTTTGGGTGGCATTACTTGTGCCCTGAATACTCCATCCTAGCATACATTTTGAGGCGATAGGCTCATTGCGTCTTCCTTCACGAATTTTGCGGGGAACAGCAAAGGTCCAGTTGTTTGCGCCAATTAGAAGCATCGGTGCAGCATTCCAATATGATTTTATGGGCAATCCATGTAGGTGCTTGTATTTGCTGCCAAGTTTATGTGCGTCAACGGTTTGCTTAGGTAGGGCAAGGTGTTTGATTGAATGCACGTTGTTGAGCCACAGTTTTCTTCCACTCCCCATCTCCGATATTTTTACCTGGGCTTTGAGAGACATTTCCTCCGTACGGGTGGTGTCTCCGGTCCACTGCAGACAAAGTGGTTCAGAGGACACAGGAACCTTGAGGAGCTTCAGAATTCCTTCATCGATAAGTGTTACAGATGAGCCCTCGTCCAAAAACGCATACGTGTCGACCTTTGCTCCGCTCCCATATAGTGTTACCGGCAGGATTCGAAAGTATGATTCATCGAGGCCAGTTTCTTGATGGTGGGTACTGACGAGTTCGGGTTTAGGAGCTTCCCTGTGAAGGAGAGGGTGGTGTTTTGATTGACAGTTATCAACGCCGCAATCGCGTTTTGAGAAACATTTGCGACGGTGCATCTTTAGGCATCTGTAGCAGGCCTTGGCGTCGTTGATTATATGATGTCGCTCCGGAACAGGCAAACTTTTAAATTTCTCGCATTGGGCGGCGTAATGTTCGGTGGAGTTGCACATGACGCATGAAGGGTTCGGTTTGGCGTCGTCCTTCTTCTGATCGTCTTCGGACTCACACATTCCTCCGGTTGATAAGTGCGTGTGGGTATTCACGCTCCATGAATTTTGTGCAGGTATGACTGTGGAGGCTGCTTCTGCTAAATTGTATATCCAGTCGCTAAATGATTTTACGACAGGGATAGAAGCACTGCGTGGATGCATGGCCCAGCTTAATTTATGCTGAGTGGGCAACTTGTCAACAAGCTCGCGCAGAAGCATTGGGTTGTCAAGATGTGCGTACAGGTTACAGGCCTCCATTGTGGCGCACGCGTTGCGCACTGCCATCGCAAAGTCGATTAGGGACTCCAATCTATCTTTGTGTATACTAATTTTACGGATTTTGTCGATGAGCCGGTCGAGGATCTGTTCCGGTCGCCCAAAGAAGGTTTTTAGCGTCTTGATAACCTCCGGGACGAGTGCCGGCAGTAGCAGCTTATCACGAACCAATTCGTAGGCTTTCCCTTTGAGACACTTCTGGAGACGAAGCATGTTTTCAGCGTCTGAAAATCCAGCTACCGAGCAGCTGTTCTCGTACATGCTTATGAAAATTGGCCAGTCTGCTGGGTTGCCATTAAAAGTCGGTAGATCCGCTGGTAATATTTGCCTTGCTGCTAGTTGGGATGCAGTTGGTCCAAATGATAGGATGTGTCTTTCCTGTGTCCCCTGCTGCTGTGCAAGTATTGCATATTTCTGCTCGATATATTTCTTTTCCACTTGGCGTGTCTCTTCTAGCATCTCTATCATCAAGTTTTTTGAGCATGGAATATAAGATGTCTCAGCTGGCTTATTGGGATTGGATTCGGTTTGTATTATGTCGCCATCTTTCGGCAAGGTATTTGTCAGTTCGTTGCGTTGTAAAGCGGCTTGCTGTGAGGTGGAAGGGGTATCGTCGACAAGTTTGCACAAGTCGCACGTCCATTGTGACTGTGCAATAGAGGCATCGACTCCAACGCAGGCGAAGTGGTACCATGCCTTGCATATGTCGCACTGCACCCAGTTTTGGACGCCGCTGGATAGTCGGTTCTTATTGCATGAACCGCAAAGAGTTACATCTCTCTCCATTTTCGAGGTCGGTTTCTTCGTCGTGATCTACTTCAACAGAATTCTACACATACATAGCCTTCATACGTGTACGTGTGTATCTTGGCTTATAGGTATGCGTGTGTTCCGTGTGAATTTCACAAATGGTTGGCGTCACTTTTAATTGCGCTTAATATTAAGTACTAACAAAGTTTTTTAAAGAAATGTTGAGGCACTAATTGATTTGGGCCTAGGGAGAGCAATAAGAAACAACCTTTTGTAGCAGTCACTTATTTTTTATTTAATTTATTTTATGCAAGCGAGCAGCTTTAAGGGGGGGGTAGGGTTTTGAGGGTTCAAAAAAAGTGATTTTTTTTAATTGCATATTATGAAAGTATAGTAACTCAAGATTGTTGTCTGTAAATAGGAAGTCAATCGGAGCAAAACTCACAAAGATATAGCTTTGGAAGTAGGCGGGTCTCGAACGACTACCTGAGTAATCCCTCAGCGGGGAAGACAGCAACAAAAACTTTAAACACGTTTTTCTCAAATCGATGTTTTTTGAGTCGGTGCACTCTGTATCTCAAAATCTATTCAACCGATCGTTCTCAAATTTTTTACAGTATTTCCTTACATAATTTATGAGGTAACGCTGTCGAGATTTTTTCGTTTTTGATTTTAATTTTTTTATTATTAACAACAATAGTCATGAACTTTGGCCAAAAATCGGTATTTTCACTTTCAAGTTTTGTAAAAAGTTCAAAAATTATAATAAATGGAAAAACTCGACAGGGATACCTAGAGGGACATAAAAATTGATGGAAAAACTTTGGGTATTTCATATCAGATTATCCAGTGCTGAGGTATGACGTGCACCGCAAAATGTATTTTTTCTGAGGCGCCTGCGAAGAATTGCTGCCATTCGGTCAATTTTCAATATTTTTCAACCAATATTTCACAGAATATAGTTCAAATACTACTCTTTAATGTACAATAATCAGAAATAAATTTACTTTTACCGTACGCCCAAAAAAAAATCTGTAAAAACCTGTTTTTTTCTCCCTTTAAAACCCTACCCCCCCCTTAAAAAACTTTGTTTCTTCTCCTTCGCCAGTGTTTCCTCAAGTGTCGAACAAGTGTTGCCCTATCCAATAACCGCAGATCATGGGTAACACTTTTACCAAAGTTTTCAGGGTTACGTCTTTTTGGCCTAGTTGGCGGTTGAATTTAAATTACGGCGGTAACACTACTAATGCGATAAAACCCAGATTAGTCTGGCAAATTTAAATATTCACTCATGGTTTTTTTTTTTTAGCCCAGTTTTGTAAGTGGCTTTCAAATTGTTTCTTTCTAGGTTACTGGATATTAAACCGATTGTTTACCAGTAACAACCGCTGTATGCAATTTTAATACTTTATGGTCCACTGCACACAATTTAAATACTTTCTGGTCCACTGTACTGTAATTTTAATACTTTCTAAACTCGACAAGCAACGAAACCAATGTTCTTCCCAAACATTACTTTTAACCTCCATTGGCAGCTTGACTCCCCGAACAGAAGACCACAAAACGATAACTCACGGGAATGGCAGCAAATTAGACTTGCTTATGAGGCAGCTTAAAATAAACGAGCTCCCGATTTGTGCTAGCCATTTGCTTGATTAAGCCGGTGAGCGGAGCTTGAGCTAGGTCCTGATCCCCAGGATCCTGTAGCCACTTTCCACTGCCATCGCTGGCTGTACTGACATGATTTACGACCCAGTCAGCCAGCCAGGGAGTCACGATGGAGGGCCGAGGACCAGAGCCACTGGCGTGCTACGCAGCTAATTTGCCTAAACGGACAGCGGGCTAACCTTTGGCCCAGGTCATGCCCCCAAAAATCCACCCAAGCTTCGGGGTTTTTTGGCAACAGCAGCAGGGAGCAGCAATCGCGTGGCACACTGAAAGCCACTCACGTTTAACCAATTTTGACACGCGCCGCGCTCACTCACACACAAACACATTTGCAGCGGCATAAACAAACAGCAGAAGCCCGCTGAAATTGCTCAAATGTGCGCATCAAACAACTCGCACACACACACAAACACACACACACACACACACACATTGAGGGGGCGAAAGGGGCGTGGCGGCGTGTGACGTAAACAGACAAAAAGGGCAACTCTTTGAAGGGAGCTCCATTTGTTATGATGCCACTGTTGCTGGCGCGGCTTTTATTGTTGTTGTCGCGTTTTTTGCTCGAAATTCGCGCAATAAAATTGTAGAACAAAGTGGCAACACTCAAAAATCTATTGTTTTGCTACTTTTTTGCAGCACCGAATGTCGTATGCTCTTTTGGGGTACAAATTTATATTAACTTTAATCCATAAAAAATAAATAAGTGTTTTTTATAGATACAAGATATGGTTATCTGAACTTAGATCACATTTTCGCAACCTTTGGTATGTTCTGCTACTTCTTGATACACATGGCGTATACGTAATATGTGATGGTGGGTAATCATATTGTGTTTTGAACAGCTATGGTTTTGATGAAAAACTCAGATGTTTTTAACACATTTCCACTTTCCAGATCCATAATAATACTAAGGAGATCTAAGAAAGTTAGCTTTCTGAAAGGGTGTTGCTTTGTGTGCCATGTTGATTTCCCTACTCGAATTTATCAACATAAGCGTATGCGTAATTACATTTTGCAAACATGTTGAGCTTACCCAGCAGAAAATAAAAGGGTGTACGATAGGAAGAAGGCGAGTAACGAATATTCCCAGCCATCATGCCGAGTTTTTGTGCACGATGAGTCAAAGGCGCAAGCCGGGGAAAATGTGAAATGTGAAAAAAAAGGGGCAAAAACGTCAACCTCCTTGTTGTTTGTTATTGTTGTTATTGTGGGCTTCTTTTCCTTTGTGGCAGCTGGTTTTAAAGGAGTGGCGAGGCAGCGGGGCGGTGGAAAACCACTTCGTTAAACTCATGAAAATCACTTAACGGCAGCACGCACGTAAAAACCGGGAAAAATCCAAGAGGAGCACCAGGAGGAGGATGGGAGTAGAAGAAGAGAGACGTCTTGGCGCCCATTTTCCCTTTGACTGACGCTGGATGCGAAAGCCAAAAAGGTGCTCCAACCGCCGACAGCTGGCAGAGCTTAAGCAGCAAATTGATTTAGCGCGTACAAGCGGAAGCAGCTGTGTCCCGGTAGAATCAGTTGGGTTATGCTGGTTGAAGGACCTCCGCGGATTTACAGGAACCCGCAATAAAAAAAAATAAGAAAGGTTCCGGGAAAGACTGGCTAGGACACGGAGAAAAAGTGCTCTAAAGTGCCTAAGCAGTATAGTGCTTTAATGCCTGGTATGCCTCCTTTAAACATCATAAATACAACTGTATTATTAAAAAATTCAATTATTATTTCAGACTTGGGGGAATGTTATACCCCTTTCATGTGTTTTTAACACAAAGATAGATTGATGTGATATGCTATTAAATACAATGCTTAATAGCTAATAGAATTTTAAATTGCTTTATTTGCTGTTTAAGTAAATATAATTCCAATTACTATTTTCCTCTCTGCATCTTTCTACACAAAAAAAAAAACAAAAAAACAAAGGTGGGGTAAGGTTGAAGTTGCTTGTAGAACAAGCCAGGGCAATGAAATGAGATTAATGCAAAACCGCGTGCACAGGCGATGTAAAAAAGAGCAGGGCGTTGTGCGAAGCGGTGGCTGGCGGTGGAGCACACGGCAAATACAACTTCAATGCATTTCATAGAGCTGGAAAACGAGAGGAGTGCTGGAAAATCATGGGTCCAAGGGAACAGGAGGAGTTGCAGGAGGAGGAGATGGAAAAGCAGAAGCTGGGCGGCGACGACACTCAGCCAAACAAACAGAGAGCGCCGCATGGAGAGGCGGCGACTCACTGGCATGGAAAATGCAATTTATTATGCAAAATGAAAAACAGGCGACGAGAAGCGGGAGCGGGTACATAGCGACAGAGATCATGGAGACATTGCTATAGAGTTGGACAGACAGACAGACAGCGAGACAGACAGAGAGACACACTCGAGGAAGGCAAACAAAGCGCGCTATTATAGAGCCAACAATAACAGCAACTGGCGGATATAAACATAATTCAATTTTTATTTAATTTCGCACAACAAACACAATAAATTCAGCACGACTGCATTGGCGGACGCGCAATAACCCAACCCACCAGCCAATCCACCCACTTTTATGCATTGGACGTGGGCCAAACGCATTGCATTGCATTGCATTGCATTGGATTCCGCTGCATACTTTCAGGCGTCAAGTCGACTCGAGCCAATTGCGAAAATCGCAGGCTACGACTTATACTACTACCACTACTAGTAGTACCACTACTATGGAGAGCTACCCGGATGGTGTTTGAGTAGCCGCCCCAGAATTTCCCACGGTGGCCACAAACTGTTGACTCATTTGTGTGCGGACGGACTGGCCGCATGTGGGAGTGACCAAAAGTGATGTGGGCAAAGTGCAAAGAGAACTGCGATTCTTTGAGCTCTTGGCCACCAAAGGGAAAACACTCATACGCAGTGTGGTACCGATAAATCCACTGGTGAAGGGCTGCCAGGGGATTTAAGTTGGATGGACGTGACCCAAACTGGGACCCTTTTAAGCAATTTTGTGATGCTACACATGACATCTTGGCCACTGAGCGACGATTGACAGCGGATTGAATGTGAGTTGGAATGGCGTGCAAACTTGATCTTTGGCCTTCAGTGTCAAGGCAGTTGGGTGCAAGTTACTTTGAACTTACTGGCAATTACATGAAGCTTATGCCAACAAACACGAGTGTCACATATCCAAACGTTCAAGAAGCAAACACAATGAGGCATTTATAATATACATATATATTGAAATATTACTGAAAAACGATAACCCTTTTAAGAACCACCAATAAGTAAAATAAAACACAAAAGACGCTGTTTCACAACTGGCTGAATTTCCAATTCGATGGCATTACTCAATAAACTGGTTTAACAGCTCGGCCACCAAAAGCCATCAAGCCATTAGATTAATACATTTCAGCAAAATGGGATGGCCGTAAAAAGGACGGGCTAAAAGGCCGAGAAGCCTTCGCTAATTGCCAAACTCAAATCAAGAGTTGGAGCAGCAAGCCTTTTTGGGTCGACCAAAATGGCATAAAATATTTACACGTCAAGTGCCACGGGGCACTAAGGCGAAATGTTCGAAATACATGCGATGGAACCCAACCCAATGGTGGCAAAAAATTGTTTATTTTTAGCACGTTTATAAGGCCATCAGTAAAGGTTAAGGCAGCGAGAGCCACGAAAATGTGGGGAATTTTCCCGTTGCCATTGTTGGATTAGGTCACATTTTGCATAATTAATTCGGGAATCTCTTTAGCGCCCAGAAAAACGAGCAAAAACCAAACCCAATTCAAAGGACCTCTATGCAAAGCTATTTATGCGTAAACACACGCCTTTGACATGGAAATTTGTTAGCGGCGAATGTCAACAATGCGAATTCGGCCAAAGTTAAATATTTGCCATTGGGCCGACCGCTGCAATCCTTTCTGACCACAGAAACACATTCGCGACCTCTCTCTCACACACACACAGGCACACACACCAGACACACACTAGCACACACTCGACGTCTAAATAAATTGCTGTCATTTTGAAAATTTCCCCAAGGTGGCGTGTTTAAAACGCTGCGTGACCATTTTGGGTGGCATGGTGTTAAGTTGGGTCACAGTAATGCCAATTTAACTATTTAAGTATGTCAAATTTGCATACATATTCAAGGTTGCTACCGAATTTATTATATACATGTATCTGAAGGCAATAATGTACTTTCAGTAAGCTATGGTTTCAGAATAACAAGTTTCGTATTTGTGTTAAATAATTTTAAGCAGCTTTATAAGTGATTTTCAGCAGATGTGTTTTGTTAGCACCCCATTCACTGCAGCTTTGAAAATTCTTAAAATTTTACGACTACTGAAATTCAGACCGATAAACTTAAGCACATTTGAGCTGATTTTGCCGGATTTTAAAATGAGTCTTTGGCATCACTGTTGCTCTGGGTTCATGTGTGTTGACTTAAGCTTAAAATCAAACCATTTGTCAGGGGCAGCAGTCAGTAAAGGCAGCAAGTTCCAGACAAGACAGCGTTGCATGTTTTACACATTTACCCACACTATCGCTCTCGCACACACACACACACTGTCACCCGGGGGATTGTCACCAGTGTGTGTGTGTTTCTGTGTGTGTGTGACGCATGGAAGCAATTTGGTTGCATGGCCTCCCGGCTAGGCTGCTGCACTTTAACCGCAACATACGAGTGCAATATTTCAGGCATGATTTCTTATACGACTTACGGTGGCCCGTTGGTCTTGTCCACCGCCCACCACCCAAAAATCCCTGCTTCGCTGCGAAATCACAGTGAAAAATTATGGTTAAGTAAGTTATTATTTTATCAGCTTGCAAGGGTAACCTTAAACCATCTGCTTGAAACATAAGGAAACAATTTTAAGGTTTGTAACTCCTAGATTTCTAATATATCCCTGCATACTTTACATACCTCTGGAATTTAAATTCAAACTATAGGGAACCAATCAACCTTCAAGACTCGTAACATACTGTTGCATACTTGTAGACAGCTGTAGAAAGCCGTATAGATATTGCTGCATACTCTTAGACACCTTTACATATACAAAAGAAGCCGCAGTGAGTTCGCTCCTACATATTTATTGACCAATTCGGTTATAATTTTTCCCAAGTGTGCTCCACATTGACCCTCAAACGCTGGGAGGCGCTGCAGCTGCAAATGCAGCTGAACTGAACTGAACTGAGCTGAACCGAATGGCAGAAAGGCTGACTGGCTGGGCTGGGCTGCATGGATGGCCGCCCTTCGTTGCCACGGCTCTGGGTCAAAGCGAAAGTGGCACATTTTGGGTGAAATTTTGTGGAGCTATCTAGGTTACTGTGACAGTGTCGTTGTGCCGAGCTGCTGTTGCCTCAGCCTCAGTTATCTACTGCTGTTGTTGTTATTAGTGTTTTTGTTTTTCGCCGTGCTGCAGAATATGGCCTACACACATACACACACATACATATATATCCATATACATATATAGGAAGAGATCGGTGTGCATACGGCAGAGGCAGACCCAAATAAACATTTCAGGTCCTCGGACGACTCACGTGCTTCGAGTTCTGAACTTGTGCGCCATTTTTATTGCCACGCTGCCTGCACCATTGTTTCAGCTGTCTCTATCGCACAGCCTCGTTCCCTCTCTTTCTCTTTCTCGCTTTCGCTCTTACGCTTTCTTTGTTTTTCCTCCTTTTTTGTTGATGTTTTTACTTTCACAAGATTTCCCTGCTCTTTCAGCCAGTTTCAGTAGTTCCTGGCCATCTCTACTGTGCTCTTTAGCCCCCCATCGCCCCTTTTATCCTCACACCTTCGCAGGACTTTGGTGCTTTTTGTTTATCTGTGCACTTAAACTCTTTGCTGTGGGCTAAAAACTTTAAGATAAACTTGCCAACTTCTTAAACCAATTAATTGCAATTTCATGCGTAATTAATTTGAGCTGCACAACGTGTTCGAAAGTTTCTTACATTCGAGTGCTTTGCTCTGTGGCTTCTGTTTTTGTCGGACAAAGCCTTCTTTTCTTAATACAGCCCACGGGGAAAAGTCGGGCTTATGGAACGGATAAGCCAGATTGGTTGCACTAAAGCTCCTCAAAAGGCGAAAAGGGAAGCCTGTTTGGTGTTTTCGTAAGCAAAGCGATTTCGATTAAGCTCCATGACCCACTTTGCACAACTTCAGCCCCAGTTCACGATCCGCAGAGCGTCCTCTGTGTAATTTCCAATTGCCAATCGAATTTCCTCTAATTTGCCATCAATTTGGTTGGCCTTATCGCTCGTTTCGGAATTTTCCACACTCCTTTTATAGTTCGGCAAACTCATTAAAAAGTGAAACCCGAAATTAATCCATGTCCTTATGGCGGAAACGAGCGAGTGTGTGTGTTTTTGCCACCCACCCAAAAAGCCGAAACGATTCGCTTCGTTGACCGGAATGCGGTCCATAAATTGGGTCATTTGCCAATAGCAGTAGAAAGTCACTTGCACTTTCAATAGCAGGTCGGATCGCCCCTGCAGTCACGTACCACACCACCCAGCCAACCAGTCAACTCAGCCCATTTGGCCATAATTTCGCTTTAACCTTATAAATTGGAGGGCGGTCGATGGTGGACTTTGCAGGCAGCTCGATGCCATAATTTTGCAAACTTGCGTGCCACCAAAGAGACAGCCAAATGACACCAGCAAGGCGGACGACGTTCGTACATCCGCAGCCAGTCGGAACCCTGATGTCCTGGTCTCGTCCTGCCCTCCGCCTCATACTCCTGATTCGTCTGCCACCCGAATCTCCTGCTAGACCAACAACAAGTTAAACTGACAAAGTAGCAGCCAGGGCACTTCCTTTTGTTTAAGCTGCCCGACACTGGTCCTGAGCATGGAATAAGGGCGGCATGCACAGCGAAAGCACACCGAGAGAATAGCGCTTCCAGGCAAAATCATATCCTTCTTTTAGGAGGATGAACAAATTTTGTCTGAAGGGAGTTGAAGAAATCACTGATACCTTCGAGAACTAATTAATGCACTTAAGGCTAGGTAATGTTTAAAATTAAAATTTAAAATGTTTTTTAAATGAATATTATGCCTTGAAGAAGTACGGTTGCACCATCATCAATAATGTAATAACCCCTGCGATTTAATTTATTAAGTTTCGGAGCATAAAAACCTTTTAACTATTTAAAATTAAATTATACCCAATATAATTGTGATAATAACAGTGTTTTCTAGTTTCCACTTTTGTGGCACCCATATGCTTATGCTTAATAATCTCTTGCAAATATATTAAATTCTTTATTATTATTTTCTGGCCGTGCACACATTTCTCTTGCTTTCTCTTGGCAACACCCACAATTGCCTGGTGGTGCGGCAGGCAGCCTGCTCGTTATAAATTGACCGCATTATTTTGCTCAATTTAACTTGAGTTGGGCTGCATAAAAGGCAGAGGCTGCTGTTTCTGCTGCTTCGGCATCGGCAAAGACACAGAAGTCGGCCAATGTTATGGGATGAGATCGGGCCGAGTTCTCAACTTAATATCTCATAAGTGCTGAGTGTGCATATCGGCCAATGGCTGCCACCATTTCCTCTTCGCCACCCGAATTTCCCTGCAGCCGGCTCTTGAATATTTCACAGGGTCAAGCCGCTCCCATTTCCTTCACTTTCGCCTGGCATAATTTTTTTATTAGGTCACACCAGGGCGACCACTGCAGCAGCAGGGAGGAATGCATCCGGGGGGTTAATTTAACCCGCACACCGATTTTCCGCATCCTTTCGCCCGACGTTGCCTACTTGTTGGGAGGCGGGTGAAAGTTTTTTATTTTAATAGCTGAAAGTATTTAATTGCATTTTTCGTGGCACCAGCGTGGGTGGCCATTGCACGGATGCGAGTTTATTAAATAAATGTCTATAAAGATGACGGCCATGTACGCAAGAGGAAAAGAGGAAAATGGTGTGGGATGTCCAGAGATCGCATAATTACATTTCGAGAACACTTAATACAAAACTGCAGGACCAAAACTCATTAAGGGGAAATGTGCGCATAAAATAAAAAAAAAGAAAAAATCCTGCAAAATTTAGAGCACTCCAGCCCGGCCATTAATTTGTGAGCCACCAGGTCAGCGAAACCTGTCAGCCGGAGCACGGGCCTAAGCTCGACCTAACTAAACATTAAACGAATTTAAGAGGTCAGTCAAGTGCTGCCGGCCAGGGAAGAAAAGCGGGGTAGAGGAATTAAGAGGAGGTGGAGGAGGACAGGTCAGAATGGGTGGAAAATCGGAAAAGAGGGCTGGCAACGGGTGGAAAATCAATGTGCAGAATTCACGTAGTCCAGGCTTTTGGTTGTCGCTTTGTTTACTCGTACCGAAAAAAGGGGCTTTATGGTTATTGGGATGTTGTTTAGCATTAATCTAATTAGAAACCTAATGAAGCATTTATTCATGGATCTAGTGCCCTTAAATGTACTTAAACTTAACTTCGCGTACCCGCTGCTCGTAGAGTAAAGGACGTACTAGATTCATTAAAAAGTTTGATACAGGTCAAAGTATGCGTTTTCGACTCTGCAAGGATATGACTGTCTGGATGATAGTATCAGTCTATTTGTTGTATAGCATTTTCCTGAATCAACTTGCTACTGGGCAATTGAAGTTGGGCGCAACTAATGCCAAAGATTAGTGTCGTGGCCCAGTGTCGCATTACAAACGCGTTTGCTCCCCAGTAATGTTTCTCACTCGAAAAGGGGTAAGCAACAAGCGCACAATGCAAATGGCCTTGGACTTTAAGCTGGGTCGCGTTTTTTGGGAGAGTGAGTTCATTCCTGCAGGCTGACTGGCTATAAACTCATAGTTTGTTAGCCGCTTTTCATATTCATCCTTTTTAGCTGAGCTCTTCTTTGTTGGCCGCCAGATAATGAAAGAATGCAAGGCAAAGGAACACACAGCCGGAAGTTTTTAATATAATTTGGAATTAGCTAGAGTGGCAGATGGTCGGTAGAGAAGCACCCTAGCCCTTCACTTAGTATTCATGCAAGTCCTGCGGGCCTGTGGCAGTTCCTTTTGTTGCGTATACGCAACGTGGTACAACTTTGCCCGAAAGAGCAGGGCCAAAGTTTGTCCCACATTTCAGAGGAACAGAACAGCAGAACAGAGCACCAGAGGAAGGAACAGTTTGTCATGTGAAATTAAAAGTGCGGCGCAAAGGACGACAAGACCATGGGCCGCACATAAATAACTAGGCAGGGCCATTCATCCAGTAGAATATATAGTTGGAAATACCATGGATCAAGGACCCCACAATCTGTTCCTCATGCAAATTAAGCTCAAGTTTTGCTCGGACTTGGATTCGATTGCCATCCGTTTCAATATCCTGACCGACCACTATTACAGAGGCCGCCCTAGCTTGGCTAGGATAAAACTTCGCCGACTTATCTGTTAAGCCGCATAACTTTGCATATATATGAAGCTATTCAGCAAAAGTACGGCAACAAGCTCGTGCAACTGCCAGCAGCATAAATACATTAAAAACTGCCCTAAAGACCCCGCCGCGACCCTCTTCGAAATAGAAGAAAAACTGCTCCGATGTCAACTTCAAAAACAACAACAAGGATAAAACGGTGAAACTATTGTACGCACTTATATATGCATGGGTTCGCGGGGCCGGGAATCCCATTTTATTTATTACATTAATGACGGCAACAAAAACTGCTGAGGAGGAGGCTTTAAATGGTGGGTCGAATGGACTACATGATACCCCTGGCGTAAACTTGCAGTCTTGGTTGAACTTTAAGAGAACGGAAATTCAAGACTTATAGTCATAAACTATTGAACATTTCGTATATGCAAATTCGAACTCCATCAAATGCAAATCATAAACTTTAACATTTTATGTTGAGCCAACTTTGTAGTTTTCCATTTCTGCGCCCACAACCACAAGCCACATGGCAAAACAAGAAGAAACCGAAATCAGAATACCAGATTTGATGTGTTCAATTCAATTCCCAGACTCTCGTACGAGACAAACGCAAATTGAATATACACTTTGTTCCCCCTACAATTGCGGAGGAGTATAAAACTATGCAGCACCGCCACTGACAGCCTCAACTTTCCCGATGACGGCAAAACTTTAACAGATTTGCATAAATTATACCCAAGCAAACAAAACGTAGCAAAACAAGATGGTGATGGTGGAGCACGAGCCACAGGCGGACCGACATCCAAGTCGGCACTCTGGAAAAAATTCCAGACCTTTTTCTTGAGTCAATAAGTCGCCGAGCCCAAATCCTCTGTTCAAATAAACAGCGTGCACATATCCTTTTTTAGGCAAATAAAAAGAAACGAAAAGTTATCAGCTTTCTAGCGACGAAATGGTTATTATTAAATTCATTAGGAACTCAATACACATGTCTTGACTTTAGTTCCTAGAACTTTAACTAGATTCAGACAGCATGTGTTATGTTTCTTAATTTATGTATCCTTATACTTGGTTGCGTATATGATTTATAATAGGGAGAACAACCGTATGTAGTTTTAGAAACAAACAGAAATTGTACAAAATTCTACATAAATCATAATACTTGGAGGACTATGCTACATGTATCCGAAGTATAACACTTTAGATTGATTTTTCTGAGTGCACAGACACCGCATCAGGCACGGAGGAGCTCTAGGAGGACTCTCCTCAATCCCGTCCATAGCATCGGCATCGGCATGGACTACGGCATTGCCCCCATAGTCATTCATTTAACTGTCAATGCCGTTGTTATGCTGTGGTTGTAGCCACGGTTTTGGTTGTGGCTGAGAATGCGGATGAGTATGCGGATGAGGATGCGGATGAGGATGCGGATGAGCAGGAGGATGAGCATGGCGGCGGCTGCCCGGCGAGAATTTATGAATTCATAGCGATCTTATGTGTAAGCACTACGTATAAATTTAATATATTTTTATGATTTTTTATGGCCACTCGTCGACGTAGACGGGAAATATAATTTATGTCTCAATGTGCGTGTTTTTTCGACGTATTTTTATTTTTTTTTTCACTCTGCTGATGCGATTTTCAGGGAGCTAAAGCGACGACGACAACTTATCGATAAACTTCGACACAAACAATATTGTTCCGCCCCCATGTAAGTTGTTGGAGTTGTTTTTGTGCAACTGAAAAGTGTTTTGTTTTTCCACACACATGACCCCGGTTCAAACATCCAAACACACACATCGACTCCAGCCCGTGATATACTTCATTTTATCTGGCAGACGCGAGTCGAGATTCGAGTGGCGAGTGGCGAGGAACCATCGAATCCATCGTCGTCAATATGTTTGTCTGCCAGTAGTCCGCTGACTGCGGTTGACATGAGAGCTTTTTGGAACGCCACTATGTCGTGTACCGCCTGTTTACGTACCTCCCCTCCACCATGCCCCATGCCCCATGCCCCACGATCCCCCCAATTGAGGGTTATTTAGTTCATTGGCCGCCAAGCTGACACTCCCCCGAGATTCTGGAGTGTACACAGTGAACAAAACAACTAAATTGCTTACAAAGTAAAAATCGTTTTAGAACTTTAGTAACTTTTTATAACCACATTCTATCGGAGGATTCTTTGTACTATGTAGTATAATGTACCTAAAATATATGTTATCTTTGGAGGATAAATATATTATTTATTGCAACACAAATACCCGAGTAACTTGCTAATTTGAATATTACACAGCCAATTGGCACTACATACATTTTTATTAATCCCCAGAGACTCCAGCATAAGCACAAAATGTGTGCTATTCATATAAACACTCTCAAAATAACCAAACTGATAAGATACCGATTATTTTGTGTTAATGGCCAAAATGTTATGGCCAAATTGATAAGATAAATCAACCTGATATTGCTGCGGGCTTTTCTCTGTGTGGAGCATCCTGAGCGTCGTCACATGTCGTAGGACGAACAACAAACTGTTTGCTGATGTTGTTGACGCTCTGTTATGGATTTATGGATTTATGACACTTTGGTCACTGAGGCTGTCAGTTTTCGTTAAAAGTTTTCACTTTGCCACTGGCTTACGTGCGGTTTGGTCTGCATGGCATCAGGTCATCTGGTCAGTGGATTCCGACATCTTCGCCTGAACTAATCATGCCCAGAAATCCTGGTGGAGATTAAGCTTGTTTGGGCCGCCAATACGCTACACTTGTCACATTCGACACGCCCGAGTCGTAAATACGAAGGGTTCTTTGTTTGCTTACCTTTATCCGCCTGCTCGGTGAACTGCAAATAGAGACAAGAGCAAAAACAAGTTCACATAATTAATGATCAGGACGTGACATCAACGCACAAAGCACAGACACCAGCACCAGCACACATCTGCCCGGCCATATCATTTATCATAGAAGTATATTCCTAAACCATACACATACATACATCTACATATGTGATGGGAATTTCAAGTGGATTTCCGCCAAAAAGCGGAAACGCCGCTCTTTGGTTCGCATTAATAATGCAACAGCTGAAGTCCACATGTCAATATTACCTAAAACCAATTATTCAGCCAGGATAAGGCTATTAAATTACGCAATCAGTGGACGGACGACGAGGCATTGGAGCGAAAAATGCAATTATATCAAAAATACATTTATGCACATCCTGCTGTCGCATGTGTAAGTGGGGCTTTGATTTCATAAATTTCACGCTACGATTTGCACTCTCATTAATGCACCATCCACGGGGCATGAAAATGGACCGAATAAAATGGAAAGCAGAAAAAATCAGCGAAAATTCAATGAACTCGAAATGTTATTGAATGCTGGCCGAGCACCGAGCACCCAACAACATACAACAGCCAAAGGACTTTGCGCCAGGACCGTCATCGCAGAATGGCGCAGACAGTCGGTCCATTGGATCTGTAACTCCGTATGCCACTATATCCGTATCTGTATTTGTATCTGTATCTGATGCATCTGCAACTGTATCGCTCTGTTTGTGACGTTATGATGGCGGTTATTCAGCCATGGCCAACGGCTGTCGTTGACGGCCCAGTAATACTCGTCATTCCCGGCATGAGCACTCGCCATTCACCATTCACCATTCACATTCACATGTTTACTACGAAAATATTTACATTGCTGGCATAAAAACTGCATAAATGTGATTATATTTTCATTGGCCTTTATGCCTTATGCCGTCTACCGCAGTTTCACTGCCCAGGTAATTCGATTGCAATTTCAATTAGCGTAAAATTCAGAGCAGTATTACCAACACGTTCACGTTCACGTAACTGCTAGATATTGCGCAGAGAAGTAGGGAACAATATGTCGTTCTTCTCTATCTTTGTACCGGAATTTATCCAATTTCCAAATTCGGAGAGCATTCAATTAATGCCAGAAGCAGCTATCGATCAACACTTGCAGGAAATTGTTTGTCAGCTTGCAGAATCGGATGTCAAGAGTGTTCGACTGAGTGAAGCTCTTGGCTAATATCCAATAATTAAGCACTTCCGCAGGGAAATTGGTTTTTAATTGAAATGCGAAGCAGTGTGAACTTGACACACCCCCTGATTTCTGAGCTCCTTAACTCCCGGGACTTGAATGCTGACACAATGGAGTCTCTCTAATTGCCATTTAATTGACTGGCGGAAACTTTTCCGAGACATTTGTTTATAAACCGCACACAGGACGAATTGAAGGAAGGAAGGAAGGAAGGAGGAATGCCACCAGACAAAGGAACAATACAACCACTTATAAAATCATTACAAATTGATGCTATCACCCTCCGGTATATAAACTATATATATAAACTGTATATATATATGGTTTGTATGGGGAGCAGAGGCAGCTTAGCAACGCTTACAGAACTCGCTCCATTTTGCGCTGCTGTCATCGGAATGCCATCTCCTACGCTCCAGTGAAAATCCGCCATAGTAAATGTTATCTCTGCAAACATTTGACAATCAAAAATGCTCAGGCCATTGTTTAAAGAAAAAATCGAGCAGCAGTCGCACAAACAATAGTCACACAGTGGTCGCACACAGATATATCAAAAGCAGATAAAATTCCATTGAGCTGAGAAATCGTAGAGCCATCTTTCGGTACAATTCAATTCTTTGCACTGAGAAAATATGTTCCCAGATGTGGTCATACTGAATCTACTTACGCTTTTTAAGTAATTGGAATTTAACTAGGTCGAGCTATTTACAAGTTTAAAATACTTGTGCGCCACTGTTCTTAATCGCCGTGATTATGAGCTTGTTTTGATAATTTCCCTAAGAACAAAGAGCACTTACAGTTTACAACTTACAGAGAATCTTTGTATAGAACTGGCGCTAAGCTAATTTAAAGGTAATTTCCCATTTATATCTCATTTATTTGAGACCCACTGTGCTCCTCCGTCTCCAAATGGCTGCTGTTCCTCTGACGACAATGGAATGGTAGGGACAACAAATGGCACAGCCGGGCGTCATCGACGACGACTCGATGCCATCATCCTGCCGTCCTGGCAGTCGAGGTTAAGTTGACAAGAGAATGAGATTGCATTTTGCTGCTGCTGCTTCTTCTGCTTCTGCTCTTGCTGCTGCCCGAGTTCAATTCATTTCCACTTGAGCAAATGCACGTCTTCTAGACGTCGCTACACTTTTTTTTTTCTTTTTCGTTTTTGCAATCCGTTTTTTCTTCTTTTGGCCATAGCCAAAGGATATGGCATAGAAAGGATATGCGGGGGAGATGCAGCTGCAGCTGCAAGTAGCTGCAAAATGTCGCCCCGGGGCGCACCTACTAGAATGTTGTCAATGTTTCGCCTTGAAAGAGCCGAGTTCAGTTGAACTCGTCTTGGGTTTTAACTCGACTCATCTGAGAATGCAGCTCAGTTCGGTTGTTTGTTTTAGATTTGGATGCGATGGAGAATAGATCCCTTTCCTCGGCACAGCTGCTGTTTTTCTGCTCCTGCTGCTCCTGCTGCTGTTTTTCTGCTCCTGCTGCTCGAGCTGCTGCATCATCAAATTTCAGCTACATGTCCTGCTGCCTCGAGTGGAGTGAAGAGCGCAGCAAAGGATGCTCGAGGGGACTTGCTGACACTGTTGACATTTTACAGTAATGAAAATGATTATTGTCAAGGGTCGTCAGAGCCACGAAGAGGTCTGCAAAGACTCCCTCCCTCCTCCGGCATATAAATGCGGTCAACATACCAGTATTGCATGGACTAGAAGCTCGCTTTTCCTTACTCATCGACCACTAACACCAAATCAAATTACCGGCAAACGTTTGGCGTCGTTTTGTAAACAAGTTAAGGAAAATTTGTGTAATTTTATAACAATTTAGGAAGAAAAACCAAACCAAGGGTTACACTCTGCTGTTCCACCAAAGAGCCTAATTTACAAATGGAAAATGTATTTTACCTAATCAGTCTGATATTGTTTGTTAATTTTTATAAAATGGATCTCCAAAAGAATTAAATATTTAATTGACTTAAAGATATCTATGATAGTAGATACAATACGATACAATACTATTTCTTGAAATAATTGTATTTACTATAACATAACAGAATTAAACATATAAATAGCGCTTAAATGGCAAACGATTTCAGTGGACTTGGTTGAAATCAATTCCCCGGCCAATTCCCTTCAGCTTTTGGCAGAAGCCAGCTCTCAACAGCTGGAAAGTGCTCTCACACTAATCAGAAAGTTATCCAGCCTGCCAGCCACCTGCGATGGTGGCTGTCAGCTTCCGTTTGGAAAACGCTCCATCTTCGTTGGGCATCTGATTCGCCGCCGACTTCAGCTGGCACATACGACGACTTCAGATGACATCCTGAATCCGGAATCCTGAATGCGGCTGGTGGCGATGGGAAAAGGACGAAGACGAGGACGAGAACGAGAACGACAGCAAGCGAGGGCGACGACTGTCATTGGCCGTGCCAAAATCGCAAAGACTAAAAATTTAGGTTAATTGATAATTGATAAGAGAGCGGCGTTGTGCCTGCGAGTGGGTAGTGGGTTTGTGTCATTTAACTCGACTTCAACTCTGGCCCATGAATATTTATAAGGGCTTTTGTGGGCACATGCCATTCACTCAAGTGGGGCAATGAAAATTAGCAAAGCACTGCAAATAGTTTGAAGAGCAGTCGCCGTACTGTTACGTTCTGTTCCCATGCTCTACTCCTTCAATCCAATATCGAAATGCAGGCGGGGCGGGTTAGGGTTTACGGTTTACAGTTTACGGTTTAGGGTTAACCCACAAACGAGGTCACAGCAGTTGACCCATAAACGCGTGCCCCTTCGGCCTTCTGCCTTCTGCATTCTGCTAGCTAATGAACACGCAAGGCAATGCGAAGAGGCAAAAGGCCGAGCGGCTCACAAATCATTTATAATGCATACGACAACGGACTGACACAATGCGTTGTAAATTAATTGACGTAACTATTTAAGCCAGACACACTCAGACAAGGACGCACAAGGACTTGCATTCAATCGCAATGAATCGCATCGAACTCGAGTCGAGCAATTCCGCAAATTGAATGCCATTATCCATCATCTCGCAAATGCCTCAAGTCAAAATACATTGCGGAAATGTCTGTGGCACCCGCACTCCTGCCTTTCTCAAGTCACACACAACAATGTGTGGTCTGGTGCACAGTCGATCAAATATCCTTGCTTAAAAGGACACCAGCTGAGGATATTTGTATTATAGCTTATACGTTTTGCAGCATTGAACGGCGTTAATCCTGCGAATTTGTATAAAAGAGGGATTTCCTTTGAGGGATTACAACAGCTACTAATGCCTATTTACTCAATATCAATATTGGCTTTTAATGGGGAGTTTTCTGTTAGCTATATGGATGCATTGTAAGCTTGAAAATATAGAAAGCTTATCTATGCCTTCCCACAAATGGAGAAAAAATGCAATTTAAATGAGTGGCAATTATAAAGTATCAGGAAGTATTAAATATCCTTACTAAAAACTACTACTTTGTATGGCTTAACTTTATTTTATTGTTTATTTCTAAAAAGAAAGTTTTTAGCGAAATTTTGAAAAATAAAGACTAAACTAATTCAAAGGTGAAATGTGGAAATGCATTGCTTTTGCCTCCACGTTTGATCTAACTGAAGCGAAAGGCATCTTCTGTCCAGGAGTTAACACGTAACACAAAAACTGCATTAGTCATCGAACAGTTGGATGCAGTGGCCCGAAGGGTCGATGGCATTCCATTCCCATTGACAAATTGCATCTCAGCACGGACAATTGAAAGGCTTAAATGTTTTACCCTGGCCACATATGTGCGGGTGTGTGTAGATTGTCAACAAAGTAAAGTTGGCTTTTAAAACAATCAAGTGACGACATGGAAAATTAGTTTACGCAACCAATGCCAAGAGCTGGAGAGGATCTATCTATCTATCTATCTATGCCGGCCAATAAAGAAAAAGCCGTGAAGAAGAAGCTGTGCTAAGTCAACTCGATGCAAGTCAATCAGGCGGAAGTCGGGGCAAAAGTGGTAAAATGCCAGTAAAACTTTACCAGCTCACGTGTGCGCCGGCGAGGATGGGTTGCTCGGATGATGGTGATGGAAATGGGTAGTGCTTGGAAGACCTGCGAGTCCTGGGAGTCCTGGGTGCAAGGACAGTGCCAAGAAAGTGGCAACTTTTGACGGGCCAGCTGCTTCAATTGTTGGCACTCAAGTCGCTACCGTCGTTGTTGCTGTTGTTTTTCTTGTTTCCCCATTGAAGTGGATTTGCTTTCTTTATATTTTTAGCTTCTCGATTTTCCTTTCTGCCATCTTTTTTCACCCATTTGTGCTGAGCGGGAAAATTGTTTTTCCTTAGCTGTTGCTGGGGTAAACTGGTAAAGAAGCCGCCTTCATCACGCACTTGCAACTCCGGGCACAAGTCACTTAATTGAGTGCAAAGCTGGCGATGCAGTGCGCGGATTTAACTTTGGACAACTTGAATTGATTCAAAACTTTCTTTGTTCGCTTAGCGCAAAATAGGGGGAGGGATTTATATACATATATATACATTTTTGTATTCAGGCAAACGGAATTGAAGGATGGGGCTGCTATTGACAGACTTTTCGTACTGGGCAAGTTGATTAATGTCCGGACCACTGCGCAAATTATGAATGGAAATGAAAACAGCAGAAGCAGCATCAGCAGCAGCAGCGGCAGCAGAAAATGCAGAAAGAGAGCTTACATATTTTTTAATGGCCGGCTAATTAGCGAAATGCCTGCACATTTAGTGGCCCAGGATAAATCCTTTCAGCGTTTCAGGATCCAGTTTACGGCCCGGCCAAGTTAAACGATATTTCAAAGCGACAATCGCACGGCAAGCTGGCGATTTATGGTTATTTGGCCAACTCAAACACACACACTCTGCACTCGTGTGTATGGGTATGCGTGTGTGTGGGTATCGTGACAGCTCAAAAAATTTATCGATGTACAAATTAAACTGCAAGTGGAGCAAAGGGATGCCGATGGCGAGTGCAAGTTCAGAAAATAAACCCAAGCAAATACAAGGGAAAAAAAATAAAATACAAACAAGAAGCAGTGGTCCAGCAGTACGTGCAGTGTTTAATTTTGTTCTATAAAATTCTACAGTTGCAAATATACAACTATACCGAACTTGAAACTTGCAATTTGGAATTGGAATTGGAAATGAAAGTGGTGATGGTGGTGGTAATAGTAGTAGTAGTGGAGTTTGGGACCTCAAATGAACAACTGGCCAGCATTTTGCGGCCACTTTCTAGTGAGTCTGGGTATATATTTGTCAGATGCCGAGCAAATTGGTTTGGAAGGGTGGGATTTCCACAGCTCCAGTCGGAAAATCCAACTATTGAAACTGGAATTACTCGTCGATGGCTAATCAAATGGCTTAGCTGTGGATAGCCAATACTCTCAATACCCACTTCTCGGCAGGCGAAGGGAAGCAAGGACGAAGGACGACTGGCATTGAGTGGATTAGGGCCAAGTGTGCTGGCCGAGCACTTGGCTCATTAACAGCTTCTGGCACGCACAAACCTTTTGGCTCCTCAACCAGGTCGAAGTGAATGGCCCGGCCCGGGTCCATAAATAAGACGTCAATAAATAAAAATGGGAATGGCAGTCGACCCGAATTCGACAGGTCAAATTAGAAGCTTCCCGGGGGATGTATCTCGTGTTACGCTGGGCATTAAATTCAATGGCTTTTCTTGTTGCGGAAGATACGGTTTTAATTGAATGTTTAAAGAGGTATTTAATGTTGGTAAATGTTATTCGTTGATATAAATTTAAAGGGCTTTAAAGCATATAAGACGCTTTTCGAGAATATAAAATAAACTTAAGCAAGATCATTTAACATTCTTCAATAGCTTACAAGTTTGAGAACATTGTTTAAGCTAGCTGAAAAGCACAAGATAAGTTACACCACCCAACAGTTAATAAACCTACGTACATTTTTTCTATCTTCCTGTAATTAAATGTATCCCCCAAACATTCTTTGGCTCAATTAATACCCAGAGATTAGAGGATAGCACATCGTGAACACATTCCTGGCATCATCGACGTAGGAAATCCCGAATGGGGCTGTGTAGCCACATTCTCGAAAACATCTACGTCCTACGAAACATGGAATTGCCCACACAAAATGAAATAACGAAATATTTGCGAACAGGCAACAGAAGGCAGGACCCTCAACTACGTAGGCTTATTTTGCTCAAGGTAAATAGAATTCTTGAAACAGAGCAGCGCATAATGCTCTTGTGTAATTGTGGCCTTTCTGGGCTGCAGGACCCAAACAAATACCAACACAACACCAAAACCAAAAACAAAAACATGAACAGGAAGAATAACATTGGCCTGCAGCAAAACATAAATGTCCTTGTTGCGGTCGGCGGTCAGAATCGGAAACTTTTTGCGCACGTTTGCCCCGGAAGTTGTGATGGGGGTAAAAAGGACGAGAGGGCGAGGCGGGGTGCCGAATTGAAAAGGGGCGGGGCCACAATGAGGCGGCCAGGTCATTGCAGGCAGGCTTGGCTGTAAATCACAGTGGACACTGCAGCGCCCAGAAAATTGGCGAGGGTCCGTAAGGTGGCCAACCGAAAGGAATCTCGAAAACCTGCAGCGTCTATTTTCTGGCCCAAGGTTAAAGTTATAAATTATTATCGCCATGGCTGCTTGACTTCTTAGGGGTTAGATAAATAATAATTTTAATTTAATAGCTACCTTTAAAAATTATGAATTCCGGTTTTATACAAACTTGGATCATTAAAATAAGATTACAAGTCTATAAATATTATTCTTATTTACTTTATATGCTTCACTTCTATTTTAATAGTAATAACAGCATAAAAACCATTAAATTTATTTAATAAAGGGAACATTGATTCGAGCGATTTTCTTATGACAGTTTCAGTATTTATTGAATTGATTTTGATGTTCTCACCATATTAATTCATTAAATTCAACAGACTGTTAGAAGGCTTTTAAATTCCCATTGAAATTACCTGAAAAAAAGAAAGAGTACATTAATTAAATTTTAATGGCATTTTAATTGTTCTTAAAATAATGAATATTTTCACTAGAGTTACAAAAGTTGTTAGTGAGCAGTAGCTATTTTAAACATTCCGGTGCCAATCTAAAATTTCCCAGTATTCAATTAAGTAAATTTCATGTTCTCACAATTAGTGAGTACATAAAAATGTGCTAAATTTATATTGTTTTCATTAAATAGAATCAGAACTTTAATTATTTCGAACGGAGTTACCACGGTCTGATTAAGTTTTTTAATATTATATATATTTTTGCTCGGATTATTCTACAATGTTCAAAGAATTTCCCAGGTTTAGTGGCGCAAATTTCGAAACTCGATAAACAATTTTAATGCAAATTCCTATATTTTTCGGCAAAAGCCCCCCGAGGAGTGAGTAAGTTGCGTATGGGGCACAAAGTTGCGCTAATAAAAATCTGGCTAACACGTAAAAGTCATTGACACGACACAGCAACTGTTCAAACATTGTCGCGGCTTATCTGCGTTTACAGCGCCTTGGGCTAACTCCGGAGAATTCGCAGCCGAAGGATTCTAGAATGCAGGAGTTCTAGGCTGGCGGTATACAGTTTGCGAAAGTATCTGAAATTTGCATGTTAACTCGATGTGCGTGGGTTTTGGCGGTAATGCCTTCCGCTGCAGCCTCCTGCTTTTCCGGGAAAGGCAAACCGAAAGCAGGTTGGTTGCTTGGCGAAAAGTTTTTGGGAAATTGAGCAATAAACTTTGCGCACACCCCTCTCACCTCTCACCCCTCACATGTGAGTTAAGCAAGCGTGACTGTTTGCCATTTTGGGTGGGTGTGGATTTGGGTGGATTTCGGAATGATGTGGTGGCCACTCATCGCCAGATGCGTCCCTACTTCTGCCGGAGGAGTAATGAAAGAAATATGCAAATACTGCGGTTTAATTAACTCGTCTTTGTCCCCTTGAATGGGCCTCATTCACTTTGCTCAAACGATTTTAATTGCCGGCCCACCTGGCGTATGAGTGATGGTGATGATGATGCTGATGATGATAGTGATGATGTTGAAGGTGGCGAATGCCAAAGTCAATTATAAGAATACCGGTAATAAACTGTGCAAATTGCGCATACGCCGCGTGTGCCATCCAGACAATTGGACGAAACGCATAAATAATTCCGCGCTGCAAAATACGTAAGTCGTTAGCAGTAAACAACAACAGGACTCTTGTGAATTTCAAGAGGCACTTTGGAAAATTCTCAACCTAATTTCCGACAGGAAAAACAGCCTTGAATTCTAACAATTAGCGTGGCCAGCTAGGAAAAGTAATTTCCCACATTTAATACCAAACCCCAACCATCTGCCTCGCTCTTCTTACACAAAAAAAAAAAAAAAAAGAAAGAAAAAAAGCGCAATGCAAGACAGGAGCGACAGATGATGATGAAAATTGCTTCGCAGTTGAAAGTGTAACCACAAATGGCAAATGCCACAGACGCCTGGCTACGTGAGCGTATTTCGAGAGGGAAATTAAATTGAAATGAGACGCGTTGCCGCGTGCGGAAAATGGAATGGGAGGGCGAGAGCTACAAGTTGTTAAGACTATGGCTGCAAACAGCACAACAAGAGCAACAAACAACACTGGGAAAAGCGGAAAATGCCGAGGCAACCGAAAGGAATTAAAAACGGAGCCACCGAGCGGCGACGTCAGGCGGAAATTAAGTTTACGGCGTCGCCTTTCCTTTGCATTTTCACGACCCAACTGATGTGCAAGGCCGCCGAGGAAAAATATGCTAAATAAACGCGAGTGCATGCAGAAAATTATGTGAAAACAGCAACCGTATCCCCGAGCCACATCCGCAGTGAGTCAAACTTTAAATTCCCCGGTTGCATTTTCACTTGGATCTCGAAATTGAAAGTAATAAGATTTCTTTTTATGAGGGCTTGTTTATCAAGGTTATAAACGCGCTTTACGGCCTCTAAAACTATGATTTACGTATAAAGAACGTTATTGTTAGTTGTAAATTAATAAGTAATTCCTGTGTCAGACCTCGGCAATTTTAAAATAATTTACATATTTTTATATATATATTTTTACGCACAAAATAAAGGAATATATTTTTAAACTGATTTTAAAATTTGATTTTATTAAATGTCGTTTCAATTAAATAACCATTTTTATCCAATTAAATAAACAATTTTGCACGAGAATAATCAATGCAAAATAACACAAAATCACGTGTTTATCTAGGTATTTTTTGGTGACATATTTTTCAATTTGTTAGCTTGCAACCACAGTTGAATATATTTTCCCTTGCATAAATTTGCAGACAGTCAGTTAAAGCGACTGCATTAATGCGAAATGAAGTTGTGCACTTTGTCAGTCCGTCAGTTGGATATATATATGTATATTTCCCCTTGACACGCCCCTTTTTTCTGCATTTCCATCTCCAGGGGGAGGGCGAGTGTTTAAGGCAACATGTGAAGTGAAATGAAACGAAACGAAACAAGTGCATTATTTGCATTAAATTATGCATACGGCGAAGGTAAACGCAGGTAAAAAGCAGATCGCGTGAACAACTGCGGGCACACAGACCTCAGAGTCGAGATCTCGAGGGGCTCTCGAGTTGATGCGCAGAATTTGTGCAATTTAAATTGAAACTCGAGCGACGGAGTCACTTATTCATGGCGACAGGTGGATAAATCAGTAAAAGAGCAAAAGAAGCGGGTCGAGCGTACTGATAACGGAAATTAGATAAAAATACGTTTGAGGAAAGCGAGATTTAAATAACAAATAAGGCTATATTTTCCGCTTTTGCTCTGCAGCAGAGCGCAGCGACTGAGTTTTCACACGAAACAGAATAAATATTTCAAAGGCACTCGCATTTTACTCAGCTCGAAAATATTTTAAAAATGTATAACCAAGCTAAGTAGCAGAGTGTTGGCCAGCAAAAAGTGGCTGTTATTAAAATAGGCTGAAAGAGGAGATGATAAATTCTTAGTACCTGTTTAACAATGTAAATAAAATGTTAAAAGCAAGGCTTACAATTCTACATTTATGAATTTCATTTAATAGGCTTAGTTTTGGCATTTCCCTGCTACGTAATTTAATTAAAGAATATTCGCAAAGATGGCTGCTTTTGTTTTGTATTTCGATTTCTTTACCCCATTTATGGATTAATCGCCCCTAAAGCTGAACGTTATGATACCACAACCCGAGTACATAAAGCATGAAAATGTGCAATTTGTCATGCTCTGGACTGCCTTATCCTTTGCTTTTTGTGTCCAGCTGCATGACAATCAAATTAGTTTGGTTGCACATCCAAACCGCTTCCTTCGGGGATCCCCCGCATATGTTTACAAATCCCAGGGAGTCAAACAGCGAGCATTCAGCAGACGAAGGAAAATGGGTGGCATCTGTTCCTTAAGCTGTTGCTCTTGTGGGTGGCCACGGACACCAGAGAAGGACCACCAGAATGGCCACTGGCTCCTTGGAGACTCGGCCAAGTTATAGCCAAAAGAAAAGCTGGAACTGGAGCTAAAGAAATCGCTTGCCTTTTCCAAACGACCACAACAATGGCTGCTGACATGCAGCACATGCCATAAAATGCAATGGCCAGCCATGGCAACAAATGTCCTGCCCTTTCCTTTCCATTCCAGTCCATTCCATTCTATCCCATTCCCTTGACTAGACCCCGCTTCCTCTGGGTTTCCACCATCCTGCACTGATATCATCCCCCTGCTTTGCATAGTCAACTGATTTTGATGGCATTTTCGCACAGCTTAAAACAATTTGCCATAATGCTTTTACTGAGCAGCGTGATGTCGTGATGTCATCGCCAGGGGCATAAGATTGTGATGGCTAAAGCTGCCGGCTGAAAGTGCTATGGTTCGTTGCTTTTTGGCCAGGAAACAAACAATAACTCAAAATGTGAGCATAGTTTGTAAGTGGCTGGAGATCAAATCATATATTAGTTTTTTTATTATATTAAAATTTACATTATTTTGTTTGATTATTATAATAATGATATTTATTTGTATTTATATTTTCTTATTTAAATATTATTTCTTATTTAAATAATATTTCCTTTTTAAATATTATATATTTTTCAAATATCATTTCCTTTTTAAATAATATAGTATTTCTTGGACCCAAGCTAATACGAGTTATTTTAAAACTTATACCATTACAGAGATGCATTTAAATCGGATAAAACATTGATTTGCAATCGACAGAAGGGCAGGGGATTTCAGCGACAGGGAGATCTTAAAATTGGTTGCAGTTAGGCGGCCAGAGAGAAACCAAACCCATAAGAACGTCCAGGCCCACATCCGCTGTGATTACACTTAACTCCACGAAAATTGAAACGGCTAGAGGGAATAAAACGGTAACGTCGTGGACGCGCAATAAATGCTCGTAAAATAAAGTGAAATGGCTTTCTCTTGCCTTCTTGACGGCCACTGAAAATGCATTTCCGATAGCCATGTGTGCCTGTGTGTGTGTCTGACTTTAGGGGGGCGTACCCTCTCTCTGTGTTCGTGAGTATCTGTGTGAGGGCGTGACTCCGGCTGCAACAACATGCAACGTTAAAAGCCATGACCGTCGTCGTGCTGCACGCAATCATCAGGAGTTCACGCCAAATCTGCAGCTACTTTTGTTTAAGAGCTAAAAGGTTCCGCCACAATTCCCCGCCAGATTTTCCAGGCAAAGGAGGCGGATTGCACACGCATCGAACATGGCTGATATAATAATAATAGTTAGGTGCCCTCTGCTGCCTGCTGCCTTCTGCCGGTTTGTTAGTTTGGCTGTTTGCCGACTTTTGCAACTTTTGCGAGCCGGGAACAGGAACTTTGCCGTGTGGAAAATTCAATGGGGAATCGGGCGTTGCCTCGTTGCCACGATGCCACGATTTCACGTTTCCACGTTGCAAAAGTTATAAGCAGGTCAGTGCCGGCCAAATCAGTGGCAGCTACCGAAGTGGAGATGATTTCGAAATGTGCTGAAAACTACTTAAGTCCGGGGCTTAAAAACTATGGCATGGACTGCAAAAAAAGCAAAAGAAAGGCTTTCGGATGGGCGGGTCAACTGGAGGAAACGGGTCAGGAAACATCTACCAGCAGTTCGAACTCGACACACAATAACATAGATAGTTTATGGATTCCCAGCTAAATAAAGTTTTGATAAAGAGCTTTGTAGCACAGAAGCTATCGTGTTCTTGTACAGTAAAAGTGCCAACAACACTTATTTATTACCAAGCACAAAATCAAACTGAACGTACAGTTAATAAACTTAAGTTAATATATACTCGTACTAAATTAATGAAAACTATGGTATATGAACATAATTATATGCAAAGTAATTTTTAATTTAAAATCTTACTTAATCAATGTTGTCAAAGTATTTTAAGAAAAATCGCATTTATTTGTTAAATACAAAAATATTACAATACTGTGCTTAGTTAAGCAATTAAATTTTTAGTACATTAACAGCAAAAATTCTTTACTACTTTTCTACGGCATTTAAGTATGTTCTATATTTAAACATTAAAAATGCTATAAGAACATGCTAACACGTAATTAATCAAAACATCACCAGGGCGTTGAGTATTTTTTACGATCTGAAAAGGAAGTCTAAAACTAAACTAGGCTACTTTTAAACTTCTCCGCAGATAAAAGTGATGACAGTGAATAATAAAATGAGAACACGAGGACCAATGCCAGTAGTCGCCAGGCAAATGTCTGCGCCTCACGAATCACTAAAAATTTTAACAAAAGTTAAACTTCCGCTTCCTGGCTCCGCTGGCAACGGAAGTGAGTAAAGCTTTTCAACATTAAAAAGATGTAAAGGCCCCGCGACAGCGCCAAAAAGCTGAGAAAAAAGTCAGTGGAAAGTGTGAGGAAGGTGGGGAAAAGTGGCAATGTGGCAGCGGAAAATTGTGCAAAAATACTTATAGCTTATAGCTATGATGATGGCGGGCCATTCGTGGGGGAGCATGTAGATAAGCTGCGTAGATTTTACCCAGGAACAGGAATCCCCCCGTCCTCCAGCCAAATATGCCACGAATATTCAAAACATGCGCTTAAAAGTATGTATTTTCGAGCTTATGGCATCAGCACAAAAAAAAAAACGACAAAAAAATAATGTGGAAATACCTCAAAAAAAAAAAAAACAGAAATGGAAAACCTGACGAGAAAGCCTCCGACAAAAATGTGCAGCATGCTTAGCGGGGCAGGCGAGTCACGTGCTGACCTCCTCGTAAGGATAAACTTTTTTGCACAAAACCAACCAGGTGGCATGTGGCACACCAGGATGTTTGCATATCATTTGTGGGCCGGGCAGGATGTTCCTGGTAGCTTCACCGCAGTTAAGGCAAGCAAATTACAGTTGATGGACCAAAAGAGAAGCAAATCAGTCAATTGGAGTTTCATTCACTTTCGAGCGTATATAAAAATACTATCGTAGTTTGAAAAAGCGATTATGTTTATGAAAATGGTAATAGAAATATTTATTGCAATCAATCGGGCAATTGGACAAACATTTAAGTGGTTAAGTTGTTCAAGTTTATTAAGTTTAGAATCAGTAATTATTCAATGATAAATATTTGCGGGAATAAGCACTGCGTTAAGCAATAAGCACTCCGCGTTAAGTTTAAAGGTGTTAATAAAATTCAAATATAAAAACTGCAAATATTTAACAATTCATTTTGTTCTCTGTAGTGTGCGAAGTCCTCAAAACAAACCTCCGGAAAATAGTGAAAACAGAAAGCTGCTTCCTGCCAAAGCAGAAGAAAAGCAGCCTAGAGCGAGTGCAGCAAAAGCAAATCGCCCAGAAAGATTCAATCAAACAAACAAGCCCAAAGGCATAGTTTCGTTGGATGGGTGAATGGTAGTGGGTGGGTGGGGATAAGGCGGTGGGGGAAGGTCAACTGCTCCGCCCACCGTCCGCACTCTCCTCTTCATCAAGCCAATGGCAGGCGTAGAAGTATAGAAAAGTAAGTGAAAGATGGCAAAGTACTGCTAACAAAAGCTGCAAACGTGACAAAATTAGTGAACAATGGCCCGCAGTCTGCGGATGAGATGAAGAAGGAACTGTCGACGGAAAAAAGATTGGTGGTCGTTGGTGTGGGAGGTGGTAGGTGTGAGGTGGGATCCATAGAGGTTGGGGTTCCGGGGGGCAGTACCTTATGAACTCTCAGTAACGACGGCAGGATGTGATCCTCAGGCACAGGCACACAACGACTAAATGTGGTCAACGATGGCGAACAAAAGGAAATGAGAAGAGGTAACTAGGATGATAGAGTGGCGACTATGCGATACCTTCTCTTAGCGATTAATTAGGAAAAATTTAGTAATTTTTATTAAAAACAATTAGAAACGTAAGTTAGCATTCTAATAAATATTAAACAATACAACAAGTAAAGAAATCAAAGGCACATTCTTTCTCCAGATTAAATCAATTTAATATGTAAATATGTAATATATCAAATTGGCAGCACTTCTGAAAAGAAATATAGAAATATTTGGCAAACTCATTCACAACACTTTACATTTTTTTTATATTTTTTTTTTGTCAGGAAAAAAGGATTGTAAGGTAAAAAGTGAATCGTCATACCCCTAATTCCATAGCAATATGCGGTATAAAAGCATAAAGACGCATCAGGCAAACAAAAGCGGACTAGCGAAAATGCACACATAATGGCCAGAACGCACACAATGCCACAATGAGTGTGCGTGGATATGAATGTGCGTTTTCCGAAAGCCAGAAAAGTTCGCGATGGGCAGGGGGAAAATGATGGCCGGCGGAAAAGTGTGTAAGAGATTGACGAACGCCTGTGTCGACTGTCAACTGGCCATGGACAATTTGCGCCCTGGCAAATTGAAATCGAAACGAAACGAATCGAAGCGAATGAATCGCAGCTAAACGAAGCCAGCCAGCTAAATGTTTGACTTTCGATGACTCAATCGGAGGGCGCAAATATTTGCCTTGAAGCCCGAAGGCGAAACTTAAAGGTGGCGGCGTTGAAATAAAATGAAGGGAATGAATACCAGGCCAACGATGACGACTGCAGGCCAAATGCATTCCAGCTGCTCTCGACTGGAATGAAAATGTTTGTCAGGCCAAGTTCTCAAACGAAAAAAAAAAGGAGGAAGGAGAGAAAAAAGACAGATATAAAGTGAAAAGTAGGAAGTTGGAATGGTTGGCATAGCGCAAAAGTTGCTCAGCTAGTGGCACCTTCCTCTCGCTGTGACAACGGAAAATCACAACACTAGAAAAATAGTTGAGCCAACTTTCAAGTAACATCAGAGTTCAGGTGATGTTCCGGCCTCAGCCATCTACCTTTCTACCTTTCCACTTTCCCTTCATTCCTTGCCCCCGAATTTTTGCCCTGACTGTGACACAAGTATGTCAGGACATTATAGGAGACCATAGCAAAATAACGCTCGATACAGCGTGGAAAATATTTCAGGCACGCACACAGCTCCGGCAAAATATGCATTAGAAAATGTCATAACATAAATTTAATAAACCATGGCAGCGACAGCCAATCTTTGGTTTTTCCGATGCACAGGCAGAAAAATGGTTATCAATGTTACTCACTAAATGTTTGAAAAATAAGCAATCACCCCTCCAAAAGTAATAAAATATTACGTATTATAACATGTTTAAGATAACCAACTAAAATATCACAAAAATAAAATGTAATCATTTTCAACTAATTTTTATTACCTTTTCTGTGCTTATAACTATAGGAATACGCAATTGTTTAAACTTTGAGTCTAAGATCGATTCCTTTACAGCACAAACAAATCAAAAATCGATTAGGACACTCTCTGTCATTTTTTGTCGGTGTGTGCTGTGTTCTTCTACATCTTCGGCATGCTGCATGCCGACTCCACTAAGCCGGCGAAATATTGCGTATACGCAGAATGGGCTCTGTGCTGACTTAGCAGCACAGCTCGGTTCGAAACGTATGCTTTATGATGTGCATGCACGTCGGGTACTGGTGAACCGAAACACACAGCTTTATGGAATACATGGCTTTTATAGATTTCAACCAGCACATTTGTCTTGCTTATCAGGGAGCCTGGCAACCCGACTTCGCACTGAGAATCCATTTTCCCGCCCATGTGTCGACGTAATCGCTCATGTCGTTTGGCACATGAATGATTGGATTCTAGGAGAGGAGTTGGCCAATTTCGTTGGCTCAATGTGGGAGAGCTCAGAGCTCAGCTTGTCGGGCAATTGCTGCATAATTTGCACAAAACATACGTTCCATTTATGACAGCTAATAGATATTTAATCATATGCCAGAACGTGAGTGCTCTGTGCGTCAAGTGAGTGGTCCGAGATTAGATTAGATTTATCGCATACCACCAGCGGCAGGAAGCACAAGGATGCAATATCCTGGGACATTAACATAGACCTCATGATAAGCCGTGAAATATTCACTACTTTCCCCTTAGATTTATCGAAGTACTTTTAATTTATTAATACCTGTCAGTATTTGTTGACCATTTGCATAATCCGGCGGTACATAGTGGCATTTTATTATCGGAGGTCAATTAAAAAGCGCATAATTTATGCATGAACACTTTTTGTGTAATTTTAAACAAATTAGTGTAAATTAATTGAAAACTAATTATACACTTTTGAATTATTTTTCAAATTACTAAAAACTTATGTAGGTAGCAACGTAACGTAACCCAAATTAACCCGATAAAACATGTTTAAAATATATTTTGTATATTTTCGAAGTAACGTCTGTTAGAATCTTTAAAGCAATCAATCAAAATTTACTCGGTGCCAGCAAATTGATTAACATTTTCCGAGTGTTGAATACTGCAAATAGGTCTTGGAATTGGCATCCCAAGTCGACGGGGGGTTACTGACTAACTGCCACATAAAAGCCGCTTATCGCAGCTCTGCTTTGTGCCTGGTCATGGCATTTTGTCAACTTAATTCTGGCACTGATTAGTTACCGATGACTGAGGCAGCTTTCCTCCACATCTACGTCACAGTGTGTAATTATTCCTCAGTTTTCTTTTAACTTTGTGGGTGCGGCAAGGTAAACAAGATAAACGATCAAAGAATGTAAAAGGCAGACAAAGGCCGTAGGTAAAATAGGCGAGCTTTAGGCGAAAATGAAAAGCAAAAAGAAAAACTCTTAGAAATTGCACTAAATTATTTCAATTAAGAAACTCTCGGCGCACAAAATCAACTTTCTCTGTTGAAAAGAAGAAGAAAAATACGAGGGTGAGCACAAAATGAAATCTAATCAGCAAATTGTTGAAATAACAGCGAAAAAACACAGAGCCGAGCACAAAGAGTGGTGGCATTTTGGGGCCAGCGGAGCGGAGGGCATCTCATTGAATTCGCGATATGGTTTACGGTCCCTCGGCGAATACGGCGTACATATATCGTGGTGGGTGTGGGTGCGATTATAAGCACTGCCGATAAGCATGCTGTTTATACACTCGCTATATCGCTGTATCGTAGTATCGCAATATCAAAATATCAGACCATCTGACCGGGTGAATGGGGCACGTTCGTACCTGGGGCACCATGGACACCATGGCCATCATGGCCATTGGTTGACAGACGACGATGGCCCGGTGTCGAGAGCGGAAAACGAGTTAATCAATTGCCATTTGTCGAGGACTCCAAATAAATGCACATATCATTGAGCGACAGGAGTCACTTTAGCCAGGAGACAGCTGGTAACAAAATGTTTGCTCAACAATGCTCTCGAATTTAAACTACAGACAAAACTGCAAGCATTGAACAAAAAAAAAAATTTCAAGAAAGTGCTATATATTTATAATTGTACTTGAACTGTTCAGAATCAACTTTTGGATCCGGTTTTTTCAAATATATACATACAGCCGTGGACGTATATATATATATATGTATCCGCAGGGAATTTGATAAGCATTTCTCCCAAAAAAAAACTACTAAGAAAGCAAAATCACGTGTTGGGTTTTTAAGGCATTTAAAAAAATAAATTCCTCATATAAATAATTATAAATACTATTCATAATAAGAAGGAAAAATTTACAATTTATTTAAAATGGAATTCTCTTAAATAAATGGAAATTCGACTAAACGAAGCTCCACTGTAGAACATGTAATGCACACATGGCGTATGCAGAAATATGCTAAAGGGAACTCCACATTGCGTATACGCGGTGTTGGGCTGGCAACCGAGCGCAAATGGAAAGACAGTCAGTCAGGCAAACCGATAGATAGAACTATGAATGGAAAGATAGAGGCAGGTGGCAGGAGGCAGGAGGCAGGACAGACAAATACCCGTGCTAGAAATCAATCTCAGATAGACGGATGGATGGAGCAGCAATCGACATGTGAATTTTTGTGCAAATTGAAACACGCTTCTGATACGTGCAGGCAAATAAAATAGTTCACGGCGGGCCAGGGGAAATTCAGGGAAGAAATGCAGAGGGAACACAGGGGGATTGAGCAAACAAACAAAAGGAACTCAAACAAATGTGTTACTGGAAAGCACGCAATATCATATGCAACGAGGGGCGAGAGGTGAGAAAGCAAAGGTGGCATTCCCGCAACTGGCCAAGTGACCCTCGAAACTTGCAACTGAAAAGGTCGACAAACAAAGGTGTGGTGCAATCACCGTTCGACGCTGTAAACATTTCAATTATTCTCGTCTGTTTATACTTAACTGATATTTAACTCTGCTGCTATCTTAATTAAATTGATAAACACAATCTGCCTGCCTTCGGAAATCTTTGCTATCAACCACTGCAAACGTCTGTTAAAGTCGTTTTCTTATCTTTCATCGTAAAATTTCTTTTGACTTTACTCCGCTATACACTTCATTGAGTTCAAAATGATTATAAATATCGTGTTTTTCTCAATAAACTCTTTAACATTGAACGTGTATATTTTCCTTTGCAGTACTAAATGATTTTCCTGGAAACCTCAAACTTGAATTATTCGATTTTACTAATGAGCGCGAATGACGTCTGTCCGAGCTCTCTTATCAAGCGGAAACCTTTACTAAAAAGCACCTACAAGTTGTATATAATTTATAATCGCCATGGAGCGACGTGTTGAATTAAAAATTAATCGCTATTCGTGCCGGATGAGTTTCTATACCAATTTGCCTGGCAAAGGAGAACAAATAGAACTGCATGCCTAGTATTTTCTATTTTTTATTTCAAACCGCCTGTGTGCGTTGCATTTTTGCCAAGAGTTGAGGGTTTCCCGCAGCTAGTGATTCATTCATTTCATTGGTCGGTCATTCAGGTACCCTCCAACCATCAATCCCTCCACCAATCCATCCAACCATCCACCTGTCCATCAGTTGGGCATTTTGGGAGGCTGTCGCAACGCTCGGACCGCATTGCCATTGCCATGCATCAGGATGGCAGCGAAGCGTTTGGGCCAAGTGTGGGGGCCTCGTAAAAAACCAGAAGCATCCTACGAATTTTGTTTTCATCTCCATCATTTTTTTTTTTGTGAGAGAGGGGTTGAAGTGAGTAAGGTTGCGGGGAGCTGAAGAGCAGAGTTCGGGCCGAATAACAAGCAATTTATTTGGCCACGCTGCAAATTGTTACCCAACTCGCATTCGATCACCATCATCATCGTCATCATCGCCATCATCGCTGGGTCCTGACCCACTGCTCCTTCTGCTCCTCTGTTGCTGCCCCTCAGCTCCTCCTGGTTGAACAGTTCCGGTCGTGGTCGTCGTCATCATCAAAAATCGTTGATTGCAACAAAACAAATTGCATTTTAAGGAGATTACTTGTCCGACCGGACCGTCTGCTCTAGATGAATAGTCGAGTACTCCTCTCCTGCCGTCGAGTGGGTTTCGGTCCATGGTCCCTGTCCATTTCAACCGATGCCATCCGATTCCCCCAATCAGCCCCAGCAGTTCGCTTAGGTATTCGGTCATGTGTGCGACGGAGTGGCCGATTTTTTAATAAATCATGGCGCATTAGTATTGGCAGCACAAAAAATGCACTTCTACCAGTTTTTTCTAGAAGCGGGATTTCCGTAAATTGGCTTGCATCAATCGAGTAGCTGGTAGTTTGGATAGCTCTCATATTGTGAGGTCTGATATTGATTACGAATGATGGTCACAGATGAATGAGTAAAAACTTATATTGACCATTTTCTATCCAAGATGCCATGAAACGGTTTGAATATGTATTTCAGCATTCACATCCATCATTGAAACTTAAAAACGAAATTGCGACAAATGAATCAATAGCCAACTTTGTCAAAACAATTTCGAGGAATCAGAAACCAATCCATCATTTAATCTTATAGCAAAATTTCAATACAAAAGTTTAAGGACTGCTCTTTTAATAAATATACAAACCAAAAACAAGTGGGTGAGGCTTTTGTCGACCATCTTAAACAATTACCCTAAAAGCAGGCTATCTGAGACCCTAACCTTGCACATTTACAATTAATGTGCGTTGGAAATAAGTGTCCCCTTGGTGTAGTAAAACCGTTTGAATTCGGTATTATGATCTGTGCTCAAGCTGTTTACAAAACGCCCGTTGGAGAGCCGCTAATAAAAGCAAATCCACGCCCAGCTAAACGCATTCGCTTCGGGAAAAAAGGCAGCCAATAAAAAGCCAGCAATGGTAAAAAATGCATGATTCAAGCCATAAAAAAAACCCAAAACGACCGGGACAGCCGTCGTCCTCGGGAAAAAGGACAACCCGGCGTACATTTCCATGAGTCACCAGCTTGTTTTTTGGCGTCCTGGCCGTTTTATCCACGCACACGCGAAGGTAACGCTAGAAAGCCAACAGAAAATCAAGAAAAAAAAAAGGAAAAAGAAAAAACACAAATACAAATAAAATCAGCTTAGAATGGGATACGAATTCGGAAAAATGGGCGATTTTTCTAGTGGGTTGCAGCGCATAAATTGGCTAAATAAATGCAAATGCCTGCGTGAATGTGGCCTAGTCGCGGACAACGCGGCGCATTAGTAATGTAATTTGATTTGATTTTTATGTTCTGGTGCTTGCGGGCAGCCGGCATTGAAATGGGCTCCATTCCGGCCATTCCGATTCCATTTCGGGGAAAACTGGATTTTTATGTCCTACTAATGGGCATAAACACACACCGACATACGGACACACGGACACACTGACATACGGACAGGCGGAATTATCGCAGCTGCCACGCTAATTGTGAACAAGTGATTAAGTTTAATTGCAGGAGAGATAAAAGTATAGCACTTGCTGGCCATGTATGCATTTAGCCATATCTGTTTAAATACAATATATGGAAAGCCGCAGCCCATCAATCATGAATACAAAAATATGCCGCTCAGCACTTCGGGGCTAAGCGGCTTTGTTATGCAAATTTCCAGCTCTCTGCGGAAAACTGGAGTGCCCGGGGGTCAGGGTTCAGAACTCAGTCAGATGTTAGTCGAGGGGTAGGTAGAGTAATAAAAATTCACAAGTCAAAAGTCTGTAATTGGCAAACGGCAAACATTTCGAAAGCCACTCTGCAGTACGGATTAAATATCAGAGTGCACAATTGCCAAAGTTATTGCAAAATATTTCTATGCACACATAAGAGGAACATCTAGCTTACAATTTAATACAAATATTTCTAGTTTTGTTTCACTTGTGTCCAGTAGTTATTTACAATTAAACTGGCCATGCATATTTCTAATTTATTTTAGCCGCCCATCCAGAATTCTGGCCAAAATTGTGTGAATCAAAATATTGCACATTGTTCATTCAATTTGATTGCGCAAACTAAAAAATAATTTTGCAAAAAACATTCGGAAAACTGAATCGGACCGGACTGCGAACAATTGGTTGAAATTCTACAACTTTGAACCCGTCGATATCTCGATGGCGTGTGCAAATTGAAACTAATTAAAGCCGAGTAATGAATTTATATATCCAACGGACGGACAAACGAACGGACAGATAGCTCTGCAATTGTTGAATGTGGTTTGGTTTGGATTGGATTGGTTCGGATGAGTTTCGATGGGATTGCTATTGGCCTGATGCTCCTTCGCAGACAGACAGACAATCAAATTTCCAGTTGTTAAAGCGGTTTCGATTTTAATCGATTCGAGGGATTTAATTAATTGCCTCGTAACTAGCAATTACAGTAAATTTAATAATTGCCACTCAATTCAACGCATCTTCGATGGAAACTCTATTACGCGTGTCGAAATGAACCTATTAAACCAATCTGAAACAAAAGGAATACCTATGTGAGCTGCCATGTCGCGTTAAGTGCAGTTAATATGCATTAATTATCCGCTGGCAACAAAGATGCAAAATTAACGTAAATCAACCGAATATTGGAATTTTTGTCCCAGAAATCGAATGATAAATAAAAAATTAAGATTTAAATGCTTGCTGAGCTCATTATTTGCGAAATGGAATTTATTAACGACTTTTATTTGCTCGAGCATTAACAAATAAATAATGATGATACAAAATTTATTCACTCACACACCAATATGAGGATAGTTAAACTTTTAATGTTTTACTTATAAGAACTTTAGAACTCTCCCTTCAATCAAAAACAAATATTTTTTGTCTAGGAAAGTTAAATAAGTTATCTGACATTGTAATCGTGATACGATAAGAAGTGAAATATAAATAAGAATTGAGTAACAATAATGGTAGAGATTGCTAGCAAATCAGCTTTCAAGATTTAAGGCAAAAGTTAAGGAAAGTATTGAGGTTCAATATAAATTAACCTACTGAAGTTACCAGGCAAATAATTGCGTAGTTTTTAGATGTATTTGCTCCAGTTAAAAACGACTGATTTGTATAAAATGTTTAGCGTCTCCATTCAAGTAACTTTGTGTGTACTTAGCCCACTTGTATTGAACTTACTCATCACACATGGTCGCCAATATCGCAAGTATTTCACACGATTTCACACGATTCGCAGACAGATAGTAGTAGAGATATGGGTAGAGATATGGGGGGAGTTACAAATAGGTCTCAATGGGGCAAAAACAAGTGGGCGGCGTTTCGAAATACTCCAAAATAAGTGGGGCCAGGGTCAGGGGTATGTAATGCGGCAATGGCAAATAAATATATCCGAATAAAACTCACCTCGCTGCAGATTGTGTACTTAATTTAGGCGATGAGTTGCCAGCAGCAGAAACAGAAACATTGACCTCGGAACACTTTTCGACATTCGCCTTCGATGATGATTAAATACTCGTACGCTTTTCGATTACACGCGTTGAGTTAGTTTCACGAAAATATAGTTCTATAGACTTTTTACAGATTTTCGGTTAAAATAGCGGTAGATTTATAGTTTTTAAAGAATATGCACTAATTGTTGGTTTGTCTTCACTTGGTTGTCGTGTTTATTTGGTAGTTATAGGGTTTCAACTGTGCTGTTTTAACGGTTTAAAAATTAAATAATATAAATATTTGTTTTATATTAAAATAATCAGTTTGTACCGTTTCGTATTTAATGGGTAAAATCGGCGGATACGTGCTTTCCTACAATTAAACATTCTAAAAATATAATAAATTTACGCCGCTCAGGTATGGATTTTTATAGACCTGATTTGGATTATCCCACTACATTTTTGGATATTTACTCTTCTGTATTTTCGATGCTGATAAATATTTACGCGAATTGAACTCGCCGAAAGTGCAACAACATTTCAGCGACCTACAAATGCGGGCGAATTAAAAATTATTTAATTTAGTGGGTTAGTCGCAGAGGCTAAATGAAAAGCGCCGAGATTGAGGTGTAAAATGAGGTAATTCCGAATTTGAAACCCAGAGACCAGTTAAAAAAAAAAATAAGAAAAACAAAACAAAACAGGTTTTTAGCGATGATAACAACAAAAAAGGGGAGAGAAAAGGGAGAAAAACCGGAAAGCTAGAAGCGATAAAAAAAAGCTAGTCAAGAAAGCGAAAAGCAGCAACTAACTGTATTCCTATAGAGCATATTTTAAAGAAATCAACCCAAGCACATGTGGTTTTAGAGGCGACAAACAAACAAACATACATATGTACGTACAACCACATGCATCATCTGTTTGTAAAATATTCAATGGAATCCAGTCACGACCCGCCGACGCAAAGACAATTTGCAAAGACAGTCTCGCAATCGCAAAGGCAGAACGACGGCAAAAGCAGTGGAAACACAATTGAATGAGCAATAAAAACAATGCCGACACCAAACCAATTAAATATAGTTGCAGTTAATTAATTATAAACCGTTTGGCGAAACGAAAATAAAACACTAGAGGGCATTATTGATATTTTTAAATTTTTTGGCGTCACTGACACAATTCGCGCTCTCTCGCTCTCTTTTATTTGCCTTTTCTTTTGTTGCTTTGCATGTGTGTTGTGTGTTTCCCTTGATTTTTTTTATTGTTTTGTCTTGTTTGTTGCTTCTTTTTACGCTTCTCTCTCTTTGGCAGAAGGAATGAGAAACAAACTCAAAATTCTCTGAATATTTCCTTCTTTCTTTCGTTTTTTTTGTGTCTGAGCAGAGCAAAGAAAAAACAAGAACAACAACAAACGCCAACGCGCCTTCACACACAAACACAATCAGACTCGCACACACGCACACCCATGCACAGTTCAAATTAGTTGGGGCAACAACAATAAGCGATGACTATTGTTATTTAAACACGGCTGCTATTTTCTCTCTTCTCAGCGCTGCAAAAGCCACGCGACAATTGTTATGTTTCAACTGCATTTGGGAAAATATTACTTTAAGAAAAGTGCAATAAAAACATTTAAATCAGCACAGTTTCGCGAAGCAAAGGCAATTACAAAACCAAACACTTGAGGGCGCCGCGACGCGTGGAAAAGAGATGGCAGAGCTAAAGACAAAGACAGCTGAGAAATACGTGGAAGCGGTGATTTTCGATTTGTTTTGCTTTTGCTTTTGAACGTAAGTTCTTATTTCATGCTCTTCTTAAATCCATATTCCAACACAAAAACATATTTTAAATACGTTTATATCAAATGTAGTTTTTTAGCACTATTAAAGACAAAATCTTTTCATATTGTTCCCGGCGATTTATCGGAATTACCGATGTATTTTTAACACATGGGCGATTGGTTTTTTTCTTAAGAGAACTGCTATAATTTACCAATGTTTTACGTCTTTAAATATTTGAACGGTTGACGAAACAGCGTGCGCATTCAGCGCTCTTCCGAATTTAATTGAAATGCGCGCCTCCGGTGCAAAATTTCGAGTGAACCCGACGCCAACTTGAAATGAAAACAAACTGACGACGGTGTGTCCGAAGTTGGGCTGTGTAAAAAACCTGTGAATTGCTAACAGAGCTCTGTAACAGGGATTGCTGGTAAGTTATCATACGGTCACACACTTTTAAGCCGCTCTTGGGCTCGTGACACTGCTTTAAACTTTTATCTAATGGTGATTTTAAGAAGCACTATTTTTTTCAATCTAAACTATCATTGTAATTTCGTTTGTATTGGTTGCTAGCGGAAGATTGCTGTTTGCAATTTTAAAACACATTACTTTAACAACAATGTAGTGTCATACAGGTATAAGAATTATCTCTATGTTAAACGCTGCAAACAAGGTGGCAGCGCTGGCAATTCATCTAACGGTACAAGTTAAAACAGCGCGGCAATATATTTCTATTGTAAAAATGAATTAATAAAAGCACACTAACAGAAAAGCAGAATTTAACAATTATATCGGTAGCTTCTGTTTAAGTTTTTTTTTGTACGAAATTAAAAAGAAGATGGTATTGAGCAATATGAAATTGTTCTTAACGCATATAACCTTAGTAACATCTCTTACATAAAGCTAAAATCATGAATGATGCAATTCTGTTGACTTTGAATATAAACCAGGATATTAAACAATATCTCCTTATCAAAATTACTTTAACAATGTTCCCGCCAAGTTCACAGTATGACCAGTTATAGCTACAAGCGCTCTTGAGCACTGTGGTATTTTAGTAGCTAGAAACGGCGGCCACTCCGCAACTCAGCTGATCGATCAAACAAAAAATATTGATACACAGGAATTTATGAAAAAAAATGCTCAACGTTTAGAAGGAGAAAGTATTCAGTTGCACGCACGAAATGGACAAGAATCTGGATGAGGTTTGTACTCCACTTTTCTTATACCTAACCCCCTGAAACCGAATGAACTGCGCTTTGACTGCTGTTTACTGATACACGCCCTAATTTTCCGTCGCCCAGGTCAAAGACACCGTACAAAAGAAGTTCAATGAAATCCGTGCTGCATTGCATATGCGCGAGAAGTTGCTGCTGCGGCAACTGGAGGTCATAGCGAATACTCGGCAGCAGCAGCAGTTGCTGAAGAAGTCCCCCTCCGAAGTGGAGAACTCGATTGGCGAAAAGGATCAAAGTGGTGTGCGTTTCATTCCCGGGGAAAGCGAGGATGCGGAGGAGAAGCTACTGACCGCCATCCGAAGCTTCGGCCACTTTCTGCTGGACAACAGTGATATGCAGCTGGCGCTGCAGGATTACCGCACCACGGGATTGAGGAACGAGGACTACATAGAGCCTCTAGATGACCACGAGACCATGTACAAGTGCCTGCAGGATGGGCAAGTATCATATCTCGACCTGGACGAAGACGGCGCCCCACCGGAGGCCATTGTGGTGGACTTCTCCCGCAACAGAACTCTCGTAGAAGACAATGCCAAGCGCTCCATCATCAACATCACACTGCAGGAAGCCAAGGATCTGATAAAGAAGGCTAAGATCAAGAGGGATACTTATGTGCCGCCTTTAAACTTGGAGGAACTCGATGACGAGCTGGAATCTTCTATTGCCGAAGCCGTGTCCAGCTTGGGGCGCGAAACCTCTGCAAAATCAAAGGTCAGCGTACAAGAACCACCGAAAACAAAGAGTCGCAAGCAGCGCTTCAAGCCAAAAATCACCATCAACAATTGCAATGGCACCATCAACCTACGCAACATAGCCAGCCTGACCATCAACTGCGCCAGCGAAGAGGCGGTGAGTGCAGAGATTCCCCTGGCCAAATCCGCTGATTCTAGTACCACCGAACCCTCGAACTCCACGCCCACCACCACCGCCTCCAGTTCGAATTACTCAAGTAATGCCAGCTCCCGTTCGCAGTCCAAAAAGCAAAAGGCAAACAAAAAGGCGGATAAGATCGAACGCGAACCCAGCTCGGATTCCACTCCTACGCCTGGACAAGGCCAGCGCTACGAGGAGACTGAGATTCACGACGTCACCTGCGATTTCTACAATCGCCTCCTCAATGAGATAAAGAAGAGCATGGTGGAGAAGCCACACAGGACTTACAGCCAGGTGGCGGAGCCTGTTCAAACATCGGCTGCCGATTCCAGTTGCGATGCCAACTCCAATCCCAAGCATTCGGCTGCCAAGCAGGAGCCAGTTTCGACCACCACATCGCTAACACAAAGCGAATCGGGACCACAATTGCAGCCGGGGAAGAGGCTAATCCTTAAAAACTTTGAAAATCTCAAGATCATTCTCGAGGCAAACAGCGGCGATGAGGACTCATTCCACCCCGTGCAGATCGAGCAGTGGCTGGCGGAGATTATCTCTGAAGCGGATCTGGAGCCCATGCAGAACACGGATATCCTGGAGCACAGCCGCATCCACAGCAGCGAGAGTCCCTAAATCTGCGGATCGCGGATCCTTTGTATTCCAAACTATTTAACCTTAATGCACTCAGTATTTTCCGTTTGTTATGAATAGCTGTAGTTTCCTTACTTTGTTTTTAGTTTACATTCTAATTTTAATTTGTTTCGATTTCCTAAAACACATTTGCAAGTGTTTTTATATCCAATTTAAACAGAATTTGGTCGAACTGGAGCTTAGTTAATTTTACATAAGTCTGTTTCCTTTTACCGATTCAAACACTTTTGTTGAATCGACATCGCTGAAGTTTATTATACTATATATATTGTATAAGAAATCCGAACATCAACTTAATTTTCTGTAAAGTGAAAGTTGTGAAATGCTTAGGAAATGTTATTTATCAGAACATGTTTTTAATAACAAATAGTACCGAATCCTTATTGATCAATTTTTACCAAAAACCAGAGCTGATCCAATTGTTTACGTACTTAATGCATTTGATTTTGTGATTTTAATCTTTTCGTAAGACTTAAACTGGTACCAATTTAGCAAGTAAGCTCCAGCCAGTGTTCAATGCTCACCGTAGCCCATTTGTAAATGCAATCGAAAGAGTTTCACATTAAAGTGTTAAGTGCCATCACAAAACGAACATCTTTTGATTTGCTGCTACTGGATCGACCGGTTCGTCCGCTTGAGAATTTCGCCATGCAATTGAAATTCGAAATGTGCCCCGGGACATTAGACTTCCAAATGCGGACGATTGATAAGACCATCAAAATATACATTCTAGTTTGTGTGTGTGTATTTGAGCGAGCCACTCCAAAAGCACTAGTAATGGTGATTCAAGATTAGAGTGGACTTCTTTTATTGAATTTAAATCCTAGTGTATCAAAATATTGTCTATATTAAAGTAAGTAAAAGCTTTGCGTTTTATTTAAGCCACTTAGTCGGTAAACTTAATATGCTGGTCCCTAAATACAAGTGAATATTTATCCCCTTTTAGTATTAAAAATTATTAGTTTAACTCTGTCTATGGAGAGCTCCGTATAAATGTTTAAAAAATCCTACATAGATTGCACTACCATATCTGTTACAAAAGTGTATAAAATTATAGTTCTGATAGGTCCACTCTAATCTACGTATGTACATGAACATGGATTAAGACATCGCACATCGAACATTGGAGGTACACCATTATTTCGCCTCCGCGATAATGTCCAGCAAAAAGGGTGTGTAGTAGGTGATGATGCAATCCGCACCAGCGCGCCGGAAGCCCTTCATGACCTCCAGTACGGCATCCTTGAGGTCAAAGGCTTGCGCCTTGGCAGCATGATACAACATAGCGTACTCCCCGGAAACCTGGTAAACGTACAGCGTGTGATACGGGTAGGAATCCTTTGTGGATCGGAGAATGTCCAGATAGGGCATTCCAGGTTTCACCATCAGCATGTCTGCGCCCTCGGCGACGTCGCGTTGAATGGCTCTCATGGCCAAGTTCCTGGAGCCACTGGGCAACTGATAGCACCTGCGGTCGCCGAATTTCGGTGCAGATTGCGCCGCCTCCCTGAAGGGTCCGTAGAAATTGGAGGTGAACTTGGCGGAGTACGCCAGCAGGGACACGCTGTTCATCTGGGCATCAATGAGGGCCTGCTTGATCGCCTTCACCCGGTTGTCCATCATGTCCGAAGGAGCCACTATGTGGGCTCCTGCTTTCGCATAAGCCACGGCAATCTCAGCTATCCGCTTTATGCTGGGTCCGTTCTCCAGCCCCGTTTCGCCCAGGAGACCACAATGACCGTGCGAGGAGTACGGGCAGATGCACACATCACAGGCTATCAGCAGATCCGGAAACCATTCCCGGAGCTTTGGCAGTGCTAGAACCACTGGATTCTTTGCGGAATCCGCATTGGAGGCCTGCTCATCCTTCAGCTCCGGCTCCACGACGCCAAAGAGCAGCACCGACGACAATCCCTTGGCCACCAGCGGCTCCAGGTGCTCCCTCAGGCGATTCAGTCCGAATCTCGAGATTCCCGGCATGCTGGCAATCGGCTGCACGTCGTCGTTGTTGCTCACGATGAACACCGGATACATGAGATTGTGCGGCGCTATCTCGCAGCCCGACTCCTGCAGCTGCCGCAGGGTGGGATGATGCATTCCGCTGTGCAGTTTCCTCTCCATTTTGTTCGCTTTGCTCCAGGTGAATATTAAAACCAACGTAACAAGTGAAATTAACGTCCAACTGCTTGGCACTTGGGCATATCTAGTGCGTGCTCTGTTGCACGCTTTCCAACACTGACAAGTGGGGGGAATAGGGTGGTTCACGATAAAATTTGAAATTAAATGAAGTAATTTAGAAACCTTGATAACATAAAATAAATTTTGTTCAGTAATTAGTGGTGAAACGGTTTGTTTGGCTTGTTATCCATTTTGATGTAAGACAGGCTAACACTGCGTATGAGTAATATTACTGAAGTATTGAGTAAAACCACAGTGATTATTTCTGCGTACGACTATTTATTTAACTTGTAGTTCTCCCGTTTAAAATGTTTGGTATCAATCGTTATTACAGCATTAAAAGTTGGTGTTTTCTGCTACGCGTCCTCACACCCACATGCACACATCCTCGATCGGGCCTTCCCCGCTTCACTTTGCCGGTTAATGGATATAACTAAACATATGCTCTACAATATATAGATTTACACGTTATACGAAATATTACAAATAGTTGGCCAACATGCTATGCTTAGGCGTAATTCAAATAAACACGAATACATAAGTTATTTTAGCCTTTTGGTTGTACTTTTCACTTAGTTTTAGCATTGAAATCAGTGGACGAGAAACGGAACTAAAGCCTAACTTAAGCGTAAACGAATTGGGTTCAGTATTTGGTTTGGTTTTCAATTGTAAGTAACAGCCATTGGAAGTGCGTGTTTTCTTCTGTTTGGGTTTCTTGTTGCGATGGTTTCGATGATGGCGATCAGCTTGTGCTTCAGACTCCGTGCTTTCTGGACTAAGAAACCAGTGTGTGATGGTAGTGCACACGCTTCTTTCGACGCCTTGGTCGCGGTTTCAATTGTCCCACGGCTCCACTTTTCATAGCTTCCTCCTCCTGAACTCCGATTGCTGCTCCGTGGATAGTGACTGTGTAGGAGTGCAGCTGGAGCATCTCCCCGACGGTTCCCGGTTCCTGACTTATGCTGTGTGATGCTGGTGTGTGACTGGCGGTTGGTGGTGCGCTAGAAGTAGCTACTGCTGCGGCTGTGGAGTTCACCTGAGCTTGTCAGGCGAAGGTCACTTGGTAGAAGAGCCACTCTTCCATGAACGACGGCACAAACGCCTTGGTGGTGGTGAACTTCACCTTCGGACGCAGCAAATTCAACTGCTCCTCGAACAGACGCAGCTGCACCTTGCAGGTGGAGCCATTGCCATGAGTCAAATACTTTCCATCGGGCTTTAGCACTTTGAAGGAGTGCTCAAAGATGGTACGAATAAAGTCCCAGGTCTCGCCCTCCGGGGCATCGGTTATGGGTATATCAGTGAGATCCCCAAACACGTAGTCGAACTTGCGGCCCTCGGCGATGAACTTCTTCAAGTACTCCACACAGTCGCCCACAATGATCTCGTACTGGTCGCTCTTGCGTTTCTCCAGCACATCGCCACAGATCACGTTGAGGTATTTGTTGCAGGTCTGCATCACAAGCTCATCGATCTCCAGCATCACCACGTGCTTTGGATTCTCCTTGAGTAGCTCGTACAGCAGCGCGCCATCGCCGCCGCCCAGGATACAGATCTCCTTGCCCTCGTAGTTCTCCACGCCGCGACACATCAGGGTCTCCGTGTAGATCAGATCGGATTCAGCAATGTCTGAAGGGGGAAATGGATCATTAATTTTATTTAAAAAAGAATCGGAGCAGCTGAAGGCACCAATACCTTGTTAAAGCTTAATATACTTCTTTATAACAAACATCTAAGTAATAATATTACTATATAAAGTTTTAATTCCAGTCTATCAGTAATGTTTTCAAATTCAGCTTTAATATTGCTTTTTTTCAGACATATGATTCCCGTGATAGTAAATTTTTTTATTTTTATTTGTTTAACAAGCAAATAGGAGCTCGTGATATGGAATATTTGTAATTTAACACTATAATAACAGTCCGTGATACGGAATATTTATTTTTGTAATTATGCGAGTGTTTGAACAAATAAAGCGAACAAAAATGAAAACAAATCGTTAAAAACCCCTAATCCTTTATATTTTTGATGCCCTTTTTTAAGGCAAATGCACGTGACCTTTTATGCGGCACTTTCACCAATCGATTGGTGACCCTGACACCGTTGGCACATCCATGTGTGCATCACATTCTGATGCCCGTGCGAAGCATGGTATACTTACTCTGCAGCTCGTCTAGGAGCAGCATGTTGCCCAGCGTCTTGGAGTGCATGATTTGAATCTTCTGGAAGGGCGAGCGCGCCTCGAAAACCACCTTGTCGATGTCGTACTCGATGATGCGCTCATCTGCGGAAGAGTGCCATGGATTAGTGATGCCTCAGTGGCTGCTTTAAATGCGATATTGTTATTGATTACTAGTACTGATTTCTGCTCAATTGTTAGGCGGCGCATGCAGAGAAATAAGTTTAAGACCAACGAATGCACTCTTACAGAAAAGTAAAAGAGATAGGCAAATCAGAAGGTAAATCAGAAGTAAATGACTGAAATGATCTATCATGCTGGGTGCCACTAGAAGAACTCTGATACAACAATCAGCTCGATGGTGCTGCATACGCTCAACGGTCATACGATCACACATTTCGGATGACATACAGTAGCGGTAGTACGAGTAGTAGTTGCTCTATTTGCGAATTTGCAATATGGTTAACCAAACGGATTTGGGTTTGCCTTACCTGACGATGGGAAGTACCTGGAGACATCGCCGCGCTTCAGCGTCGGCAGCTTCTGGGCCTTGATGGCCTTCAGTTTGATTGCCAGGACATTCTCCAGGCTCTTACCGCTCTGCGGATGTCCGTTCGTGTTCATACAGTTTTCATTGTTTTATTTTAGGATTTTAGACCGTGTTGTGGTGACAGTTTGGTTGTAGTGGTTGTAGTCGATTGTCAATAGTTGAGGAACCAATTTATGAGCGAGCGTACGACGTGGAGCGAGTACGAGATCGGGGCAGGTGACACATGTGCGTTGGGGCGTAAGTATAATTCAATAGTTTACACATTTATTCACAAGTTCGTGGCAATTTTGGTGAGTAATTTGGTCCAGGAGATGTGGCAGCGGTTGTTCATGATGATCGATGGATCGGTCGAGTGTCGATGGAATAGATATGAAAATAAAACGTAATTTAAATTAAATAATAATCTCAGAACAGTGGGTATGCTAGGTGGCAGTGGTGCCAAGGAGCTTCTATAAAATCAGCGTGGATATATGGCAGCTATTATTAGAAAGTAAGGGATATAAACTATTACTAATTCCAGTGAAATAAAATGAGCAATTTGGCACCACTGCTACCAGGTAGAAGGCTCCTATTAAAGATTAGACAAACTAGCATGCAGGAGTGGCCTGGAAAAGTAATCCCCTAGGAGGTAACACGCTAGGCTAACATGATCAGTGGCTTTGGCAATGTGCAGAGCTTGGGAGGCGTTTCAAATTCTGGATTGGAAATGACGACTGGGTGAATTTACAGCGCCTGAGATACGGTGTCCAATTTATGTGATGAACATGAGGGTTTTTTTTAATCGAGTATTATTTATTTTCAGTTTTGGTTTGCGGTGGCGGCAATCGGAAATACTAGTGGAAAAACTGCACGGGTGTTCTAGATTCTGCAGTGGAATTTTGAAAGAGAATTTCGGCATATATTGCAATTGTAGGATTGTATGTGAAGTGAGTTCGAGTAGATAGATATAGATACGAGTATATATGTTTATATTCATTGCAAATGGAACTAGCAGGAACTAAACTGGATTTGATTGAGTTGAGATTGAGATTTCATTGAGTTTGGTTGATTGTACATAAGTTGCATTGAGTTCGACCAACCTGAGCTAGTCATGTATATGTCGATATATCCGCCGCGCTTAATCGGGGGCAAGTACTTGGACCGATCGGAATCGAATTTCTGTCGCAGAATCAGTTCCATGGTGCGCATGGTCTGCAATGGTAATTCCATTATATTAAGGTCCTTGCATTAGCGACGGATGTGTATTGGATGTGCGCTGGCTGGGCACTCAGTATGAATAAATTATAATAATGGAAGGTGACCTTCATCCGCGAGGAGGGAAACTATTCAAACGGCCCACCACTCACACCAATCGACGACACAGGCAGCCCGCCCGGCCCAAGAAAGGCTATTTTTAGGCCCAAATACTTGATACTTATGAAAAAGGAAAGTGAACAGAACGAAACGAAACGATACGAAAAAGGGAATATACTCGCACAGCGAGCCATGCAAGTACATATATGCAATCTGGCGACATATTTGTTTATTTGTTTCATTTGTGTGTTCAGCAGGCATAGGCATATTGCAAAATCGCAGAAATCACAATAGAAGGCTTAGCCACACGCGGCTTGCGAAATCCGCAAGCGAACAGCAAACACAGTCGCCATCAGAAAAACGATGCCGGCTAGATAAGGAAAGTTCCACACTAGCGAATAAAACAGCTGCGTTCAATAACATATAGCATATTGGCATTCCAAATGATACGGGGAAACAATAATGGGTCTGAAAGTAATTTTGCTTAATTTTTTAAGCGATGATTTGATTAATCAAATTTACTTATAAAGCAGAAAGAAGCGTCTTAAGAACATTATCTTTGCTGCCTATCGAAAACAATCATTATATTAAAATTATACTTTTAATTTTCAATACTCAAAATAATGTTCTTAGTTTCAGCAGTAGTTACACAATAGTAGCACAGGACAATTTTATACTTTTTGGCAGCTTTTAAAAGTTTCCGGTGCTATTTTGATAACCGTAGGTGTAGGTTAGATGTACTTAAATAAATGATGCAAGAAAATCGGAATAACTAAATCAAAATTTATATTCTTCGTTGTTCTACGTACATATGCTGATTGTAATTTTAAAAACCTTGTGATTTGTGGTATCAACGAAGTTCATGTTGACTTAGGTTTCTTTATATGCACATGCATACGTAGAGTAAAAAATTACGAGAAAGTTCATACACGAAATAAAGCGAGCCCAAGGGTTTAAACTGAAATCTGATTTTAGTGATAAGAGCCACCTATTCTGGGTGTTTTTTGAGGTTCATAAACCATGCCCCAAAGCGAAACGAATCCACGTGCTTCGCCCAAATGCGAAAATCATAAAAACGGGACCGGAACGGCGAGTTAACCTAGCAAAGCCCAGCTGAAAATGCTGTGTGATGTGTGTTATGTATGTTACAGAGGTGTTAGATAATAGAAACCAGGGAAAGTGATTCGATGGGGGCAGCCATCACTTGAGGCCAAGGGCGGACGAACTGACCCTGACCAAGTGCCGGGGATTTGAGCGCGGCGAGTGGTCAGGAACTCACAGAGACAGACACACACACCCACCCAGTTGCCCACTTTCCATGCACACACCCACACCCACACCCACATCCACTCCCACATGTATCATTTACCAACAACACTCGGGTCCAAGTGCGCGGAAAATCAATTTTACCCGGTGGGCGGAAGACCCTTTCCCAAACTAATCAGCCGCGACACGGAAACTGGGTGGGTAAGTAAGATGTGGGTGGTGCTGCTGTTGGGTGTTTGGTTGCTTACACAGCTTTTTCGTTTGAGTTTTCAAGGAATCTACATGGCACTGGGATACGTACGTCGAAGGATATGATGGGCTCCTTGCCGTCGGGCAGGAAGTACTCCACGTTGAGCGTCAGCAGGCCGTGCTGGAAGATGCGGCAGGTAATCACCGTGTCCTTGTTCTCGTGCAGCACCGCAAAGTAGCCGTTTTCCGGCGACTCCATCGAGTAGGCCAGCTCCAGCTGTGGGAACAGCTGCTCCAGCTCGTTACGCAGAATCTTGGCCACCTGGAGGCGCGCCTCCTCGTCGGCCGTTTTGTCCTTGTCCAGCGTAAAATCAAACAGTATCGTCTGGGCCGCCATCGTGCTAAACTTGCGCTAATCCGTTGAACAAAACCGTAGAACCGCGTACCGACCGAAACGAAATACTAGTGATGCGGCTTACGAGCACCGATAGCAAGTCGATTTCGATGGCACTTTTAGTGTGGCTGTGTCTGCAGTTTCTTAAGTATATACTAAATATGCAAAGGTATTTTAAAATATGTTTTTAAATATTTAATAAATTAGCATTATTAATATTAAATTGTAGTTAGCTTACTTTTTAAAATATTATATAAGTCTGTTTCTAAAATGGTTAAATTAATAATTGTTTGTTGTTCATATATTTGCCCTATTGATTGACTCTTTTAGCTGGAAATAACAATTTAATGAATATATTTTGGAAACTTGTTTAATGTCGTTAAGAATATGTGCTTACTTTCTTATTGGATTATTTGAAAGAAAGTATGCTACGTGTCACGAACCGAGCACCCCCGCAACTATCGATACTTCCACCCACTTATCGGCAGTTGACTGCCCACTTTTGCCACCCCTAAATCGCAGTTCCCACGGCGCGGTCCGCAGTTGCTCCGAGTTTTTGGGTGTAAACAACTTTAGAACGCGGTAAATCATACAAAAATTACATAAATCGCATAGGTGACAGCAGCATCGAAGTGTAGTGCGTACAGTGCGGAACAAAAAAAACGAAAACCAACAGCGGAATCAATGCGCACCTGAACCTGAACTTGAATGTCGCATGTGTGTCATTGTTGCTGCTTTTATGCTAGACGTAGGCCAACAACACAAGAACAACAAGGCTGCGCTGGCGGGAACAATGGTCTGCTAATTATAAATCTCTCGATCCCAGAGAATCGAATCAGCAGACGACGGATATTGTGCTCGTGTTCAGACGTTCAGACGTTCAGATGCTGAGTGCTCAGTGCTTGGATGTGTGGGCGCCGCAGCATGCCAATGTTGTTACGTCGTCGCCAAAGACCACCCTTCCTCGACCAACCACCCCCCCAAGTCGCCCACAATCCTCCCCTTTTTATATATCGCGGTGGTGTCGCCACAGTTATTACCCAGCATATTGATTTTCTGAATCCTTTCAGCTCTCGCCCCAAGGATCTGCCCACATATGTATTTCGTTTGCCTGCAGGTGAGCAAGTGTATTATACGCTTGGTATTAACAACCCGCCTAAATGTTTGCTTTCATTCAAATCTTACAGAGCCGCGCACGCAATCCCCACCAGTCAGCCCAATTAGCCTGATTTCGTGTACGTCATCGCCGGGCCGAAAATAATTTGCATTGCGACCAGCCAGAACGCCGGACCAAAGTCGCATTTGCATTGTGCTCGTTCGCTCGATGACGTCTGGCTTTACTATTTATATGGCCGGCAGCCAGAGGCCATCGCACAATGAGCTCGGTTCGAGAGATCCGGCAGATAGCGTAAATTAACTTGACAAAGGCGGGCATGATAACCACTTAGCACCTTCACCTTAGATGATAGAATCATTTGGTTCGGACTCAAGCCAACATGCAGCACAGCAGCGCGGGAAGTGAGGAGCGGATAACCAGTTCCACCAGCAGCCCCAGATCTGGTCACAAGTCAGCTAGCTCCCTCTTCGGTTTGCTGAGCAAGCGACCTAGTAAAGTGGAGCCACATCCCGTGACCCCCGAATCGCCTAGACTACAACAGAGACCTGTGTCCGCCTGTGGGCAATACGATGTCAGTTTCGCCAAGTGCAATGCGGAAACGTCTGCAAACCATGTTACTAACAATGGCAGCACCCTCAAGAGCCAAACGCTGCCGCTGGAAAAGTCACACAGCGGGCTGATCAGCTTCCACAGGCGGGCAAAGCCAAGTTCCTCGAAAGGAAAGAACCACTCGCACCGGCACAGTACGGATGCGGGCTCCCAAAGCGATGGAGGAGCCGACGTGGTGATGCGGCGCAAGTCGCCCAAGCACCGCTCACCCAATCACAACAGATTTAGCCACCAGTTCAGTCTGTGCTGCAAGGCGGAAAAGAAACCGATGACGCCGCCGGTGACCGTGCGGTATAACTCCATACCGGATAACAACAGTGTTCTGCGCCGCGATAACCTCTCGCTAAGCTGGAGCATGGTGGACAACAACTCGGGCTCGCTGCACTCCAGCGAAGGATCCACTCGCCGACCGCGTCCGTCCAGTGAGTGTGCCAGTGCCCCAGAATCACCGGTGGCCAGCAAGACCTTTTTTGCCCAGTGCAGCCCAGCGGCAGCCTGCGCTTCGGTTGCACGAAGCGAAAGCCTTCAAAATCGGTCGCCCATTCGACCCATGGCAGTATCAGCCTGCCGTTCCCGACTGCGTTTAAAGCTCTATCCACCAGGACAAGAGCTACCTCCTCTTCAGGCAGCCAACGAACCTGGTGACATTAAAAGAGCCACCACACCACAGCACATGTCCTCGCCCAATATAGCCACTCAGCCAGATGGAATAGAACACATTGAGGAGCAGCCAGGTGTGAGGTTTATGTCGCACGAGAACATGACACTCCAAAGACAGGGTTCGGGATCTAATTTGGCCCGTCAGACTTTAATGGCGGCTCATGCTTTGAACCTTATCCCGGCGGATAAGGCAAGGGAACGGAGTTTCCTAGATGGCAGGCTGGGATCCACTTCGCTTTTGGGTCCCAGTGAGCTGAGTCGCGTGCTGCCACAAAAGGAGATCACCGTCTTTGTGGGCACTTGGAATATGAATGGCCACAGTCCACCAAAGTAAGTACATATAAATTATATATTTTGAGATATTAAATCGAAATGCTTTTGAGTTCACAACTTGTAAACATAATACTTTTTATTGCAGACAACTGAATGACTTTGTGCTGCCAGCCAATGTGGAGCACGTTCCCGACATTGTGGTAATGGGCACACAGGAGTCCACTCCAGACCGCTTCGAGTGGGAGGTCACCATTCAGGAGACCTTAGGTCCCTCCCACGTGCTCTTCCATGCCACAACTCTGGGTACCCTCCATCTGGCTGTGTTTATGCGACGGGACTTGATCTGGTACTGCTCCGTACCCGAGGATGCTTCTATGTCGGTGCGCACGGGCTCCGCCTTTCGGACAAAGGGAGCCGTGGCCATATCCTTTTGCCTGTTTGGCACTTCCATGCTGTTTGTGACCTCGCATTTAACGGCGCACCAGCAAAAGGTGAAGGAGCGTGTGTCGGACGTAAAGCGGATTATCAATGCTCTGGACTTGCCTCGCAATTTGCCCAATCAGCGGCATAAGAACAAAGATGTCACACAGAACTTTGACAATGTCTTCTGGTGCGGCGATCTTAACTTTCGACTGGGCGAGCCACGTGAGAAGCTGCTGGAATGGATTCAGAACACCAAGTTCCCGCTGCCGTCGCACTTACCGCATGGTTACATGCACACGGATCAGTTGACTTCCGTTCTGGCTGATGGCGCCGCATTCCGTGGATTTATGGAGGCAAACATCACGTTTCCACCCACGTACAAGTACGATCCGGGCAGCCAGAACTTCGATACCTCGTCAAAGCAGCGGGCGCCTGCCTACACGGATCGCATTCTCTACAAGTACCGCCAAATGCAGGGACTAGTCATCCGTCGGCAGACCCTTGTGCCTGGTGTTTCCACACCTACGCAGCCACACGTTCAATGTCTGCTCTACGACTCGGTGCCTTCGATAACCACCTCGGACCACAAGCCAGTGTGGGCGCTTTTCCGAACACTCATCCGTGCGGGAACCGATGCGTAAGTGCATGGAATGGTTACAATGAAATGCTAATGAACTTTCTTTTTTTTTAGAATTCCCTTGGCTGCTGGCCTATTCAGTCGCGACATTTATCTGGAGGGAATGCGTCGACGCTTGAACAACCAGTATAGCGGCGCCTCGGCCGTTTGTGTGTTACAGTAAACTACTGAGATGCTAACCAAAGCTAGGCTTCCTAGTGGTCGCCCACCCACGTTGAAATCTATTTAGTCATTTACTCGAATCTCAAAGTGCTAGTCAAAGCTTTCCTACGGTTGTGCGACGCCTTTGTACTACCCCGATTAGAATGTTACCCAGTGCGCTGTCGGATATCGAAGTAACGATATAACCATTAAATACCCTGCAATGCTGCGGTAGATCTTAGGCGCTGCCTTTCGCCTCGAGGCCTTAGTCGTAATACGTTCCTTATGAGATTATTTAATACATACTCGAGCAACAATTCTGTACCTCTACTCTGAAGCACAAGCTTAGTCCGTAGTTAAACTAAATCTGATAGTTAAAGTTTAGTCAAATATTGAAATGAAATCGAAATATGAATTACTTTGAATGTATAATGTTAACTAGCAGTAAATATATTTTATGCATCTAACGGAAGAGCTTTATTACTTGTTGAAATACTCAATACTATTTATTGTTAGTTTTATTATTTAATTATTATTTAGTTTTTATAAGAGTTATTGTTGAATTATGTATAGTGAAGTTGATTATTTTTATAATTTGCAACCCGAATGAAGTTTTTAATTTTATTTAAGCAAGCGCCAAGTTTTTGTTTATTTTTATTAAACGATTAAACGGTTGAGCTCCCCGTTTTGCGTACTTAAATTCCAAAATTGCTGGGGGAGGCACTCGACAAAAACAAAAGCGTATATGCTGTGGGGTCGTTTATACCCCGAAAATGCGCCAAAAACGAGCGGAACGACCAACACGACCAACTGCTCCCCTTCCTCGCGGCACCGAATACGCCACTCGGACACACACACGCAAATATGTTAAACTTTTGACCAATTTCAACTTGAGTTGGTTGCCATCGGACACACTCCGGGGGCAGCCATTTATTGGATGGCCATGGCGATTGGATGGCGCTCGATGGCCATGCTGCAGTCGCACAGCCACTGGCACCGCCACTTGTGCGCCAAACAAGTGGCCTCGCGGTCTCCTACCTCCACTACCCCGCCCACCCATGTCCATGTCCTTCCAATCCCGCCCAGCACATGCACAAGTCCACCCAGAAAAGCTGGTTGCCATTTGTGGTTGCTGCAAATGCGTGTGAGAGTTCGCCCAGCGAGGGCCTATCGTGATGTTTTAAATGTTTTATGGGAAGTAGATTTTAGATTTCAATTATGTGATTTAATATTTTAAATAATATGTGTATAACATTTATTTGCAATACAAATGAACAGAAACAAATTTGAGATCCTTTGCTCAACAGATTGTGTTCTTTATGGTCATTGTTTTACACAAATTAATTAAAGAAAGTTAACGACTAGGTTTATTCTAAGAAATTAACTTTCTATAGTCCAGATACTTTTAGAAATATAATTTTAAATAATATGTATGTATAATATAACGTGTTAAATTTCACTTACCATCTAGAATCTGTTAATTTTCAATGTTCGGCCCTCGATTGTGTGGGCAACCATCCAAGTGTTTCAACCACTTGTCAAAAGTCCGTTTTCGAAAACGATTTTGAAGAAGTCGCTGATTGAAATGCCCCTGCCAGACGAACTTGAATGCGTTTGTATTGGCCATTTACGCTTTGAGTGCCCCCACGTTGGCGCACGGAACTCTTTTTTTGGGGGCCCGGGAAATATTTGTTTAAAAAAAACGAGAAACAATTTCGGATGCAGTTTTTTCCGCTGCGGTCAGAGGATGGCATTGCTGAGTATTATTGTTTTTTCTACTGACGCCACTGCAACTGCTGTAATTCATAAAGTTTTTGGTGCAATGCATTCACTTTGGTTTTTCCACGGGCATTGGCTGAAATTAGTTTGCGGCGACTTTGCGAAATAATATTGTAAATGAAAAGTGGGCAAAAAAAGGGTGAAGCTCATTTCCGTTTCCGGCTGCAGGGCCGGTGCGAGAATTTAACCACAATATATGAAATTATATTAGCATTGGAGTCGGGCAACTTGGCGAATATAAAAACTATGCCCCTTCTGGCTGCCTTCATGGATGTGAAAGTGTGTGTGTGTGACTGGATGTGCACTGAACATTAATATCCTGTGCGCATTCGTACGTGTTAATATGACTTTATGACTTCATATGTGTCCATATTTTTGTCCTCGCCGCTTCACACTAAAAAGTTTTATTGTTAGTTACGCTGCTGCCGCCATCAAAGCAACCATTTTCATTCAGAGCGCAGACCGGAGATGCAGAAATTATTAAAAATTTTCCCTACTCGTATCTCAGGCACTCGTTTGCACCGTCACAGACGGGAACTTTTTCATATGTAACTGCGAGATGCCACGGATGCACCACGGAATGATGGAAAGGAGGAGGTGAGCCGGCGGCCTGATGGATGGCAGTCCTTTAGGTGCTTTGCGTGGGAAGACAGTGGGCAACAGTGCGTATGCGTAATATTTTACAGGGGGGCTCTGAATAATATGCAGTTTCTTTCCTTATTTCCCCTTAAATATAAAACCAATCGGTTTGGAAGTTTAATAACTTTACCATATACTTAAATACTTTTAAATGAAATATGCACATTTCTTCAATATAATTTGTGTCCCACTTCCATTGAGCCAGTTGCTCGGGGAAGTTCTGACTCCACATTAACGAAAGTTCGCATACGCAGAACCCCATCCTGATGTCCCCCATTCGGGATAAACCCCCTTTGGAATATACCCGGCATTCGGCGAAGCCACTTGAATGCTTATTGTACATTTCAAACAACTCTATTACGAATATTTTTCATATTTTCTTCGCAAGTGGGGCACGGAAAAAGTTAACATTAAAAGCGATGGTGGTGCCGAAAAGGCTGCCGGAGTGACTTTTTCCCTCCGCAGGAGGAGGAGTGCTCCAAGGGATGGGGGGCAGCTGAACTCAAAGCAACCAATTCGCATGCGGCACGTTACATTTTCGCAATAAAAAATGAAAACCGCTTTGCATGCATCTGTAGGAGACTGCGAATCGCACTTGCTTCTGTGAGTGTGTGTGCGCGTGTGTGTGTGTGAGAGGAGAAGGGGAAAAGTAATAAATGTACGTGCCACACTAACAACAACAGCCGGAAAAGCAGAAGGAAAAACTCACACACAACTCGCCTGCAACCGGGAACGTCTCGTGTCAATTTAGCGCGAAAAAATGAGGAAAACTTCAAATGGTCGAGTCCTTAAATATCCTTTAAAGGGAAAGACTTGCAGAAATAGCTAAATAAAACTTTTCATCCGAAGGCTTCATTTAACATCAAAAACAAATCTGTTAAGTTCAATAATCTTGAAAATCTAAATCAAATTAATAAATAAATTAATAATAAACTGTTTCTTTTGCTTAAAACTATACCTATGAATACTACTACTAATTTAACGCTTAGTAGAAATATTATTATTTTAAGCTGATTAATTTTTTTCAACAAATAATACACCTCTTATAAGGACATTGCCGACAATCAGGATGCATGCAAATGCATGGTAACGAATGTGCGTGTTGAGAAATGGGAGTCCTGCAATACGAGTAAATGTAATAAAAATAAACTACGATTAAGTTTGACTATTCTGGAGCCCTGCACCATACACTCATACACCCAACCCCATCCCTTGAAACCCCCATTCCCAGCAACTGCTTCTATTATGCGAATATCCTGGCGTTTCTTTGGGATGTCCTTCCCCCGTAAAAAAAAGAAAGGGAGTGAGCTCGAAAGGCGGAGTCTGCGGCGACGGGTCGCAACTGCTTCGCACGCACCACTCTCGCGTTTGAAGTAGCTTTGGATTGTATAAAAGTATCCATAGCTACCATAATTTAATGAAAACATAATCTGCATTCAGCGGAAAAAGAAGAAAATCGGAGAGCCAACGCCGAAGCCGGAACCCGCGAGTGGAAGGCGCTCAACAAAGGGAATCTCGGCGACAAGGAGATCCTGCAGAAAAATCGTATTAAATGGCGACAGGTCTCCTCGAGGGCTTTTCAGGGGCTTTTGTTGGTCGCCAAATCCCTCTACCCGATGTCAGTAGTCTTAATTTTTCAAGGATGTCTAAAGTGTGGCTATAATTGGGCAAAATGTGGCTGAAGCTTTGCTAATTTCATTTTCATTTATGGTTAAAAATATTCTCGCCACAAACAGCAATCGAGTTTTTGAGTTTTTATTTATCGTAAATATTAGCTATTTTTGGATTTTTCGCATTGATGAAACTAATTCAAATATCTCTTGCCATTCGAACCTTATTCACTTGAATGATTTGAGCGCCAGTTCATATATTAAATTTACTACCCGAACCGCGAGGCATTGGCAAGTATCCGGTTGCGTTTTATTTCCCATCCGCATTTTATTTAATTTTTTCTGCATTTTTCATGATTTTCCGGCAACTTCAACCGACAAGCGACTTGAGCAGCGACTTGAGTAGCTGGCAGCAAAGTTTCCTAGACAACTCCTTCAGGTTCGCGGATGGTAAGGCGGAGAGAAAGAAAGTCGAGGGACTTCTGGCTAAATATCCTTTAGCCTTTGGAAAATCAGTGAGGCTCGGAGGACCACTTGTGAATACGCTTTGATGCGCGTGGCTTTGTGCGGCAGTATGACTGATGTTTTTTATATTTTTTCCCCTGTTCAGTCGGCGTTTTTATTTATGTATTTTTATTTATCTATGGCGGGGCGGGTATCCACCTACAACCCCTCTTCATTTCTTGTGTGTGCCTTGATATTTATTTATTTTGACTCGCTGCCCGCTTTTCAAGTATTTCGTGAGTAGCGTAAAATACGCTCGCGAAATGTAATAAAAACATTTTTTACCAGCGGCTGCATCTTACATCTTATTCCCTCTGTATGCTGCAGCCGATTTCTAGTGCCTCAGACTCAACTTCATGGCTTTGAGCTACTGAGCTTGTGAAAGTATCTACAAGATATTTTTAATACATGCTCGCGTAGGTTCTTCACCCACTTAGAACACTCATCCGTACTGTTGGAATCCATTTGATGTTCGCTAGCTTTTTGGCTTTATTGGGCAGCATAATGAAAAACATTCCAGTCATATGCAAAAATATGCGATGCATTTTTCTGTATTTTTTTCTGTATTTTTTCATGATTTTATGTTTGGCCAAATTACGGACGGCTATCAAAATGTTGCAAGTGGAAATTCCCTTTAAAAATGTACTCAACATTTGCATATTAAGCGACACCCACTCATTTGCATGCGACTTTTGGGCTTTTAGATTTCGGCTTTTGTGAGTCGGCAACACCTTGCCTCGAAAGTCAATCTTTGTGCAGCTGGAGCTGCTACACATTCATTGTCTTGAACTACGCCCCTTTGCTGTCTGCCGCCTCCTGTCAACTGGTCCTGCTCCTCGTCCTGCTCCTCGTCCTGCTCCTCGTTCTGCTCCTCGTCCTGCTGCCAGCTCAGATTCAGTTTCCCATTCCGATCCTGCTGATGACTCGCCTGCCAAACTCAGCCGGCAAAAGGCGACGATGTGGATTGGGGTTACCACACATTCTGGTAGTTCGTGTTCGATTCGCCAGCTGTCGAGCTTTGCAATTCAAATTTAGCATCCTCACTTCATGGGTGACACCAGCAAGGGCGAGTGCGAGTATCTAAAGTCGAAATTCGGAGACAATTAATCTCAGCAACGGATACCGAATGGGGGATACAGAATTGTTGATAGGTTTGGTTTGTTTAATCAAGAAGTAGTCGATATAAGTTGCAGCATTATAGTTGCAATTAGTTATTTAATTGGCAGTAAAACTCATTTATTTAAAACATAGCCCTCGCTAAATTACCTGACCCACAAATTAGCCAAGTTTAAGAAGTGAGGCTACTTAATATTCAAATATGTTTGATGATTACTTCAGCATATGGTCACAACCGCACTTTTTTCATTAGATGCGAATGCTTGTTGAAGATGCGAAACAAGCTGTAGGATCCACTTTTAGGCCTATTAGAAACTCATTAGTCGCCCGAACTGAACTGGCCAAGTTAGAAGTAATAATGTGGCGGCCTCGTCTGCTGGCCATCGGCAGCTCAATTGAAAGAACTTTCCAATTTAACGGCAAAGTGTGGCGCCCGCTTTGGAGCACAATGGAAATCTCTGGGGCACCAAAAGAGTGGCAAGTGGCGCCTTCTCTGCGGTTCGACGATTCGAGTAGGCGGCCAAGTGGCCAATTTCGATTCTGGATGTGCGGCACACAGGCCAATAGCAATCTCAATCTGAGGCATCAAGTAGACAAATATAGACTATTGTATGCCTATGCACGTAATGCATTCCCATCCTGTCTCCATTTGGCATTCAAAAACTGTGCGTCTGTGCGATTTTGACGCATATTTGCCGGGCCCAAAACTACCTTACCCAAACTCCCATTCGCATTCATACTCACATTGGTACAGTGAGCAAAATTATAGGTGTTTCTTTAAAACGATTCATAAGATATTAAACCTAATACATTGTCTTAAGCTTCTAGTTGTTGGTCTACAGATGCGATAAAGATCCTGAGCTCTGCAATAATATCCATAGTGACTGATTCTATTTATTTGTAATTTCCTTCATAGTTTTTCTTTCAGTGCTCATTTTGTATCTGTGCGAGGCAGCAGCAGGCTGAAATGCACAATTGCTTCATTTTGCAAAAGGATTTTATTAAATCGGAAGCCGAGTGAAGTTGAAACCGAAGCAAAGTGTTGGTCGATAAAGGCAAGTGGCAGGCTGTTTGGCGATGGCAGGAGGCGGGATTCGAGGATTCGAGGATTCGAGGATGTGGGTGCGAGTGTCCTGGATGCTTTTCCAAGGATCCCAGGCAATCGAAGTCGATTTGCCTTCGAGCAAAAGTGCATGAGTGTGTGTTTGTGTGTGTGTTTTACGTGTGTGCGTGCGTCTGTTTGCGTAGTTATGGTAAATATTCATATTTGTAGCGTGTGCGCAATGTGTTGAAATTAGCATTTATGAATTTTGTGCCAAATGTCGAACTGAAACACTTACGTGCCACGTACATACATACGTACATACGTACGCACACATGCACACTGGTTGGCCAGCCCAACGAAAACTACATTGAAACTCATTTCGAGCCCCACTTGGATACCCCCTTTTGGTTGCTGTGTATTATGCGAGAGATTCCTGGTTATGGCTTTGCGGCTTTTTGGGCCAGCGGCTCGCATTTAGTCATTGGTCGTCCATTTGCATTTAGATTGCGCCCCACTCCAAGCGGCCAGCATCCTCCACTCCCCTCAAATACCACCAAAAGCTGGCAAACCCGCAAAAGCCCCCAAACCCAATGATGCCAAACAACTGCCACAAGTGACTTCTTCGAACTGGTTTGGTCAGGAAAAGGCCAACGAGGAGTGACATCTGCTGCTCGACAATTTGTGCAGCCCTCTGCGGTGGGAAGTTCGTTCGTGTTCATGGGCAGCGATTTACATAATTATAAACGGCAAGTGGAAAGTGGAAAGTTTGCGACGAAGAATCTGCGTTTTCCTCGGTTTCCCATCGAAATAGTTTCACCAATTACTGGTATTGCAGTCCTGGGGTTTTACTCACTTTTTTCGGTTTTCAGTCGCATGTTTTTCCAGAAAAATCTATATCCACATATTAACTTGGACTATTAATATAGAAACTGTTACTTTAAAATTGTTTTTAAAGCCATTTCCTTTCAGTTATTTATTCAGTTTGCCCAAAATTGATTTGCCATATCAAACGCCTAATGGTTTTGCATTTATCTGCCAAACATCAATCCACAATCAATATCGCAATTTAGCCTTTGTCAACACATGCGTCCTATGAAAATAGGAGAATAAGAGCAAATGCACATTTATTTACCCAATATCCATATTGTTTATTGTGCGATTTGCCACTCTTTGTGAACTGAGTATTGTGTGATGGTCTTTTATGGGAACACAGAAGTGATTTTTGATTTTATTGTTTACACAAAATGCTGACGGCAAGTATTACGAGCTGGAAACTCATAAGTACCATATAAAAAAGCAACTTTTCTCATCGATTTTTAGAGCTGATTCAATTTTAAAAGCCTTTCACTGGCTGATTTTCCCATAAAAGTCATTCTGCAATTTGAGGGATATTTTAGGGGACACCAAATCGGTGTTTGATTTTATGTTTGTAGCAATTCAACAAGAAATCATCTTTCGATTGAGAATTTCAAATTGAGTGGCGGTATTATTTTGAATAATATGTATTAATACAGAGTTAGTACTATAATTTTCAATAAATTCAGTAGTAATTAAGGAATAATACTTTCATTGTCAGGTATGTATTTTTGTTTAAAAAAATGAATGAAAAAAAGGGCCCTCTAAAGTGGAAGAGCACTTGAATAACTTTACTATCCAAAGCAGTCACAGTAATTAATTGTGTAATTCACACATTAACGAGCGGAAAAAGATCATCGAGCGGAGGAGCACGTGGTTGCGAGGCTTGAAGGTGGTGCAAGTGCTGCTCTCGACGGCGAAAGGACACGGCAGAAAGGACTGCCAGGACATCGCTTCGTCATTCTTGAGGGGAGCAGTTTTTTTCGAATGGGCATTGCACTTGTTTGGCCTTGTCCGCTTTTGATTAATGATGCGGACACTGGATCTCTTTTTTACGGCCGCAGTTAATGCGTGTATCTGCAAACGACTTACACGGATGTCCTGCAAAGGACATGGGGTGCGTGCAGATTCCTCGACGACGACGATGATGATGGTGGTGGTGGTGGTGGTAGTGGTGGTGGTGGCAGTGCCAAAACTCAACGGTGGTTGAGTCCGGACTCTTTGTTTGCCCACTTTGCCAGCGACCCCTACCACAAACCTCCCCTTCGAGGGCCGCAAGGATATCCTTGGCCGTATCGGTGTCGCGATTGGGGTTTAATCTGGTTAGCGGCCCTGACGACGATGACGACATCCGGGGAGGGGGCACAAAAACCGGATACCCAGATACCCGAATACCCGGATACCCGGCGAGACGGTGACGTTTAAGCACAATTGCTGTGGCTAATGTGACACATATTGTGACAAATTGCACGAACTTGTACGGAACTTGGCGGCATATCAGGGACTGTGTTCCTTCCACGCCGGGGTTGGATTCATCCGGAGTTGTGTAAACACGTGTTGCAGTTCCTCGTAAATCAATTAGCCACCGATGGTCCAAGTGTTTTCCATTCAAATTCTTAAATTTTCAATCGGTTTAAACTCGCAGGGATAACAATTATACAAAAGCTGGCAATTCAGTGTTTGATTTCTGTGAGGTGTTCATCTGTGTTGGCTCTATAAATTAAAATTTAAGCAGCAAATCAATTTAGAATTATCAAGTATCGATATTCTAGTAATGTAATGAATGGAATTTTGTCTTCTGCAGTTTCCAAGTATCATATAAAATTTGATGTTACAGAATATGATGTTGAATCTTAAGAGTAAATCCCCCATTTTACTTTGGGTTCTGCACATTCCGATGCAGTTCCTCCGCTCAGCCAACTCAGCCAGGATGCTAGTTAGAAGTGAGGTCCTTGGGCGGCATTTGCAACGCATTCATGTCGTCGCTGTCAAACGGCACGTCATCGTGGGGAGGATACGCTTCCGGATCCCTTCGCATCCGTAGCCTTTGAACTACGCATGACGAATCGGCATTTTACGCCCATTCCCAGGCGTGCAGTCCCAATGACCGGATTCACTGGGGTTGCGACTGCTGTGGCAAATGCTTTGTGCCTGTCAACCGAGCGGAACTAATTTCGAGGCTGCACCTGCAGAGCCACCCATGTGGGATGCACCACCATCCTGGACGGTGGGGTGATTGCGCAAGTGGTGCAGCTAGCAAGGGGGAGGAAAGGGCGTAAATCTGCTTTGCAGGAGCGGGGTGTTTAAGTTCGATTGCTAGCACATTAACATTCTTTTATTTTACAAGGTCTAATTTTGATTTGGGCTTAAAATTCGATGGCCTCCGCACCGGCCGGACTAGTCCTAGTGATCCATGGAGTCCTTGACGCCGCATTCGCCGTAGGACTGCAGCTCCTCCGGCCGGAAGTAGGAGCTCTGCATGCTATATAGTCGGTCGATCGGATTGATCATGGGCGTCTGGGCAAAGGGACCCATTAGCTGCTGAAAGGTGGCGTAGCTCAGACCCAGAATGGTGTTCAGTATGGGCTCGCTGTTCTTGTTGCAGTTCTCTGTAAATTGCTATGTATATTCCTTGATACGAAAGGAACACCAAAGGGCACAACCCACCTTTATTGGTCTCCATGCAGTTGAAGGGCACTTGCTCCTGTTCGTCCTTGATGGTGCATCGCATCCGGGTCAGTCCTTCGGAGGTCGTCGAGTACGGCGACTCCAGCTGCGACTCACTGTCGCTGTGCGCCTCGTCCTTGATCTTGGTGGCCAGACTGCTGTCCAGCGATTCCTGCGAGTCCTGCGAGTCACTGGCTCCCTTGCTGGGCGGCTCCTGCTTGGCCTTCTTCTGTATCTTCTTGACCTTGGCTCGTTGGTTCTGAAACCAAACCTAAGAATAAGAGGTACGTGTTAATATCATAATGACTAATATCCTTTTAAACTCACCTGCACAATTCTCAGGCTTAATCCGGTGTCCTTGGCCAGATTCTCTCTCACTTTTCGACAGGGTTTCGGTGAGACTTCGAAGGAGGCTTTAAAGGCTCGTCTCTGCTGCGTGTTCAGAATGGTTCTTGGTCGCTTGGGTCCTCTTCGTCCATCCAATTTGGGCGGGAAAAGCTCATCGCCATAGAAATCTACGCATTCATATGATTATCATTGTGCAGCCAATGCAAATGAGGACATTACTCACCGTATCCCTGTAGCATCTCCACCTCCTTCTCGTAGTCGAAGCGGCAGAAGAGCTGTCCCTGCTTGACCACATACTGCTCCCCTTTCTTCAGCAGAGCTCCACACACCACGCAGGCGAAGCACTTCAGATGGAAGACGTTCTCATGGCATCGCATCACCAGCTCATCGGCGGCGATTTTAAGGCCACAGCCAAGGCAATGATTGCGGATGTAGAGTCTGCGGCGAATGAGAAGTGAATTAGAGTGCTATTTTGATTAATCTATTATACAAAACATCAGGATAAAGTATTATATTGCAAGTGCAACAACAAGGGCAACAAGGAAAAAGAATCTATACAAGTTTTTATGCTGTTCTTGTGGAAACGTTTTCACCCTTGTCAAGTAAATGCAAAGTTGACTGTTTTAAGTGCCCCCCATGACAGGGTTCAGAGTAACCAGGAGGACTCACCTCTCGTAGTCGACGCGGCAGTAGAGCTTGCCCTCCCTCGCGTAGCAGGAGTGGACCAGGTGCAGCGAGCAGGCGGTGCACTTGAGGCAGCCCTCGTGGAAGGAGTTCTCCACCACGCGCATGATGTAGCGATCGCAAATGGGCTGGCAGCAGTGGGCGCACTGACTCAGCTGCGGCGGAGCCATCGCCATGCCCAGCTCCATGCCCATGCCCATGGCCATGCCGGAATTGGAGTTCGAGTTGGCGGCCATTCCGAGAGGCGCTTGCGGTGTGTTGGATGCCGATGGAGGTGCTGCCGGCGTGGCAAAGCCGTCCATTCCATTGAGGCTGCACTCGCCCAAAGTGATGCGGTTGCAGTGGGCATGGTTGGGTGGTCCTGGCCCATGTCCTGTTCCTGTTCCTGTTCCTGTGCCTGTTCCTGTGCCCGAACCCATGCCCATCGCTTGCTTGTTTATGGGCATGTTGCTGCTGTTGGTGCTGCTGTTGCTGTTGTTGCTGCTGCTGCTGCTGATGTTGTGGTTGCTGCAACTTCCGTTGACATTTCTGCTGACTGACGCCATTTTGTCATTGTGGGCTACTCCGGCTTTGGCACCCGTACTCCTTCCGGTTGCCACTGCCACCGCCACCGATGTTGCTGCTGTCGTTGGTGTTGTTAACATGCGTTCATTTCCGTTCAACAGCAGTTGATTGAGGCCCCCAGTTTGCGGCAGTTGGCCGGCTCCCAGTTGCTGCTGTTGACACTTTATGTCCATCGGAACTATTTTGGTTTTGCGGTCGTGTCGTTTGTCGTTGTTGGTCCAGCACACAACGCCGCCCAAAGGCACATGCAAATGAGAAACATTTCAGTTATTTTTATTTTCAATGTGGCCGAACGCCACCTCAATTTACAACTATAGAGTATGGCATGGCCATGGGCATTGGAAATAAAAAGGGTTCTCGTTTTTGCGGGCAGGACCATTGTCCATCTGCCTCGCACTGTGACCATAACCGTTTCGAGTTGTAGTAAATTTGTGGTTTTGCAATTATTGAAATGACTTTTGCGCCAACGAAAGGAGAGTGGGTGAATGGGTGAGTGTGTGTGCGACTGCACTCGAAATTCCTCGAAATGCCAAGCGAAATGTGGCATGTAAAAAATACGACCAACGTGGCGTATGCGTAACCGATGCGTATGTGCGATTGTTTGGTGTTTGGTGGCAAAAAATTACTGTGCATTTGCGGTGGCTTTTTGTGCCTTGTTGTCTCAATTTATGGCAAATTGCTGAAATTTCAACGTAATTTGTTTCCAGCTTCCAGCTTTTGTCCTCCTGTCTGTGTGCATGACGTTCATTTTGTTTCGTTTTTCCCTGGCTTTTCACTCGTGTGCTTTTCATATGCGTGTGTGTTTGTCATACCGCATTTGAGTGATTTAAATGTGTGAGTAATTTCATTAAATGTTTGCAAAAATAATATCTGGTATGCCAATTTATGCCAGAAATATGCCCAGAATGTTAAAGTATTCCAGCCATCGTTTACACTAACAATTTTGCTACACCTCCTGCAGAGATTGACGTGAATTGCTTTACTCTGCCTGCACTTATTTTGTTCAGCCAAATGGCAAATGGCAATAAATGCGAAAGTAGTCGATTGCAGTTCTGAGTGCATTTAATTGGACTGCGTTTAATTGCCATTTGAATGTAGAAAAAACTATGCAAAAAATAAATGCGAAATTGGGATTGCTACAGTGTTTTGTCAACCAATTAAACGATTTATAAAGTAGTCTGTCAATATTTTTGTGACTTCAAATTGTATTGTACAATTAAGCAATTATAAATTATACAATTATAAAAAAATATCCACAATATCAAAGTTTGCTGTTTTGAGAAATAATATAACATTGCTCTATTGAAAAAAATATCTATAACTTGAACTATGAACTTGGTATCAGGATTTCTTTGTAACTTTTGGTATTCACATTTGTAAGATTATTTTTTGAGTGAGCACCTTTGTTTATATTTGCTGACTAATTAAATAGGTTCGTTGGCTGTTTTGGCGCAATAAACTCTTCCATTTTCTACCAACTCATGGCAACTAAAGACTCCAGCAGTGTTTTACCCGTTTCCAAGGTCCTGATCTCCCCACCCCGATGACCATTAACTTGTGACACTCGGAACTGCGGGGAGCTATATCCTAAGATGTGCAGCGGAATAATCCGCTCGACAACCGCACCTGTTACACTTTTAGTGCTTTGTCATGGCCATTTGACATTCGAAAATATATGCCAACATGTTTGCCGGACATGTCAGAGAGCAGAGCTCGAGGATTTGGAACGACAAGTGTAAAGCCGACATTGATAGTCCTTCGTCCTGCCACTTGCCCGCGCTCTAATTAGATTCTAATGTGCAGTGGAAATCGAGGGGCGGGCTGGCACTGCCACCCCTTGCAGTGCTCATAACTATGTAGATTATAAACGTATTTCAATGAATCCAGGGGCTAACCGAGGGCATTTAGCTGGCGGATTTCCACCCTTACGGAAAATATGCTCGGGCTTAGCAAATAGGCGGAGGTTGAGGCTGGCGGGGATCAGGATTTCGGTTTAGGCTTCGGCGGCTGCCGGCTGGCTGCTGGCGGCATATGTTGGCAGTCGACAGTCGATGGGTAAATGGGTGAGTGGGTGAGTGGGTGAGCGGAAACCCTTGGAAATCCTTGCGAGGAAGCCAGGATGCCAGGATGCTGTGTGCTGCCTCCGAATCCGCTGTCAGTTGCCAGCAGTTCGCTCGGCAGCAACTGACAGCGCTTTATTTAATCGGATTTGCGTAGACAATAGAGTTATGGTGCCATTGCCGTTTTGTTGTGCCAGCAATCGCAGCGCAAATGCTTTGTTTTGGCCTAATCTCTGACAGAAGTCAAAATTTGCTTTGCTCTGGAAAATATGTTGTCATTTTCATTGGCTTTCAGCCAGTCGAATTGAAGTGGGCCTTTGTGCACTCGTTCATATGCATTCTTGCCACTTTTGGTGCCAAATATCTTTCTTTCAAGGCAACACTGTTTACTTGCAATGTTTAAACTTGGGATTTGTGTTGTGTAAGGTGAAATTGAACAGAGAAATTTAAAAGACAATTCTTTACTGATATCGTATAAGTATTACTCAGCTTGTGAAGGAACTAATTTCGCAAAAATAAATGTGGAAAACTTACTTATACTGCTTTAAATTCATTTCAGTTATATTAGCGCCTATTAAACTGAATACTTTATATAGAATGAAAATAAAGAATAGCAATCTTCTAAATCCAAATCACTGTATCATATGAATAAAATCCGCTTTTAACGTTTTGAAAATGTGCAACGGTAGGTAAACCATTTTTATAATAAAAACTTGACAACACTTTAAACTATGTTAAGAACGACAATAATTTGTTGAGTAAGAGTGATTGAAATAACTTTACTCTTCTACTTCAAAATACTTATTTTCCTTCATATATTGAATATTATTTAATAAACCACAAACTGATAAAAGAAATGCCGACGGGATTGGGAACATTGGACGTGAAAAGCCGTCGGTTTTTGGAATCGACTCCTACTTTTTATTCCTTGGGTTTGGCCATACTTACACATTCCGATCTGCATGGGATGATGTTCGTCGATCATATTGGAATCGTTCAGTGCGGAATGGAAAAACTATACAATCACGTTCACAGACATTTATGTAATTTTCTCAGGGCTTTTCACGCGATTTTCCTGCGTATCCTGGCACATTTTGCGAGCACGGCTTTCAGGATGTTCAAGGACCCATTTCGGGACTCGAAATGCAGTTGGCAACTGTTGTTTTGGGGCGGCCAGTATCGGACTTCTGACCTGGCCCTGTTACGAAACGCGATGCTTGAATGATTACGGACCTCTGATGTTAATGAAATTTGTTAAAAATCATTTGCTCTTCTTTCGCCAAATGCACAAGCATCTGCTGCCGAGATAGGAAATTCTCTCCATTCCGAAGGAGAAATCTATGTATGTGTGTGCGCCATTTTACGGCACATCCTGCGCTCCCATATCCTTTTTGGCTCCATCCCCGTTGCGAAACCATTGAGAGCCAGCCATTTGCCTTTCCCCAGCTTCCGTGAGATTCGCCAGCTTTTGGCGCATGCGTCGATCGGAACCCCCATATCATACCATACCATCATACTATACCATCTCATCCGTTTTCGAATCCGGGTGGCGCTTCTGAGTTGTTTTGGCTTTTTGTGTTTTGCTGTTGTTTGATTTTTCATTTTGCACTTTTGACTTTTGTCTTTGTCTTTGCTAGTGGGCACTTTTATTTGTTTTGTTGTACGTACGTATTTTGTATTGACAAAAGGATGTTTGGCCCGGCGATTTCTTGCTGGCTGGTTTTGTCGCCTCAGCAACAACATCCCCCGAAAAACAAAAAAACCAAAAAAAAAAACAGGACTCTCCCTCAATGGCTGGAATTTTGTTGCCCACTTTTCTTATTTTTATTTTCACCGTGTGTGTGTGTGTGAGCTGGCTAGGATTTTATTCCCTTTTTCCGCAGTGGCTTGTACATTTTAAATTTATTGATTTTCGAACGCCATAAAAAGGACTAAGCTTAAAGACCAGTCCCATCGCTTTAATTAAGCTTTTGGACCCAAAGTCCGGGAGAATTTCGGGCCAGAGCTAGTTAGCTGTTAGCTGTTAATGAGGGGCCAGTGGCCCTTTAAACTTGGCCGAAATGAATTTTCTGGTCTATTAAGCCAGGGCGCTGAAAACTTTAATGTCTAAGCACTTTGCCGGCTGACTGCATGTCTAGCTTCCCAGTTCAGCAGAGTTCCCAGTTCCCAGTACCCAGTACCCAGTTTCCAGTTGGCGAGATGAGGACTTGTCTGGCCGAAACTCCTGGCTCTTGGCCTCTTTTCCGACGAATTTCCCAGAAAAGTTTCGTAAACGCGAACGTGTTACTCACAATTAGTGTGCGGGCGGGCGGACCATTTAACTGCCAGCCAGCCACCTTTCGCCTTTTCCGCCCACTTTTCCAACTCCGACGATGATAATAATTATGTGCGTTAATCTTTGCGATTCATAATCAGTACACGAAGCACGGGGATGTGCGGGGAATTTAAAGGACAATGGAGCTACATTAAATGCTTGATCCTGCGGATTTTGAGTTGGGTACTTCTTTTATTGTTTCTCTTTTATATAAAGGTATATGTTGTTTTTTCTAAAATAAATGTTTTCGTTTGTATAACTTAATGACATTAAATTTGGTTAGCGCAAACTATTTGTTACTTAAATACATAAGCTTAGACTAGATTTTGACATATATACTTGTAAAAATTGTAAACTCATTTTAATTTTATCAAATCAAAATCTATGTTCTCTATTTTGTAATAAAAATGTTATATTTTTTATAATTTACACTGACATTCAAAATAATTTTCCCTTTTTGTGGCAATTAAATTCTGTTTGCTGGAATATGCATATTTTAATTATTGATATGTATCTAGTTGCCAATTAAAACGATAACTATTTGTATTAGGAAAAGTCTTGTCAATGGTAATAATATAATATTCTATGGAACTTTTGCAATATACACTTGTATGCAACTAATGATGAGGACTAAATTATAGTATTTGAAATATGCTGTGATTTGGAAATTTTGAAGTAAATTTCCCTCCCTCCTTGAGTTTCATCTCACGATGGCTTTCCAACTTTTGGCACTTTGTCTACGCGGAGCCTAGACATGGAAATTCAAGGGCGGCCTTTCTAGAGGAGCCACTACCTCCAAACCTTTAACCATTCCGAAATCCCGATGTCATCGCCTGTCAGGAGCCTTGAGATCGCATGCCACTCGACACTTGCAGTTGGCCCCACTGCTAATGACAAGGATTAATTTGGGTCACTGTGTTTCCGACGGCATTCCGATATGGGGGCCAGTTGCGAGGGATCCGTATGAATTGGCTGAACAATGGGGGTCAGGGGGCACAAACTACACACATATATATGGATATTATGCGCGTGCCTTTTGCATTAGTGTGTGTGTGTGTGCAGCCAAAGTGCATGTGTGTGTGTGTGGGTGTTGGTTGGCGGGGGGAATTTGGCGGCGTGCAGCGGAAACTGAAATTGTTCGGGGTTAATTAAACACGACATGTGCGGCATTGCGGGCATTTGTCGGCGAGGTGGGGCGATCCCGACCCGCAAGTGTGAACTGCGAAATGGGGGTCAGGCGCTAATCAATGCGCCATAATAGACAAATGACCCGACGCCCCCGCTTTGAGTTCATTATGTTCGAATTGCCACCGTGCCGATGCGTTTATGAAGTCCCAACTGCAGTGGCACTCGCTATTTTAGTCATCAGCTCGCAGCTCGTAAATCTCGCAGCTGAGGGCCAATCTGGGGAGCAGTTCCATAATTAGCACACCCAAATTATAATAGTACAATCTTCTCATAACTATAATAATCCAATAATATTAGTCTGTATTAAAAATAAAGGCATGCATTTTATAACCTAAATTGCAATAAGTTGCTTTTAGTTTTAATCAACAAATGGGGACATCTAAATTAATAACCATATTAAAACTAGCCTAAACCAAACATTTACTTAGTACTTAGCAAACACCAATTTGAAGATATTAAACTGCACTAAAGCAGAAATCATATTTATAAATAAATAGATTTAATGCAGAATGGAAATGCAGATTTAATTTATTTAACCAAAAGCTTACACGCAATTGGCGTGAACAAATTGTGCATATTTTCCGGTAAACTGTGCGCCACTAATGGCGTGATAAATTTCAGCGCGCCGACTTTTCCGCTTTTCCCGGCTGCATTTGTATGCAGGAAGAGCCTGGCCATAAATGTCCTCACATGTCCTGGGGAAGGCACCACCCGCAGTTCAGGCAGGATCTGACCTGTTGAGCCAATCGGAGCGACAGGACCAAAATAAATAAGTAAATGCACAAATATGTATTTATTTATATGGCCCAAGGAGGCGGCTCGGCAAACGCAGAATGAATAAAATATTTGGCATTACAAATTGTTGCGATTTTTTGTTGGCCGTTTGGGCCAAAAGGGATGTGGATGCGGATTGTGGATGCCGTATGCTGTACGCTCAGTGGGTGGTGGTTGTGGGTGGATGTGGGTGGCCGTGCGGCCTTGTGGCAACAAAGTAACGCTGAATTATGCGTTGACCGGAACGCAGAAAGGAGGAGCCAGGACCAAGGACTCTGCGCCGCTGGCGACACTGTTGCCATTGCTGTGTGGCTGGCGACAGGCCTAAAAAATAAATAACACAATTTACCTCGGGCACAATAAAAGTTCATGGCTGGCAGTGAAGGAAATGGGGAAAGTTGCTGGGGTTACTGTCGTCAGCACACTGCGCCAAAATCAGTCTATGGTACTCTACTTTACCTATTTTATATAGTAAAGAGATTAATGAATATACAAAAACAAACAGCAAAATTATTACAAATTAGGATTTGTAATTAATAATAATAAAGAGTGATGAGAATGCGATATTAATGATACAAAACGCGCATTTGACTTTATTTTAGCCATTAAGAACTGAATAAAAAACATTGTATATGCCATACGCTATTCAATATAATATTCTAAATAACTTTTAAATAAGACTGCTGCTGGTTTTTTCTCCGTGCACCAGAATTACCAAATGGCAAATAGCATTGCCAACCTAGCCAGACAAAGTCAATATTTGATGGCCATTTTCGGCTGCGTTTCCAATAACCATTACGAATGGCAGTTAGCCCAACAGATTGGGGATTGGCAAGCATTTCGCTTGCAGCGCCGCACAGCGGGTTAAAACAAATAGTTTGCGGCACTACAAATACAACACTTCCTTTTGAGGCGCTGGAGACCTCATCTCATCATATCAGACCTCATATCAGACCTCATATCGGCAACATGGACTGACTCGCAACCAAGTCGCAATGATGTCCCGCTGGCTCGCAGCGGGCGGCTTATACGGATCTTGGATGGCATCCATTTCACAATACTTTAAAGCCTGTCGCCCCATTCTTATATTGCCACAATTGCCACGCTTGCCACACGGACACCCCCAGTGCTGCCCACTCCGACTAAGCCTCATCTTTGTGTGCCAGCTCCCAGCTCCCAGCTCCTAGTTCTGCAGCCCAGGAAGTCCGCACCCACCAACACAGCTCGCTGAAATTCCAAATCCGCTCTTAAAGGATTTGTGCATCATCGTTTTGCGCTCTGCGTCGTGCTCATCATCGTCAGGATGGCATCACCATCGCCATCACCATCACCATCACCATCACCATCCGCATCAGCTCCTTGGCCATCCCATGCCGGAATGAGGATCTGAATCAGAATCTGAATCAGAATGAGGCGTCAGCATTGTGCTTGCTCCTTTTATGTGGTTCACTCTTTTCATATTACACGGCATTTGGCCACGACTATGGCTATGAGTATGACGGACATTCAAATCTTTTTTGAGCTCAAAACTGTTTGCTGATTGCGCCGTTTTGCATTGTGCTTCATCAGAAGAAGTGATTCTGGGGGATATGGACACTTAAAGGCGATTTATGACCTGGCTGTGGATTGTGCTAAATCTGCATTCAGATGGGTGGGGTTTTGGGTTTTTATATTTCTTGAACTTTAGAAAACTTAAGAGCAAAGAATTACAACGAACTTCTTGAGAAACCAGGGTTTAAATAGAAATATTTGGATGACAAGTTGTCTTAATACAATTACTTTAGCCATGGTAAAGTATTAATAACAAATACATATTTAAAAAAAAAAAAATAAGGTCTGTGAACTTTAAATAAAATAAATAAACATAACATCGAATTTGTTAACTGTTTTGCTTTATATTAGTTAAAGCTGGTATCTTTTTCTTATATTCCGTGCATATATCTTAAGAGATTTTACCTAGAAAATACCTATAGCTCTTCTTGAATTCCGCACAAGGCAATCTTAAGTTGCAGCCAACAAATAAGAGCACCAGTTCAACTCAGGACTCACTTGATGCGAGAGGAAACTTTAAAGGGCGAATCGCACTGCTAGCTACTGTTTGCAGATGGATCAAGGATATTTACCAGAGGCACGGGCTAGATATTCCTGAGAAATGTAAACAGCGCCAAATGCAAACAGTTCCAATCAAATAGCACACACTCTCACACACTAAACACACCACACACACACACAGGCACAGAAGCAAGTTGGCAAAAGCAGTGCACATCCACATTTAGCTGGCAACATGCGAGCGAACATTTCTGCAAACAAGCTGGCAAAACGGCAAAATGGCAAAATGGCAGAATGGCAGGGCGCAAAATGAGCAAACGACTAACCTAAGGACAACAAAATAAACATTTTGAACTCGACTGAAGGCCCCAAGGACACTTGGAGCAAAAAAGCAAACCCACACCGGACAGCCTCATGATGGGGCGGCGAGTGTATGTATAGCCCGCTTTTGGGGGCCAAAACGAATCCCCCAAAGGCTAAGCGCAAATATTACAAGCATTATATGAATGCTTATGCAAGTGTGCCTCTGTGTGTGTGTCAGTGTGTGTGTCCATGTATTTAGACGCCAGCAACATGCTGAGCCAACTGGAAAGGCAAAAGGAATGGGCGGCAGAGAAACATTCCCCCACCTCGGGCCACAGAGCAAATCCGGGCAGGCACAAAATCCGAGTCAGCACTTTCGGAGCAGCACAGTGCACCGCCACAGACCGACCTCGGCCATAGATCCTGCTCCATCCATTGCCGCTCCGCTCCTCCATTCCTCCGCTCCACTCCGCCCATTCGCATCTCCATCTTCGAGGCTCAGCAAGTCATCAGCACACATTAAGCTGGCAAGATTATGTGGCCCACGGCGGTGGCAGCCGCACCCATTGCGTACACTCGCAAAAATAGTAACTAATATTACTATAAAAATATTTCAGAATGAGAGTTACTTTATTTTATGAGAGATTATAAGAATAGTGATAAATTAATAAAATGTTAAGTAGTGCGATAAAGATTACTTCTATATATACATATATTCTATATATAATACTTAAACATATTCAAAAATATATTCAATACAAGATTATAAGGAACCGGGTTTATTAGACATGGTTTTTCGTTACATTGCGTTTTTCTTATATTTTTATTAAGTAGTGTTTTCTTAAAATCTAGCATGTTAAATATAAAAATTTAAGAAATTTTTATTAAGTAGTGTTTTCTAATAATCTTGCATGTTAAATATAAAAATGTAAGAAATTCTATAAAAAATATACTTTCGCTTCAGAGATTGTCTTGTTTAGTAATTATTGTGAGCTCTAATTAAAATGGTAATTAAACAGTGATTTTTCTCAGTGTGCGCAGCCAGCGGCAGTGCCAGCAGGCAGCGGAAGTGATGTGATGTGATGCATGGGGTGCGGTCCGCCGGGAGCTTGGAACCGGAGTTACGGTTTGGTTGGGCTGGGTTGACTGGGTTTCGGTTGGGGGTTTCACAGTCCTGGCATCGCGGTGCAGAGTTCGGAGCTCGGAGTTCGGGGATACGTCTGCTGGGCGAGCGCCATGAGGTTGCTGGGATGTTGGGATGTTGGGATGCCGGGATGCCGGGCTGTCGCTGCGGTATTAGACGACAATAGCTCGCCTTTTTGCGCTCGCAGCCCGTGACGTTTGACGCCATGTTTGATGGATGAAAAAGCCATTGATGTTACCAGCTGGGGCGCAAAGGTTGCCACCGAGTGTGTGTGTGTGTGTGTGTGTGTGCCAGTGGGTGGAGATGGGTGAGTAGGTGGATGGATGAGAGGATGGGTGTACAACTGGTTAGACGCTCCAACGGTTCGCTGGGCGTCTGTATGCAAAGATGGCGCATGAAGTAACCGCCTCCTGTGGCGTAACTAAATCCTTTGGATTTGGCCAAGCCGGCAACAGTTTCGAGCTGCCGAGCTGCGTGTGTTTAATGCGCATTTTATGAGTGAGCACAGCTTCGCTTGGAGCTTGGAAAATGGGAAATGAGCAGGAGCAGGAGCTGGAGTTGGGAAATGCCCGAGAAAAATGTTGAGGGGTGTGACTGCGGACAGGGCTTTAAAGTGCAAATGGGCGTGTTAAAGTTCGTGGTGTTTGCACCTGGGGGTCGTTTCTCTATTGCTAACTGCATGCTGTTGCCAAAACGGTTGACATTTGGCCAAATGCCCCCGCAGCTTCAGGATTCAGCAGCCAGGATTCAGCTGCCAGGGGGGAAGCAGCAAGGATCCGAGGATACCCACCTGGCATTAGCATAATTTTGCATAGCTAGCTGGCACTTTTGGCTTTGTGGCGCATATTTCACACAAGTGCTGCATATTTTTGGGGACCACTTAAAACGCAAAATGAAGTCGCTGCTTTGGGTTCTCTAAGACCCCACTTCATGCAAATCCGACGTGAGAAATGCGTGTATTAATAAATGTGCAGAAAGTCGTCCATTTCGTCAAGCAATCACAAACAGAAAATTCATTAGTGCAGCTAGAACAGTAATAGAAAGTCCGGTTTCCATAAAAAATGTATCAAGTAAATTCCAAAAATATTTTAAATAAAAGTATTAAAGCATTTGTTTTATAGATAATAATCTTTACCAACATACATTGCAAAATCTAGTTTGAATCAGGTCCTGTTTTCTTTTTCATAATTTTTTATACCTGTCTACATTCACCTACGTATCTTTTGTCTGCACAAGGCGCTGATTTGACTTTCAACTGCAATATTTTTCCAGTGCATTTATTTGCCTTGGCTTGGCCGTTTTTGGGGCATTTCTTTCTTTTATTGGCCGCCGCTTAGCACGGCAATTTACATTTCAAATTAGCAAGTTCATTGCTAAGAATTCTGGAATTACTTTTCATTTTCATTATACCCTCGCCGGTGGCTAAAACTTTTTGTGTCAACTGCGGCGATTCCCGTTACGGCTAACACTTAGCTGCGCTTTTCCTATGCTAATAAATTAATATAAATTCAAATTTGTTTGCCAACTGCTGCTACGGCTGCAAAGTGTTTTGTTTGTCAGAGAAGGAACAAAAAAAAAATGTGGAACGGAATACGATGAAATCCCACGAAAATGGCCAGTTCAATTTGCCAGTGGACAACATTTTTACTAAATGGCTGCCAGAAAGTTTCATAAAAACCGCCAATGAAACAAGTCGCTGCTCCATCTTCACCTCCATCTCCATCTCCGCCGCTTGAATATTCAATGCCCGACTTCCGCCCTTCCGCCCTTCGACTTGGAGTAGCACTTGGGGTCGCCAAGAGCGCTTCCTCCCATCGAGTGACTCGAGGAGCTTAAGAAATCTCCCTTCGAGAGTTGTAAATACGGGAAAGTAAAAAAGTAAAAATAGTATGGAAAAATGGGGAACCCCCTTGCGATATCGAAAATCAAACTCGCAAACGTTTGAAAAAATGTGAGCGCATTGCAAGAAAATGCTTGGAATGCGATGCGAAAACCCAGGCTCACAGATCCAAACAACCCTTGCCAACTGAGCGGAATAAAAAGGGATAAGGGCGAAAAGGATGGCAATGGAAAAACAAGGTCGGGAAAAGCAGGGGGTTGTTCCAGCCAAAGGCATTAGCCACGCGCATTTAGCCGACAATCATTTAACAATTTACAAATCGATGTTTAAAGACAACTTAAACGGTCCCGCGTGGGATTCGCATCCCTTTTCGGCAAAAGTTTCCTTTAATGTCCTGACTCTGACTGACTGATTTCGAGCTGTGCGGTCGTCGAATGGCCTCCTTACTGTCATAACAATAACTGCATTTTTAGCACCTCATTAAAAAAGAGTTCATATCGCAGCATTTTGACGGAGTCGCCGGCCATTTGGGCCATTCCGTCGTCGGATTTCCTTTTAACTGGCCAGCCGTTAACTTTAATGTGTAGCAGTCAGCAGCGAAGTGCACATCAATTTTTACAACAATATTTATTTACCATTTGGGCTTCGACCGGAGCAGATAAAACGGTCCTTTCATAAAAGCATTAATTGCGGGTGATTACTTTGCCAGACTTGTGTTATCAAACTCACTTATTACATTTTAAACAAAATTTAAAGGTGACTATGCTCGAATCTTGGAAGTACAAAAGAATAAACCTATAAAACTGTGTGTGGAACTTATAGCTGTGAGTTAGGTATTTGTTTAACATTACTTAGTAAGTAACATTACTCTAATGGGCTACTTAAGTTCGTTATCTACCTCGTATCTGTTTGAAATACCTAACTTATACGCTTTTAATTAATCAATTTCTACTATTTTTATTGTGCATTTTCAAATCATGAGAACTGACTCAATTGCAGACTAAGTTCGCCATTGATATTCCTTTTCTGAGGTCAGTGCTCGATTTAATATGCGAGAGGCATAATTTAATCGCACCAGGCGCAATTCGCGATGAAAACCTCTTTTGAAATCTGCATAACAAACTTTGCTCCACCAAGATGAATCGCCTTCTTTATGCAGCTTTTATTCTTTTCAACTTTCTGTGCCTTCCCCGGATTTAAGGCATTTATTCTGGGGGAAAAAGCGGATTCAAGGGATCCAAGATTCAGGGGACGAGGGTCTTTAGATGGGCCGCATAAACAATGGAAGTCTGTGTGCTGCAGCTTTTGCTGTCTTTAAGTTTGACTTTATTGTGACAGTTAAAAGCGAGAATAATAGCAGTTAAAATCCCATAAAATGCGTCTTAATCATAAAAATGCGATTATAAAAATGGACCAACCCGCACGCAGAACTCTTTCCCCTTTTTCCAGTTTCGCTGTTTGCCTGTTTGGCTGTTTGGCTTTTGGTGTTGCTATTTTGTTTGTTGCCTTTGGCTTTTTATGAGCTGCGCTTATGGGTCGTGGATTTCCAGCTTACGTTATTATGGTTTCAGCTGTATATAGTATCCTTCCCCTTCTCCTTTTCCTCTGCCTAAGTGACATTTCTAATTGTTTATCATGTCGCGGTTGTGCAGCTCCAAGCAATGTGCCTTTCAGGCTCCCCAGTCAAGTGATGGCCGCGATTCTTTTTTATTAATTGCCCCAGCTTGTGTTGTGCGTCTGCAACTGTTGGAGCTGTTGGACGAGCCCCAAAAACGCAAATCCTATAAATTTTTTACTACTTATTTACGCCACTACGGGCATTTAGCCGTGTCAAGCAATCGCATAGCCCAGGTCGTAAAAGCCGAGACCTCGCCCCCATTCGATAACCCAGTGCACAGAGAGAAACTAGCTTTAAATGAAAATATGAACATTTCCTACGGTTGTTTTTGATCTTAACTTAAACATAAACTGAAATACTAAGTTGCTGCCCTAGAACTAGTTGTACTTCCTCAACCATCAACTTTCTTGTAAAGATTTGTTTGGTACCATATTACTGAATTCAAGGTAGTAATTTCTCCATGTGCTATTGGCCATTCTGGTTGTCACTCCGGGGTCGTGAGTCGTTTGTCGGCCAGGAACCGTATGGGTGAGAGTTTTTATTTTTGTGAAATTTCATCACGTTTTTATGTTGTGACCACGTGACGCCACTGCCAGTGCCAGTGCCAGTTTCAGTTCCAGTGCCTCTGTTATCCTCGCCCTCATCCTCAACCCCACTCTCATCCCCATCGTGCTGAACGTCCTGGCTATTTGGGCCAGGGGCCAAGGACGGAGGACGAAGGACGAAGGACAAAGGACGAAGGATGAAGGATGAAGGACGAAGGACTGGCCGCCACACACCTGCTGGCACGTAGAAAATGGAAATGGCACAGAAGTCCGGTGCTGCGCAGCCAGAAGTCAAAGTGTCAGTGTGTAAGCTTGTAGCATTTTCTTAGATTGCCGTATAGCCGTTGCCATCGCCAAACGTCCTGCCTTTCGTGCCTTTCCTGCCTTTCCTTTGGAATCGTCCTGTTCTGGCCCGCTACTTGAGCTACATATTAAGTGTGCTCGTTACGGTTCGAAACAGGGTGATTAGACAACATATTGATAGAATAAATAGTGTATCTTGCATCTGCCTTCTAACCACATAAAACCAAAGCCGTTAAAAACATTTCTAGATACAAGATACATTGCATCGAAAACTCTTCCAGCGAATGTCTGTTTTTTTCATGAAAAGTTGTAGTAGCAAGGCAAAAAATTCGATCCAAATGTATGATTTAAAAGAAACCCTGTACAGAAAACAGGCTAAGACTGGAATTAAAAGCGTCGATAGCCTCCCGTGCATCCCGTGGTGCTGACATGGTCTTCTCCTGCTGCTCCGGATCCCATTCCCATACTATATAGTATAGTATTTATATAGAAGTGACGCAGAGTCCGACCCGACTGCCAATATGTTTCCATTGAACTGCAAGCGGCGACAGATGTTTCCCCAGCGATCCGGCGTAGTTGTCGCAAGTAAAAATTGACGAAATTTATGTTGAAATTGTCAGGACAGACGGCGAGCTTGGGGTTCGTCATCTACCCAGCTACAAAAAATGCGGATGGGAGTGTGGATTTGGGTATGGTGATGGCTGCACGTGGCAGTGGGGAAGTGAACCATAGTTACAGCTCTCACAGCTTTTGATATCGCATCCCAAACACACAAGGACTGCCCAGGTTGTCCTGGCTACACAGAATCCAAGGCCCATCCTATCCTTCAGTTCTTGTTCGTTGCTTTGGCTCGATTGTTTTCCATTCTATTCGACCGCACAACGTGCAATTGTCAGCAGAAACAGCGCCATAGAAGTACTTTATGCACTTTCATTTCATGGTCAGTTGGCGTTATGGTTTCGGGTCGAGCAACATGTGTGGCCAATGCGATTGTTTGCAGTTGGATGTGGATGTCACTGGTTCCTTTCCCCTGGCAAAAGGTCCTTTGGAAATGGGCTTACAAAAAATGATAACCAATACATGGCTTAATATTCATGTCAGCTTAAACAAACTAAGCAAATACTCATATTAAATGGAAAACATAGATGTAAATATAAAATTGTAAACATAAAATTGGAAAGCACATATTAATCTGAATAGAGAGAACAGTATTTTCAGTCAATATAAATATTTAGCTTATAGGTTATATATTTACTGACAGGTAGGATATATTTTCATCTATTTACCATTGAAGCTAAGTTTTGAACTAATGTCCACATACTCGTAGCTGCTAATTATTGGTTTATTATTAAGTCAGTGTTTAGTTTAGTCTGAAAATACAAACTGGCTGTTCTATTTATGGAGTGCTTACTCACTATCCACACACATACGAGTACATAGTTCCAGTGGGCACCACAGACGAATCGCTTATTAAGCTGCCGATGGAAGCCGCTTAGTTTGAGTGCGTAGGTGGGTGCTTTTTATTGCACAAATATTTGCTGTTCGCGTACAGGATGGCAAACAAAAAGGCACGCGACTTTGTGCCAGCGCCGAAAGTATGCAGACAATGTGCAAACATCTATGTGTGTGTGTGTTTGGAAAAACTAATTTTTCACCAGCAAAATAAAAGAGAAGACTGTGTGCGTGTGTGTGTGTGTGTGTGGCGGAAAAGCGGCAAAAACAGGACTGCAGCTTCTGATGCCAGGAAGAGGAAAACAAACGATATTTTAAGGCCACTTTGTAAATGCGCAAATTTTGTAACAAATAAAACAAAATGGCGAAAGTATCGATGCGTGGCCAGCCAGAGGTCCACGCCCCTTCCGCTGGCAGCCGCCCCTTCCGGTTGGCGGTTCCTGGGATTCGCGTTTTATGCAACACATATTTGAGTCTATTAAAAATGCGTTTAAAATGCTTGCTGTGGTTTTACGGTTAAATTGTTAAATTCAAATAAAATTGATTTTTGTTTGGCTTACACCACGAGATGAGAGTGTGTGAGTGGCCGCTCATGTGTATGTGTGTGTGTGTGAGGCCTGCGTTCACGCGCATATTGCGCATTTTTGCCTGAATGCATAGTTGGAAAATTAAATGCAAAAAGGTTTACAACTAACCGAGCTATGCGGCCCAACAAAATCATTTGCAAAATGAGGGCTACATGTGATCGAAATGTTTGCCCCGGCTGCAAATTCTTTCGCCGGTATGCGGATTAGTCGAATTCGTTTTGCTTCGCCCAGGTGCACGTAATTCGTGGAATTACTTTACATTTTCCAGCATGATTATTTCAAAAAATACTCAAATATAAATATAAAAATAAAATATTAAGATTTAGTAAGGAAATACCTATTTCTCATATTTTGTGATATTTTTTACACAAATTCCTAAATATTTTGATTAGCGTTAGAATAAAAGAACTTACATTTTTGTGAGTTCGCATTTGCAAGTATTAAGAGGAAAACCATTCTAAAAAATGTAGCTTTAAAGTGGCCAATGCACAGAGATAGTTTTGTTAATTTGCGTCGCATGACACATGTCACGTATACGCCATGTCATCCAAAAAAATGTTAGTAGCTGCAATGCATGGCTGCATATTGGCAACAGCGAGCTGAAATGCCAGACGATAAATGCTTTTGGAAGTCGTGTAGAAAGTGCCAGCCATAGCTAACAGCTGCAGTTTGTTGGGTGAATGGTAAATGGTGAATGGTGACTGGGCTTCCTCAATGAAACATGCAACGTAATTTCCATGTGGGTAACCAGCAATTTCTGGCATGTAACATTTTTCAACATCAACAACTCCAGCAATATGGCGGCGTTTCCGGTTTGCAACTTCCACCGATGTCAGAAGAAGAAGCAGAAGTAGAAGAAGGAGAGGCAGATGCAGTCAAGCGCAAGCACTACAAGAAAAATTGTAAGTGAAGCGAATAAAATATTATTTTCTAATGCTCGAAGACACAAACAAAGCCAGCAACCGAAGGCAAAAAATGGATGGCTGTTCAGCGAAAGAAAAAATGGGGGAAAAAAAAGCGGAGGGAAATCAAGAAAAATTGTTTAGTTCTTTCGCTCCACTCTTGAGCTTCCAGTTACCAGAGAATAATGGCCTGGCTGCTCTACTTGGGGCTTAATCCATCTTAGTCTAGTCACATCCACTAAGGATATGGATGAGAATGGGTGCGAGGATATGGCCAAGGATAAGGATGAGAATGGGGATGGGAAGGACGACAACGAGGACTTTGAAATGTTGCCGGAGCAAATGTAAACAAAAAACGAAATTATTCTGAAGCATTTGTTCGCCCGGCTTCAGTTTTTTTCATATTCTGCCATTTTTTTTGTTTAAAGCGCTGCTTATTTTTTGTGTGTTTTTATGCGAAAGCGCCTTAAGTTATGCTGGCATTTTTTTCGTTTCCCTTCTGCAGCATCCACAGCTTTCTTCTATTTTGAGCAATATTTTTTGTAATAATGTTGCCTCGCAGCGAACGCCGCCAAATGAAATGAATTGTGAAAAATGTGCTCCAGCTTCTTTCTTCAGCTCCTTTTGACTGGGCGCACTTGTGGGTGGGCTTTCTTACGCTTTTCTTATGCTTTTTATTTTTTATTTTTTTGCCTCAGTGGTTGAGCTGGCCGCTTTCGAACTCAATTACATAAGCGCAGCCAGCAGTTTGGCAGTTTGTAATTTTCGGCAAATGGCAAGTCACATAGTCGTGCAGAGAAGACGAAAAAAAAAAAAAAACAGAAAAAATAAGTGGATCCTTGGGCCCGGTCCAAAATCACGTAAAATGTCAAATTGCAAAACGTCAGGGAAAATGGCGCGTTTGTTTTGTCGTCGTTCTCTCTTGTCATTCGCCTTATCTACTATTTTAACGCTCAAGTATTTCTGCCTTTCGAGCCCCCCATTTTCCCATTGGGAAAGCCACCCAGCACCACCCCCTTTGGCATTCAAAGCACACAACAAAAATGCCAACAATCCAAAGTTGAGTTTTCTTTGGAATTTCTTGCCGCTTTTTTTTCTGCTCCAGCTTGGCTCAGCTTTCTTTTTTCCGACTTTTTTTTTGACATCTCTGCTGGGGAGGCAACATGCGCGCGCCACAATGACAATTGCTTATTTGTGCTGGTGTGCGTGTGTGGGTGGGTGTGGGTGTGTTAGTGGGTGGTTGGTTAGAGCTTGATGTGGTAGGGGGAGGGGGAGGGGATGGTGCTTGCGGGGGTGGCACTGCCACAGTTAACATGTAACTTCAACGTCAAGTCAAACGAATGTTGTCCCCGTCCTAGTCGCCATTTTGTTTTTTGCCAATGGCACGCAGCGAAAATATTGAACTATTCTGCACTACTCTTATCATTCAGTTTTGAAAATATTTAAGAAGTTAAAAACAATCCGTTATATTTATTTAAATATTTATACTGAACAGTAAAATATGTCACTTGAATCACTTTTTTTTAGAATTTGGTTTAATTTAAAGCAAGCAATTATAGCCAAAAGTTCCCAATTCCTTTCATTTCTTTTTATTCCAAATGACTGAAAATTAACTATAAGCTAAATGAGCTAGAAATCACGCAAGCTAAATTATTTAAATTATTTTTTTGATAAAAGTGAGTAGTATTATATTATTGTTATAATTTTTGTGGTTTCACTGATTACAACAATATAGATGAAATTTAATAAAAAGGGTGAATATTTAGATTACAGATTTGGGAGTTACTCTATCCTTCTGTTCCTATTCTTTTTAAATATACTCGCATATATAGCCAGCATAAAAATCGTAATTAGATGGCATCCCTTTGACTTTTATATTTCTGGGTTTCGCTCAGTGCACTGCCGCTTTTTCATGGCCTTCATGACTGCTGACTGCTGACTGCTCTCGTCTTGTCTGTGACTCTTATGGCCCTGTTTTGTATGTTTGTGGAGCTGCGTTCAGCTACGCATTCCGTTGGTATTCTACCATTAATACTTGTCTACTTAACGGTAAATTACAGACATTAAACGCACGCACACACGCACACTGAGCTACACTCAGCAGCTATCCTTGCCAAAAAGAGTGTGTGCGTGCCTTTGTGCCTGTGTGGGTGAGGAGGTGGGTTGGCAAGGCACTAGGATGTGCTTATTTGTTGTCAGTGCGCGTCAAACATTTGAAAACATTTATTTTTGGCCCGTACAAATGCTTCAATACTCGTAAGGCTTGCCAGTTGGCAGTTTATTTTTTGCCCATCCTCAGGAACAGGAGTGTATCCTGACAAATGGATCCCAATGGGAGTCCTCTGCTGTCCCCATTCCATTCGCAATATGTGAAAGCCACTGGTGAGGGAACTATCATAAATATAAAACAAACGAGAAAGTTATTACGAGTTATATAGAAACAGTAATATGTAACTTCCGAAACAACGTGATTTACATTTTTAAAGTAGAAAACGCATTTTAAAGTTACTCTTTTGTTAAGTGAGAAAATTAAACCCCCATTATATGTTTCGAAACTAAAATTTCAGAGAAGAAATACAAATTGAACGATAGCGCTTGCATACTTCCTTTTGGAAATTCCCCAAAATTTCTTTTTATTTGATCCAACTCAACTTGGCTTTTTTGCGGGCAAGAACGTAGAATCAACAAAAGTAAAACAATACCAAAAATCAAACACACAAAACGACTGAAAGGTGATGCACGTTTCCATCTTCAGGGTCCTGGGCAGGACCAAAATCGGGATTTGGATGAGGGGAAAAGGGGGAAGGGGAAGAAGGCAGGACTTGTAAAATACTTTTGTGTAACTTTGGCTGAAAACTTTATTTTGTGTATTATATATCCTGTTAACAATATACTTCAGTGCCGTGCGGAGCTGCTGCCGCTTCAAAGGACCAACAAAGACCAAGAGTCACTTAGCACTAGAAGGATATATGTATGTGTGTGTGTGTGAGCGGCAGAGTCTGCGGGGCATGTGTGTGAGTGCGGTTTCCGTTAGCCAACAGCCTAAGTTGGCTTGTCTCATATGAGCAGCGCCGAATGCTTTCAGCTTTCTGCTTTCTTTTGTTTAAAATTTGGTTTGTGTCAGCAACCACACGAACGAACACGCACACACACGCACACACACACATACGCATACGTTGAACACAAACAGAGGCATACAAAGCCAAATTGTTCTAAAAGAAAGTCAAAGGTCCTTGCAGACAAACAAGAAAGATGGGCGGCATGGCAAATAGGTGGCTCGGGCGGACAAAACTTTTTCAAACTAAACAAGTCATGCACATTTTTCGGCCCCGCTCTGTGCGTGTGTGTATCTGTTTGCCTGTGTGCGGTTGCCAAACGCCGGTGTGCGTATGTATGTGTGTGAGTGCTACACACTTCCGTTTCCGCTGCTTGGCAATACAAGTACAAAAGCTTCAGCTCACAAGTACACACACACACACATATGTACTAGGCGTATGCTAATTTTTTGGTGCCTCGCATGTTCTGTCGGTTATTTTGAGGAAATTTACATTAGTCCTGCCGGAAACTCTGCGCACATTTACATATTTCACTTGAAAACTTCTTTGGTTCAGGGAAACCCACACCTCCTCCTCCCATTTATCGTTTAACAGGTCCCGATTGATATTTAAAGCCTTTGCATGGAATCATTTCTGACCTTTAGGCATTCTAAACAGATAATCATACTTGGTAGCAAATGCAACATCTTGTTATATAAGCATTTAGAAATATTTCAGGCATATGTTATGTACTGTGCTTTCAAAATAAAATTCTTCTTTTTCAAATTTTTTGCAGTTTTTGATAATGATTTTGGATTTTTGCCGAAAATCGATTTTCTGTGTTTTTTCGATAATAATATCAGTATTTTGATCAGAACATTTAAAATATATCTCCAAATATGGAATGTCATACCTCGTTGAGTTCGTAATTAAATTTCCCATCCAACTGTGTTTTTAAAACAAAACATATTTTTTTTTCACATTTTTTGCAGTTTTTGATGATGATTTTGGATTCTTGCCGAAAATCGATTTGCTGTGTTTTTTCGATTATAATTTCAGTATTTTGATCAGAACATTCAAAATAAATCTCCAAATATGGAATGTCATACCTCGTTGAGTTCGTAATTAAATTTCAAATCGAACTGTGTTTTCTAAAAAAAAATATATTTTTTTCACATTGTTTGCAATTTTTGCTGATGGTTTTAGATTTTTGCCGAAAATCGATTTTCTTTAAGCTTGGGCTTCTATAAGTTAACTAGAATATTTTTAGTATGTCTTTCTACACTTATGGCCCTGGATATAGTTATTAAAAGGAAACGACATTATGTAGTTATTCCTTGTCTAAAATACTTAGTTAATTGAGCTATAAGAAGGCTCGTTAAAACGACTTCTCTGCGTTCAACCCTCTGTTTTACGAATGCCGAGGACGTCTTCGCTTTAAGGAGTGAACACAAATCACTGAATGGGCGAGCCAACAAAAGGCCATAAATACCAAATTGACACTATTACACGGACATTCGCAGCAGCCGCCCCTTTCGCCACGCCCACTAATGCCCCCGCCCTCCGCCGCAGCCACCACCTTACCTGTATGCTCAGTTTTCACAGGCGGCGAACGCGTGTCTGCCTTAATGGACACCTTCCAGATTAATTGCTGCCGGCTGCGATGCCAGGACGAAGTAACGACTATGGCGACCACATGAACCGCAAAAAGAACAAAGCATTAAGCCCAGCTCAGAGCAAACTGGCCCAAAAAGAATTAGGAAAGGGGGGCGAGGAGGGTCGTGTGTTTAACCAGTCAAAGTCACGTGTCAAATAAAATGTCAACAAAACAATTGAGTTATTTATTTGGGCATCATTTCGCCGAGGGCGGCAGAGCATTTCATTTCGGCCCACCGCCCACCGCCCACCAAAGGACGTTCCTTGGGCGCGTGTGCTGGGTATTTAAAAATCCATTGGCGGTCATTCGACTTAAGCCGGGAGTTACTTTGTCAGTTGTCGGTGCGGCGGCTCGAGTGTTGAGTTCATTGCAATGCAAGGCCTGCGACGATTTTCGGGACGGTCTCAGGTCGCAGTCACCCCTGCACTCGGAAAAAATATTGAAAACATCATAATATATGGGAAAATAGCATAATACGCAACAAAATAATCAGCAATATATAATCCATTTAGTAAATAATAGACAATAATTAAGTATTATTTTGGTTTGATATAAGCTGATGCTTTGAATTTGGATCTAATATCTAGAGATTCGTATTTACGAGTATCACTCAAATATATACCAGTTTATAAGATAAAGATAAGATGTGCTGTACATAAGAATTATAGATTTGTATCTAAGCAAATTGAATAACTAAAGTATACTTGAAGTATGTGCCATCTTTTCTAGAATAGATTGTTATTTTCCTTAATTAATATTTTATATTTATTTTAGATGCTGCGCCATAATATGCAAATAAAATAGTTAAATCTTCGTTTCCTTTATTTTCCAGTATGCAGTTCTTATATTGCTGGTTAAATTTATAGTTAGAAAGCAAAAACTGGTGAGAGTTTTTGTGAGTGTAACAGGACCTTCAGGTTCGCTCAACAGACACGTGTCGGCCGCATCGTGGAGGATGTGCTCGCATTGGCATCCTTGCGAGCTTGTGGGCTGCTGCTAAATGATTTTCCAGTTGCCAGGCAGCAGGAGCAGCGGGATTAGCCGATGACGGGAGTGTCGCTGGAGGTCCTGGAACGGCGACGGAGTAATGCCCTAAGCCGAGATGCTCAATTGAAACGAAAATGATATTTGCACAGGCCATCCAGGCCAAGCAGGCCAACCAGGCCGCTGGCTGTGAGTCCTGGGAGCATCCTTTTCGGGGCTCGCTGCTAAGCAAATACAAATAAAGACCTTTGATGTGAATTTATTGGCAATCGCCAGAGATGAGAGGATGGTGCACATGGAATGGAGGAGGGTTGGGCAGCGCAAGGGCGTGAGAAACATCGCAGGGAAATTTGCACAACAAATGTTTATGAATTTTGTGGCACGTATAAATGCATAAATAATGCATGTGCCAGCCAGCGAATGGCCATTGAATATACGAGTGTATATCCATGCATTTATATGCGCATAAATAAATGTTAAATATTCCATTTAGCGCCGACAATGCCCACTGACGAGAACTCGCTGTTTCATATTGTAATGTTTCTCATTTGAAGTGACTTGGCCATAAAACCTCAAAGTCACTCGTCGCCCGTCGCCACGTGGAAATGATGAGAATTATGAGAAGGATGTCATAAACTGAGATATGGCTTTCTCCAGTCGCCACTCCTTTTGCCATGCGGCATAAATTATGTAAATCCGGCCATGGCTATATATCCGTACTATTAGTGCAAGTCGGAGGTCGACGGTCCATTAGGCTCACCACACGCTCTGCCCCCCCCCAGGAAAATCCTTACCCTCACCACAACACATCACACCCGCCCATGCAAAGGACCTCCATTCGTTGCTCCAGAAATTTCGACAACATGTTGCGGGCCGGGCCACAAAAAAAAGGTCAACATTTTACGGTTGATTAAAGTGCGCCAGGCTGCTTTTCCAGCTTTCCACGCTGGAGGCCTTCAAAATTGCTGAAATATTTAATGAAGTGCACAAAAATAATTTGTACAAATATTTGCTGCATTTGGGTTGGAAAAAGATTGAGCATGTAATCCGCTTTTTGTGTGCTGCCCATTTTTGACAAATATTTTTCTGTGCAATTTATTTTTGTAAAACCGCCGATGGGCAATTTGCGCATATTTGTTAATGGAAATTGTTTAAATGGCTCGAAGTATTCGCCCAAATAGACTGCTGCTGTTGCCAAGTTGGTCGGGATCAGGGAATCCTGTAGCCTGAATCCAGAATCCAGAATACGGAATCCTGAATCCCGCGGCGTGTCCGTCGTAATTGAGTGTGGGATTTCGGGGAGAAACAAAAGGTCAACTTTTTTGCATGCACCCACATCAGCATGCCCCCTTTTTTACCCCAAAATTCATTTAAATGACACAACTCCGGCTTAACTCATACCCAGGCAACTTTCTCGACCTTGGGTCGTTTTATTAGAGCAAAAAATATTTCAATTATTTGCCGGGTTGAGCCCAGCCAGACTTAGCAAGGTGTTAATTTGGCTAATTTCACTGCGGGCTCGAATACTTTGAATTATTCTATATACAACAATTTGCTACCAAAGGTCTACATTTTTCGTAAAAATACCACGATTTGGTGAGGTATGAATTTGTATAGAATTGTATTTAGATAGGTATGAGTTCTACTAATAACGAAGACAAAGAGTAAGAGTAACAAGTGCATTTTTTCATATAAAAAGTTAAATAATTAAATATTGCATTTAGCATGTTACTATGTTAAAAATGAATCATGTTAAAACATTTTACCATTTCTACTTACTATTGATTATTTTTTAGAAGACGAACAAGCACAATGTAATGAAAAATATTGTGTAAGCTTTACGCCCAACATAAAACACATAATTCTAAATTAAATATAACAAAATACTGTGCTCTAATTATTCTTAAAGAATACCTTATTTTGACTTGACATTTTTTATTGTTTTATATTTTCAGTTGCACACCTATTTTATGATTTCTGTATACCTAATTCTTGCTCTTTTTGGATGTGACAGATTTGAAATATTTTTTCTATGGCACTCAATTACACGTAGCAATACATTTTTTATAGAATTGCCATGGAACATCCTGATGGTCCTTTTGCTCATTACAATTCCGCTGGTGACAGAATGCGTCGCCTGACAAGTCCTATTTCAGGCTCAATTTTCAGCGTCATCCTGAATACTCCTGAAACATCCTGAAACATCCTGAAACACCCGGGAAAAACCCATCGCAACCCCAACCCAAAAATCCGAAAATTCGAAATCGGGTGGTTGCAGTTCGCAGCGTAAAAAGCGTAGCGCATAAATGACGCGGCTGTTTGCAGCGGGACAGTGCGGAACGGAGCTTTAAGGTCGGGGGCGATGAGGCAGCTTGTTGGACAAGTGGCGTCCTTGTTTTGCGGAATGCCTTGTTTCGTTTTTTTGCCGGCGAGATTTTATGGCGCAGAAAATTGAATGATTGATCGCCAAAATAGGCGCAACTAATTAATTTTGCGACCCCGACAGTTTGGGGTGCGGAAGGGGGCGTGGCTGCATCGATGATGTCAAACCGGGGGCCACCTGCAAAAAGGACGACTTCTTCCTCCTTTTTTTTTTTTACTTACCAGCAGGCAAGGCGGTTGAGCTGGACGTTCTACATTTGCATAATTTGCAACTTCATTTAAATGGATTCATCAGGTTATATATGGAATACATTGAATTCGGGGCATTTTCACACGTGTGCCGCATTTTTCGAGCTTTGAGCCTGCCACGCCCCTTCATCGAACCGCAATGCCACCGTTTGCGGTTCACTTCGTTTTTGTCATTAACTTGCGGCAATGCGGCAATTCTATGTGAGTAGTAACGCCCCGCCACGTGGAGATGATTTAAGTTGGGATCCGGACCAGATTGTAGTTTTCCAGGCAGTCACATGCCAACTAATTTATTCATGACATCATCATTAAGATGTCCTGGCGCCCCCTTTGAATCCTTTGAAGCGCCTCCCCTGCTCACCTCGTATTTGCTTAATCGGAGCTTCGTTTGCTTCCGTTTGCTCTTATTTATGTTTACTTTGCGTCGAGCCAAGGCAACTACTTTGTTTATGTTGGCTTCCTTCGAGGAGGCTTTTGGGGGGTTACCCCTAAGCGGAGGTCTTTTCCGAGTCATTCCGGTCCTTGTATGAATTTTAATCAGTGTTGGATTGCGGCACGTGTGGTGTTCACCAAGGTGTTTTCCTGCGACAGCAAGTAGCAAGTAGCAAGTAGAAAGTAGCTTGTGAAGTTGAACTCGCTTCGCGCTTAGCACCTAAGTATCATCCTTGAGGATAATAAGGTGTGATGAGTGAACATTTTTAAACAGTAATCTATCAAGCTTGGCTAAAACAGCGATATATATAACCATTCTCTTTATAAAAACTATTTATATAATCAGGAAAGGTTCTGCATATCGCAGGTTCAAAAATGAAGTAGTGGTTTTTAGTCGAAATCTAATCTAACCTTATACTTAAGTGGAACCTTTAACTAAACCCTTCTGAGCTTCGATTTCAAGCGATTTGGCAGCCAATACAGAAAACAATTGGGCGCATAAGCGATTGACTTGCGACAGTAAAACCATTGCCGTAATATCCTGCCGATTCTGACGAATGGCCAGCAATTTGCGAGTCCTTTGACAACCTGCAAGTGCATCTGCACTAATCGATTCTGGAGTCGAGCTGGTAATTAACTTTGCAACACTTGCAGTGGCCGTAAAAGTGGCATAGGACATGAATGGCACCCCGGTCCACACGCAGCAAGCTGCATGCACCATTTTCCATGCCCCATGCGCCATGCACCATGCACCATGCACCATGCTGCATGCGCCCAGTTTTCTGCGGTGGCCGTGGCAGGAGCAAATATGTGTGTCCTTGTCAGCCGGCCGGTGGTCAAACGTTGAAATGTCAACAATGGCTAACGGTTTCCACGGCCCCCTTGCCACGTCCTTGCCCCCGCTGACGTCATGCCCGCACTTCATCACGCACGGAGTCACGACTCCGGACCGGAGTTCAGTGTCCAGAGTCCTGAGTCCTGAGTTCTGAGTCCCGAGTCCCGAGTCCAGAGCCCAGAGTCCAGGATCCAGAGTTCGGAGTTCACCACAGTCGCAGTGGCAGTCACAAAAAGGCGCAAATTTACATTTACATTGACTGAATGATGCCGATGGCCTGGGCGTTCATGGAACATGTCCTGCGCACAGAGTTTGATTGATTTCGAGTGCGTGTTCGAACACGGAAAAAAAAGGATATAAATGACATACCAAACTAATTTTATGACGGGAATATAAATTCCCTGAAGTATGCATACAATTCATGGGACAACTCTATTTATTTAAATAAAAGCTATATACATTTATACATATTTCTATCGTTGCTTGCATTTTAGGTGTATATTCCAGGTAGGTGCATATTTCATTAAGTCTAACTAAATAATTTACAGTTCTAAAACATTAACATAATTTTTTAAAAGGGATGCCTTACTTTGTCTGTGTGTATTTCGCTTGAATGTATATCCTATCCGTTCTGATGGCCGGCAACGAGTCTTGCGTAAAAACCACGAAATATATTTGGTTTGTCATTGGAGGCAGTGAAGCGTCCACCGAGTGGACAGTGGGGATAGATAGGGCATGCACCCCACTCGCATGGAGTAGCTCCCGGGGTCCTGAATCCTGAGTCATGAGTCCTGAGTCCTGGAGCTCCGGCTACTGTAATGCCGAAATGTAACCAGCCATATTGACATGGGACGCACACGAGTGTCGGTGTTTCTTTTCATGTCCGTACGTGCATGACAAGTGGAGCCTCAATTGGTTGTCCTGCAGGACACTCACACGCACACACATGTATTCCCCCACTCGCACACAGAGGCAAAAAGTCATGGCCGTTTAACTGATTTTGCAGTGAAGCCATGTTGGTTTTTTTCACTGGTTACACTTCGTTCCGTTGGCTTGTTGTTTGTGTCATTTGCCTGCCATGCGGTTGAACGAGTGCTTTCCTATCGGTGTGCCTTGCGGATGTGTGTGAGTGCGAGAGTGCACGGGTGTGTGTGCGTGCGGGGACCTTCATATCCTTGTGTGTGCATGCATGTGGTGTGCATGCAATGTCCTTGTGCAAACTTCCCGCACTTTGTCGTCGATGCTCTCGTTTTTGTTGTCGCCTGTCGCTGGTCTTTTATCGTTTCCTTGTCGTCCTCGTCGTCATCCTGGCAGCGTATCCTTGCTCCTTTTGTTTGTACTCGAGTCCTTTTTCTTATTTCTCGTGCGGCTGCGCCAGTAGTTTGGCTGGTTTTTTCTGCTTCTCCGTTTTTTAATAAGTTTCGGGATCCTGAAAATCAATTTTGGTCAAGCGATGGGACATTTTTCGGTGGTCTTTTGTGTAGTTTTTGTGGGTATTCTTCAACTACCCCTGTCATCATTTATTTTTCTAGCTTAACTCGGATAGTAGAGTTATAATACAAGTTTCGGTAAATAGAATCGGTTATTTTCCGATTGCATAAATGATTAAAATACCCATTTTTCCTTGTAACTCATTAAAGTGCGATTTGAAAATGAATACAAATGCGAGAAGTGGCTCATGAATAATGCCATTGTGGCACTGCCTCATCGCGATTCCCTCATGATTCCTCTCATTACAAACATCCTCGATGACTGGGGCACTTGTGCTCAAGGACCTCAAGGACTACACATGTCAGCGCGGCGCAAGTTGAACTCTTGATTAGCTCTTTGCATTTTTTATCGCTGCGATCAGCATCTACAGCATCCGCTCAATCGAGCATCGAGTGGCGGGTATCTATATCAATAATCCTTCATTCGAGCCCATATCTGTGCAGTGATATCTCGCTATGAAAAACTCCCAGGGGCAGGCAAACACACTCGAAGCGTGGCAGCGCGTGGCGCTACTTAATTGTTAAACATTTTGTAACATTTCGCCGAGATTAGCATCGCAAAAAGCAAAAAAATCCTAAAAAAAAGCGAGGGGAGTTTAAGCGAAAGCGGGGTGTGGTCTTCGCAAGTCAAACAGGTCCTCACAATGGAACTGGGAATGGGACTTGTATTGGGACTGGGAACTTGAATCTGAATCCTCTGCCGCGGGTTGTTGTGCTGTTTGTTTGTTGCTGCTGCGATTGTGATGCGCGGATAATCTCCGGCGAGGCACGTGGGCACTCTGTTTGTTTATTTGTTCACCGGACTGGCTGACTGGCTGGCCAGTTCCTCACTGCTCCTCACTTCGCGATTTTGTGATTTTCCAATTTTAATGGTGCCCACGATTGGAAAGGTGTAATATGTTAAAGGCAACAAGGAGCGCGTGCTCGGGACACGCGGCACAGATTTTTCACATGGATAAGCTTTCTTTCCCTTTGCTGTTGCACAATTTCCCATTTCTTGTTTCCATTTCGGAGGTCAAAACTTTGCGGAGCGCTGAAGTTGGCTGAAAACGAATCGTACAGTGGGCACTTGTTCTGGTTTTATTAAAATTGTTTATCTGATTTAACAACACAACTACTTATATTTCATTATGATGGGGAGCAATTTAATTGAGTCATCTCATTTTACTAGGTAAATAAACATATTCAGTTTTCTAAACTAGGAAAGAAATATTTTCTTGAATTTGTAAACATTTTAAAAAATTAATTCCACAACCCAAAGTAATAGTTTAAGCTGCAAAAATCAAATACTTTCTGTAACGAACTAAAAACATAAAAAGGTACAGATACAGCTCAGATACTATAATTCGATAAGATTAGATTAGAAATGAAATACCTTTTTAAGTAAACTTTACATTAAATACGTTGAACATAAACATAATAACTTTAATAACTGAGAAAACTTAAATACTTATCATAAGTAATAGTTTCCCCATAACCAGCCACTGTAGCTCTAAGTTTTAGCCATTCGACTAAGCCTTTTGGCATGTCCTTATGACCATTACTGTGTTGCTCCTGTGGATGCTTTGCTGTTTTGCTGTTTTGCTGGTGTGTGTGTGTGACCACTATTGCTTCGCTGCCATTTTGGCCAGCGGACTTTTTTCCTTCTAATATTTTTGGCGACTGCTGCCGCTTTTGGCGCAGCCATTTTGTTGGATCCCCGCCCCCGTTTGGGGAATTTACTCCGCCGCCTTTCCCTTTGGCACTCGACTCGGATCGAGTCGCAAGCATTTTTCGCTGGCATCGCATTTTTTTCGTCCTGCTCCTTTTTGCCACTATCCTGGTGCTGCCAAAAACCATATCCTGTGCGCTATTTGCTTTCCTCGATTTCTATTTGCGCCCCAGGCGGTCGTGTGTGTTGGTGCTGGTGTGTGTGTGTGTGTTAGCCAGTAGTAGTAAGCGTGTGTGCCAGAGTATTTCTAAGTATGCCGAGCATGTAGCTTTTGGTATTTATGACTATTGTCGGAAAGCAAATATTTGTCTGCAGCGCATAAAAACAACAGTTAAACGAACGGGCTACGTATACGGAATATGTATGAGATGGAGCCTTGCAGTGTGTGTGCCTGTGTGTGTGTGAGTGTGTGTGTTGGCCATGTATTGGTATTTTTTCTGGCCATTTCCCCATTGCTTTCCTTTGCACTGAGAATAATAATAAAAACAACTCCAACAACCACAACAAGTGGTAACAACGGCCAACGGAAAACTACCACTACCAAATGTGACGTCGTTGGTTCGGTATTTTTCTCTTTTTTTTATTGTTTATTCACTGTTGGTCAGAATTTTTATGCTTTTGGATTTTCAAGCTGACCTCAAGCTGCTTTTGGTCCTACAAGCGCCGCCTAGCCATTGGCCACATTTGCAGAGCACCAGACGATTTGGCCAGAAGCTGTGAATATTCCAAGATTTATCAGTCTAACTTCTGCAGGATTTAACATTATGCCTATTTCAATGGAAAAACTCGAATAATCAGAAAATAAACATTTACCAAGTATGGAATACATATCAAAAGATTTGTGTGATTTTAATGGCATTAATTTGTTATAATTATAAACTAAATATAGTAACATCAATGCAGTACTAGCTTGAAACGCGTTGCTTAAGATGAACCATCAAATGATTAACGGGGATATCTTTCATCTGAAAAGATCATGCCACCCATGGTGATAGGAATTGTTTTGAGAACCCCGTGCCCCTGCCACTTCCCTCCTCATTGAATCCGCACTAAACAAACCTCGAAATCGTTCCCATGGGCCGAATCACACACGAATTCGGGGACAGATTGAAATGACAACTTTTAGTATCGCAGATTTGCCATGAAGCCATGAAGTACGGTTAACGGCTGGGCGGACACAGATGCACAGATTCGTATCCATATCCGAATGCGTATTCGTATGAAGGCAATTTGTGTAAATATTGAAACGTTTGTGCTGAGAACGAGTCGCAATCAGAGATTGTGCGGCTGATTGGAGTTGGCAAACTGAAATTGGGCGAAGAGGGCGAGATTTTTGGGGGAGGATTGGGCTGTGAAGCTGTGAAACTTTCAAAATTGCCCTGCTGTTTGCCAACGCTCCCATTAATCCCAAAAGCGATATAAACTATTTACCCAAAGCGAAAGTGAATTGTATCGCCGTAGATTTTCCCACTCGTAAACCGATAACCTCTGTCAATGGATAGTGATGAGAATTCACACCAATTCATGGGCAGGCAATGACTCTAATGACTGACCACTGACCCAAGAAATGCGCAAAATTCAAATATTTTTCAAATTAAACTTAAAACACTTTGCAGCGCACAAATTTGTTGTTCTCCGCTTTTTGGCATAAACGCTTTTTACACTTGACTTCAAATCGCTCAAAGGACGCGTTTTATGCGTTTGCGTTTTGGCCAGAAACGAGATAAAAAATCCAACAACAAAAAAAATAGGAAATAAGTATCAGGAGGAGAGAACGCACGGATGGAGATCCAAAGAGTGGGTGGCCAAAGTGGGTGGCCCAAGTGGGTGGCACTGGAGGGCATTTGTCGGGTTACGCATCAAAGCGCCCGTATGAAAAATGGCCAAAGCGCGATACGCCAAATTGAAAGCAAGAAAAATATGGCTGAAATGTTGCTTTTTCAAACGGCCAACCGGCTGCCCATGATGATGCTGCTCCGCTCCAGCGTTTGAAACGAGGATGGGTTGTGGTTGGGTTGGGTTGGGGATAGGAACTGGGGATGGGGATGGGGATGGATGGTGACGATGATGGCGATGATGCCAAGCCTGCAACTGATGATGGCGCCCTGCCAATGATGAATGCGTCCAAAAGCCCGTTCGCGCTCACATTCCGCGTTCTCAACGCAAATGAAATTGGAAAATGTTCTGGCAAGCAAAAAGAAAATTCTACCCCACCATCGAAAGGGGGGTGGGGGGATGTAGTTGGCGGGAAGGGGAAGGCGTAGGGGGAGGGGGAGGGGCAGACCTGCTGGATCGGCGACTAGCAAAATGAAAAATAGTCAAGCAGAAGCAGCACGCAAACAATTTTGCGGGGCCATCGATTCAGCTGCGAACAGTGCTCTGAATAGATTTTAATTATTTTGTAAATGAATGAATCATAAATGTATTACGCCGAAACTGAATGGTATCGAATAATATTTAAATTGACTGGTACTATTTTTAACCAAGCTATAAGATACACAGATAAAAGGGCTTTGAAATAGTCAGAAAAAGACGATTTTTAATAATTTTTATTAAATGTACCCAAAAACAAACTATAGAATCTCGGATTTTATTAGGCGCTTAGCGTAAAGAATTTTTTTTACTAGATATTTGTTTAGTAATATAACAAAATATATTTAAAAAGTAATTTGAAAGAACCATAATAAATGTATTAATATTTTCAGGATATATGTATAATCTTTACCTTTCAAAGTGCTGAAGCTATACAATTTTAAATTTAAAATTTTTTGTTTTGATGACATCAATACAAAGAAAAGAATTAAGCAACATAGAAATTATAATACATAAATATTACTTTATAAGTATATGGTCACTGCTATATAAAAGTTATTAAAAATCTATTTTTTATTAAATTTTAAATATTGAAAAGTTTAACATGTGAATCACAGTGCCCGACTGCTATTGACGTTGGCCATTTGGAAATATAAGTTTTATGGCTTATGCTGGGCGGCTCTAAACACGCGTATGAAAAGCGCACCAGCCCTGCCAGTCCCTCCCCCGCCCTCTTCCTCAGCGCCCCTCTGATGCCCCGCCCCCTGACCTTTGACCAGCCCCCAAAATCTGCAAAATCTCCGACGTAGCCGGTCACTGGCAGCTGAGCAATTTATTGCCGCTCCAGCGAACGCCAAATGAATATTGGTTTCGGTTTGGCCAACTGGGGGGTTCTATTTGATTTTGGCTTTAGCGTATTGCCAATATTTGTATTTGTCTTTGGCGTTTGTCGTTGCCCGAAAACTTCAAAGTATCATTTTCATTTTGACAGACAGAAAACGGGGGCCATAGACGCTGGCCCACAGGCGCTTAAATATTTGGGGAAACGAGAGCTGGGCAGCGGGGGAATCAGGGAATCAGGGGAATCAGGGATTTGGAACCTCACTTTGGCCACAGATGGGAGTTTACAGAATTCAAAAATTTCACACCATCTCACAACTGTTTGTTTTTGCGCCGGAATGCAGTTCGAATGCGAATGTTATTGCGAAACTGAATGTTCCTGACTCACACTTACACTCAAACTCACACTCACACTGGCCAGCCTCATTAAAATTAAGCCCGAGTTTCGTATAAACATCTTCGGCAGTCGTTTCATTCCCGATTATAAACAATGCCCAAGAGCAAAATCCAAAGACAAATAAACCACAACAGCCAATAATAAACGGAGAATCAGTGGGAGTCATCATGGTAATTATATACGGATTTCGATTCGAGGAGTTTGGGCTGTGGGGCCACATCAAACAGCACTGAAATGGACATTGAACAAACATGGAATATTATGCGAAATGACAGACGATGTTCAAAACTAAATTGAGCACATGCTGCGCCCCTTCACAGTCCCAGACTCCACTTGAGCCCTGACTTATTCGTCTCAGGTCCATTTTTGGCCTCAATCCCCTTCCATCGTGTCCTTCAGGTCCTGCATGTCCTGTTATGAGTGAGGCGAGACTTCATGTCTGTCAGACTCGCAACCCGCACTCTCGATGGGAATCCGGGGGTTAGAGGCTGACTACGAATATGGATATGGATACGGATGTGGACGGAGGCGAAGGTTGTTGACACAGATCGGCGCGCCAGGCACAAAATTATTGCGCTGAGATGCACTGGAAAAAATCTCACGCTGTGCTCAAAATGATTTCAAATTTGGAAAAGCACCTAGAAGCTGGTAAAAAGAGTTTATTCAATACATTTGTGGGTGGTTTAACAGAATTTAAAGGTTTTTGGCGAACCGATTGAAAATATCAGATTTTTTACAAAATTTTTTTTTCTATTTTTTTTATTAAAAATATTCAGTTTTTTTCCGATAGCAGTAAAAATAGTTGTCCAAAAGTGGAATGCCATACCTCGTTGTATGTACATACATTGAAATTATAATTTTTTGTCATTTTTCGCAAATTTTGCTGATGGTACCCCTTATTGAAAATGCAAAAATTTGTTAATTTTTTTTTTTTCGAAAACGGAAAATGTAGGGATAGACATAGTTAGCTATGTTTATTAGCAGCCCAAAACAGTCTTTTTTTTAGCTGTGCGTCCATTTTTGGCGAAGCTATGGCAAAAACGCCGATTGAAAATATCCGATTTTTTACAAAAATTCGATTTACAAATATTCGATTTTTTTATAAAAAATAATCCGTTTTTTTTTGATAGCAGTAAAAATAGTTGTCCAAAGTGGAATGCCGTAGCAGTTCAGAAAAGTAATGACCGCATAGTGTCACTTTTAAATTAATCCAATAACAAGAAGTAACATAAAAGTGTTTCTCAGTGCATTTGAGCCGCAGCGAGTGGAGAGCGAAATCTAAACATCTGCAAAATTACGCGCATAAATCCTTTAACACTTCTCCTTCGACCTGGACACTAGACACAACCCATTGTTGGGGTTGCATTTGCCACGCGGGGCACCGTCAAATTAGCCCACTTCAGGGTCGATCCTGCTGCGATCTCCTCCTCTTCCCTCTCTTCCAGCGAACAGGACTCCTTTCTCGTGGCGGGTGCAGTGCAGCATATCTCATGCCCATTGTTTACACACTTCATACTTGGTGGAGGGAGTGGGTACACGATAAATAAATAGTATGGTAAACTACTTTGTTCAACATGAATGGTAGGTACCTTCAATATGAAGTTTATGGAGGGTATGAAGAAATCATGGAATATTATTTATTAGAAAAAATTAAATTGTATTTAATCCTTTACCTACTATCTCATACTATATACAATTCGAGTACCCAGAAAATCTTTTTAGTTAAGTGCCAGCAAATTAACCCAAAGACTATTCAAGTTCTCCCAATATTTTCGCTCCGTGTAGTAGGCGCGTGTAGTGTTGACAGTTTACGCAGTATCTCCGTGTCGGCTGAGCAGCTGCAACGATGTCCTTCTCGTGGCTGAATGCCTATGAGTATGCCTAGGGACCAGCTCCTTCGGAACCTTCGGAGCCTCCGACTGGCGGCGACCCTTGCCAAAACAAACAATGACACCACCCGCTCCATCTGGGCGGTTTCCTCTTGACTGGACGCCAATGCGAGTAGTCGAGCTGTTGAGTTGGAGTAAATGTTTCCATCTAATGACCCCTATCCCGAACTCCGACTCCTGCTGCTGCTGCTGCTGCTGCTGAGATGGTGGTCCTGGCTTTCTCGAGGTCCTGAGGCATATTTTCAAGGAGTCTTGTGCGGTTGCTTCGGCTGGATTTTCTTTCTTGCTACTCACTACTTACCACTTACCACTTACCACTTACCACTTTGCAATGCCAATGTCTGTGCCTCTTTAGCGCTTATCATGCTCAAATGGTAATTGAAGGGCCATAGAAGAACTATTTATCCTGAGGCTTCCGAGCGTGCTCTCCTCGATGTTGTTGCTGTTGTTCTTGTGGTTATTCAATATAACTCAGTCGTTTGCCATTGATGAAAGGGGCAGCGGGAGGAGGAGAGGTGAGCGGTTCATACACACAATGGATGCATTGAACCCAAACCCGAATCAGAATCTAAATGCCAAACCAACCCAACCCAAACCAAAATAAAAGCAACTCCGAGCACTACCCTTTGCCATTTGTTTTCGGATGTTTTATTAAATTTGTTTCCAGTGCCCTGGTATCCTGGTATTATCCTCCCCAGTTCGAAATCCTGTTTGCCGTCGAGTTTTATGACAATTTCCACTTTTTGCCATTGTCGATTTGATGTTATTACCGCTCTCCGTTTTGTCTGCCGACTTCGAACTTATCGAGTGCATAATGTTGTCATCATTATTATGCTGATACTACAATTAGTGGATGGGTTTTTGGGTCTTGGATTTGGGTTTTGGGTTTGGGTTGGCGCACAGTCGCCGTTTGCCAGTTGTCAAGGTTAATTGAATTTTCGCTTAGCCGCGTTTTCCTGTTGCCATCTATGTCAGTTGATATAACTACTCGTGACTATCTTTATTGGGGGGCAGCTGTAAACCATAATTTCGCCACAGCAGTGGCCAGGATACTAGTGATGGCATGGCCCTGGCCATTAACCTTATCTCTAACCGATCCCCCGTCCAATGGGTTTTACGGCCAAGGATTAATTATGCACACGCCTCCGAATTTTTCGCCTATTGCCGTCATAAAGTTAGTCATTCGGAGGTGGACTTTGGACGGAATAAAGTTGAGTGATTGCCGTGAAATGGCCGTAAATGTTTTATTTGGCCATCGGTGGATAGCGTTCTCTGTTGACATTATACTTTATCATAGAGAATTACCTATTGTACCAACAGACAGACAATTGAAAAGGTACAATACAATTTAACCTTCTATATAAGTGCCTTAATAATTGTATGCCAATCTTAAAAGTGTTTATTTATAGCATCTCTGCTTTAAGCTGGTGCATGAACACATTTATTTGTTGTTTAAAGCTTAACGAATTTATTGGCTAATATCTGTTATCATATTAACTTTTAATATTTCGTTTCAAACGACTTCTTTTCCCCTTGTTCGTTGCAGTCGTTTGATGCCAACGATTTGGATTCAGATCCCGTGAGCTGCCGTCCTAAACTTCTAATAATTGCTTTAAATTCAGCGCACACTTGGCAGCGACTTGGATCTGCTGGATGCGAAAAGCATTCCCTTCAGATTGAGGGAAAATTCGTGCAGCAGCAGCAGCAGATACTTTTCGCCGCCTTTGTTATACTCGTAATTCCGCAGCAAGTGCGCACATTGCTGCTGCTTCGGTGGCCTTTGTGCCAGTCGAAATCGGTAAATAAAGTTTTCAAAGTTGCACAAACTGGCAGCAACAACCATCCACGGAGGTGAAGTGAACCGTAGCAACTGGAAAGCGGGAAAAAACAGGGCAAAGAGCCAGCAAGCCATGCCGATTCCTTGTACAAGTGCCGCTGCTCGATGCCAACAAGTTTTTGGCCAAAAACTCACCCACTTGGCCAACTGGCAACCAACTGGCTTCGTCTCCTGCTACTTGCCAGGTATCCATGCTAAGCCACGTAGCACATATCCAGCGGAGGCGACTCCTTGGCCCAGCTTCCCAGCTTCCCACTTCCACTTCCACGCCTGGCAGCCCGCTGAGCCAAAGCCTAGTCTTAAGCCGTGGGCCAAACATGAAGTTACTGCCAGGCGTTCTTGGCCCAAAAGGGGGCCAAGAATTCGAGCTGCGACTCCAGAAGTAGCGCCAAACTTTTATGCACAGCACCATGTTTGGTTTGTCTTTCCAGCTTCCGCTTTTCTTCTTGCCACTCGGGTTTCTTGTTCCTTCATCCTTTCTCTCCTTTCTCTGTGTGAGTGTCAGTGCCTAGGTGTGTGTGTGTGTGTTTGCGGGGGCGTGTAGTTGGGGTTTGGCAGGAAATGGGGTTGCCTCCCAGTTGTCGGTGGGCTTTTGATGCTCATACAGGGTGACATTACCACTTCCGCTTTAAATCGTTGGAATTCAGAGGGACATGCAAATAAATAAAGCTTAAAGTAACTTTTATAAATTTACTTACAAATTTGTAAGTGCAGAAGTATATAACCTTTATAACAACACAATACCCACTTTCTTATGATTTTTTATATTTTTAATAACTGCTTAAAAACATTAAATGTAATAATCATTTAAATATTAAAAAAAAATATCAACCTTTTTTTTTTAGTAACTACACACAAAAAGGTCAAACTTAATCCAACTTAAGGTGTTTCTGAACGTTTAAAGAAGGGAATATTTTTAGGAAAAGGCACATCATCATTTTTCTATGCCAATCAATATATAGATTCTACTTCACTTTTACAGGCAGCTAAATACCGAAATAAAATCATATTTTATAGAAATCGTTATCCAGTAATAGAAACTAGTTCAAATATATAGAAGAACTCCTTTAGGAATTTCTAAAAACTTTTGTTGTGGCACATGAAGTCCTTAAATCACCTGCTCAAAGTATTGAGAGGCACCCGTTCCTGTTCTTGTTTATCGCCAACTTTCTGCACCCGCAAAAAGTAAAATGCAAGTGCAAAAAAGCGTAAAAGACGACAAGGCCATTGTTTTTTTCTGCCTCTGCCTCTGTTGCTGCCACTGCCACTGCCACTGAAACTGGCACTGCCACAGCCTCTGCTGTGTTTGTTGCCATTGTTGTTGCTGGCATTCTGGTCCAGTCGTGCCACTCAAAGCGCCAACAGCAGCAGCAACAACTCAAGGAAATTGTCGCCGTCGAGCGGCAAACACGCCAAAGTTGCCGCGAGTGCAAGTGCAAGTATGTCTTTGTGCCCCATGAGCAGCAGCAACAACAGCAGCAACAACAGCAGCAACAACAGCAACAGCAACAACAGCAGCAGCAGCAACAGCAACAACAGCAGCAACAACAGCAGCAGCAGCAACAACAGCAGCAGCAGCAACAACAGCAGCAGCAGCAGCAGCAACAGCAGCAGCAACAACAACAGCAGCAGCAACAACAACAGCAGCAACAACAGCAGCAGCAACAACAGCAACATGCAGCTGCCACACGCCCACCGATGGCCGCCCACAAGCCAACTTGGTCTAGCATTAAAGCCAAGACATCTGGAAATATAAGAAAACCAAAAAAAAAAAAAAAGAAAAAACAAATGAAAATGGAAAAGCAGAAGCAAGCACTTCCCCTGCGCACATGCGCCGTGTGGCAAAATGGACGCCGGGGAAATGGACAGCCAATCGCAGTGAAGCTGAGGTGTGGCCAGCGATTTGCGAGGGACTTGCTCTCCGCCAGAATTTCCCTCGCTGCTAATAATCACTTGAGACACGCGCACTGGCGCCGCAGAGAGGGGGTTGCTGCAACCCTTGCACCGGGTCAACCCCCGGCATCACGTGCAACACGAAGCGTTGCTGTTGCCTTTGCCGCTGCTGTTGTTGTTGTTGTTGCCGCAGGCCAAGCGGTACAAGCGGCAGTTGTTGCTCCGCTGCTCCGTTGCTTTTGTAAACAGGCGCAGGCGCAGTGCGCGGGGGTACGTTTCAGCTGGGATTTTTCGGGAGGGCAAAGTGAAATGCTTTGATTTCGCTGATGGTTCGATCACACGCCAACTGACAGCGAACGCGGCTGGTTGTCCTCGCTTCCGCAGCGGAAAAATAATACAAATTCGTATCGAATCGAAACGAACTCTAACTTAAACTGAAACTGAAACTGAATCTGAGCGTAGTTGAAATAATCAAAAGCAAACGAGCCCCTCGCTTTGTGTGTGTCGCGTGTTCTTGTGCCGTGTTGCATGTGACTTCATCGGAGACTCGAAAGTAAAACGTAAAAAAAAGGCGGTGTTTTGTGGCAACTTGTATAAGATGCTGGAGTTCTACCCAATGCCCACGAATCTGAATCCTGTCGGTGGCAGCTTGTACTCGCTGCAGCAGAATCATGGCGGTGCCCGATTCCTGGACAATCCCAATCCCGGCAGCATGACCGCCAGCAGCGGCAACTCCCTGCACCTCAGCAACAGCAACAGCAACAACAACAATCTGCCACCAAGCATTTCCGGCAACAACAGTCCCACGGCAACGGCTTCATTAACGGGGCAGCATCAGCAGCACCATCATCATCAGCACCAGCAGCAGCAACACCAGCAGCAACATCAGCAGCAACACCCCCACCAGCAACATCAGCAACACCAGCAGCAGCAGCAGCAACACGCTGCCTCGACCACGCCAGTGCCAATTAACAGCTGCCCCACGCCCACAGGACACAGCCCCCTCAGCAGCAGCAGCCCCACCAACAACAACAACAACAGCAACAATAACGGGGGCAGCAGCAGCAGCAACCTCCACGCTGCCTGCAACACATTAACAGCTGCTGCTGTTGCCGCTGCCTCTGCCGCTGCTGTGGCAGCTCCATCGGCAGCAGCCACCTCAGTTGCCACCTCGCAATTAGGCGGAGCAGTTGCTGCGGCGATTGCTGCTGCTGCTGCTGCGGCTGCCGCTGCGACGACAGCAACATCGACTGGCCCACCGGCCGCAGGAAGCGGAAATGCAAGTGGCAACGGAAACGGAAATGGCAATGGGAATGGGAATGGAAATGGAGCTGCTGCAGCAACGGCCTCGGCAGCAGCGGCATCCAAATTGTCGGCCGATTGCAGCGGACGCACAGGTATGTTCCAAAAGTATTTTGCACCGGCAGTCGAGCAATTTACCGGCTCGTTCCTCTTCTGGGGTTTTCACGCTTTTCGTTTTTGGCATACTTGCGTGTGCCCGGCCTGCGGCTCCGTATCTGTATCCGCATCAGCATCCGCCTTCGCATCTGTATCCGTGTCCGTGTCCGTGTCCGTCTACGGGTTCGTGTCCGTGTCCGGGAGCTCAGTGAGTCCAGGTGGGTCTCCAGATTGTGTACGACCACCCACACCTGAGTATGCCGGCAGTTTGCGTGCGATGTGCTTGGCTTTTCGGGGCCGAAGGAATGCTCCTCTAGGGGAAATATATAGGTTTTCCTTGTTGTCCCTTGCGGGTAAAGTTAAAGTGCTTGTTTCAAAGGTGTTTGTTCTCAAAACTTTTCATTAAGTTGACTATGCATATATTTTTGGTACATTTTTTATCACACCATTTTCAAAAGGGTTTAGTCAATAAAAATGAACTTTTAAAGTGGGAGCTTGTGCCCGTGAAAAGATAAAATTTTTTGTAACACAGTCGCTGAGTTATTAAAACATATCTAGTTACTGAAAGCTTATTACAAATTAAATGAAAAATATTTATTTGTTTAGTGTTGATTTTTATGCTGTTCAATACAAATTAGTTTAGAAAAAGTGGTATGATAGATTTGTCAGAGGTTAATTATTATTATATCAATATTAGTATAAATCCATGTTTAACTTGGGACTCAATTACAACTCAATGTCCAACGATTACAAAGAGTTGGATTTACCTTTTATGCAACTTAAATAGCCGTATGCAGATTGCACATTTAAATAAAAACAGGCAAAAGCAAATGTACGAAATGCACAATTTCCGGCTAACACGTACACTCCAATTGACAGAGGACAATAAATTATGAATTTGCAGTTGTGCTGCCGCACACACATGTTGTGGATAGTTCGGTGGGCGGATGTGTGGCAAGCATGGCGAAAGTATTTCCAAAAGTATGAACGCAAGTTGACCACAAAATAATTTTGACAATGAACCTGTCTGACATCCGGCCGGCACGGCCAAAGTCAAAAGGGGCGTGGCTCGACCAATAAAAGGCTATTAAGGCATGCCACACACTTCCTCCTCTCTCCCACACAAACACACACACACACACACTGATGCGTTGGCATGCAGGAACACACACACACACACTCGCACATATGACAGCCTCAAAATAGGCAACACTTTTCAGCTGAGCTGCAACGAAAGTGTTGCTGGGGAAAACTTTTGCGAATTTCCCTCCGAAATGCAAAGTGTGCAAACAATGTGTGTGATGCATATGCAGACCAGACCTCGTCCGAGGCTAAGTGGATTGTGTTTTTGGTTTTTTAGTGCCCCTCAGCCGCCACTCAACTTTGCATTTGCCTATGAAATTTCTATTAATGCTCGCATTCTGCCATTTGCCACTTGCCACTTGCCATTGCCCAAAATGGCAGCAAATAGTTTCCGTTTCCGCTTTTCCCTGCCGCCCCTCACCACTCCCCCCTTCCGAAACTACATTCTCCTCGGCAAACACTTGGCTAAACTACTATCGGTGCCCCACACTCGGCAGAGGTCGAGGAATTTCCAATGGGCTGCCATGGCGAGGGAGCTGTGCACTCGGGGGCAGACCACGGAAATGAGCACACTCAGTGTCAGGTATTCCACCGAGCGTATCAGCATACATATCTGGCTTCTGCGGTGGCTCCAACTTCGTCCGTCTTCCTCTATTCACCCCTTCACCCCCTCAGTCGCCAGTAGGTGTGCATTTGTGTGGCGGAAGTATGTGCCATACGCATAGCTCTGTGTCACCATCCGTTGAGATCCAGCTACACTGAAACATAACTCTTATTATCTAGATACTTTTTATATAACAAAAGTGTTAGCTTTTGACTAAGCATAGAAAAGTAAATACATTTTGTAGTTTATCTTCCATAAATGAGCTAATCTGCATCTTGCATATGTAGCTGGTTAATGTTTTTTGAAGACCATGCTATTTTTTATCCTATGATTAAAATAGCTCCATTTCCATTGTGTAGATACTACACAAGAGTTTTAAGTAGCCAGTTTGTCAGCCGAAATGAAAGCTGTCGCATTATGAGCTGTCTGTCAACGACGAACTGCTGCCAAAATCCGCGTGGCACGTGGACTGGACTTCAGTTAGTGGCCGAATTAGTGCCAGAAGTTGGTTGCTGTCTGCCGATTTATCTCCATATAACCGCGCCCTGCTGTCAATGTGTCAATAAATATGCACCATATAGTGCGACAATCGTGGGGCGTTTTTGTGGCAGATAAGCCCCTTTATCGCCGATAACGCCGAGGACACTTTCCTCTATTACTCCTATGTTTATCGTCGTCGAGTTGATTTTGGATTTATCTGCTGTTTAATCTATGTATTTGACATGAGTGCGCCGCACTTGTTTCAACTGTTTGCGCTTGTTGTTTGTTGATTTTTGGACAAGTAACGCCAAGGCTTTACCATTCAAGCCCAATGGCACACACACTCAATGAAGAGTCCTTTGTTGGCCAAAACAATGCAGGCAAATCGCACAGAAAGGCATTCATAAAACTGCAGCAAAATGCCATAAATTTCGATTAGATTACACAAACGAAATCCCGTCACAATATCAATGCTCAAAGCTCTAAAAAAAGCGGCCGAATTCAAAACGCAGCACTGTGTTTATCAAATGAATCATTCTCGATTTTTTGCTTGGCACATGCAAAAACCTTTATCGCCAATGCGATTGGATATGGATACTGCACAATAGGATGAAATGCAAGCCGAAAGAAAAAACGCATAGGAGAATGCCCGAGGACATTGTCAACTTTCCGCTGCACTGGCTTAGTACATAGGGATTTTCGTCCCTATTCCCAGACTATGTGTAACCCACACAGGCGCATTTGCGTAGATACGGCGACTGTGTGAGTGTGCGTGTATATAGGTGTGTGTGTGTGTGTGTGTGTGGGGAGAGGCCATTGTGCCAACCATAAATCATGCACATTTTTCTGCCACTGAGCCACAGCCATATAATATAACACTCCACTTCCATTGCCAGTTTCCCTGCACACTTTTCCCCGCTTTTCCTCGCTTTCCCTCCACACTTTCCCAACTCGCTGCTCATTTTTCAAATGCTTCCATACATTTTTCGTGGCGGTCGTCATATATTTTTTATGTTTACTGCAGGCAGCTTTTGTTGTGTTTTTCGGGTACTACTTTTTATGACTGGTTTACAGTTTCAAGAGCTCCGTCTACGGGAGGATTAGGTGCGTTCTACTTTGGGAAAGAGGAGCTGAAATCCAGGAGCTTCTCAATAGAAGATTAGCATTTTTTAAGGGACTTCGTTGAGGAGTAATGCCTTTGCTTGGATGCGGTGGCATATGCAATGGCAATTGAGCCATTTTTTTGGCCACTTTATATACATTGATAATCGAGATGGGGCTGTTCAATAATAAGCGAGCAAATACAGAAAACTTTACGTTTCAATTACGCATCAATAAGCTTTCAATACAAGCTGTTGCAGCGACGACGACAGATAATTTTTTCCTGCGGAGACTTTTCTTTTCTTTCTGGTTTTTCCCCTCTGAAACAGAAAGTGCGAAACAGCGAACGGAAAAACAAGAGAGACGTTGAAGCATTTTCACACGATTCGATTGTCAGCGCGCTCCTCGCTCCGTTGGCAGCACATGTCATGATAATTTCGCAGCGACATGTGCTGCCATCACGTATACGCCACGTACGCCCATCACAGGAGGCTACGCGGAGTAGCGAATAAGCGGAGATACACTGGTAAAAAGCACTAAATATTCAGATGCTTATTGGGATGCTAGTTTCTGTTCTTAAGATATATGCAAGATATATTCCAAGAAGGGCTTTAATATTTACTTGTATGTTCGGTTACAAAACCAAGTATGAAAATGATTATTTCATAAAAATTAACATCTCATTTTTTGTTCTATAAAATACTTAATATGTACACAACTATTTACTATGTCTTTCGCCTCAGTGCACAAGCTATTCAAAATGGACTCTGCAACTTACTAACGCGACTTTTTCGCCCCCATTTTTGCTTCTTTCATCCCCAGAAGTGGGTCACATCAAGTGCGAGAAGAACTTCGAGCTGTGCGAGGGCTGTGGCCAGAAGATCCATGACCGCTTCCTGATGAACGTGGGCGATGCCAACTGGCATGAGCAGTGCCTGGCCTGCTGCTACTGCGGCATGCAGCTGCACCACACCTGCTACGTGCGCAACTCGAAGCTCTACTGCAAGATGGACTACGACCGGCTGTTCGGTGTGAAGTGCTCCTCCTGCTGCCATGCGATCCTGCCGCAGGAGCTGGTGATGCGACCCATACCGAACTATGTCTTCCACCTGCCCTGCTTCGTGTGCTACGCCTGCCGATTGCCGCTGCAGAAGGGCGAGCAGTTCATGCTGCGGGATGGCCAGCTCTTCTGCTATCGCCACGATCTGGAGAAGGAGATGTTCCTGGCGGCCGCTGCTGCCCAGCACTGCGGCTTCGTCGGCCTGGACGAGGAGGATCTGCTGCGTCCGCGGGATGGCAGGAGAGGACCCAAGCGACCGCGCACCATCCTCACATCGCAGCAGCGCAAACAGTTCAAGGCCTCCTTCGATCAGTCACCCAAGCCATGTCGCAAGGTGCGCGAAGCCTTGGCCAAGGACACCGGGCTCTCGGTGCGTGTGGTGCAGGTGTGGTTCCAGAATCAGCGCGCCAAGATGAAGAAGATTCAGCGCAAGGCCAAGCAGAATGGTGGCTCCGGCGGTGGTTCGGGCAGTGGGCGTGGCACGGGCAGTTCCAGCGCCACCGACGACAAGGACACCAACGAGAAGGAGGACAAGTGCGTCAAGCAGGAGCTCGGTGGAGATAGCTCTGGTTATCTGGGCGGATTGGACAGCACTTTCGCCAGCCAGCCACTGAATCCGAATTTGCCCTTCTCACCGGATGGTAAGTTTAAAATGATTTATAAATAATTTAAAGGAATTTGCTAAAACAAATTGTCAAGAACCACTTTCTGAATGATTTGAAGTTTGATTTAGTCAAGTCTCTTTTTGTCTGCCAAGTAAAAATACTAATGGATTGCATTTTTTGCAGACTATCCGGCCAATTCGAATGACAGCTTCTGCAGCTCGGACCTCTCGCTGGATGGGAGCAACTTTGACCAGCTGGACGATGATGCGGACTCGCTGTCGCTGAACAACCTGGAGCTGCAGTCCACCAGCTCCTCCGGCAACCAGCACTCCCACTCGCACTCCCACTCGAATCCCCACGACATGCTGGCCAACCTGAACAACAGCCTGATAAACCCCATCGACAAGCTGTATCTCATGCAGAACTCGTACTTCAGCTCGGAGCATTAGGACATTGGACATGGGACATGGGAAATAGGACATGGGAGCACCGAGGCGATCGAGGGATAGAGACGAATTTATTAGCGTTAGAGTGGCAGGATCCGATGGACAAAGGACGCGAGGTCCTTGCTGTTACTTTACACGTAGCGCGTAGTTGGCACCTTCCGCATTCGGCGCATTAAGTTGGAGTCGTAGAACCAGATACAAGATACATCAAATGTGATTTTTTTAAGCTAATTGAAATTTTAAGATTCGCGGCGAAAAACGGGGCGGGCAGCACATTTTTTTGTTGGTCTAGACTCTAGAGGCAAAAAAACAAAAAAAAAATGTAGAAATCCTTGAAAAATGGTAAAGTGGTCAATGCGCCCCCTTATGTTTGTAAATAGTTTTAACCACCCGAGAAAATTGTTATTAAATGTAATTTAAAAGTCAATAATTGTATTAGCAAGTGCAATTTAATCTGTTCCCCTAAAATATACATCTTAACCGAATTCTTGCTACTGGCTGTAATTTTGTCTTTGAATTTACGTGTGCGTAGAAAACTTAAATGGGATGTAGTTGGCTTGCTCGTGTTAATATATTTAATTTTGCATATTATTTAGCCACTGTTTCTTTTTTTTTAATGCCAAGTCGTTATCCATAGTTATCTTATATATCTTGTTTTATATATATATTTTTTATTAATTTCAAACTTATTTAATCAAACTTATTTACATTTTGAACTAAGGATGATTTCAATTTAATATTATTAGAGGCATTATTCGGTAATAAATCAAGGATGAGGTCATGCATAATAAAATAAATATATATGAGGTTTAAATTCATTATGTTTTGCTGTACCGTTTGGTAATTTATTCACCTTTTGTTGAACAACTCATATTTTAAGGTTTCCCTTTATTTCTGGATTCACGATTTCTATAAATAACTTCGAAAGTAAAGCAACGTAAAATTCTGGAAATTGTTATTTTCAAATTTCAAAACGGCATTTCTAACCGCCAAATTAGCTGCCTGTACAAAGCTGGTTTCTACGAAACTCGAACAGCCTTAGCCTTGGCGCTGCCATATGTACAGAAATATTATACTATTGGCAGCTCTTCGACGGCCGAATTTTATTTTAGTCACGCAGTTTTAATTTTTAATTTGAATATATTTTTAATAATTTGTTACATTCTCTAAGACAATTCTTAATTATCGTTACTTCCGTAAATCGATATTGCAATATAGCGATATGTCGACATATCGATAGTTTGTTATTTTTATACCGCACATCCCTAAAAGAACAACGCGTTCAACAAAATCGCAATAAACAATAACAATGGTAAAAAATAGGATTTACTGGGAATTTAACAATTAACCTGAACGTTTTGTGTCATCCGCAGCTCTTTTACTCCTTCTTCAAGTCGCTGGTGGGCAAGGAAGTTGTGGTGGAACTGAAAAACGACCTCAGGTGAGCGCCGTTTGTTTACCGGCAAAATGAGGCAATTAATTTGCAATATATTTTGTTTATAACGAACAGCATATGTGGCACGCTGCACTCGGTGGACCAGTACCTGAACATCAAGCTGACGGACATCAGTGTCACGGACCCGGACAAGTATCCGCACATGCTGAGCGTCAAGAACTGCTTCATCCGGGGCTCCGTGGTGCGCTACGTGCAGCTGCCGGGCGACGAGGTGGACACCCAGTTGCTGCAGGATGCGGCACGGAAGGAGGCTGTTGTGAGCACGAGATAAGGATGCGACATCCCGGAACCTTTACCCTGTAGAAACTACCGTGGAGCTACCCATCTACCCATTGTTTCGTAATCTGCCCTAAAAAACTAAGTGAAATTCTGTTAAAGCAAAACCAATAAGAGGAATCCCCGTAAGAAGTCGCTATTTACGTTATTTACGTTATTTACGGCCCATCAATTTTGCGATGAGTCAGTCTCGAGGTTTCCGTGGGTGCTCCTCCCTCCACTTACGCACTGTCTTTTGGCTGTGTCTCCGTTTTTATCGCTCCACGCTTGAATGGAGCATGTGGATGGATGGATTGTGGGCCAAGTTTTGTGTCATGTTGATAATGGTCCATAAATTTGTATAATTGCTGTAACGATGTACTGGTTGTCTAAATGTCAGAATGTCTGGATGGCTTGTCTACACATCACCGGATACATGGAGTCGTACAAGGTTTCCGCAATGGGATGCTAAATTACACGACTATATGTACTATATGTACTTGCAGCCCGTTTTACGATTACAAATGCTATTATTGTGCGGCCCTCGAATTCAACCTTTTATCCGCAATAAAACGGAGGAGCCTGGCGGAATGCTTTTAATTTCTGGACCTCGACCCGCTCGTTAAGTGCCTCTTCGTCCGCCATCGAATGGCTTTGTTTGCTGGAATGCGTACTTAAAATAAAATACGCATTCGTGGAACACTTTTCGCTCGGCATTTACATTTGGGAATGGCCAGGGAATCGCCTTCTAAACTTTGCCAGTTGGTCAGCGGAACATCACGAAGTATCGAGCCATTAAAAGTTGAAGGGGTACAGGGAGAAAAAAGGCTAGCTACTTGAAAGGTCATTATTCCATAATTCGATTGCAGCTTTTAATATTTCTTATGATTGCTGGCTAATAGAAAATGTTTTTTAAATCATAATTAAACTAGTTATATATTCGTTTGTTAACCGGAAACCAATTTATTCAGAAAATATCTTTGACATGGAAAACCCCTCTTTTTTGTTAAATTCTTTAATTATTTTAGCTATTGCAAACAAGACTTTTTTGGTCAGTGCGAAGCATTCGCCGCTCGTCTGACTGCGCATAATTGAATGGCGGAGTTTGGGCCACGGCAGCGGAGTCCATCTTTCATTATTTGTGGTAATTGGGTTCCTGTTTCCGGCGCAGCGTCTAAATTTGAATTTTGAGGAGCATTTTCGGGCGCATTGTTCGTCGACTCCGGGTCGCAAAAATTGTTTTGCATTTTGGGCTAGAAAAAGTTTTTCTCCGAATTGGAATTTCTATTTTGCGGGGTGGCGCGAAGGGCAGTCTACTTGGTAAGGGAAAAGTGTCCTCCGGTCTGGCCTATCGCGATGGGGCGACCTCCGCCTGTGCCGCACATAAAAATTTTGTAATATACCCGTGCTCCGTGTTTCGGAGCGGATGGACGTGAGCTCTGTGGGATTTATGGGGCACACAATGCAGTACAGCCTAGTTCATCAACGTGTTGAGCTGTGCGTGGCGCGTAAAAGTTGGCTCGTAAAGTTACGCTGGGATCATTTGGGTTTTATTAAAAAATAAACTATACAAATTTGACACAGATTATTTATACATAAGTACGCACCAAAGTGCGCCGCACATGAATATGCAAACGGATGGGAGCTAAGCCCTTCCGAAGGACTCCTCTAATGACATGTGTGTGTGTTTGTGTGTGGTTCATCCTCCGGAATCGCCAGTAACATCCGCACATCTCCTGGGGCTTTTTGGCCAAATTGAATTGCGGTGTTCGGTTTGCGTTGGTATTTCCAGATCGTATGGCCGTGAATTATGGGTTCCTTTGGGAGAGCGTCGTTTACAAAGGGAAAAGTACGTTTCAGATGGAGGCTTCCTTGAAGGTTTTGCATCGGAAATCAACAGAAACTAAGTGCAACTCAGGAAATTATAAGATATGGTCATGAGTTTGGATGGGGATATGGGTTTTAGTGTCTTAATTTAATCACCATATGCACTTGTGCTGTTGAACATGAACTCATATTTATTTTAATTTTCACAATCATTTACAATAGTCCTCTCAAAATAATGAGTTAATATTTACAAAACAATAGTTACAATTTACAATAGTTAGATTTACCCTGTTTTTGGCTGATTTCTTTTTTACACAATTAGAGAATTGATTTTTGCGTTGCTTTGCCGAGGAAACAAAATGAAAAACTGGAAAACGAGTTTAATTAAATTTACAATGTTGCCCTGCCAATGGGAGAAACTCATTCAAAGTCATATGTACATATTTATATCCAATTAAGCAGTCATTTAAGCTGAAATTGTAAGTGACTCTGATTGCTCCCTGATTATAATTGTATTTATTGTAGCTTATATCAGATTACACGTAGCGAATTCGCAACATTTGTAATTTGCAGAAGTTAAACCTATACTCACAACCAGATTTAATTGCAATTTATAAGTTTTATGGGACGTATGTATCGTGTTAACATTTATACTTTTTTCGTTGAAGTCAAGTGTAAGAACATTTAGAGAACATGCAAGTGACCACGAGTTTCTCGCAGTGCAGGGCAACCATTTCGTACGGACTAGCACTAATCCTACGCTACTTCTAAGCACACCCAATGTGTTTGAAGACTTAACTCTCGATTAGCATTATCTAAGCACATGTTGCACGCCCCGGTGATCTGATCATCGACGCCTCTCCACCTGGATCGCATCCACCTGGACCGCATCCATCCTCTGGCAGCACCCTCACTGCACTGGAAGCTCTTGAAGTTCTAGCTGCCGTCGCAGCAGCTCCCTGCTCAGGCAATGGCAGCAGGAGCAGGCGTCCTCCGTCGCCATATCCGCATCCGCATCCGTATACTCATACGCTGCTGCTGCTGCTGCAGCTGGTGTGTCCGGTGCATCCACCGCCACCGCCGCCGCTACCGCCATCGCCAGCTGCTCTCACACGCTCGACACCCGCTCATTGTTGTCCAGCAGGCCGCTGGCCACGCTCACGCCCACGCCCACTCCGCCCCGCTGGCTGTCGTAGCTGAGGACCAGCGTCGAGGGCTTCTCGTGCAGCAGGAGGCGCTGCTGGTGCTCCTGCTCCCGCAGGCAGCTGGGATGCCGGGCCAGCAGAGCCGAGCCCTTGCGCAACAGCTGCGGCGTGGCACCGCTCGAGACGGAGCCACCGGGCTGGGTGCCATTGCCGGGACCCACGTGCAGCAGACCCACCTGCTCCTTGAAGGGAGCAGCACCGGATCCGGCGGCGCCGTTGCTGGAGCTGCGGTAGTAGCTCTGCTGGCGGAAGGCGCGCATCTGGCGGGAACTGCCACCTGTGCCGTCCACCTGCGTCACCGCCGTCAGCATGGATGGAGTGCGCTGCGAGTCGCCCCTGCGGATGAAAAGTGGGTGGGGGACGATGGACGATGCGGTGCGGTGATAAAAAACCAGACGGAAAAGAATTTATCAGTTTATTGCCAATCAGTTTGTACGAGCATGTGTGTTTGTACTTTTTGCGTTATCAAAACAATCATAGGAGTGTGAACAAATCATAAAAGTCTAAGCCATGGATAGTTCGTAGTACTAAATCATATATAAATACGGTAAATTATACAAACTAGCGATGAAGCAATGTGACGATTTTAAATTCATCAAGAATTTTCCCTGTTAAAATATTGATTGCAACATGACACCTTTTAAACTTTTTAGTTAAGCAATACATAAATTGAAAGAAGTACCCAATTAAACAAATCATGTATTATTATTAAGCATAGTCTTTTAAAAGAAATCTCTCTACACTCTTATGCCATTTAACATTACGTTACAAAATCATTTATTTCTAAATGTAAAGCATTTCCAAAGATAGAAAATCTGTGATCAGAAAAGCAGCACTTCAAACATCTAAGGCTTGCTTGGCTGCCCTACAAGTGTACTGCTTGAGTGAAAAGCAACTATTTTGATTACGATAAAAGTGCAAAAACAAGTACGAAATTTTGTTGTTAATAGAATTTATTTCCTCAAAGCCACCGCCACTCACCTGTTCAAGCTGTAGGCGTTGTTGTTGCCGCCCCCGCCGCTGGACTTGCCTCCTTTGCCAGGACACAGGTGGAAGGCACCGTAGATGAGTGGGTTGACCAGGCTGTTGGACATTCCGAAGAAGAAGATGGCATCCTGCAGATCGTCGCCCAGCTGCAAGCAATCCGTGAAATTCAAATTAATTCCCCTTTCCGTACCCGTACCCGACCCCTTACCCCCCTCACTTAATGTTCATTGCGGTCGGAATGGGATTGAGCTCAAGTTACCTCCGGATAACCTGCGCTAAGAAGCTGGCTTTCATGGGTCAGCCGAAATTAATTAGTTTGCACACCGGCTTGGCTGCGATTTCCGTAGCGAGTGCTCAGGAATGCGTAGGAGTTTCGGCGGAAATGCCATCATTCATTTGTGCATTCAAATAATCAATTTCTGTTCGAATTAGTTTGCATAGGCAGCGGATTTGAATTTCAGGGAAACAGGCTGACAATAATCGAATTTACGTATTTTTCACATTTTCAAATAGCTGCAGTAGAGTTATTAATCTTTAATCTAAGCTATCATGGCAAATTGAAAAACTTTCCCAACAAAGAATACTTCCTAATCATTCGCTTTCCCACACTGTGCAGGATACTCTGTTTGTACTAGGATACCCTATTCGGCTTCCTTCCGCGATTCCCTCTCCCGGAGGCCGTAATCCTGCAGCTCGGCCAGCTTTTACGGGCAATCTCTGGCAAGTCATCAAAGTTGGGTGCGCCGTGTCCGTTGGCGCCGTTAAGGAAAAATGCCGAGCGGCCGTAACGATTAATTAAAAATTGAGCATAAGAAATCATTTTTATGTGCGTTGGCAGCCGTTGAAAAGCGGAAAAGGCTGGCAAAATCTGGAAAAAGCTGGAAAAGAGTATGGCCTTGCCATCTGCGACTAGGTCGTGTCGTATTCTTGTTTTTATACAACTACGACAGCAAATCCTACATAAATATTGTAGGGAACAGCACAAAGGATTCACCACAACCATTCGGTGCAAACTGACAAATCGACTGCTGACTGATTCGTCCTTTGGTCCTTCAGCTCATCTGCTTGTCATTCAGCTCGCCGGAAATTCAATGGGGGGAGGTGGATAGTCGAAACTCACTCTTTTGTCCGGATTGAGGAACATGAACATAATCATCATGACGTAGTAGGGCGTCCAGCAGATGAGGAACGCTATGATGATCACCACGGAAATGCGGAGCGACTTCATCTTGGCCTTGTGTATCAGCCGCTGGCGATTCGTCTGCGTGGGCAACTTGGCCGTCGAATAGTTGGCCAGCTTGGATCCTTGGAACATCTTTTCGCTGCCTGCTCGATGGTCAGAAATTAGTAGGGGAATGCAAACTCTTTCCTCCTCGGTTGGCTGAAAACTCACTGGAAATGGTGCGAAAGGTGGACATGTAGGTGCCGAACAGGATGCACAGTGGCAGCAGAAAGGTGAAGACTAGTGTGAAGGTGGCGTACATCTGCTCCTGCCAATCCGCCGTGTAGAATCCGTGGGTGACGCACTGGTAGAACTCCTCCACGAAGGGTCCACGCGCCACGCGGAAGATGAAGAACTGGAAAGTAGAAAGTATAATGTTGATTATTGCACAGAATAGCACATGAATCGAATTTGAAGGTGATGAAAGTGATGCTAATCTCGTATCTTTGTTAGGTTATGCAAATAAGAAAGCCATTTAATTAGGTTTTGATCGGATACCCGTCTATGTCCTGGTTGCACCAAGGATATGTTCTCATGGAAATCCACATGCGGCCCATGGTAACAAACTGCTGACTCAGAACGAGTTTGCTTTGATCTAGTGCCCATTGTGGGCGGAATCGGCTTGGTTATGGGTGAAAAGTGCTTTTGGTCGGGTTTCTTGTTGGGCTTGAATTATTCCCTAATTGATGGAACATTTTTGGGCAATGTATTCCGTTTGCCGAAGCATATTCCATTGTTGAAGCCTTGAACTGTGCGCTCAGTGTAGCAGAACAACCCGTAAAAAGGTGGAAATTCTCGAGCCAGAGAAAGCTGCTCGGTGGAAAATGTCTGGCCAGAGCTGATAAAGGAAATGTAGCGTCTTATATTCGCCAAGGATGGATGTGTCTGCGCATAACTAATACGATAAAACACTCCTTATTTGCGCTTTTTATGGGTTTTGTGTCGGCCGCCGTGTCAACAGCTGACCCAAATGGGGAAAATGGGAAAACTTTCCGCGCTCAACCAAATCGCGTAGTAAAACTACACAAATCCCCCGAGGAAGTAACGAGAAGCGGATAATCTAATAAGTATAATGGCTGATTTTTATTAATTTCGCACATTTATAACTTCCAAGCCATTGCCATTGTCATTGCCTTCCACCGAAGTATATTGCCTGTGTTATATGTTTAGTATTATTGATATTAAAATAAAGCAAATATAAATAAGAATAATTGTGGTCCCCATAAATTATTTAAAAAAGGTTTTCTAAATTGGAATGGCTGGGAGCCAAGCTAAACTTATTTCTAACACAAACTTCTCAAGTGTTTTTTCACTATTTCCATGTTTCCATTCATTAAAAATGTGCCGAAAGTTGAAAGGCACTTCATCGCAAAAACTATTCCACACACAATGCCCTCAGCACTATTAGTGCACAATTTGTAACACAAGATGCAACGAAAAACTTTAGACAAAAACTTTCGAAAGTAAAATATAACAAGAGCGATTTATGGTGGTTAAAAAACTTCAAGAACTTCAAGAAAAACTTCTAACCAAATTGCACTGCTCAAGTAGTTCGCAATTTTCACACGTCTGCCAGGTGTCTTGAATTTTATAAAATATTCAGATAGTTTAAATATATGTGGTTGTTTAAATATTTAGCCTAGAAAAAGACTTAAAGTCCAGTTAAATTAGTTATCTAAATATATAGCAGGCTAATAGAAACAATTAACTAGGATTTTTCGAACTTGTTGACAGAACCTGAACATTTGTCACCTAAAAAAAGTAATTATTTAAATTAAAATATTAAATGCATTAAATTTTATACAGCAATTCATCCTTGTTTATAAATTTTAATTTTGTTGATATTTTTAGACGAAACCAGAAATATTCGAAATTTAAGGACCCGTATCGATGTTTGAAGGACTTTTGAAATATTGACTCGTTCCCGTCAATTGGTAAACAATTCTACGAAATTCTAATTATGTAACCCAAGGCTGCTGAAATTAAATTCACAATAATAATATTCCGCGGGGAACCTGTGGATAACCTTGTGTTTGACTTTATTATGTCGCCTGTTCCCATTGAACCGAATTGTTGGGCGCACACTGGAATTGTCGGTGGTACTTTGTTTTTTCCCTCTTTTTTCTTTTATTTTTGTGGAAACAGGAGGTGGGAGTTGGGAGTTGGGGGTCGATAGACGTGAAGCCAAGTAAATGCTGTTGAAAACATTTGTTGTTTATTGGCAGTCGAAGTGAATTTTCATTTCGCTCCTTTATTTGAAACCGACGAGTTCAGCGGTGCGTCTCATATTGGATTCGATGTGGCTCCTTGCCAACAACACATGTGCTGCTTGGTTCGTTGGTTCATCGGATCATTGGTTGGTTGTTTGTTGCACGAACGTGTGACATGGGAAAAGTTGTCCGGAAAATTGTTTGAGATGATTCCCGCCGCACTTCCGGCTGGGATACTTCGAACTTCGAACGTCACGTCTGTAAGCGGCATAAATTTTATGTCGCATGTTCGAGTAAAAGCGAAATGAAGAAAGTTTCTCGCCACATCAAAAAGTGGACTATAAAAATTGGCATAATAATTGCCAAGTTTCTTTTAATTGGGTGACAGTGGCTTCCGAATTATGTGGCCATGTTGGTGGCCATCCGTAAATGGATTTCGCCATATCATCATAATTTGTGACATTCGTCATCAAATATTTACACCCCAAGCTAAGTCTCGTTCTATTTTGGAATTCGAAACCAATACATTATGACCTTTTTATTATGGTTCGTCTGGAGGAAAAGTCGGCGTCGTTGAGCTCAAATGCTTGCTAACAGAACTGCCAAATTTTCCACTTGACATGGAGTGGAAAGAAAAAAACATGAAAATCTAATTAAGCTCCGCACATTTTTTGCGGCATTTAAACAAGTCAGATGGTTTAACAAAATGGCTCGCACATCGAGGAAACCCACACACAATTCGCCCGAAAGTGAGCAAATATAATCTCGCCTCGATTTTTGCGTTAGTTCTGTAATTATTGTTCCATGCAATACATTATTCAGATAAGAGGAATGGCGTCGCTTTGCTTAGCTCTCTAATTAAATGGGCTACATTCTAGCATACATTTGCGGGCGAGCTGGGGAAAATGTGCTAGTTGCATAGCTTGAGAGCGTAGGACACACAATCCACTTGCGTGGAAACTTGCCGTTGCTGCTTTTTCATCTATTTTTGGGACGAGTGGGTGATGAATTTGGATATCCAGCAGCTGTGTCCTTTGGCTACCACTTGTATCTATGGCTAACCTGGTTCTACGAACGAGATTAATGCCCTGGGTCACAATAAGAGCAGTGGCAAGTGTGCAGTCACTTTTCAATCAAACTATGTTAGTACCCCTTGCCCACCTGGCCGCTTGGCAACTTTGAAGTGGGCTCTTCGTGCTAATTACCTACCTTAGTGACAGCCTGAAGTGGAGTGCGCAGGAATTTCCACTTCTAGGAAGAACAGGAGCAGCAGCTAAAGCTAAACTGAGTTATGGAGGTGAAGCGCCTCCCTCACCCGAGGCCATAAATCAGGGACAGGCGAATCAACTAGGAGGAAATCAAGATGTGGAGACACGCGGCATATATTACACGGCCAGGGTGCCGGAAATCTGGAGCCAAGTTGTAGAACAAAGCGAGTGACTGCCATTAATGCAGTCCCATTCAAGCTTATCCGGCAGCTGAATGCCCGGGAAAAAGGGAATATATCACCCAGTGCCTATCTGCGCACAAAGCACCGAAATCGGGAATATGAATAATGTCTGTCGTCAGGCAGACACACACTTGTTCGGACCTTTTTTTTTGTGTCGCCCCCAAACCGAAAACCGAAATCCGACAGGCGAAAGGAAATACGAAAAGAAATAAACCCTTTGTTGGTCGGACGACCGGAATTCGATTGGGTGTCCCATCCACCCATCTGTTCCTCCTGCCATCCGCACATCTGCCCATCCCTACGCCCATCGGCACGCGTGTGTGGGCGTGGCAGCGGCCTAAAGCCACATTTAGTGTACACTTATTGTGCGAGAGGCAATCATTTTTAATGTCTGCACACATTCTGGCGCCTACTCAAGACTATTTGCACTGTGCCACGGGGCGTATACGTGTTATAAAGCAAACATATTACTTCAACTTCATCAGCGCGAGCGTACGGATAAACTGAAGTGGCTGAAGTGACTGGAGGGGCAGGAGGATGAGTCCCGGCTTTAACTTGGCCTAATGGAACGCCATTCCAAAAGAAAGTGGATTATTTTCATAAGCGCGTCTTCTTCGCACTTCTTCGGCGAAAAAAGTGACTTTTCGCAGCTGCAGACGCTTGAATTCTGCCCAAGGGCAAAACCATTTTAAATAAAATAATATTTTTGCAGGTCATGCATTTACATGCTAATTTGAAAACTCAGAAATAGCTGTGCCCTTGAGGTTTACGTCTAAAAAAAAATTTGTCGAAAGGGTACATAAATAAGAGGAGCTCTTAAAGCCTGTTCTGATTTACCAATTATAAGATGCCTTTAACTTCAATTCATAGACGTATTTTCGCTCAGTGTCTCATCACTTACCTGTGGCAAACTGAGCACCAGCGACAGAATGTAAGTACCGCCCAGCAGTCTGTGACACCGCTTGGCCATGTTGAGCGACTTCATCGGGTACTTGACCGCTATCCAGCGGTCCACGCCGATGAGCACCAGGACATAGGTGCTCAGGTAGAGGCTGAACATCTGGAAGAGCTTCACCAGCTTGCAGGTGAGCTCGTTGGCCAGCCACTGGACGGTGTAGCACCAAGCCGCCTCTCCGATGATGCAGAACCAGGTGACCAGCACATCGGCAATGGACAGATGGAACATCAGCGAGTAAATGGCACTCCACGTGTGCCGGGAGTTTCTACGTGAAATGCGGGTTTTGTAGATATTCCAGATGGTCAGCAGGTTGCCCAGCAGCGAGAAGAGTGCCATCACCGCCAGCACATACACCTTCAGCAGTCCGGATCGCGATAGTTGGGGGGCGTGGTCCATCACGTGCTCGGGCACCTGCTCCGCCATCGGTGGCGCTTCATGGCGACTATTGGTGTGCGCCAGCGAGGAGCTATTCGCAATTGCATAGGCGGGCAGGGGCGTGGTGCTCACGCTCAGATTCGATATATCCGTGGCCATGCCCACACCCACGCCCACGCCCACACCTACGCCCACGTCGAGCATATTGAGCGTATAGTTGACGATTTCTGGAGCGGCACCAGCCACCAGTCGCGTGAAGTTGGCCAGTGTGGACCAATTGCTGACCACCTCGCTCTCCTCCTCCAAATCCGTCGAGGCATTCGGGATACTGGGCAGGCGATCAAAGGAGCCCCACTCGTCCTCCATGTTGTCTATATGTTGGCTTAAATGATTTATTTAATGGGACTGGACGGTGGCTTGGGGCTCTGGGGAATTCAACATCCTAAATTGGTTACTTAAGGAATGACCTGCGGTTCCGCTTTCCATTCATGTATCACCAACATTGCACCATCTAGATAGCTTCGGCTGGATAAATAAACTGCAAATAGAAAAGAAATCATAGACCAGAGTAAGGTGATTTTCTTATTTTTTGTGGAGAAAAGTGTAATTAAATGTAAGAGCTACCTAAGCTAGAAAGCATCTGGTGTTCTTAGATAAAACCTTGTACACACCGAAGGACCTGAAGTCATATCAAATATGTATTAATCGCAACTTTCTCTGAAAACCTGTTCTCTTTTCTTACCTAAAGCAAATGTGTGTTTTCTGGGTTCAACAGAAAAATGCTCAATGCTCAAATGCTAATTAAATTTAGATTTACATCAGGCGGTGCTATGTGCAATCATTTTACACAAAAGCTCAACCTTCAACCCATATAAAATGTGCACCCATGTAGCTGAAGTCTTTCACTCAGCTGTCTCGTTTATTTGATTGTTTTTAATGGAAATTCCTTTGCCTAGGTGCAGTGCAGCAAAACAATTGGGCACGTCACTTTGAAATGCGAATGGCCAATGGAATTGCTATGAAATCCTTTGCAAAATCTATTATAACATCCAATTAAGATGCACACATTCGCAGAGGCGCATATGCAAGCTGGGAAATTGAACATAAATAACAATTAGCATTACATTGTTTCTAGAAAGGTGTTGCACTTCTACTTGCTCCAAAAGTTTCCGACATGATTGGAGTTTTGTAAGGAAATACGTTACACTGGAAGGCAAAACACTAGTCTTTTGGGCCAAGAGGCACTCAAGTTAATCGCACTGAAGTCGGATGACTTTGAATTGCGGCAGTATAATGACGCCATCGGTAGCCAATTCGCTGACCTGAGCTCAGTTGCAATTACCCGGCAGCAATTATTCGCCTTGAGTATTGAGTATTTGCGATTAAGTGCAGCTAACGCGGAAAAGCTGCCCCTTTCCCACCACCCTCCCCCCCCCCCCCCCCCCCCCTCTGTCAGCGAGCTTAATTTAATTTTAATAGATACAACAACGATGTTTTTGCAGTGTCGCCTGCGATTTCGAACTCGACTTTGACCACGCGACCGCCGATTTGCCGATTAGCCGTTCTGCAGTGTAGCGCAAGTTCAAAGTAAAATTCCATAAAATTTCATTTTCCAAATTAATTTATGCTCATAAATTAAATTGAACGCGCGGCTTTGGCTTCTGGTATATAAGATATAGTATATGGTATGGCGTTATTTACTCGCCCAAATGGGCTGGCAATAGAACCAATTTAGACAAACGCGTGTGACAAAATACTTACGTACACAGCTGAATGAAACAATACATTTCAGCCCAATTGAAATCAATCGGGCCTGAATGATAAAATATTTATTAAAACGAACCTTTTCGCTTGGTTGCCAACTAATTACCCTTGTTACAATCTAGACCACTCGATTAAGCCAGATTAATAGCTCATGACCTGCAGTGCTCGGTGTCACTAGAGCAATTTGTATTTGATTGCCATGGCCCGCATGTGAAATCTCGAGTCTCAAGTGAAATTTCCATCTCGATTAATACACAAATGCGCATTTGATTGATCAGCAGACGCGAGCAGCCGAAAAAATAAGGGAAAAAAGTTTGAAAAATGTGCGAAAAAAAGGAACATCTGTGCGATGTACTGGGAATCTGGATTATAATACATAATCCCCTCGGCGGCGACAGATGAGCGGGCTAAACTTTTAGCGAAAAGTTTTAAGCCAACTGTTTGCACGCATTTTGATTGATTTGCATTTGTGCAGTACAAGTAAAAGAAGCGAATAATCCCCGACTAAGAGGTTCCACAAAAGCCTTTCACTGATTTTCCATTACAAAGACTTAAATTTACTTTCCAACAAAATGGGGTATTTCCTTTCAGCAAAAGAAAGAATAATTGCAGTAATTGAAACGTGTTTCTTTTGAATCCTGCTTCAAGTTGAAAGTTTACTATTTGTTTCAGCTAATTGTGCAAAGTTTGGCAAATGGCAGGCATTTTAGTTGAGTTCATTTTTTCGAGTTACTTTCACGTAAAGTTTGTCCATTAAGCGAAATTGGATTAATTCGCGAAGCAGTTTGCTGTTATTCTTACGGCGTTACGGCGTTACTTTGTAATTATTTGCCGAGTTCATAAACTGTCCAAAGGACTGCAGGCAGACAATTTCTCACACCAAATGAAAATCTGGTAAATTCACAGGGCGCTTCTCATTAAGTAGGGAACAGTGTACCAAAAAAGTTTTCACGATAAGAACCACACAAACACCACTACCACTACCACTAACATGAACACGACCATTCCCACTTGCTGTGGTATTTGCATTCAACTTGGCTAATACTCTAATTCAAGTTGGCGTGGCTGTTTGCATTCACATTTCACATTTATTTGGACACTTTGGGCTTTGTCTAAGCCGGGGCTGCGATATTTGCACAGTTGTGTGGCTTCTCCAAATACAGTTGAGATACACTGAACTCCGCGGGCTACTTGTCTTGAACAGCCAGCCTGAACATCGATCTGCCATGTCTTTCATATTTTGGCAGCGCTGTCACAAGTCTCTAACTCTGTCGGAGTTTTTTAAAATTTCCAAGTAATTAAATGTATCTGTAGCTGTAGCTGTATTTGTATCTGCATCTGTAGCTGTGTATATCCAATGTGTCCACAGCTCACTGTTGTTTGCCCAACATCACACAGCTTTCGCGAGTTCTTGAGCACTTGATGACATTTTGATTATTGCCCTGGGTTAACCACATAGATAAGTCCGCGAGCACACACGCGCATAAAAAAGCCATTTTGGCGTTTGATCAGATGAAAAATGTAATTGAATTTCATTTTGGCACTCTGACAATGCACTAGATTAAATTGAATGAACCAATTAATTTATTTGCAGACCTTTCACGAGTTATATTTTATTTACAAATTCTTTAAGCTTATTAAGCTACCACTTCATTTATACATAATGCACTTTTAAAACATTTCAGATGGCAACAAAAAATTCAGTGCTATCAATCAAATTTATTTTTAATAATTTACCCATTTTGTAGCATTTTACTTGCCTCTCTTGTAATATATGGAATTAATAGACTTGTTGTTGTCTTTCAAGGACGAGCTTTCCGTTTTAAACTTTTTCACCACTTAAATGCACACTTAGTTGTTGTATTTAATAGGTGGATTACAATTAATTATTTACATAAATTTCACTCAGATCGTTTTTTATTTGGGAGCACAAAAAACGCGATTCGTACGCCTTTGGCCTCTATTTGCCCTTTTCGCCGGCTTTTCCTTAATCTCAACACTTTGCAACATCAAACTCTGGCTTCCACTTCAAAATCACAGAAGCCAAGCGTAAGAGAAAGTGCTTGGCATATGTATTTTCAAATTTTTCAATTTTCCGCGCTTTTCAACCGCTGCGGCACGTCGAGTTCTGGCAACTGATTTTGAAAAAACCGAGGCGGCAAACTCAAATCATCGCGCAAGCGATTCGAACCGCGTTCGCAGCGAACATCGAACATGTTGCAAGCGGATTCATTCATAAAACAAATGCCACCTGATGGAGCGACCCTCGCTCGTGCGACTTGCAACTTGTTGGCGTCTCCTTGTCAAGGGCAATGCGCTCCGCTCCATCGACGCACATAACTCATACGCAGCGTGGGCTTATCCAGGCATCGCGGCCATAAAGTTCACCATTCCCGTTCTCCTTGGGGCGTTTTTGCTTTTTTGGTTAGCCGCGCTAACAAGTAGTTGCGACTAGCGTGCTTGGATTTAGTAAGCAGCGTTTATCTTTCTCTAACGGGCAGTATATTTATTTTATTTACCCTAATTAGCTCCGTTACTGCAACCCTTTTAATCGTAGTAAACAACCAGCCGCATTCCATTTGGCGCCCCTAATTGAGTTTTCACAAAACAAACAAGTACATTGCCACCAGCCTGCGCCTTCAGGAGGAAAAACAAAATGTGGCGGACAAGAAAAACGAAAAGAGAATGATTCCATCTGTGGTTTTCACACTGAAAGCGAGAGCTCTTCCGTTTACCTGTCATTAGGCCACAATGGAGTACATTTTGCAGCCACGGACGAGAGGGGACAAAACAAAAAACTACCAAGTCGCCTGAGGAAGCTCCATTTAGCAGGATGAGCATATGCGAGTAAATACCGCGGGCAGGAGGATACAATGGAACGGCACATGACAAATGACGCACTGAATGCCAGCTCAGTCACGTGTGATGGACGATGAACCGACAACAATGTCGGTCCAAAAGGGAGTGGGTTGGTCCACCACCCCGCAAAAGAAAACTCCCGAAAACAAGCCTTAGCTACCGTTGTCTATTGTTTTCCAGACACTTACGCCAGCAGCGGATATCGACGGCAGGATGCCAGGACTTCAGGACACCAGGACTCCAGCAGTGGCAGCTGTCAGGCGTTTGGAGGCGGCTCTTCAGGTTCATTGCGTGATCTCATCAAAGGAGCAGCGACAACTGATGACTAAATAATTTCACCTGCTGCCTGAGCACAATGTTTACTCACCGATAAACAAAATATATCGTTTGCCATACTCGTATACGCAAATGGGAAATGATTTATGCAAATTGATGGGGGAAGCCTTGCAGGCAAATACGCTGTAATACCTCGTATGACCTGGATTCTTACAATTGATTTCTGCCACTAAGCTGCCGGATTAATTTGCCCAAAATGGTATTACGAAATTGGCACGAAGAGAACTTTTAAACTACTGCAGCTGCCAGCAGCTCACTTGGAAATTTTGCCATCTTTTCCGGCGCTTTTGGCAAGTATGCAAAAAATACAACTTTTCCACGGCTGAAGAATAATTGGATTAATACTCATATTAACTATCATGCACGCGTGCATCTATTAACTCAGCCGCGTGTTTGAGACTCTGGGCTATTTTCCGGAAAATCTTCTTCCCCGTTTTGGGTTGGGTAATCCCCGCAAAGTGCATAATTTGCCCCAGAAAATTATGGCATCGAGTTTCGGGTACGCGGCGGCTTCCTGTTTCTCCGGTGATTTATATCACTTTTGCGTCAAGTTGTCATGGAATGCGAAACATGTATGCGAAACATGTATGCTGCTGAATTGCTTTCGAAGGGAGGCCTGCGGGATTTTCATCCGGCGGATGGCAAAAGTTTGTTACTGATGCCAAAATCTTTTGAGTTTTATGTAAAGCATATCTGTATCACAAGTATAAACCAGTCCCAGCTCGACAACAATAAAGAAGAGCGACTTAAAAAGTGAAACCGCGTGGCTTTCCGGCGAGAGAAGGAATTCCTTTGGCGGAGGAGGAGGAGGAGCAGGTGAGGAGGAGCACGCCGGCAGGACTCCTCTCATCATTAGCCCACTGATTACACGGAGACAACGCACAGGGAAACCAAAAAAAAAAAAAATAAATAAAATAAAAATAAAAATAAAGAAACGTTCCCCAATATTGGGCCAAGTCCACGTCGCACACGTGCCATCGACTAATGTGCTGCTAGAGTATGCCGCATAAATAATAGAGTTTATGAGCAGCGGCACGAATGGCACCCAAATCCCGATACCGATCCCAAATTGGCGAGCATTTAAAGGGAGATGGGTTCCCGACAGTGAGCTCCATTGACCCAAATCAAAAGTTTGCATTGCACAAATTAACTTTGACCTGCCGCCCCTCGAATGGCAATCCAATAAAGAGCACATCGGCGACACGGCCGTTAAATGCAAATCTTATTAGCCAACTTACGAGCTATATGGTTCGGCAGCATTCCGCCAGCTTTTGAACCACTGTGCGGTGGTTCTTGGCTTGTCAAGCAAATTGATTTTCAGCTAGCTTTGGTTGCGGCGTCCAGCTTTCAGCTTTCGGCTTCCGGCGGCTGTGGCTTCAAATTCTACCGGCACTTCTACGGCACTTGAGTCTGTCGAACCCCGCCGAAACCGGAAAGTTGCTCCTGATTTTCCGTTTGCTTTCCACTCGCTCTCCACTCGCTTCCCTTTCCCCCGCACAGCGATGCTCATTTTGAGAAGTATTCGAGCACATTTTTTATGTTGTTTCGACGTGGGCATATGCCGGCTCTCCGTTTTCTTGCCTTCGTTTCCCGCCGCGGCCCACTGCTCAGTGTTTTTCCGAGCTTTCGGTTTGCCGGTTTTCCGTTTTCCCAGTGCTTCAAACTACTTTATTTGGCCATCTGGCTGTTTGAAGTGCTGCCTGTTTTTGGCTACGAGGCTTTAAACCAACGCAAAGGAAACATTTTCGAGGACACATGCCGAAACGGAAGCACAGAAATTCCCATTCGCTGGAATGCCTGATATTGCAGTCCTCCGGGGGATGAGATGTAAATATGCCAAGTTTAATAAGTACTTCATAAGAAAAAATTGTATTCTTGCCGGCTCTTTCAAGAGAAATCATATATGCGAATGACGAAATATATTTTTTCTCGAACATAGTGGTTATTTTACTTAAGAAGGCAGTTTGCTTTATTGAACACCAATTGTGGCAAGTAACTTCGTAAAGAGTTCTTATAAGCAGGTCCAAAATTTAACAAAGAATGTTGTTATCCTACTCAATGTTCCTAACTGCCATAACAATACAAACTTTCCCTTTGTCAATCAGAGTTCGAAACTTTTTGCAGGCACTGTATGTACTCTAAATAAGAGTACTTTCACTAGGTGAATTAAAAAATGTTTTATTTATCTAGTTTATCTGCAATAATTTATCTAACGTTTACTATTTTGTTCAAAATTTAAATTCATACTAATAACTGTTTGTTTAATAGTACCTATTGAATGGCATTATTGTATTTACGACTAATTGTGATTACTCATTGAAAATATTTCAAAATATGAATAGTTTTTTAAATGCGCCTGCTTTTATGTTGTTCCATGAATATTCGGAAATAATTTGTACATACATCAAAATGTTGTAATTTATGCTGCATTGTATTGTTCACATGAAAACAAGTAATTAAAATTTGTTCAGCTCCACAGCATCTGCATAAAAGCACAATTACATGTGTGTGTATGTTATGACTTTTTTGGGGCCCATGAAAACATTTGCCGAAATTACTTGTGAAACGCTAATTAAACATTTTTACGAGCCTCGAATAAAAGAGCCATAAACGCATGCAAATATACTTTTGTCTTGGGACAGCAGAATTTCAGAGTGCGTGCCCAGATTCCAAGTTACTAATTGTGCCCAGTTATGGATACTCCAATACTTTGGGGCCCCAAATCCCCGCTGGGAAACGTGGATGCCACTGCCAATGTCAATGCCAATCTGGATTTTGATGCACGGCTGGCCACTGAACTCGGCTGTCCATTCAGACGGTCCACGTCCAGGCTATTGACAATCTTGTTGCCATAATTTCAGTCTGGGCCTCATTGACCCTTTCTGCACTTTGAAGGCAAACGAAAAGGGTTAGATTGCCAGCAACTTGATAAACACAGTGCCGTGCACTTGGTTCAAGAACTTGTAACCACATTAATTGTAATTAATTTTGAAAATTTACTTACCACAAACGCTGGATACTCCAATAAAATCTTAGGAATTTCAATAACTCAGATGATAGATTTGCGAAGTATTTGAACACTGTGCTGTACTTCATTGAAATGGCTTGAGTGTGAGACAGGCTGCAACAGCGTGTTTTTATTACTATAAAGAGGAAAATTGAATTTCTCAGAGCGAACAGTGTTTTCTCTATTTATTTATGTATAGGGTGTTTTTTTTAGAGGTATAGAACTTTAAATTGCAATAAAACAACGATGGATTATTCGATTGACATGAATTTTATTGACATGAAAGATAATCTTGTGGCATTACATTTTAAATATGATTTCTGGCATATGACCGCCACGGCTGGCTCGGATGTAGTCCAATCTGGACGTCCAATTTGCAATGACTTTTTCCAACATTTGGCCGTATATCGGCAATAACACGGCGAATGTTGTCTTCCAAATGGTTTAGCGTTTGTGGCTTATCCGCATAGACCAATGACTTTACATAGCCCCACAAAAAGTAGTCTAGCGGTGTTAAATCACAAGATCTTGGAGGCTTATGAAAAATCGGGAACAACAGCAATCTCGTTTTGGGCCCATTCGACGAATCTACGCCTTGCTTGATGATCGTTTGGTTTCAATTCTTGCACGAGTTGGATTTTGTAAGCACGCATGACGAATTGCCAAACCAAACTGAGAATAAATCACTTGACAGCTGTTAAATCGGTCGCCATCTTGAACAGTAATGCCAACTTAAAGTTCTATACCTCTAAAAAAAACACCCGTTACTTACCCCAATATTTTTTTTCAAAGAACGAATAATACACTTAAGAGGCTGCTCTCCATTCAAAAGTCAGAGGCTGTCGTTCTGAGCATTCATCAAACCATGGAAGCTGCGTTCCCGCGCTATGAGTGCTTTTATTGATTTAATCAAATAAACACGAGCCAGAACAGCGTGGAGTCCTGGCGGAGTGAGCAGCCCAAGGAAGGAATTGATCCCGACTGCTTCTGACAGGCAGACAAGCAGACAGGCAGCAAATGAAACTGCCTTGGCGGTGAAGATTTACTCAGTTGGCAGGTGTGCGGTTTTTGGTCTATGACAAGGATATGAGAGACTGAGAAAAGGGGGGGGTGGCCAGGAGTTTGGCCCAAGGACATCCTGCCGCGACAACTCAGTTGCTCAGTCGCTCAGTGGAGTTGGCGTGTCAAATGCCATGCAAACAAGGCGCAGGACATGCTGCAAATGGCTCAACATAAAGGAAACAAAGAAGCGTCGCACTCATAAAGGCGTTCGCACGCCAAATTTCCCTTTCGAGGGTCGTAAAAGAAATTGGTCTTTAAAGGCGCCCGAGGCCATTAGGCATTCGGTATAATTAAATTTGAATTTTCTCCTTTTCCTCCTTTCACATCCTTTCTCCTCTGCCAGCCACAACAATTAGTTGCTTCTCACCACTTGAAATATCACACGATGTGCCGATTAATTAGCTGTCCTCTCTCTTTCCCCTAATATGTATATAACAATTATTAAATGCCACAACTGACCGATGCCTCCAATTAGTTGGAAATAATAAGCGTCGCCGGTCATGTGTACTAATTAAGAAAATTCCACTGACCACTATCATTCTGCTGCCAAATGCCAGTGCCTAATGGCTCCTTTTGTGCATATTTTTCGTGTATAATCTTCTTTTTGAGCACACATGCAATTGTATAACTGGACTTATACAAATCTTTTGGGCACACATACGTTTAGTTGAGCTGCTTTTCCTTGCACGTCATGACACCAGGACAGCAGGACACCAGGACAGAAGGACGTCAAGACACCAGGACACCAGGACAGGGGGACATCAGGACACACCCACACAGTCCAGCGAGAACAGCGTGATGAATACAAATTTTATTCACCAACTACAGCAGTCGATGTCGAGCATTTTTTCCAGAGACCTGAATCCATTTGAATCCTCGAGCCGTCTGTATATGCATCACGTGCTGCCCAATGTAGCAGAAACTGCCCAACTACCCGAAAACTCGGTCTATTGGCTTTCCTGGCGATAATTTCCCACGCAAAATGGGCCGCAACCAAATGACTGCGGCTTGAATCGCCAGCTGGCTAGCCAAACTTCTTACCAAATGCAAAACACTTGGCAAATGCCGGATTCTTTGATTGAAAATAAATATTTATCTGCAACAAAAAATGTACAGAGCGAAAATATGGGAATTAATTATTTATGGTTGTTTTTTTTAAACTTTACAATTTGTATTATTACTGAGAAATATTCATATATTCCCTTGTTTAAATCCGCATTGATATTGATATTTTTATAGGGAGAGATGATATGCAGAATTATTTAAACGAGAAACGAAAAACAGGAAAGTGTGAAAAATCGAATTATAGTTATTTATGTTTTCCTGCGTAAATTTGTTGACGCAAACAATTGTATAAAAACACACAATGTATATTGGTTCATCAAAAGATAAAAAAGTGCCACGTCAGCAGGATATGCTCGGTTCACAGAGAGAGAAAGGATCTGGTTGTAATGCGCTTAAAAATGTGACTCTTCGAGGCCAAAAACGGTCGGCGACAACGGTCAATTCAACAATTCGAAAATAACAAAGGAAATCGGTAATAGCATCATCTTTTTGTGTGAACTCCTGAGCTTGGATTAGCCTGTCATCGCCCCACCCAAATTCTGGTATGAGTCCTTGCCCCAAGGACATCGCAGGTGTTTTTGGGTCAGCGGTGATACACAAATGTTGTCGTACACGCGCCTAAGCCGATTGTGTTTAAAAAAAGAAAGTAACTCAAGGGACAAGCCGAAAAGCCTTTACATAGATAAACAGAAACTTTGTCCCAATGTGATTGACACATTGAGTGGATGGGAAAACAACACCCCAACACTTTAGAACTTCTACCACTCCACTTCCATCCGAAAGTTAATCTAGTACACGTTTCCATCATGGCGACACTTTAAAAGAAAATTGCCACGGGATGCTATTATCACAAGACAGCAGGTAACACAATTTACAAAGCGTTCCTAACTCGGCTCGAAATCAAAGCGAGTGGATTGCCGAGAAAATTAATGGCGGGTGGGCGGGTGTTCGGGTGTCCAATCAAAATCAATACACTTGGCAAATTGCTGATACATTAAGTATACGCCGTGTGGCCACGTCCATTTCACACAGTCAATGAGCCCACGCCCAAACGCTTTGGTCCTCGTTCTCCGTATTTCCTATTCCGGAAGTTGTGCTACTATTTCAAGTGAGCGCTTAATCAGCAGGTCCAGATCGGCACAAATCGAAAGGTAAAACACCTCCCGAAATTAGGGTAAACATTGCAGATTTTCCCCATTCCCTAAAAAAGGAAAAACCAGGAACTCTGCCCTGTGCGTGTATAAATAATGATGGGTGGGAGAGTGGCTTCCCGAGGACCCTTCAGTGGCAGCAATGTGCGGAAAACAAACACGCGCTGTCGATTCTGGATGATTTGGATACATATATACTCGTACGTATGTATTTGCAGGTATGGCAGCATCATTAAAATTATAAATCACCCAACCACGCAAAATTCCCGATTAGGCCAGTGCCCAATGAAGGGCGGCGAATTGATGGGTGGAACTCAAGCAGAGCACCTGCAAAGGTGTTAAATCAAAACACGGAAAACGTGCATATACCTAAAATAATAAAGCAACAGTCAGAACGATGACTAGCCATTGAAAACACCCACCTTTGCCGAGCTTTGCCACCATTGCCACCATTGCCACCTTGGCCATGGCATGAATGGCTGTGGAGTAAGTGTGAGCTGAATACAAAACCAGATATTTTCCATACAACATCGACCAAGTTGTTTAGCCCAGAAACATGGGTTCCCAGTACATCTGGGTGGCATGTGCACAGGTGTCTGGCAGTCTGTTGATTTTGGCGGGCTTAAACGCAGAACATACATGCCACAACAAGGACATGCTATCATGTGTATGCAAGAGTTGGAAGAGAAATGTCTAGGTGGTGTCCAGGGCAAACAAACCGATGGAATTTCACAAAACAACCAGTTGAGCCTCGAACACAGTGTGATTAAGCAAAGGAATCGTACGTGAACATCGAATCAAAGTGAGTTCGTATACTCGATAGATACTCAATGTGTGTGCCATGTGCCAGCAGGTTGGAGCTCTTTTGTTTATGCCATGCCAGCCAGTTCAAGGAACCCGAGCTGCCAAGTTCAGGAGCAACTGCAAAGGCAGGGTTATTTGGTTACTTCAGTGTCACCAAGCTCGCTGCCGAAGTAAGCAAATAATCAAGAGTCACGACAGGCGAGTGAAAGTGTTTGATCACCACTGATAAAATCATTAAAGTGCCGGCTAATGGAGTTGAACACACTTAGTGGTGTCTGTCGAGACAATTGATTTCTTTCTTCTCTCTGATGCACTTGAAGTTACTTCAAGAGAAATCGTTTTAGCCACCACACACACAGGCACAAAAATCAATTAATTACAAGCTCTTAGTCATTCAGGGCGCCCCAAAAAGTATGCTATGGTTTCTTTTACAGCGGAGCCTGCGGCTAATATGCCTGGCACAATAATTAATGGCAAAAAGGGCTAAAGAACTCATTCGTTAGTCAAAACAACAAACCACAAAACTTTTATTCGATGCCAGCAGCGAGCTGATGGCCAAAAGCAGGTGAGAAGCCACCTGACAGCCAGTCGAAAGCAAAGTCTGCGTGTTTATTTATTTTATTCAGTTTCAGATTGTTGCTCTTTTCCACCGACATTTTTCCCTCATTCACATCTGCCCCATGTGAAGTCTTAAAGGGTTTGAAAATTACCTTTTCACTTTTTCCAAGCGAAAGCTGCCTTGTTGGGTGGGTATTTTATGAAAGAATTTGCCAACGTTTCTCATATAAACGCATGCATAACATAGCACAGCAAATACCTAATGGTGGTTCTGTAACAGGTAAATCCTTATTCAAATTAATTGGCAGAGCTTAGGGAAGCGGTAACCATTTCTCCGAATGTGCTTAGAAAAGGTTGGAAAATGTCATAATCCAAGTAAGAAAGACTGGATAAATGACACTTAAACAGCGAACATGCTCCTTATATTGTTTTAGATAAGCCCTCTTCTCAAAAAAGACAAATTAAATACCCTTTAGATATTTTTACGAAATAAAAACGAAAGATAAAAAACACAAAAAACACCATAGCGACAGAAACTCAAAGTTGGAGCCTAATTAAGCCAGAAAGAATAATCGCTTTGTAGCCTTTGGTTCAATTTAATCATTATTAATTGCTGTAAAGCCATCGCTCAGTGGCTTAAATTACTTTATTCGACCTTAAGCACTTTAAGTCGAAATTCCGTTGTGTTAATCAAGCAGCTCAACAGATTTCCCTGCATCACCTCCAGGTATGGTATGGTATTTATTTGATTTTATATTCAACTGGCATTAACTTTATATTCCATTACCATTTGCGCACATACGAGTGCCCAGCTCGAACTAAAAGCAAACATTTGGGGGAGCTGGAAACACATGTTGCGGTCCTCAGGCCGAAACGTCGAGAGCCGCAAATTGTGATTAGCCGAGCCAATTAGACAGGAGCATAAATAAGGCAGCAGGACGAAGCTGGCAGGATAACTGGCCATGGCCACAGCATATAACGATAACAGCAGCACGGCAATACATTTAATGCAGCGATTTAATTAATGGAATGTACGCAATTCCAGCAACGGCGGCCCACAGTCGGCTACGTGATTTATGGGCGCCGCTTAATTATTAAGAAGTTATGCAGAGTTTAAACATTTATTGCAAACAAAACGGCGACAACGCTGTGCATACAAAGTGGCTTAGTGGCTTAGTGGCTTTTTCACCACCCTCGGGCCATTGGCCAGTGATTCACCCGAAAACCCGAAACGACCACTCTCCGTCGAATTTCACCCATTTGGTATCGTCTATTGGGGTTTTATGGCTTTCGTTTTGTTTTTCGGTATTTCTGCCAACTCTGGTGACGGCCCAAAAGTCTGGCTCTTTATGAACCTGGCCGGCCATAAATATTTTATATGCCTTTTAAAAACTCCTGGCCACACAGCTTTCGGAGCCACTTTCGGTAATTAGTGGCGTTTAGTTATAAAAGGCAATAAATACGTTTTGCGAGCCGGATGAACGTGATTTATGTCCCAGTTGTTCCACTTCATATTCAAAGCTAATTAGTAATCAAAATGAAAATAGTTTGGGGGGAGTTTCAATAAATTAAAGCAGCATTTCCTCGGGGCCACATTCGGTTGATCGTTGATTTTGGGGATCAGAGCAGGCCAAGTGCCTGCAAATTGCAATTAACCAGGAAGTCAAGTGATTACGGTGGGCATTTACACCGCCATCTCAGGAGGTGCGGAAATGTGAAGTTAAGACTATTCCATTATGCGCCTCCGCAACGGAAATTATTATTACGGCCGTTTTGGATGCCCCAAGCTGGCAGGACTTTAACGGCCGCTGGCCAAGAGTAAGGACCATCTTATCCACGTCCGCCAATGGTAATTAATTTACATTATTATCATAACAAACTGCTCGAGAGGCACAAGGAAATGCCCACTTTATGTGGAGAGTATATGGAGCGTATGGGTGGCCAAGGACTCTGATGTTCGACGGCGTCTTCATTAACATGCCAGTCGATTCAATTAAGTTGAACGTAATGTACATAAAATGCTCCATTGTTTGCCATTCACTTTCAAGGTCATTTCCCAATGGTTTTGGTAACTTCATTTTCGGGTCCAGCGACCCAGCTTAAAATCTAAGCCAAAAATAGGGGCAGCTTTAAGCCAAGTGCCATGATTTATGATTCACTACTTTAATACATAAATTCTTTAATACATCGCGATGGCCAACGGAAAAGCATGTGTGTGTGTGCTGCGAAAAGTTTTCCCACATCTCACATTATCATTACCAAATAGTTACCCCTTTGGGCTCATTAGCACATCATCATCATCATCAGGGAACACGATGTTTGGCTGTGGGTCGGGGTAATATCATCACGTGGCTTGGATATAGAGCACTATTCTTAAAGCCCTTTCTACACAAGCAATTACTTTGTCATGTGGGAAATGGAAAAGTGACTTTGCTGGAATTCATCTGAAAATATCTGTGGATTGTATGCAAATAGACCATCGTTTCGTGTTCATATACGGAATTCATAGATTTTAAACAAATTGACTAATTCGTTTTCGACGAATATGAATTTGTTGTGTGGCTGCGTTCAGTAAATCCGACTTTGGTATTTGCTTATATCCAAATACATATATGGTGGCAAGGATCTGTGCGGATGAAAGGAGCTTAAGCTGCCACAAGCCAAATAAACATTTCATGTGCACGATACCTTTGGCCACACATGTCCTGACCATGAAAGCGTTCACCGCCAGCTCGGAAAATGAATGTATCATCAAAATTCTTGAAATCATGTCATAGTCTTGTTGTCTGCAGATGGAGCAGATGGGTCTGCGCAAAATAAATGGCTCAAAATGTGAATTTTTGGTTGCCTCTCTGCAGCGAGTGCTAGTGGTTGTTGTGGGCAAGTGCGGCGCACTCGTACTTTAGTATAAATAACAGGCTAATGCCTCGTGTGGAACCGAGTACGAACTGTAAGGAGTCCCCGGTGGATTGAGTGCTGCTCCAAGGTTCTGGAGTTCTGTACATCCTGCGCCTTTTTCTAATTCCATTCCAGGACCACCCATCACACGCGAACACGACAAATTCCAGTTGTTATAAATAAGCTCGACAATTTATTCTCGCTCAGCCATTCCTGCGGACTCGTCCTTTCGTTTTTAAAGCCCACACGTGACACTCGATGGGTCGAGTTTGGCTGAAAAGTGTTCCCCGGGGAAGTCGACCATCACGAGCATTCGATTTCAGGCTTCATTAAAAATGTTTAGTGCTTTATGCACGCATCTGCAAAGCGGAAAAAGTTAAGTCTAAAATAAAAAACCATGGAAATTTGCCTTCTACGAAGGACCAGTAGCTCCCAGTGACGCAGCATAATTATTGCATTTTGACCCCGCCGCTGTCCACTTTCACTGCAGGACATTTTAAGTTGGTCCCCAGCTTTTATCATCTGCTCCCATAAAGCGAATATTTAAGTAGATGGATACAGTTTGGAGTAGACAACTTTCGTTATATTGCTTTTTTCACTCCCGCCAGTCAAGAGTCAATCTACGCCATCCTGTGGAATCAGGACCGCAGCGGAGTGTCCTGTGACCCATTTGTACTTCTTTCGTTCATGCTAATTTATTTAAAACAACATTTCAGTCCGAGGCCAAAAGCCCGTGGGTCGCGGCAATAAAATTATTATTATATACTTAGTCAATTTCAGATACTTTGCCCAAAGCGAAATCGTTTAAGAGTCTGCTCAATGAGATTTGCCAACTCACTGAATGCCAATTAATAGCAGCCCCAAAGTATTGGAAACTTTTCGCGAAAAGTTTCGCGCCTTTTCAAAAGTCATTCGCAGTATTTATTTGCATTTATGCGCAACTTTTCAGACTGTTTTACTGTTTTATTTAATTAAAAAGTATGAGAAGAAATGTTGCACATACGCCCTGTTGTTTTACCTTCCTTCCTCACTAAAAATAAAAAAACAGGCGGAACTTTTAGGGCCTGCTAAATTTGTTATTGCCGAAATCCATTGACTTTTCACCCCGTGTTTGGTGCGTGATAATTTTATGCAATTGCGGTCACATTAATGGTTCGCATTCGGTTTGATTTAGGAGCCGAGTGCGTGGCATGGAATTTGCAATTACACCGCCAAGTGCCCCGCCCACTTCCGGTCCTGCACCGCTGACAGCTCAACTGCGCCCTTAACGGCGACGGCACGTGTTGTTGTGCGTGTGATTTATGCTTTATGGGTCCCGCCCGCAAAAGTAGGCAACGCTTCCCGGAACGCCCAACTGCCAGGATGGTAGGATGGCAGGATGGCAGGATGTGCGTGCTGCCAGTTTTTAATTGCTTTCCCGTTGACGGGCCCGCAACTGAATTATTGATGTAGGTCAGGGAGCAAAGGGTAGCGCCGGAAATAGCCTGACAAGTGGAAGTAAGTAAAACTCGCAATCTTAACGAAATGTGGTGTGGACGAATGGAGGATGTATCAATCAGCTAGTGCCACTTGACATTGGAGACTTTGATAACAGTTTATTAACTGCTTATAGCTGATTTATTGAATTCACTTCTCAATTCTATTAGCTAGTTCCCTATGGAAAAAATTCAATTCAACTATTCTAAGAACTATTTCTTAAACTTCATCAACATCATTTCATTCAAGCCACTTGACAAACGCCTTTCGTTGGCTTCTACGAATTCCAATCGAGAAAAATGTCAGTGTAGAGTGTTTTACATTGAAGAGGTGCACTGAACTACAAAACGACATACTGAGTTTTTAGTTTATAGCAGTGGTTCTTAGTGCAACATACTTTTCAACGAATACAGTTCACCCTTTTACTCTGCGAGTAACGGGTATAAAAATAGCTTTTTGATTTCATCTTGAATTTTTCGTGACTCTAATCAATTGAATACGATGAATGCTAATTGGCTTTTGCACCTTCATTTCCCATGCCGAATATTCGGCCTGGAAATCCGTTTTCAATTGATTTAATGTCTTGAGTGGGCAAAATATGAACAGGCTGGGAATTTAATGCTATTAGCTTGGAGCTGAAATCTGTCATTACGGCATTAATAATATTTTAAAGCGGCTTATCGAACAAATTGATAACAACAGGCAAAATCCAGCGACAGGCATCCTTAGGCTACTTACAAAGGATTCCCTTGAAAGAGGCTCAGTATTTGCACTTATGTTCTAGGAAAATTTGAAAAATGCCGCCAATGAATCAGTTGCATGTTAATGCCTATACGGCGTATCTGACATTACAAGGACAAACTTTTTCATTTGAGAGTAATGAAATACATTGTGTTGCCAAAGTGAAGGAGCAGCACCAAGTAACATCCTCCCAAGCACTTCACAATGTTCATCTGCACCACACATTCAATTTGGGGGCCAGTGATAAGATTTATGGAGCATTTTCCAAAGCGGGCTGCGAACTGCGGAGCAACTGCTGTTTTTCGAGCGTGGATCTCATAAAACAGACTCTGACAACGACATCAACGCCATAAAGTACAACAGGCGTAGTGAAATACACATACAGGAACACTGAGAAAAAAATCCTAGTAATAAAATAGGAAAATAAGCGAGAAAAGGTGTTACATTCCATACAATTTGCATGGAACTAACGCATTTAAAACATATTAGGTTTTAAATAAGTTATATGAGAACAATTGTCTGAATCAATTACGTTCATATTACTTAATACATATTACTTATAACTTACTAGTTCACTTGATTAACCATTAATAAAAAGTAATAATTCAAATGAAGTTCCCTACTCTTCTCAATTACCTCTCAGTGCAATCCACCTCTTATACAAGAAACGCTACGTACCTACAAGTGTGCTTCGATGGAAACACTTCTTCTGCTGTCACAATCAGCATCTCAGTTGTGCAAAAAGGGGAAATTCTATAAATTGGATGTGCAATGGATGGGATGTGTGAGCCCCACTTCCGATTAGTTTCCTTTGACATCCTGCTTGTGTAACACTAACCCAACGAAGGACCATAACAAAGTTTTGCGGCCAGGGGGCAACTTATTAAGAAGAGTCCGCAATGTGTAGACAGGAACAGGCCCGGGCAATCAAATAACAAACTTTTACTTTTACTCATCGTGACACTTGCTCCCCTTTTCCAAACGACCAAACATCGGTTTTGATGTACGAGGACGTATGTTATGGTTTACGAGCAGCAGCGTTAACTGCATCACGTAAAGTGCTTAATCGGCTGGCAAGAGGGTGAGTTGGGTCCTGTTCTTATTCCGGGAGTCCTTATTCTAGCTCCTCGCTCCTTGCTCCTTGCTCCTGAATTACACAGAAAACCCCTTTTGTTTTTCCAGCAAAACGACTTATTTATTTAACCAACGCACATGCCAAGGTAGCTTTCTGAAATGCTAGTAGTTTTTACTGGAAACTAAAAACACTTGAAATATGCAAATACAGTTCACTGGCAATAACAAAGTTTTACAAGTTTCTTCTAAGAATAAACGAATAGCAAATAATACCTCTTGAATAAATCAGTTTTGATAAAAATCCACAATGCCATTCTTAACTTTATTTTGTTTACCTGAATTTGAATGCAATTCAATTTTGTTGTTTTCTTGGCACTACAAGCTTGATAATCAATATCAATATATAAACGATTTGTAAATGGACTTTAAATGAAAGAATCTGTATGAGTGGACTAGCAGTCGCAGATTTAATATTCGAGTAAAGTAAAGAGCCAAGTAAAATAGATACGTACATATGTAAGAGTGGACTTCCACATGATGTTTACTTTTGAACACAGAGTGCAAAGTTCTCGAAACGGGCCACGTGTGGGCAAAAAAACAAGAGTTTGTTGGCCGCTTGAGACTCGATGGACGCGATTCAGATATACTTCGATGTTTTGGCTCCTTTGTGGTGTCGTGCGAATGACAATGGCTTTGCTCGTTAAATATTTATTTATGTTTTCACGCTTGGAGTACAAGGAAAACACAGCAAGAAATCAACAAGTTTGTTGTCCCTTCATGGGGGGTGACCTTCACTTATGGGCATCCAAAAACAATTCCCACTGCCAGTCGTATTGAAACATTTAAAATCATTGGACTTAGCCAAGTACTTTATGGCGGTGTATTGAAAATGGCGACTTAAGTTGAGCCGCAGGATAACCGCATCGTGCCACCAAAGTTCCCACAGGTAAGCCTTTAAATGGCTTCTCCCCTCGATTTTCGCAGTACTAAGCCCAAGGAAAGGCATTAATATTAATGCCGCAATTGCGATGTTTTATGTCAATTTATAACCATTTAGTCAGCAGCCCCTGTGCAAGCTGCATTTTAAAACGGCTAAATGTCGTATCCAACCCATCTCAACCGAAGGAGACATAAAGTTAAGCCCCAATATTTTACCAGAAATAAACAGTGTAATGCTGGCCAAAAACGAATTGCGTTGTGTCATCGAGCGACCATAAGACTTGGCTAAACAGAACCCAAAACCCAAGAATAAATGAGCTTTAAGGATAGCACACGTTCTAGGCCAAGGAAGTAAGCAAACAAGTCTGGAGTGTCCACTTGGAGGGGCCATCATTAATAATGGAAATGGTCTTCATATTTGGCTTTAATGAAAACACTCATTATAGTTTAATGGCAAGGCCATGGGCCAAACAATAAATGAAGCGTTCCCTCATATGAGCAACTTGGGTACAACGACAAAAACAAGTCATCATAATGCCTTTCAGGCGTTTCTAGAGCAACGTATGGATGGCTGTTTTTTCTACTCCAACTATAAGAAAACAAGGTCGTTTATTTGTTTGGGAGTTTCATATAAACTGCCTCATTGTATATAAGAGCAGTAGCAACCAGATATTTTCTTTAACTAATTGAACCAATGTAAGCTGATCATTCTTCAATTAGAAGTAGCTTCTATTTACGTAACTCAAGAACTATATATAAACAGTGCGACATATTTATGCATCCTGGGAAACATTAGGCAGGTTAAAAATAACAATGTCAATTAAGTTGACAGGACGGAATACACAAATAACTAAACTAAGTAATTTTTTCAGAGTCTAGTGATTTATATCGCATGCAAAGATATACATTTTTAATGCTTTGACTCCACTTCAATCCTTGCAAATATAGTTCTATATTCCTATAGAGACGTTACTGCTCATGTGGCGCAACCTCATGCAACTCGAACATGTTGCAAGCATTTTCAAGTGGAGCTGCAAACATGTTGCAAGCCCTACTCCGATGTAAACTATGGCGGACAGGCAACTAAATTGACAGCATTTAGGTAGCTTGACAATAATTTGACGGATTGGAATATAACGAGGGTTGAATATACTTCTAAAAGGTAGTTCACCTTAACTAACTAGGCTTTATCCACATAGTACTATATGTAGCCTTCGAAGAACCACAGTTATTGTCTTTAAAAACCAAAGTCTTCAATATTGCCATTATACTTTCATCCAACCCCACCCACATAGAGTTCCCAATGAAAAGCCATTTTAAAAATGATTAGCACTGCATTTAAAGATGATTTAAACTCGATTTCTAGGACAATATTTATATTGACGACGCAGAGATGGACCGGTAAGGGCAGTTCATCCATCAAATAGCATGACCCATCTGTGGTGGACCATCGGACTACTCCCAATCCCGATACCGATCCCGATCCAGATCCCTCTGCTGATGCCAGTGCCTCTGTGCGTTCTGTGGGGTTACCCTAAATGTATGTACATGGGTGGTACGTCTAAGAGATAAAATACTCGTTCGCCTAACGATAACGGTGAGTTTGGGTGTCGGTAGGTGTAAGTAGAATACAATAGATCCGCTCCGATCCGATCCGCTTCTACGAGTAGAAGGTCAGCACACTCGTCTGGTTGCCGCGCACGAAGAGGAAGGGCGGCATATCCCGACTCAGACTCTCCAGCCAGGCCATGTAGAGTGGTGCGGAGACGATGTTCTTGCGGGGCATCGGCAGAGTCATCACCACCAGGTCCGACTTGGTCGACTGCTCCCGCAGGTACTCCCGCAGGCGGAGGTAGCGATTCGTCTTGTCCTGCACCGCCAGCAGGTCGTCATCGGTTATGACGGCTGGAAGATAAATGTAGTTGCAGTATCGATGGAACCATAAACTTTATACTACTAACTTTGATATGTATTACTTTTTATATTAGTTTCTATTGAGTCTTTAATAACTATCTGTTTATAGCTTATATGGACTTACCATCGTCCTCATTGAGAGTCGCCCTGCTGCTGGTGCCATTCTCGCCCTCCTTTTCGGTGACAACAAAGTCCTTAATCAGCTCATTGAAGAACTGCGTGGATGTCTCCTGTGGCTTCTTCGTTATATCCGGAATCAGCGTCAAATCCGAGTAATCGATCCGGAACTTTGACAGCAAACTGGCCATTGAGCGCTGCTCGAATTCCAGCTCCGAATTCTTGTTAGCCAGAGCGTAAACTCTGCGGGTGGAAAATTACAAAATTATCCTAGAAAATCATTGCTTTAAAATGTGAGGCTTTGTGGTTTTTTTGGAAAACCACATGATAATTTTCTACGCAGGCTTGCAGATTTAATTAATTCCGACAACGGCAGTGTTTACTTTTGCTATTTTAGCTTTATCTTACAAGCACACCACCTGGAAACTATGCAGTTTATGAAAATATTTACTCTTCTCACCAACTTTTTGTAAAGGAAAATGATATTTCTGTGCAGCAGATATGAATAACATTACACAAGGAAAATCTGTTTACTAGCCCGCAATAAAGTGCAAATAAATGTAAAAATCTATTTAAAAAGAGCAAACATGAGCCACTGAAAGGACCAAACTTTCGAAACAGTACATAGTATAGAAACAAAAAAGTTGCCTCAAGCGTGTGCCGTTTTGTAATCAGGATATCTGCTCTCAAAGTAGGAGCACATGGCTGAAAGTCCCTCGGTGCAAATTACTTGCCCGTTAGCTAGAATTTCGCGGTAATTCGCGATATATACCCACCTCAATTTGCAGGACTGCCAGGTGCGCCGGGTACTGATGATGTAGGGCAGCAGGAGCGTGAGTCCTCCATCGTCGTATAGCCACCAGACATCGATGACTGCGTGGCTGCGTTTTCTGGTGAATTGGGTGAGGTCCGCCAGGACCTCTTTGGGCAGCTCGGCGCCACCAGGACCCTTGTAGAGGGAAGCCGGATCGTCGTGCTTCAGCTTTGACTTGCGCAACGAATTGTTCTGCAATGGTGTATGGTGGTGCACGAAAGTCAATCGAATGGAATGGCTAATTGAAAGGGTTTTTCAGCAATTACCACAAGATTGGCTGACTTAGCGTCCAGGGGATCCGGCATGCCGGAAACATCCTTCGATTGATTGCCCGCAATGAAGGACAGGTCGCTCGTGCTGGAGGCTAGATGGGAAAATGGAGTGGAGTTTTAGAAAAAGTAACAAACGAGTGGCCAAACAAAAACTCTTGGCTACTTGGCTACACAGCAAAATCATTTCATCATTCGGGACATGCACAGACAACAAACAATGCAGCAGAAACTCAGCAGACTCGTCCCTTTCCGGCTTTAAATGGGTATATACGAGATTTCAAAACATACAACCATCCCTGCGACCAAACATGGTGACCAAATTGACAAATTCGGAGCATAGGTTCCACCGAAGAGGAGCGGGGCGAGTGTCCTGCAGGACATTGTGCGAATTTGAAATTCAAATTTACGAGCATTGCATTAATTTTCGGGTCCCAAAGGTTTCGAGCATGCACAGCTGTGAAACCTCCAAAGGGGAGGCCAGAAAAACTTGGCTGAGCTTGGCTTGGAGTTAGTTTGGCTGTTAAATATTAAAATGTTTCGTTAATACGCTGGCAAACTTTATGGCTTGATTGCGGAACAAGGCAACATGCGTGGTAGTGATTGCTGGTGCGGCATAATGTGGTGGCTTGGCAGCCCATTCATATACGTATTTACCTACTCAGCCCAGCCTACAACAACTTCACATTCCATTCAAGCCATCCAATTACGATATCACACGCAATCTTATCAAGAAACCCAACTTCACCTGCACCTGGCCACGAGCGCATTCTCCGCAGTCCCTGCTTGAATCGCACTGCGGTTCCCCAGAGGATGCGAAAAACGAGGATTCGGAAATACCAATTGAACAATTTAATTGCAAAGGATAATTGGTTGGCACTTCGACTTGCTGCTTGGCAAGTGGGGGTAGGGTGGACCCGTGTTAATTGGGTAATTGGTTAATGCCTAAGTTCTTCACAAGGCTATTTGTTAGATTACTGCCTATGAATAGTTTATCAGTTTATAATACTATGTGTGTGATTATTATTTTTGAATTCACATAAAGAGAATGGAATTTAAAGAGTCTTTAATTGAAAATGGAATATTTATAATATTTAAAATGCTGGCTAACGGTTCGTATGATTGATATTTGCGTAAATATCCATCTTATTATTTTAATTGATGTAAAAAAATCTCTTTAGGTAAAACGTAACATACTTATATGGATTTTTATATATTGCTGATTTATATAGATTTTGAGACCCACTTTGGTAACAGCAGGTCCACCCTAATGTTAACCTTCACCTGCACATTTCACCGCGCATGCTACTCACATTTGACTATCTTCAGGCTGTTCTGCTCGCTGTGGACCAACTGGTTTCGGTTTCGGTCTTCTACGTGATTGCAATTGTGGTGCAGAAGGTGCAATTGAGTGGGGTGGTGCGATTTAAGGGGTCGAGAGAGAGAGAGAGAGACATGCGGAATATAATCGAAAGATATAAGTTAATTGAAAAACATGATATAGCCCCTCGCAGTGGACTCCTAGTGGACTCCTGTTCCTTACCTTGCGACACATTTCTGCTGAGCGAGTCAATGCTGCCACCCAACCCATTCCTGGCACTACTGTCCACCGCCTGCAGATCCCCGGAACTCTCATTCGGCTGCAGAGTTCTGGGCACATCCGAAACGGTCTTCCAGCCATCCTGGGAACCTAGCACTTGGGAGCAGTCCAGACCCTGAGGCACACGCAAAATGGCCACGGAGAGGTACATGTCCAGTGCCTTGTGCATCACATTGAAGTACTGATCCAGCTCCTTGTGATCGCACGTCTGCCAGTCAGTCTTGTAGCCCATCAGGATGATGTTCGGCTTAAGTTTACCAATTCCAGTGGCCTGCATCAGAGCTCGAGTGCCCGACTCAAAGTCCTCGCCATCCACGAGGCCATAGAAGCCCTTAACGCGATGCTTCCGGAACCAATTGGCCGCCCTTTCCTGCAGATAAGTGCGGTACTTCTGGGAGCTGGAACCCTTCAGAACGTGACCACAGACGAGCAGGGATAGATTCTTGGTGAGCATGTAGGCCAAGTCGACGAGCACCGGACGAGTGTTGGGCAGACCGGAAAGAACCAGGATCTGTGGCCGGTAGTTCTTCACGTGCTCCTCCACGTTGTTCAGCTGCTGCACCGACATCAGGGCGTTCTTGTACGTCTGCGCCTGGGTGGTGGAGCCCCAGTTGACATCCGGCTTCCGGTAGGCCACAATTAAGTACAGAGCCAGCACGGCGGCAAAGGTGATGAGTGCGGTGGCCCACGAGATGAGGAACATGACGGCCACACACAGAATGGCGCCCAACAGGCTCAGCCACATATTGTAATACTAAAATTGATTGGGATTCATACTATACAAGTAGAAAACATTTGATTGCCGGCGGACTTAAGTCAATTTGCTCACCTTGAAGGTCGGTCGCCAGCCCACTGGCTTGGCCAGACTGGCATGGAAGGTACTGAAGTTGATCAGCATGTAGGCGGCCAGGAAGAAGTTCGATATGAGCGGGGCAATCAGGTTGAGTTCGCCAATCAATATGAAGCTAGAGCCAGAGGGGAGAAATGCTTAGTGCTTTCTCAAAGTATACAAACTAATATTGAGAGTTTCATATACATTTTATGTGGGCCTCTTAAACATTTGGGTAAAGGAATACAGTTTACCAAAACACCTACGCACGCAGAGGCAAATATGATGGCTAATATATGGCCTTACAGCCCTATACTCCACACTCCACTCCACACTTATGAATAAATTTAGCTTTGTAAAAAATCTACTTACGCACAGGCAATGACAAAAGTTAACACATAGCCACGAACTGGCTCATTGTTCTTGCCATATCCCTTGGCAAACCACACAATCTTCGGATACAGCTCATCCTTGCACAAGGCCTGTGAAAAGCATGTTATAAATACACATTTTGCCTTGGTACGGGAACTGGATTATCTCACCTGGAAAACCTTGGGAGCAGACACCAAGCTGGCCAATGCCGAGGATAACGTGGCAGCATAGCAACCGGCGTAAATCAGAGGACCAAAGCCGGAGACCAACTCAATTACTTGAAATGAGTTTTGCAGGCCGTAATTGCATTCACCTGGTTGGTAACGAAAGTGTTGCAGTTTAACTTATGTTTTCGTATATAAATCTCTCAAAATCGTTACGCTACCAGGCTGACAGTGGAGGAATGCAAAGGAGCCGTTGACCACATCTGTAAGATTTCCGGTGGCATCACGAGCCACGGTGGCTCCACACTGGAGCACCATAATCAGATAGGTTCCGGTGGTGATGACAATGGCTAGAATCGTGCCTTTCGGAATGGATTTTTGGGGATCCTAGGTCAAATTAAAACAAATTGGAATTTTAAATAAATAAAACAGACTTCGTTTTAAGATTACCTTCAGGTCACCCGAGATATTGGCTCCAGCTAAAATGCCCGTTGCGGCGGGGAAGAATATAGCAAACACTGAGAAAAAATCGTGTTTAATGCCTCCCTTTTCCGGGCGATAGTCCGCAAAGAGGTTATTCTTAAACAAGGTAGCTGTAAAATAAAAAAATATATATACTAAGTCTATAGAAGAGAATACATCTTCCTGCTTACCATTATAGCCCAAAAATCCCTTGGCCAGTTCCGCATCGCTCTTCGGTCCAATGAAGCTGCCAATAACAAAGTCCCCAATGGCGACCAGCAGGATGACAAGTAGTCCGATTTGCGCCTGGTTAACCGAAATAGGATGAGGTCAATACCCAGATAGCATATTACGCATACGCACCTTGGCCTCCCACTCCATGCCGACGACGACGATGATCAGGAGCAGCAGGATGGTAATGCAACCGATGATGCGCACGTCCTGAACGCCACCGTCTACGATTTCCCAACCAAAGGTCGTCATCATGGCCAACATGGACTCGCAGAAGCCGACCACATACATGGCACACGCCACCGCGTTTGCCAGGGAGAAAATCAGGCCGATGGATCCGCCGAATTCCGGCCCCAGGGAGCGGGATATCATGTAGTATGTGCCACCTAGGCGAAAGCGTCAAAACCACTTAGAGCCGTTTAAAAGGCGGCTACATGGGTGTGGTACTCACCCCCTTTGATGACACCATTAGTGCTTATCGCCGACATCGACAAGGCCGTGATGGTCGTGACAGCAGTCGTTGTCAGAATTAATACGAATCCCTCGATGACGCCCGCCTGACCCACCACCCAGCTGAGCCGGAGGAACAGCATCACGCCCCAGATGTTCAGCAGGCAGCGGACGAGCACACCTTTGATCCAGCCGAATTTCAGGACCCCATTCAGGATGCCCGACTCCGGGTCCTGATTACGTGTCAAGCTGTGCGTGTTCTATGTTTGGGTACAGAGAGCGAAAAAAGATGTAAATATACTGCATGCTAAAGGAATTACCCAAGAATACCTCTTCATATATTTTATTTCCGCATAATATATTTTTGTGAAAATTATTCTAAATCAATTTATGACCGTAATGTGATAAAAATAAAATAATTTACATTTCCTATTTACTTCATTAATATCATATGATTAAAGAAAGTGTTTAAAAAGTTGTTTTTAAATTATTAAATGGCCTTTTCCACTCATAAAATCATTTTGATATATTTCTTTCTCTCTGTACGTGGGTGTAAAGTGCAAAGGGTGAACAGCTCTTGGAAAAATTTCAATAAAGCTGTCTAGTGTTGATAAATGATTCGGCAAACAACCTGAAGTTGAAGGCGGGGTAAATATCTCTCAATTCTTCGGTAATTTTCGGGACAAGGAGGTACATGGAAATTTTTAACGGACATAAAAGAAATCCCGCTGAAAATGGATGACTTCAGCAACGGAGAATTCTGGGAAGCCGTCGCATTCCCGCACTCGAGGCATTTTTAAGAGATTAATCATACGCCCCCAAAACCGCAGCACCCGCTGTGCCAATTGATCCATCTTGAACTTGTGCACTTTTTAACGAGACCCCATCTTAATTGCTTATTATTACAAGATGCCCCAGTGACATTGAGCGAGCTCTTTTTTTATAGTTTTACTTAATTACCAAGACTTTGCTCATCATTCCATTCATCTGAACAACAGAGCTTGCCACATGTTATGGATATTGTGCAACACATCGCATCAATTTCTCTATGGACCTTCGGATGCTGCTCGTTGCAATTTATCTTTTCATTTCTTATTGACAATCATTTGCTCAGCCAATTGTGAAGCAAAAAAACACAAACAATTAGTCTGAAAAGTGTGGAAATCAATTAGTGCCAATTGATGGCACTGGAGCTTTAAGTATTGAGAACTTTTCGAAATGATTCACAACAAGGGCTTAGAAGTCAAATGAAAAGTCAATGGACTTGTCAGATTTAATGGCCGCATAGACAAATTTAATCGGTTAAGTCTGCCTAAATAATGCTATTTCTGGCATAAATATTGGGATCGCATGATCTGCATTGGACAAGCAATTTCCCACGGATTTCCCAGGCTGCAGAGCCAACGACCGAGCAATTTGACTCCTGGCGGCACTCGCAGTCACGCTCATGTGCCTGCGCAGAAATGAAAATGGAAAATGGGAAATGGGAAGTGCCAAGTGCCAAATGGTAAATGGCAAATGGCAAATGGCAATGGCTTGCTGGCTTTTTGGATCAGACGGGGTGACACTTGCCGCCGACGATTTGACACTGCCGGGTCCGGGTCAATTCTCCCGTAACAGGGCATTGAATTTGAATTTTTTCCCGACTTTCCCGAATTTTCACGCGGGGGCGTATGTGCGTAAATTTCAATTTGACTTTCACTGCGACTCGTAAAGCATTTATGGGTCCTGTTTGGTAAATTTGTAATTTGTGGTTTTCGGTTATCCTGCGGTATATTTACGACTCGGGCGTTATTTTTCATTTAGTAGACCCGATCTGGAGGGCAGTAACAGTGGCAGTGGCAGTGGCACTCACCTTGCCCACCAGCGTGGCGTTGTGCAGCTCGTCGAGCGTTGGACGGTAGGCCGCCTGGATGGACATCATGTTGCGGTAGTTGTCCAGGCGGGGTAACGCCTCTCTGGTGAAGTGCCTGTGGAGAGGAGTCGGGTTATAATTGAAAAGGTTCGACGGCGAAGCAGAGGATACACAGAGAAAAATAGTCAAAAGCAGACCTAACTAGAGGTAAAAATGCGTATCAAAAAAATGTTGTACTATATTTTTAAGTCGCACCATTACTTACTGCACCATTTAGTAAGTAAAAAAAAATAAAAAATATATATATATAAAATTGTATACCATATTAGAAACTATTTATGAGTATATATGTTCTAACTCAATAACTTTAAAGACACTATTAGCTCTGTATAAGTTAGCACATAAATATATATAACCTTCATAAATTTTCAAGTTAAGTTAAGTTACATATTTTAATAAATATTTGAAAACCCAATAATTCAATCTTATTTTTGTCTGTGTAACTAGGTTGGGAGCAATGCAAACTGACCGGAAACTTTTACCATATTTTGTGTCGTACTCGTTGTCCAGCAGCTCGCGCTCCTCCTGCGAGTCATTGGAATCGTCGGACTCCTCATTTTGGGGGTCCACCTGGAAGCGGGTCGTCGTCTGCAGATCCTTGAACCTGGACGGTTTATCCTTGTCGCGGAAACTGCTTTTGATTGATTGCCTAGGAATGAGGGACAAAGCAAATGATATTAGATGGCTCGCTAATTTAACGTTACATCTCCTTCATTCCAGCCCGTTGTTGCCGCTGGTTACCACTTTAATTGGGAGTTGAGCACAAAAGTTCGAAATTAGATTTAAAACTCACACACCCAGTGAACATGGATTCAATAAGCAACTCCGCTGCAAATAACTTTCATTATCAGCCAATTCAGTTCGATGAAATTAAATTGAATTTATTTCGATTTAGTTGCCTTACCAGGCATTCCAAGCCAAGTCCTGCACTTTCTGATTGCCGTCCATTGTGTGGTGGCCCTAGATGATTCGTGTCAGTCTGTAAAGGAGCAGACGGCCCCAGGACACGCCCACGCGCCTTAAAGGACATTCAACCCCGATCTGCCCGCCCGCCAGCGATTATGCGTTGCATGGAAGAGCGTCTGACATTCTGACATCCTGACATCCTGACATCCTGACACCCTGCTGGTTGCACCCGTTAATGGAAAGCTTAAGCTCAAGTACGCCGGAATCTACGAAATCTTTTTAAACTTAAAATGAGCAACTGCGAACTTAAAACTCTTTAAATTATGTGAACTGTGAGCTGCAGAGCAGCAATAAAGCTTAAAAAAATGTTTTGCGCATCGAAATGCAAATTACTAGTTTCAGGAAATGCAATAAAATGAGAAGATAAAATGCAAGCAACACGAGCATAGCATGAAAATACTAAAATGAAAATGTTGTAAAATGTTTCTTCTCAGCTTTCCAAAGTAATTAATTAATTTATATTTCAATTATGTGCAATATTTAAATTAAAATAGACTGAAATTGCAGAACACCTTATGAAAATTCTGTTAAATTAAGAAGAAAAGCGTACAAACAGTAGATTTTCTCAGAATTCCAAAGAGCCCTACTAATAAGTATCCTTAAGTCGAGAGAGGTGTTCTGGTGGCTCTCGAAATGAGCAAACGTCTTTGCTCTATGGCCCCTAGATATTTATATGATATATGCTCCGTTGTCAGCGGAAAAATGGCTGCCAGCCGAGAACGTGAAAAGCACTCATAATGACGATCCAATCGATTGTTTCTCAATGGGATTGCTTTAATTGGGGAACTGGAGCTGTTAAGGAAGCCCAGAAAAAAATCAGGAATTAATTATCAATCAGGAACGCAACGAAAGTAGCGGATTAAAACTGGAGAAGGCCCTTCAGTAAGCTTTTCATTAATTTATGCAGCAACTCGTTGCTGGAAATTTGAGCCGATTAAGTGGCATTTTTATATGAAGCCGCTCGTAGTCGAAACTCAGTTGTCTCGGCTTTTTCCGCTCCTTGAAGGATGTGGGCCATGAAATTTTCATAAGCCTTATTACAATAACTTGGTTCGCTATTTTGCAGGCAGACATGGTCATAATGTTGCGGCAACATATCGAAACAAGCATTTTATAGTTGGCAAAAAGCAGACAAAGAAGGACTTGTGACTGCCAATTGCCCGTCGAATTTCACAGGACTATGCAAATTGGCTGTCCACGTTGCCGATGGGGAATACGAGCGTAAATGATGGTTATTACTTTAGTCTGTGATTGGTGGTATTGTTTGATTTCTGCACGCGACTGTTGAACCTTTCGCCCGCCGAGTGTTGAACTCAGGAGTGTCAGAGTCTCAGGTCGCCAACTTCTTTGCTCTGTGATAGATGAGACTGGTCGAATTCGAGATTTACTCGAGGAGTTCTGTAGAATTTAATCAATTTTGAGTGATTGCACTCGTAGCCGATGGACTGAAAATTACAGCTGCAGCAAATGTGGCGTGAATGATTAAGAGACATCTTGTTAAGCTGTTCTATAGCTATTCCAGATCCCAGTTACTTGGACTCCTTACAGCGATTTCAATCTGCATTTTCGCCCATATTCGAGTTGGTCCCTGCTAACTCGGTAATTGATTCAAAGGTCCTTCCTGACGGAGCGATAAATTTCGAGCTGCTTCTAAGCATTCCGTGTGTAATCATTTCTGGCTCGCAATCTTTTGTAACCGGATGGAACAAGGGCGGAATTTTAACGCCATAATTAAGCAAGGACAAAATACAGGAGGCGACAAAAGCAATCCTTGTTTGATGAAACACTAAACAATTACCAGAAAATGAAAAATTCAAGAAATTTACATTCTGCACTAGACAAAGAAAAAGGTCGAATAGAACGGAACCCTAACAGCCGCAACCGTTTTAAGTCCCAAGTACACTGAGGAAAATTAAATGAAACTATAGTTAGAAAGTATCAGGCTTTAGTAAATTTAAGTAAATATGGTTAATATTTTTAACATCCTTAGATAGCAAAGTGCAAGACGATTGTAATACAGAATATTAAATGCGTTTTCTCATGTGAATACCTTTAAAGTTGTCCATCTTAAGTGCACTAGTTTTTTCCCGTGCTAGATACCCCGCCCTCTGACCTGTTACCCCTGACCCATTCCCAACTGACTCACCTCTGCTGCCTGGGCTGCCGTTGGTTGAGCATTTGTGTCGCGTCGAATGTGTCGTCCTCGAGCAGCTCGCCCTCGGCGTTTGTGAGTCGGCGGTAGACCTCGTGCGGCCCATCCTCACCAGCTCCTCCTGTTCCTGCTCCTGCGCCAGTCCCTGATCCGGATCCGGATCCTGGGCCGTCCGCTCCCTGCGACTTGCGACTGTTGCCGTTGACCGGGTTCACTTGAAACCTGTTGGGAGGCCGGTCGGCGGCTGAGCCCAACTCAAAGGAGATTGTGTCCGACATTGGTGCGTGTGTTTCTGCTTCTGTTTCTGTTTCGGTTTCTGTTTTTGTTTGCCTGCCCGGTGCTTTTTGGGTTCCTCGCCCCGGGAAGATTTCGCCAAGTGCTTATGCGGTTTCCGTGTGCGGGTCGCAACTTTCACACCCATCCACTGTGGCTAATTGTGTATGTATGTCTATGGGTATGGGTATGGGTATGGGTATGGGTATCCTTTCGTCGAGAAATCAGGACATCCGTTGCTGACGATTAAAGTGGCACTCGCAGTGGCAGCGCTTAAAGCTGTCTGAAAAGAGGAGAAAAAAAAAAGAAAAAAACCCATAAATCAAGATGAAGTGAAATACCATCAAAAAGATTCGAATTCGCTGAATCAGTAAGTGTGCCTCAAAAGGGGAATGTTATTTCTAATAGAAAAACACACTCGATTATGCACTGGGATACTGGGGGGGGATACTTCTGCCGACCCATGCATACACAATTAAACATAGTTTTGTAATCCCAGTCGTGTGGTGTCCTTTTTTCGGCTGCCTTTGTTGCCAAGGACACTGAAACACCGAAATGAAAACCTTTTCTTGTTACAGCCGCAACAACGAAAATACATAAGTTGGCTGAAGTTTGTGGCGTCTGCCTTGACCAGATGACGAGAATCCCACAACCCTTTTGGTGGTCTTTTGGGTAAACAGCTGAAAGTTTATTTTTGCACATCGATGTTTGAATATACTGCCATGCAGAATAAATACACAGTACAATAAATAAATACTAACGCTTGAGAACTCAAAAAACCCATCAATCAATCGGCAGTTTAAAATACGCAAACATAAATTTTATCCGTAATTAAATCAGTGTGTATTGAAATAACTGTCTTTGTGTGTGTAAAAAAACAAATAATTGGAATAAATCTGTGAAATTAAAAAGTTACCTTATCAGTAATCACAGGTTATAAAACAGCACAGAGTGGGCATATTTGGCACAAGTCAGAAAGATGAGATTTATTTTATTTGGACTACCAGAACACGCAAAATATTGAATTACACTATTTGATTTGAACATTGAATTGATATCAGACCATCGAAATACATCAATCAAGCAAACCCGTTTCCATTGACTTGATAAATGTAGGTGTTTGAATTTAAAAGTTCATCAATACAGAAGTACCCCGATACGATTACCCGTATTCATGTGGCATATATATATCGACTTTCGCCAAACTGAGTGACAAATATGTGTGACGAAATCCGAGAAAGCCGCGCTGGCATTCCCGTGCGGTAATAAAAGACCTCCACTCGAAACGATTAAGGCGGCACAATGCAAGCGACGACTAAAAATAGCCCCAACTCAAATTGATGCAAATTAATCATGATTAGGCGGCTGTTGTAATTGCCAGGTGGAATGAATGCGCCATGGGAATCCCTTTGCACACCTGGCGCCACCTATGGGCGAGCGGGAGAAAGCGCAAAGCGGAAACGGAAGGGAATGGAAATGGAAAGCACAAAGGGTAGAACGGAAACGGAAGTGACAAAAATAAGTTGCGTGAACTAGCGGCAATTTGTCACAGGTTTTGCATGCCATGACAGCATGTGCCATGTTTTATAGGTCAAGTTGAGAGCGACAAGTGCGAAAGGCAAACAAAGGCGGACAATTACCATAACAGAATGGCCAATCCAATCGCACAATGGAATGGAACGCCGAAAGAGACAGCGATAGACTGCGAGTGAAAGAGATTGCAAAACGCTGGCTAATTACGCCAATTACGACATTTTACACAAATTGTGGGAACTTTGCTCAGCTGGGCTGGGCATCGCAGAATTTGCACGAATTTATTGCAGGCAATTAAGATCTTAATTCAATGAACCCGTTCCCGTTCCCAGTCCCATTTTCATTTCATTCTCATGACAGGCGTACGGCATCCTGGGCAGGTGCAGCGAAACTTCTGGCCAGCTTATCAGCGTGAGACACAAAGGACAGCTCTGCAACCCGTTGACCCTTGACCCCCCAAATCCCCCAGCAGTCAGCAGTTGGCCAGGAAAATGCGGCCAGGCTGCATAGTGAAAAGTTTCCCAGGCGACAGCTTGCCTTCGACAGTTGGCAAACAAGTTGAGCTCCTCTGATAAACAGACAAAAAAACATGAGTAATTTCTGAATAAAAAATGTAGAAATTATTCAAATAATATTATTCATATTGTAAATTGTGCGTTACTTTTCGAAGTTCCTTAACAAAGCGAAAGAAATATTTATATCAAACAAGCTCTAAAGATAACCTGAAATAAGGTTGAAAATGTTGTTTATGTAATGGCCCCTTAAGATTTGAATTGATGCTATAACTTGCCAAATATCCTTCCTTAACAAAGAGTTTCAAAGGTCAAATTTATTTTTCTCCCTATGTATAAAGTTATAGCCACTTTTCAACGACATTCGCCTGATTTATGTCCCCATCTCTGATTAATTGGCCATTTGTGGGGTTGGGAGCTACTGAGCTCCCGAAAACGGAGCGTTTAGCAAGCTTCTGGCCAACAAAAAAGAGGAAGAGGAAAAAGCAATGGGACTGGCTGTAAAAAACATATCAGAATAATAATTGTTGACAGTGCCAGTGGCATTGGGGACCCAGTTGTGATTGCCACTGCGGTTCCCTGTTGTTTGTAAATTTTATTTGAAGCGGCGCCCACTTTGCTTTTCATTACTCAATTCCACGCCCGTTCGCAATTCAATTGCCACAATAAAATGCGATTTTTACAACGTCAGTGGTATTTGGCAACAATTGCATATAAAGCTTGTTCTGCCCCCGAGCTATTTATACCGTCGAATTAAATGCTTAGATTTAATGGGCTCTTTTCCAGTTCAAAAGGGCTGCGAAGTTCGCAACTCTTTGGCCGCATCAGCTGAAAGTTAAAGCCTTCGAGGATATAACTTTGTAGACGAGAAAAGAGCAAGTATGGCACTTAGGTAAAACAGGCACTGAATTCATGGTCAGAGGTCATTAAATCACAAGTGCCGGCGAATTGTATTATTTTATGGCATGACCCCAATTACAAGATGCTCGAAGCAGCAAAAAGCAATGGCCGTAAAACACTGGCTCCTGGTCGTGAGTAGGAACCAGCCAGGACCTAATGACAGGACTTCACATGTCACGTGTTAGTCACCATAGCCCCCGATATTGATATCAATCGTTTTTATGCCCAACCCCCCTCCCTCCATCATGTAATCCCAAGCGGCAATCAGTGATGTGGCACGCACAAAAAAAGCGCACAACTTTCAGACTGACCGATGTCGGTAGTAGTATCCGTTCATCAGTGGATGACAGGAGGTCATCTGGGCAGACGTATATACATATATATATTTCCCAGATAGGCATCAAAGCGGATTAACAAACCAGGACCAAGAAGCTGGGCAAAAAAAGCAAAAAAAAAAGCGGAAAAGCCGGAGCAACAAAGTGTCAAAAGCACACAGCAGAAGTTGAGCAAGTCAAGCGTGCTGATCCGCATTGTATTACATTATTTTACGCCCACCGAAATGGCCAAATAAACTAGCAACTAGCCAGCAAGGAAAGCAAAAGCGGCAAATAAAACAAGAAAAACTAAGCAGAGTGTAGTGGAAAAAAAATGCGAAAAAAATGCAAAGTAGCTGGTGGGCAGGAAGAATGCGGATGTGGATGTGCCAAGGCCCAAAGGACCAAAGGACCAAAAGAACGGAATCTCGCTTAAAGCCTAAAAATGCAAACTGTTTGGTAATAAACAAGAAAAACGGAAGTCATTTTGGCAATCGGGCTAATTCTTTTGGCCCACATTTCATGTCTGAACAAAGGGTTGTTGGATTTGTTGCGTTGCTGGGGAATTTTTACCCCGAGCTTCCACCGCTTAAGCGATTAAGGAGCTATGCGACTGACAGGCATTAGGACATTAGCTTCCATGTTGTCAGTCCTGAGAAATGACGCAACACTGCTGCCTCTACCCACTCATTTCAGGCTCTGTCCTGCTCTTGAATCCTGGTTTCTGGATCCTGGATTCCATTCACTTTAATGGCATCTCTGGGAAAGAAAAACATCCTTGGCTTGAACTGCATACCCATGTGGAAATAAATAAATCCTTGTAGGGAAAGGTCACACATTCGCAAGAGCAAAAGAAGTACCCTCGTTGGTTAACAAAAACGAGCTCTCATTTTATTAATTCAGATTTTTCATCTGCAAGTATTTCTCTTTGTGCCTCTTAGTGATTTAATATCTCAACTTCCAAGTGATATCAGTTCTTTAAGTTCGATAAAATAGTAAGTTATTACCCACTATCAACAAATACACCTATTCTGATTTTGATTTAGCTCATTATCTAATTAACATTCTAAACATTCAGTGATATATTGGCTGGCAATGAATTTGTTATGTTTACATACGTTGTTCGCTTAAAGTGCGTGCAATGCTTAAACTTGACACAATTGCACCAAAAGCCGTTTGCCATAAACGGAAAGTAATTTAACTATTTTCGCAATCAATTCTTTATAGTTGGCTAGTCAACATATTACTTAGTCATGCTTTTTGTTTACTCAAAGCTAATTGCAATCCTTTGCCACAGATTTGCTGCAAATAAAGAATATTTTATTGACTGGCAAGCTTAAGGTAGTATTTTCCTATATTTGTTGAACACTCAATTTTGTTTGATTTATGGCACCAATAAAGCTTAACTTTTAAGCCGTAAGCAAACAAAATTAATTTGGTCTTACAGTTTCTTTTTTAAAATAAATTAATAAATTTAAAAAAATTATTTTTCTCGGCCTCTATCGGCAGAAAATAGGGTTTAGTGAAATATAATTTGTTATTTTTAATGACTACATTCAACTCCTCACTTACTACTCCATTTGCACAACACATAAGCAATAACCCAGTTAAATATCTGGTGACTGCCCTTCTGGGAAAAACATTAATAAAAAGCAATTAAATTTTTATGGTATACCTTTCCTCGATAAGTAACTATTTGTTCAATCAATTTGGACTTTCGTAAAAATTATATAAAAAACTCATGGAAGTGCATGTAAATACATAAACAACTTATTTTTTGCTGATGTTTTGTTGATTCGAAAGCGATGCGCTTTTTCGGGATTTTTGTTCATGTCGTTACATATTTTGGATAAAAATTCAACAGAAATGAATGCACCATAAATGCTGTTGGAATTCGTAATCAGACATGCAACACATTTCCATGGTCATTCGAGTGAGTTGCTGAAGTTTGGGCAGCATAGTGACGTGCCCACATAAATAAGCAGCTGAAATGCTTTAAATAAATAAGTAGAGTAACGAAAGCAGCCACCCCAGCACTCAGCCACAAGTTCTCGGCTGGGGAAAAGCGTGAAACAATAAAATGTAACAAGTTTTGTGGGGCTTTGGGGTATTGGGGTTTTGACCTCTCCCAATGCGAAAAACCGGATCCGGGGACCAGGAAAAAGTTGGCCATTTGTGAGTGTGCGGCACACTTGCTTATTTATATCATATGGCTTTTCGGTTATAAATTCCAAATGAAAATAACCATAAATAATATTTCGCGGTCTTTACGGCCCAAACAGAAGCCCCATTTCTGGAGGGGACGGCACTTGTAAGTGCCTATGGGTATGAAAATGGGTATGAGTATGAGGGTTAAGGACTCGAACCGAAGGTTCTGTGTTTCTAAGGGGACAGCCGATGACTTTTTATGATTTAAAGTCGTAAAGAGCGGGGAGCCAGCAAGTATTTACGACTCGGAAATGGAAATATCATGCCATTTGGTAAGTACCACCCAGCTGACTTTGGATCGAGAAAAAGAAGCGAGTTTGGGAAGTCCACTGTTTTTATTTCGCTTCATTTGTGGCGGCATAAATTAAGTGCAAAAGCCCACTGACTAAACAGGGGACAAATCACACTCCTGTTGGAGAAAACCAAAAGCTGCCGATTCGAAATAAAGGTTAATAAAAATATATTGCAATTTCTCCGGCATGTGGAATATTTATACCTATATATGTGAGAAGAACGTTCATAAGCGCTTTTTGGCTGAACAAATACTTTAACTTGAGTTGCTTGGAATTTCAGAATTAAATTACTTGTTAAGAACATAATAACTTAGCTAAAAGAGTGATTTCCAATTATTTAAAACAAGTCGGTTTGGTTACTTCTAAATTATGAAACCTCATACTGTTTAACTAAAAAGTACAAATTAGCATAAATTCAACCAGTTCTCGAATTCAACAAGTATTAAAAAGTGTCGTATATTCTCATAAAGAATGAATACATTATCGAAATAATATCAGCATTGTTAGTAACTGAGTGGCAGGTTGAAGGTTTTCTCATATTTTACGAAGCATAAGACAACAAATATTTAAGAATATATTACACAGCCTTACTACTCTCGTCGACACATACTCGTAACTTGAATTGTTTAAGTGGCAGATGAACTGGGGAAATTCGAATGTACATATATACTACGATTCCGCTGAGGCAGCGAAAACGATCTGATATGGAGGTCCAAAATCGTGCTGATTGCTCAGTTTTTTATTCCCCTAGCAACTTATTAAAGTAAGCACCTGCTGCAAGGCTGGAAACCTAGACGATATGGCATAATAAATGCCATGGCATACGGAATCGTAAAGCCGAGCGGCGTCTCATATGAATATCGTCGCCTTAACCGCAGCTTAATGACTCTGGTTAAGTGTGCAATAAAAATGAATATGGGTCATGTGGCATGTGCCTGTTTCTGTGACTGCACCTTAAAGTATCACCAGTATCAATTCCTGGCTGCCAGCCAGTTCAAGTCAGAAACGGACTCAGAATCACATGACACGAGCACAGACATTGTGGACCTCATGGAATGAAGTCAAAACCATGTGCGATACATGTACAATTTGTAAATTATGCATGTTGACATTACATCACTGCTGGCATCTTTGTTCTGATTGAAAGCACGTAATGCAAGGAGTGCAGTTCGCCCATAGTTAAGACGCCTTCGATAGTGTTATTGTAACAGGTAATTTAATTAGATTGTTAGAATGTGTGTGCCTTACAGAGATTGCCATTTAAGCCAGCTCGTAGTGTAGTATGCGAGTAAACTAGGCCACTAAATAATCCAGGCTAACACCTTTTGGCAATTGCTAACTTGTGCTTAATGGAGAACTTCGACGTGGGATTTCTGGTGAAGGCACGAAATCAAAGCGGCCTTTGGGTCATTTGCACGTTCTTCCTATTTACATTGATTGGATGGATAGTAAGTCCCTGGGCAGCATAACTTTGGCTGCCAATTAGCAAATCCTAAGCCGCAACTAATCAGCAACTTGCGCCGTGCCAAGAAACCCGTCTAAATTTCTGGTTTGCCACGCAAATCGAACTGAGCAAACATCAGCAGGCATGTAATATGCAAGTTAAGCCAAATATTGATTATTGGCCGACGAGTTCTCAGAATTTTAAAGGCAAGCCCAGTTGGGAATACAAAAATGGAAACATTCTCGCAGACAAAATAATTGAAGTATTCCAGGAACACCAAATCTACTTGAGCTTCGAGTAGAGCCCTCGGGTATCCCACAGAATTTTTATTTTTTGGGGGAGGCTTAAGCTCATATAATGCTCATAATTTCACAGGTCATTGCACGAATTGTTAGAACCGGCGTCAAGATGATTCAGTACGTTTTGTTAGCATACACTACTTGGGATTCTCATCGTATATGCCAAATATGCCGCATATATAGCCAGTGAGAACAAAGCGAAATATGATAAATACGACGAGCCCAACAGATATATGTGAAAATTCAAGTTTGTGGCCCTCAAAAACCAATAAGAACGTGGAAACCAAAACGGAGAACCCAAAACCATTTACCTGGCCAATTGGCCATGGCTTTTGGTTCTTCACTCTTAATTTCTGGTCAGTTCTGTTCTGTTCTGTTCTGGCCAGCTGGAATTTAAATATATTTCGGACAGAACCCCTTTTGATTTTAACCCACTTAGTGCCCGGCCAGCAGGCAACTTCAAAGCCAACTGCCTCTGATCTAAAATAATATAATGCTAATGCACACGGGCTATTTCTGTACTTCTGGCCTGCAAAAGGGCTAATTTGTATTAATTGTGCGCGTGTTCAATTTATGAATCTCATTCCTACGAATGAAAGATAGACTGAGCTGACTGAGGTTTTTCTTACGCAAAAGAATCTCGCTGGACGCTGGACACACGCCCACGAAATCGCTATCTCGGCATGAATCGCTCCGTCAATTGCCGTAAATCTCCATTAAATATGCTGCAAAGACAAAAAAAGGCGAAAGGTGAAAATTGACAACGCGGTGGCTACTTGGCGACTAGGCGACTGCACCGCAACTCGGAAATTTCGTGACTTGGCGCTGTGATTTGCATAATTTTCAACCGTAGCCCAGGCACCACTCACCACTCATATGTGAGGCAGGCCATCATTCTCATTCTTATTCTCAGTCGCGTACCCATACTCATACCTATACTCATATCCACACCCACATCCACACCCATACTCAATCCCGTTCCCATTCACATTTCCATTCCCATTTCCGCCGTGAAGTGCAATTTCTCTGTGCACTGGGAGAAATTTGTAGAATCCTCCTACAAATATATAAAACTATTGGAAAGATACTGATAAGTTCAATTTAATGATTTATTGCGCTGACAGAAAGTATTGAAAGCAAAAGATTCTATCAATTCATAGATACTTTCTTTGTTTAATGTACAAGATTTCTCCTTTGTTTTCTAGTACGCAGTTTTTTATCTTCAACGTACTCATCGAGTATTCATTTTTGCAAGAGTGCTCCTACATCTTCGAAATATACTATATTCTTCATCATGTGCTTCTTGGGCAATCGAGTATGTTTATAAATTTCTATTTACATATATGTGAATATCTTTTGTTCGAAATTTTGATTGAACTGATGAAAGAAGTCTACAATTAGAAGTGCTTATTTGAGAAGATACGTTGGAATGGCAAAAGAAGAATGAACTTTTTTATAGTTTTAACATACATAGATTTTAAAATATTTCTTTTTATTTTTAACGATATATTTTATTCTTTTTAGTGTCAGCCTCGTGTCAGCCGTGCACTTTCTGGTCGAGCGCCTTTGTCAAGGTTCGCAAGGTCAATGATTTATTAGTTTACTTGTTTATTTGTTCGCCATTGAGTTTCGTTCTGTTGTGATCTCCGGTTCGTTGTCTGTCTGGCTGACTTTCTCCGGACTTTTTGCCATTGGGTGCGACGTGGTGGAGCGGAGTGCGAAGTGTCTATTGTCCACGGCTGACAGCCAAAGCTTGGGGATCAAACAGGCGGCTTTGGCGCCAGTTGAGCCGCAAATCCGACGACCCCCGCCGCACCCAAACAGCCATGCAGCCTCAAAAGTCGGTCGACAATCATTAGGGGGAGCAGTGACAATTTGAGTTGCATTTCCATTAGCCGGACTGTGTGTCAATGGCTTGGCAACTGGACAAGTTAATCGAGGCATGTGCTGCTCGCTTCGCCTCGCGTATGCGCTGCGACAGCTCTAACCAGCTGAGCCCCACGGAATCCAGTTCACTTTTAAGCATCTACATAAGGAGGTATACCCGGGGATGAGCCACGACCTTCAAATGCCACCCCATGAAATATCTAGATCGATGATCGCTGCTCCGGGGTGGAGTGAGAGTGAGAGGAGTGGAAGGAGTGCAACCCCAGGAATTGGGCTTCTGTTGCCCGGCGCATTGGAAGCCCTTTATATGCAGCTGCATTTGGTTCCTACAGGGTTCTTTTTCGCTTCAGTCGGTTTGAAAGTTATGCAATCCGATATGAGCACATATATCTATCAGCATTTAACTCAACGGGATTTTATTAAAATTATTTTTATATTCAAAATGATTATTTGATTAAAGAAAAGTTGTATTGTATTTTGATTCCACCTTGCAACTGTCTGTTTGCGCAGGAACATATCCAATTTCATATATATTTATACATTTATATATTCAAAAGTTAAAATTTCCAGGTATAACATTTCTAAATATTTTCCGTCTGCCATGGTTTTAAATTACATTTATTCATCCGTTTTCACAAGAAGCTCAATTTCATTATTTGGCATTTTAAATTAAAAATTATTTGATTATTTGATGGATACTTTTTGCGCTATTATGCAGTTTTAGTAATAATAAATACATTTTAAAAGGCACTTGAAATGCAATATTTACTTACATATGTGCAAAAAATGGAATTTAACTTCAAGTTGAAAGCTGGGAAATTTCATATTTCCTTTCAGAAGCACAAAATGGCAAAACTAAATTAATGGGGGAAATAATTTAATCACATGTACATATGTATATAATATGCATAATGTGATTCACAAAAACCACTTTTTTTTAGCCATTTTGGTAGGAATACTATTTTTAGAAACTCATGTGTATTAAAGTAATATGATTCCTGAGCGGCTGCTTTCTGATTTTTTGACAGTCAGGTATTAGGTGACTCTAAGCTATTAAACAGCACATGCTAGAGTAAAAACTATCTGAGCAAATATGCAACCAGACATGCGAGTGCACCCAGCAAATGACAACTGACCGCAATGCTGAGCACTGAATGATTCTAGTGCAGCATCTAGCAGCGTCTTCCAGATTGTCGTCATAGAATTACAAGAAGACAGACAAATGCATCGGTGGATTTATTGCCCCATTTAGTGGCACAGATAAATGGAGATGAACGAGAGCACTTGCCAAAGATAGACGAGACCGGACCCGGAAAACTGGTAATTGCTCTCAAGTTCAAGTGCATGCATGGCAATCACCCACAAAGCGGCTGAAAAAATGGATTCTACTTTGAAAGCATAACTGGGATTTTTTAACCCGAGATGTGAAAAAAAAGTATATCAGAATAAGGGAACCCTTTTGGTTAAAAAGCTTTTTAATTAAATACACCGCGCCGCTGGGCATGTGTGCGATATATTTATTGACTGCAGGGTGCAGGTATACAAAAGATATCCAGGTTCGCTCACCCGCGCAAAAGTACAATAAAAGTATATACAGAATACAAAGCCAACACAGCTGGCCAAAAAAGCCGCAGTCAAACTCAACTTCAACAGAAATGTGTGGAATACAATTTGCTGCTTTGCAAACTCACCGGAACGCACAAAATGAATATCCAACTGGCAGGTAATTGATTGATAATTGATACGCTTTTTCGATGAACTCCGAATATGCAGTAATTAATGCACTTCTCACTGCAACACGCACTAGTTCACTGTGGTAAACATTTACCCGCACCAGTGAGATACGGCAACGTAATGTGGAATAGCGAAAACAAAGCTCACTTATGTCTATGACAAATAATCATTTCATTATCAGCGCCGGCTTGGGCTTGGAATCCATGAGCATGAAGTGGGGAGTACTTGGTATGCGGCTGATATCCAAAGGGGAGCCACAAGCCACCCACCGAAAGTTTCCCCCAAAAAGCACTTTTGCACCGAAACAACAAATTGGTTTTGTACAGAAGGCCACTTGATTGGCTTTCACACACACACTTGGGATGCAAGAAGGCTTATGGCATACACAAAATGCCTTTTAGACGATGTTTCGCTTTCTTGCACTGCAAAACGCTTTCTCGAGCCAATTAATTGTGTTCCAGTACGATGAGCAGCAGTTTGGGATGGGTTTACTGTGTGGGGGGGGCTGCAGATGCAGAAACTGTGCTTTGTATCTGACAGATACTTTGTTACTTTAGTATGTTTCGGATACTTGATTGTGTTACAGCCTTGCAGATACTCAATCGTTCAGATTCTATTGTACGCTGCAGATACTTTTACACGTTTTAATCTTTCAGATACTTGTGGTACCTCTCTTAGATACTTGAGCACTTCAACACTTGCCTCTAAAAGGGGCCCGTTTTCGAAAATAAACATCCAGCACCGAAAATAAACGATCGTGGCCAGTGCTTTCTTCTTCGAGTTCAAAACGTGGCAGCTGATCCGACTACCGATTCCTATACCGATTCCTATTCCGATTCCGATTCCGATGAGGAGCTATGGCTATAGCTATCCAAACGCACGTGCAGAGAGTCGACGACTGACTGAGGCAAACTCGGGTGGCGATCGCCTCAAAATATCACAAGCGATTGCGGCGAATTCGGCGGCTCGTCGTTCGCTCGCATGCGGCGAACAAACAAATGCTCGCGAGCCACCAAACCAACCGACAGCATAACGAGCTATATAGTATATAGTATATAGTATATAGGGAGATGTATGGGCAGATCGAACGAACCCAAGCCCAAGTTGCCCAAATGTGCGGCACAAAAATTCCATTTCACACACGCGCGCGCAACTGAAGTTGTGTTGAGTGAGTTTCGGTTTCCGTGGTTTCTGTGAGATTCAGATACAGTTCGGGTTTGGGGTTGGGGTTACCTGGTGGTGGCTTTTGCACCCCTACAAATGTTCGATCCATCCACATCCGAAACTGCATGCCATCTGAATGAGTTGCTATTTAGATGACTCAGGCAAGCGAGTCGTTTACTTGCATTTAGATACGCGACAACCGGTGAAAATTCAAGTTAATCACCGTAAGGAAAATAATTATTGCAGGAAATGCATGTATTAGTTGCACCTTTTGAAGGGCTGCACAGAAAATGTTCAAGAAAGTACTTAAACAAATTATTTAGTGTCAGTATTCTGGAATACTCAATATGCTCAAGATATATTCTCTACTATAAATGTATTCACAGTTCTAAAAAGGTGCTAAAATACAATTATTTAAATATATAACCATTAAAGGTTTTTGGCTTCTGCTAAAATGTTTTTAAATTTACATTTTGGAGTCAATTTAAATATTTAAAGTTACATATATCGCTTTACACAACTCAACTTGCAGAAGAGAACAAATGCTTATTAAAAGGAAGTCTTAAAAAGTAATTTTTCAAACTTGACAGTTGTTTCTCCGCTGCGACTTATTTCAAATATTTACCAGCTGTTGGCAAATACAAGATACAGATATGACTTTTGAACACAGCTTCGCTTAGCTGGCGATGAAAAGGTGCAAATATTTTGCCAAGGAGCCCAACACGCTGACAATTGGGGATTCCCAATGAGAAGGCAGCAATCACAACCGGTTTCTTGGTCAAGTGCAGGCAATGCAAATATTTGGCCAAAAGGTTTTCATTAGCCGGCGAGTCACACAGTCATCGAGTGGCACCAATAATTGGGAGCTCGCTATCTACCGTTTCGAATGTTTTTATCACAGATAAGGGGCGACTCCGGATACCAGCGAACATACACAAATATCTGGGAATTTGGCCGGCTACCCGCCAAACGCCAAGTGGGAAAATGTAACTCGGCGAGGCCTTGGGACTGCGTATCACAAAAAGCATTGGCCCACTTTGTTGATTTTGTGGCATTTGAAAAACCTAGTTTCTAAAATATCAATATATAGGTGCTCTACATATGCGCAAAATTTTGGCTTACAAATCATTATAAGTCCATTCTTTTCCAATAAGGCCATAAATAAGTTTCAAGGAGTTGGCGATAGCAATGCAATTAGCTTTGAAATCGTGTATCTATGCACCCCTTTCCATATCATTTTCAAGTGGCAATCAAGTTTGAACTGCCTATTAATAGACGATTCGATCGAAATTTAATTTCAGTTGACTTAAGAGATTAGCGTTGCTTAAACTTATGAGGTCTACGCAAATATTTACGGAACACGCTAACACCCCGCAGTTGTCGAATAATTAGCGGTCATTTAAAGGCAATTATCACATAAACACTCATAGGCTAGCGCCTCGCGGTGCTGAATTCTTCAAATCGATGGGGGTAAATCATGCGAAAGTTGAGTTATGTGGCCCAATGTTGCGCATACGCCATGTGTCAAACAAAAGCCCCGTGACAAGTCAGTTGCCCAGTGAGGGTGTGTGGTGGTGCCCAAGACATGGGAAAGTAACGAAAAACCAACATGCACGAGTACTTAGATCAAATGATTTCATTAGCACTGGCCCCTCAATTGTGTTCATTTTAATTACATACATTTTATCAGCCGTCAATGCTTACGACTGCGAAGCCGCAAGGAAGAGGCAAGTTGTCGTGGCCCATGTGTCAATAAGTCAAACGATGTTAATTAATTAAGTGCGATAGCAAAATGCTCTGCAATTGTTGGCCTGTCACACGCAGTTCGCGTTGGCCCATCGTAATTAGCCCAAAAAGCCCTCTTACACAACCTAGAAGTTCTCTATCCGAAAATGTAATTATTTGCCCTAATCAGCCGTGCTCTCCATTGCCAAAGTGCAGTGCGACTTCTATGGAATTCCCAGTAATTAGCTATGCATTCAACTGGAACTATCTCTAAAGCAAGGAAACTGTATCGTTTCAAAGAGAAGGTGGGAATATGTATTTGTTTAAGGCAGAACTTTACCCAACAGTTGGGTGGACATAACTCAAAAGAATTGCGAGGTAGCACTTTTTAAAGTGAGCAGATAAACCCAAATCAGCTTGCTTTATAAATAGAGTATTGTCACATGAAAACGACTTTGGATTCCGAAATTAAGTACGTTTATCGCAGTCGCGTGAAGAGCGCCTATCTGCAATTAATGTACAGATTATCAAAACAATGTGGCTTTATGCACCGACGTCGAGTGGTTGAAGTGGTGCTGAGCTATCCGATAGGCAATGCTCCCAGGACGAACCATCTTTTGCGCCAACGCATCGCCGTACAGTTTCACCAACGAAGGCTCCTCCTCCACGGGCTCCAAATATGCAGACAGTCCACCCATCAGCTGCAAGAGCAAAATCGAACTGTATCTAGTTTATCTTCATTTTAATATACATCCTTTCACTCACCAAGGTCTCATTACAGTTTATGAAACGAACTGCCTGAACATGCTCAGACCAGAGACGCCTCCGCCACTTGTTATCATATTTTTGTGCCAAAGGCACCAGCACCAGTGAACTAAACAGTTCATCGCCATAGCTGGCCGCCTCAAAATGTTCCACAAACAGATAGTAAAGCGGTTCAAATCTCGCCTTATCCACAAGTTCGGCATCAAAGTCAAATTCATGGGCTGCATTCTCCCTGTAGAAATCCACAAGGCAATCACGCAGCAGGTCATGCAAATCCGGATCCAGGAACTGTGAGTCCGGCCCCATGAAGGCAATCATCAGGTACATAAGCTTTTCCAGCGAGCTAACAATCTGCAATCCCTCTCGTTCCAATTGCCGCACGAAAGTCAACGTCATGCGGACCACCTGGTTTTCTGTTTAATAGACAACAAAAACAAAAAGGAAAAACATGATTTATTTCGAAGAAAAGCAAAGCTCGAAGTCAGCGTCCTCACCTGAGTATATAGCCGCTGGACGCTGCTGCACATTTTGCAAGTAATTGCTGAGGATGAGTCGGAGCTGGAAAAAGGGCCAGTCCGTTGGCAGGATGGGCGCTTGTGTGTAGCTCAAGGATAGCGACGGCTCCGAGTTGTCCTGGAAAAGAAGTAAGCAAAATCAATATATATGCATTGAAAGTGTGGCATTCAGCGCCGTCACTGAGCCGGGAAATAAAAATTGCAAGTTTGTAAAATTCATAAGTCTGTTAGCTTTTGTACTTAAATCTACTCCCGAGTCAGTTGAAGCTTGAAATTTGTTTTCTATTTTACTTAAATTTATTACTCGAAGTGCACTAAAGTTGTAAAATATAAAATACTGTAAATTGAAATTTGCTTCCCTCAAACTCTTTTGAAACAAGGAAACATCGCAGCAATAACATATAAAAATAATGCTATACCTATTTCTATTAAAGAATCCAAAGAAACTATCACTTACAGCTATTATGTGAGGATACACCATCTCCAGACACGATTGCTGCAGCAGCTTTAGGCTAGATTCGTCCAATTTGACGAACTCGCCATTGAAAATGAAACGCTCAAAGATGCTCTTGATCTGCGTGGCATGGGCAGTGGACAGGCAGCAGAGGTAATTGTACACCAACTGCAGCATCTGCTGTCGCTCCAGATAGATTTCCATTCCATCTGTTGTGAGCAGCTGATGAATAAGCCTCAGCTCGCTGCGGGCAAAGAAGTTGGTGGCCAGGACGCGATTCAGCTGGGTGCTCAGCTGGCGCAGATATTCGGCCAGAGGTTCAAGCACCGCAGGTTGCATAAGCGCCGCGAACAATGGCTTCTCACCGCTCTCCAGGGAAACGGCGAGCAGTGCCCACAGGTTACTCAACAGGTTCACCGGATACGTCTCACTGACAATCAACTGCGGTCCGTAGTCGTGCATCAGCACTGCGCCCACGTTAGGCAACGCCGCATGCACGTGGCGGCGATCAATGGGGCGTTTCAGCATTATGGAGCCCTTGCTGGAATATAGCAATTAAATTAGGTGTGATTTAAGGTCTAGCACGATCAACTTACACTAGGTCATGTACGCAAGCAATGAATCCGCTGGACTGCACAAATTTCGGAAGGATGCTGCGCAGGAAGGGCTGGAAACTGGTGGTGCCCAACAAGCTGTTGCGAGAAAACCAGCCTACAGCATATAGAGCAGCGCTCAGAAGCGTCATCTGACTAAACTGAAGTACAGATTATTAGGAATTTGTTTTTTATGAGTTTAAGGAAGTATGGCAATACAGAAACTTACATCTTTGATCTTCGCGACGCGGGAAACAGTATGCATCCAGCCGCAGCAGCAGTTGTTAAGCGGCTCCACGAGCAGCTTCTGTCCCTCAACGTCGCACGCTCCACTCTCGCCACTGGCCACCAGTGCAACCAGCAGGGCGGCTGCGTGTTGGCGCACCAGCCCTGATCCGCCCACTCCATCGAAAGCGCAGTGATTGCCGTGCCAGTCCAGTAGCTGTCGCAGCGCGGGCAGGAACTGCCTGTAAATTACGCAAAATCATAGTCATTATATTGTGGCTTGGCTTGGCTATAAAAATGAGCCGCAGGCTAAAAAATGCTCAGTTGGACTTTAGCAATTTTTGGGCAGAAGCAAAAATGGCTGCAAGGCATTTAAACCTTATTTTAGCGCTACTCGTAATCTATGAACTAATTCCTGTTAATCAAGGAGTAAGTATTTGCTACCGAGAGTTTGAAAGTTAAATAAGATTTTGTGCCGGTAATTAGGTGGAAATTAATCCAACGATCATAAAGCAGGTGAGAAAACTGCGAATGCGATGCCTAAATCAGACAGGAGCTTCCCTAGGTAAGTATTTCACTTTTTTTTTTTTTGTGAAATTCCACACTACATTGATTCACTACAGAAGTCATAGACAATTCGGTAAAAAATAGGATACTACCCACAGATCCTGATATAAAATGTTTTCTTCACTGCATGTTTGACATGTTCGGATTGGTATGTGTCCTTCACAAGGCTTGAAATAAGTTCTAAATAATGACAAATTACTTTCCCTACAGATTGACTCACAAAACATCATGCACTTGGAAGCACTGTTGGAGGTTTTGCCCGAGGAAATACACAAGACTATTAACGGATTGGTCGGTGCATGTGGAACTAAGAGTACGTAAACTGATTTAAATACTATAATGAAATCACATTTTAAAGCTCCTTTCAGAGGGCAAAGATGGCTGTGATACCGCTTATGAAACCGTCAAGTGCTACATCGCCGTCAACGGAAAATTCATATGGGAAGAGATAATAGTGCTAATTGGGTAGCCCTAACCAACCTGAATATATCCCGGTCCACGATTCCCAAGAGCAGCAAGCAGCGCAGGTTGCGCAGTGCCTCGATCTGAACGCGCACCATCTGGACCTGCCAAAGAGAGATCCGTGTCAATAAAATTACTTTCACTGAAGCCCATGCATACAAACCTTGTTGTCTTGAAGGAATAAGTACTGTTGAAGACGCACAATCAGGACTCCTTTAGAAAAACTCTTAGCTATATCAAGGTGTTGGCAAATCAACACCCGAATCAGTTTTAGAAATAGAACTTGCGGCTGGCCATAGAACTGATTGCTTCCACTCGACGAGGGTAGAAAATGTTTAAAGAGTGTATCTATAAGATAACTTTCATTGGCCAACTGACGAGCCACTTTGCTACTTGTACGAGCTATCCTTATAAGTAGTTTCAGACAGGACTCCACTGTGTTATTATCTGGTTTTACAGAGTCCAAGATGAAACTATAAAAAACATTATTATTAAAAATAACTTTAGCTCTAAGACACTTCATTGCTTACCGAATCCTTTGCAATATATTTGTTCTGAGCAGACAGTCCATGAGATCTGTTTCAGCCAGTTGAAAGTCATCCATGGAAGTTCGACTCTCCGATTCATCTTCATCCACTTCCGCGCGTACAGATTTACTGGTGGTCAGCAGCTTCATGTAACGCTGCAGGAATGCTATGGAGTTGGTATCTGTATCTTCCCCTTTGCCATCACTGCCGTTCCCCAAAACCTCTAGTGTTGGTTGCCAATGACAGTAGGCGTTGTCTTGAACATGATCAAGCAGCACTTCGTGGGTTTCGTTATAAAATAGGTTGGCAAGAGCTCGGCTAACAACCTCCAGTTGTGCAGGGGCATTGTCATCGAGCCCAAAGCGCAGCAGAAAGAATATTTTTGATATAGGCAGAGACAACACTTGATCATAGAATCCCTGGTTATAGATGCTAAAGATCCCAGCTATAGCTCCGAAGGCTGATAATCTTTGCTGTAAGACAGTGGATCTAGAAAGTAAAGTGAGTAATATGAAACCGATTTAATCTTGCAGTTATCTAGACGATGCTCACCTGGCTAATCTGAATAGCTCTTGAAGTGCGTAGCCGGGTCGATCTGCCTCCTCGCCATGTAAGTAAAGTTCTCGCTCATCTAGTTGCTGCGCAGCATCTTGATCCTTGAGTGTGTGAGGCAGGAGCACACCTTTCCAATCGAAGCGAGCATTAAACTGCTCTCCCGGCTTTAGTTCACTTATCTTAGCGGGAATATCCCGCATCCACGCCAATTTATGTTCCTCGACGAGATTGAAATTAACCCAATTTCCTTTGTCGCTCTGCTGCAATAGCTCGATAGCTGGATTGCAATCGGGTAGAGAAGCATTTTGTGGATCTTGGGCTTTTATAGACTGTGTGGGCATGGGCGGTGCTTCAATTATCTTAGGTAAACTCGGGTTTGGCCGCTTGGCACTTTGTGTGCTCTGACGTTTTTTGGACAACAAAGCGATCAACGAGGGATCTGCAAAGCATTAAATACATTTTAAGAGAAACAACATTTTAACGTACAGCACTTATTTACCCAAAGAAGCCAGCAAGCTTTCTTTCTCGGCCAAGATGTCTTTTTCAGTCATTTGCTTGAGTACATTTAGGTTTTCCTGGTGCAGCTCCTTTCCCAGCTTAGCATCTTTTATAATGGAACTTGTATCATTCCGTGGTGAATCCGTCTCATTTTTTGAGTTTTTCTCACTTAAAGAATTTGCTCCTAAAAGTTGTTTGGCAAAAATGCTAAGCGGCTTGCCGGTATCGACCTAAAACATAAAAATCATTATAAATTAGGAGTTAAGGATACAATAATACAACCTTTTTAGTTTCTGGCAAGGCAGGTCTCCTGGTTCCTTCAGTTCTTTCGACCAGTTCGCCCAGCACATTGCCTATGGAACTTGGATTCATTTTGCTGCCCTTCACATCGCCCAGAATGTTTTCCTGGATTTCATCGAGCAGAACCTGGTTGACATTCGTTCCACGTTCTTCTGAGACACTTGTTGGAATCTCTGGGATGCTTTCTTTAAGAACTGCTGGAATTGGCTCCTTTTGTTTTTCCGTAGCGGAGGTAACACGTCCCAATTTCGCCTGCTCCCGTCTTTGGGCGAACATAGACTTCTTAGGAGCTAGTTAGTTAAAGAAATCAACAATAAATGTACTTTATAAATCTTTGGCCAAAGGAGGGAATCTGAATGCACCTTTATCCATGCGCACGAAAGCCGCTGCAGGCTGAAAACTGGGATCTTTGGCCCGCTCTGCATTAAACTCGGCTGCCATTCGCAGAACATCCTCCTCACTTTCACCGGGCTTGAGTTTTTTAAACATTTTAGCCGGAAATACAAAACAAAATATATTTAAAAACAAGTCGGCTGCAGTGTGGCCGCATCTCTGAAAGATACCACAAAGAATGTAGTTGCCATAACAGACACGTAACAGAACTGTATATTACAGAATGTTGTTTTAATTGGAAAATTTTTCGGTGATGTTTCCAATTAGATTTTAGCAGAGGATAGCGGATAATTCAGTTTTTGTGCAAATATTAATATTAGTATTTTCATCACTGCATTCAAAATATTGGTCCAAATATAATTTCAAACCTCGTTGAGTTCGTAATTAAATTTCCAATCGAACTGTGTTTTCAAAAAAAATTATATTTTTTTCACATTTTTTGCAATTTTTGATGATGATTTTGGATTTTTGCCGAAACTCACAGATTTAGATAAAAAACCATTTACAACAATTAAATACACCATTTAAATGAAGTTTATTTTGCATTCAAGTAGAAAAAACGATTTAATAATACATGCACAAGCCATTAACTAGTTTTCGTTCACTTTCCGTCCTTTTTAAAAGTGGTCCCGGTATCGGACAAACACTTGTGGAGCGATTGCTGCGCCACTATGGTGTCCTTGTGAGGCAGTGCAGCCACGTGGAAGAACATCTCGAGTCCCTCCTTGAAAAGCTCAATAGCCTCTCCGGTTTTCTGCGCCTCCATGGCCCGCGCTGCCTCTCGATACAGCTCCTCGATCTTGATCAATTTGGCCACGCTCTCCTTGAGCGAGATGTTCTTGCGGCAGCGAGGACAACGCACATCCTTCGCCAAGTCCTTGGGGAACTTGAGCAGGTTAGAGCAGTTGGCTGAGGTGCACCTTTAATATTTAAATATTCAAGTTATGCTTTATCAATTGATAGCGAAACTAGTACCCACCAGAAGCGCACTTGCTTGTCCAGTTTCTGGAGCAGTGGCCAGTTCTCCTGGCAGGCCATGCAGTTGCAGCTGAAGGAGTAGCGTCCTCGCAGGGCACGCTGCCTCTCCTTCAAGTTATTTTTGATGAAAATGGGTCCGTAGTTCACAGCCACCGATTCATTGGCACGATGCGGCTTGGTGGCTGTGAGGACCAGCTTCTTGCCAACAAAATGACAAGCGGTGCTGGAATTGTAAGAAGGATCCTCAAGGATCTCAATAAAACGTAACCAAATGAAACCCACCTGGGCCAGCACTCGTGATTGAAGTAGGAACCAGTACCATAAAGGCCGGCGGCTAGATACACCGTCTTGCTGCCATCGAATCGATGCTCCTCGGTCACCTGGGTTTGATAGATCTGGTGGGCATTGTACTGGAGCACCTGCAGCAGGCCCAGCAAAGCGGTGGCCACCTGCAGCTCCACGGCCGTGGGGTTCACGCCCTCGGTCTTGCGACGTCCGAAGTACAGTGACTTCTGCAGAATGCGCAACAGGAAGCCGGACATCAGAGTTCGCCGCAAGTAGTCCTCCGGCTGGCGCTCCTCCTCGTGGGAGCACAAGTGCTCGAAAAGCAGGTTGGCGGTGGCCAAGCCCTGCTCCAAGCTGGACGCCTGCGTGAAGACACGCAGGGCGATGAAGCACAGGATGGACATGCCCGAACCGATCATCAGATCCATGTACTCGCACTCAAAACGATGGTAGCTGGAGCAGGCCTCACCCATGCACTGGGCGGAGCAAAAGGCGATTCCAGAGCAATGGAGGCAGGAGACCGGAGTGCGCAACCTGTAATTTATGGGTTTGGACATTTTTAACAACCACACTTCCAAGTATAATGTGCCTTACCTCTTGAAGCAATGATGACAATGGGTGCCAAAGTAGGTGGGCTCCAAGCAGGCGGCCACTGGCTCCTCACAGAGCAGAACATCGCCGGTTCTCAGACCCTCGTTGGCCACCACAAAACGACCCTTCTCCTTGGTCTCCACCAGCCGCACCACCTTGGACGCACCAACCAGTTCGGCACTCTCGCCATGTGCCAGTTGAGGCACCTGTTCCGAGGTGGCTTCCTTGGGCTTCGGCTTCACTGCAGCAATTTCCTTGCGGCACAGGGCGATGTGGGTGGAATCACAGCCAGGCATCTTCTCGGCTATCTTCAATGAGATCTCGGCGCGGGCAGGTTCTCCCATGACTAAAAATAAATGGTTTTTGATTAGTATAATACTATTGGGATGCTCCTGGCTGACCCACCTGCATAAGCTTTGGCCATCTTCAAGTAGTAATCCACACTGGACTTCAGCTCCAGTCCAAAGTTGATGGCCAACTTGAGGTCATTCAAAGCAGCCTCGCCCTCGCCCAAGCGGATCAGTATGGAAGCCCTCGACTTGTAGGCCAGTGCCAAGGTGAGGCCATCATCGATGACGGGATCTGCATTCCGGTCGGGAGCCCGCATCACGGCCAGATTGGCGGCCATGAGAGCCTGCTGCAGCAGCTCTCTGATTTCCTCTGGTTCGCCACTGCCACTGGGACTGCCGCTCATCAGGTAGAGCTTATCCGCCTGGGCACGTCGTTGGGCCGAGAAGAGGGCATCCTTCTGCTTGAACACCGGCTGCACATGCTCCAGGACACCGAGCACGGGATCGCACACCTCGCGATCACTGAAGATGGAGAGCACTCGGGCGGCATTGGACTTCAGTTTGCCAAAGTAGTTGCGCAGCCACTTGTCGCCACATGCATCCCGCACGTCCACGCAGAACTCGTTGAAGAAGCCCCTCTTCTCCGACTGCACGGTCTGCGTGGAGCAGATCTCATGGTACGTGGCGTCGAACTCCATGTGGACTCCAAATTATGTAAAATTTGATTCAGATTTGCGGTGCAACGGCTGTAAAAGTGGTATCGTCCGCGTTTTCTGATCTCCACACTGCCGCTGAGTAGGGGAAACAGCTGGCGGACGTTCCTCCTCCAAAAATAGCACCGATCGTTCAGTTGGGCGCATTATAAATATTCGGTATTGAGTTCCGAACTAGTACCACCGGTCATCGGTGTTCACTTTCGATATTTTTTGAAAATTTTATTTGTTTTCGAAATAAATGGTTATTTACACTAAATAGTTTTTTATTTTCAATGAACTTTACTTTCCACTTAAAATGCAAGCGATCAGTTGTAATAATTTGCATTTTATTTGTAACTGGAATCGGGCTTATAAATCACATTAAATAATTTATTTAAAAATTAGCTAAACGTACAAAAATATAACAATATGTATATCAGAGTATTTGTAGTTATATATTCGTAGTTAAATATGTTAAGTATAGTTTCATCGCCTGGAAAATATTCAAGTTGATTTCAAACTTTTATTAATATTTCGATTTGCTCATGGACTAGATAGACTTTGTCAACCATTCATTGTTTATCCTATCATCTTGGAAAGACCTTTAAGTAGAAAGTTATATGCTGTGTAACATTTTTTTGGGACACTCAATTAACTTTGATATTATGGCTATCAAAATGCGGAGGACAAACTTAAAATGATCTCAGACTAGAGCGGAATATCCTGTGGAATTAAAAACATAAAACTAAGAAATTATAAACAAATTTTGCGTTTGATTTCATTTTACTCTTTGTATTTATTTACTCGAATAATGATTGCGTGATTTTCAATGATCAAGTCTAATTAAATGGGTTAAATGATGCAAAGGTGTTCGACTTCATTAAAATGCTTTTGTTTGGGATAGTGATAAATCATATTTAAAAAGTCATTACTTTCACTACAGTCGTACAAAATTCAATTTGGCTAGTTAAGAGTAAGGTACAAATTATACATATACTTTTAAATTCAGAACCATTACAGTGTATATAAAATAGGATTGAACTTAAGATTGGTCGGTTTTGCGATCGGGTTCAGATTCACATGATATATCAAATAAATTACATGGTGTGTATGGGTATTGTGTTGGTTTTTGTTTGTTAGCTTTAGTCACAATTAATCTCGTTGGCTTCAATTGCAATACGATCTAAGAGAAAGTGTTACTAAACTTAACAAATAAAATGCTAAAAAATTTTCAGCCTCGCCGCCGAACTTGCTCAAGACTGCGACAGCTATTTGAAGCTTACAAGTCGGTATTTTAGTAGGTATATGTATATGTATATGTGTATATTATAAACTATTATCATCACATTGTAAACGTTAAGTGTTTCTCATTATTTTGTGTAATCCATTAATCTAAGCAAAAACGAGTACATCGTAGTTTTAATGTCTTTTGTGTTTAAGCTTAAACGCTGCCAAGTCCATCCGAGTCTATCCCTCGATTGTTCAGATATCTGATTATCAATCAGCCTGCTTCACTCTGCTCACTCTGATTTACGCTAAGCTAATTCGCTTTCAAAAGCAGTCGGATGGGACGAACTAAACACCCGTGAAACTTTTCGAAGCCGGTTTCGTTTTTGGTATGTGTGTTTGTTTTTTTTTTTAGCAGTTCACTGAGGGCGATTGCCCTCAGCAAGGGTAGCCTACGTACAATTGTAAATAAATTAGCGCTTAAGAGATAGAGTGGCCTAAACCTACTTGTAGGTCGCAGGATAGCCTAAGAAATGTTTTTGTTTGGGATTAGCTCGCGTCCGTCACGCGCCAAAATGTTGCATTTTCTCGTTTGCGTTTGCGTTTAGTTTATAAATAAATTAGCCATAGTATCACTTATTTTATATTTTAAGAAAATAACCAAACTAATTCAACTATAAAAACTTAAAACGGATAACCCAGAACGTACGTGGAAGAGGCCTGTTTTACACTTAAGGAAAGCAGCACGAGACTGTCTCATTGCAGCAGAGAGCGAGTGGCGACCGAGCCGACTTAACCTAACGCTACTACTATACAAAATGGAGCACAGCGTCAGCCGGATCACCAGCCGCACTCCCGGCCGCAGCCCGATCCGCCCTGCAGAGCGGGACCGCAGACGGGTGGCCGGGCCGAGCCGAGTTAACCTGATAGGTGCGAGATTGGGACAGACATCTCACGACATCTTAATGCCCAGGGCGCGACTCGTATACTCGTACACCACGTAGCTGATGGACACTGCCGGCAGGACCTTGAGGAAGTTTGGCGTGATGCCGCGGTACAGCCCCGTCAGACCCTCCTGTCGGACGATCTTGCGGAACAGGCCCGTCATCGTCTCCTCGCCACTGTGCGCGTCGCTGCTCTTCAGGGGTATTTGCGTTTTCCGCTTTTGATTGGCAATTGTTTCGGCGGCTGCAAGTGGAAATGGGAAAATTATTATAGCATTACGTTAGAAGCAATTATAACCCAGATTTAATGTACCTTGTGCCTGTAGCCGAGTGCGCACCAGGGCCAACGGGTAGGAGCAGAGCTGTCCGAGTGTGCTCGATGTACTGCCGCACGCCAGGAGCACCAGGAAGCTGGGCTGCTCGTTGTTGTCGTGGTTGGCAATGTACCGCCTCTTGAGGGTTTCGTATACCGCCAAATCGATGCCGGCATAAGGCAGGATACCCAGAATGTTCGGTACATAGCCACGGTAGAAGCTGCGCACTCCCTCCTGCTTGTAGATTTTGACCGCCGCATCGGCAATGCCCGCGTACTGCCCCGTTTTCCGGAGCGCCAGGCGCGTCTTTAATACTTCCATGGGGTAGATGATGGTCTGTGAAATGCCGCCTGCCGCAGCGCCCGCGTAGAAACGCTCCACGATGCTCATCTGGCGGCTGCCATCGTCTCCGCGGATCAGTCGCTTCATCTGTTCGTAGGCAGCAAACTTGAAAGCTGTTTCGGGGGCAATCTTCAACACATTGATGCCATTGCCTCGCCACATGCTCCGCGATCCGCCCTCGTTCAGCATGATGTGCATGCACTCTGAGATTCCCATTCTTTGTGTTTGTACCTGGTTGGGAGAATTCGTTTGTTTAGATTTCAAGAGAAATGCTTCCTGTGTAGCGGCGTACTCACCTGCAAGTACACTTTAATCCTGTCCAGCGGCGCTGTGCACGTCCGGGAAACTGCTCCAGCTATGCCACCGGCCACCAAGTGTCGCCACCAGAGGCCCGTCTGCATCTCTTTCTGTGTGAAGTCATCAGGTACGTTCATATCCTCGCCAATGTCGAGGTACTGCAAAAATCCAAAGGTAAGCGATTAAAATACGTGTGTTACAACTAGAGATCTTGGACTATATGCTAGTCTAATTTAAGGAAAATCTAGTTTAGATTGATGAATACAGCTTGAAAAGGGGTTCAGTTTCATTCCTTCTAGCGGCAAAATACAAAATCAAAGTATGCATTCATTTACGTGAACTACTACTTCCTCGGGGAGGCGACATTCTTCGACGTCTTCCACCAAGTGAACCAATTCCTTGAGAGCCTCTAGCGCCATGATTTTAAGCCAACTAAGCACCGACTGCTATCTCTGCTTCCCAAGCGATGCAACCAGGTGCGGTAATATTGAATAATAATGCAGGCTGCTCATGCAGAATGCAAAAGAGCGATGTGATGCGATGGGCGGACTGACTGGGCAATCCACACGCGCCACTAAAATCCCCATCACCAGAGCAGTGGGAATTGCGGAAGCGGGCGAGAATGAACGATGCAAGAGCCGTAAACAAAAGTTATATCATTCACATTCACATTAGTTTTGCTATTCGTGCAGGAATACCTATGTATGCAGCTTTGCACACATATATATCTGGTTCGTGCCGCAACCATGTAGTTTATTTTCTCGATTTGCGGATTTTCTTTAGACGTGCGCCACCCCGAAAATAATTATAATTGGCTCGCCTTTTGTCTGTCGCCTAAACAAATTGGTTGTGCAATTTGGCGGATCTATCCTCTCCCTAAAAAACGAACGCCCAGTGGGCCTGAATGAAGTGAAATATTATTTGAGTTCGTATGAATTGCACAGCTTTTGGCTTAAAATCGAATTAATGCCACTGATAGCCGGAAAGCTGTCTGATATTGATAACAATTATCAAGTCTTGTGATGCGCGAAGCTTTCGTGCGAGCAAAAACCCAACTGAATCCGATTGATTACCACTTTCAGCGTTATAAAGAATTTTTCCAGAAGCTCAGGGCGCACATAAAAGGTTATTACACTTTTCATCCCCCCAACGAACTGGTGTCATTGAAACTAATTTGGACAATAGACATGCGAATCATAACAGAAGCCAAGTGATTTGTTTATCTATTTAGCGGAGCAAGAAATGTCCAGTGTTTCCCGGTGAAAACATCCGCTTTAGGCGTGCAAAAATCATTCTGCGTGTTTGTCACATTCACACGGTGACAATTTTGAGCAGTCTCTTCGCAGAATGTGAATTTTAACCTCTGGCGGCAAATAATGATGGCAAAAAGGGGGGCATAGGTTCACTGAATGGGTTAAGTGTACGTAAACATTTAAAACGACTTCAGTTTGCGCTCACAATTAGCGAATAGCAATCACATGGGCTTTCCATTCAGAAAATTGTGGGAATTAGTTGGCCAATTACCGAAATGGAATATTAATCCGAGGCGAAAAGAGCGATGGAAATTTTACGGAATGTAAATGGGCCTCTTAGTGCAACGTCATTGCTGATGGAATTATCATTCTCGATTTGAGATATATATATTTAATATATACACCACATCGAGTCACATGAGTGCGAAAAAGAGCTTTTTTTATACACAATGATCTATTTATAAGTCAGCCGTGATTTTGGCGCACGAACGTGGAAATGACCGTGAAAGTAGAGTAGTCTCGGTCGCAAAGAAAACAGGTTAACAAACGATGTATCTAGGTTTTCTGCAACCATGAATGAACAATCTTTGATTACTAAGAGCCATTTACAAGCCTTCAAACGCCTTGGACTAATGAACTAACTCGAATTCAAGGCGAATACGCTTGAATGGCCGATCAAGCGAGATAGCAAGGCTATAAGCTAAAAGCCATTGCAGTCCGATATCTGGGTTTTTTCAAGGTATATACTACATACTATATGATGCAGGTACAGTGGATCATCGACCGACTGATGAACTTGACTCATGCCCGCTGAATTTGTGGCGGCGATCTTGACGCTGGTTAAATCCACCCAAACGACGTCAGCGAGTTTCAAAGTAAACATCAGTGCAATGTAAATATCAACACGTTTATAAAGAGAGAAAACTGCTCACGTCACACAAATTGTGGGGGCTTGACCAAGCGAGCCATCGTGGATAACGAGCCAAGAGGGAGCGGGTCAATCACATGGCGCTGACTCAGTCGGTCGCCCACAGTGCGTATACTTGCTACACTCACATTATGCTGCAGCGCGTTAACACACATACGCCCTGTTGGCCAAGAGCACAAAAGCGTGACGTTTGCAGGCGCCTAGCAACAAGTTGGTAGAAATACACATGCCAGAGAGTAGAGAGCCACGCAAAACGCAAATCTTGGGCCAAGTGCCATGTGTGTGTGGACACATATAAATGTGTTGCTGAGTAAAGTATGTCGTCTTCGGCGATCGTACAAGTTAAAGTCTGCCTGCTGGGCGATGGCGGGGCGGGGAATGCAGACCGGTTCCATATCAGCACGTCACCCGACGGAGCGCCTTTTTGGCCCGCCATCCATCGATGGAGCGTCTGTTGCTAGGCGACTTTAAACGTCCGTGGGGCAACTTGAAAAAACCCGAATACCAAATACCACGACAAATTATTGTGTAAGTGCACAAGTGCAGCGAACAATTGCAACAGCTGCGAAGTTGAATGGGAAACCAATCGCGGACGTTTTAAAGTGCGTATTTTTAGGTGCACCACAGGGAGGAAATATCATGAAAATAGCACGCATGTCTGGCATTAAAGCGAATGCGAATGGCTTCTACAAGAGATCTTTGGGATTCCAACTTCAATGCCAATAAGCTGTTCACGTTTCCCCGAATTATTGGGTAAGTCACATCGAGCTGAGACTGCCTTATGGCAATCCCCGTTGAAGTTCCGGGGAAAACCACACAAACGATAAGATAATCGCAGCAAATTATTGGCGAATGAGTCAGCTTCCGCTGCACTTGGTCACATATAGAATAATGGTTATAACTTGGGTCTACAAAGGATTGTAAAGGGGGCCTGTCAGCAACGTACCCGTCCCATCATATCGCGAAATATGACCACGAAATCCTCCATCATGTCGCCAGCGACTGCCATTTGCTGAATATTGTGATAATCGACGGGCAGATTGTACTGGTATGTGCTATTTCGCAGCATCTTGTCTCGTTTGCACTGTTTCACTTCCGATCTCAAACGCCGATGTTCGTGTCCGTTGTTTCCGCCTATCTTTGCGGAATGTGGCGGCTTTCACTCTTTAAAATTGACAATTGCCAACTTTCACTCGCTGCAGCAGTTACAAAATATCTGATGCAGCTCTCTTTGGCTTTGCTTATTTGATTTCTTAACTTCAAGATACACTATCTTGTGGATGCTAGACTTAAGCTCGATTCGCTTGATTGCAATTGTGCATTCACACTTGTCGCGAGGGAGAACAGCGCTCGAGCTCAATTATATAACTACGCTCCAGGGGCGAGGGGCCTTTGGTTTTATTTCTAGGCGTCTAGGGGATTTAACGCGCGCACAACCAACGCGGGAGCCAGCCGACTGAAGACTGAACCCGAATCCGCAACCGAATCCGAAACCGCATCCAAATCCGAACCCGAAGAGCGTCGGCGATCGCAGCCGAAGCTCCGCGATGTGTGTAGCTTCGCGAGAGCAAAGTACACCTCTGTGCTTTTCACGCCTTCCCCCCTGCTCTCTTTTTCCCCCACCCTCCGATTTCGATGGGGCAGCGCGCGTGCGGCCTCTGAACAACCCCTACCACGAAAAACTACCCCATCCCCATCCCCGCCAGAATCGGCTTCTTGCCAATTAGTTATCATTGCCTAGGCCTGTGTGACACGCATTTCCAAGTTTACCCGATGGGTTTACCCGCTCTTTTTGACAGCCACCACAACAAACCACTAAGAAGTGCGTGTCTGGGAGTAAGGGGTCGAAGATGTGGATACCCTAACTGTAATATATGTCTGATAACTCAAGAATTTTCATTAATTTATCAACAGATTACGCATTCCTTTACTTTCTCAATACTCGCCATTCAGTATGCATTCCAGGAATATATTTATATAGTTTATAAATACATTGTACAGACTTCCATTGAAGAATGAATTTATGAGAAATATGATAAGCCCGCTTAGGGAACTTGGAGTAGATATACTCTCCACACACTCCATGTTGTGTATCACAACAATGGGTATGGGTCTAATAAACGATACCCTTGGCCAATAGGCCAGACTCTTTTGGCATTTATTTGCCTGTTATTGTTTACCCGTCGCTTCGATTCTTTATCACAAAGCCACTTTTCGCATGCCAAACCGGATCACACCGACCGACCCACCGACTTGGCACCATCATCATCATCTCGAGGGTCTGGCACCCAGCCCAGTTGATAGCCACATGACGGGCGTGTGACTTTATTAGCTCCTCCGCGCCTGGATGACGCTCTCTCCAGAGGTGATCTTCATTGTTTACAGGCGGCGGAAACTTTTGCTCCATTTCATTACCATGCCTACGTCACTTGTGTAAATAAGTTCTCTGATTAAAACAACAGGTTCGGGGGAACTTTTCGCGTGTCGTCAACAGAAAACATGTCTAAAATTAAGTATAAATTATAGAAACGCAAAATGAAAATAACTGGCTCTTATCACTGCGAAAAAAAAACTGTGAAACAACAAGCTGGTCATTGAAAACTGAGCTCTGACCACAAGATTCTAGATTCTAGACTATTGCCCCGAGATAAGAGCAGTCAGCAGGCTGGAGGAAAACACAAAACACACCCATTTTTTAGGGCCTGTCGCTGGCGAGATCACTTGCAGTAGTAATTGATACCTTAACCAGCTGGAATTAGTTTACGATGTCCAATAAACATAGATGTGGTTGGCTGCACTAGGCGTTCCATTCAATTGCCTACTTAACGAGCCCCCATCGGCATTAAATTGCCAATGTCTCGGTCTCGAGTAATGAACAGCAATTCCCAGAAACACTTGACTTATATGATTTGATACGATGATAGTCAGGCAGGCAGGGAAGTATCATCCGCGTACTTGGCGAATTGAGCTGTCCAACTACTAACTGCGTGTCGAATCGCAGGCACAGAGATATAACACTATTATGCCCACCAACTTATACAATATTTAATTTGTTAGCTCACTGCGAGAGATCGCGAATTCAATCACTAGTTGAGTTGCAGCTGCCGCTGGAGTTCTCGAAAAGTATCGCAAGTGCGCGACACTTACAACTTCTAGACTGCGGACTTTGGCCAAGAGTGATTACAGCGCGCAATTGGCGAACAAATTTTTCGCAACATGCTAACGACAAAGCAAATACATATACTACACTATAACATGTACATAGTTCTTATCGGCGCGAGAATGCGTTCCATCGCTCTGGTCGAATCAATCATTGAATTGCTGGCAACTTAATTAAAGCCCAGTTAGTGCGCAGGCCTCGAGTTGCCCACTTTCATCGCGTTCATCAGCCTAATGCAAGACCTTTGCTATTCCGGACCTGTATGCTCGTTAAATTCCTAAAAATAGCAGCGGAACGGGACCTGTCTTGCCGACTAGTACTAAGTCAGATCCCGGCCAGAAACCGGCTGTCGAGAAGCGGGCCTCCCTAAGTCGGCTTGGCAACAATCTCCTGGAGCCGGTTGACCTTAAGATTTCGAGTCTGCACAGTCGTCAGTAAAAGTAAAAAAAAACGGAGCGAAGAAAAAACCCGCAGCTGATAATCGCATGTTTTAAAAAGTTGTTCCAAACGATCGCTGCCTTTGGGATTCATCTAAATGGCAAGTACTTTTTTTTCGCGGGGTCTTCATTGAATATTATTCTCCAGTTACAAGGGATTGAAATAAATTGTGGAATTTAACAGTGACAGTGAGCAAAAAGATAAAAGTAAACAAAATGATTACGCAGACAACAAAGCGATGACATCGTAACCTGCCACAGCACACCGAAAGAAATTATACAATGCGGTGATATTTTGAAAAAGCCCCAGTCAGACTTATCAACATTATAGTACTATCAAACGATTTCCTCTAATTACCCACAAAGAAAGCAATGGTACTTTTGGTACATTTAGTACCTCTTTTCAATTAATTTAAAGCAGTTAAGTTAAAGGTGCTAATGATTAAGCCCAATTAGTAATCATTCAACTAACTAGGGAACCTAATTGAAGTTATTCTTTTAAGTCAAGTTTAAGGACTGATTATTCGAGAAGATTACTCAAGAAGCAACGCATTCACGCATTTGGTACGAGGTACGCTGTAAGACTTTTGAAAACTAAAGAACAACCGCACTATTGCAAATATAAGGGATTCGCATTCTGTTGGGCATGAAATTAGCTCACTGTGTAACGAAAACTGCTGCATCTTTATGACAATGTGAGAATTATCCCGAAAAGCGCTCGGAACGATATCAAATACGGACTTCCCCAAAGCGAGCTCTTAAAAAATCTGATGAAATAATCATAATGTTTACGTCAGTCCCGGTAAAAGAGCGTGATTAAGAGAGTGGGCATGATATGGCTAAAGCTCCGGCTCTTGGGCGCTCCGGTCCTTGAAAAATGGTCGCTCGGGTGAAGGTAAAACACTACGAAATAATACGCATGCAGGCAATATAACTGGTGGCTGATTAGCGAATGGGACTGATGATAAAGCCTTTTTCTCGGTGGGCGTGATAGGTTTGATAGGTGTTTTGATGGTTGTGATGGGTGTGTACAGTGTCCGGGCGTAGGTACGTATGTGTCCCCGAGTGCCCTGCTTCTACGTGGGAGGGTCTACAACAATATCAATGGTAATCGTAATATGTAACTTGACGGATATGTACCTTCAGATCTTCCTCAGTTAGTCAGGAGTAGTGTGGGTGTAGGTACTACAATCGACATTTTGGTTAGTTTGTGTGTGAGGTGTTTTTGTTGGTTTAATTTTGTTGTTGGATATGGGCGAGGATAAGAAGGGTAAAAGTTGGCAATTAGTTAACGTTTAACAGCTACAGGTACTAGTGTACATAGACATATAAAACCAAACGCGATTGAACAAAAACTAATCCAGAGAGACAGTGGAACCCCTTTAAAGAACCACTGCTCTCTGTTTTCTGAACTCAGGAACTGGCACTAAACGCCACAACGTATCTGAAGTAAACTCACAGTAGAGTGCCGCCAAAATTTAATCAAGTCGTGTATGTCCGTTGAGGGCGCCAAGAGCATGAAGTCCCGCCACTCGTTAAAGCTAATGTTCAGGCTGCCGTCCTTGTCCATTCTGCATGATAAGCCGCACATATAGGCAATTGTTTAAGAATGTCGAGGATAATTAACCCACCTGGTGAGCAGATTCCTGGCCTCGTCCAAGTCAATGTCCAGGCCCAGGTCCTTGAACGCCGATATCAGCTCCTCCAAGTCCACTTTGCCTGTAATTTAATTAACTCATTAAAACCAATCTAATTAAAGTCTAATTAAGCACCCACCATCACGGTTCTTATCTAGGTGCGAGAACTGCAGGACCAGGTTCTTCTCATGCTCCCGCACGTAATGCAGGAACTCGGCGAAGCCCACGTTGCCGCTCTGATCCTTGTCCGACTGCTGGAGGAATTTCTGTAATGGCAAGGAAGCACGGAATATTACTGGCGATACTCCTGGAAAGTTTACTAGCTGCACTGCCGGAATATTACTGGAAATTAGTGTCGCGCACTCGCAGACCTTTCGCATAATGAGCGATGAGTATCGACCTGAATCGTGAAAACAAATCAATTTCTGGTATCATGTGGGCTTCGTCAGCGGAAACCATAAAAATCTCCTCGGTCGTCTGCACATTAACCCTCTATACACCATCTAATCCAATTCTGATTGCTTTCGGGACTTGTCGAAATACTTGTTACATGTAATTTCACAATCTGGTGATTTACATGTCTTTAAATGTGGGATTCCTCTAGAAAGATTAAAATGCTAAGATAAAAGTATAAGTCCCACACTTTTATCTACGTGTTTATAGCTTCATGGCCAATAGCTACCAGTTTGTTTTGGCTAAAATGTAAACAAAGCTGCTAATAATACCAACAACCATATCTGTTAGTCAAACAACAAGATTTGTACGCGAAATATTATTGTGCTCATTTAAAAATAGATTTCTCTCCTTTCTCCCGACGGCCAGCACATTTCTCTTGATTTAATAAACCCTTTTTTGGCCACTACAGATATGACACATTGAAAGGGCCAGCTGCCCAGGGTCAGTAGCCGTGCCAAATGTTTCGCCCTGATCAGAGCAAGCAAACAATGCACACTGCATAAATTAAGATTCTCAGATACTTTTGCCCGTCAAGGCCGCATATTATTGATCTCTACAATCTACCGTCTGTTTGGCGAAGAATAGCAACTAGAAAAATGCATTGTTAGTTTCCTGAGAAAATGGCGAGCCCCGGGCACGTGTATGTAAATTATGCCAAACAAGATTGCTTGTCCTCCACGACAAATACACATTTTTTAAAGTCACGGGAGTCTCCGATGGGATTTCTTTACCAAGTCCTATTCATGCTACATTCGAATTGGCTAGCTGATATGTGTTGGCTTCCATATATCGTTCTATAAATAGTCTTAGCTCACCTCCGCGTAAACGCTCGACAATCCGAACTCGTGCAGTGCCGCCGACAGGTCGTGGATGTCGATCCTGCCATCGCCGTCGCGGTCCAGCTTGTTGAAGATGCGCTCCAGCCGCTCCTCGTCCTCGATGGGGATCTCGGTGGGCAGGATGGAGCCGGAGCTGGCGACCTCGTGCAGATCATAGGGCAAGGGCGTGTTGGTGGTGGCGTTGGCAAGATGGGCATGCTGCAGGCCGAGATTCTGGCCGTGCTCATAGCTGGCGGCTAGCGTGCGGGCGGAGTAGTTGGCCTGCGCCTGCTGGGCGAAGTTGAAGTTACTGGCCGGATCGGGCGTCAAGTCGATGTCGATGTGCTGTTGCTTCTGATCCTCTGGCTTATAGTCCTTATGCTCCTTTTGATCCTGCTGCTTGCTTACTGCTAAGGATGCACTGTGTTCGATTCCAACTTGCTTTCTGACCATTCTCCACACTCGTGTTTACAGTTTACCTCGAGTTTTCTGTTCTTTAACTGGCAGCTGAAGGATTTCTCTGGGTGTGCTCGGCTTCCGTTTCTCTGGGGGATTACGTGTTGGTTTAATGGCTGCTCTGCTCTTATGGCCGGCTCATTTTGCTCTCCGTGGCAAAAACAATTGGAAAAACAGTCACCTGTAAGAGGTATTAAGTGTTGTATATACATACATAAGTTTATAATGTTATGTCTGTGCGAAAGATAAATAAACCAGCTGAACGTATCGAATTTCCCCGCGATGAAGTCATCGTCCTCTTGGCTGGAAACCTACAATACAGAGGTGCCAATTTTTAGGACCATTGGTTTAGGTGCCCATTGATTTTCGCAGCCAATTTTGAAGGCCAGCGATTTTCCGGAAAAACCTTGAAAAACCCACAGCTTCACGCACACGCACGCACATGTCTCCAAAAAGCGAAGGAGAGGGAAGGGGCAGTGGAGGGAAATGAGGAGAGAGTCTCCCCCAGCAACTCGAACTTTCTACTTTGCAAGCTTAGCTTCGGTTGAAGAATTCTTCACGCTTTCCACTCACACACTTTCTACATTCTTTTCTGCATTGTCCGCCTTTTTCCAGCCGGGTGTGACTCAAAATTCTCGCGAAATGCTTGCAAATTGTTGCCAATTTGGCAAAAATGATTCTGCACTCGATTTTCATGCACACACACACGCACGCACACAGGCAAGCGAATGGAATGTGGATATGCAAAAGAAAGTGATAAACTTGAATTGCTTTTCCCACTGTTTCTGTGGCCATTACCTACTGGTCGAGCTGTTCAAGAGTTCGTCTGGTTTTACGCTATTTCGGCGGCTTTATGGCTTTAAGCGATTCACACAGAACTCTTAAATTTTAATTTTTTTGGGTTTGCCAGTGTGACCACGAACGCTTATCTAGATATACTTCTTGAGGGGTCTGAAATACCCTAAAATGTATCGTGCCTGCACTTAGCCATGACTCGAACCTATTTGTGGATTTTGACCGCGGAATTGTAAGGTAACACTATTTATTTGAAATTTATTTATGAATTTTAAATATCCAAATATTTGTATATAAATGTGTTTTTATATTTTGATATGTAATATATATGTTTTGCATAAAACTTAAAATTGCTTAAAATTTAAATTTATGTTCAAAGCCATGTTATGTTAAGTTAACTAGCATTAATTTGGCAAATATATATATTAAATTTGATATTGTTGTTAAATAATTAAAAATATATTCCCATTAAAACACCAAAGTGTACACATGTTAACATAATATGTATTATCTCATCTCGCTTCCCTCGCAGAATCCTGGCATACACTTTAAGCTAAGTAATTCGTTAGTTAGGTATATCTATACAAAATTGGTCTAAACTGTGGAAATAATTGGGAATAGTTGCACTTTATGTTTGAAGTTGAAGAATGAATACAAAATTCAGTTAGTTACATTAAATGCGCGCATAGCAGCCTCGGCCAGACATCAAGACACATAACAAAGGAGACACAACTTGACAACTGAATGGAATACAAAAAAATACAATCGCGTGAGCTCGCCCCCCGGATTTTAGTTCATCAGCAAATCCCAGGCGTCATCCTCGGCGTTTCCTTTGTTGCCCGATGAAGCCGTTGCCGTTTTGGGCTTCACATTCTTGACGTCCAGGCTCTCGAAGCCCTCGCTCAGCTTCTGCGAAGTGTCCTGCAGCTTCATGTTGCGGCGAGCAGTCGGTCCGCCGGACGGAGCGTTCTGGTAGGAGGTCTCTGAACTCTGGTAGTTCGACGCCTCGAAGCCAGACCAATCGGCATCGCGGGTGAGGCCGGCGGTGGCGTTGCCGCTGCTGGTGCTCAGCTGATTGTGGTACGAGCTGGAGCTGGTCATCTGCGACTTGTTGTGGCCGTTGTCCTGCCAGCCGCCCCAGTCGCTGTCGCTAACTCCGCTCTGCTGGCCCAATCCTCCGGTTAGATTGCCGCCCACCGAATTTGAGCGCTGGTAGGCGCTGCTGTCCTCGAAGTTGGGATCGTTGTATCCGCCCTGCGGCGACGAAATGTTGCTGCCCGCCAGATTGTTCCAGCCTCGTTTGCCGATATCGGTGACCTGCGATTGTAAGTTATGTGTTAGAAGAATGATGGTTTGGAGAAGATTTACTGGATGAAACCGAACTACAGACCTTGCTGGCCACATCGGTAACTCCGCTTTGTACGGAATCTAGCAAAGTTCCTTCTTTAATCTACAACCAAAAAAGATGCAAATAAATAATACAAACAATAAGGTGTACAAATTAAATAAACAAAGAAATACGGGGATTATTTTCAGAGATTTTGTTTTCATTTGCTTTTAAAGTGGGTTTATACAATTACGATATATCTGTAGCTACAGTGGAGCTATCTACAGTTTTAAAACCTTTTTAATTACTCAGCAATCTAACAATAAACCAAAACAATACAATATCAACATTAAATTGAACAAAATCAAAGAAAATTAGCAAATGAAGATTCAAAATCTGAAAGGTATATGAATTCAACTGCAGGACTCACCTTCGTCGAGGCCAAATTGACTGTGGTGACGGCCTTCTCCTTGGCGGTGGTAGCCAGCTTGGAGGCGTTGGTGGAGAATAGGCTCCAGCCAGAGGCCAAAGTGGACAGCGTCGAGTCGAAAAGCTCCTGAGATTGCGTTTTCGGTGGTGGTTCGCGTGTGAACCCGAAACCTGCATATTTTCCGCCCTGACTCGGTGGCAAGTTTCTGGAATAATCAATGAGGTTAGATCAAAGCTAATAGGGAGGAATTCCATATAGAGCCTACTCTGGCCTGGATGCATTCTCCACTTGGCGTCTGCTGAAGAACTCTTCCTTTTGGTCCTTAAACTCCTGCGTTTGGTACTGCTGATAGCCTCCAGGTTCAGCGCCTCCGCCGTTCTGATAGCCTCCATTTCCTCCGTTTCCGCCATAACCTGTTGCACTGGGACGCGACTGGTAGCTGCTGTTGCTGGAGCCACCTGCGCTGAAGCTATTGTTGCTGCCCACGCGGGCTGTCGCCTCCTTGAGGTCCCAGCTCTTGCCCTGGGCCAAGGTGGCTATCTTATCGCGGTACAGAGCCGCGGCCTTGGAGTTGTAACGCTGGGTGATGGGCGCCCGTTCGTTCCAGTCGTCCTGATCCTCCAGGAACTCGCGGGCATTGCGATTTCCGCCCGCCTTCATCTTCTCCAGCTCGATGTCCTTCCACTTGTCCATGGTGACGGATCGCACGAAGGACAGGTGCACGCCCAGGCTGCGATGCTTGCCGGAGCACTCCAGGCAGATCCAGATGCCGTACGTCACGGAGACCCACTGGGGATTGTGGGTACCGCACTCGAAGCATTTCTGTGTGGTTAAAAAACAAAGATAATGCTTATATAGCGACTTTGGACAAAGGAGGAAACCCACCGAGTTCTCATCCTGGGGCTTCAGTTCCTGGAGCACCCGTCGCGTCCTGGGACTCGCCATGGCAACTGGTTTCTATGGTTTCTGGCCTGGCTCTGGCTCTGGTTGATTGCCCAACTCTGGCGTTCAGTTGAGTTCCGCAGCTGATAACCGAGTTGCTAATGAAACTTTTGCTGACGCTGGCGCTGATTTGGGTGCAATCTTGGCTGGAGAGGGGGCGATTTAGAGCTCCCACAGTCGCTTAAGAGCCTTTAAAGTCCACGGATCGCGGCGAGCGCCTGGCTAAACACATTTAACAAAGTTGCGAATTTTTTTGCATCAGCTGGGACGCTTGGAATTAATGGCAAATTGGCAAAAAAAAAAGTGTTAAGCGTGTCCCACTTGGAATTGGAGATGAGCTGACCACTCACGACGGCATCGATATACCGAATATTTCAAGGTAAGCCCAAGAGAGTTGTGAGTACTATCGATATATACCCAGCTCTAGCTTCCACTTGGAATTGGTTTTGTAGTGTGACCAAAGGGCACGCGATAAGCGACTTACGGATTTGCGATATATCGATAGCTTGTTGAACTTGAGCGGGCTATTTGAATAGTTTTCCCATGCAATATTTGGAAATTCTTTCTTTGGCATACTGTCAGTTTTAAATGTGTGCTTTACAAAAATATTTAGTAGCTTACATAAATAAAACATTTCATTTTGTTAATTGTTGTTTTTAAGTATAGAAAGCAATTTTTTATGCATTAAAAGTAACATTTTGTGAAAATGGCAAAACGGAATATCCATATTTATGTATAAGGTTTTTATAGATTGGAAATAAAATTTTTAAATTGGTAATTTACTGAATAATAACTGAATAATAAAGATACTTTTAAACAAAAGATGACCTAAATTAAATGTAGTCGTCAGTAACTTTTAAGCGGACTCAATATTGCAGAAAATCTTTCTCCGCTCGCCAGCAAATTCAATTAACCCAACTCGATGGCATCGCCTTTGTTTCGAGCACGCCGAAAACCCCTCAACAAATTATACATTATCACGCTGATCTGATTTCCAGATTTTCAGTGCTCATGTGGCGACTGGAGGAAGATGCTGCACCGTTTGCGCTGCGTCATCCCAAAAAAGTTAATAAAAACAGCGATTTATCACACTCCTAACAGTAATCAATCTCCTACCGACTGTCGGTGGATTTTGATTCGATTTCGGTGTTTTGAATCCCGGACAGGGGAAATTACTTACATGATCGACTTCAATGCAAACAGACCGCGGGTGGGAAGGCCACCAAAGTTGAAGGGAAACTCACTCAAACTGAAGCAATTTAAGCGCCGCCGGAAAAGCATTTCCCTCTACTTTCTCCCATTTTCCAAGGGCCCTTTGAAACCGTCGAAAAAGGTAAGTGACCACACGCGATTGCACATAACTCAATGCCAGTCGGATTAGCATATAATTATGCACAATATTTCTGCAGATCGGCTGCCTGCCCACCGCTAATTCCCTTTCAATTTCCAAACTCGCGCATTTATTTAAGTCAGCGTCTTTGGCATCTCAGCGGCTATAATTGCCGTCGCACGCCCAACCAGGGGGCGTGGCAGATCGGATCTGGATGCGAGCGGCTACGAGCATATAATTGCCGCGCCGACCGTAGGATGTGTTGAATTGAAAAGCCTGCCGGGTAATCCGATCGATCGATCCTTCTCCACGTCCCCGCCAACCTGCGACTCCTGCCTCCCGCTAAGTGATCCAGTGAGCCAGTGAGTCGGGCGTTCCTGGCTGGGCACTCGCTCGACGCTTTCAACAACTACTTGTCCTGAATGCACTGAACGAAATAATGGGCGGACCCAGCAGAGGAGAAAATAATATTTTATATTCTATTAAGTAAAGACACACATAAGTAGCTGACCGAAAGCTAAGCTTATTTAGATAAGAGAAACATTGGTTCTATGTATTAAGAATCTGTTGCAGGATCTTTAATATAGAATTCATTCAGAATTTTTAATAAAACCTGCCCTCGAAAGCTTATAAAATAAAATGTTCTACATATTCTGCCCAATTTGGATATTTCGAGAACTAAAATAAATATCACTGTATTATGTTCATCCATATATGTATACGAGTATATAAATTTATATGCTTTAATCTTCTTCAGTTCTTTATATGTACGTTTGCTTTAAGTGTTTCCTTTTCAGTCATATCTTAATCATAACTCATTAACTTATTTTTAAGGCTTACGATTAGAATTGATTATATTTAAATAATATTGTGAGCACTTAAGTCATGTTCTTCCCTAATAAAACACCATTTTAATCTGATTTTGGTTGGCCCAATTTTGTGAAGTGTGCTCCGCTGGTGGTGGTCTTATCAGAAGCCGCGGAGGACTCCCCGATCTGCCAGAAATGGCATTGCTGCGCATCCATTATCGGCTCTGTCACTGCTCAAGCTGGGCGCGACCACGCCCCCTAAAGCGCCACTGGGCATTTGGCAGTGCGTTGTGGTCCGGGATCCCTCTTCGTCCAGCTCCCAGGGTCCCAGTGGGATTTTGGGGTTATGCGCTGCGCTGCGCTGAGTTATTGTGTGGATACGATCAAATTATAGGCTTAGGCTTGCATTAAACTCGCATAGACGTCGTCGGTTGGTCGCGGGCAAAGGTGCAGCCATGTGTTCTCGGCATTTCTGGAGAGGATGCGCATTTTATCATTGGGGCATCCGGTGCTGTCTCCTCCTATGCTTAATTTTACCCCCCCCTAAATTTCTGTTTCCTTTTGGATCTACAAGCCACTCGCAACTTGTCAACACGTGCAAAACAATGCTCGAATCGCATTCGCATTCGCATACGGATTTGCATTCGGTTTCCCATTCCCAATGACGTGCAAATGAATTTGAATTTATGCAAATGAGCAGACTGTTCGCACGCCGCAGCCACAAAGTCTGCGCAGGCACAGGTGATCTCGTAAGGTGGAAAACAAAAAACCCAGGCGAAATAAAATAAAATCGCTCGAAATTGCACCAATTAAGTGGAAATGTATGGAGCGAATCGTCCAGGACCAAGAATAAAAAAAAAGGAAACTAAAATCAGAGGGGGGAATGCAGATTGGTCTGCATTTATCAGCGATATTAAAGCGTTAAGTGAATTACTTATTCTCCTGGTCGCAGCAATGCGTTACCTTTCAAGTCCTCCTGTCCGGAGCATCCCCCCCCTTACTGGATAGCCCCCCCGTCCTCCATCACTTTTCCAAGTTGTCAATGCCGATGTCGATGGCCGCGATCTTGCATGCGACAATTATATGTAGCCCTCTGTGCTGTGCGACGCCAGTTTGGCTCCCGATCCCATGGCCAAAAGCGGCAACTCTCTGTGAAGAGGGCCAAATCCAAAGGGGAGGAAGCTGAGGAGCCAGGACTAGTGATCCGGCTACCGGAGACGCAAGGCTTTGGCCACTCCGTTCCACGCCGCGCCGCTGATCGATTCGGAGCCAATCGATCGGCAGCATCATGCAACCGCGCACAGCCTTCAGCTTCAGCATTTGGCGTGGAGATCCAAGGACAGAGGTGGAGCCAAGGGGGTTTCATGGGGCTAAAGCAACCCACAAAAGGGTGCACTCTAGCCAGAAATAATACATTTCATAGCAGACATTTCTAAGCCACGGCTGCCTCTTAACTTGGATAAACTTTAGTTAGATGACAAGGGCTAGAACAAATTTAAGATATTAATATAAATATTAACTATATCCCTTAACTAATATCCCTTTTCGACTCGCCCCTGCACTCCAGTCCTCAACTGCGGCCCATTCCTGCTCCTTAGCTTAACAAATCGTGCCAAATAACACAACATAATGACAACAAAGCAGACGACGACGAGTTCGAGTTCGAGTCCGCAGACGATGTCCACTTGGCTGCCTTTGGTCTGGGATATCGGAATGTTGAGCAGTTGGGGATGTTGGGCAGTTGGGGAACTGGGAGTCGCAGGTCGGTGATTGCCATTTCAAGATTTTGCCACTCACACCAGCAGCAACAACGTGGGGATGGCGAAAATTAAGAGATATTTATAATAAGCACGAAAACCACTTAATACTAACGCCTTTGGCAATTAACAGGTACAGCCAACGGACAACGGCTGAATTGGCGGCAAGGATGCAATCGGAAATCTGCGATGATATGCGGTCCAGTCTTGGTTGGGTATCCCAGTTCCATTCAGGGATATTGGGGATCGCAAACGAGGCTGCCACTACGAAAATAGAGCGGCACATGACCCCAAAGCGCCACTTTGGACACAAAGGCAATTTCGGAGAAAAACTATTACAATCCATCAGATTCACTGAGATAAATGTAGATAGCATACATAGAGATCCCAAATAATAAGTAATAATAATGGATCATTTTGTAACTCATATCATAATAGATTGTTAATACAAAGGGTTATCTGATATAATGTGATATAAACAACTGAGATATAATATATATATACATAGATGGTTAAATATTTAATAATAACATATTAAGCCCTACTACTAGTAACTATATACACACAGTGGTTGCATGTTAAATTTCACTTTAGTAGCTGCATAATATGCTCTAAATACCCATTCTAAATCAATTCATAAAGAAGGAGCAAAAGGGAACATTCTGAAATATCCATATACTATTATACTAACTGAATTCAATCCATATTTTGTATATCAATTTAATGGCGCCCTGATGACAAGAGAAATTCCCGCACTGTTGTTGTAAGCAGCTCATGTCAAATGTACCTTTAATTGCATTTTTTCCGGTGTAGCGCTGTCATGTGGAGCACAAACCATTTCGACGACTCATCGAAAGCCGCAGGTATCCATCCAGGTATGGAGATTCAGGCTTTAATTGTTTCGCATTCCCCTGCAAGGCAGGCAGTCAGTCAGGCAGGCGTCTTTCTTTCATCACCGATCGACGCTGGAATTGACGCCTTCGGTGGCTCATTACAATCCGGACAATCAATAATGGATAGATGGATTGCTAGATGTATAGATGGATGTATAGATGGATGGATGGTGGTAAGGGTGAGGAGAAATAGTTGGCGCATAGCGCGATTGATTCACACCGATCAGCGATGAAATGAATAACTGTTTTCGGGTGCTGCCCCCGTGGATCATCTTGAATCAACTCTTGAGCGAACGATTATGGCAGTGGTTTTCTGATTTGACAGGCGTTAAATTAAAATTTAATTCGGCCATCTATATAATTATAGTGATCCATCCGAGCATACACATTGACGACAAAAACGAGGACGGCGACGACTACTCGCCAGCGCATGTAATTAAAGCCACATTAATCACCCGGCTCCAGCGATGTATCCCCCTCGTATCCCCTTTCGCATCTCCTTCAAATCCCCTCCAGATCCCCTCCATAACCCCTCAGATTCCCTCCAGATCCGCAGCGTACCCAAAACCCATCTCTCGCCAGGCACTTGAGTTCGTGAAGCAGCCTGTGTGCCACTGGGAGACTACAACTCGGTGTCTGCTTTTCACTTCGCTTTTGGTAGCCACAAAATTGTCAGATTTGTCCACTTGAGTTATTTTCGAAAAGTCTCTTTCGAGATCTCCACAATTCCCCCGTTTGTGTTTCGCCAGGTGTCAAAGGGGGTGTCATCTTGTGAATTCCCAAACCAATTATACGAAACTCGTGAGAACTCGTATCGTTTCGATTTTATTTGTACTCAGCACGCGGTTAGAAGTTGCTTGTAGTGATAGAAACTGAATAAATTATGTAATAAAAAATTGCACTATATTCTCGATTTAAAGCGATAGGAATGAAATGGTCACTCGGCGTCGTGCTCCACGTTGATTACCTCCTCCACATCCTCATCCTCATGCTCACCCTCCTCCGACTGATAATCGCGTCCAGAGTGGGCCTGGCTCGATGACGAACCATGGCCCAGATTGATGGGCGTGCCCATGTACTTGGCTATGTACTGGCGGGCGAAACTGAGGGCGAAGGCCGCCGCCGAAGCCGTGGGCAAGGTCAAGGGCATCGGCAAGGTCATGGGCAGGGCGCGAAATGCGCTGTTCTCACCGCCCATTGATAATGGAGCTGATGCTGTGGGTGAGGCAGTGGCCACCACCGCTGCTGCTGACTCTGCCATGTGGTGGTGGTGGATGCTGCTGCTGCTGTTGCTGGTGCTGGTGCTGCTGGTGGTGGTGGTGTTGCAGCTCATGGTGTTGCAAGTGTGGCTGCTGCTGGTGTTGCACATGCTGCTGCTGGTGCTGCCGTGGTGGTGCTGGCTGTATGGATATGGCTGCTTCTGCTGGCCAGATTCTGCAACTGGAACTGGAACCGGGACCGGAGCCGTTGTGGTGGTGGCCACCGGAGTGACCACCGGCGTGGGTGAGCTCGATGTCGAGGGCGAGTCGCGCTGCTTGAGCAAGTTGACCCGCTGGTGGCGCCGCCATTTCGCTCGTCTGTTGGAAAACCAAACCTGGTTGATCAATCGGTGAAGAGACAATTTGTTAGTCGATAAAAGAAGAGACGGGGATTCGCTGTGTGTGTTCATCAGCGGAGCTGCTAGCTCCGTCTGTGTGTTGGTTAGTAGGGGGTGTTCGATATTGGGAGCTTGTTGGTATGCCAAAAAAAACGAGCAGGTTCTATCGACTCACCTGCACCCTGGCTTCGCTCAGCGCCGTTCGGGCGGCCAGTTTCTCGCGGGTGTTCACACAGGGATAGTGCGACTTGTCGAACTCCTTCTCCAGCTCGTCCAGCTGCTCCGGACTGAAGGTGGTCCTGTTCCGCCGGAACTTGGGCTGGTCACTGTCCTGCGACTCGCTGTCCTCGCCCTCGATGTCTGCAAAACATTTTTGGTTTAGTTTAAATGGCATTTATTCTGATATTTCTTGGCTCACCTATCATCCGGTTGGCATCTGCGTCCGGGGAGCGGCTATCCCGACTCCCGGAGTCCGGCGAGAGTGCCGGCAGCGAGAGGCGTCCACTCCCGGCACTACTATCTCCGCAGGCACTGCCACTGTTGGTGTGGTGGCCATTGCTGTGGTTGGTGTTGCTGTTGCTGCTGTTGGGATTTGAGCTCATGTTGCCATCGCTGCCATAGCTGCTCCCACTGCCGCCCGGCTGCAGTGGAGCACCAGGTGCAGTGGGTGGCGTGGCCAGGGGCACTGCTCCCCAGAGCGGATGATGCGCCGGCCAGGTGGGGAAACTGGTGTACGGATGCGGGTGCGTGGGATGGATGGCATAGCCGTAACTCGCCGCCCGTGCAAATTCCGCAGCTGCCCTTTCCGCCGCTCGATTCCGCAATATGCGATTGATGCTGCTCACCGAGGGAGCAGTGGCATTGGTGCAGACGCCTTGGGGATATGGAAAAAAATATATGATTATTTGGAAGTTATTTTCAAAATTCAAAGAATTATCTATGATACCTAAAACTAGCTTTTTTTTCTAAAGAATCCTAAAGTTTGTTGCTTGCCAAACAAATCAAATTGTTCTCTTTAAAGCTTCAACCCTTTGTCACTTCTAAATTAAATCTATTTTATAGGATTTATATTGCGATTTTATCTCCAGATAGTTGACAATATTTATAACATTAAATATTTATGAAAACATTTTTTTTGTAAGCTATTTAATAAACAACAAAATATCTACTGAAATAGTGAATGTATTCAATCCTACCGCTTAAAATCAGTTCATTTCAATTAATATGGACAGGATTAAAGGGAAAAGGAAGCTGATTTGGCTAGCCATTTATCCCCTGTCTCCTGCACCGGATGCAGTGCATCATGACCTGCTGCTGACCCCGCAATGAGCTGCAGATTGACTGTAATGAGCGGAGCGATTGCGATCTCGCCGTGTGTGTGTTCGTGCGTCTCATGCGAGAGATGGCTATCGGATCGATCGTTGCACACTGTCCTCTTGTCCAGTGTCCACTGTCCACAGTCCGCTCTCCTCTGACCATCCTCAACTGCCCACGGACAACTGTCGACTGATGGACTGCTGGCTGAGACTTGCCGATTGGACTACTTAACTGGCTCCTATTCTGACCGCGATTATCTCGCAACTTCGGCGGAGGGAGCCCGAAATGAGTGACACAAATGTGAGCACATTTACATATCAATCGGACGACTCGCAGCGGATGTTCATAAATTAGCCAATCGATAAATCGAAATCAGCCGCAGTGGAACAATATCCAGTGTATATCCTACCGATCGATGCCTTACAACATTAAATGAGCCCTCGGCGGGCATTCGAGTATTGGAGCATACGAGTATTCGAGCATTACGAGCACCATAAACACATCAATCCGGTGCCGATGCCCGTTGCTGATGGCTGCTCCCATCCAGTTGCTCCTGTCAATCTGAGGGCAGAAGCTGAAGAAGCTGCAGAAGCTATAGGTTCTGGGAAGCTGGAGTAACTGGAGAAGCTGGAGAAGCGCGTAAGCGAGTTGGAACCAAGTCCAGTCGCCTGTCGCGACCGTTGTCATTTGTTGGGCAATTTCGCTTTCGGGGGTTCCCTGTCAGTTAATTAGCCCAGCTACTCGCATTGTGTCCCTTCCCATTCGATACTCCCTACTCACTATCCCTGCTCCCTAACCCAACTCCATTATCGAAATCGGTATCCTCCTGGCCTTTGTTTGCCGTTCACCTACCTTCGGTGATCAGTCGCTCGCGGATTTCCCATGCAAAGATCGTCGGATTCTCGCGCTTGTACTGCTCGATCTTGGAGACGACAGTCGGGGTGGCCACCTTCGGCTTGGAGCCGCCAATTAGGCCAGGTGGTCGCAGAGTGCCTGTAAGATGGATAAATTGCGGGTTAGACATGGTACATGGTACATGGTAGATGCATCTTTAGTTGCAAGGAAGTTATATAAGAAGGATATGCCTTGAATAGCTTAAAGTAATATTGTTCTATCACCAGAAAAGGCGTATATCTAATCTTAATAAGTGATATAAATAATATATACTACATGATTTCGTGTGGTTTTTAGTTTAAGTAAGTATATATCTTTCAGTTTTAAAGATTGAAAGCAGCGTGTTCTCCCCCATTTTAATTTTATTCAAAACGATATAAATTTATGTTTGATCATTGAGACTTTTGTTGTTTTGAGAACAAATTTAGCCCTGATTGTTTGTGAAAAATGTGGTCAATTAACCAAATGAATTTGGTAGCCCCAAAATCTGTTCGCTCTAAAGGGCGTGTCCGGCTGCGTAAACTTAAGTAGACATATTCCCCTATTCCTCATCCTCATACCCATCCCCATTCCCATCCCAGTTGTGCAATCAATTTGGCTGTTTTATTTTCTATTGCCAGTTTCGGTGCCTTGGGCTTGAGTATTGTGCGACTCGCATAATTTTCACATTGTTCAAAGCTGGCGTGCCCGTGTGGGCGTTTCGAATGGGTCAAACGCCCTGCGGGCGCAGTGCATTGTATTGCTTTTAGAGGCTTCCACACACTAGATACTAGATACTAGATAGTAGATAGTAGATACTTCCACACATAGCAGAGATGGCAGATACCTGCTACCTGTTGACTGCCTGCTCCGAGCCACTAACTAACTAGACAATTAAGCCAGCAGCCGGCGTCCATTCAGCGTAGCGCTAATTTGAATATTTGACAACATCAGCTCAGCGGCCCCAGACTCCAAGTCGCATTGGTAGCCACCGGAGCCACCGGAGTCACCAGAGTCACCGGAGTCACAAAGTCGGCTCAAATGATAATTCGTCGGAAGCAGTTGACAGGCGCGCGCGTTTATCTTGTAAATTGAGCTCTGTCGCCGGCTTACACAGCGAGAAAATGCCAGTGATATCACTTCAAGTCGCCGTATGAGTTGGTTAATCTTTGATTTCGGCTACTTTATAGCGAATTAATTACACAAGTGGAAAATACCGAGATATAGTCAGATTAAAAAGCCAGATTAACTAATATTACTTTTGATTTCGAGTAATAAAAACTCAATTTCGCATTTATCACATTGCCAGTCAGATTTTTTCTCGGCGCATTCGGCTGCCTTAAATTAATGAATGGGCACAAATGTACTTGTACATTTGTTTTCCAGCTAGCTTTTTGTGCAAAACGGAAATTATTTACACAATTTAAATTGACTTGAATGGGAATGAATGGCATCCACTCAGATCGGTTGGCGCGATTGGAAGCTACGCTAGTGAATATTTGTGAATGGGCAGATTTATTTGGCGTATCTTTTCCCGACACACTAAACACAACAGCACTTCCACAGTTAGTTGCTATATCATTTGAATTGCAGTTTGTTAACTAATTATTGTTTAACATTTTTCTAGGGTTTGAAAGTGTGTTCTTTTCATCAGGAAGTGCTTCTAAAAACTATTCATTGTTGCAGTTCATTTTCTTACTATTCACGGGTATGACTTATAAGCTTGTGATCCAAAAGATATGTAACATACTAAAGGGTAAACATATAAAGATATAGAGATAGAGATAGAGTTAAAGATAGAGTTAGAGATAGAGTTAGCACAGAGAGAGATACACATTTGTATCTTTTAGATCACATTGTTATGTTTCTTGTTTATAGCTGTTTATAGCTGTTTATGGTCGCTAAAATCCGAAGAATTCTTTGTTTCCGGCTCAAGATTTAAGCTTGCAATTCCAATTAGCCACTTCGAGTGCAGATGTGTGCAAATCGAGATTGACATGGCTGTGTTCTGGGTGTTCTGGCCACAGGTGGCAACAGGTGTGCGGCTGCTGCAGACTTCCTGAGGAGCAAGCAGAGAGGATGGAAGAGAGGGGGTGTCCAGATGCAGGTGGGGGCGATGGCGATTGCCAATCGATTTGTCGTGTTTACGTGACCCCAACAAACGGAGCCGTGCAAATCGATTGGGACGCTTGGGAACACTTGGGGACACTTGGCAATTGCATTTGGGGCGCGTGTTTTGCGGTTCCGCGTCATGCCGCTGATCGCATTGGTCAGGCTGGTCTCGACCACGTCGTACTTCCTACTTTTCCACTTTCCTACTTCCCCACTCTTCAACAGCCCCTCGCTAATCCCCCTCCACTCACCCAGCAACTTGGATACGGCTCCCTGTTGGGATAGCATATGCTGGGCCAGATCATATCCTCGCAATCCAAAGCGGGACAGCTCCAGTAGTCGATGCTGCGAGGCCAGGGCGTTGAGATTGGTGGCCGCCGCTGCTGCTGCTGCTCCTGGTCCCGCTGCTGCACTGCCTCCGCAGAAGATGCCGCCCAGCGCCGGAGCGGGGGGTGCTCCCTGGGTGAGGATGGGCGTGGAGGGGCTCAGGCTGTGCGGTTGGGCGAGAACTGAAATGGAAAAGTGGGAAACTAATCATTAGAACACGGAAAAAAAAACGTGTCTAGAAGTGTTTAAGTAGATTTAGGCAAATTTTAAGATTTTATTTGATATTAAGAAAGAAAATATTATAGCTCATAATTAAAATATTTTGTATCTGAAGAACAGAAATTTAATTCTTGTAACCAATTTCAGGATCAATTTGAAAATCAAAAGTAATATTAAATAAATAAACAGGTAACACATTTATAAGCTGTATCCAATTAAATTGCATTATTAAATGGTAATGCTATTTCTTTTAAGACTTTTCTGATCTTTCTTTAGTAAACACTTTTTTTCTGAGTGCAGGGTCGCCAAATCATTAAACGTCAATTGGAATTTAAACGAAGCTGTTGCCGGCATTCCGCGCGTGACACAGAAACACCAAGAAATTTGTAGCCCGATCATCTGGAGACTCGGACTGGGGCTCCGATCATTTTGGGGGGCAGCTGCGATGGACAGCGGACAAATTTCGGTGTGTTTTTGATCGACGACGTCAAAGTCAGAGTCAAAGTCAAAGTCGAGGAGTAAGAGAAGGAGGGGGAGGAGCTGCCAGGAGGAGCTGCTCCATCCTCTAACCCCCGTCCAGTGGCGGAAGTGTCAACGTTTATGGGCATAATGGACGCGGTGTGGTCCATTACCGCTGACACCGACTGCTGATTCCAGTCGGAATTTATGAAATTCTCGCTGGCAATTTGTAGCTTGGAGCTGGTACTCTGGATCGCTGGATCTCTGGATGTGTGGATCTTTGGATGTGTGGATCTCTGTATCGCGGAATCACAATCACAATCACAATCGAAATCGCAGAATCGCGGAATGGGATGGGATGGGATGGCAGATCGCTTGTCACTTGGCTGGCAGCAATTGGCCATTCCTCGGATGTAGAAGCTTTTATGTTCGTTTTGACATTTTATCTGATCGCGAGAACTGCACACATTTTAACACCTCTTTTTTGGTGCGATCGAGCTCCGTGTGTGGCGACGGCATGCCATCGTGTTCCCAGTATGCACTTCGATTGGGGATCTCCTCCAGCATCGCCAGCTCCAGCAGCTCCATCAGCTCCCGGGCTAATTAAACCCCATGCAGATGGGACTGGAACTGGGACTGGTACTTGGGCAATGGACCAGCTTACTCCATTTAAAAGTGACCGGCTGCAATTTGTTGCACTCGCATGTTGCGCCAATTGTTGTGGCCGCGGTTATGGCCATGCTTGATTTATGCCGCCGGCCGCAGCAGTCGGCCAACTTGGATGTCAACAGGCGGTGGGTTTGCCCCCGGATTGCCCCAGTCCCGATCCTGGACTCACCATCGCAGTTGCAGTCACAGTCCAGATTCTATGGATCGACCGATGATTTACTACGCAATGCGACAGCTCCGACTGCCCTGCGATGCGCCTCAGTCAATTGCAAAAGCGGCTTAAAATCGCTGGAACCACGGCCCAAAAGCCAAACCATTCGCTTTTCTTCTACGTGGGGTACACTGTGATTTTAATTGGGTGCTCACAATTTGCATATATCGAGAGCTATGCTCTTCTTGTACAGCTCAATAGTCAGTTAAACGTTTCATAAGATATAGAAGATATTATATATAATTATCTAAAGTATATGTAAGCTTGCAATATTTATAGTAAATGAATAATGATTTCTTCTTAAATAAAAGAATGAAAAGATTGATGACACATTAAAAGAAAAGCTATAGTTATGTTTAAGTTAATATTTACAGCTGTTTCTAATTTAAGAAGTTCTGCCTTTAAATGTGTTGTAGATGCTATATCCCCAAAAGTGGTTCTATTTTAGGAGTAGCTAATGATTTGTCGCAGTGTATCGGTTCGCACGTCACCGTGAGACTTATAACAAGAAGCGATGCCGATCGGAGTTGGACTGAAGCTCGAACTCGAACTGGGGATCGCAGCTCGCCACAAGTGATGATCGCCTCGGAATTCAATTGATAGTTTGATTTATTGCTACCGGTAACTTTTTGCCGCTCCAACCCCGCTCCCCTCCGCGCTTCCCCCCCTCGCCCAGACAGCGCATATAAATTAAAGTTGCTCGCTTTTTATGTGGCCCCTCGACGCATCCTCATCCCGATCTCCTAACCACATCCCCATCCCAATCCCAATCCCCTTCAGTTAGTGCTCGCTGATCTTGTTTGTCGCGCGCAGCGCATTACTCGTCCTCTGGAAAGCGAAGCTTCTGGTTTTTACTGCCAGTGCGCATTACTGCGATCTTCGCACATTTTCCTAAGCTCCAAGAATTTTGCTGCGGGGCGACGTGCTCTTACATAAGTCACTCTAATTTTATGCCATCCTCTATGGGATTTCATTGTACGGCTCTGGATTATGGTCGCCTATTAATTGCGACTAACCTGAATGGTACACACATATGCAAATTGAAACTAAACACCTTGATCTTCTCGGAGGTGCATAATTGCTTTTTAATTATGTATCTGCTGTTCTATGTAATAAAGTAATAGAATTGGATTATAATGATCTCTCATGACAAGTTTGGTAGTAAATTAAATTTAAATTTAAATTTAAAAATCCGCAGATAAATGCTTATGATAATGTAAATGATATGATAATGTAATATTAAGGAATTATTATTAACTTAAAGACAATATAACAATGCAATAATATTGTAAGAGATTTTTCATAGAATGAAGCGGTTAGGATTATAAACTTCGTTTAGACGTACGTAAAAGTGCTTTGGGAAGGGGAAAATGTTTCGTATCTAATTATTTACAATTTATTCGAAAATCTGTAAGTTAAGCATTCTAGCATTATGGTCTTTATATAGTAGGTAATCCTCACTGAAGTGGCTAGTAATACTATTCTCATTATCATACACTCCAAAATGCCCAAAGAGTCCCGAAATGGTAGCCCCGATTCCTTAGCCGGAAGAATTGCCATCTGGGGTGACACACATATGCGCAAACGTAACGCAAGTGGCCAGTAACGTAAGGAGTGCAGTTCGGTCCCTGTACATATGAAATCGCAGACCTAACCTTACCAAAACCGAACTATATAACCCAAACTCGGCCCCACCGAACTGCGGCACTCTTCGGAATCATTGTGCACACCTTTTATACGCTTGGCTTTCTAAGAATAATGCGAATACGCGCACCACGTAACCTGAGAGCCCTAAGTATGGTTTCTGCCCTATGCTTAAACTTCAATGTATGCCATGTACCTACTGCCCCTTTCTGCTACCCCCCCCACTGATGGTTCCCCCCGCCCCTCACAGTTTGGTGTCTCTTTTTCAGCGAGTCTCTACCTCTCGGGGCTCTTTTTATAATTATTTATTTATTGTGCAACTTCCAACACCTTCCAGAGACAAGTCAAAGCTTTGCTGCCCGCTGCTCCCCGCTTTTTCCATCCGGGGAGTATACTGAGTGTGTGTGTGTGTGTGAGTGTGTATCTTGCAGATACATTCGATGGCCGCCGACGTGAACTAATTTTATTTGACAACCCATACTTGTGCAAAACAAATTGCCACTGATGTGCGAAAGACCAAAACAGTTGCCACAGCTTGTGTTGCTGCTGCTGCGTTGCTGCTGCTGCGTCGCTGTTGCTGTTGTGAAATTTCCAAATCATTGCACTGCTCCAGCAGGCATTTGACTAGTGCCACCAGTTTCTTTCGGCCGCTTGGCTTTTGTTTTAAACTGTTTCGGGCCCCCGATTCCGATATCCCTGTCAGTTCACGGAATTCGCCCGAATCTTGCGGCTCACATGGAGCGTGCAGCAACAGCAATGCCACAAGGGGCAGCAGCAGCCACAGTCGCAGCAACGCGGCAATATATTAGTAAAATCAACTAAGATATCGCCAGACTTAGCTTAAATGTTAGAAGATAAATCATTTGTAGTTCTCGTGCGAAATAAAACATCGAACAACCGGAAAATTAGTGAGTTTAAAAGCAACTTTAGTAGCTCTTAAAGTTTTCTGCTAAATAAAGTAAATCAAACCTGTATTTAAGAACAATAAACAATTTCTTGCTATGAAAAAATGTTAAAAGAATAAAAATTGCAAGTTTTTTATTTCATGCTCTTGGGCTATTAATCGTACTTTATATTTTTAATCGTATTGTTTTTATATCTCGTTGCTAGAAACATAAAACGAAAATCTTTTTGGAAGTTGCCTAGCCAAATTCAATATGATATTTTGTTTTTAGTACCAAAAGCTTAGATGTTTATTAATAATAATTATGATGATTTAAAAATATATTTATTCGAAATACCTTTTTTGTTGTTTGGGTTATAATTTACTACTCTTCTAGCTTAAGCTTCCCAATAAAAAATATTTCAATAAATCTAACTAAACCCGCCTCTTTCTTGATGTGAGTTTCTATATATTTTAAAAGTCATCATTTAAAATGTTTAAATAAAAACGGAAATCTGTGCAAGCCCAAAGTGTTTCTCAACGCCGCCCAGTAAGTAACGTGTTTCGCAGTCGACAAAGTCAATAAAATGTTGTTGTTCCGTTAGAAATAAATTAAAATGTGCTTAAGAAGCCTTTTAATACTTTTAATACTAATTAGCCAAGCACTCACCTGTGGTGGCTGCCGTGGGCGAAACGGGCGTGATTGCCGCCGGCTGGCCAACGCCTCCGGCGGAACTGCCCAGCAGCTGCAGATGCGACGGCAATGGCACGGCGGCCATGGGCATGATTGCGCCGGGGGATTGGGAGGCGGCGGTGCCGGGAATTGCGGATGCTGCTCCTCCTGGCAGGGCGACTTTGATGGCTGCGGTTGTCCTTGTGGGCCCCGGTGAGGTGCTGGTTGCCATGCCACGCTTCCACTCTAAACTCTAAAACGCCAGCAATGCAATTGGTGTTTGCTCTATATTGGTTTTGTTTCTCAGTGAACAGGCGGCATTTTGTGGGGCTCTCTGTTTCACCGACGGTTTTTTAATGCGATTATTTGTGAACTCTTTTCGGAACGCCACTCGAAAACGCGCACCGGAACCGCTCGCTTATTGCTGTTGCAAGTTGCTGTTGCAAGTTGCTGTTGCAAGTTGCTGTTGCTGCTGCAGTTGATGTTGCTGCTGTTGCTGCTGCTGCTGCTGCTGCTGTTGCTGCTGTTGCTGTTGCTGCTAATGTTGCTGTTGCGACGTGTTGTTGCTGCTGCTGCTCAACGCTCGCTGACTCGACGCGCACCGCACTTCGCACTCAAACTCAACGCCCGCCGACTCGCTGAATGAGACTGAACTCGGAGCCACCGGCAGCGCAATATCTTACTTGGCCAAAACCTGGATCGGGTTGCTATAGCTGTGCCAGTGCCCGTTGTTGCTGCATTCTGGTTTGCCTGTGGTTGTGGTCGGTTTGCCACTGAGCATTCAGGCGTTTTTTTTTTCACCGCCTCTGAGTCTAAGTGTGTGCGTGTGTGTATGTGTGTGTGTGTGCTCGCTTTGAGCGTCGCCCCATTGAGCACTTCGCTGTGGAAATGAGAGGCAAAATCAGAGGTGGATGTGAATGTGTAGAAAAGCGAAATAGTTGTAAAAGTTCAATAATTAATTACTCGACCGACCATTCGATTTCAGTGCATTGTTTATGAAAACTTTTGTGGCCAGAGCTGCGCTACCAGTTGCTTTTGGCCGTTTAATTGAGCAGCGATTTTGTTTGGTAATACATACGTGGTGTTTGGCGAGTTGGAAAAGTTTTTATATGGAAATGCCGACACCACGAAATGGCTGTCAATCATCGATCACTAAAGAGAGCACTGGAAAAAACCTATAGTAGCTTTTTGTAAGCGGCTTTATTGATATTAGGGAATCGAAACAAAATATTATGATAAAATCGTAAGTAAGGATTAATATATCTTTAAGTAAAATTGGAAAAGGTCACTATTGATTAATATACATTTTACATTTTAATGCGTCTATAATTTTATATTGTTTTTTTATTTAACATGGAAGTAATAATACATATGTATGTAATAATGTATATAATATATGTATATCATTTAATTTAACATATACTAAAGTTTTAATTTTTAAAAATGCAACAAAAATACTAAAGGCAGAATCTATTAATAATATATGTTCAAATATTAAATTCATGTATATGACATAATGGTTTTCTTTTTTCAATACTACTAATAATACTACTAATACTAACAGTTTAGGTTAAGTTATAGCTAAAGTTATAGATAAACATATATTATAAATAACGCTTTATGTGTTCAAACAACACATAACCGAAAAGCGATTTCTCTGTCTTAACGCTTGCAACACCTAAAGCTGAAATACGAACTTATTAATTAGTAATTATATAATATAAGTAATTTTTCTGCGTGATATCAATATCCTTGGCTCCTCTGCTTCTTCCTCAAGCACGAGGATGCGCAAAAAACGCATTACACGGGACATTGGCGGACATAAGTGACTTGGCCGGACGAGAAACCAATGAATCCGCGTTGGACGCGACTCCACTCGTTTTGGCCAACCACCGCGGTGGCTACTGGCCAGGTGGGGTGTGCAGTTTGGGTGGCAAGAAGGTGGTAAGCAGCGACGTAACCGATTAACTAGGCAGAGAGAAAGAGAGAGCGAGATAGGGCTGCGCAGCAAAGGAGCCAGAGCGAGAGGGAGGGTGCGATGCATTGCGATTGCAGTGGAGTGACTGGAGCGGCACGAGGTGAAGATGGGTCGGCTAATTGATTTATTTCGCCCACTGTTCCCCTCTCACTCCCACTTGTTCGCTGGTTGGCTGATTTACAGAAATCAGGAGCCGTGTAATAATGGCCGCCAACTTTTAAGTCTGTGTATGTACATACATACATACATATGCATGTGTGCTTTTTTGGCCCTTTTAAGTTGAAATGATTTTTGCACAGCCAGAGGTGTTGTTTTTGCAACTCCCCATTACTGCCGCGCTTTTACATGCCCCTCGTTTTTCCAGGGGGTGTGACAGAGAGGCGGCGAACGGACAACCGCCCACACTGATAATGGAAAATAATCAATTTTAATGGCCTATAATTTGCCAGCGCAAAATAACAATGATTCTACGCAGATAGAGAGGCACAAGTTTTGCCATTCAAAATGCACTACCATGCACGCAGCACACAGAACTTTGGCCAACGCAGGCGTACTAATTTATTTATGTTCGTAGAAGACTAGGCAAAAGTTGCTTCCACTAAAAATAAATATATATACATAAGTACATATCACAAAAAAGAAAAAAAAAAACAAATTAAAAGAGAGGGAGAGCGCGTTGAGCTGGACTCACCTTACATAATTTGAGCCAAACTCAAGCTGGCTGGCAAACTGAGTGAGAGCGAGTGAGAGGCGTGTCTGGAGAGCAGAGGCGCAGCTGCGCACAAGCTACATAGTTGTCTCTTTCACTCCCTTGTTAACTGCAATACAGAGATGTGTCCAATGAGCGCCGACTAAGAAAACTCAAAGAAAGCCAAAGAGTCAGCGGTGGTGAGAGAGGGGGGATTGGAAGGGGCCTTAGTGTTGATCGGATGTTAGGCAGCGGAATTAACTCGCGTTGCCCAGCCCCTCCACTTCCCCCCTCCTGATTGATTTCGGCCTGCATGATTGATTAGATTAATAACGCGGCTAATTAAACATTTATCACTGTATCTAACAAACCGCCCGAAGGGGCGCAAATTAACCCTCCAAAACAACACAAATTATGCCCGCTGCTACAGGCCAACTTCTTTAAATACAAGCTTGTTTTTTAATATTAATAGTGCTTATTTTATGTGAATAAAACACATTTAAATTTTTTATTTATTAGTTTTCATATTACGACATATAATTTTAGTAAATTAGGTGTGCATTTTATGAAAGTAAGATCTAAAACTAAAATTCCGTATACGCCTTTATAAAATCCCTGAAATCTTTTACAAATTGTTTCGAATAGAAAGCATTTCTTTTTTCTTGAAGATATAACTCTATCCTTCAAAATTACGTACTGTTTTTTATATTAAATTTATAGTTTATATAACATATGGAAATTTCATTAAAGGGCGTTCGACTGTGTGCGACTGTGTGCCTGCTTCTAATTGCGTTTCGTGCAACTTTTTCGGGGTTGGGCGCATTAATTATGGCCGCCTTGGCTAACGCCTGCCGGCCGCCATTATTTCGGCAGCAAAGTGGCCAAGTTCCAGCCAGATAGCCATCTAGTATCTACATCCCAGCCCAGAGTTACCCAAAACTCAGGGCCCAGCCCTGTGTGCCGTGCATATTTGTGGTAGCCACGCTTCCTGTTTTTATTTGCTCGCCTGTCCGTTTGTCCGCCGTCCGTTTGTCCGTATGTCTGTTGTCCGGCTGAAAATGTTCCAAACAATGTAGACAAGAAGTGCTCAGGCCGGGCGGAGTTTTTGTGGCCGTGGTTAGCGACGCGGTGGTGTTTACCCACATGTAGGCATATGCATATGCTGATTTCCACCAAGGCGGGGGTCATAGTCTTTTTTTCGGAGGGTGGAGGAGTGGTCCGCCAGCTTGGTGAACCGTGAAGAACCCTGGGGTAGAACTCTCCTCCAACCCAAATACAGAGTTGGTATTTCGTAAAGCTAACAAACAAATAGAAAATAACTTTTAGGCACAGCAATGTAGCTTCCTCATAGAGAAAAACCTTTCGCTGGAAAGTCCCTACACAAAGAGAATTATATCTCAAACCGCAAGATACAAAAGACATTGCAATATATCTTCCCAATTACTAACTTCAATGTTAAGTATATTTATGAAATGTAAACTTTCACATAAAATAACGCAAATTTTACTGTGCAAATTTATCCATATCGATCTATGTAAAGGGTAATTTCGTCTCTATTTAAGTTAGAAATAGTCTTTCTTCAGATATGTAGTTAAACATATTTTTCTCAGCGCCAGACCTTCTTTCATAGAGCAAATCCAGCGGAAATATGCTCAAGTTTCTGTTTTTGTTGGTCGGAAATGTTAAGCGCTTGCTCAGAATGATTAAAGTGTCGCTTTTTGTCTGGCCCCAGTTGCTTTTTCCCATTTGCATACAAATGTTGCTCAAAATTTTGCTGAGTAACGCGAAAGCGAACAAATAGTACTTACTCCATTACTCCATTGTTGTTTAAATTGCAACGACTTCCTGATTCTTCTTAAAAGTTGGTGTAGCCGCGAAATTGATTTTGATATGCCATTAACTGTGACATTCTACGTGGCATATCTCCATTTAAAGAAGGTCACACTTTGTTAATGTACACTAATGTCGATTGTAATCAAAGTAATCTCTGGTACAAAATATTTGAATGGTATTCACTAAATTATTGCATGATGAATATTAAGTTGGCGAACACGTGCGTTCTAACAACATTTCAAAAGTATATTAAATTAATACAGAAAATTAGTGTATTTATTTTTAACATATGCAACCATAAATTGGGTTTAAAATTTAGAACTAGAAGCCACAATAAATACCATAAAAACTATACAATACAACTAAATACATAAAACATATGATTTTAGCAAGCTAAGTATACACCATGATTCACCATTTTATTGATTTTAAATAAATGTTGAATATTAATTATTTTGTAATATTTTCCGATTTAGCTGTGATGGCGATGTAATCTCTTAATCCATTTCTCGGGTCCGTCACTCAGATTTCGATACTGAAATCGGCGGGCGACTGAGTCATGTGCTCCTCCTTCGATTCGAGTATCACGGCGAGCACGCACCACTCGGCCGGCGGAATGTAATGATTAACTCCTCGCAGTTGCTAAATTAAGTGAGTTTTTACTGCTCCCCGCATTGGGGGGCCGCAAGGAGGGCTGTTTGGGGAGTGTCGCCGAGCTGTGGATACTGCATCATCGACTGGAGTGAACTTGCAGTTGGCCAGCTGAAAAGTGAGGGGGCAGAGGGGTTTGGGGGAATGGAGATGGCATTGCGTGTCTGGGGCCAGAAATGATTTCCACATACCACAGCAGTTAAAGCCCTTAAGTCAGGGAGAAAATCCAATTAAATTCGGTAGCGAAAGAAATAAGTCTGAACTGTCGGCAAAATGATTCTACATACACGTATTTGCGTCAACATTGATTTCGCAGCAACAGAAACATCCAAACAGGGATTCGCTCTGCTCTGATCCAACTCCTCGCCGGGATTCGGGACGCAGTGCGGACTAAGCGGATCCAAGACAAAGACGCTACGAATGTAGTTCATGTGCATGGCGATGGCGTGATTGAGGACGAACCCGAGGACAGCGGCACCAGCGGCAGCAGCAACAACAGCAACATCAGCAGTAGTAGCAACATCAGCAAAACGGGAGCAGCGGCCACATCAGCAGCGGTAGCAATAGCACACATAGAGAAAATACTGCACAAAACGAAATGCAAATACAAAATATATTAATTTCATTTAGAAGTATCTACAAACCAAGTCACGGGTTCAACTCTACATACGCTTTAACATTAAATGCCTTTTATTGTTAATTTATGAAAATTAAATGCTCTAGTTTTAGATATTATCATATTGCTTAAAAATTATGATATGTATTCAACAGATTCGGGAAAAAGAAGTAAGATGACATTAGGAATATATTCTTACCCGAACAACATCCCATTTTTCCACCGTGCAACATCAACATTAGCCATATGAGGCAGCCACTTGTGTTCGGCTGCTGCAGTTTTGTGAGGCGTGATTTGGGTTTAGGACTCCAATTCGATTTGGCTCTCTCGGTTTCAGTTTATGTTTGAGCTGGTACAAAATCCTGGCTGCAGACCGCAAAACCGTCCAAAAGTTGCGTGCCCATAGGTCTTCTGTGTAATTGCGCAACAATTGTCAGGAGCTATTGCTTCCACCGCTGGCCCCGATTTCCGCCGATCCGCTCCTGAATGCGGCTGCTTAAGTAGCAGTTGGCGCTGTTTTGGGGCCCCTTCGGTCGCCTCTTTTAAGGGCAGAAACCGCAATCAAGACACGGACACGTCATGGAGCTCAAAAAACTACAGAAAATCAAGAGGGAGAGGGAGAAAAAAAAGGCATGTATAAAACTCCTGCAGCTAAGTCGATTGTGCCGACTACCTTCGTGTCTGCGTCAAACTTGCGGAAATCTGATTTTAAAATTATTAACAACATGCAATGGCTAAATAGTTTTGCATTCGATAACAAAAGCCGCTGCTCCAGAGCCAGTTTCAAAACAAGAAAAAAAACACAAAAATACATCCAAACTGCATGGCCTGAAAAGTAGGAAAAATGCTAAGAAATGTGGGGGAAAAATGTACGTGTTTAGTGACCGCATCATATAATTCACGAATTCAAATTCAAACCATCGAATGGCTAGCGAACCGTTATAGGGTTAATTAAATGCAGATACAGTAGCTCCCGTTTCCACGACGGTTTTTCCACTCCTCCACTTTTCCAAGCTCCCAACGCCAAACTTCAAACGCCAAGCTGCAAGTTGCAAGCTACCAGCTCTCCACTGCAGCTGCAATTAGAAGTTGCACAAAAAGCGCAATAGGAAAAACACAACACACTGGGGGAAAACTGAAAATGAAAAACATGGAAAACAAAATGGCGATAACTACCGCAATTTGCATATAAATGGACGTAGAAACGTCTTTAGTCACCCGAATCTTGAGCAAACCATAGGAGCGATTAACATTGTTGTCGACCGACTGTCGGGGGAGGGGTGGGGTGCTGGGGGCAAGAAGGAGCTGGCGTGGGAGGCAGAGGCGCCACAGGGGGCAGCTTGCAACTCGCAACATCGCAGCCAAGTGCAGTGGCAGCAGTAGCAACAGCCAAATCGCAACAAAATGGCGGAACAGCCGACGGAGCGTGGCACCAACACCAGCCTGGATTCGCAGCCCAAACTCCCCGGAGTCCGACTTTCCACTCCCCACCTCAACACCAAAACCAAGCCAAAACCAACACCCCACCATGGGCAATGGTGATGGTAATGGTGATGGTGGTAGTGATGGTAATGGTGGTGCCATCAAGCGTGTTGGTGCGGTGGCCAAGGGACGGCCACTTCTACTTCTGCTGCCACTGCTGCCAAGCAGATGGCCTCGACCTCCTGGTACAGTAAAAGAAATTAGTAGTTCCTGGGAGCAAAGCAAATAAAGCATTACACCTAAAGTGCATTAAAATCATTGCAAGGCGTCATGTAGTGCAAGTAATACTAAATAATCTTTGATTAAACTACCTGCTTAAATGTCTCTTCATTTTATGTTTTTTTTTTCAATATTTTGCTATTACAGCTTATGTTTGCTTAGCGAAATAAGTAAGACATTTCATTTGTATGTAAATTGTTATCGAAGTTATTACTTACAGCCTTTTAATTGTTGTCAGAGGGCTTTTTAAACTAATAGCTATAATTTTTAACGACTGTTGTAAGCTCAACTGGCAAACACATTAAAAAGAAGTGATTAAATGTTTAAATACAATAATCGATAAATGAAACATTGGAAAGCAGCATGAAGTATTATATTATTAGGAATTCCTTAAAAAAGAGTTATTGTTTGGGATATGCAAAACAATAACTCTTTTTTAAGGAATTCCTAATAATACTTAAAATACGAGACTCTATCAGTGTAGCTGGCTATTTGGCTGATGGTGTTCCCAGACCTCTTTAAGACCCTTTGGCCACCGACTTGAGGCGAAGCGACCAACTCTCGGTTGGTTTGGTAATTGCGATTGTTTTTGTTCGAGTGGCGGGGCATTGGCTGCAGAAACGCGACCACCCGCGTCCCCCACCTCCAACTCACCGCCCACCTGCCCACAGCCCCGCTGCCACTGCCACCTACTCCCACCCACTCCCACCCTCTACCACCCACTACCCCACCCACAAGGCACCTCGTAGCCCGCATTGATATCACCCATTGTGCCGCCGGCACGGCTGTTATTATGCAAATGCCATTCACAGGTAATTACCACGCTGCACCGTTATAATTGCACTCGAAGCCCAGCTAGAAATCGCGATTGCAGTTCGCAGTTTGCAGTTCGCAGTTTTTAGCTCTTCAGCTTTTCAGTTTTTCAGCTTTTCACCGTTGCAGCTTTCCGAAATGAGGGAAAAACAACAAGAAAACAACACTGGAAAATCGAAGCCGCCAACAAGATGTTGCTGCCACTAATTGCAGTAGCTGCTCAGTTGAAACTCCCTTTTGGCAGCCCAATCCGCACTTGGCACATGCGAAATCCACTCGACTTGGCTATTTCGAAACGCCGTTTAAATGGCAGACACAAAACTACACGATGGTGGCTTTTACAATTTTTTAAAGGCTTACAATTGGTAGTGCAAGTCTACACAGACGGGCATAGGCAAAAATTAAAAGTTAGTTAAATAAAGAAAACTTATTAGGCAAATACTGAGTAAGCATCATAAAATATTTTCTTTTTAATTTCGTTTTAATATATATTTACCTCTCTTTTAAGACGTAAAGTTAAACACAAACTTGATTTTTTTCGAATTTTACTTCAACTTTCCCTGGTTGATAAGACTTCGGATCATTAGTTGTTTGAATTATTATCTGTGTTTGCAACAAATGCAACTCTAAGATGAAGTTTTTTTAAAGAGTTAGATTCATGCAAAGTTAAGCAATTACAAGTTGTTTAACAATTAACAATTACCTATACATATATACCTATATATATACCTATATAAATACCTATATATTTAACTATATATAATACCATCTGTCATCAATACTTTACATGTTACTTGAAGACCCAGAAAATACCAAAATTTGTATACTCTTCTATAGACTTGTTGTCCCATCGATTTGGTGTTCCCATAACTTGATAAGATGCGTTGAATTTGAATAAATTGGTCATATTAAGGAGCCTGTTGCAATGGCACCGCCTCAGATGCTTATCTCTGCCCTGACCTGTTACCTGAATGCAGTTCCAGCGCCTCAGGAGGCAACTCATCCTCTTTGGGGCGACGACAATGGGACACTTTCATGCCGCTGACACCTTGCGACTCGACTGGATCCACTGGGCCAGAGGAACATCTGCGGCGGCGGGCAAATTAGAATAACTTAAAGACACGGCGGCACGCATTAAGCGGCTGCAAGCGATGCAATCTGAGGAATCGGCATCTTCAGCTCTTCGGCTCTTGAGCTCCTTTCGATTTCTGTTCCTGGTCAACAGAATCGAACTCAGTTCAATGCGGTTCTTTTGCGCCTTTTTTCACTGATTTTTTTAGGCGCGAATCCTTTACACTCTGCTCGACTCTCGCCCGCTATCAAAAAGTAATAAATCTGCCGCTGATCCATCGTAAATCTTTGCGTTCCCTTCATGATTTACCCACATAAATCAAAATTATCGAGCCTCCAGACTCCGGAGAGCAGTATTCAGTGTATGCCCTTTATTTTGTATTCTGCATTCTGTTTTGAAGGCCCCAGAATCGCGAATTGGGTATGGGCGTTAAGAACTGGGCCTGTTAACTGCTCGAAAGTGTTAAATGCATTCAATCTGCGAACTTGTCGCGACTGATTGGGCAGTTTGAGTTAAGTTCGAGTCCCAGATCATCACTCCATTAGCTCGCTTTTGTGGACAAATCTGGTGCTCGTTATGGCGAGTCTTTTGGTTATTGCATTTAGTGCCTCAATTATCACCCTGCCTGAATTTCCAGCTGTCGGTTCAATCAAACGGATCACCCAGCCAACCAAGATACCACAAAAGTTTTCGATGGACTCACGGCACCTTTCTCGCCGAAAGAAAATTCGTCACATGCAAAGTGAAATTACCTGTAGGGCTAATTTCATTTAATTTTCGGCCACTCAGCCATAGAAAAATGGTAGAAGATGAAGAGCGACCGCTACAATTACAGCATATTTTCCCCAATTAATAATTAATAATTTGTTTGGGTCACGAACAGTTCACCAACGTGGCTCTGTGAACTGGAGGGCAACAGTTTGTACGCATATGTATATTTTTTGGGTGAAAGAAGCCAGGAGGAAAGGCGACCTGACCCGCCTCCAGACGGAACAATCCGGCTGACTGAGACGGTTAATTGCTGTCACAAAAGACGGACTCGAGATGGAGTACGGATGGAGTATCGGAATTGGAATTGGAAGTGGAAGTGGTAGAGGTAGAGGTAGTGAAGTGCAGGTGAAAATCTTTTGTGGCAAAGACAAAGACCCACCTGGTGGAACACGCAAGGCCAGTCAGAGGTGCAGAACACATTTTGTGTGCGATCTTCGTTTCCTTCCGTTCCGTGAACTTCGTGACCCCCGACATGGCTAATTCATCCGTCAGTTGGCTGACATCGAATCAGAGGGATTTCCTTCTTGGCCAGATTTCACTGCTCCGTCATCTGTTGCTGCATGGGAAAACCTTTATGGGATTTAATTATGACTATTTAGGCATTTATTGATACCTATGTGATGTTATTTTTTGATCATGTGATTTTATGATCATATGTTTTATGTATGTTATAAGTTTGACTACATGTTATGATGCTTAAATGTTCAACGTACTAGAACATGGTTTAGTTTTAGAAGAACATATTTCCCATCGAGCAAAATTTTCTTGCAATTTTGTTCCGTTTGCCTCTTTTTTCCGCGAATTTCCCCCCTTTTTCAGCTGGGTTTGCTCCAATTCAGCCTCAATTTGTGCGCTGCGCATGGCCATAAATTAATTGATGCCCAGGCCAGCTAGCTGAGTGATAACCATCGCTTCCTCCCGATCCAACGCTCCCCGATACCCACTCCCTGGACAGATCCTGTTCCACGATCGCATTCCCCTTGCATTTGGGGCTGTGGGGAAAACTCTGTGCAGCTTCCCTGATTCTGCGGCCAATAGAGACATCACCATCGGCGTTAACCCAACGCAATCCCAGTCCCTGTCCCTTTGCCTTTGCCTCTTCCCTGAACCCACTTTTCCCACTCGGGCACAGCCACTTGAGTTATGTGTGTCTCGGGCTGTGAATGAAGCGATGTGCGACCAGGATTGGCTAATGTACTGGATTCGGGCTGAGTCCACTCCGTGGCTGCCACTGCCCACTCAGTCGGCCGATCCCATCCCATTCCCATTCCCATCCAGAACCATCTTGCCACATCTCGTCGCGTCCCCCTGGTCCGTATCATCAAAATTGTCGTTGGCTCGCAGTTAAATTAAGTCATAAATTCAGTATTTATCTGCTGAATGTAGTTTGTTGTCCGGTCATCACTTCAGCGTCAGCCTTTGTCGCCGCTGCCCAACCAAAAGCCGGTCGTCCCTCGTACAGTGGCTGTGATCTACGTTTGCAAATTAGAAATCTAAAATTTATATGTATTTAAGATGAAATAAAAAAATAGACATTTAAGCAGCAAGTTTTCTTTCTACCATATACAATAAATATAGACAAAGTCTAAATAGTCCTTCTTCCAAAGGCTTCTTAGAAAATCTAAATTTTGTTTGAAAAATTAGATGTACCATCAGAGTATAAGCTATACATTAATTTTAATTTATTAAGCACATATTTATATCACGAAGTAATATGAATATTTATTAATTTTTATGTGGTTCCTTGCGAATCAGGCCCACTGTGCGCTTGCCCGTGAAAGCCGCTTTTATCCAGGTTGCTGTTGCTGCTTTTATGGCAGCAGATAGCTCGCATGTGTCACCCGGCGCGGCGCCCCCTTTCAATCCACCTCTCGCCTCCATGGACTCTTCTTGCAGCTCGCAACTTGCATCTTTCGATCCAGATCCTCGATCGAGTTGGACATTGGCATTGGTTCCGATCCAAGCCCATCCGATTCGTTCCGTTCCGGGGCAGCGGCTTAGCCCCACTTAACCGGCATCTTGGGGCGTTGCGAGTAATTGGATTGAGTTTGGATTGAGTTGAGTTGCCTTCTCTCCACCGAAGAGCCTCATTCGCACTGCCAAAATATCGGCCAAGTTACTGAAAACACAGCCCCATGGGAACCACTCATACTTACGCTCCCCGAATTTCAGATTTATTGAGGCACATCAATTAGCTGACACTCGGGATCCCGGAATATCAAATCAAATACCGCCGGCAGCCAAAGTGGCACAAATCATTGATAATGCAGATCAATACCGGACCTGTCGCCAATTAGTCACTCTTTGTCACTCCTGACACACTGCATCAAGCAGTCTAAATCACGAAATCGAAATGGGAATGGGATTGGGAATAAGAATCAGTGCCTCGGGCTTTTTGGCTGTTTACTATTTGGCTATTGTCCTGCCGGCCATTTATTGAAACACGATGCGTATAACGCATTATGGTTATTTTTAAATGTCAGCCCAGATTGGATATGGGATATGGATCTGCAGCACTCACCTGTGTGCCACTGGGAGTCGCACAGTTGCAGGTAACCGAGTGGCCGGCAATTGTCATTGTCGTTGTCGCTGTCACCAATGGATATTATGGGATACTTTGCCGCCGTGTGACAGCCAGTCGAGATATAGAGACAGATTCCCGATGACACCGATTCTCGCCCAAACAAGCCGACTTCATCTCACGTGCGCCCCTCACCATATCATTCCTTGGTTTCCTCTTTTTTTTTTACTCCTCTGGCGGCAGCGTGAAATATTTTGACAAATCGCAGGCCACTTAATCAAAAATCATCACCATCGCCAAGGGATCGATGTTTTGTATTGAGGTATCATGGTATCAAGGTATCAGGACGGTTAAAGGACGAGTCGGTGGTGGCTGTGTGGGTTGAACAAGAGATTTCTGTCGAAGCCGATAAAAGGTTATGAAAGACAGCCCGCTGGGGTGCAACGTGCACTGCGCGAAAAGTTGTAAACTAATATCAAAGATATAATACCGATTTTTACATCTACAATTATTATTGTTATATGTAACAATGTCGTATTATGTATTCTTAAAATGCGTTTAAAATGCATTCAACTATTTTACGTCTGCCTGCTTTAAATATTTATCACGCAATTATATTACATCTTGTATAAGAATAATAATATAACAAAAATGATTAAATATTTAATTATTATTATCATTTTAATAAAACTTCACTCTTTTTGTTGATTTGTATCCTTCAATAAAATGAGTGTCAGACTTATTAGAACAAGAAATGTATTAAAAATATGATTTAATATATTAGAAATATATTATAAGACGATTTTCTTATCACTTCAGCTAATCAGCATAGCTTTGCCATATATTTTTCTATTATTTCCATTGCTAACTTTATACATCATATGTGAGCACCCCATTTTTCCCAGTGTGAATACACAAATTGGAAGCTTTCCAGTGCCTGTGTCGCACTTGTCGCCTGCCTAGAGGTGAAAATGATGAGCCTGGGAATGGGAAAGCCTCTCGTACACACACGTTTTCCGTAATGACTGTTCATTTGTGTTAACACGTGATTAGACCCCGAATCAATCTTAATAATGAGCAACGTGACATCGCAGGGGGTTAAATCCAGAGCTAACTAACTGGTAAATTATAAATTGCTGTGGTAGCTAACCGATTGAAGTCGCGCGACTCTGACTGCCTAGCCTCATATTCAGCCATATAGCCATGCATGTATGTGTATGTATATAGCCTCGCCTCGGGGCGATCAGCCATATAAATGGCCAAACATTTATCAATAAAGTGCGACGTGACCAATTAACCGTTTCTCGAGTCAATAAAACGCATCATCAAAAGTGTTTGCCTAGCAGACAAGTCCTCGGATAAACAAGATGAGACACATGTGACTCTATTCATCGCCATCCTTGGATAATGATGGCCGAATAAAAATTATGCCATTGACAACATTGACATAAACAGGTGATAGATGCACATACATAAAAATCTGTTTTTTATTGTCCGCAATAATTATAAATGCTTTACAAGCAGGTGTGCCATGTTGCACTGAAAAAGAAGACTTTACTTTGTAACTTTGAAAGAAGAGATGTGCTCTAGGAAGTGAAAAGAGGTAAAAGAATTAACCGAAAAATATTTAAAAACACATAAAATAGATAATACTGTAATTTACTATTCTAAGCTGACTAATTTACATACTGATGTTTTATTTCTATATTTAAGAATGAAGTTTTTAGGATTTACTTCTTATTTGTTAATACTTGAATTAAACTTGATTTAAATGTAATATTCTCCAATATAGTACATAACTAGGATTAAAGTTTATGTGGATAAACTTATTGATATTTCTTATGTGATATTTCTGAACATTTATGAACCGAGCCATTTCCATATCCGCTTCGAATAATGACTCCAAACACACGCACATTTGAATACTTATGATGTACCTGCCCAAATCGGGGTGCTCCAATTCACTGGCTTCGATTCGGATGGCGTACTCCAGATGCTGCGATCGAGTGAGTCCGTAATTAAAGTCGATCGATCAGGAAACAAATGCTAAAATCACGCAACTCCCAGTGAACTAGCGGCAGCTGAAGGAGCACGAACTGCGAAAGGTCGATTGCGATTGCTTCATCCGACAGCCAGGTGATGAGCCATCATGCGAGTCGCTTGGAACGGTCTCCTGTACGGATGGATACCTGTATTAGAGCGGCGTTGAGAAGCCCAATCTTGGGTGAGTTGGTGAATTGGTGTTGGTCAGATGCAGCGATCTGACGATCGGAGAATCGAACCGAACTTGATGGGCGCGCACGCGATTGATTAAAAAACCACCGCGGAGTTTGTTTGAAAGTGTGGGCTAATTTTCATAGACAGCGCACGCTGGACACGCGCATAATGCGTATCTGGGATCTCTGGGCTACCCGACATCCCATCTATATGATGTCTCTCGGGAGGAGAGCTCAGAGGAGCCGTCTTGTCGTGCGTCAAAGGCCTTAAACTCACCTGTCTGTTCATCGGCATTTCCGCCGGCTACTCAAAAATGAAAAAAAAAAAAACATGAATAAAATGCAGAAGCTATAGGAACGCACAAAAACCTCGAATGTTGCGTCATTATCGAGAACATTTTTTCCAAATTTATTCCATATTCAACGAGTCCTTGCACACATTGCTCTAATTTTTTCCGCTGCTTATCGTCCTTTTTGTTTTAATCACCGAGTGCCTGCATCGCATATCCTCTTCACCTTGATATGAAACCCTGTTTTGATGAATTGATGACGGGGTCTGGATACGTTGGAAAAACGCCTAGCGCACAGCGAACCCTTTTTGCTTTTTCTTAATTTGGAATTTATTTAAATCCACAATGGTCGTTGGAAGGGGAAGGCATCCAGCCAGTCAGTCAGTCACATCGCGGTGGTTCGTCGCCCCCGTTCCATTTTGGCAGGTGCAGTTGCACAGCTCCTCCGATCGGTGGCATCATCGCGATGACCCTTCTGCCACAACGCTAATGCATAAATAACACGTTCCCGGCTTTTATTTTTTTTTTTAGTTCTTTTGCTGTGAATTCTCAGCCCTTTTGGTTGGCAGCTACTGCACCATTACAGCGGCCACTCACCGAAAATTTTTAAAAGGCGTTTAGCTTGTTACCTTTTAATAATACCATTTAATTCCCCGTTGTGCGGCGTAGGCGCGGAACCATCAATCAGACCGGGCAGATAGCGCCGCATTCGAGGACCGGACACAATGCTCTCCTCTTCGCCGCCAATTCATAATTTATTTGCGTTTTTGTCCATCACGTTGGCTTCATTTTTTAGCCCGTCACTTGCGGATGGACAGCTGGAGTGGCGTCCCCCATCCTGAGCAACTCCTTCTTCTCGGGAAAATTGAGTGGCAGGAATGTGATCGAGTCCCCAGAGATGTCAATCGCTAGATGTTTTCATCGAAATGCTCTCTATTCGAAATAGCACATTTTAATAGTAATATGGAAGCACTTTAAATTTAAATACCATTTAATAAAGAGTGATTATCGAAAACACATTAACTTTATGTTTGCCATACTGTGCCATTCTAAGGATTCATTTGAATATGCAAACAATTACGTAAACGAAATAGCTTTACTCCTTGCCAGTTTAGTGGTTTATGACCCATGAAAGTAGGCTGACTGAACATTACCCATTAATGACCCACCACCACCACCACCAGTGGGGTTGGCAAAAGTGGAGCCAACATATTTCTTGAATACTTTCAGCCCCTTCAGCAGCAGAAATTCCAGTGGACATTGCAGTGGCAACATGAACATGGCCGACTGACGCACGCTAATGGGCGTCACCCGAATCCGCGCCCAACTCACCCAAAACCTCCAGCTCTATGGCAATGTATATGGAACAGCCCTCGGTGCTCAAAAAATCCATGGGTTGAGTGGGTGCCAAGTAGCTACTGGCCGGCAGTAGCCATCCATCCATCCATCTAGCCATCCATCCACTCATTCATCCACAACCACAACCACATCATATCCACAGCCATCCAGATGGGGGTGTTTGTGGTCTGCTATTTTGACGTGGCTGGCAGGCCAGCTGGCCAGGCTAATTTACGAATAAATTATGTGACACTATGCGGGCGGAGTGGCTGCAATTCTGCAATTCGACGGCCATTAAAATCGCCAATCACCGGTAGTCAATACTGGCTATTTGCGCTCGCAATCGGTGTTGCAGTGAAAGGCGGCGGGTGAGCATCGTCCAAAACAGCAATGCACTGGCAAAAATGTAGCAATAAGATTCTAAAAAGATTGAAGCAAAAAACAGATTCCTAAAATAAGATAAGTATAATATTAATCATTTCTTAAAGCTATCACACTGACTTAAAAAGATGGCAGTAGTCTTAAAAACTATTGTTTACTTTGCTCTTAACTAAGCTATTTATTAGTAAACAAATTGTTATACAAAATTTGTTTAAAAATTAATTTATTTCCTGTACAAATTTTGATTATTTTTTTAATATTTTTTGCGCAGTGTATGCAGCCAAATTGAATAATGCAGGGCAGTGTCAGGGTTCGAGAGCTTGCAGGAAACCGAAGACGCAAATTGCAGGGTAGCGCCATTTCAGGCGAAAGATCGGCGGGCGGATGAGGAGCGGCCAACTACCGGCAATTCGATTGGATTGGGATAGGGAATGAGATCTGGATCTGAAACTGGACCAGGATCAGGATCGGGGAATAGGTCCAGAGACTGCGGCAGGGGTGGAGTTTGGGAGTTGAAGTCTGCGTCTGCAGCTTTTTGTGTTTATGAAGTTGTGGATTTTTCGCCGGTTTAATTTTCGAGCTGACTGCAATTACAAGCCGTAAATTTGTCATGGCGCGATAAATTGGATGTGGCTGGATCGGGTTAGGGATCGGGATCGGGGCTGGAGTGGCCAGACAGCCTGGGCAGCCTAATGCATGTAATCTGCCACTCAACACCCTGCCAGATCGTCCGGTTCGGGGTCCTGAATTGAGATTGCTATTAAGTCTGGACTCGGCGCTTGTTAACCAATTTGGCACGCCTGCGCAATGGGGATATAGAAACGGGGAACTGGGATGTGGTATCCATGGATGCACTGGATCCTGTTGGCGGGGCAGCCATTTTATGGCCCATAATCAGCAACAAACTAAATAGGAGTCCCGGAATAATCGCCGTTGGCCAATTCAAGCTCACATTTTGGCCTGGTTAATTAAATACGGATTTCGCTTTAATGGCCGATAAAACTTGATGAGAAATTTTAATGGCACGCCGCGAGGCGATCGCTACAGGATCGCTAAATCACCGTTAAAGCGATAACGCCCTATTCCAGCCATTTCAGCCAACACAAACAACATGCGTAGTCCATCGAAATAGCCATTTTACGAGCCAATTGCCAGCGAAATCCCACTTTCAATGCCATTCCTACGATCCTGCTTCCCCACTTACTTTGTTGCCGAGGCGCACAAAATTAACTGCTGATGAATGGCGACGCTGGCGGGGCACTGGCAACAAATCTGCATTCCATTTTCCACAGTTTTTAATATAAAGTATTATTTGGTTAGTACAACAAACCAAAAAGTATTTATTTTGCTTAACTATTTGAGAAAAACTATATCTACAAACTGCGATAGATATCCTTTAAACAACTGCGTCTACTCCATTCATTATAAGCAACTTATAAGATTCAGTTTAATAATGAAATATTTTATTTAAATATTGCATAAATATTTAGTAATTTTTCCCATTTCTCCTGTGCACTTACACACAAAAGACGACCCAGTCGGGTGCCCGTAGACGTAATACCCCAACCAATGTGGAGCTCTGGTTCAAAGTCACCAAGTCACTGACAAAAATGCTGTAAGCCGCTCTTAACCATCCGACTGTTGTGCGATTTTTTAATGCCTCCGCCCGCGGTCGATGTTGCAGTTTCTGCAGCTTTTGCCGCTTTTGCTGCCGCGGCTTACACGTTGCACTCGCAGAATGGGGCATTCGTCCGCCGGACGGGGCATAAAATTAAAATGTTGCACACTCACCATCCGGGTACGAGTATATGAGTGTATGAGTGTATATAAGTGCTTTAGTATTGGTGTCTTCGAGTCTGTGGCGACACGGCGCGCTCATTAAAAACGCCATAAATGCAATAAAACGTAGAGCAAACATCGATTAAACAATATTTATGGGGCTTCACTTGCACATTGTTCGCTGGCTACGCGCCCGGCTTTTGCCAGCGGTTTCTACGTGGACACGGCCGCGATTCCACAGCTGGTCACCCTTTTTGTCCAGCTCTTGGCAGCTCTTGTCAGCTCTTGGTAACCCGGCCAAATCCGCCCCAAGTTGGCCAGGTTCTCGGCTGCTTTTTGCCGCCATTCGGCCCCCATTTCACAGCTATTGCCACACATTTGTCACATCTTCATGCGCCACCGACTTGGCCGGAAGCCCACGTTGTGAAGGACTTTTGCTTGAGCCAGTGCTTACATGACTCGGAATTACCTTTTGGATTTTCAGCAAAAGTGTATAATGCTGGAAAATATACAAAAAATGCTTTGGTTATAAGCCATAGAATTCGATTTGTTCGTGGTGATTGGATTGTGAGATTGAAAGGAGATCTCTTAAGAGAAACAATTAACGAAAAATATGTTAAAACTGTAGGATTTATCAGTACTTTCTAACAATTCCTGCAAAATAAAAATAAAATCAAGGACCTTAATTTCATAATAATGTATACATATTTGTTTAAACTTACAAAGCTGTTTATATTCATTGCTTAAATCTACAAAATTAACCAACTAAGGAAAGTTCTGCAATAAGTTGCTGACGAGCAGTTGATAATAAATTACTTAAAATATTTCTTGCAGCCTACTCTATAATTTAGTGTCATCCCATCGCCAATCAATTAAGTCACAGATGTGTCACTGACATCTTCATTTGGAGCATCTTGTGTGCGGAAGATTATGGAAATTACGGCAAATTAAATAAACATTTTGTATCCGAGGCGGAACATATCAATTTCGGATCGCAAAAGCGAAGATCAGAAGATCAGGCGATCAGAAGAGGTGAGCAAAAATATATGGGCAATTTCACGACCCCGGATCTTGTGGTTTGGGATATTAGTGAAAAGTCGAGGAATACTCGAACCGAGGGCAGCTGTTTTGGCCAGAAAGGTTCGAGTGTTCAAGTGTTAAGACAATGGCAGTGCACGGCGCTCAATGAATAACAATTACAGCTATTAATCTTGGCTAAAACGGCTGGGCTGGTCTGCCAGTTTCGATCCGGCAGTGTGGTTAGACATAACGTCCTGCTCCTTTTTTATATATCCTTTTTTTTTATATTTTGCCTGGCAATTTGAGGCCCATTTATTTATTTGTTAAGTGGCCGTAAAAGCGGTCACGGCAACGTGGCAATACCAAATGCAAAAGGCAAAAGGTAAAGGCAACTGCAATGGCTTTTTCTTTTTATTAATTTATACATTTTGTATAAGTAATAATTGTGCGGAAAACGGAAACAATGGAGGTTGTGTAATGCGGCCACTCAAGGCGGTAAGAGGCGTGCATGGTGTGTGCGGTATTAAAAGTGGGCGTGGCACTGCCGGACCATCTGGCGCTGGACAAGTCAGTCAGCCAGCCTGTGGCTCAATGGAAAAGGAGTGAAAATTGCTCGTAATTACCCAGTCACACACACGCACACGTATATATATATATATGTACGTATATATATATGTACATTCAGTTATATGGTATATATATGCTATCTGCGTATGTGGAGTGGAATGCAAATGGTAAATATGGCCATTATCTGGTCCAAATTCGAGCAGCAGGCAACCACTAACCGGCGCACAACGCCTTCTCTAGACGAATAGCACTCGAAAGCGCGACTTGGTCCGCCATGCCAGTTGTCCCAGAACCAAACCCTCCTCCTCCTCCATTTCCTCCATCTCCTCCATCTCCTGGCCAAATAAAAAAAAGCCCCGTGGTTATCCATATATGTATGTCCTCCCCCCTCCATGGCCGCTCATGTGCACAGGAAGCACTCGCGATGGCGATCAGCGCACTTACCAACGCTGCTTACGGCCATAACCATCCGGAGTTGGCCTCCAGGGAGCGGAGCGGAGCACACAGTGGACTGCCACTGCCACTGCCACTGCAGTAGCCATGCCATTATAATCATGCACCAGACAGACGGACCTCTCCTCCTGGCCTGGCTATCTTTATTTATTGTGCTGTCTTGGCGTCCATAAAGTTTTGGGCGCGGAAAAGGGTGGCAAGCAGGGAAGTGCGGGAAAATGGCCACGAAAATAATTATATTCAAACGGTAATACATTTGACCCGACACCAAGACGAATAACCAGTACTTAAGTTTGTCATTTGCCGTGTTTGAGGAAAGGGTTTTGGCGAACAAAGGTTATACAACGAAATGTAAGCAAACTTCAGTAATTCGCAGTGATACCTATATACTATATATATACTATATGGTCCCAAAAATATAATAAAATAGTTATTGGTATATGCAAGCTAAAACTGGCATTTTATTGGAAGAAAGAATGAGTACTCTAACCCTTAAAGCAGAATCTTTAGGATAGGTTCCACTCTAAATTCAACATAATCGAATTGATGTAGTCTGGAAAAAATACCACAAAATATGTTCATTTAAGTGGTATCACGTTCCCCTAATTTTGAGAGCATCTGCATGTGATATTTGTTATTTTAATAACCACTTTGCATTGGTAATGACTCCTCGGAAATTAATTCTAGAACAGTTCAGTAGGTGTAACCCATGACCGAAAGGGTAAACCAACATCTGACCGAGTTCCGGACTCCCAGCTCTCCTGCCCCATCTCCATTCTCGAATCCATCCCCATCCACGATACCATCCCCATTCCCAGTGCGATGCCCAGTGCCTGTTCCATAGCCAAGCCAAGCGTATAATTGAGGCAATGTCGATGAGGCACTGAGTCAAGAAGTGGACTCAGTGGAGCAACCACAAGTCACATGTCCGACCGCAGAATAAAACCTCTTCGCCTGTCTCGATTTGAATTCGATTAGTGGTAATGCCAGGGAAGTGGCCACAATGTAATCGTAACAATAATTTGCATTTTGAATTTATTTAATTTGCAGTATTCTGGAAATCAAACCTACATTGGGGCAGTGAACATAAAACATTCAGAGGTTCATCCCCTACTACATACTACTCGTATTTGTCTGCCCCTTTTTGTTTTTCGGGTTGGGAGGTACAATGACCCAGTACCGTTTTTTCGTTTTCGGCCAAGACCAAATAATACAAATTAAATGTTATGGCTTAAATTGCGGGTTACTTCTGCGGAGGGACACACTCAACTGGTCGCCAGAAATGGGTTGACTGACTCCACGGCACGATCATTAAGGTTAAGTTGTCCCAACGAAACCCAAATGGTTTTTGGGTGATTGGGTGACTCCGGTGACTCACAGGTTGTGGTGGCATCTTGGGATGGCCGCCTGCCCGAAATATCAAATATAAAATATCAAGTATTCCATTTTCCCATGGATATCAGCATTACGCGGATGTCATAGATTGCGACACGGCTGATCCGCTCAACTGAACAATTTCACAAAATATTTTTTTTTGGTTCCAGGTAAAATCCAGCGAGCCAAGCCAAATGACAAACATGATTCGCATATCGCTGCGGAGATTTCAAGTTCGATATTGATTTTGATTTTGTTTTTAATTCGATTCGTTTCGATTCCGCCTAATCCAATTAGGATAGCCAGCCATTCCGTTGGGTGCTTCGCTGGCCAAAGCCCTAATAATACCCAAATTATGGGAAAGCTTTTGTCCTACCTAAAAAATAAAAAAACAATAAACAAAAAACAAAAAACGTGCAACAAGAAAAGAAGGAAGCCGCCTGCCGACGGGGCACATATAACATATTTAATAAACAGTGCCCTCATCATTCAGCCTCAACTCGATCGTATATCAGTCGCCATGAAGACATCAGCGGATGGAGGAACTTGGGGTCACCTGGGTCAGCTGCCATCCACTAACTGGTTCACTGGATTCGAAGATAAAACAGCAAAACACAACGACAACTGGCAGGTCACTTGAGGAATTGCAGCGCAGTACGCATTTAATTGAATTAAATTCCAATTCCATTCGCCGTTTTCTCTGCCAACTATCGCTTTGATCAGTCAATCCAATTATTTGCAAAATTTTGTCACATAAATAACTAGGCGATCTCGCGGGGCGCATTTCCTTTCGCGTATCACCTGTCGTAGGATCGCGACCACTGAACCACTTCGCGGTGGTTCTCGATGCTGGTTCTCAATGGTCGTGGTGGTGGTGGTGGTGCTGGTCTGGTGGTGGCCACTCTTCCGCCAGCAATTGCAATTGGTGGCCACGGAAGTTGCGCCGGCGTGCCGATTAACACACAACTCTGGCCAGGAATCTCCCGCTGTGAGGGGCGATCTAGATACACTGCACAAAAATACTGCCTGCGTTGCCTATTTAATATAAGATATAATATAGATGTGTATAAATCAAATTGTTCCAAAAGTATATACTTTATGAACTCTACTAATTCTGTACAAGGTTGTTACTTCATTGCTCTTTAGGCTGTTTATAGAACGTTAACTTATAAACGGAACCCATCCAGATATAGAAATTATACTTATGTATAATAATTATATTTATAATTAATTTTGTATTTTCTTAATATTCGTATATTTTTCCCATTTTTACTGCCTTTTGGTGGAAATACCGGTTATTTAAGCCTAGACACTGCAGTTCCTTGTTTTTCCGAGTGCACACTCTTTCTGAGGTCCCCTTTTTTTCTGTGCCATATCTTTCTGAGCAGGGGTGACGAAAGAAAGGTTACGAGTCCTGCGTGTCGGGGTGCCCAAGCTACCCAAGTGCCAGGCTACCCAGCTAGCCAGCTATCCAGCTACCGTGCTCAGTGTTCGTGGCCAGATCGCTTGAATGTTTTGTGTCGAGGTGTTAATTGAATTCGTTTTGCATAAGTGATGTGGGGCGACTATGTGGTGCAAGGAACTGAAGAACCCAGGAAGCCAGGACCACCTGCGATCCAAAGGACACATGCAGCGCGGTTGAGTGCCCAACATTGTGTGTTAATTGTGGCAACACAATGATGACAACAGCCGCCGAAACAAAGCGGCCAACCAATTGTCAACATGACAGCTTCTACGACTAGCTACGTGCAACATGATGTTGCTGCTGCAGTTGTTGCAGTTGCTGCAGTTTGCTGCAGTTTGGTTGCCATGATCGCTATCTTCCGGCGCTATTTGCATATTCCAACTTGATGCATCTGCATTGTTGTCGCCGTCGTTTGCGTTGTCGGCTTTATTATGTCATTGCATCATGTTTATCGCCATCCGTCATGCACATTGTGTAGAAATTAGCACATAACCCAAATGTGTAAAATACCAGCGAGTAAATTAATTGCCAACAATTAGCGGCTGAAAAGGAGGAGGGTGTCCGTCTCATTTTGCAATTACCTTACCTGTACACAATCAGGTATTGGCGCCTCTGCCTTTGCCGCTGCCAATACCTTTGATATAGCCGCTAATAGAGCTGTTAAATATGTGCCACATATTGCAGGGTGGAGGGAGGGAAGCGGGGTTTTGGCTCTGGATCAGGCCACAGCTCACAGGTGTCAGCAAATGCGACAGTCCTCGCTGACAGCAGAATGCCCTTTAATGTTTTAATGTCGCAAGTGGCGACCCATGCAAATGTCACGTTATCCGTGTCGCGCATTGTCACCGCGCAAATAAAACATAAAACGCACCGTCACCACGATAAATCATCGGGATGGGTTCGAAATCCGTTCCACTTGGACTTGGATCGCACAGCCAAAGTGAGCCACGAACCATGGCCAGCCATGGCCAACAGATCACTGATTCCCGATCACAGATCCCGGATCCCAGATGCCAAATCCCAGATGCCAAATCCCAGATCCCCAATCCCAGAAGAGAGTTGCAGCTGTCGCCGGAAGATCGCACTCCGCACCGTTAAGTTTGCTCCACATATGTGACTTTGCCAGAGCTGATCGCATAAATTAGCCATCTAATTGCACGGGAACACTGAGAAGAAAACGGGTCTAGAAACTGAGATTCAGTTTAAATGTGCACTTGAGTTTGCAACGCGAAATGTGCACTTAAAAGTATTATTGATCGCAATTAGTCAAGCAATTATGAGTCTCATTTTGTTTGATTCAAGGACCACATTTTAGTAATGGTTTCAAGTTTATAGTTTTTTAACCACACCTTTTAGTGCTTATGCTAAGTGACTTGTTTTTCCCCAGTGCATCGGCGATCGCCAATCCAACAGAATCTCGATGAAATCACGAAGCGCAGGCGACTACGAGCATTCAACATTTGTATGCAAATTGCTGCGGTCTTCGGGCAGCAGTCTCCACTCCTCAGTCTTCAGTCTCCGCTCTTCAGTGCGCCCCCCCAGTCTTCAGCTGCAATCTGTGGAATCCGCCTCCAACCTGCAAGCTGCCAAGTTTGCCATCGCTTAGGTGCAATCATAATCGCCGTCATATAGTTACGTTGCGCTATCGTTATCACCTGGCGAACCTCTAAAGGCGACTGAATCTGAATCTGTATCTGAAGCTGTAGGTGAAGATGTAGCTGAATCTGGGCACGCAGCTGAAATAAATTTGCATATAAATTGCCGATGTCGATGCCGCTGCTGCTGCCGCTTCCATTTAAAATCGATGCGCACCGCAAGCAATTTCGGAATTTATGTAAGCATTTCGTTCGCGGCTTTAATTGACAGACTCGCCGGTCTTGGCCAATGGCCCAATGGCCAAGAGTAATCCAATTAGCCCAGCAGACATTCGGTACAAGGAAAAGCACTTGTCGCCCGGCTCCAAGGACCACTGCGAATCTCCTCAATCCGGACGCGCCGCATTTCTCCACTCCTAATGAAGATATCTTCGATTGGCCTGCGGGCAATCTCATTCGGGTTAACTCTTAACGCTGACGTCACTGGCTGGGCAATAAAAAATCTATAAATTACGAGGACATAAATAAAGGACTTCACACCGTTTCCGAAGGGAGACACAGGAGTTCCATTCGAAGATGTCCAGTAGAACTGAGCTATTTCAGGAATTCAAAGTCATGGTTTGAAACAGAATGCTTATGATCTTTAAGTGAATATTTCACTCTAAAGCAAATATGAAGCCACAGATTAGGCACTTAATGAAAGAAAATAATCAAGATTTAGAAAAAAAATTAATAGATTTAAAAACTGTTTATATGGATCGATTTAACACAAGTTAAATAAAGTTAAGTCATAAGAAAATGAAAGAATTTAGTTTCAATTTATAGGTTAAACTCTTAAACGAGTTTACATTTCAATCATAATAATACAAAAACAATGAAGATAGCTTAAGTAAAAAACCAAAGGAGGTTCCGAAAACTAACAAGCTGTTTCAAATGGGCACATTAGGGTTAACTATCAGAGTTAGAAACTCTAAAAAAACTCTAAAGAACTTTGAATCTTTCAGCCATCCCACTCGCTTGTTCATCTCATTTGCGGCTATTTTCAAATTCAATTTAATTCACTTTGTTCGGTGAGCATTATCAGCAGATAGCAGATAAATTGGGATCACTTCACGCTCCTAATGGGAACTGAATCTGGAACTGGGGACTGGGGACTGGGAAATGGGACTGGAGAGGAGTGGGGGCCACGAGAAAGGGCCTGACAGAAGCAGGAGTAGCCACAGGTGATGATGATGGTCAACGGCGAGTCGAGAACTGTCAAGGGAATCACGGGAACGAACGAGCGGTCAAAGAGGTGAGCACAAACAACATCATCGCATGGCCACAATCTCTAAGCCGGGCCCAAATGGGAGCAAGAGGAAGAGCTGGCCTGGCCAAGGTGTCGACAAGAGGGCAAAACAAAAGCAAAAGCAAAAACAAAAGGAAAAACAACGATGGATGGAGGAGGAGGAGCGGATGGGCTTGGAACTGTGGAGGCTTCTGCTGCCGTTGTCCAAAGAGATATCACAATAAATTAGGAAACGAAATCTTTACTAAATAAAGACATAAATTACACTCTGAATCGCTCTATGGGCATGGAGAACGCGGCACTCGCGATCAAACTTGAACTCGATGCCGATGTCGACCCGTTCTGAACTGAAGCAGCAAGCAAGCGATCCCAACCGATCCGATGCGATCCGAAATCGAGTTCAAATAAAAAGCAGCCATCTATGTTGAATGAAAATAAAATGTTGGCGCACAAAAGCCGGCGATGAGCCACAATGGTGACAACAACACAAGCGGCATAAAAACGACAACCACAACGACAACATCCCGGCGGAATCACTGAAAGAAATAATTCTTACATTATTATTTAATCAATAAAATGTATTTTCTTGTTTTCAGATCATCATGATCAACCAAAAAATTATAGGGATAATAAAAGTATTATCAATGATTTTATTACTATGTAATTATTATTTGGGAAATTACGTTTTTACTAGTATCAAATCAATTTTAGCGTCTGAAGTCAAGAATCAATATTCTTATATTTTAATAGCTAGAACTAAATGTTAATAATTTTTACCAACTTTGATTTGCATTTGATTTTTCTTGCCGTGCACAACTGAAGAAGGCTTATAAACAGCGAGAGAAATACAAATAATCAAACGAAATGTATTTTATAGGGTGATAAGAATCAATGAAGCCACTGAAATCCTATAGAGACATATTGTTTGCATTATGTGGCAGCTAGTGCCGCGCTTAAATGGATATACATATATATGTATATGTATATATAGTATATTCCCAGATCGGAGCCAACTTATCCAACTTATCAGCCAGGTCGGTGTGACTGGTGTGGCTGGTGTGACTCAATTAGTGGGCGATGTAGGCGCATTAATACGTTAATGCCGGGGTTAATGCGAACACCAGACGGTGACTTCGTTTATGGGTGATTCGCCGGAATGCGATCCGCCGATCCGCATCAACACATAAAGCTGGATGGGATTGGGGATTGGGGGACAGGGGAAAGGGGAAAGGGGACTGCTGCTCGATCGATTTCTCGGTCGGCAGCAACGGGTCTTCTGTGATTTTGGGACAGGCCATAAATCTTGGCCGAGAAGCCGTTTAACATTTTTGTAAGTAGTCGTCGGCATTTCGTAGCATCTCTCTGTGCCGAACAATAGGCGTAGTTTAGAGATCTTTTGGATGGCCAGGACGGGACGCGACTGCATCTTAATCAGGTGCAGCGTCATAAGTCTCGGTTAATTGTGGCAGCCACTTCTTTTGGGCGCTGGGCACCTTTAGACTGGCGAGATTTATGCGCGGACTAAGTGGTTCGACTGCAGGCGATTACCGCCTTTAATTAGATATTGTTTGGCTGGCCCGTTGCCCAAGAAGTGTTCTATTTTATGGCAAAACACTGACCCTGCACTCAAAACATACTTAAATTAAATATTTAGTGTTTCACTCAGAAACAAAGAAACAAAAAAGTAAGATTTATACGCATATAAATAAGCGACTCGAAGTTAATATTAACGAATTTCTGGGTTCCTAACCAATCTCTCCAAATGTATTAGACTTTTAAAATTTTATTATTAAATTCATTAACTATGTGAGCAAGGTTCCAATATTAAATATTAAAAAGCAAAGCAGTTCTCAAAAAATACACTATTAAAATAAATTATTCTTAAAATAGATAACAGACATAGATAACCAATAGTTCCCTACCATAATAGGTATATATGTTTTTTCTGGGTGTGGGGCTCTTAACCTTTTGACATTTTTTGTTCCCAAACTTGCCGGCTTGGCCGATAAACTTTCACAACAATGCGAAAGAATGAAATGCTTTGAGAATCCGAAATCCGCAGCAACGGGAGTTGGGGAGCCCCGTGATTATAGCCCACAATCAATCAATAGTTATAATTGGTCATAATTCGGTAGCCGGCCGCTAATTAGATGCCTTACAATACAACCAATTTACCACGCGCCAATGGTTTTGCTTTTGGCCAGGCCAACTCGGGTTAGGCCAGGCCAATAAGAGAAAACCCGCACAGCAATTTAACAAAATATGGAAGCAGATTTATCATATGCAAATTGCTCAGGCATAACAAAGGCCCCAGCTGCGTTGAATACGGGTTCGGCTTTCAGCTTGAGCACGAACAAGAATCGGAATCAGAGCCACAGCCAGACTTAGGATCGATCACAGTAAATAATTTGAAAATAACATCGAAAGAAGTGAAAAGACATCAAAGAGCAGAAACGATCCGAGGAACAAGAGGCCACCAATTACCGATGGGGGCATACTAGAACAACTTCTGCAGACTGAGCGTGCTGAGCTAGTGGCATTGTTCCTAATTAATCCACGGGGGAATGCATAAAGCCCCACTCGCTTTTGGGGCACTATCAACACCTCATTACTCTTTTGATCACACTCCTCGTTAATGAAGATGTCACCGGCAGCTGCCGCCGCAGCCAAAATGAAATAAAACCCCATAAAGAGCCACAAAAAACGGAGACATTTGAATTCAAAATTCAAATCAATGTTCAGCATACCAGACTCGAGACTCCGACTTGCGAGGCGACAAAGATTAAACATATATGTATACACACATACGAGTATACCAATTCAATTAGCTGCCGGCGAAGTTGGGATACTCTACTGGGTATTTGGGTACACTGGGTTTGTTGGAAAAAGTCAACGATGCTCGTCGCTGGAGCAGCGCATCCGAATCCGAATCCGAATCCGTATCCGAAACCGAAACCGAAACCTGTATCTGCATAAAGTTATAAACAAAGAAAACAAATTTGTCTTATCGCCCAATTCCAAATGAGATGACAACGAGACAAAATCACTCTGTTCCCTCGCCTCGTATACCCCCTCTATAAGGCCCCAAGATCCCATCCAAACTCCTAGGGCTGCGCGTTAAAAGCTCGAGCTCATTTAAGGAGCGGACAAACACAAATGCACATTTTTTAATCGCTCGGCTCATTAACAGCGGCTCTTTCGGATTGGGGGATCTGTGGGGATCTGGAGGGGATTACCTGGGTCGGGTCATCTGAATCGCCATTGTGGCCATTTAAGTTTGGGCATAAATCAGTCGACTGGACGGCGACACTCTCACGCGTTTCAATATCCCAACATGTTTCACAGGCATGCCTTTGGATATACTTTCCTCTAAATATATTAACTCAATTTGTTTAAAGCGAAGTTAATAGAATAAAATTACTTTTGTTTTACGTATAAAATTATAAGTTTGTCTGCAGTGCTTGCAATTTTATAATGAAAATAATAATTACACAAGGGATTATTGTTTAAAGTGGTTCTGCTTCAAAAACAACTAACAAATTTTGACTGTAGATAACTAGAAATCAATTTAAGTCTGCAAATTATAACAAATACTTCAAAGGTGATCTTATTATTGATTAGCATTCGCTTTAGTTGACTCCTAACCAAATTTCCTACCCTTTCTCTATTTATGTATTTAGAAACCTTAGTTCGTGACCATATGAAAACCATGGGATATGTAATTGCAGATCCTACAACTTTTCGGCCCGTGCGACTTAATTGCTTTTGCGTGTTTGATTGCCGGGGAGGCGACTTTCGGGGCCCAGCGAGAGCCCTTCATTTGAGGTATTTGTTTTTGTAAGCCGTAAACGTAATGGCGGAATAACGACACCCATTCCCATACCCCATACCCATACCCATACCCATACCCATTCACATTCACATTCACAACCTGGGAATGATATTCGCCTGGCACTGGTTAGCTCGCATTTACATCTGAGGGCTGCGATGGTGGAACAACATTGTTGTCATATTAGTAAACGTAACTAACTTTAGTTATTGCTGGTGTTGCGACTTCGCACGTTTATGGTCCATTTAGAAGTATGCAATGGCGATGGTGCGCCGGCTCGCCAACAGATTTATCACCGGCTCCTTGCCAGTGGAGGCCCAAAAGACCCACTTGCACTTGAAAAAAAATATGCTAAATATTTTAAAATATATAAATATATATGTTATTTACTATAGGCACCAATAAAACTGTTTGCAATCACAAAATCACACATACTTAAGCCTACTTCCCATCAATCATATTTAAAACTATCTTTATATTATTTCATATGTAAATACTGAATTTTTAATCATTTTCTTTATCTGTGCGCTAAGATTCCGGCGGTGGAGCCTTGGTCAAGTTCATCGATTTCCGCCAACCCAAAACAATAAAAACTGCTCATAGCCAACAGCGGGCCACAAACATTTGGCAACAAAGTTGCAGGACAATCTGCAGGATCCTCGGCCCATCAAGTGGCCAACTGATCAGCTCGTCGCGGCTGCTGGGTTGCTGGGATATACGAGCTTGAGATGCTGCATCGTAAAAATGTTTGACTGCGATTATATGGCGCTCATGCGAGCGCCACTTTGCCCTGCTCCATCAAACCAAGGCATCCTCCATTCGCATCCCTTAAAGCAAAAAAAAAAAAACGTTGATGGAATCTCGTGGACGTCAAATCAGAATTAAGTACACTAAACGAAATCACTGAACAGGCGCAAGGCCAACGGCAAATGAAAGCCGAAAATAAATATTCAAGCGGGCAGAGCCGTGGCGCACACTGTATAAATATCGTATAATGTATAATTTATGGGCCCGAGGTGAAAATATTTTCAATAGAAGGTGATTTAAATTTATTAAAGGAATGCTCACGAGCAGCTCCGCACTAAATTAGAATAAGTCGATTCGGATTGAATGGATGGGGGAAGTTGGAGAGGCTGGGCCATTTGCTCATAAAAGCCCAAGCAAATTGAATTTGTGGACACCCAATGCCCATCCGAACCCAAAACTCTGAAATGCGCGATCCCCAATCCCGATCCCTATTCCGATTCCGATTCAGATCGAAGCGGAGCTGTAAGTATCGACTCCACGCTCTTTCGCTTATCAGATGCGAGGGCAGCGAGGAGGCCGGAGCTCATTTAAATCTCGGCCAGGCCAGAAATAAAGACGCGCATCCACATCCACCATCCACCCGGTTTCCCAACCTACAAAAGTCAACGATCCAAACCGATCCCATCCCATCCCAACCGATCCGATCCGATCGGATCCAATCCAAGCCTGCAAGCTCGCCTTTTGTTAACACCATAATTTACATTGATTTATGTGCTTAGTTGGCTCGGCATTTTTAATCGGTCAGCGCAGTACCCCTGTCCTATACGACACCATATGATACCATGCCATACAAAACACTATACCATACCACACCATTCCCATTCCCATTGCGATCTCCTCGTCTCGTTTAGCTTGTCCCCACTGTGTTTGTGCGCGCGGCTTCATTTGGTTATAATTAAAATGTCGATGTTATCAGCCAGATTTGGACATATTGGCCATTACGTTCGAAATTTAAGCGATTTCTATGCGCGTATTTTGGATTTTATTTTCCTTCCTTTTTTTTTTTTTCTATCTGATTTCGATTTCGTTGGGCTTTTCTACTGTCTTCGTTCGGTGGTCACACAATGAATATTGATTGTATTAATATTTAATAACGTTTTAAGAAGCTTTCGAGTGTTAAATGCTTATTTATGCTCGTCGGCCGTGTTTTGTGTGTGTTTTTCACTGTGTGTTTGAATGGTTAATTATGCGTGAAATCGAACGTATAAATTGTTTATAAATTTGTTGTCAAACCAATGCAAGGCTATACAACACACCGATTTCCTGGTAATATTTTTGGGTTTTTTTTGTTCAAAAGAAAGTAAAAGATTCTTGATTATTTCTTGAACTTTTTATTGGTTTCTCACTCAGCGAAGGTTGGTTGCCCAATTGCGATTTGAGCCAAAAACACTTAGTCTATGCAAAGTACGAGTATCAGTTCAAACGCAACCAACTCATGAATCAAATCCTTACACAATACGCATTCATAAATAGATTCGCCTAGGACTATTTAAAGTTAGAGTTACATATAGTTAGATATTGCATATGCTATAGCCTTAAATGGTGATGAGGTAAGTCGGCAGCCGGCGAATGAACAAGTATAGTATAATTATGCATAACTGTAGGGTATACAATAGGTATGTATGTGCATTTCAAGTGGGACAAGCGTGTTCGTTCGCATGTGGTATTAGTTACAATTTCAGCTAATCTTGAGCCGCCCATTATGTTGTTGCTGCTGCTCTTTTCTGCTACATTTTTCTGTTTTTTTTTTTACTTTGTTTTTTTACTATTTTATTTTTTCTAGCGACCCCGAACCGCAGCCAAGTAGGTGAGCAGCATTTTAACTTTGGTTTTTCGATTTGTTTGCCCACTGTGTGTGTAGTCGCTTCTCGTGTTTCAGTCCACCAAGCTGCAATTTCAATTGCAATTGCAATTGCATCAGTAGTTGCTGTTGCTGTTGCTGTTTTTGTTGTCACTGTCAATCACAGAGGCGCGCACAACTCAGGTTTTCAATTAGACTTTGCCGCCGCCCATCTAGACCATCTAGACCATCTAGATCATCTAGACCATGTGGCCCATCCATCTAGCGGTCATGCTTTAGGAATTGCAACGTGGCCGGCGCATCGGAGGATGACAGGCGGGCCACCTTTGCCGCCGTTGCCGCCGACGACTCAATTTCACCATCCGAATCGTCGTGCACGTTGATCTCCTCATCCGAGTCCGATGACGAGTTGTCCACCGTCATGGTTGAGCCACCAGATTGAGTGGTGCCGCTCGCAGTGTTGCTGTTGGTGCTGGGTCCTGTGCCCTCACCACCGCCGCTGCCCAAACCACCCGTGGAGTAGTGCAATCTGGAGCGCTGCTCCTCGGCCACCGTTAGCGAGGCAGCCACTGCATATTGCCTGGCCAATCCCAGGAAGGCAGCCGCCGAGGGTGAGCTCACCAGACTCCTGAAGGCACTCCGCTCCCCGCCCATGGACAAGTGACTCGCCGCCGGATTGCAGCCAGTGGGTGAAAGTTGCTGTTGTTGGTGATGTTGCTGCTGCTGCTGCTGATGCTGCTGCTGTTGTTGCTGCTGCTGCTGTTGGTGGTAGTGGCTGAGGAGTTGGAGGGCAGCTGGATGCGTGGGCAGGTGCAGAGGATGATGGTGATGGTGGCCGCCAGGCGGACCATGCAGTGGATGCAACAGCACCGATGGCGGCGGCGCCTGCGGCGAGTGATCACCGCACAGGGGCAAGGGCTGCTGTGGAGGCGGCACGGGAGCCACTGGAGCGGAGGTGGAGGCACTGCTGTGGTTACTGGGCGTGGGCGAACTGGCCGGCGCATCGTTCGACTGCTGCGAGTGCAGCGGATTGGCGGGACTGGAGCGCTGGCGCTTCAGGAGATTCATGCGCTGGTGGCGACGCCATTTAGCGCGCCGATTGGAGAACCACACCTGGAATGGGCACAAATATATGGGATTAATAAAGGATATGGTTAACTGTCTTTGGAAGAAGTTACTCCAAGTAATTATGATTTTTGTATAAATTGAAACCAAATACTAGACAACTACTTTATTATCCACTTTAAATCACGTTCTATGAAAAAGTTAAGTAACTTAAGATTGATGGACTCACCTGGACTCTAGCCTCGCTCAAGCTGGTGCGACTGGACAGCCGCTCCCTGGTGCTCACACAAGGATAGTGGCTCTTGTCGAACTCCTTCTCCAGCTCCTCCAACTGCTCCGGACTGAAGGTGGTCCTGTTGCGCCTGAACTTGGGCTCATCATCGTCATCCAGATAGTCGGAGTCGATGTGCCGGTTCTCATCCGCTGACTCCAAGGTATCGTGGCTGCCAGAGCCGGGCGAGATGGCTCGATTGGTGGGCGTGCCACCTGCTCCGCCGCCACCCATCAAGTGCGCCGCACTGAGGGAGCCGCACGAGGAGACGGGCACAGCGCTTGCCGCGCTTGGTGGCAGATTCGCGAGCGTGGGAGCGGCCACGGACCACAGGGCGGATGGAGGCGGCGGTGGTGGTACCCCCTGGCCGCCGGGCACATTGCCGGCCGGATGCCAGGTGAAGCTACCGTACGGATGGGGGGGCGGCGGGTAGAGGCCGTAGGCGGCGGTGCGAGCAAACTCGGTGGCCACCCGCTCGGCGGCCCGGTTGCGCAGGATGCGATTGATGCTGCTCACCGAGGGAGCGGTGGCATTGGTGCAGACACCTGCAAGGCGGGATTTACGCAATTACCGAGCAGTCGGAGATCGAGATCAAAAGCTAAAAGCGACCGCCGATCAATCAGCGTTCAATCTGCGCGGAATCCGCGGATTAGCTGCAATTATGTGGAACACTCACCCTCCGAGATCAGGCGTTCGCGTATCTCCCAGGCGAAGATCGTCGGATTCTCGCGCTTGTACTGCTCGATCTTGGAGACGACCGTCGGCGTGGCCACCTTGGGCTTTGAGCCACCAATTAAGCCCGGTGGTCGCAGTGAGCCTGCAAGAATCGGAGCGGAATACCAGTTAAATTATGAGACAATAGATTTATGGGTTTGCCAGTTCTGGCAGGTTTTGGTTTTGGCAATCCATCTGTTTTTGGCTGGCAGCCAGGATTATCCCTGGATGCTAATATCTTTATCTGCTTGTTTCATCAAAGTGAAGCGGTATGGAAAATATGAATGGGAATATGAATACATGCCTATGCAAATACACTGGTAGAAACAGAGCGTCCTTAGAAAGACATTTTGTTGTTATAAGAAAGCTTCTTCTTATAAATGCTTAAAACTCAACTCCACATCATTAGCGAAAGTAAAGCTCTCAAGAATTGAAACACTTAAAATAGGAAGATTTTAAATACATTAAGTCATAATTATGACAAGAGTGGTAAAGAACTCAAGAAGTTAACAAAACTGTTTACATACATACATAAATTAAGTTTCAATGGCACTCATTACTTTATTTGATACATTCAAAGTGCTGCATACTTCTGTTCCCTATTTGTATATAACATATTTTTTCTCAGTGCGAGGACAGCACGCACCAACCACCAGTACACAACCACAACAACTAAGGAGTACCCGCCCGTGAATAAGCCGCTTTTTGATTAATGAGCCAGCCGCGTTTTGGCCACCGCCAACCAGGAGTTTATGCAATTTTAAGTGGCCAAATTACACGGCTGCGCACACGAGGGATGAGGATGAGGAAACTCGCAGGATAATAACATGTTTATCATAAAAATTAGCAAACAAATCGAAAACAAAGTACCCATTAGTTATCTGATCAAGGAGCTGAGGGGTCGTCCCATGCCAGTCCCTTTCCCTTTCCAAGGGCTCACAACTCACCTAGCAACTTGGAGACAGCTCCCTGCTGGGTTAACATGTGCTGGGCGATATCGTAGCCACGCAGTCCACCGAAACGTGAGAATTCCAGGAGGCGATGCTGCGACATCAGTGTGTTCAAGGTGCTCCCCGTGGCTCCACCTGCGCCCGGCGGAATGCCGCCAGTGGAGCCGCCAACGCCGCCGCCGCCAAAGCCGGGTGGTATTTGCACAGATGTGGGTGATGTGGACGTGGCCCCTCCGCCACCGGATACCGCTCCCGATCCCGCTCCGGCCGCCGCTGCTGCCGCCGCCGCCGCTGCTGCTGCTGCTGCTGCCACGGATGCCGCCGCTACTGCAATTGAATGATAATTGGGTATTGTTATTGCGAGTATATTGTGGCTTTAGCTGTCGCGGCCACAATGGTTAATTATGATAAATTAAGCGTTAATTGTGTTGACTGAACCGAAATGACTGATGGCTCCTACGAGTATTAGCCTTTCTATTCCCCACTGAGAATGTCTAAGCCAAAATGGTGGCGACACGCAAACGAATCTTCCAGGCACGAGCAGATTTATCAAGCTAATTGAAACGACAACGATCTTTTAGTACAAAAGGCGAAAATTAAAATATGTACTCAGCTGGGTAAGAGCAAAAAATAAAAAAAAAAAAGAGGAAAAACAACTGTGTATTACGTTAATTCGACAGAATATTATATTTACCTTCGCTTAAAAAACCTACATATATCATTCGGCTTGGGCAACTCGTCGCTCAAATTGTCAATTAGCGTTTTAAATGCGCGTTTCACTTTTGTTGTTTGTCAAGTAAATATTTTTAAAATACGCGCACCTCCAGTCGTGCCTAACTGAATATGTGTATATATGGGCCCATAATCAATTGTGCCGCCCATCAAATGAGAACCAGTTTTGTTTACTTTGGTCTATGGAAAGGTGAAAAGCAAGGAAATGGAACTGCCAAATGAGCCACGCACTTGCTATTGTGACATGCGTAACGATTTGTGTTTTGTTATGTTATAACTGAAGATTTAACTCGGATTAACATAAAACATTTCTTTTGACCTAACTCAGTACACACTTAACACATTTTAAATGTTTCATAAAGGATTACACTTCATTACTCTGCTGCTCAATAATTTACACATTTGTATGATATAATTGTAAATTTCTTTCCTTGGCTTACATAGTTCGTAATTACGTACCATATATGTACATATGTAGTATGTACTTCAACACTTTTAAACTCACTAGTCTAAACAATATGTAGTAACTAACTCCACACTAAGTCACAATTTTTTCGTTTCACAGCGAAAAATTAAAACTATCATGCTCAAAAATTGACACAAAATTAATGGATTTGCTGACAACTAACATACATATAACACCTTTGACCCAGTTTCGGAGACTTTGTATGTTGTAACCGAAAAACTTGTGCAACTTAGATCTACATAATTTCCGTAAAAGATTGTTCCTTTTATCGCGAAAAACTAGAACTAGCTTGTTGAAATGCTCATTCAGACATACTGCAATTGTTATTAAATGAACTGTTAAACCTTTCACCTAGCATCTGATTTTTTGAGGAAGATATCTTGGTTTTCCATTTTTAATCCCCAAGCTTGGCTTTGCCGTCGGCTAATTCCCAACTGACTAATCTTTGGGGCTTTGGGGCACTTACCACTGGAAGCGTGAGGGGCCAGCGATGTGATGCGTTGGGGATGGGGCTCCATTTTCCAGTGCGCGGCCGAGAGGCCAGAATTAGCGACAGTAAGCGAGCCAAGGTCACGGTTTAAAGTCGGCTCAATCAACATGTCTAAGAATCGCTCTTTCCAATTCTCTTTATTATTTATTGTTATTATATATTTTTGTTATCAATTTTGTTTGCGTATAACGGTTCCAGCAAGTGGAAGTCACACAGTGCAGTCACAATCACAGTCACTAATGTCGCACATCCAAGGCAGAGGTATCGATTATAGCGAATGCAACCGGAAACGGAAATGGAAACGCAATGCGGTCAATTGGATTCATAGCGTGCCGCTCACTCTCACACACACACACGCGCGCACACAGATGCACATAAGTCGATCCCGACAGAAACAGTTAGAAAACGCTCCTGCGTGTCTCTTCGTCTTTTTTTTATTGAATTTTATTGTAGAATATCTTTTTATTGAATTTCTTGCGAACGCTGCGCTCCGTTGAAACGTTGTTCACGCGAAAGCTGCTCTCAGCACAATGAGCGCTTGAATTTCACCTGGTCACCCGGGTCACTCCGCTCCACTCGAACCGTTTCTCTCAATTTTTGAGTGCTTTTCGAAACGCCCAACCGGTTTGCGAGTACCGTACTTTCATAATGGCGCCCGTTGAGGCAAACTCTTGCTCTCTCGCTCTGCTGTGCGAGAGCGGGACAACCATATGTACATATGTACACTATGCGCGCACACAAATCAAACAATTATAAACTAGTTGTTGTTGGTAAGGCGCTGAGTATAAACAGTGGCAAGAAGAAGAGAAGGCGATTGAAGTGGAGTGAGTGTGACAGAGAGAGGGAACGCCTTGGGGAAGTGGCAAGAAGAAGAACCAGAGCAAGAAGTAGAAGAAGAAGAAGAGTTGGGAAACCCTTTTATTTTTACAACAAACTTACTTACTTAAATACTTTGGATACAGCGCGTTAGAAGTCAACCTTTAGGTGCAATTCTCGCCTAATGCACCATTCTAATTGATTGAATTCGCCGTACAGCTTAAATCGTATCACTTAGGAGCATTTGTTCTCTGTTGAGTAATGAACTCAATTTTTCGTTACTTGGAGCCAGAGACCATGGCCCCAATAAGTAGGCACTTTCAAATACCAATTCTTGATTATCATATCAATCTGTACACACAAATGATCTACGTTTTCCGATACGCATACGGTCTCTAAAAAATTAAAGCACAAAAGAAATCTTAAAATTAAGAATTTAAGTTATAAAAAGAGGTATACTTAAGAAAAAAGAATAGATTTTTTATATTTAAGTATTATACAATTGGTATACCACTCTAGCTTTGAGAAAAAACAACTATATACAGAAAACACAGAAACACCATTGTTTTATAAAGATTAATATAAAAGAATAACAACAAAATATCTTAAAATATATAGGGTGTTTTTTTTAGAGGTATAGAACTTTAAATTGCAATAAAACAACGATGGATTATTCGATTGACATGAATTTTATTGACATGAAAGATAATCTTGTGGCATTACATTTTAAATATGATTTCTGGCATATGACCGCCACGGCTGGCTCGGATGTAGTCCAATCTGGACGTCCAATTTGCAATGACTTTTTCCAACATTTGGCCGTATATCGGCAATAACACGGCGAATGTTGTCTTCCAAATGGTTTAGCGTTTGTGGCTTATCCGCATAGACCAATGACTTTACATAGCCCCACAAAAAGTAGTCTAGCGGTGTTAAATCACAAGATCTTGGAGGCTTATGAAAAATCGGGAAGAACAGCAATCTCGTTTTGGGCCCATTCGACGAATCTACGCCTTGCTTGATGATCGTTTGGTTTCAATTCTTGCACGAGTTGGATTTTGTAAGCACGCATGACGAATTGCCAAACCAAACTGAGAATAAATCACTTGACAGCTGTTAAATCGGTCGCCATCTTGAACAGTAATGCCAACTTAAAGTTCTATACCTCTAAAAAAAACACCCGTTATTTAATATTAAATGATGTTGGCTGAACACGGAGAATTGTTAAACTATTTAAGTAAAGTAAACCTGATAATAAGCACTGTATTTCTGATTATTTATTTTTGCTAACAAAGAAATAGTTTAACCACCCTTTATGTTGTTGGAAAATACATTAAATATATTTAAATATATTTAAATATATTATTAAATATATTTAGCACCATAAAAGCAATATATTGCTGCCGTCCTGTGACTTCTCTCCTGGTCTTTCGTTTTTAAACTGATAAGTTGCTTTTGATACTTGATTTTTAAACATTAACTTATTAAATCATAATTTAAGCCTAAAAGTTACCCAAACTAAATCTATTATTTCAATGTGAGATATCCTAATGAGGATCCTAGTGTGTAGCCTGCAATTTAAATAAGCTTAGTGGCGTATAACTATTTGAGAGGAATTTTAATCTGGCCAAATGTGCAGCGAAGTGGCCAAATTGCATCCATTGCGATCCAACCTGGACCTTGGCTATATGTATATAAATCGCATGCGTGGCATGGGCCGTTTGCCATTCAGGTTTGTTCTGCCAGTTTGGGTCGTTGTCTCCCGGGATTTGGTGCGTGATGGATGATTGATGTGCTGCCTGGGCAAGGCAATCCGATGTGAATCGAAACTGCAACTAAACTACACATGGCGTGATCGGGGAGCCACACAGATCACAGCTAACAGCTCGCAGAACAGAACGCTGCAGAACAGGCTCCTCCAAGTGGCAGACTGGCAGAGTGGCCTGCACAGAAGCCAAATTGCATCAAAGCCCACGGATTGAGTGGCTCCCGGCGCTGCAGGATTGCAATTGGAAGCTGAAAGATGAAAGCTGAAAGCTGAGAGTCGAGTTAAAAAGCAATTACCAGAAATGATTCCCGAATGGGATGGGATGGCATGGTTTGGGTTGGGAAGGAAAGAGGTTGGGGTCCAGAAATCTGGATGCGAAACGGTATGGTTCAGCAGAATCACCTGGCGATAATGAGATGTCTCACTAAGCTGATCAGAACTGCCTTTGTATTTATTTGTCTGTTCGAATGCAAAGTGCACAATGCGCCGAACACTCGTGCATATGTGTTCCTCCGATTTGTGAAAGGCGAATCATGAATGAAACGCTGCTGACGATGACGTTCGAGTGCCCTCATGCCAGAGATCCAGAGCAAACGCAAACAATCGAACAGGAATAATTTACTAAGTAAATAATATCTGGATACCGATCGCTGCACGGTGAGAAATCATGTAAGTCCTTAGTCCATTTTGCGCTGAAAATGGGTGCACTTAATCCCAACCAAAGAAACTTTACTGCACTGAGATATTTTACAATAATAATCAGTAGTTTACGATCTTCTGGCATAATTTAATTTTACATAAATATATTTGTATAACTTTTATTCAATTAAATTGACAATAGTAAAACCTAATAAAAATCTGAAAAATGTTTATTTAAATTTTCAGTAATCCATTCTTCATAGTACTTTAATCCAACAGCGACTAGTTGACTCTAGTTTTCAAACAATATTTAAGATGTGGAACCAAGGCACTGAGATTGAATAGAGTGATATGTAAAACATGTTTTGTTCGTAACCATTTGATCCCCATTTCTGGCAGTGTGATCCCTGCGAGTAGCGTGCGCCCTCGCCCCATCGAGTGGCACTTCAACAATCAAGCATTCACACAAGCAGATGGTCCGCAGCCGTTGGCGACCACCTAAATGAAATTTCATTTAGTTTTTTCGCCCGTCATCGCCGCCGCAATCGCAACCCGCTCCTCGAGATCCCTCCATCCATCCAGTCCAGTCCAGTCCACAATCCACAGTTCCAGCCCCAATCCCTATACCAATCCAAGTCCCGTCTCCTATTTGCTTATGCACACATTATCAACGTACGCCCGCCTTATGGAGTGTTTGTTTACCTAATTCGATTACCGATCGCGTCCGTTCGCGCCATAGTCCACCGGTCACTTGACCATTTGGGTGGCACAGATCGGTACTTATGGGGTCCGCTCTTCGACCAGATTTCGTACGTAATCGCCCCACGGCAGTAGATGCACTGCAGCTGGATTGGGAGATGGAAATTATGTTGCAGCTGGAGCAGGGGGCCTTAATTGAAGAACTTGCCAGGGGGGTACATACTTTTATTGCTTCGAAGCCACGGAGGTAAATTAAGTCTTAATATCTTTGGTCGAGTGCCTAAAGATTAGGAAAATAAACACTTTATCTAATCGTAAGTAAATCAAAAGTAAGCTGCAATTACATTTCAATAATAAACAGCCCTATATCGAAGGGTCTTCCTTAAGTTCCTGCAGAATTTTCACTAATCAGTCCCTCAAAATTAATGAATTAATTATCATTCAATTATTTAAATTTTTAATACAAGAAAAAGGTGCTTATTTTTATAAAACTTTTTATAAAACTTTCAAATACACAAAAAATACATAAACCATAAAAATAAATTAATACTTATTCGTATGGATTTATTGACGATGTTTTGATTTTGATTGAATTGCCAGAAACAGGTTAACAAATTTTAAAATAATATTTATTTAGGTATAAAGTATTAAATGATGGTCTTTAAAATGCTATATTTTCGTATGATTCCAGACCAAAAATATATAAAAATTAATATTTGTTGTAGAAAAGGAAAAGTGAAGCAGTATAAATTTGCACTTTCTAAAACTCTAAATGTATGTTTAAATGTAACAGTTTTTCTAGAGATGGCAAATTTGTAAATTCAAACAAAACATATAGAGTAGGCGTATGGAGGCGTATTGAAAGTCGACATATTCAAAACTATTTAAGTTTCGTAAATATATTCGAAATTTGATAAAAATTACATGATTGAGTTAAATATTTAATTCCAATAAAAGGAAGAGTAGTGATGCACAAATTTGAATAACTGTGCGCTATCGCTTACTATCGCAACTAAGCCTCGATAAATATTCGATTACAGCTACTATCGTCGGGGGTGCACCCAGCTCTAAAAATTGGTCATTTCGGAACGAACATATAGTTAACATTAAATTTACGGAATAAACAGAAAGCCCGAAATCCACGATGCGCACAGTGCTGTTGAGCAAACACGATGAGCTGTACCTGGAGAAATGCGCACAGGAGAACCAGTTCTCGTACGGGATAATCGTGGGCCATGTAAGTGCCATTCGCCACGTAGATTTGTTTGGTTCCCCCGCTCAACTGAATCTCCCCTTTCACTTTCCCCTGCTTTCATCCGGATACGATAGCAAGCGGACCTCACCAAGAGCGTAGTGGTCCACCTGGCCCGAAACAACGAGGAGGATGCGGATCTGGAGGACCTGACGGACGTCCGGCTCACCATCTCGGACATCAACTCACAGGCGTTGGCCTCCCAGTGGCTCAGCGCCAGCAAAATGTGTCCCGGATCCTTTGACGTCATCGGTGGGTTTGCGTGCTGCCCCTGGAGTGGTATCTGCCCTACCCAGAAAACATCATAGAATGCTAGGGAATATTATTTATGGGAAAATGTTTTTGCCAAGGGATTCGATTTTCAGCCAAACCCTTTTGCTATATTGCATAGTAGTATGGCTTGCCCTCCCTTTGTCTGTTTTATCTGTAACTTTTGATCTCACAATATTGATATATCTATAATTTTCCAATAATGGGGAGTAAAACCAGTAATGTAAATTACAAACTTAGGTAACTCTGACATCCCAAGATTTACTACCTCTAATTAGAGTTAATTATTAAATAATTGTCTATCTTTGCAGGAATCTTTGTGTCTTCAGTAAGATCCGATGTTGTTAATGAACAGAGCGCCGAATTTAAGAACGCCAAAAAGCTGTTTTCAGATATCTACGAGTAAGTCCTTAACTTCATAGAAGAATGTCCATGCGAAATGAACACTTTCCTTGTATTTTAGCTTGCTTTTGAAAAGCAACAGCGCGTTTGGCGTCTACACCACCGACATTGCACAGACTGATTTCGTATTCCTCTCGTATTCGCTGGCCGACAAGAAGGTGCTCTGCAAGAACTACAGCTATGGAAAGTGAGTATCAGAAACGTAACCCCTGATCACAGATACGGGCCTCACTGTGTATTCTTTCTTTCACCGAACGAACCGCTTACAATTTAAAACTAGACATTGCAAAAAAACGTATTTTACGGCAAACATAAAATGCATCATATGGTAACTAACAAGTTGAGAACTATGTACTTTCATAACTTATGTTCTATGTTCAATAATCACTTTCTTTGATATCCTTGTCCTTGTGTTTTTTGTATTTCTTGGAATGCATTTTATGTGTTAGTTAACCATTAGGATTGTTAATGTTTATATGGTAGTTTGATTATACCTCAGGCTATTTCTAACATAAATATAACACGAGTATTTCCTTTGACAGCGGCGGCACTTTCTCTAACATGGAGTTCAGGTTTGTGGACAAGCCCTTCGAGTGGATTCAGCTGGACTGCAACTACGATTTCGATGATGTGCTGCCCATACTGGATTCATCGCGTCGCGTCAACATCGAAGACCAGTTCCAGAGTATGATTGTGTCGATACGCAAGAACCTGCTGGCCAGTGAGGTGTTCCTGCAGAACGAAGTCGTCGAGGATACCATCGATCTGCAGGCCTATATCAAAAAGAAAAAGGCAAAAGTGGACAAGCTGAAACCGACATCGACAACAGGTGGCACGGCCAGTGCCGCGAGCAACACCACTGACTCCCTGCCCCAGCTTGCGTCGGAAGGAATCATCGGAGGCGCTGAACCCATCCGTGCCAGCATCGTGCTCCCAATGAAATGCCAGCTAAGCAAACCGACGGACATCAAGGTGCGCGAGTTTAGTGGAACGCTGCACATGAGCGGCATTATTGCCACAAAGGTTTTCTGCAGTCCACGCAACAGTATAGCAGATGTTAAGCGTTTCGTACGCGACGATGTGCTGCGCTCGCTGATAACTCGTATTCAAGTTTACTGCGATGGACTCACCGATCCCTATGTGACCAACGAAGCTCTATACATTAGTGAGCCGCCCAGACGAGTGTTCTTCAGCCTGCCTTCAGAGGGCCCAAGTACGTCGGTTGGCGCAGTGGTTCAGTTTTCCGAGTACTTATTCCGTGGCGAGGCACCCACTGTTGTGGTGGCCCAGGCCAAACAGATCCTGGACGTAGAGCTGGACCCAGAGACAATTTCCGTGGAGGCAGAGGGGCTCCCGGATGATGCGAACTTCAACCATGGCAAGACAGATGCCGATTGCACAGACGATTCTAGGATTATGCCCAGCTCGATGCCAAAGCCGGAACTTTCGCGCAGCCTTTACATGGTGGGAATCGCTGTGGCTCTGCTGGTCCTCCTGGCGTCTGTGGCACTTCACTATGTCCTTGGCGAGCAGTAGGCAGCTGCGATGCTGTGATGCCGGGATACCCGAACCAATAAACCAATTTATACGAAATGTTTTTATACAGATACATTATTTGCATGTGTGCCCACGCACTCACCTCTCTATTGTGATCGTTTGTTTTTATAATTCATTGTGTACTCGTAGTAGTAAAAAAGAATGTGTATAGGGATCACGTTAAATAGTTTTATTGTGGAAGCAAAACTGTGCAGCATTTAACACCAATATAATAAACTAATAAGTAATATACATATCTGTGATTCTTTGGTACGTCTACAAGGCTAAGACTACATATTTCCATTTTAGAGGATCTGAGTGTTATATGTAGTATGTTTCAGTGGTCGATTTACTACCATTTCATATTCTTTACGGTTCATATGGCTTGCAATCATATATCGTCTTCAGATTTATTTATTATATTACAATCTTAAATCTCAGATTCCTGTTTTCACTTACGATTACTGTACTTATATTTACCTTAAAAAATAAATTAATCATTTGATTAGTATCTTTTTAGCATACAACATAAGGAGTTCAGTTATGTACATTAGGAAAGTTAGAATTGTAACTATATTAGGGGATTTCGTGGGAGACACTTTCAATTAGTAGATGATTTAGAATTAATTTACATAAATATTTGGTTGTCTACATTACAATTGACATTGTTCCTTTGCATCTTCTAGTTAAAAATGAGCACACAATAATTGTGATGTGGTGATCATGCGAAGATTTCTCCCACGTATCGGACACTTAAAGTGTAAATTAGTTTTTCACAGCCTCTGCAACTTGACGGACCCAAGTCCATGTCTACTAAGTACCCACCGAGATGCCGGATGCTAGTGCATCTTGCAGTTGCCATCGCAGTTCACCACCGACCACACCCAGTCCACATAGTTTGGCACCTTGGCATAGATGCCAAACTTGTTTCGCTGGGCGCATCCATCGCCGAACGAGGTGATGCCAAATATGGTCCACGGATGGTTGGGCTTTGTGGTGTCCCGACACAGGAGCGGTCCACCCGAGTCTCCAGCACACGTGTCAATGTGCCCCTTCTGATGTCCGGCACAGAACATGTTCTAAAACCAATAGTTATAAGTTATTCCATAACTAAATCTTCATGAGCAAGGCAGTACCTTAGTGATGGTGTAATCGTAGTAGACCTTGCGGCAATTCTGCATCGGAATGATGGGCACGGTGGCCTTGTGGAGCACACTGGTGCCCGTGGCATCCCGATTGCGCCGTTTTCCCCAGCCAATTATGGTGCAGTCCACGTTTTTGGGCAGCGCCTGGAAGGGCTGCGGCAAACAGGAGTATCCAATCCAAGTGGTGGCATTAACCGCCTTGGGTAACCTGTGAAATAAAGTCATTTTTAATGAAATATTAATTAGTATTATCTATGAACTCCAAACCCACCTTAACAGTGCCACATCGCTATCCACCGTACGCTTATCGAAGTTGGGATGCGTATAGCTCTTCATCACCCTCAGCTGTATCTCCGTGCCATCTTCATAGTTGAGATTGTGTTCACCTAAAACACCAAAGGAGATGTAACTTTCGAAATCCGTAAGCCATAATGCGAAACCCACCTATTCGAACAAATAGAACCTTACGCACACAATGGGCGGCGGTCAGCACCCAACGAGGAGCAATGAGGGTGCCGCCACAGAAGGCTTCCTTGAAGCGATTCAGGATGGCCACCTGCCATGGCCACTCGCCCTTGCGCGCCGCCCGTCCTCCGATGATCTTCAGCATGTTGGACATGCTCCTCCGTCCCGTTCCGCTGCGAACAATGCCGCAGCTCAGTTTCAGAGGAGTGTACTCCGGTCCGCGATAACCCTTTCCCGTCATGATGTAGTTGAGGTCATTCATGGACCTTTCCGGCTGCTCCGATTGCATCCTACGCATCGCACTGGCCGGTGACCCCGATCCCGGTCGCGTCTCGAAGGCCGGAGTCTTCTGGAACTGCGTCTGCAGCCACTGCTGGCAGAAGCTGCCCTCCGTGTAGCAGTAGGCGATCTCACGGAGAACTTCCCGGCCACACTGATCGATGAGGCGGCACTTCCTGGAGATGTTAAACATTTATTATTGACCTTATTGTGTAAGGAACGATTAAAAATTGTAATTGTTTATGGGTTGGATTTTTGAAGATATTTCTTTGATCTTTATATCTTTTTGTGTTCTGGGATAATATACATATGTATCATCAAAGTAAATTAACAAAAATATGTTGCTTACTTGTATCTCCGTGTCGTACATTTTGGCGAACATTTGGTCCATCTGCTCCACTTGGAGTAGACCCTGCGTCGCCTTAGAGCTACTCCATCCTTGGCTGGTTGCACCCAGCTGATGTTGCGGAATTCCCCCTCCGATTCCTCGGAATCCCCGTACATGGTGTCGGGCATATCGAAGTCCTCGTACTGGAAAACATCACCCTCCACACTGGTATCCTCGCCCAAATGCTTGTGTCTCAGTGACTTTCTCTCGCCAAAGTCCACAAAGTCCTCGTCATCATAGTCCTCCTCCTTTGGAAGTTTCCTATGGGAGGGCCTTCCATGATTTTGCCTTCTTCGGTGGCGATGATGTTTGAGCACAAAGAAGTCACCTTGCTCATCGGAACTTATTAAGTCTTCATCAGGTTCGGGTTCAGGTTCATCCTCCACATCCTCGTCGCTAAATATATCTTGGCCCGGATATTTGGGCAGGTGGCGAACCACTTCTTCAGAATTTGTTGGAGGAATTGGCGGATGAGTTGGCGGATGAGTTGGTGGATAAGTTGGCGGATAAGTGGGTGGGTGGGTTGGAGGATAAGTGGGTGGGTGGGCTGGAGGATAAGTGACAGGGTAAGTTGGCGCATAAATCGGTGGATGTGTGGATGGATAAAGTGGAGCATAGTTCGGTGGGGGCTTGTACTCCGTGTGGCGATAATCAACGGTGGGTCCACTTGACGCCGCAGCCGCCGCATTGATAATTATCGACGGAGGCGGTGGAGGTGGTGGTAGTGGTTGCGGTTGTGGCTGTGGTTGTGGCTGTGGTTGCGGAAGCGGTGGGTTTCTCTCGCGGATGTGGCTATCATCCAGAATTACCGGCGTCTGCCACTTTACTGCAGGTGCAGGATGACAACTGTGGAATGACCAGTATGAAAAGATACTCAAGATCTGAAGGTATTTCACACTAAAGTATGGCAAGTAATGCGAGACGCTGCCTAAATTAGAACTTTGTAGGAATAAACAAACTAAAAAATGTGGCCTAAAAAATATTCTTAATATTTGTGTGAACCAATGCTAGGCTATAAATAGTTAAACTCGTAAATGCACATGTACTGTAGTGCTAGACTTTGTGCTAAATAGGTTTAAAAATAATTCAATATACTTGTGAACTCTTAATTTGCGCCAGACCAACTTGGAAACACTTAGAGAAATGCAATTAAAATTTAGCATAGCCGCAATTGATAAATTAAATATTTTTTTAAAGGGCCATACATACAAGTCTTTTATTGGAATTCTAAACTAATTAATAAACTTATTAAGAACCTAGACTTCATGTATATTTATTTGAAGCATACTCACTGGCTGCACTTGCTCTGCTCCACGTGCTTGGTGTGTCCGCACTTGCGCTTCACCTTGCAGAAGCGCTCCCGCCGCCGGACGCACTCCTCGTCGCAGGGTGACCACTGCGACCAGCGGCTGAAGGGCTGGTGGTGGTGATGGAGTGATCGCCGCCGCCCACTCCAGCGCTGTGGGTGGGGCATCCGCAGGCGGTGCACCCGCCGCCCATCCACCCAATGCGATGATCCGTGGTGGTGCTGATGCTGCTGATTGTGGCGATGGTGAGCCATGGCGTCCCAAATCTCCCTCTTCGCCTCCTGCACATAGCCACTCTGATGGTTGGAAACAATAGGCATATGTACGTGTGTGAGATTGGGTTTTGGATTTCCCACTTTACTGTGAAATGCGATCTGCGCCCTACGACTTCTACTGCCCTCAAGGAGCCCACATTCGCTGCCCAGCTTCCCTGTTCTCCTGCCGCCCGCCGTCGCCTCCTGCCCTCCTGCCCTCCTCATCGTCATCCGCATCCAACCACTATAAATCAGACATGTCGCCGCTTTTTATTTGAAGTGTCATTGCACTCGACAGTTTCGTGTCTGCCTTCGCAGTGCGATCCCCGAGGAAAGTGTGCGATATACCATGGTGCACCACGGTCCCAGCTCCAGTTCCAAATGGGACGCCCGGCGACGCCAGGCGACGCCGCTCTATAAATAACTCACGCTTTTCGCCGACCGATCCGGCGGATCCCTGCATCCGTCCCAGTCTAAAATAGGCTTCGACGTCTATCGAGGAGCGACCTAACCGATTGCCTGCCATAACCTCTTCACCAACGCCCCACAGCTGCCAGATACCCTGGAACTGGACACTTTCTGGTGCCGCGTCTGTCGTGGAAATGGGCCAAGTTCTACAACCTCTAAAGAGTAATGAACATACGTACATTTACTGGAAAGGCGATCATGATCCATTTTGAGTCACTGATGGGTAGTGAATAATATTCATAACTATAGTGCTGATATGAATTTGAGTAAGTCAATGGTTTTAAGTAATGATACACTATCATAAAACTTGTGAAATTAGCTGTAATGAGCTGAGAAAATTCTGAATAGAAGATGGCAAACTTTTATTTGAAATTCACCGAGCTAGTTTTAGTACCAGTTATGGTTATGCGGCATCAGTTCTAAGGCCCGTCTGACCTTAAAGGAAGATTCGACATTAACGACTGCTTCGAAAAGTTTTATTAGTTCAATGACTGGCTCTAAAAATGCTGGGGACATAAGCATAACCGGTACACTCAAATGACAATCCAGCAACAAAATAGTTCATTTATTCAAACAGCTAACAAATTCTTTCACCTAATCATCTGCTTTATTGCAAAAACAGGAAGCTATTATCGTTCCAGCGAACAGAACGGGGTAATCAAGAGATTTTAGTGAATGAATTGAGTAGCTAAATTATTTTAATGACCATGTTTACAGCTGAAATTAGTCGAATCAAATAAACCAACACACTGTGTTCGCATAATGAGGTGCCAATAAATCAGACTCACTTGAAAATCGACGTAGGTCAGGGGCGAATTGGAAAATCGGAAAACTGAAATTCACAAATGGAAAACCAAAACATTCCCATCAAATCATTCGGAAATGCGTACCGCTCTGTGCGCCTCAAGCTCAAGGAGAACTAACTATATCGTTCCGGACCCGATTCCGATTCCAATTCCGATATAACAATATACAAAAAAAACTTAGAAAAAAACAAATAAACGAGAGTGCGACTAATTTGGTTGCGGTAATTGACCTTGCATTCGTGAATAAATAGTTCGCAGTTCCCAAACGAATGGCTTCCAGTTGACGTAATTTACGATTTTGATTGTGATTTCGATTTCGACAAGTGGGTGCTTGATCGACTTATACACTCACCTGAGCTTCGACCAGCAGCTGAACCACCGTGAGGAATTCAAAAACCAAGCACACCACTTTCATGCTCAATTGCTTCTGGTTTTACTCGTTGTCTCGCTCGAAAATCGATCGGTAATTTCATATACCGCCGTATCGAATCCGTGTATCCGTGAATCCAAAGACCCTGACAAATGCACTGCGAATAGAAATAAAAAGTGGGTGAGTGGTTTGAATGGCTTGATGTGTGTATTTGGGTGTTCCAGAAGCGCAAACGGATTTCAAGTTTCGAACTTAACCTTGAACTCTATGAAATTCAATTGGATAATGAGCATTATATACTTTCGTATCTTGTTGATATAGAAATTCAAAAAAAATATGATATTATGTTCTTGATATTATGAACTTGTTTGCATACAAAAGTTTTGTAGTTTATTTAAATTTTAGAAAAATAACAAAGTTTTATAAAATCAAGTTGAATAGTTTTATCATTTTACAGCAGCTTCTAAAATATTACTAAGATTGAAATTTTTATTTGGATCCTTAGTAAGCCTTAGTTGGATCGATCCAAAATAGCTGTGGTTTTATACAATATATTCTCATTCCTCTGGAATGCTCTCATTCGAAAGACTTTTTCTAATATTATGCTGACCCCATAGGATTACTCAACATACAGGCCATTGAAATTCCTCTTCACTCTGGGGTAGCCCAATTAAATTATATAATACCCTATAATGCCACATAGGCGTACTTGAACCTGTACTTGTGCTTGTATTATGCTTTTGAGTGCCTAATTTACCCCGACTAAGCGACTCATTTGCGTCAAAGTAGACCCATCCAAAAAAACATAAAGAGTGTCCCCACCCACTGCACAATTAAACGATGCCAATGCCGCTGTTGGATCGAGTGAATATATTGTGAATCTGCTGAATCTGGTGAGTCTGGTGAATCTGCTCGTTCATCCGACTCCCTATCTCAGCGGCCGCCTTTGGCCACAAACTACAAAGCAAATATGTGAACTTGTCTGGGACCTTAGCCCAAAGCGATCAAAAGCGTGGGTAAAATTAAAAAAAAAAAATCGAAAAAAAAGTGAAATTAATTAGCTACATACCCGTACATGTAATTACAAACAGAACGAAAAAAAAAATTAAAAACATATAGCTGTGCCGAGTGCTTTTGATGCTATGCTTTCCTGCATAAGTGGGTTTGGTATGAAAGGTCTGGTTTTGTATCTCATTCGTTTCATTTTCCAACTGCACCGCGGAATTTTAAGTAGACCCAGAAGCAACAGAACAAGTACAATGTACTTTGAACTTGCGTCAACACTGGATCTTGGCCACATCCGAGATACTGAGATACTTGGTCACTCAGATACTCGGATACTGAGATACTCAGATACTCAGATACTCGGGTACTTAGATACTTGGATACTGGAATACTGAGATACTCGGGTACTCAGATACTGGGGTACTCAGATACTCAGATACCCAAGTAGCGCCCCAGCTACTAGCGATCATATAAGGTCAGATGCACTGGGACAACCTACCAGTTGAATGCATCGCACGATCCTCGCTCCCACATTCGGCATTCTGGTTATTCCAAATGACCAAATTCGACACTGCCATCCCGGCCAGGTTGCTGCAAATTGGCCATTTATATGCCGCGCTAAATTCCAATAAAATCGGTGCAACAATAAAGCGCAAAGCCAAGACACTGAACCCAATTCTTTGGATTGTACCAATCGTTCGATGTGATTTATTTACAATGTGAAATACCACCAATGTGAACCAACATGCGGATATATATTCAATTTTATAAGCATCCAATATTGAGTAACTCGCGATGCGTGAAGAATCTTTTTTTTTGCCGGTTTGATGGATACAAAGATCCACAACAAACCACAAAACCACTAGAAACTATTTTAACACACCTGACGACACATGATTTATACTTCGCAGCGGACATTTCCCCACCAAATCTATGTGACGTCATCTACAAGTAAACAAAATGATTTATAAACTATTTCGGAAAACGATGTTTGGAGAGAGTTAAGTTCTTGGCCAGATAACCAAGAAAACTTTGTGTAACTTACTACCAGTTGCACTTGGTTTCAAGTGAAGAAAGCGAAAGTGAAAGTAAGGTGGTCTTTAACTAAAATGTTTTGCTTAATAAAAGAACCTCAATAATAATGTCTCTAAATTTAGAGAGTTATTCCTGTATAAACATAAATATCTAAAGCATTATTAAATTGTATATGTCTAGCAAGTTTAGTTCTAAACACATTTATTTTAAACACTCTTCTTTGTTTGCCAAAAAAAACTCAATAGTTCTCTACTTTTGTTTGTTTATAACGCCTTAAATTGATTTCGTCTGATGATTGGTCCATCAAAGGTTTCATATTTCCCCAAACTTTGCACGTTCTGGCAGTATGCAAAGGCTAATTTACGCCAAAACGGATACTAAAAATCGAGATATTTGTTTTTTTGCTGATTTGACTGAACCGATCGCTTTTGAAAACTACTAAAATGTCCACCCCAGCGTTCAAACACAATGTTTATGTACATTTGTGTGTACTTCGAGGGACGCTGCTTCTTAATTTAGATCGCGATGCGTCCGCATAGCAAACAGAGCAGCAACAACCTCAGCCCCCCGTCACTCCACACCCGTACCGCTCCCGTACCGCTCCCGAACCGCTGCCGTACCGCTCTCCTCCCGATCCGTTCCAGTCCGTTCCGTATAAACAAACCGCAGTAGCTGGCCCGCCCCCGAACAACCGCCTCACCTTGACAAAGTGCGATTAGAAGGCAAATATGACGGGGTCGAGTACGCATCTCATAAATATCATAATATTTCCCAGATGGCGTTCATCGCGTATCCAGTGACCAGTTTCTCGAATTCCTACAGGTGAGTAAGGGGCACTCAATTGCGTGTATTGTGATGTGTTTACCAATTCCGCAAACAAGGTGGTTCGCCCACCCACCGACCTCCGCCCACCTCCCACCACCCACTGCCCACGCCCACTCGGCATGCGGTCGTACTATTTTTCACTTTTTTTATTCGGCCTTAAATGGCTGCGGAGTAGACCACACGATTTTTTATGAATGAAAATGTACTAATTTGGATCTGGCCAGCCGCTTATCGAGACTACAGTTTTCTGCACTGCTAAAAATAATTGATACTTGTGCAGTTACTTAAAGTAATAGATTTATGTCATATTTTTAGGAATAATATTAGGGAAACATTATGCAAAAGGTATGATATTTCTTCTTGTAGTTTAGATTTGAAGTTTCTTTTATATTGTTTGTAAAACTTTTTTTTATTTGCCGTGCAAAGATGTAAGTAGTTCCACAAACAAGTTTTGTTTGTTTGTTTTTGTTTTTATTTTGTTGTTCTATCACTGAAGCTGTGTACTTAATTAAAAACTTGATAAAGTGAGCATTCATATCCTTGATTTCATATTTATCATTGTTTTCATAAATATGCAAAGGTTGCTTTATCTGAAAACCAAATCAACTTCATGATGAATCAGATGAGGCGGAGTAAAAAAAAGAATTTTTTGACTTTTCTCGCAACCGATAGAACTTTTTGCCAGTGCAGCTGGCTGATTTACTTTTTGTGGCTTTTTGGCCGGCTAGCCACAATGTCTGGTATGGCCAATCAACTGTAGTTGTGTGTGTTGCATGTCCGCGGGCCCGTTTAAGCAAATGCAATTTTAATGACGTGACCAGCTACTAAAAAACCAAATCGCAGCGAGTTGACTGTCGCTGGCTTTTGTTTTTCCTATTTATCTGCCGACTAAGTGGGCAGTTCGTGGGCAGTATGGGGCATTTGAGCATTTGGCCATTTGGGCTTTTGGGCTTTTGGTATTGTCTACAGATTTTGGCTGGCTTTATTTATTAGTCAGCCTTTTGTAATCGGTTGGACATTAAGTCCGTTGTGCGACATCGGCCACATGAGTATTAGCGGAAGTGTTGGAAATAAATCATGAAATCATGCTTCGCATCCACGCACACTGCATCCACGGCACACACACACACAAATACGCAATTCATCGACATCGATGGCATCGCAAAGACGCCGACGAACTGCCTCCTCCCAGCGATCCCCACATCCCGGCGATCCCTAGACACCCAGCATCCAACATCCAGCAATCCACATCCACGCATCCGTGGATACCCTGCCACCCGCCGCACCACCAGAACACCCAATTTTCCACAGATGAATTAAATGCATTTTAAACACACATGCAACACACCAACAGATGGGGTCAAAATAATAGCAGTGCATAATAGCGCATATGTATCTTCAAGATTGATAAACAAACGCACTGTGCACTCTTTTTCGTAGATCAATCAATCATCATTCGATTCATGATGGATGCAAGTAGATAAGAATTAAATACCTTCGTCGATATTACAGTGAATATACATTTTATACAGAGATCTCAGCCTAATTAGTAAAAAGCCTAATAAATGTAACTCAACTGATGATTTTTGTGAAATGGCTTTCAAAATATTTTTAGGAAGGTGTTTTAGTTCCCTAAACATTTCCGCTCCAAATTCTCACCAACATAATTTATTTTCAAGACAACCGAATATTTCAACCACAAAAATGTCTTCTGGTGAACCAAATGTCCCAAAGATATAAATTTTGACCAAATAACATAATTAATTGGGGGCATTTTCCTTAGGCGCTACAACAGAGCACTATTTTTCTTGGGGAATCTTGTATGATTCATGGCAAATATGCAACAATAAAGTCTTTCACACTATATCTCAGTTTTTGTGTGTTTTAATTGCTATTATTTTGACTGCATGTGTAGAATAGCATGCGTGCAGATCCAACTACATCTGCGTTCATGGGTGTTTGTGGCTATGTGAACGCGGATTGTTTTCATGAATGAAACATTTTTTTATTCTTAATTCCATTTATCACTTGGCACCATGTCTCCTTCAGCTGCTCTTCGATTAGCGACTTGGAGCACTTTTGAATCGGTTCAGAACCAATCCACTTCCACATGTAAAAACCGACGCACTTTGCATTTAAACACGGCTAACTGGCCCATACATTTGGCTTTTATGACTTGAATATTGAACTGTCAACCGTTTAGCGTTAATTTATCCAACGATTACCTGGTTGACACTACTGTATCGCTCGGGGTTTTTTCGAAAATGTTTCAAAATCAGTTTCGCGCGCACATATTGGAGCAAAAATTGTTATTTTTACATTGGAGAACCACGTCGGATGTAGGATGTCGCCTCGCAAACTCCGCGTAAACAATCCGGATCCCCTCCAAGCCCAACCGTTTCGTATTCCGTATTCCGATTTCGATTCCGTTCCGTTCAGATCCAATCCAATCCGATACGATACCATCCGATACGATCCGATTCAACCGACGTCTTCTCGAGAACTGAGGAGACTGAGCGAAGCAAACGCCAACGCTCCGCGGCGAGCTGAAAAACGTCGCGTTTGCCGTTGACTTTTCCACACACATGTTGGCCGTGCACAGTGGACTGGAACCGGGTGGAAAATGTGCGGATCGCTTTGAAAATCCCAGGCAGACCCACAAATGCTTCCACTATTTCTGCGAAATGCGAATAATGGGAAGGTGCTAGTACACCGAGAAAAATTTGAGTTGTAAAACTAAATAGCAGATCTTTTAACTAAACATCTTTGCTACTCATAAAGGGAACCTATGGAGATAACTTATTAATCTAATTACATAATCTAATTACAAAAATGAACTGTTTTATCTCAACTAACAGATACTTAATAGTGTCACAATGCCAACTATATTTATTTATCACAGTATGTAACTGATAGAAATGATGCATACAAATAATTAAAGTGGTATATGTAATTCGAAAATAATTACATTCTAAACAAGCAATTATAGTCTGGAAACATAACATTATAAAAGTTAATGGTTGTTTCTAAATGTTTAGTTGGTTCTTTAAATATATTACAAAAGTTGGTAATTTTACAGTAGGAGCTAAAAAGTGGTGCCTTCGCTTTAGTAAATCAAAACTAATTACCAAAAAAAATCATTTAGATACTGCAAAATTACACTGGTAACTGGCAAAATTACTAAACCGATTAGACGTTCTATAATGTCATCAAATACAATTAGCACAAATAACAAGGAGTATTAGTACCATGCTGCCAAAGCTAGTTACAAGTCTTCTCTGCGTGGCAGTTGTCTTTCTCATCATTGATTTTAATGTAAACAAAAATTGTGAATAAAATTAAGTTTAAGTACTAAAAGAATCCAACATTCACAGGATGCCATCGTCTTTAAGTTTACGAATTTCGAGTGCCTGAGCCGCAATCAATCCTGGTTTGTGTTCCACTATTGTCGTCTGAAGGCGATCAGTCGTGAGAAGGTCATTCTCAACGTAAATGGAACTGTTCTACATTCGGTCAATAATATAAAAGTTCATGTCAAGCTACTTAAAAAGGACAACAGATTTAAGCCTTGGTTACTAGATGTGAAAATCGATGCGTGTCGCTCTTTGGAGAACAACTTCCATCCTTTCTTAAGGATTATATTCGATCTCTTCAAGGATTTCTCCAGCTTAAACCACACGTGTCCATTCGTCGTAAGTGCTTAAGGTGCTTTTGAATTATAGATCTATAACAACAAATTAACTATCCACAGGGCCTCCAAGTTGTGAAGGATTTTTATCTCAGGCCCGAGTTATTAAAGCTGCCCTTTCCGTCTGGAGAGTATATGCTAGCTCTACTGTGGTTTTTCGACAAAAAGATCCAGTTCGATACCAATGTTACTTTTATTTATAAAGAGGATCTCATTAACTCATAAGCTACATCAGGACAAAGAAAAACTCTGAAGTCGGGTTTCTCGACTAACTGATACCCATTACTCAGCTAGAGGGAACGCAAGGCGGTTTTGTTTAACTCTGCTATCAAATCTAAGCAAATAATTTCCAGAAACCCAAATAAAGCACAATTTTTTTCACTGCATAGCTACTACCAATGGAGTGCGGGCAGTAAACCAAGTGTTACACTCCATGGACGTTGAAATGAGCCAAACTTTCCCAAAGAAGCATTTTGCAATTCATTCAATTAAATTTAATATTTTTAACGATCGAAAAGCAAATGCATACAGCAGACAGGAATTTCTAAATCAATTAACTTAAGATTTTTGCTATTTACATTTAGTTTGGAGTGTAGCTCTGAATTCGATTTAGTGGTAACAGTGCCAGGCGGCCACACGCTGACCTGGCGGGGATTCCCGGATGAGACGCATCTGCTCGGAGCCCGTATCTCCAGCCTGATTACCGCCGACTATGACGGTGCCGAGTACCAGCTTCTTGCCCATCTTCTTGGTGGCCAATGTGATGCGCAGCACGATGTCCTCCAACTGATCGAGACGCTGGAGCGGAATGTCTATCGTTCCCTCGCCGGAGCCATCGTCCCATTTGGTGGAGAGGGAGGGAAAGAAGATGGGCGACTTCCAGGCATCAATGTAGATGCCGTGCTCGAAGGCCGTGGTCTTCACATACACACCGGAGCTCGCCGTGGCCTCCAGCTCGTCCTTGACCTTGTTGGAGCAGCGCATCCGTGTGGTGGTCACCCGGAGCAGGTATCTGCCGGAGTCGCTGTTGCCCGCATTGCTGATGCCCATCTTCCGCTTCACTTCGGCGGTCATCCGTTGCCAGTTGTTGGCCGCATGGATGGCAGGTGGAGTGGGCGTGGTGGGTGTGTTTGAGGGCGCGGCAGGGGGCAGTGAAGTATCCACAGGTGATTCGCACTCCAGGAGATCTCGAACCTCGAGAGCCAGCTCGACCACACCCTTGGTGGAGTTAACCAACTGAAAAATAATAATACTAATTAACTAGAAATCACTCGACATGGCAAATATCTATGAAATGTATCCTAATAAACTGCAACTATTTCTTTATCTCATAATTGCTGCATTTATGAGCATTGCATTAAATCAATAATTGGATTTCGTAAACAAAATTCTGACGATATGCTACCCACTGGGGCTTTAAAAGCTAGGCATTCATAAGGTTTGTCAACAAATTGAAATCGCATTGCCATTGATAAGATAAAAGCCAAATTGACCCACACTGAAAATTGGTTCAAACATATAGGTGATTCAGATATCGCCACATTGGGTAAGGGGAGAAGCGCGAAGGGTTGGCTTTCGATTCATTTTTTCCGGCATAATATTGACTCAGCTTGCACATTAGTGTTTAATTCATTTTTTTGTTTTTTTTTTTTTGGTTGCAATTAAAAAATTTGCTTTCATTAAAATTTTATAGCGGCTGTGTTGTTGTGTTGTGGTTTTCCCGGCCAAACGGGAAGCTTTCACTTTGCACAATTAAGGCGCACACATCTCCATTACATTTGAAAACACTCTGGGGCTCCGAGAGTGTCGCATTTTGTTTTGTAACACCAATTTCGGGTGAACTTGTTTGGCAATGCTCTGGGTCACAGGTACCTACATACACATGTTTTCCTACTCACATTGTTGTTGCTGGGTGACGACTTGGCCACCGTGGTGGTGATATCTTTTATGGGCAGCCACAGCTCTTCCGTGGAATAGCAGCCCGTGCGGCTGTTGCGCTGGAAGAGCTTCGATTCCAGGTAGCAGGTGACGGAACCTGAGGTGGAGATACAGAAGATACAGATCAAAGGGGAAGCTATAGATATATGACAAAAAGATATAACATATGTACCAATGGAGGATATAGCATACTATAGTTATAGCAAAAATTAATGTAATCATAGAAAACACCACCCAAGTAGCTTTATTATATATTTAGTTCAAAGGGCAATTAATAGATATATGACAAAAAGATACAAAAAAAGTACCAATGGAGGATTTAAAAACTAATCAAACATGGTATAGTATGCTATAGCAGAAAGTAATGTAATCATAATGAACACTAAACAAGTTGCTTTATATGTTTAGTTCATAGGGAATATTATAGAATATTATATATGTACGAAAGGAAGATTCAAAAAACAAATCAAAGATGGTATAGTATGCTATACATTTAGTTCCCTTTAAAGAAAATATATCCCTTACTATCACAAATTGTAGCCAATAAGCTTAATGGGAAATTCGAAATTTGTCCAAAAGTATGCTGTAGAAATGGTGTTTAGTTCAGATGTGCAACCTAAAGAGTTTCTTGCAACTATTTTCTATAGATCTCTGTTACATTACCTATATTCCGGCGCGACTCACTGATGGTCAGCGGTGGCATCGCATCCCGGGCGGAGCTCTCGGACTTCTTCTTCCCCTTTCCCTGGTCACCAGGCTTGCCTCCAGCTTCAGTCTTTGGTTCACTTGGAGCACTCGCAGTGGGATCCACGAAACGCTGCACGAAGCTGGTGCTTCTGTCTTTCAGCGAGCGGTATGTCTTGTTAAAGCGATTGAAGTTCTGGTAGGAAGGGCATTTAATTCACGTTAGTGAGCTAGTTATGGCCAACTTACTGTTGCCGGCAGTTCCAGCAGGGCGTAGACCGTGAACACCACAAATTGACCGGAGAAGAGTTGATCTGGCTCCTGATCCGCGCTGTTTGCCTGTCCATTTGTGGTTCGTCGAGCCACATGCTTCATGGAGGATCTAGCCAATTAGTGTTTTGAATGATAATATTGCTAATTCTTTGTATATCGCACATACTTGATATCTGGCACCAGGGGAAACTTGAAGTTTTCATTGAACTTTGGCCATGTATTCGTCTGAATACTGCTGTCCAAGCGTTTCGATCCGGGAAATAGCTTTACCTATGGGTCGAAAAATATTTTGATATCAAAATAAATAAATTATGGAATGTGCTGCGATCTTCACAGTGAGATAAGAAAATAACTCAACACTAGTGTGTAAATACTGGACTCAATCCATTTGATCTCAACGGATTGTTTATTTGGCAACATATCTCGAAAGAAAAAATCGTGCATGTTCTAAACATCAAAATATAAACTTATAGAACTTATTTGTTCAAGTGCTGGCCACAACAAATTTACGTTTACTATAATCATTTTTAAATTTTATTATTATTAAGAAGGGGATATTATTAAGATCAAGGTTAATTAGTCAATCGAAGATTAAGATCTGTATTAATTAGATTTACTCATCAAGTTTTTGGAGAAGAACTCCTTATTATTTCTTGCGTGTCAAAGTAAAAGCTTTTATTACAAAGTTTAAATATTGCTAACAAAGTTAATACATTTTCTTTTATAAGAAAAAAGTTTCTTTGTTCAATTGTGTCATAGTACTACAAGGAAGCAATTGTCTGCCGCGTGAAAAACTGTTTGCATATCGCATATATTGCATATATTGACTCTATAGCCTATCAACTTAGCTGAGAATCAAAGCCATATTCCTTTCTGTCAAACTGAGTGCCTTTATCTCAGGCTATTTCCGTGGCATGTCTCATATCGTGACTAATTAGCACTAATTTACCTTTATCAGATACCCCTGGACGATCTTGAAGCCGAAGAGAGAGGGCAGATGTCGTGCGGCGATGAGGTGGACATTGAGTTCGGGCACCGCCGTGGAACCCTTGCTCTGATCACTGTTCTTCGGTTTGTCGATGGTGATCTGGAATCCGATCTCCGGCTCCAGAGTCACGGAGTGCCGGGATGCTCCATTGGAGCCGGAGTGCTGACCGGGCAGCAGGGAGCGTAGTTTGTTCATGATGTCCGGATGGTCCGGCTTCTACTTCAACCGGGAATGGAATGCAAACCGCCTTTCCATTCGATTGCGCAAAGGCGAAGAAGCGATAAATTGTGTAAGTGACTTAACACCCGCCGCCGACTTTTCCTTATCGCTATGAATCGTACTTCAAACTGATAAAACCTGCCCCACTCCCGCTATCTCTCGCACTCTCTCGCTCTCTCTTTATCTCTCTCTCTCGCGCGTTCTGCAAAGTGCAGTGCTCTCAGCTTGGAGATGGGGGAAAATAAACCCCAAAGCTCCCCAAACAGCTGATGATTGGAAACTTTTGCACCGCAAAGCTCACTCTCCACCACTCCCAATCCGAATCCAATAGGTAATCGTGACCGTTGGAATTAGAAACGCGAGCGGATCTATCTTATGGATGTGTGCTAAAGTAGAGATGCACTTCACTAATCCATTTCACAGAAGAAGCGGTCATAGAACTAGATCACAAAAAAACCAACGGATGGCACGGAATTGCCCAACTCGCGATGTTGAGATGTCAACAAGTGTTTGGGGTCAGCACACAAAGCGGAGCACTTGGCGCGACAATTAGCAACTAAAGTCGAGAATGAGAATGAGAACGAGTATCTGAATCTGAAACGGAATGGCGATCCGATCTGGACGCTCGCGTTCTTCAGCTGTTCCAGCGCTCAACTGAAAAGTTAACTTGGAAATTACTTCGTATGCGGCCATAATAATAAGCGTACAATCATAATGCCGACACACATTCGCGCGCTCACACGTACAGCAGCGGGTAAAAATATAGCGCCTCTCACAGATGTCACTAAGGGAAAGGGATGTTACTAACTTTTGGCATTATAATTCGGTAAATAGAAGTATATTTATTCTTTTTATAGCAGATATATGTGTACCTAAGTTATAAGAATGTAATTAGTTGTTTGACTCGCAACGAAGTGCAAATTGTATTTCATTGACCCCACTTGTGAGCACGAGTGTCGACACAAACAAACGCTCACACCTAAAGCCGAAGAACTTTTGTTCTCTTATTGTGCTTGTAGAATGCACTCAGAGTCTCTCAACGCCATTTGTGTCATAGTTACCGCTAAAGAAGCGAACAGCAGCCATAGACAACCTGGTACAAACCTCATGGGAAAACGAAGATCGGCGGAACGACTTTTTTCTTCGCTCAGCTCACCGCACAATTAACCACTTAGCGACTCCACTGTGGATTCAATTTTCACGTTACCATTCCCCCATTCTTACACTTTGCACAGTGAATACATCCATGAACTTTCAGTCAGTACTAATAATAAAAAAAGCAGAAATTAGTTATTGGTACTCCGAAATTAGCATAAATGTGTTTCACTGCCGTTATCAAATACCTTAGCCAATACTCCAACCAATGCCCCAACCTATCATGTTCCGCAACCTAATCCCAAGTAACTTTGGAACTACAACCGTCTTCACCCAAGGTACTGCCCAATAGCGCCCTATATACCTTCATGTAGTTTCTAAATTCGTCCAATCGAACTGCGTTTTCAAAAAAAAATTATATTTTTTTTTCCTTTTTTTGCAAATTTTTGATGATGAATTTTGAATATTGGCCAGAAATCGTTTTTCTGTTTTTTGCGACTATAAATATCAGTATTTTCATCACTGCATTCGAAATATGGGTCCGAATATGGAATGGCGTACCTCGTTAGGTTCGTAATTAAATTTCCAATCGAACTGCGTTTTAAAAAAAAATTGAATTTTTTTTCACATTTTTTTTTAATTTTTGATGATGAATTTTGAATATTGGCCAGAAATCGTTTTTCTGTTTTTTGCGACTATAAATATCAGTATTTTCATCACTGCATTCGAAATATTGGTCCGAATATGGAATGGCGTACCTCGTTAAGTTCGTAATTAAATTTCCAATCGAACTGCGTTTTCAAAAAAATTTGAATTTTTTTTCACATTTTTTGTAATTTTTGATGATGAATTTTGAATATTGGCCAAAAATCGTTTTTCTGTTTTTTGCGACTATAAATATCAGTATTTTCATCAATGCATTCGAAATATTGGTCCGAATATGGAATGACGTACCTCGTTAAGTTCGTAATTAAATTTCCAATCGAACTGCGTTTTAAAAAAAAAATTGCATTTTTTTTCACTTTTTTTTAAATTTTTGATGATGAATTTTGAATATTGTCCAAAAATGGTTTTTTTGTTTTTTGCGACTATAAATATTAGTATTTTAATCAGAACTTTCGAAATAATGGTCCAAATATGGAATGTTATACCTCGTTGAGTTCGTAATTAAATTCCCAATCGAACTGTGCTCAAAAATGGAGATTTTACTTTTTTAAATTTTTTGCAAATTTTGATGATGTTACCCCTTACAAAAAATGCGAAAATTTGGCTAAAAATTATTTTAACGCAGTCGATCAAAAAGTTAGTTGGTTGGTTAGTATTGGTAATTAGGAGTACAAAATATGTATTCTTTTCACTTTTTGACCATTTTTAGCCAAGTTATACCGAAAATACCAATCGTAAATATTGAAATTTTGCCGATATTCGATTTTCTGTTTTTTTGCGAATGTTATTATCAGTATTTTGATCACAGCATTTGAAATATTGGTCCGAATATGGAATGTCATTCCTCGTTGATTGCAATTGCCTATTAAACTGTTTTCAAAAAAATTAAATTTTTTTCACAATTTTTGTAATGGTTGATGATGATGTTTGAATATTGACCTAAAATCGTTTTCCTTGTTCTTTGTGGCTATAAATATCAGTATTTTCATCACAGCACTCGAAATATTGGTCCGAATATGGAATGGCGTACCTCGTTAAGTTCGTAATTAAATTTCCAATCGAACTGCGTTTTCAAAAAAAATCGAATTTTTTTTCACATTTTTTGTAATTTTTGATAATAAATTTTGAATATTGGCCGAAAATAGTTTTTCTGTTTTTGCTACTATAAATATTCATCACCGCATTCAAAATATTGGTCCAAATATGGAATGTCATACCTCGTTGAGTTCGTAATTAAATTTCCAACCGTATTGTCTTAGTACATTACAGATACTGCCTAGGTACGTCGTAGGTACTGCCTAGGTACATATTTGGATCTGCCAAGGCATGTAATATTGTCTGGGGTAATGGTTGCAATAATTGCTTGCATTTTGGTTTAGATTTATTTTCGATTTTTAGAATGCAAAGTAAAATAGTTTAAATATTCTAATGACCCGCGCTATGAGACGAGATCTTTAAGATTAAGATCACTCATTGAAAATTAATCTGGCAATTTTGAGTTTTTCCCTCCTTTAGCATTTTTTTAACTCACAAGTTAAAGCTTGATTGAAACCCATGGCCGAAAAGAATAGATCTCCAAGCAAAAAGTCGATGAGACGAGAATTCAAATTCACAAGAATAAGTATATACATATATTTAAATAGACATTCATTTAACATAACATAACGCATGGATGGAATATAACATACAACTGGGAGACTCAGCCCCAGTCCCAGCAATTCTGGGGTTCTGAGGATTGGAGGAACTGCACCCACTGGAGGGAGTCACAGTTCCGGCGAGACCGTAGTTATACAACTTAGTGGTGATGCTTTTAAATAGGTACGAAGTGTGCATGCCCGCGCGTCTTGTCGATTGTCTCAATGGTATCCTGACCTATCCTAGCTTAGCCTACGGAATTGGGAAATGTTCAATGGTGGGTTCACCTAGTCCACCTCCAGTTTCCTAAAACTGCCCACGACTCCGGCATCGATGTCGCCGATATCATTGCCGGCGAAATTGGCCGCATCCTTGGTGATCTCGATCTGCATGTCGTCGAGTGCAAGGATTGCTGCCCGGCGTTTCAGCAACTTCTGTTTGAACTGGGCGATCATGTCGGCAATGGGCACGGTGCCACCATATTCCTTGGGCAGGATAGCGGGATCAATCTTCGTCTTCAGGATGTCTACATTTTTGTGCACCTAAAAGGAAGCAAGTCATATGGTCAGTACATGCAACATAATGTCAAAGCAGAATGAGCTCACAATGATGCGCTTCTTGAGTTTGTCGCTCAGCATGGAGACGCCCAGTTCGATGATGCGATTGGCGTAGTGGGGAATGTTGACGAAGTGCGTCTCCTTGTGCCGCATGGGCGTCGAGTTCTGGATGCACTTGACAATGCTGCGCAGGTCGGTCAGAGACCACAGGCTGACGAAGCCCATGTTCATGCCACTCTCATCGTTGATGTACACGTACCCGGCCACCTGGGAATCCTCGTCGTCCAGGAGCGCCTCGCAGATCAGGCTGTGCACACGCGCCATTTGCACCGAAGTGAACTGCAATGAACATTATAAATAAATATATATACTTCGCACATCTTGTTGATCCTTACCTTGTAGGGATCGAACTTGGCGGCCACGGAGAAGATGACCTGGCGTCCGGTGGCGTCGCGCTGCGGCAGCGGCACCAGGTAGCCGTTCTCGAAGATCTCGTTGATGGCCGGATCGTTGATGTCCAGCTGCTTGAACCAGTGCGGGAACAGCTGGCGGATGGTCAGGTAGCGCTCGAGCATTTCGCAGGCGGATGGAACGGAGAACTTTTTGGTGCGCAGGAAGCGCAGCAGGAAGACGGCATCCGTGCGGCACTTGCGGATGTGCGGATGCTTCTCGATCCACTCGCGGAACTGGGCCAGCGCCTGTCGCCGTATATTCTCGTCCTCGTGCAGCTCCTCCTTGGCCACCTGCTTCATCGCCGGACTCAGTCCGCAGACATACGGATAGTCATAGTCGCCGCCGCTACTGGCAGCCGGTCCGCTCAGCTTCGGTTGTTGCAGCACCTCGGTCTCAAGCACTGAAAGTGGGCAAAATACGTACATATTTACGTTTTAATTGCAAAATTCTATTGCACAAGTGCAAGCGTTGCACTTCGAGGGGTATGCGTTATTCCAATAGTATATTACGCAATTTATTTGGCCAAAATCAAGAGAGCAGAACTCATAAAGTCACGGATTTCAGTGGTTTAATTTAGACTTGAAAAGCTCGAATTGCTATCTGTCCAATTAACACTTTCACTTTTAGTTTAGGCCACAGCTGCCAAATTTTTACTCGATTTCCCTAAAAGGTTTACGATCTACCTGCTGAATTTCCCTTTGACTACACTGCTCCAAATGAAATCGGCATTAAATTCATGATGCATGGATACGTGCTTAAGCACAGAAGTATTAAATAAATTTCCAGCATTGTAATTAAAAAGATAAACTCTGAACTACGATGATAACATACACACAAACGTACATAACAATTTCTTGTTTATTTAAGAAATATTACTAATTTGTAAATAATGTCATGCATATATCTATAGAAAAACACAACCTATTTATTTATTTCTGTTTGAACGCAACTAATAAGATAACTATTTAAAATAATTGCTTTTTATTTTAATAAGGGGAACTTTGTTAAAAATATAAGGCTCACTTCCGTATTTCCCTAATATTCATTATAGATAATTACAACTTTTATACAAACTTTGCTGAAAAAGCCGAGCACTACAAAGTAATGAGTTTATTTTCCCTATATTAATTACCGACTTAAACTTGAACCCAATGAACGAAAATACATGTAAACGAAAGTAAAATGAAGTCATAGTTATCTGAAATTGGTATCGCTCGAATGCATTTAAGCAATTTAAAGACCAGCTTAAATATTTCTCCACCCCAAGCGATATATCAATTAACCAGTGCAGTTTTTGGCTGTAAGCCGAATAATGGGCTAAAATGGCCAAGTGGCTAAATGGCTAAATGGCCGCTGCCAGATTGTCAGATAGCCAGATTTCTTCACGGCTGACACCAGCAGCACTCATAATTGGCCGGTTGCCCTTGGTCGGTGGCGATTGTGCAATCCGAAATGTTAAAATTCATCGAACTCTCAAGGGTCAGCGCAGTTTACTGGACCACAAGCTGCTCTAGACGAGTATCCATCCACTCGCATATCTATGCATACCAATTAATCCCACTTGACTCTTGACTGCACAATGTCAGGCGAACGGGGGAAACTGAAACTGAAACTGGAACTGGATATGGCGATGACCAGGGTGCAATGCCTTGCGTGGGTTACTTCGCCAATTGGCAGCGAAGAAGCCGCCCACAGCCAAAAGCGATCGATTGGCTAATCCCGCCCAGAGATGCTGGCATTTCCGCTATTTTTTTCGCCTTACTACATTTCATTGGGTCTTTACACAGGTCCATTGACCGTGACCCAAAAATCTAAACCGCCGGCCGACTGACGACTGACTGCTTTGCATACGAATCGAATCGAATGTTTGGTGGTGGCTCACGGGTGTTGTCATTTCGGAGCCCATTTAAATTTCTAGTCGTAAAAACCCCGGCGAAGGTCGAGAGAAAGATGCGCAAGGCTGCGGAGTAACCGCCCAGTAATTGCGGATCGGATGACAGCTGGCTGGTTGGCTGGCTGACTGGCCAAATTGGTTAGCTGTGTGTTGAATGGTCCAACTATTTTTGGTCAACAAACTGTTTATGACCAGTTTGTTCACTTTCATGGCCTTCACACAGTTTCCAACGCAATCGATCCGCTGCGATGGGCGCTGAAGTAAAATAAATTGAACGTGTGGAATTGCCCTGCTTTGAATACGTCCAATATATGTAGGTATATATATGGTATGAAAGTCCGGACTGTGGTAACTCGATCATTTATGGGCCATGCGATACCATGACGTGCTGAAGATGTCCGCTGTCCGCTGTCCACTGGGACCAGTGAAACATGCGATTTGTAATTTCGTTATCGTTTCTGTTGCGTCCGCCTTCCGCTCCGCCAATTAGCCCGCCGGTTACATCATATCGCAGCATAAAAGCTGCCAAACCAAAGTATGTACCTCCATCTTACCGATCCCGCGCACACCAAGTCAACGCACACCGAGTCGCCAACTTTTGGTAAGAGCAAAGAGTGCAGGCCCCGAGAAATGCTCAAAACTGGTTTTCCCATCCCACCACTCGACCCAATCCACTCCCATTACACGGCGAGAAATGGCGGCGCCTCACATCCGGCATTGCTCATCCAGCGAATTTGGACCATCAAGAGCTTAACTTTTGAGATGACTTATCAAATCTCAGAAGATCAACAACAAGAGCTTTGTACTATCCTTACATGATCCCTTGATGATATCTAGTCAGGATCCTTCAACCTATCATGAATGTCTTACCCATTACCTTATGCCTCTTATTATAAATACCATATAATCTTATGTAAAGCCCCTTGTCGAATACATTTCGTTTGGCGCAACTGCTACGCAGTATTCATTGAATGACTTGTGTTTTTTACCAGCCATGCCTCATTGTGCACCAATCTGATTAGGGCAGATTCAAGAGCAAGGTTTTTGCGCAAACAACCCACAAATTTCTCGCCGTGCACTTGCCCAATCCCACCCCATGACCGTGCACATTGGCAATATTGGTTTGCTTTGACTCAATTTCGAGCTTCGAATGGGCAAACAGTTGAATTTACGACTCGGCTGCGATTTGCATCTGCCTTTCCGGATTATCATGCAGTTTGCATTTTGCCACAATTACGACAATAGTTCGTTCGTTCGCTAATGTTCCCCGGATGAGTAGCGCTTTATATTCATGTGTCAGAATCTAATGCCACTGATTACTGATTACAGGGCGGAATTCATTAGCCAGGCTAACCACGTTCCAAGCCCCAAGGCTTTCTGTCCCATTCCGTTGGTCAAGGCAGGGCCTTAAAAAAAAACACCAATCGGTTGCACTTGTAACTGAAAAGCTGGAAAACTCAAAAACTAGCCCCCAAAGGGGGCACTGGCCAGATATGTGGCACCCATTCTGCAGAATTACCGACGAGGTCGTCGCTGTTGGTCAAAGGAAACCGTCACGTCGATGGCTTTGTCCCTGGCAATTGCACAATAGCCACTTGCCATGAATATTTATATGCGAACCTCACAAATTGCATTGCACCGAGTACGTTTTCCAACCACTTGGCTTTTACGGTGGTGTTGGCCAACTTCGGCTGTCGGCCGTGTAGACCTTGTAGGCCAGGCCAGGCCTCTTGTGGCTGGGCAATTAAGCCAGCAAACAGAATTACAAAACTCTCGAAGAGCCGCAAACTATCGGCCGTAAAATGATTGACTTACGCGCAGCACTTGTTGGCAGTGGGTCAATAAAGCACAATTAAAAGTCTCTAAAAAACTATACGATTTTCGTTTGGCTACACCCACGCACCTAGTTTGGCGCAATCTTCTAAGGTGCACAAGTGCTACACTGGGAAAAATTCACGGAGCTGAAAAATGGAGTAAGCTAAATGTGTCAAAAATATCTCTAATTTACTTGAATATAATATTTTATTTCTAACTAGTTTTGCTTGAATATTATTCTGTGATATGTTGGCACATTTACAAAGTAAACATTTGAATCTCGCACTATTAAGAAACTGCTTTAAAAATACAAAAATAAAAAAATAAAATTTGATTTTAATGTTATCAAGATACATATCATATCTGCCAGATACTAAAAAAATTTGCGATACATAACATATCTATTATACCAATCTGATATTCTTTAACAAGGCACTTTATCAATAAACCTAGTTAAATTATGTATATTATCACTATCACTAGGAACCTATCCTTCTTCCTCAAAAATGACCAATATATGTTATTTTCAAAACCCGATTCATTCAGTGCCACAAAGTGAGACCTGAAAATGCCCGGCAAACAGTAGCAATCTGCAAAATGTATCTGCGCATGCGCAACAGCTGCCAAGAGCTGCAGAGAGCTGTACTTGGGTGAAAGCGAAAGTTTTTCACCGCCACCAGCTTTTCTCGCCAGCCTTTACATAATGCACGATTGGATCCTTTTTGGTTTTCAGTTTTGTAAGTTCGTGACGCTATAGGGGGGGGGTGGTAATTCTGAGCTCAACTCACTTTTGGTTATACGCACTGGCACTGCGTGGATTTCACAAGTTGTTAATGTTATGTAACAATATTTATACGCGTTGCCTGAGTGGGGGGTTTTTGGCTGAACTCCGGGCTCTAATTGATCGCCGGAATATATATATTGTATATCCGTGTGAGTTCCGCAACTGAACTGGCGACGTGATGTGAACGTGGGCACGCTTGCAGCGAAACTGCCAATTTTTTGACTGAAAATTTATTTAAACCTCGCTCTCGGCCGCCGCGATTTCACTCACTCAATCGCTTGAGTTGGATTTTGGTTGAGTGGAGAGGCTCAGCGGCTCAGTGGAGCAGAAGCCGAGCATCGAATCCGAGCTTGGAGATAGCCATCTGCATGGAAAGTGTTTTCCGAAAGGCTGACGTCTTCTTGTTATGTTATTCTTGGCCTGGGTCAAGGTGGCGCATGCCAGAGATTCTTCTCTAATTGCCTCGTGGAGCAGCAGGCTCCACTACTCCCCCTCCATTTGCCATCCAGCTGTCATCGCGGTTTTGGGGCGGCTCAAAGGCTAGACGACCCCAATTTCATTCAGCCCGTGCTCATCTTATTTGGCTCTGACGTCACCCCAGGCCGAGGTGCTATTTACAAAGGTCTCTGGCAGCGATTAACCCAAAATGTACTCAGCAATCCCAAAATAATTAGCCATTCGGCCGTAATAGGTACATCAACTAATAGCCATAATACTTTCATGCTTCATTTCTGCGGTTGGCGCAACTAATAGCTTCCGCATGATATTTTTTGGCCATACATCAGCATGTAAGATCCATTGATAAGGAATCATATAGAACTAACAATTTGTCCTTAAAAATGATATAAAAATTAAAGGATTACAACCATCGTAGGCTTACAGCTGGCAATCAGCATAAGTTCTTTTAAGAAAATGGGTTCTAAATGTCATATCAATCTTGAATCCTCATACTTTTCCACATCTCATTTACTCACTTACTTTTTTCTAGTATCTATATTTAAAGTTACTCTAAAAAAGCTTTGAGCACTTCTGAAAATAGCTGTCGAGTTAGCCCACTCTGTGCACAAAAAAATCATTAATCAATGTCTAGGCTCAACAATGATTGAAATAATGCAGGTAAACAGTATTTTTCAGATGTAACTTGAATTTTAATTGAGCTCTGTACACCCTCCATTGCTGATCTCCAAGTTCCAGCAGTTCGCATTACCATTGCTCGTAAAAGCGTAATATTTTCATTCGGCCGTATTCAAACATTTTCACCTTTCAGCTTGGATGTCAAACGTGCCGTGCCAAAGATCGATGCTTCCATTGGCTCCCCTTTTTCTGGAAATACCTTCCACGGTGGTGTGTGGATCGTTGGCAACTGGACGGATTTAATGGAGCATCAAGGCACATTGACCTTGTCATTGGATAAGTAGGAAAAAGTAAGGGGATTCGTGCATTCACATTGCTGTCATAGATGTATGTGTAACAAATTTATTATATTATATTTGTGCTACAGCACCAAGGCACTCTTTTGGTTTTAAAACTCAATTGAAAAGGGATAGTACTTGTGGTTCAGACCCTTGATCAAATTTAATGGCACCACACGTTCGCCAGTGTGATACCCATCGAGAACGGCCACTTCCTCGGCCGTCAGCTCAAAATCGAAGATATCGAAGTTTTCAGAAATTCGGTTAGTATTCGATGACTTGGGAATGGGAATGACACCCAGACCAACCTGCGAAGTAAAGGTAAATTAGATGCTATCGCTGAGATCGGCTAATTCCAGGCAATTACCAGGTAACGCAGAACAATCTGCGGTGCAGTCTTGCCATATTTCTTGGCAATAACCGCCACCTCCGGGGAATAGATAAAGTCCGGCTTCTGGATATCCGGCTTGGGCTTTCCCAATGGCGTGTAGCCCGTCAAAGTGACGTCGTTCTTCTTGCAGAAGGCTGTCAAAGCCTTCTGGTTGAGGGCAGGAGAGCACTCCACCTGGTTGGTGACGGGCTTGATCTCGCAGTTAGCCAAAACACGTGCCAGCTGCTCGCTGTTGAAGTTGGAGACTCCAATGCTGCGGACCAGCCCCAGTTTCACCAGCTTTTCCATGGCCTTGTAGGTATCCAGATAGTCCACATCACTTAGTTGGAGCACATCGTCCTCATTCTTGGGCATCAGAGTGTTCTCATCAACATATTTGTAGCCCACTGGCATGTGCATCAGATACACATCGATGTAGTCCAAGCCAAAATTGCTCAGCTGCTTGCGGCAAATGCCCTCAACGCGTTCAGGATCGTGGAAAACGTTCCATAGCTGCAGCAAAATATATTAACTTATTAATAGATCTAGAACATATTCAAGTCATTTACCTTTGTGACCAAGAAAATGTCCTCTCGCTTGACCACTCCCTCGGCGATTTTGTCCCGAATTGCCTTGCCCACTTCGGCCTCGTTTTGATAGAAATAAGCCGTATCTATATGGCGATAGCCCACATCGATGGCGTGCTTCACAGCGGCCTCGCCTTCGTTGTCCTTGGACTGTAAATAAAGTATACCAAATACACCATTAATATTGCTTCCTTTCGACAGAACCGAATATGTGTTTGATAAAGCGACTTTGGAGATCAGTTTATGGTTTTTTTCGACGACCTCACGTTCGTTTTACACCGAACACTATCAACATTTCGGATAGTCGCGAAATGACGAATCGAAACAACATTCGAGCTTATATGTCTGAGCAACGTCGAAAGGCGCAGGAAAGATTCGATAATCTTTGAAAGGACGATTTATAATACAAATTATTATTTATCCAGGTGAGCACTTAAAATGTTAATTTTCTTATATTTTATATTTTAATTTCGGCTTTCAGAGGATCATATCTAGCACAAAATATATTTATATATGATGACGTTTGGCATTTATAGCAGAAAAACTAAAACATTTTATTAAACTACAAAAAATAAAGCAACAATTTGAAAACTTAACTTATTAATTGAAACGCCGTAAACTAACTAACGAGATTCTTTCTTATATATGCATATTGTTACACTGCTTCTACCCTAACACCATATATCTTTATTTAGTAAGGATAGTACTGATGACTCTTGGCTTTTTCAAATTTCCAGATTCTCCGCCCTGTATTGAAGATCTTCAACTGAAGCAACTCATCCGGCGTTAGGTGGAAATCAAATATGTCCAGATTCTCGACGAGATGGGCTCGCTGGGCAGCTTTTGGAATAGGTACCGTGCCAATGTCGATCTGTGGAACATTTGTTTTGTTTAGCCAATAAATATCTTCATCACTTTACAATTCGAACGTTGTTTATACCAAGTATCTTAGGATGATTTGAGCTGGTGTCTTGCCGTATTTCGCTGCCAGGGCCAGAAGTTTGGCATCAGTATAGTATTCCGGCAGAGGATTGCATGCTTTGGGACGCCCCAGTGGCGAATAGGCAACCACCGTGATGTTGTGCAGTTTACAGAGCTCAATTAGGGGAATTTGCACCAATTCCGGATGGCATTCGATTTGAAGGCTCACAGGTTTGACCTGGCAGTGTTCTAGTAATCTCTTCAGCTGACTGGCATTAAAGTTGGACACTCCCAAGCTGCGCACAAGTCCCAGATGCACCAGTTGCTCCATACTTTTGTAGGTGTCCACATAGTCCACATCGCTATGAATTCCGAAGATCAGTTTCAAATTTCAAAAATTCATTTTTTCCGCATCGAGCTTCCTAAAGCTAACATATAGTTGCATCCATCACTCACTTGGTCCTCAGCTGGTCATTCTCGTGTGGCATCAGATCATCATCTGAGATATAGTCCACTCCCACCGGCGAATGCATCAGATATAGATCTATATAGTCCACGCCCTGTAGCTTTAATTGCATTTCGCAGGCGTATTTCACCATCTTGGGTTCGTGATATATGTCCCACAGCTAATGGGATATTGATTTTCGATCTGTATACATGTTCTGGTAACTAGATATACACTGTTTATACTATATCCTACCTTGGTGACCAGAAACACCTGTTCGCGTTTTATTTTTCTGTCGCCTATAAGTTTAGCTAACACCTTGCCTATAATGCTCTCATTCCTGTACAGATAGGCGGTGTCTATATGCCGATAGCCCATTTCAAGGGCGTGGCACACTGCAGCCTCACAGCGAGACTTCTTGAGCTACAGATAATATAATTAACTTTCAATTTCACAATGGCGCTTTATTGGAATGGAAAGGTAGAATGTTCCATGAACATATAGGCCTGGCTGCTGATTGATAAGCATTGCGGATGATAAGGATAAACTTACGTTGTAGGTGCCGAGACCCAAAACTGGCATCTCGTAGCCATTGTTCAACTTAACAGTCGGAGCAAGCTTCATTTTGCACTTTTGAATCAAGAATAAATGAAAAAATTCAGTTGCTTTATATGAAAGCCGGTAAGCGCAGTGTGACCAAAACGGCTTTGCATTATAACACCCCATGCCATTTTGCTAAGCTTTATTATTGCAATATATCTAACTATTTAAATAGTTTATAAAAAGGGAATGTTTTCTAGATGGAAACCAATGTTGTAATAAAACATAATGTCAATGTTATGTCTTGTAAAATGTTCAAAATTTATTAGGCCAGTGGTTCGCCATTTCACATTTTGCAGCACTGTTTTATAACTAACACATAAAACAGCTGTTACGAATATATTTTTTATTTTCCTACAGATAGCTAAACAAAAGAAGTTTTAAAATAGATACAAACATGAAATCTAATTAAAAAGGTAAATACAATTAAAATAAAACTGCCAGGAAACGCACACAAAGCAGCGTTCAGCTTGTCTTAAAGAAACAGACCTTGACAAGTAAGTAAACAAATCAATTATTTGTTGTCCCTTAATATAAACAAATGAATTCTAGGCCACAATGAGCCACTTGGGCCTTACGGATGTGCACCAGTCCGCGGATGCCACACCTGACCTGGAATCCTTCACTGGCTTCGGCAACTCCGCCGCCGAGGCTTTCATTCAAAGCCTCGCAGGAATGGTTAATCAGGGCGATGTGGAAACCATGATTAGGGCTCAAAAGCAAATGTAAGGAATGCAATTTAACCACAGAGATTATGTTAATTAACCAAAATACATTCCACAGGCTGCAACGCTTTGAGAAGACCAATGAGATGCTGCTCAACTGCAATGCCTTATCGCAGAGTCGACTGAAAAGTGCCAGCGAGGATTTCAAAAGGCATGTGAAATGCCTGAGCGAAATGAAGAAGGATCTGGATTATATATTCCGAAAGATACGGGTCATCAAGCAAAAGCTGCAGGTGCAGTTCCCCACCATTTACGCCGAAGTTCAGCCGCAGAGAAGCAGTTTGGCGGAGGAAGCCGAGGATGATGCGGAAGCCCAGGCAAAAAAGAGTACAGAAACACCTGCGCCCGCTGCACCAAAGCCAGTATTATCCACCAAAAAGAGTGCCGCTACCATTGAGTACGTGCAGATGGAGGAGGCGGTGGACAATGGCACTGTGGAGATCGAAAACGAGCTGATCAAACGAGTTTGCTCCGTGGAAACTGCCAACCCCAATGATTCCTCCGACTGCACATCCGAGGATACAGGTTGAACATCGCAATTGCTCCTAAAAAGCTTTACTCCTTCGATATATATGTCTGCATATAATAACTTATTGGTTTAATATTTATATAACCTGCTGCATACAAGGACACAATTCGTTTAGTTAGTTTAAACTATGAAATATGTGTAATAATTTAAGAAACTATTGGCTTAAAATATAATCTGGTACTTGTACTGCTTGGGCACCTTTGAGATTATGACGCGGCCATCGTAGCTGAGGGAAGCAAAGATCCACGGATCCACATTGCTCCACTCGGCACAGTAAACGGAGTCCTCGTGCTGATCAAACGTCTGCAGCAGACCATCTGGCAAGAGTTTGTGCCTCTCCTCGGCTTCTGCACCACTGAAGTTGGAGTCATCTAGTCCTGGCTGAACCTGTGTCTCTGAACTCACTGAGCCAGCGCAGGTGAGCAGCACCTTGCAGTCACTGGAGCTGGAGAGGAGCAATTGGTCGTGGAATGTGTTGAAGCGCACGCACCAAACCCAATGCGAATGATCGGAGCGCTCGAAAACCGGAGCCTTGGCCATGCGGCAGTCCCAAATCCTTAAGTAACCATCGTCACCGCCGGTTACCAAATGGCACTGCTTGTTGGGATTGCAGTCCAGATCTCGAACCATTTGTCCGTGCGCATCGTTGATGCTCCAGGCACAATGCTGTGTATCCCGCACATCGTAGGCGCTCAGATTGCCATCTTGGAGGGTGAGAAACTGGTGTCCCTGATGGTGGTGCGACCACTTGCCGGTGGTGAAATGCTGTGTGTGCTTTGCAGATCCACTGGAGGATCCGCTAGCCGGCACCTCGGCCACCACGCGAGTGGAGGCTTCAGCGCGCTGCATCACAGCCACCTTGTTGTCCACCACGCAGGCGAGGGTGTCCTGATTGGGATGGAATTCGATGGTCTTAACACGTTCGCCCAGTGCTTCCGTGTCCAGGACCTCAACCTGCTCCCAGGGCAGGTACTCCGACTTCAGCTCCGAATTGAGATCCTCGGGCAGCGTAATCAGAGCCGCTTTGGTGAGCACTTGTGCTCCCTTTTGCACATTGTAGACGGAGGCCAGCAGGCGAGAATTACGAGGGCAACTATTCAGTTTCCACACTTCACCCAGGGCATGCTCAAAGACCTGTTTGGGTATATATATTTAGCACATCCTTTGGCAATCCCAGATTTTCACCTTTGCTTGCACGGATCCCTGCTCCTCCTCGTACTGGATTAAGTGCACCTGGTTCGTGGGCTTCAAGGAGTTGGTGGCTATAAAAAAGCACACATCGTTGCTCTCTCCATACTGAGGTGTTAGGGCCCGAGCCTGCAGTTCCAGTCCGTAGATCAAGCTGTTTTCATCCATTTTCAAAGATTGACTCAATGTTTTGATTTTGCTAGATATCTAGGTACGAAACATACGTACACAAAACGGCGTACCTAAAAGTGTTGGTAAGCGTTCATCACCAGGTGGCAGCTCTAGATCATAAATAAAAAAGTAAATTTTAAATTAATTAAATAAAAGTATTTAAATTGCTAAAGAGGTTTAAATATATTTGATTTGATAAATATATTATGCTTGAAATAAAAAATAATATAAGTATTTAAAATCCGATCATGTTATTTCGTTAGATTTACTGTTAGGCCTACTAAGAAGTAACCCAATGTACAAACTAAACATATTTGTAATTCTCAATACAAGATTTGATTTTTATATGTTTATAAACCTAAACAATTTTTGAAATATTTGTCCGTTATCACTCGGCCAGTGTGACCGTTCAACCAAGCCAAGCGAGCGTATCGACTCCCCCCAAAAAAAACATGAAATACAACCCTGTGCCCAAACACAGTTTCTTCTCGTTCTCCTTCCATTTTGTTTTCACACAAAAGTGAAAAAAAATATCTGAAAAAGCAACAGACGCGTATTCCGACCGATCAAACAAAATTTCCACTATACAGTACATATAATCATTATCGAGAATTGAGAACCGACCGCCACGACGCGCGCAAAATTAGGACACGCATATACTGTAAACCAAACAGCGGATAGCACTAGCATCCCACATAGAGAGATATAGTCATGGCGCAGAATATCAGCCCCGAACAAAGTGGAGGAGCAGGAGGCGGCGGCACCAAGCACAGCGATGACTCCATGCCCGTGAAAGACAATCACGCCGTGAGTAAAAGGTGAGTAGCACATGGTGTGGCCCATGCGCCCATGGAGCAGCCTAGATAATCCAACGTCGCCACACTCACACATCCCACAGACTGCACAAGGAACTGATGAACCTGATGATGGCCAACGAGAAGGGCATTTCAGCGTTCCCCGACGGCGAGAACATCTTCAAGTGGGTGGGCACCATTGCGGGTCCACGGAATACGGTGTATTCGGGGCAGACGTACCGCCTGTCCCTGGATTTTCCCAACTCCTACCCGTATGCAGCGCCCGTGGTGAAGTTCCTGACGTCCTGCTTCCATCCCAATGTTGATCTGCAGGGCGCCATATGCCTGGACATACTGAAGGACAAGTGGTCCGCCCTGTACGATGTGCGCACCATTCTGCTGTCCATACAATCCCTGCTGGGCGAACCGAACAACGAGAGTCCACTGAATGCGCAGGCCGCGATGATGTGGAACGACCAAAAGGAGTACAAAAAATATTTAGACGCCTTCTATGAGAAACACAAGGACACCTAGAGTTTGGCAATCTAATGTCCTATTTCCTATGCTCATATTGCGGCGTATTTATTTACATATAGTGCAAGCAACTCCACTCATCCAATCCTACTGCCAACCAACAACCAATCATCAATCACCACCGTATCACCGTATCGCCGGATCACTGGATCACCAGATCAATTTCAACAACGTTTAATGCTGATAGTTCATTTGGCAGAAGACCCTGTGTGCATTTCTTATGTAATTGTCGATCGATAGACGGATAATCTGGTTTTTATTCTCATTTTTTTCCTCCCTACAAATTAATGATATATGAATGTATTGGTAATGTAATTTTAAAACTGTCCGTTCTTTAAGATTAAGCATAAATTTTAGTTAATTGTTTTTATACGCATGATTATTTTTTGAGAATGAGTGCGCGCGCCGCCATCGCCGCCCGCCTTTTGTACTGATGATTTTTAAGCGACTGTGCTGCGCCGGCCATTATGTGAATGTTAGCTAATTTTAGGGCAGCCTCATCGATTCGTCAACCATTCGTCTTAGTATCTCCATTTATGCGGCATTCTCCCACAATACTGGTGTAACAAATTCCAAGTAATTCGAATCATTGTAACAGTTGAGTTAGCTTGATGTTATTGAAACCACAAATAAAACGAATTATTGAACTACATCGCCTCGTGTTTCTTCGCATGAGCGCTGAGCTCCACACTGCTCCTAAAAATGCGTCCGCATTTTCTACATCTGAGCAGATTCTTGCTTCCGTGCTTCCGCTGCAGATGATCCACCATGTTCTCCTTGGTGTAGAACCTCTGATCACAGCACTCGCAGCAGTATCTCCGACCCTCTATGCTTCCATGGACCCTTTTGTGGCGCGTTAAATGCGCCCTTCGCACAAAGGACTTGCCGCACTCCTCACAAATGTGCAGTGCATCGGGTGATTCTGGCCTATGATTGCTTTCGTGCGCCCTTTTCATGTGATATTTGAGACTGCGGTCCGCTGTGTACACCTTATTGCAGTGCGGGCAGGCATGGATTATCCTCGCGGCGCTATTGTGATGCATCTCCCGCAGGTGCGACTCCAGCAGATTGGCCCTGGCATAACTCTTGGCACAATGGACGCAGGTATACGGCCGCAGACCCTCATGCTTCCGCATGTGGGCCTCCAGCAGCGACGACTTGTAGAAGCCACGATGGCATATGCGGCACTCGAGGGTGTGTCGCACTCCTCGTCGCTTCCTTGCACCCAGCCACTTTCTAATGCCCGCTATGGGTAGCTTCTCCTTGCCCAGATCCTGTTGGGCCGACTCGTCCTCTACCACGTACACTTCTTCCTGAAAAAGAAAGGTTATTATTCTTGATTAACTGAAAGTTGGTGGTTCGTTAGGTAGGTATAATATCCATATCATCTAGTCATCTATTAAAGGGGTATGTTTCTATTCTGCGACTTTAAAATGTAAGACCATTAAATGATATGAAAAACAAAGTAATCTAATAAAAGGGTAAGAATTAGGTGTGTGTACTTATTTCTTTTAAGTGGAAATTTTCCCATGCTTAGAAGTTACTGCTTTTTTATCTTATCGTCTGACTTAGATAAAATGAAAGTAATGTTTTGGGACTTGAACTTCAGGTTTACTGATCAGATTATGTTTTTGATTGATACCTAAATTTGCTATAAATACTATAAATAATTCAAAATGAACATAACATAGGGCATAAACAATAAATATATGCGCACTGTTCTAGATAAAACTGGATATTTCTAAAGGCCTAAAAAATCAGCTTTCTCGTTTCTAGGAAAAGCCATAAATTGAGGTGTGTGTCTGCCTAATTTTATTAATTCCTATATGTGCAGTGGAAAAATTAAAAATAACCAATAGATTAGACGCGCCTCCTTTTCGAGTGCTATCACCGCCAAACATTCTCCTACAAACAAAAATAGTACAACACAAACAAACGCCCGAAATGTTTTTGTTTATGGCCGCGTTGGGGGAATGGGTAGAAGTAGTGTCTTTGCTGCTAGGCAACACCTCTAGCGGAGCAGCGAATGTGATTCTAGATAAGATTACGGCAGAGGCGCACACTTGTGGCCAAATAAAACTCACAATCTCCTGCGTCGATTCGAGGGGGCGGGGTGCGTCCACTTGGGCTTCCGGATTAGTGGATTCGTTGCTCTCCGAGGGGGTGTCCAGGTCGGGCATGTGGTCCACCAGATTGAGGCACTCCATGTCGATGTCGTGCAGCAGCTTCTCAAAATTGCGCAAGGACTCTTCGCACATGCGTTGAAAGTCGTGGAACTTTTGCACCATCTGATAGCAGCACTCGCAGATGCTTTGCAGCACCAACTGGGGTGGCAAATCCTTGCCCGGATCCCCGCCAGTGCAGCCGTAGTACTTGCTGGCCAGATCCTGTTCGCTGTCCAGATTGTGGCTGGCATCCTGCGGACCCAGCAGCACCAGACAGGCTCGGCATATCAGCGTCTTGGCCACATTGCGTCCTTCCATGGCGCAGGTGGTGGTGGTGGTGGAATCGGCGACCATGCGACCCGCGCACAAACTCAGCTTCGAGTCAAACATCATTGATGGCGTTGTTGGCAACTCTGCCTCCACTCAACCGGCATGGAGCAAATTGAAATCAATTGTCGCAATTTAAGGCGACAGTGCGGCAGTCGGGCGTCCAGCGGCTAACCCCTCGATGGCAGTAATGCCAGCGGAGAGCAGACACCAGACACCACGATTCCATTTCCGGGGCTTTCGAATTGCGGGACATTAAAAGCTGCTGCCGAAAAGCTGTGTGGGATCAGCCCCAAAAGCTTGGCGACTGCATGCCCCCAACTATTTGAATCCAAAAGCTATCCTGCATAATAGTACTGCCTTTAGATATTATACAAATTCTTTAATTATTTACTTATTTCGAGATGAACAATATTTTCTTCAATATGCTTCGATATTTTTGTGATCCAAATAAATATATATATATAATATTAATTTTTATATTATTAAAATGGAAATCTCTTTTGCAAGACTCAAGTTTTATTTGTGTATATAGCACAAAGTAAAAAGTAAATTAGGCAATATTTAAGTGATTCTGCTTATAATTTGTCAAGTGATTTAGACAATCTTATGTGGAACGATGGCTAAATGGTTAAAAAACAAAAGTTCTGACAAGTTAAAATAATAATATATGGTATATCTTATCACTAGAAATAATTACTACTGAGTTTGTAGTATTACGCTTTGTTCAACTTGCTTACAAAATAAATTCTTCATCTACAAGCTATTTCCGGTGACAGTTGAGCCCAATGTAACTGAAGTGGCCACGGAGGAAAGGGTTTCCATGGAGACATTAAACTTCTGCTTGAATGCCTGCATCGTGTCCAGGTGATAGATCTTCTGAGTTCCGTTGCAGGGCCTCTGATCGATGGCCACGGCATACAGATTGACATCGCCACTGTTCGCCAGCAGAGTGGACATGTAGTGGGGCAAGTAGACGCGCTGCAGCTCCGGCGATTCCGAAGTCTGCGAGGCATTGTCCCCGTTGGTCATTTCCTTGCTGAAGGAGCGATGCAAGCGGACAATCTGCACGCTTTGGTAGTGGGCAATGAATAAGAATGGCTCGCGGTAAACAAATCCAGTGGGTGCATACACCCAGTTTACATCGTAGGGCCTGGATCGGCAGCCAAACTCATCCACAAAGACTCCATATTCGGCAAAGCAGAGCAGGTACTCCTGCCGAGAAATGCGCACAGCAGTGAGAGGCTGGCATTTGGCAGTGCTCTCCATTGACTTGTCCGACAGGTCCACAAACTCCTCAGCCGCATAGTTATCCAGATCGATCTCGTAAAACTTATCCGAGCTAACAATAGCTGAGTGGCGCGTAAAGAATATCGAAGTGACCGGAGTGGCGGTGTCCAAGGCTCGAACTGGCTTAAACATGTGCAGCTTAAGGTCGTACTTCAAGATGACAATCCTGGTGGACGTGGCTGCAATGGCGACCGAATCCAATGCGTTCTCCGCCTCATCGGAAATCAGCACCAGCTTCCATTTCTCCGAGGGCGTGCGATTGGCAAAGGGCAGCTCAATGGCAGACGTCTCCAGCACAGGCTTATGACACGAACTGGAGCTCTGGCAACGTGACTCCAGCTGCCGGTAGTCGCATTGGTAGAGTTTCTCGCCCACCGTGCCCACCATGATAGCCTTCGCCAGGCGCTTGCAGATGGACATGCAGCTCACCGACTCGAGGCCCGAAATGTGCACCAGTCGCTGCGAGTCCAAGTGATACGCATACAATCCCGTGTTACAGCCCAAGAGGAGTATTTGCTGCTCAGCCACTTCAAAGGCGCAGTTCACTTCGATTTCCTTTCGCGCCTGATCCTCCGGACCATCCGAACTGTAGACCAGCGATCCAATGTACTCGCCGCCGTTGGTAGTACCACCCGCAACATCTATGCTATTTAAGGTTAAGCTGGAGACAGATTGAACACTGCTAAGATCATCGGCTGGAGGTGCAGTCGGCTTCGTGCCGCACTGCCCTTGAACATTGGAGCGACACTTGCGATGCGTCACATCCTTGCACTCCTTACACTTCCAGAAGGGCGAACCGGCAACAACGACCTGTCCGCAAACTACACAATTAGCTGCATCCACCTTGGACTCCTGCAGGGCCAACTCGAAACGATGATGAGCCTCCTGTTCCTCGCTAGTTACTTTAGTTGGTTTCTCCGTGGTCTTCAACTCCACCTGGCTGGTGGTGCGCTTTAAGGATTGCTGCTTCTGCGGGGAACGTGGCAAGGCAGCAATGCTCACTGGTCTCTGTTTGGGTGCATCGGAGTCGCCATTCACAGCTGCCAACTTGCGGGGAGAGCGCAAGGTTGCAGTTCCTAAAAAAATAGTAGGAATTAGTAAATGAATCAATTGAAATCTAGAGAAAGCTTACCATTCAACATAGCCAGTTGCTCCTTCAGCAAGCTGTTCATCTTCTGTTCGCGCTTCAGTTCCTCCTTGAGCGCCCGATACAGAATAGAGGATTCCACGTCATTGGGTGACACGTTCTCCTTGTTTGTGTGGCTGGAACCGAAGAGCTTGTCCGCCAAAGTCTTTTTCTTCTTGGAAGACAGGTCCTCTACTTTAAGCTAATAGAAAAATGTATTTAGTTTCATAAAATATTCTCTAAAAACATCTATTTAATTTACCTGAAGGTAGTCAATCAGCTTTTTGTGCTGGGCAAGAGTGGCATTTGATTTGATGTCCCGCTGCACATAGAACTGCTCCTTCTCGGCCAAAGTGTCCTGAAGGGAATCGATCTCCGCGTGCAAGCTGGCTTGTGTTGACTCCAAGTTGCTGATCTCCGTCTGGAGATTGCCCACCTCTTCCTTCTTGTGGAACAGCTCGCTGAGAATTCTAGCATTTTCCTCCTTCAGGCTAACCATTTCGCGATTCGAGTCCGCAGTTTGGGCTTCGTAGTTTGCATTTTGGCCATCCAAAAGCTCCGCTCTCTCCTGGGTGGCAAACAGTGCGTTTGTCTGCTCCACCAACTGATCCTGCTGCGCCACCAACTTCTTTTGCTGCTCCTTCAGGTTCAGACGCAGTTCCTCGATTTCCGATGCCAGAACTTGAGCGCGCTGCTCTGCCAGACGCTTTTCGGATTCCAACGCAGATAGCTGCTTTCGCAGTTCAGTTAATTGATCATTGCGCTCCCTCAATTTCTCATGAAGGGTATCAAGCTGAGATTTTTGCGATTTATTCCGATCCTGCTCCGATTTCAGCATGGTTTCAACTTCAGTCAGCTGGCTGTCGGTAATGCTACAAGCGTACTTCAACCTCTGGAAGTTATCAGTGAGCTGTTTAAGTTCCTTCTGTATGGAGAGACTAGAGTCATTGGCTTTTCTACTCTTTTCGCGCTCCTCCTGTAATTCCCGCATGGTGTTCTTCTGTTCCAACGTTAGCCCATCGAATCGGGTCTGGATTTGCCTTAGTTTCTGACGCAGTTCAGTCTCCTGTTGTTCCAGCTTGTGCACATTGGCCAGGTGCTCGATTATCTCCGACTTGCACTTCATGCGCTCCTGCTCGGCCTTTTCCCATTGGCGGTGCTCCTTGAGGACATCTCTTTTGGCGGCCGCCAGTTCCTGCTTCAGCTCCTCGATGCGAGACTCCCGCTGGCGAGTTTCCTCCTGGGACGTCTTAAGCATTCTCTGTGATTCATCCCCTGCGTTTTGCACCTTTTTGATGCGATCCTCGGTGAGTTCCATGCGACGTGCCAGTAACTTCTTCTCGGACAAAGCTTCCTCGAGCTGTTTCTCCACCTTCCAGAGCGAAAGATTGGCTGTACGCGCTGCCTGACGTTCCACAATCATCTGCTCCCGCACTGCCGCCAATTTATCCTCCAGCTTCTCGTTCTGCCGCTCTAGCATATCACCCACAGTTTCGCCTTCTTGCTTACGCGATGAGTGGGATTTCGTGGGTGAAAGACTCTGCTCGTTAAAACGCTCCAGCATTTGCTCCAGTTTAGTGACCAGTGTCTGGAGTTGATCGGCGCGTCCTTTCTGATGGTTTTCACTTTCTTTGGCGGCTAACAAGTCGGCGCGAAGTTGGTCTTCGATGGCATTCAGTTCGGTCAAAGATCCAGGCGCAGTTTCGTAGGGGGAAACGTGGCTGGCTAGTGAGGATTCAGCCAGCTGACAGCGGCATTCGGCAAGCTAGTTGAAATAAGTATATTTAAGTATATATAGATTACATATCTTTATGTTATAATAATGAATATTGTTCTTGTTATATTCACTAATTAAATGAAAGGTTATATGTTTAATAAGGAATCATTAAGCATTTTTATACTGACTTTCACTTTGACACAAAACGAAAACTAACAATCACAGCCTGCTTACATGACTATCTATGTTTCTATTTGTGGCACAATATTGCATTGAATTAAACATTAATAAACATTATTAAGATTAATAACCTACCTGCAATTCCCTCTCGAGTCGATGACACTCTGCTTTAACATCCTGAGTTTCATTTTCCTTCAGTTGCAGCTTTGTCTCCAGCTTGACCTTTTCCGCATGAAGCTCATTATTGGAGGCGATCTCCTGGTTCAGACGCCGCAATATATCCTCGATGTTACGCTCGGTAGCGTTCTTCGCTTCCTGGGTTGACTTGCTGGACGATATAGACTCATCCAGCTCGGTGCGGATTTCCTTAATCTCCATTGTCATGCGGCGGTGTGTATCTTGTGAGTCGCGAACCTTTTTTCGGAGATCTGCTAGCTTTTGCTCATACGACTCGGCCATTTGGCGCTTCTGCTCCTCATGGTTCGTCTCGGATTTGAGATTCTGCTCCTTGATTTGCTGCAGCATATCCTTGTAGTTTTGCAATTTCATGGAAATATGCTTGCACTCTTCGAACTTGGCATTGAACTCCAGCTCACGGGCATCCAACTTTTGCAGCGTGGAAGCCAGCTCTTGTTTTTTATCCGCCAATTGTTTCTCATATCGTTGCTCCGAAGCGATCTTGGCTTCTTCGTACTTTTGGCGATTCAGGCGGAGGAGATCGGTGATAGTGGCTTCCTTTTTGGACCACATTTCCTCGTCTATTTTGGCCGAACTTTGGAGGGTCTTAATCTGCGTCTTGCAGGTGGTCAGCTCCATGGTTTTCTCCTTTATAATTTGTTGCAGTTTCTTAATTTCCATTTTAGCATCGGCCACCACCTGCGATTTGTTATCGGTCTTCCTAAGCGATTGCTGTGCCCGCAAAAGATCTTGTTTAAGCATTGAAATCTCATTCTCTCTAGTCTTCAGTTTCTGCAGCAGTTCCTTTAGCTTCTCCTGCAACTTTTCATCAGTCGTAGCGGACATTGTCGACTTTTCCATGTGAACAAAACTATACCCAATGAATGGTAAATCCTTGCCACTAAAGTCATTCGACTTCATGTTGGTTGTGAGTGACTTCTTAGCAACTCCCTGTTCCCTGCGAGTCTTGTGACGAGTTCCGTCCTCGAAATTGGACGTGTCGTCGTCAGATCTAACTGTTGGTATAATGGGAGGAACCTGGGAGCGAATGGAACCCCACGGCACTTCGCTGAAGAAGGGGTGATCTTTAATGCGCTCATAGGACAATCGCTTCGAGGGATTTGTGACCAGTGACTCAATAAGATGTCTATAGTTGACAGACACCTTCAAGTCGGCGGGAAAGCTGATGAGCTCTTTCAGGTGACTCTCCTCGCAGTGGGAGAGAATCTTGGAGTACGTCTCGTGTACGTTATCCTCGTGAAAAGGTGTTGTCTCGCATATCAACTCGTATCCAATTATACCCATGGACCAATAATCACAGCTGACCTACAAAATGATTTCTTGTTTTAGCTACGAACTTTCGAAACCAAACTCTGCGATCGTACAGTTCTACTCACATCGTGCAACGACTTGGACAGCTTGTAGGTGGAAATGGTCTGCAGTAACTCTGGAGCAATGTAATCAGGTGTTCCCACGGGCGACAAACTCAGCACGTGGCCATCCCGATCCAGGGCAGCGGCGTTACCGAAATCGGCCAGTTTTATATGACCAAAACGATCAATCAGTATATTTTCTGGCTTTATATCCCGATGTACATAGCCCATTTCGTGCAATGTGTGCAGAGCCACTGTGAGCTCGGCCAGGTAGAAACGAGCCAAGTCTTCATCGAAAGGGCCATGGCGAGACATCAAGCTGAGAAGATCTCCGCCGGGCATGTACTCCATGACCAAGTACAGGTTGTCGTTATCCTGAGACAGAAAAAGTAATTGAAATGCTGAATTATGGGAGAGTATGAGAGGAAATAACAAACCTGGAAGGCGTACTGCAAATTAATCAGCCATTCGGAATTGCGAATGGACATGATGTCGCGCTCCTCCTTGACTTGTGACGTGGTCACCACCGACTTTTTGATCTTCTTCATGGCGTATATGTCGTTGGTTTGCCGCTCCACCACCAGGTGAACGTTGCCAAAGTATCCTTGGCCAATAAGCGTCTTGATGAGGAAGTCATCTGCATTGACTCTCAGTTTGCGGGTCTCCTCTATGATGGGACGAACTGGAGCGAGAAATTAGATAGTAATAGTTATAGGTAGTTAGGCATGAGCTCGATTTTTAAGGAAGCAAATAACAAACTTAAAAACTAACACAAATACTAAAGACCCTATCTTCTATTTTAAGTTGGCTATTAATCTACTGAAGTAATTGTGTTGTGAGCTGATTTTAAAACTATACCAACCAGAATAGAATAGAATAAACATTACTACATTATTATATTATAACATTACAAATGAAATATGAACAGCAGAAATAGACTTTATAATATTACAATAAAGTAAATAAGGGGTCTCTGAGTTCCATGGCTATATAGATGGTAGACATGCCATCTTAAAACCCTGCTGACCAGTGCAGTTGACTCACATTTGTTGACAAACTCGGCGATGTTGCGATCGCGCTTCTTCAGCGTGTCCTTGTCGCACTCGTTGTACAGCAGACAGAAGGCGTCCAGGAGTCCCTCGCGGCAGATGGCCTCGGCCACGGCGGCGCTGGTGGTGCTCACGGGAATGATGCTCCTCCTGGTGGGTGTGGGAATACCCGATCCGGCGGCGCTTCCGGCGGGCTTTGCACAGACGCCAGCACCTTTGCCCAGAATCAGGTTGTTTAGGCGCGCAGTGCGCACGCTAATCGGCTCCAGCTTGGGTGGCATGATGGACTCTCTATTTGCGATTTTTCACATAAATAATACACTTAGAACTGCGTTAAATGCCAGAGCATTTTTTTGCCGTTTTGCTTTGAAAAAAATGCGCCGAGGGAAGCCGAAAAACCAGGGATGCGTGCCCACTGAGCACTGTTGCATTTAGGGTTGCAAGCAGGGTTGCCCGGTGAAAAAGAATGAATTTGAAATTTTTGGGCACATGAAGCACTTTTATACAGACTGTTTTACTTTTGCCAAAATGCAGCAGCGTCCCCTTTTTAATTTTTCCAATTTATGTATAAACAGTTATTATTATTATTTCGCTGCCGCCGCCGCTGCTTTCCATCCGCGCTTTCCAACACCGTCGCGGCACTCGCTCGTTTCCATCGTTCATTTTCGACGGGTAGGTTTTCGCAGACGGACGGAGCAAAGATTTGTGCATCGAAAATTGCAATTTTCACATTTTGAGCCGTGTGTGCAGCACCACAGACATTGGAAAAGCGCTTGCCGCACTTGTGCAAAAACACAGCTCCATCAAGCAAACGCGGCTAGAAGGCGATTGGCCGCAAATTCGCCCTGGAACGGAAAGGCAATTGCGTGTGAAAAAAAGTCGGAAAAAAAAGTAAAAGAAGAGCAGAGACTGAAACCGTCGAGAAATCGTTGTCGTCGCGCTCGCTGTAATTGTTTGCTTTTGGCCAGAGAAATTCGTGTGCCTGTTGGCAGAAACACTTAATAAAAGTTTGTATTTTCGGTGTGAGTGCGCAGTGAAGTACAGAAGAAGTTCAAGATGAGCGGGGGATTGCCGGAGTTGGGCTCCAAAATCAGCCTCATTTCCAAGGCGGACATTCGATACGAGGGCCGCCTGTACACGGTGGATCCGCAGGAGTGCACCATTGCGCTCTCGAGTGGTAAGTATTTAATCCGAAAAGCGCCCACGTAATTGCCATTTAGCCCCATATATCTACATATACGGGATATAAGTGGGTGCCGTAATCTGCGCCAAAAAAAAAGAAATCCCTGTAAAGAAACGGTTCATCGCAAAAGAAAATGGATTCTGTCCATTTCTCTTGTGTGTGTGGCTCTACTCTTTCTTTTTTGTTCGTTTCTTTTTGTTAGTTTTTACAGTAATTTCATACTCTGTGGAGACGAAGAGTGCAATTGCCGCCACCGCTGCGTTCTCTCCATATCCATTTCGCCACCGTCTCTCGCTCTCTCTCTCTCACTTATGCTTTTTGTTTGTCATGTTGGCTTTGGCCTGTTTCTGTCTTTGGCTTGTTGTTGTACAGTGTTGCTTTTGAAATTTACATGACACACATACACCCGCACACAAAGTAACGAACACCAGCAAGGCCCCAATGCAATTTGTTTATTTGCAAATACAATTTCGATTTGGCGCCAGATAACGGGATCCACGGGCTCCCGTTACGGATGTCAGTGCCCTGGAAGTCGAAAAGGAGAAACGGAGAACGCACAAATACCGGCAAAACATGCGTTTCCCAGTTGAGGTTAAATTGGAAGCGCGGCCTAACCTTAATGGGTTTACAAGGGTCCGAAAATCAAAGATTTTCGACTTTTTAACAATTCAATTATATAATGTTGAATGTGTCAAATGTTTTGCATAAATTTTAAAACAAATGGATTACAATCTTTAAAGTTATTCTTGATAGATGAACAACATTTACAAAACCGACTCAAAATGCCGGTTATACACTCTTTTAAGACGGTAGTTCCTAACTTTATTTAAATTGAAACTAGTTGCCAATTCGAAAGTTTCGCTTTGTTGAAGACTCTTCCGAGAATAATGGAGAAAATGGCTGATGTGATAAGAAAACTTTGCAATAGAAATGTAGTGAACCCGTGTGTTTTGTATTGTACCCAAAAATACTTAAAAGTTTTAATAATACGACTTAACCCATTTTACCCTTTTTCCTATTTCAGTGCGATCCTTCGGTACTGAAGATCGGGACACCCAGTTCCAGATAGCGCCGCAGTCGCAGATCTACGACTACATCCTTTTCCGTGGCTCGGACATCAAGGACATTCGCGTTGTCAACAACCACACGCTACCGCACCACAATGACCCGGCGATCATGCAGGCGCAGCTCCAGAACGGACCGCCCCAGATGCCGCAGCACTTCCCCATGCCCAGCGGGATGAACGCACCGCCCCAGCAACAGCAGCAGGTGCCGTCCCAGCAACCGGCCCAGATGCCGGGCGGAGGAGGCAGTGGTGGTGCTGGCGGTGGAGGAGCTCCTGGCGGACCCGGCTACGGCAATGGCAATCCGTTCGGCAACCTGGGCGGTCCCAATCTGGCCAATATCGTGGGCAATGCGGGCGGATCACTTGCGCCCGGTTCCGGAGCTCCAGGCAGCGGACCCTTCATGCACATCGGCGGCAACCAGCAACAGCAGAAGCCTCAGCAGCAGAAACAGCCAAGTGAGTTTGGTTAGAGCACATTTATTACAAGTTTAATTTTTTATTATATATCATTCTTAAATCAAAGTTAGTTTTCTGTTTATTGCATACATAATATATTAGAAATTTTTTAATTTTAATTTTATTGCCTGCTCTACCGATACCCAAAACTTCAAATTCCGGAAATACTTTGAGATATGGTGAATTTTGTGGTTTTATCAGATAAGTGAGCATGTCGATTCCATTGAAAATGGCACATACTCTGTGCCAAAAGGCAGTTAAAAATGAATTTTTAAAAATAATTTGTTGATATCCAAAGTTTTTATTGCCATACATTGTACGTTTGAGTACTTGGAAATGGCTTTATCTTATCTGAAAACCCAGCCCTTTATAAAGTTTATGACACCTCTTAAATATATCAACAAAAATGTATTTATTGTATTGCTGTGATTTTGCAACATAATACACATGTACTTGTTTGAACTAATGTTTTTGGTGCCCACACGCATTACTCTCTCCCTTTCGTCCTCGTTGCGTCCTCTATATGTGTACAGTTTCCGTTCTAGACATGCTGGCCGGAGCCTCGCGCTCGACGACGCCCATTAGCCTGATTGTGAGTCCCACGGCGGAGCTGACCCAGCAGCAGCAGCTGCACCAGCAACAGAACGCTGGCCAGGGTGGCAACGGACGCGATGCAGGACATAAGCGCCAGAACCACCAGAATCAGCAGCAGCAGTCGCAGCAGCAGCGGGGCGGTCCCAGCGGTCACAACAACATGCAGCAGCAACGCGGTGGCAGTGGAACGGACTTCTATAACCAGCAGCACCAGCAGCGGGATCGTCGTGACTCCGGCCGTCAAATGGACAACAACTTCAGCAACAACTACAACAATAATCAGCGCAATCGCGGCGGCGGCAATGGAATGCAACAACAGCAGCGAGGAGGAAACGGCGGCGGCGGCGGTGGAGGAGGCGGCGGAAACGGAGGTGGAAACAACCCGGCCTGGAACATGCACCGCGGCAACCAGAACTCGAACAACATGATGAACATGCGCAACCGCGGCATGGGAAATCGCGGCCCCATGCGACCCAATCAGGTACGCCTGCTGATGACTCAAAGTGCTTTAGATGGTTGATTAACCCCTGGCGATTTCATTTTGCAGGGCTATCGTCCGCAGTCGGCCAATAACCAGAACAAGCCGCGCAACAAGATCAAGTTCGAGGGCGACTTTGACTTCGAGCAGGCCAACAACAAGTTCGAGGAACTGCGCTCCCAGCTGGCCAAGCTCAAGGTGGCCGAGGATGGTGCCCCCAAGCCAGCCACCAATTCAACGGCCACCACTACAACTGCAACCAATGAGCAGGTGGGTGAGAAGGTTGAAGGCGTTCACACAGTAAGTCCAGCACACTTTTTATTTTTTATACACAACAAATTAGACTAAATATATTTAAGCTTCTTTATTTGATGTTTGTTAGAAATTAAGTTTAAAGTAAGTTAGTTACTCACCATTTCCATTTGCTACTTGCAGTTGAATGGCGAGACCGACAAGAAGGATGATTCTGGCAACGAGACCGGCGCTGGAGAGCACGAGCCCGAGGAGGATGACGTTGCTGTGTGCTACGACAAGACCAAATCGTTCTTCGACAACATTTCGTGCGAGGCTGCCCAGGATCGCAGCAAGAACAAGAAGAACGATTGGCGCCAGGAGCGCAAGTTGAACACGGAGACCTTCGGAGTGTCCTCCACACGACGTGGCAGGTGAGTCAACCAAAGCAGACATGCAAATGATATGCGGCTCATCAACTGAATGTATTGCAAACAGTTACCGCGGACGCAACCATTACTACAACAATAATGGCAACATGGGCGGAGCGGGCAACGGCGGCATGAACTCGGGATACGGAGGTGCGCCCGGCTACAACAGGAACAACTATCGCATGGGCGGAGGCGGCGGCGGTAACTTCCGCAACAGGAGCAACAATCGCAACAACGGCGGCGGTCGTGGCGGCAACGGAATGCCAAACATCACCAACGGCAACACGGCTGCTGCGCTGAAGGCGGCCAACAATGCTGGGCACGGATCCAATGCCACGGACTCCAATGCACCAAATGCCACAACCACGACGACAAAGTCGACGTCCCTCTTGCCAGAGCAGACGCAACAGGTGGCGGCAGTTTGTGAGTAGCAATTACGCCTATACACTTCGTAGAAAACATGTGTGTTTACCTTTTGCAGCTCAATAGTGCAGCCCAGCTAGTGGAGAACCACTTTAAATAAACCAACCACAAATTGATAGATGCGAATTGAGAAGAACGTAAAGTAAATATCCTATTCTTTGCAAAGCTAATTATTCGAAGCAAACCAATCAACCGACCGACCGAGCGAACGATCGACGACACACAGGCTCTTATTATCAGGAATTTCGAGTTATGGATCCAGCGGCATAATATATTTGTATAATTAAATTTAGTGTTACAATTCTCACGACGTCCTGGGGCGCACTTCGCTGCTGCCCGCCCACCACCGTGTGCTTGGCGATGATAAGCGCTCTACGATTCGATTAACGACTAGCGATTAGCGACTGTGAATGTGAACCGGCCATGTGTTAGGTTTTGTGTAAATGGCTGGTTCCAACGCCTTGCGCTGAGCAGAAAGCACGGTATTGATAAGGAGAAGATAATGGCACGCCTGCATACATACATATATTTAGTAATAGATGTGAAGAACATAGTAAGCATAAGTATGAAAAGCTAAAAAAAACAAACAAACAAACCATTTACCAGGAGCAAGGAGATTTAGCGGAGGAGCCGAGCCGATAACAATAATGAAATTAATGGAGTAAACCAATTAAATCCATGGAATTCCCAAATCTAAAATAAAAGCTAACTAATACGTTTTTATTTGAATGAAAGAGTAACAGATCGATTGTAATAATGTATTTCTTGTGGGCGTAAAACATCGACAAACACTCGAGCCGTTTTACTAGCATTTAAAACTATTATTTAAGAGCATTTTAAACATGAAAAAAGAAACAAGAAAATAAAATCGGCAGCTACGCGCTTCTTTGAAAAGCACAATTGTAAAAAGTCAATGCAGCCCAGCTGAAGAGTAAAGTCTTCGAATGAAAATGTGAACAAAAAAAAGAAACAACAAAAAGATAATTCATTAGCAAATTTGTCATTAATTTAAAGTCCAGTAAGAAAAGCCCAAAAGTTAGGTTTTCGTGCAGTTTATTTTTTTTTTTCTGATCTCGGTTGGGCTACACAACAAGTGCACGTTTTCTCGCCACGTCTGCAAGGGAATTTATTACTAATTTACTTACGAATCGAAGCGATACGAAGATGATGTTCTCAATGTAAATGTTAAGATTGTGTGATCACTGGCTGCTGCGGCTGAAACCGAGGCCTTGAAAGCGAGTAAATTGCGCGTGTGCATGCATATGTATTTCCAGCTGAAGTCCTTTTAGATATTTGTTTGTTATCCTTGTATCCAGATATATATTTGTATTGAATTCAGCACAACAGCCGCGTGCCGAATGGAGTGCAGTTTGGCCAGCGGTGGACAGTAGTTAACGCGCACGGAGGCGAAGGAGGAGGATGCGGATGGGAATGAGCAGGCGGAGGAGGAGGAGGCGGAGTCACCACACATTTCAATATTATGTAATCATAAATTATGTATCTACCTGTATGTAATATGTATATCTCCATATATGCTCACTCCGATTAGCTCCACATATGTATGTATGTATATAAATACGCAATTATCGAGTTGAACACTAAAAAGCACGTTTCGCAAGTAATGGCTAAATTGTAAAGACTACCACGTATTGAAATTAAAACCTAATACCATGTAATAAAGGATAATTGAATTCAAGCAGTAAGCAACTACGGTTAACATTTTCATTGTACCATCGGCGTATATATTCGCGATATATCCTTAGCCACATCTCCGACGCAGCTAACCAGGAAACTGTGATTGGGAGCCTCGGATTTATGTGTGCATGGACCGCCTTTGTACAATGACCTAGAGATTCGATTTAACGCCCGGCCCTAAGATTAAATACGGTATAATTTTATAACTGAAATCATTAAGCAAATGTTTACTAAACCAAACGAAAGCAAAGTGAAATCCTAACTTTAAAAGCATGCAAAACAATGAATGTAGGAAATCAAAAGTGAAATAAACAGTTAAGACGAAACGTAGTGGTTACACATCATTTAACCAGCTTTGGTTTTGTCTTCTGGGTGCTGAAGGGTTCGTTAATGAGTTTCCCTACCACATGATGGCAAATTAGTAGGCGATAGATCTGATTTATTCTTCCCAAAGAAATCGCGCGTCTGTCTAAGAGAACAAGACGGACACTAAGCTTAACCTAAGTCTCAATTTTGACAAATAACTATCCGCGCTTGTCTTTTGCTGCAGAGAATTCTAGAAATAAATAGAAGTAATATTCTCTGTTCGTTAGATTAAATATTCGGCTTTATACAGGGACAGGGCTCCTCAGTCCTCAGAATCGCTGCATCATTTGTCCCACAGTCCCAGCTCGCGCATTTTGGTCTGGAAATAGCGCTCCAGGGAGTTGGCACACCGATAATACTCAGTGTCGGGCGAGTTGTAGAACCGACAGTTGGAGAAGATGCGGGCCATGTCCGCCATGAACAGGCGGCGCGTTTGGTAGTATCCCTTCTTCAGGCGTTCTCCCATGGTCTTCAGGTCCATGGGATACTTGATATGATCGTAGTAGTCCGGAACCTCGGCCGCCGTCACCGGACGCAGGAAGGGCCAGGCGGTGGTGTGTTGGCGCACGGACTGCAGCACGGATGCAAAGGACGTGGCCAGCTTCTCCGGATCGGAGGATTCCTCGAGGGGTCGCGATGAGCGTGCCGGGCGCATTTGTGGCTTCCAGCCGATCTCTCGCAGACCAGGAATCGATTCCACGGGAATGGAGGGCAGACCCTCCTTGAAGCAAGTCAAGCCGGGTCTTACTTTCTGCACCTCGTTGTGGCGTTGTGCGATGAGCTCCTTCAGAATCTCGCTCTGATTGCGAATCACTGAAAGGAAGAAATCAAGTGTAAAATTTGACCACGACTCCTTATGGGTTCTTTGACTAACCAGCTATGAACTGCGTGTTCACAATGCTCGGGTGTAGCTCGCAGTGCATCAGAGTGGCACTGTCGTACTCCTTGATATAGCCGGCATAAACTGGTCGCGCCAACTTGATGTCCTTGGAGAAACCCTGCTTCTTGAAATACCCGATGGCATCGCAATCGGCGAATGTTAGCAGATGTTTGATGCCTCTCTGTATGCTGTAGTCCTTCAAGTGGTTCATCAAGTGCGTTCCATAGCCCTTAACTTGTTCCGACATGGTGACCGCACAGAAAACGATCTCGGTGAAACCCTGCGACGGGAACGGGCGGAAGCAGATGCCGCCGATGGGCTGGTTTTCCTTAATGAGCGCCAGGGTTTTGTGCTTGGTGTCGAAGACCAGCTGGCTAATGTACTCGCGTGGCATCTCGGGTAGCTGATAAGCAAATACGAGCTGCAGGCCCAGTAGCCACAAAACCGTCTGCTTGTCCACCGGTTTGGTCAGCGAATTGCCCACCACATGGAACTCAATGGCTCGCTTCTGCTCCTCCGCCTTCACGTTCTCATCGCGCGAAACATTTACAGGGAAGAGTATCTCCGCCTTGTTGGTGGTCTTTGACTCTGACACCGATTTCATGGCGTGCATCACCACATCCGTGGGCAGGTCATCCAAATTCTCACTGCGGCAGAGCGATTAGAAAAAGTATTTTAAAAAGAACAAAGTTTACCAACCTGCTTGGTCGCTCTGTGGGCTCCTTTTTGATTCTCTTTTGCAGCGGTTCACCCACACTGGCCCTCTTTGTGCCTCCAATGCTGGCTACACTAGGACCGATGGGTACAGTTGCCACCTCCTGATGACGCTTTCGCTGCTGGATGACAAAGGAATTTGGCGGGCGGTAGTTGGGATCCCAGATGGGCGAATCATCCTTGAGCAATTCGGCGCGAAGGGTTTCCAGAAATTTCGGCATCTGCGTGATGATCGAACGCTTGTCCTCGGGAAAGCGATCCCGCTCGGAGATGCACTTCTTCTTCAGCTGCTGCGACATGCACTGGAAAACGGTGCGCAGGAGCGTTCGTCCAAAGACTAGCGACGTTTCAAATTGGCGCAGGGAGTTACAAAAGGCGGGCACGTGGCAGAAGACCAACCACCGAGTGTAGTTGATTTTGTAGTTAGAGGCATCCTCGTGGGTGAGATCTCCCCTTCTGGTCGACGGCGATTCAAAGTTGTAGTGGTTCAGAAAGTTCAGGAACGTCTTGGCCACCTCGGTCATGGTCTGGAGTTCAGGCGTGTTGAGGTGATGATACTTGTAGAAGACCAGCGACAGCACAGCCTTGGTGATGCAGGGCGCCTCGAATGGCGGATCTCCAAGCGGACCACGGATGACCGCCTGCTGGCGGGTAAGGACGCACTGGCGCAGTAAGCGGAAGAGATACAGGTACACCTTCTTGGTGTCCTCGTCCTCGACGCGCTGCATGGACATGAACAGGTTCTCCATATCTATGATGGCGCCAAGTAACTCGTCCATGCTGGAACTGGATATATTGTCCAGATGGGCTATGTGCGATTTCAGGGAATGGCGACAGCTGGCGTTGCGGCACTCCTCGTTGAACTCCGGACAGTAGGAGGACTCGACGTCGCGGTGGCGATTTTCCTGCGGTGTTTTCCAGCCGGTGCAGCGGCATCCTTCCGACTGGCAGGCGGAATACATCGACAGTTTGGCCAATTTCTGTGGCACGGGCAGATTGAAGACCTTCAGCTTTCGCTGCTGGATTCGCTGCAGGCTGTTCTGACGCGTTCCCTCCGCCGGCACACTGCCTGCGCCGCCCGCAGCTCCACCGTGTCCTGGATTCTGGGCGGTGCCAGCGCCAGATGCACCAGCGGATGCTGCGCCATTCGCTCCCTGCTGCTGCTGTTGCGCCGCAGCGTTGCCCGTGTTGTTACCATCGATTGGTTGGCTTTTCAGCGTTATGGATGGACCACCAGACATTCCAAGATCGGCCGTTACTGCGATTTCCGCTGTTAGTTTTGCACAAAGTGTACTTTTTCGTAAATTTCACAAGCGATTCAACTGCCCACTTGCTATGCGCGATACGGGGATGCCAACCTGGCGTTTTGTGCAAATGCATTTCTCTTTATGGTGAAATAATGGTTGATATATATATTTTATTACCGATATCACGTTTGTGTATATAGTCTATTTTCTTTTTATTTCCTTATTTTTTGGACTTTAATTTTAACAAGTAAAAATATACATGGGCGTAGTCAGAAAACCTTTAGATTAAAAAAGGGGTCATAGTTTTTTTTTAATACAAAATTATTTGCGGAACTGCAGATTAGTGTGACCATAGTTTTTACTTCTAATACGATTTTTAAAAAACGTATGAAATATTTATATATAAATTGATACTGATTTAATGATATTTATAACAATATAAAAAAACATGCCACACCCATGGGCGCGATAACGATAAGAAACGTATGTATTTTCATAGGCGTAGCGAAATGCGACTGCCAAATGTGTGACCCCCTTTTAACATCAAATATCTTGTTCCTATGCCCATGCAAACAACTGTTCTCGTTTGGCGCTAATGCAAAATGCACTGCAATCCAGAAATTGCAGACTAAGCAAATAGAATGGATTGCAATCAGAGTTTCGAGGACATTGAAAGCCAGCTGGATAACTTCGTGATACGCAAGAAGCAAATAAGAGAAAAGACAGCCGGAAAGTGCGGTCCGGAGGTCCACGAAAACGTCCCGCTGACCATATCCCAGATCCAGCGAGTAACCCAGGATGCGGAAAATGAAAATGTATTCATCACAGACGACGTGCATCCGATTCACTTCTGCACCTGCATCGTGTACGCCTTTGTGGCTGGCAATGGCACCCACAACGAGTCCTTCATGAAGTACATGATCGACGATGGCACCGGCTCCCTGGAGGCCAGCATTAGCAAGAGGCCATTCAACGGACGGATCGTCACCAGCCTGTACAATGAAGCCAGTTCGCTGGCCTCCACCGAAACCTACAAGAGCATTGCCGTCAGCTTGATGCGGTTGCTGCAAGCGTCCATGGAGTACATAGATCCAACGCGAATCTCGAGGGGCCACAGCCTGTTCCTGCGTGGTCGACCGAATAAGTTCCGGGGAAAGATGGGTCTGGACGCCTTTTCGTTCTGCATAGACAGCGGCAGATCTCGGGATATGGAAATTGGCTTCGTGGACTACCTGACCGACTGGCACCGAAGGTACAAAAGGACACAGAGTACGACAGAGAAATAGTATTGGGTTTTTTGTATTGAAATTTTACTGGTAATAAAAATTCAAAAAAGTTTAAATAAGGAGAAGTTAGGTTGTTTTTGCTCGAATGGCGGCACGTTTGCCGGTGACAGCCTGGAAACCAGACTTGATGCTGGCCACCGAGCAGCGGGAGCCACAAGATTCGCACTGCAGGAAGAAGAGACGCGTGTCCTTCTGCAATATCGTCTCCGGGGAGCGGCAGGTGTGACAGGTGACGTACTCCTTGATGTAGCGACGCAGCACATTCTCGATCTGTTTGGGCTGGAAACGGCCCTTGATGATCAACTGCTGGTTGCCGTCCATGGAGCCACTGGTACCCAACTCGGCCAGCAGGAAGTCGAGCAGATGCTTGGGCAGACGATGCAGCGTTTTCGCAATGTCCATGAAGTTGGCAAAGGAGGTCTTCTTGGTTCCCACGCGCAGCACCTGCGGCGGTCGCATCACGAACTTTGGCTTGCGACCGGCGGCCATGTCCGGATTCTTGTCGAGAATGATTTCGAAGACCCGCTTCAGCAACTCGTCGTATGTGTAATCGCGGTCGGAGCCAAACCAGGTCGAGCTATTGTCCTCCACTAGAAAAGAAAGAAGTCGTTAGGGAAACGTTCAATAAAAGGCTTATACTAATCTAGTTAAACAAGAATGCTGAAGGCGGAATATTCAAGCTTTAAGAATTCGATTAAGAGCAGCTGGGGATTGTGTTACTCTAGATGCGAATGATTCTATAGCCCATAGCTTCTGACGAAAATAATGAATTCCTTAGCTGCTAGACTAGTGAAACCTATGCTGGTCGTCAACGTACCATTTTCTTTGTCTTCGCTCCTATCGTCGTCCGCTTTGTCCGCGAACAGCTCGTCCAGTTCCTTCTTCTTGCTCTTCTTCTTCTTTTTGGCCATCGAGAAGTCCATGTCCAGGTTGATCTCCTCCTCCTCGGGCTCCTCGGTGGCGGCCACATCATCGCCGCCGAAGCTGGGGATCGCCGCCTCCACGTCGTCCATGTTGAAGGGCTTCTTCTTCTTTTTCTTCTTCTTGCCGAAACTCTCCAGATCTAGATTATCCTCCTCGGCGGCGGCACCTCCTTCCGCCGATGCCTCATCCTGGGGATCCTCCTTCTTGGTGTCATCCTCCAGGCCCAATGCCGCGTCCAGGTCGAAGGTGGTCTTCTTCTTCTTCTTCTTTTTCAACAAAGTCGGATCAAACCCCTGGGGAAAACATTGGAATTTCGGAATGGTTTAAATCCGGATCAAGCAAACATAACCTCATTGTTCGCCCAGTTCTCATACACAAACATGTAAATACGCATACACACACGCACACACAAACAAGGGCGCACATGTACGGACATATGCGAATTTTCTTGCCAAGTTTTCCGCATTTGAAACGCACAACCCGGTGTTTTTGGAACTTACGTCTTCCGCGTCCATTGTGTTTGGGCTTTTAGAATTCTAGTGACTGGAAATTAATTTTGTTTTAGCTAAAATACTGCAATTGCATCAGCCAAAGTGACAGCACGGCAATCAGATAGTGTGACCGGCTGAGTTAAAGACAAGTAAACCATCCGGCATGACAGAATATACTTTTAATACTATTTGCTAATAAACCGAATATACAATATTAAAAAATTAAACTTTCACATAAATAATTGCTTATTAAATTATTTGTCTGATCAACCTACGACATGTCAGGAAGGTTAACTTTCAATAATTTAACCCGACTTATAAACATAAACTTTAGTTAATAAAATATTTGTTTACATTGTAAGAGTTAACAGTATTTCTTATCAATGTACTCTCTGCATGGCTCCGCCACCAACCGCCAGGTGGCGTATTTCAATACAGTCAGTTAAAGTTAACATTTATGTTAAAACAACCTGTAGCAACATTTTTTAAATGTTAAGTTGAAAGAGAAAAATCAGAAAATGAATTATTTAATTTTATACTAATTTGCAAAGCTAAGCTTAGCTTTTATGCAAAAATATGTCCTTCCCTATTCTTTAACTGTATGTACAACATAATAAATTCCAAATCAAATGAAAATGAATTCTTATTTCCCATAAAATAAAAAGCTTAAAAAGTTTGTTTAAAAAATATTTTATAGAAAATAGCAATACAAAATTGATTAGGGTCATTAATCTCTATTATCGATTCTTTAATAATTTTAATAGTTACTGCTAGTAGCTCAACAAAAAATTAACGTAGCGAGTGCATTTCCATAAAGCTCTTCATTTCTGATTAGCAAAGTACATAAAACAATAGCTCCCACAACGTATAAATAATAGAACTTTATAAATAGTGGCAAAACATTTCATCTTTAGAACACACAAGACAGTGAACAGCTGCAGTATAAATGCGTTTGAGAGTTAAAACTTTTAAGTTATTGAGCACCTTATAGTAAAGAGATTTATTGCTCCATTTAGGACCTGTGTCAATTGTGGATTTCCTTGAGGTTGGTTCGTTATTTCGGTTTAGAGGTGGGCACTATTGGGCTTCGTCAGTTCCGGACCAACACCTCCGGCCAGCTTCTGCACCAGCAGACCCACTTCGTAGGCAAGATCATCGGTATCCTGTGGTAAAAGCAATCGTCAGTGTTGTTCTATTTTTAAAAGCAAACTTTCAGGGATTACCTCTTTGGTGGCAGCTTCGGCGTACACACGCACCACATCCTCGGTTCCAGAGGGGCGGACGAAGGAGCGACCCCGCTTGTAGTTGGCCACCACCTTGTTGATCTCTGTCTGCAGACCCTCGGGCTTCACGCACTCCCGCTCCGCATTTGTGGTCTCGATGACATTGCGATCCTGCACCTTCACCTTCAGCTGTCGGTTGGGCAGGTCGTTATACGACGAGATCCAGTCCTGAACGTCCCAGCCCTTGTGGTTCAGGATAGTCTCCACCAGCAGCATATCGGATATGGCATCTCCCACGGTCTCGTTGATCAGATCGATTAGGAGCAACAAAGTCTTGGCACTTTCCTTCGTTTCAGCGGCTTGGGCAATCGTCGCCTTGGCATTGTCACTGAACACAATCGTTCCATGGCCATTCGCCTCGAAGTAAACACCAATATCGTACTCCAAGGCCTTGTGGTGCAGATGCTTCACGCCCGTGGGCACGCACGAGACGGGGAACTTCAGTTTGTCCACTATGTAGTCCGTGGATGCTCCATTGGCATAGGCGGTTTGCACCAAACCCAACCTCAAGTTGATCTCGGATTGCGTGACCAGTTCCATGAGGTAGCCAGCGACCAAGGTGGCTATGCGATCGCCATCGAGCAGATGGAACTCGCCCTTGTCGTCGCTGAAGAAGTACACCACCCGATCGGCATCTCCATCCACGCTGACGCATCTCGTGAAGGGCTCCACCTCGGGCATGGATTTTGGCGGCCTTTGCTGCACCTTCACGTAGTCGGCGCCGCAATCCTCGTTGATCTTGCCGACACCAATGCCCTGGTTAATGACCGTCACGTTCAGGGAGCCCTTCATGCGCTTGATGAACTGCAGCATTTTGCGGGCGCCAACGCCGTTGGCACCATCGTAAATGATGCTGTTGCGATAGTTGCCGTTCTCCAGGCGTCCGTTGCGCAGCAGTTCGAAGGCCTTGATCAGCTTCTCGTAGTAACCCTCCTCGGTGGGCTTGCCATAGGCCTCCTTGGTATTGGCCGCCACTACGAAATAGTGCAGCATGGGTGTGGTCACAATGCCGTACTCCTTGACGTTGCCCTTCAGTGCAATCACGCCATCGGCCACCGCCTTCAGCAGCCTTGGGCTGTGGTATCTGTTGTCCATGCCCACAAACACCTGCGAACTGGTCGTCACATCGATGTTGTTGTCCTTTATGATCTTGGCCACATGTTGCTCCAGTTCCTGGTCGCTGACGTTGACCAGATCGGTGGCTATCGCCTCCCAACTGGCCTCCAACATCTCACCCTTGGGATCGACCAGCTTCACTCCGTTGTCCGGCTCCGGATTGTGCGATGCCGTGATCATCACGCCGATGACGGAGCCTCCGCGATACCGGGAGCGCAGGGTGGCCAGAACGCCCATGCGGAACATCACGCTGTCCAGGAACTCAGCCCTGAAAAAGAGAGGAGTTAGTACATCTGGTTTATATAGATGCAAATGTATATATCGGGCGGCATATTGCGGAATTTGTTGTACCTAATGTTGTTTATTTATGTGTTTGTTATCTTAACTATCTATTTTATCTTCGCTGGATTGATAAACCTATAAAAACACAATACTGCTCATTTTAGTTGCAATTGCTTTTATCAGTAGGTGTGTCATGCAAACTTTGTTATCTGTGGTGTAAAGTGGTTGGTAAATAGGGCACAGAAACCTCAGACTTTACAATCAAACTTGGTTGATTCTTTTCCAGAAAACACAGAAAACTCTTACACTTGTACGTTGCAAGTAAGATCTGAAAAAAGCCAGCTCGTTGCATCTTCCACTTGTGGCACTAGTTTGCTGACCCCGACTGTGCGTCAGTATGTATGCGCCCATGCACATGCACGCACACCTATGCTCGCACATACATGCATGGCGGCGAAAGAAGGGCATGTCCATTGATAAAAGGTGAAGAATATCTAAAAATAAACGCCCAATTCCCGCAACACAGCCCATCCATCTATGCAATCGCCCATCTATCAGAAATCAAACAATCCCGGTGTGCTAATCAAATGCGCCAACGTGTGCAGCGTGTGGGTGTGTTAGCATAATGATTATAAGCTTATTAGCGCAGAGATCGTTAAGGGAGGCAACTCACTTGCCGCGAAAGCCAGCTGTTCCGTATTGGATGGTCTCCTTGGAAGTCTTTGGATACATCTCGCGGGCGAACGCGTAGACAGTGCGCAGATTAATGGACATCTTGCAAAACTCGAGGGTGGTGCCACTGGTCCAGAGCAAGGTGAAAGGTTCCGTCCGGTTTTTCCGGATTTTCGAAATTTACCAATTCCACAGATGTGAGCTGGCGGGTGTGACCGTTAGTTCGCGGCACCGTTACACCCTACTAAGCGCATTGCTCCTGCTGCCGTACGGTCACACTGTGCCAAACCTTGCAATTATGTTAAATTGTTTAATTTCAAAAGTTTTGCTGGCCTAATAAACATTTCAGGGTGTTTGAACAAAATCTCCTATCGTTAAACGCCATATACACAGCCAATATTTAAAAACCAGCTTGTTTTAAAGTAATGTCTGCGTAGATAACCAATTTGAGTTTGGCGGCTATAATGGCGGTCAAGATAATAGGATTCTTTGAAAGGATGTACCTTAATAATTTATGTATATAACAAATGCCAATATTTCTGCACAAAACAAAACAAAATCCAAATAGGTCCAATAACTTTTTTCTCGTTAATTTATTTGTATACTTATATAAGCGGTTGTAAAGTATTCGGCTTACATCTCGTACAAAGGTACATTTTTTGGACGGACTTAGTTGGTACGTACACAAACAAACACTATAATAAGGCACAGGCACTTCATAAATTAAATAATAGCCTTTTCTTAGTTATTTTTCGGCTAGAGAAAATCTAGTTTGAGTTTCATTTTCGGACGGAAGGGATCTCGTGCTAAAACTTAATCATATTTGGAATGTAAAAAGGTTGATATGTTTCTCTTTGTGCTAGAGATGCTTGTACAATTCTGAAATCTAAGTGATTCTAATGATTTATAGCATTGCAACCAGGGAGCCCACGAGGAGCAGACCCACGGATAACGCCAACTGGGAGGCACCAGCGTAGCAGTCGGTAATGCGGCGAGCTCGCATGAAATCGCTGCCCAAGTAGGCATCGTATGTACGCTTATTTGGCGGAATGACTTGCAACTGCCGCGTGGCGTCCTGGAAGATCAGATCGTAGTGTCCGATCGGCGAGGAGAACATGCTGAAACTGAAGGCGTCCACTTCCTTTCGACCGTACAGCTGTTGTGCATAGGTGAGCAGGTTGATGTAGGCATTCATCTGGGTCTCATTGTAGGCGGCACCGCCGCGAGTCACCACGGCATTGGCTTTAACCTTGCCCAGATTGCAGCGCTTGTACTCCTGGATCTCGGCGCGAGTGCCGTCCGTACAGAGGAGCTCGAAGTCATCGTTTAGGGCATTCCTAGCCCACCATTCCTTGCGCTTTCCGCCAGTGCTCTCCATCACCGTGGTGTGCTTCATGAACGCGACGTGACCGCCGCCCTCAACGAGGCAACGAAAAGCACCCGTGTGTCCATAGTAATCCTCCGAGGCATCGCGACGACAGTATCGGTAGCTGGTACCGTGACACAGATCGCACATGCTGTCGTAGGGCACGCCTGTGTTGTACTCATTGCTAATGGCACCCGGCACACACGACTTGGTGAAGTACTCGGCGGCAGCTCGGACCGAATCGCATCCGTAGGGTCGGATCCATCCGTTTGAGATGAAATGCGCCATCGGATATGTCCAACCAGCGGCGGTATTAATGCCCGTGTGGCAAGTGTTCTTGCCCTTCAGGTAAGTTAGTTCCGTATCGGGATCATCCTCCTTGGCCACGGCCACCACATAGTACTCCGGCTCGCCCAGATTGTACACCTCCGACATGAAGGGTATCAGTTCGTAGTTCAGGCCGCCAGTGTAGACATCTCCAGCATCGAATACAGAGATGTCGGCCTTGCCCGCTTCGATGAACTGCATGCAGTTGATGTGAGAGTGCATTTTCTTGCAAATGAGTTCCGGTTTCAGCAGATGAGCTTTCAGGGCAGTCTAAGAGGATTTTATAGAAGTTAAATTATGTGATCTTGAGGACAGCATATTCAGGTTTCAGCTTACCCTCATCTTAATGCATTTCTCGAGCTCATTTTCCGAAGTCACGCAGAGCGTCATCGCCGGAACTGGACACTCACGGATGCCGTAGATGAAGTTAATGGCAGGGCCTAGGTACTTGGTAAACGACTGATCATCTTCAGGAATGACTGTTAGAGCACGGCTTGAATCCTGTAATCACAAAAAATAATAATTAAATATGTACTTCAGATCACGAAATATATAATCCCCATACCTGGAAGAGCAAATTTGGCTTGCCATATCGTTTCGACTCGAAGATGCGGAACTTCTCATAGAGAATGGAAGTGTTGGTAACATCCTGCTGGTTTCTATCCTCCGAAAAACTGCTGTCCAAACGTTCGCTGCGATACTGGTCGTATTGATTCTGCTGTCTGTAGGGATCGTTATTGTCAAACTGCCCGTAGCCGTTCTGGTCATTGTAGTTGTTGCGGCTGTTGAACCCTTGTCCTCCCTGCCGGCTCTGATCATCACGGATGCCATCGGAGTACAGCTCGGCGATGCGCTTCAGGAACAGCTGATACTGCTTCCGATCGCTGAAGCTGCGAGCTGAAGATGTGACAACGGCATCGGCGGGAACTTGGCCCCAATTACACTGGCGATAATCGTTGATGGGGACACGACGACCATCACGACAGAGCAGCTCAAAGGTGTCGGGTGATATGCTCTCTAAAAATGCAGTTTATTTCAGTAATGGGTTTCTGAGAAGACTGACTCTGGTGACTCACTGAATTCGGTGGTTTGTAGCATTTCATTAACTGTCGAATGGCGCAAGAAGGCCACATCTCCCTTTTCCAGCAGACATTTGAAGGCTCCTTCGTAGCCAAAGTAGGGATCTGCAGACGAGCAACGTCCTCCGGGAATCTTTCCAGTGCACAGCGTACAAAGTCTGGTTTGTAAGTTGATTTATTGTTAGTGGTGTAGTGTGTACAAGTAGCTTTCTTTTGGTATTACTTATCAGAGTTGTCGCCAATGGGATTGTATTTGTCGGATAGCGAGTATACAGCACACGAACTATTGAAATAGCTGGCGGCCGTCTTCACCTGATTGTTACAGTCCACCACTTCCATGCCTCCCTCCCTTTGGAGCTGCAATATTAGATTGTTGTTTGGTTAGTTATTGAAGAAAACACTTAAATCACAATTCTCACCGTGTGAATGGGCACAATCCAACCGGCCAGGCTGCCCACCCAGGGGAAGCAGACCCTTTTGTTACGCAGGTCGCGCAGACTGTTTAAGTCAGGTAGAGATCCCTTCTTGATGACGGCCACTGATTGATAGTCCGCAAAGCCGCCCTCCAGCTTCTCCTGCATGATGGGTATCAGGGAGTTGTACCGTCCAGCAGTGAACACGTCTCCCGCATCCAGCGTGGTGATGTGCGCCTTCTCGCGATCGATGTGGTGGATGCACTCATCAGCACTGTAGGCCATTAAGCAGGTGAGATTAAGGAACACCTCGTCGAATAGGGCGCGATCACGCTCGATGGCCACCGTGAGGCTCTGGCATTTGTACTGCTCCGCCTGGCTCTTGGTGCACCACACCATCCGTGTGGTCTTGTGCTCATCATAGTGATGTTGTGCTGCAAAATCGTGGTTTACATTCATCGCTCAACCAACGCCCTAGAAATCGGCGTTTCTCGCATTCCTGCCGCAACTTACCGTTGGCGAGTGTAAAACATAAAGCGCCGACTAGAGCCACAAAAACGAGGCTCCTAGCCATATTCGGAATATAAGTATATTAACTAAAAAGATCAATCTACACAACAATTACTCAAGCAATACACCACACCCAAGCCCAGCTTAAGAAAGCCAGTGTGACCAGAATTAGAGGAAAATTAACAACCGAATAGCTTGAAAAAATACCAGCATGTACGTACAGTGGAGATTGGCTAAATGTGATTTGATCAAGGAAACATATGAACAAATGACTATTCAAATAGGATTTTTATTTTTTTACATTTTAAAATTAAGTTTAGACAAGACGTTTCAGACACATTGCAGCTGTTATCCAATTATAGCTCCAATTATTTCCGAAGCTTATCCAATTAGTATATTCTTGATTAATAACTATACCTTTACATTTCCGCTTTTAGTCTCCTTTCCTCATAATAAACTTATTATACGTGCATCTTTAATAGTATTAACTGTATTTTACGGCAAGCACACCACTGTGGTGTGACCATTCTTTTGGCGTTTTCTAGCATCTCACGAACAACCAGGTGTTTTGTGTTTTATAATAACAAACCGAGCAATAAGTTAAAACATTCAATTTAATCAGCTAAATGGCAGTTCTGCGAGGATGGAGATTCGTCGGCTTCGTGTCCTGCATCATTGGCGCAGTGGGCCTGACCCTATACCCCGTGATTGTGGACCCCATGCTGAACACTGATAAATACAAATCCCTGCAGGAATACAGCAAGATTAAGCGAGATGAACTGCAGCACATAAAAAGGCAGTAGAACCCCCTATTATGTTACACCTCAGCACACTTAAGAGCCCTAATAAGTGTATTCTATTCACTTGATAATAAACTGCAATGTAAATATTCCTATTTAAATACAAGCTACTTGACCTCTGATAGCATGAACTGTATGAATTATATTGCATCCTGGAAATGTCAAATGACTTCGCTTAAATGCTTGCATTATTGTTGTTTTAAACAACAAAGATGTTTAATGTAATTAAGTGGAATTTAAAATATGAATTCTGAGTGCAGTTTGGTTCCGGAACTGGTTCCGTGCCGGTGCATTGAAAGCTTTAGGGGATTTCTCACCAATTCGTTGCCGCTTACAAGGTTCTTTATCTCGAATCATACGTGGACATAAATATCTGGATAATAAATACCTGTGGGCTTCATCATAAGACATATGCAAAATGAGCACCGCAACATTGAAGCGTGATGAAATCCTGCTGCTCTTCGACGTGGACGGCACCCTAACGATGCCCAGATCCATGGTGACGCCGGAGTTTGAGGAGTTTTTCTACTCGCAGGTGAAACCCAGGGCGACCATCGGAATCGTCGGAGGATCGGATCTGGAGAAGATGTTCGAGCAGCTGAACGGCAGGAAGATACTCAACGAGTTCGACTTCATATTCCCGGAGAACGGGCTGGTGCAGATTGAGGGCGGAAAGGAGGTGGGAAAGCAGAATATCATCTCGCATCTGGGGGAGAACACCCTGAAGCGCTTCATTAACTTTGTGCTGCGCTATCTGTCCGACCTGGATGTGCCCATCAAGAGGGGCACCTTCATCGAGTTCCGGAACGGCATGATGAACGTGTGTCCCATTGGAAGGCAGTGCACTCGGGAGGAGCGAAACATGTTCGCCCAATATGACATTGAGCACAAGGTGCGGGAGAAGATGATCAAGGACCTGAAGCAGGAGTTTGCCGATGTGGATCTCACGTACTCCATTGGTGGCCAGATCAGCTTTGATGTCTTCCCCCACGGTTGGGATAAGACCTACTGCCTGCGACACATCGAAGCCCACTACAAGTTCAAGGAAATCCACTTTTTCGGCGATAAGACGGAGCCGGGCGGCAATGATTATGAGATTTATAGCGATCCCCGAACCATCAGCCATAGGGTATATACTCCCAAGGATACGCAACGCATTCTCACTGAGATTCTGGAGCTGTGAGAATTCCGAGCATACTCAGCTGTTAAAAATATTCCATTTTTATACATGTGTACAATTGTTAACCAAAATGTAATATATAGTCATTTGAAATTATTAATCCGTGTCCATGTCCGAACTGTTGGAGCTATCCTCCTCGCCGCTACTGCATTCCTCGTCCGAGCTGCTGCTGTCGCTATCCTCCCATTCGTGGGCCTTCAAGCTGTTGGGGATTATCACCTTCCACTCCAGTTTGTGCAAGTCCAGGGAGTAGAAGTCGTTGTAGGTCAACTGCTTGGCGTCCTCTTCGAAGATCCCGCCAAAAATATACAGTGTTCCCTTGCAAACGCACATTCCGGGATTCATTCGCGGCGATGGCACATTGGTGGGCTTGGGTTTGGCGAACAGACTGGGTATGTTGGACACATATGGCGTGCTGGTACTGGGACCACCAACCGTGACCGTGAAAATGCCATCTGTGGTGGTGGTCACTGGCTTATCAACAGCGGACATCTCCACATCTTTGCTCTCATCCGATTCCTTCTTCTCGGCGGTGCTGCTCTTAGCTTGGATCTCCTGCAATCTCCATGTTTGGGCGGTCAAATCGAAGGCCAGGAGATCATCGCCGAACTGACCGCGAACATCTTCGTCGTCCTCATCGACGTCCATGACGCCACCAAAGGTATAGGCCTTGCCATTCGCAGCCACAGTGCAGCCAACGCTGCTTCGTGGTTTGGGCTTATAACCGCCGGGTTTCACGGGTGCCCACTTGTACTTGTTATCCGCATCGCCAGCGTTTTCTGATGGGAAACAAGCGATGTTAATATAAGGCTAATGAATCAAATATTTAGAATCTTACTGTCTTGACTCAGGACAAACATATCCGTGTGCGTAACTCCTCTATCCGCCTCCTTCTTCATGGAGGCCCTCGAGTAACCTCCCCAAACATAGATCTTTCCCTCCGGAGAAGCCGCAATACAACAGCCAGAACGAGGAGCTGGCACAATCGCACCTCCTATGTCAGCTTTAAGCCACTGATAGGACTCCAAGGAGAAGATGTGAACATCGTTGAAGTAATGGTACGACTGGTTGTTGTCATGGAAGCCACCAAAGATGAACAGGCGCTTCTTGGAGACGGTCATTCGATGGCCACTCCTAGGACTCGGTCCATTCGGAGCAGTTATCCTCTCCCATTTGCGGGATTTCAGTGAGAACTTCCAGAGATCCTTGTAGTGGTGGAACTGCAGCTGTGAGGGACTAGCATGCTCGCCTCCAAACATCTGCAGAGTGTATATGGTAATAACTTTTCATACAGAAAGGTGTTTTATTGATAACTTACCCAGAGTTCACCTCCATTGCTGGCCACAGCCACCATTTGGTGTCCACTTCTGGGCGTGGGTCCCGATGGCGACTTCAGCTGCCTCCACTCGCCGCTTTTGGTGTTGTAGAAGAACAAATCGTTATACACTGTGGTTTTTGTGCCAGTGTAAAGTTCTCCGCCAAACATGATGAGTTCCTCCTTTTCCGGATGGGAAACCAAGGTGAAATTGGAACGGGGAGTTGGCGCCGGGCAAACGGATTCGCTGATGGTCTCAATCTTGCCCTCCTTGGCCTCCAGTAATTGAATGATATCAGCTATATTTGCCTACAAAGAGTTTTATCTTATTAGTAAACAATATATGATGGCTCATTGATTTGATTTGTACTTCTCCGAGTTTTTCCAGCATTTTCTTTTGCCGTGCCGCCTGCTTTTTGTCCGTTTTCATGGCGGTTTTCTCGGCTCCTTTGCCTTTCTTCTTGTTTTTGTCCTTCTTGCCCATGTTAATTGCTTTATTTCGGCTCAGAAATTTAAATCAACAAACTTTTTTTGCCGCACGTGTATCGTTTATAAATAGAAGAAGAGGAAGAGCTATTTTCAAGTTTACCATATTATGAGTACTTATCACGGAATGGTGAGAAATGTCCTAACGGGTTTTTTCAAAACTGCGCGCGCAACACAAATTCAAATGTTAGGTTTCATATATTTATAAGATATAATAACCATTAAAATAAATAATACGATTTTTCATAAATGCAATAAAACGCATACAAGCTTTAATTTCAAATCAAAAATACACATATTATATGATATATTATAAGTCCCTAGAAAAAGGGTACAAAATAGGAAATAACAAATGTTAGATTCTTTAGATATATACTTTTAAAAACACAAGAAAATGTAAACTTTAAAGTCAATACTTAAAACATACTTTTTAGTTAAGTGAAAAACAAATACTTTCATGATTACATGGTCAATGTTAAACACAATGTTGTGTGGTATGTAGACATTCAGGCTGGGCTAACAACGATATTCAGGTAATTAGGATTGCGACGGATTGCTGCTCGAGGATCCGCGACAATTGACCGACCAGCTGGAGTCGAAGCCGCAGGCGGAGTCCGAGTCGGAATCCACGGCGAATGATGCGGCGATGCCCTTAGGAGCACGCAACTGATTCGGCGTCGTGGGCATGCTGCTATATCCGCCATTCAGATTCGAACTGGAGTTCGAGGAGCAGATGGAATCACGTGGCGAATCGGTGGTATTCGATGCATAGGACGAACGCTTCGAAGACTTGTTCCGCTTGCTGATATAGTCGACCGTCTTGGGCGGCGGCATGAGTTCCTCCGATCGATGTGGTATGTTGTCCGCCGATCCCCAAGACTTGTGCACCCCGTCGTAGATGTTGCGGTTATTGGGAACGCTCGCCCTCGACGGAAGGCCGCCGTTCGTTGCGTAGGGTGTGGTCATCGCTGCCCTCTGATTCGGATTGCGACTCCGTGTCGTACCAACGTGGTGATGATGACGCTGATGAGGGGCTCGGTGAGTTCGAGGGTGATGGCGACTTGCTGCTCCCGTTCCCGCTCCCCCGCCATTGCCATAGCCCGTCGGAGCCACCCCACTGCCGTTGCCCACTCCCAAGAAATTGCTGAACGCCTCGGTGGTCTTCTTTACCCGGACATTCAGTGAACCAATCCGTAGGAAGCCCAAATCTTTTTCGACTGCAATGGAAAAATAGCAACTTAATCATACAATTTAATTTGCGTCTATAAATGACTTACTTGCATGCTTTTTGCGAGCCTTGATTTCTGCAAAGTAGAAAGAAGAAATCAAATGGATTACTATTTATTCATTTTTAACAGTGATTATATCAAATGAACGTGCATTAACTGAAGAAAGTGCCTGAGGTTAGCGGACTTTTGGAAACAATTATAAAATAATGCAGGCGATGAGTATAAACATGGCAAATAATAGAAAGAAAACTTACCAACTTAGCAACGCAAACGGGATATGCAACTCAAATGCTAGCAAAATATAACTAAAATATAAGATTTAAAGCTACCAACGTACAGAAACCAATATATATATAGGCGAAATATAAAAGCAAATGTGGCAAATTCAAAATTAAGTTAGCAAATAAATTGAACATCGCATAAAATCAACATGGGTTTGAAATACTCAAGATCGTTAAATCTCAACCTGCCTCCAGGTTCCGTTGAGTCCGCCGCTGAATCGCATCGCTTGAATCTCTACATGCAGCAAAATTGGAAATAGATAGATAGATAGGTTCCCATTTTACATTAATTACTAGCTCGATTTGGGATTTGTATACTCTACTTTTCAGTAAGTTTGTTGATGATGGGCAACAATGTTTGCAAACGAGTGTAAATATTATTATTTCGCAAGGCGCATTCTCATTGTTAAGTTTTTTTTTAGGTTTATAGGACTTATCTATAAATTAATACTTTAGTTTTAAAGGCGCCAGTGTTTTATTGTTTTTCCTTCCGACAAACATGCGATTATTTATAAATATGTACATAAAAGTGTGATTACTTATAGTAGGTTAATACACCTTGGTAAAATATACATTATAATAAGGCCATGCTTTGGTACTTAAAAGCTAGTGAAGTTTAGTGACATTACGACATCTCATAGGTAGACCCCAGATCATGTACATACAGTGTAAAAGTATAGAAAATATAATTTTAGTTCAGCCCCAACCAATTGCTGTAACTATATATACATTAGCGCAATTTTGGAAGTGTAAGTACAGGTTACAGATTTGAGGACAAGCCAGTGTACCAATTAACCGTGCTCCGGTGGGTTAGTAAACACATCTTTGGCCAACGGTCGACGGCTGCCACCCGCGGTGGCTCGAAAGGTCTTGCGGAGAAAGCTCTCCTTGCGACGCGTGGTGGCGCCACGGGTCGGCACCGGCTGCCCCTCCATTTCGCAGGGCAACAGATCGCTGTCCTCGGTGAAGGACTTAAAGTTACCCGGCAGCGGTTGTGCCGGCGTCTTCTTGGAGCGCCGACCGACCGTCATCGACTGGGTGCGGGATACCACACCGCCGCCGCCAAGCGAACCACCGCTGATGGTGGCAAACCGATTCTGGGCCCGCTTCTTGCCCCGGGTTAGTGCACTGCCCAGTGTGCCGCCGGTGATCTGACTACTCTCAATGAATCCCAACGTGCGGAAGTTGCTGTTCACATCCGCACCGAGGAAATACTTTTCATACTCACTGCTGCAGGTCGAGGCCGAGACACTCGATCGCTGGCGACTGTAGTCCAGTGGCTTGTTGCCGCTCCAGTCCATGATGTCCCGATTGGCCTCTGCAGGATTGACACAAAGAAGAATTCATATCAGCTTATTTCGAATATTTTAAATAAATACAGGGATTTTAAAGCCCAAAAATGGCATATAAATAAGCAAACCTCTATTTCGTTTAGAACAAATAATCTACTTAACTATTATTTTAAAGCAATATAACAAACAGTGAAAAGTAAATATTAGATATTTACTTTCGACTTTTGTTTAAATATTTTTCGCATTTTAATTTTAGTAATAATAGTGTTAATACTTACTGTACACATTCCAGAGTAGTTCGAAGATGTTATCTCTACCAAACTGGGTGGCCAAATGCAGAGGCGTGTACCCCTGAACAAAAGTAAAATAAATAACAATAATAGTATATGAATAAATGCAAGTAAATAGTTCATTAAGTACTTATTCTAGTAACTTATAATTTTATTGGAACTAAAAATCAATTTGTTAAAAGAGTTAAATCGCTCTAAATTCCCATGTGAATTCTAAAATGCGTGTTTTGCCACTTTGGGGTTTGTTTTTTGTTTTTGGCAAGAGGCGTTTCGAATGCTGCGGATTGTGATTGACAATTCACTTTGTTTCAAATTTGGATGTGACATTTTGAATACAATTGAGTGCGTTTAATTTCGCCGGAACAAAGGAGCGTTCAATTTAAAATTTTGTAAACTCGAATGGGCCAGAATTGGGCAAAGGATTGCGTTCGCTTGGAGGTGACAGGCTGGTGAGGCCCAATTGGATATGCTCGTCATGATTTGTCACAGCCGGCTCGGCTCTATCCAAAATGCAGAATTCCTGCGGGAAAGGGTTATGTATGTTTCTCCGCGATTCGGTGACATGTGACGCAGATTCACGCGCGACTGGGACAAGCCAATAAGTCGCTTCTCGTATACGAGTATTATTAAAAAATTGCCCCAATAGATTGTATGTTTGTATGGTATGTACAAATCTCACACTCACCCCGTTCTGCAGTGAAGTTGACGAACAGTTGGCGCAGGCGATCACATGGAATGAAAAGGGCATTTTAATATCTTGAAGTTTACACGTCTGCAGCTCAGATAAATCGCTTACCGTTCTGGCATTCACATCCGCCTTGTAGGTGCCGGCAATTAGCTTAACCACATCTTCGTTTCCGTGCTTGGCTGCCCAGTGCAAAGCGGTCTGAAAGGAATTAGTCTGGGATTAGTATGTCTATCTGGGGGAATTTTTTAAATTTTTAATAGTGCAGAGGCAGCGAAGCAAAAACCAAGCTAAATCATTAGTGAAGTGACATTGTCAAAGTATTTTATATATTAGAAACATTTAGTACTGTCTTATTATTTTATAAATATGAATAATTAGACGCATTACATAACAAATTGTTTGAATTATAATTTTAAACTAATATTCAATTTAAATAGAAATTGTGGCAGCTTATCTTCATATCTCTAATTCTGGTAACTTATCATTTGTAATTAGGTAGCTGATGTCAGCTTGTTCTAAGCCATTGAAAACCATCTAATTTAATGATGTAAGCATCTATTTTCGAGTTTTCACAGATATTTGTTGAGGGATTAATTGTAAACACGCCATGTGAACGGCTGTCGCTGTTCCAATCGCGAGGCAGATGCCCCACTTCTGGAACTATTTGTACCGCCATCAATTGGCCCCTGGACCGCCGAACTCGAGGATACGAGTACAAGTCGAGGACGAGGATGAGGTTGAGGACTTGACCCAGCTGCCGTATCCGAGATTCCGCGATATAAATAAATTGGCCAGCCACCGCCGAATGCCTGTTGCCTCAATTATTTTCATGTTAACATAATAATTTAGTATGGCAAAACGATTCGCCCGACTGCGATAAGCCATTTGTTGGCTGGACGGAACTGAAGCTGGACGTTGGAGCTGAAGCTGAAACTGGGAGCTGGAGCATCTTGGACGGCAGATCTTGGCCAGATCCCGCCACCACCAGTGCATTTCCATCGGCGCGCGGCGGTGCATGTCTGATTTTCTATAGAATTGTTTGCCGCCGCACTGCAGCCCACGTATGTAGCCTCCATGTGTTGACAATGAAGACGGTCACTTTCCTGACTTTCTGGACATTCTGGGTTTTGCTGGACGGCGACAAACGGCGAAGATCCGAAGATCCGAAGATCGAAAGATCGGAAGATCGCAAACGGAACGGCCCAAGATCGCTGCGAACAAATAGAGTTTCAGAGCTTCAGTCAATTCCCATAGTCTGGCCGATCCAGGCGATCGGTGGTATGTAATTCTTTTCAAGGGAAATTTGTTTCGTGTCTCCCGTTTAAGAAGCTCCACATCCACATCCAGCTCCATCTCCATCTCCAACTCCCAGCTCCCGCCGCTGACGTAGTTATTGCTGTCGATGCATCTTAATCTGCCCAGCCTGGCATTTAATCTCGTCCATTGTCTTTCGACCACAACCAATGATCACGGCCAGGAGCTGCCAGTTGGGAATCGCAAACTGGGCAGCGGTGCTGGGCATCTGGTAATCTCTGGGAGAAGGTGGGAGGAACTGGGGGCAACGCGAGCGGTGGAATGTGGGTATAATTTGGTTACAGTGATACTGCGACTCGTCTCTATTCAATTAGCGCATTTTTTAGCACATTAGATAAGGGGAATTAAATTCTCAAACGATACGACATGGTGGCAAAAACCGAGTTGGCTCAGGGAAAACAATAAAGCAATCAGCGCATTTGTTGCTATCTTGATTGATTTCTACTGGGATGATTGCTATTCGATATAAAATATGTTTTTAAGTCAAATATTGAAGCAAATATTGTGGCACTATTTTTGACAGAATATCATTTCAAATGTTTCTTCTGTTTCTTTCTGACAAACTAGATTTAAAACCTATTACTTTAATAATCAACTGATACTTTAATTACTAATTAAAATGGTAGATACTTTTAAAATATAAGATATTTTTTTATGACTATTGACCTACTCCTTATTTTTCTGCAGATATTTTCTTAAGTTCCCTCAATAATTAGAACATAGAATTTATAACCAAGCCGCTGTCATCTTTCCCCGCCTGCGTTTAATTATAAAAGGGCCGAGATTCGCATCGAAGTTGGCATTGTCCGTGGATTATCGCCTTGTTAGCCGACTGGATGGCAGATGCTGAAAGGTTTTGTGGCGACCGGTTTTTGGGCCGGGCTTACAAATCGTCTCACGCGCAGTTTGGCGGGCTTGGGGAGCGATTTTAGCCATTTGGGGAAGTTGCCGCTACAGTGTCTGAGCCTTTTTACATATGGCACGTTGTCCGTCTGCACGTTTAAATTTATTGTCCATTCCATTAATGGTGGCAAGGGACAGGAATTTTGTGTCTTTGAAAGTGAAATGCCATAAATTCTTGTGTCTCGTTCCGCTGTGGCATTGTATTGGCACACCGCAAGCAAACAGAGCGATTTGCCTCGCCTCCGGATCCACCAAATCCTCGGAATCCTCCACCGCCATCCTCCGATCCTCAGCTTGTCGTCGTGGATTCAGTTTCAGTTTCTGATGCGGATTCGGATGCGGAATCCTTCCTGCCCTCGCTTCGCATCCCATGGCATACGCATACCCAAGTGGCCAGAAATTCCAGCAGCCGAGATTCCAATACCTAGGTCGTGCGACATTTAACCGTGTTTGCTGATCCGTTATTGCTTCATGATCATAAAAGGATGTTTGCGCATATCTCACACAGCATTTGGTTTGGGAAGTGCTCCTAAGGACTATTCAAGGTGGCTGAGGACAGCATTTTCCAAGGCTCTGTTGCTATATCTCACGACTGACTTATTCAAAATATTTCCCTTATTCTAGATATTTAACTTTATACAGCAAAATCTTCAACATTCCAATCTGTTTCAGAATGTCTTATATACAGAAAGATTTAAAATCAATTATTTAATTTTAATCCATTTTTAAACTGAGTTTAAATTGTTTAGATCCCTAGCTTAAAACTATTTTCTAAAATTTTAGGATATGAAATATTGTTAGATTTATGTAAGATGAGTTTATACTCGTCACAAGTTTATACTAGCATTTAATTTGCAAGTTGATCGATTAAATTTTTAAGTAAAAGCTCATTGAAAATACATAGTAATACTTACATACTGGAATCCGCAACATCCAATGGGCATATGAAATAAAAAAACAGATAGCATAATTAATAAAATTAAGGTCACGATAAGGCGCACAAAACCACTCAAAAAAACTGACACAAATTAAACTTCCCCACACAGCAGCAAAAAAAGAAGAGGCAAGGATCCTCTGGGCAGGATTTGGATAAGACCGACAAGTGGCCATTATATGTGCCATTTTCGCTTAACAAGTTAATAACACATCCAGGAGGCAGCTTCAACGGCAATTACAGCCCCTCATTTCATTTTTCTGGCAGATGGATATCGCGAATATGCCGAGGACGAAAACGGCAGCTAGTCATACCAGCCAGCGAGTGTCCTTGCTCCTGTGCGAGAGATCCTGTGCCAAAAAGCCCTAATGGTGGCAATGGTGCCAACTATGTATGATAATGAGGGTCGTCGCAACTGGAATTCCGATGCGGGCCAGGCGGATGATGAAGTGCAGCCAAGTGCAGGAGGGGCATGGTGGCAAAGTGACTTTGATGTGCGGATGTTCGTTTAGCGCCAAAAGTCGAGCGCCTGTTTTTCCAACGTTCCGTCGCCCGGAGGCGTTTTGATCGAAATTCGATATAGCGTTGATAAGACGGGAATGGCTATGAAAATGGGTTTTTGGAATGGGTATGGGTATGGGTATGGGTATGGGTATGGGCATGAGAGTATCGCTTGACGGAGCCCGCAAAACGATGACCGCTGTAACCCAGAAGCTGTCACTTTGATGAATCGCCAGGACACGAAAACTGTCATGTTTAACATGGCCAGCTCTGGTTATAATTAAGACTCGCAGCTCCTTGGCGTAATTGCACTTGGGATCACAGATCCCAGACCGATCGGTGGGCAGCAAAGACTGCTCTGCAGATTACTCGCAAATTAATTTATCATTAAAGGTGCACTCGCTCCACTTTTCGACTGTCAAGAGCTCGGCAATCTTGAAATAATGAGCAACAAAGTCATGTTTTCCTAGGCTGGCAAGCTGCTCTCATTAATGAGAGTTTAATTTGTGTTTGTTTTTCCGAGCTAGTTACGCAGCAGAGTGGTCATGTTCATACTTACGCCCTGTTTTGTATTTCCGATCGGGGAATGTTGGTACATGGTTGTAAGTGACCGAAAAAGAAAGCATTAGCATGGAAATGGTAATTAAAAAAGATGTTAGGTGTAGATATTAATACAGTGTAGATATTAATATTAGACATACAAATGTACAACTGGAAAACTTAAAGAATTTAACTTTAGATTGATTGAAGATATTAATGATATCCTACAAGAATTTAACCTTGGAATGATTGAAGATATTAATGCTATCCTATAAGAATTTAATTGATTGAAGATATTTATGCTATCCTATAAGCTTCTTTTTTTTGTCTGTAATATGATGCGCACTCTATGCTATACATATTATTAAATTTGTACTCCAATAACAATTTTACCTTTAGTAAACCACAATTTCCCCTTAATTGCTCTACCAGCATTGACCCAGAATTAATATAAATCACGATATCGGTATTAATAGATTAAAATCAGTTGGAAAAATAATTTGACCCCTGGCATTTAAGACTACAATCATGCTATCTAGTTAGGATATCATATGCGAAAGGTGTGCGAGTTCCCAGAGTGCTTGAAAGCCAATCCACCAGTCTTGTGGGACATAATTGTGAAATGGAAACAATTATTTTCGATTTATGCCCGGCGAGTCATAAATGCATGATAATCAATACCGGTGGTGCTGACCAAATCGACAACTAGGTCTAATTGCCACGCCATTCAGTGAGTCTATGATACTCACAGAATAGTTAACAATCCTTACAAGCGAACAACAATAATCACCCGGCGCGATAAAATAAAACAAGAATTATAATGACAGCCAAAGTCTTCACAGCGTTTTTATCTGCGGCAAACAATCTAAATGATATATTAAGCGCAAAGCAAATAACGCTCTTTTTGTCGTCACCATGTCCTTTCTCTTTCTCTTGCGCCCGCCAGTTAAGTTCTCCAATTATGCGGATTATTAATTTAACTGGGTTTCCCCCTCCCGTTTCCGTACCGTAGTCCCTGCTCAATTTGGCCACTGGTCACTGGTCACTGGTCCGTGGGCCGATCGCTGGCCACTTGTCGTTTCACAAGTTGTCAAAACTTGTCATTTAACCGACAATGAGCCTTGTTTGCTTTAATCGTGGTTATTATGCGTGCGGCTGACTTAGCCGCTCCCTCGGAATTATTAATGATGCGTCCACCGCTCTGGCAGCTGCTCTTTCCTGGCCAATGACCACTGGCCACTGTCCACCGGCCACTCTCCAGTGGCCACCACTGCCGCGGGGACTACTTATTGGCATCTCCGAGAGTGTCTCTAATTAGTGCACTCAGCGAAAAGGGCAGCACTGCGAGAAATCGCTGATCTTATTTCTATAAAAAAAAGATATTTTACTCTTTACTCTTTTATCCAACTATATAAGGTTGGCAAATGTGAATCGTTTTGAAAAAATATTTCATTACATATTTTGTATGAATAATATTTTGAACTTGGACTATGGGATCTGGTACTAAACATTTAACTATTATTTTAGTTAAGTGCTTATACTATATATATGATTTAATTTTTTTTAAAAGAAAGATTAAGTTTTAAATTGATGATCTAAAATATTGTAATAATAATAATAATACAAGAAATATGGATAGTAGTGGAAGAGGTTTTTTCAAGTTAGTTTCTAGTATTTCTAGCTATTTTGAGTTTAAAAAGTATTTTTTCAAAATTATAATTAATGTTTAGAAATTTGTAGCTTAGTCTTAGTGCAATTAATGCAATTGTGAAGTGATTCTCAAAATATTCTGTTGGTGTTTTATCGAACACTAAACTTTTTCTCGCAGTGCTTTCAGAATTCTGGCGCATTTTGAGCGCTGCGAACGCACTTTCGTTCGCTAAGCCAAATTAATTCGAGGCTGGATAATCCTGTTATGGCCGCATAGCTGCCATGATTTATATATCACACCGAGTGTCCGGTGGCCCGACTGTCCAATTAATTCTCACCAGACCTAATTTATTCGTAATATCCCAGTGAGCCGGCCATGCAAACGGACCCTTCCTTTAATTGGTTTTATAACAGCAGGGTGGCTCATTTGTCAATGTGGCAATCAATAAATTCGCGAACAGGTGGAAACTCATAACTGCGACTGCAGCGGCTTAGGTTCCTTATACTTTTTAAGCTTTTTTTGTTGTATGTATATTGTTTTTTTTTTTTTTTTGGTTTCACCATCCAGTTGCACAGTAGTCGCGGCGATGAGGGTTCACTTGCTGTCCAAAGGAATGACGATCCTCGTCTCCTGGCGATGCCAACGAACAGGTGATCCGCAGTGCACAGTGCTCTTTTGTTATTAAGTTGTTAAGCTAAATTATTGTTTTTTCCCGTTGTTTATGCATTTATTGTGTATTGTGTTTACCTCCTCGCCACTGGCGACATTTAACAGCTCGTGCATTTATACCTATTAACAAGATATCGAGCACGCGTGTGCAATAATATCTAAATGTTAACACAAATGACTACATGGTAGTAGCTAATTCAATATATGTTTTTGAGTTTAGCCAATGTGAAAATATTCCCTTTTAAGCAGGGGGAATATGGTGGAATTTTTATTCATTAATAAACAAAATTATTATCTTATTTAGTTTAGCCAAAGTTCCCATAGTTTGTTATATTTAATTGGGACTTTGATAAAATATCTATTAATTATAAATTCTTGGACATTTTACATTGAGGCACAGATCATTTACTAAAATACAAGTTAGCCCATAAATAAAATGTATGCATATTTGGTGTAAAAACTTGGCAGATAACCATGTTGCATTTACGCGAAAAAGAAAAGATAATTGCAAAATTTACCCCTATATTAAGTGGCAATGGGAGCGCACCCTTGTGGTTAAAATAAAATATTCTGCAGATAATGAATTTCGATTAAAACGAGTTTGCTTCCGACCAAACGATAAGTCCTTGACGATCGCGAAAATAATGGTCGAAAAAGTAACGTGTCAATTGTTTTGTTTTATAACGTGAAAACGGTTTTGTATGCGAATTCATTTGCATTAAATTGGTAGATGGAATTATCGCCATATAAATGGTGGGAATAAAAGTTGTCAGCAGACTTACCGTTGCTGGACACTGAAATTGAAAAGAAAGAAAGGCAAATTAATATAATATATTTACTTATTTTGTAAGTTACTAATCCAATAAAAATATATTCATAAGAAAGTTGAAAACTTTCCTTGTTTATAATCGCTAAAAGTCAATGAGACAATTAAGATGTGAAGCCAGTAAGAAAGTGAGTTGAGAAAAAAAACTCTGTGAAATGGAGTACATAATTGAATACGTAATGTCCGGTATGGAATCAGTTCAGGTTCGGATCGATAGCTGATTTAATTGTTTGACTAATTGAGAGATTTTTTACTGCCCCACTGGCGAACCCCCAAGATGCGGCATTATTTGCTCCATTTGGCACTCGGTTAACTTAATGACTTGATTTGCCAGACTGATGAGGTGCGGCTGATTAGCAAGCACTGGGACAGAAGTTGGAGCTGAAGCTGGGAAGCTCTGAGATCCAGAGATCCACAGACAACCGAGTACGTGCAGCAACGTGGCCAACATCCTGACCAACATCGTCTGATCGGCGACAATGACTCGCCATATATGCACTATGCACTGCGAAGTCGCAAAAAACCTTAAATTTCATGCAGAATTAATTAACCGCGGTGGCTACTAAACTACTGCACTCCACTCATTTCGTGTCGCCGCCGCCCAAGTAGCGTAGTACTTTTTGTGGCTCCATCTTCGTCTCCAGCTCCCATCTCTCGATTACCTTCTCCTGACTTCTGACTCCCAACTCCGGATTCCCTTCTCCTGACTCCCAGTTCGATGTTTGATGACCGGGCAGACAAGGCTGGAACACACAGAAACGCTCGACCAGAGCGGTCTGGAATTTCATTGAGAAACGTGCCCTGTACGCTGAGACACCGACTGAACTGAGGTCGTGTCCCCGCCGCTTTGTCATGACCATCTCCACTTGCGGATGTTCGGGAGGTGCACTGATAAAAACAATTACCCACTTTAATCTGTGTCACTGAGAACTAAATCTCTAATACATAACTAGCAATTCATGAATGAATGAAAAGTGGAAAGAGTTTAGTTGAAATTAGCTTAGAGCTTACAGAAATTACTAGAAATCTCTGTTTAGGGAAAAAGGTAACTATACAAGCCATAGTTTAAATAATATCACTTAGTATTAAAACAAAGCTTAACTATTAAAAAAATTACTTTCCTGTTTAAATAGTTATCTCACTACTTATGCTAACTAATATCTGCCAAAAGAAAGTACTATAAGCTATATTTTGACTAATAATTTGTGACTTGCATGCCTTTACTAAGAGTACAAGCAATTTAGATGCGATAAAATCGAAAAGTTAACATTCTTAAAGTATTTTTTTGAAGTGCACGTCTGTATGCATATGCCGGCTGCTTGTTTGCCAGCGAATCTATGTTGTGGCGCCATTAGCTGCCCCGTGTCGCAATTTAATTACAAGCTCCGTCCATCCGGGGACATCGGTGAGATTTATGCAAAGAATATGGACTAAGCATACGCACCGGGAATGTCTCTTCGGGAGCAGAGCCATAGAACCAGGAGCAGCAGCTGGAGTAGGAACTGGAACAGGAGTGAGAGCCAGGAGTGGGATCAGAAGCCGTATCACAGCGCTGACATCACGATGCAGTTGCATTTTCCCCCTAGGGATCCGTCGCTTTTTTGATGCACAACTCAATTTGGCCGCCAGATTGGCGAGTTGATGACGCGCGCAGTTTGGCCTTAATGCAGGTTGGCCGAAAGGGCCAAGAACAGAGGGCCAAGGTGGAGTGGAGTGGCCTATTCAAAGATATTAAGACGAAAGCACTTGTTGCCATCAGCGCAGGGAGCTTCTTTAAAATCGAATCACGTCCGCCCAATTTTTGACCAACTCAAAAGGCAGTGCAAAACTCACAAAACTGGCCAAACTCGAAAGCGAAAAACGGAGAGTGAGACGGAAAGTGGACGGATCCTGGAAAATTTTAACTCCCTTGTAGGCGATTAAGTTAAATGCCACTAAACTAATTTAATAGCGATTCTGAGTGCATTCGACGACGAGTATATATATCCAGCCGACTCTCTCAGTAAACTTGCACCACATTTTCGCTGTTAAACATCTTGTAGTTTCGTTGGTCCTTCGAGTCCGCGTGCCCCTCATGTCACGTACGCGATCTTTGTAAAATAAATACACTCGACGCCGGGCAGATTGCTTTCCTATATGGAATTTAATTTGCGCTGACCCAAACATGTAATAACAATGCAATTTCAAGCGCAATTTTCCATCGCCCATCGCCCATCGGCCGCAAGTAAATCAAAGTGAGTATTTAATAAAGCGCTGGCCATTTTCCCGGTGGCATTCCTCATGTGCATGTACATTTCCATTGGCGACGACAGATGGATGCAGATGTAGATGCAGATACAACCAAGAGAGATATAGATGCAGATGCAGATACAGATGCAGTTAAAAATACAGATACAGATGCAGATACAGATACAGATAGAGATACCGATATTCGCAACCGGACATGCACGTCTCGTTATGCAAAATGATGCCCCGGCAATCCGGGGCAGTTAAGCAGTAAAGTTAGCGTTTATGGTTTATGGTGCCTATGATCGGAATGGATGGCGCTTAGCGGGGGCAACCTGTTGCGACTGTTGGGGCGCCCCATGGATCTGGGCATCGTAAAGCCGGGACACACATTCGGCATGATTAATTTAAGCACTTTTACGAGGCCGCTCTTCATGGCGCTCCTGATTTATTGGCGGCCAGTGGGACGGCGCTGCTTTACGATTGGCCTCAAATCGGCTCGAATAAAATCGCCGTACGCTAAATACTCCCATTTCCATTCAATGGAAATATATAGAATCCTACTCTTTGCCAATTGGTTGAGTTCTGTGCGTAGTGCTAGCTGGTGGAACTTCTAATTTCGATTTTGATTGCCGATCGCGATGGCTGCACTCGAACATGGCCCAATGAGGAGGAGCTGGTTGGCTTGGGCCAGAGATTTCGTGTCTGGCAGCTGGCGCATGTTGCCATCAGACGCATTTACTATTTTGCATAAATCATAATGTAATCTGCATCTGGAAATGAAAACAAACCGATGCGATGCGAGGCGAACTCAAGCGAAAATGTCCAAGCGTTTATAATTAACTGCGCGGCCACAAACCGAAGACATTTGCAGGCGACATGCCGGGCCCAGTTGTCCAGCTGCCCAGTTGCCCAGTTGCAGGACTCTTCTCGGTTCTCCAGATCCAGCCAAATACTTATGCTTCCCTACACTCCACACACCATACACCACACACCACCAGCATAAGCCCGAGCCAAATCGCAAGTTCCTCAATGAAGCCTGCAGCTCCACAGCATCTGCCCAGAATTCGACAGATACTCCTACAGCCAAATCAGCCATGTGTCTGCACTGCGAGAAAAGAGGCCTAGGAGTGGATGTAGAAAACTAATTTACTACAAAATATGTCCTTTATCCTTTCAATATATTAGAATGTTTAACAAAACTTTTGCAGCAAAAAGTTTATAAATCAAACCACCAATGATTTCTCTTTTTTGATTGGCACTAAATACTAAATCCCTTTTGATGCAAAAAAACATGTTAAAAAATTCTTAAAAAATATACATAGAATATAGAAAATTATAGAAATGTATAATTACTAATTCTGCAATCAATTCATTGCCCCATTTTTATCAGTGCATATGTTTCGGCACAGGCGGTCAGCGAAGAAGAGCAGACCTCGAAGAGATGGGGGCGAGCTTGGAGTTGGGGAGTTCGAGATGCGGAGATGTGGATGAGTTGGGCAGCTTGGGTGCTGGGGGAGCTGAGGAGCTGGAGTCGCCATACGCAGGCAAATGAATAACCCTCACCTCATGCGCAATCGCAAAATCGCGAAATCTACGCAGCGCGCGGTCATCGGGCGCCTGCCAAAACTACGGAAAATAATTTATGCCCCAGTCGACGGACCGCGGCAACACATTGGCGCAACATGCTCCATGCCCCATGCCCCATGCTTCATGCTCCATACTGCGGCGGCGGCAAGGTAAAGTGGCAGGGGCACAGGCATATAGCAAACTGGCAACTGGCAAGCGAGATCAGCGGGTCGGATGTTAGCCGCAGCGAGGCAACGGCCAAAATTATAAATTAATGAAATTTATGCACAATAAAATTGCAAGCGAAATTATTGATGCAGTCGTTCACGCTTTAAATGCTCCCTAAATCAAAAAACGCCTCAAAAATTATTAATATGGCCGCTGAACATGCAGCCAGACAATCAGATGGCGCTAGGCAGCCGCAAAAACAACAAAAATAAATATACAAACTAAAACAGCAGAAAACAGCAAAAAAAAAGTATAAAAACATTAAACATTAAACAGCGCTGAATGTTTGTGGCTATGTACATTCGTACAGGCAGAAATGTACACAGGTATAAGCGCCGGATATGTTAATCGGTAAAACATGCTCCTCCTCCTGCCCATTCCTGCTCCTGCTCCTCCTGCTGCTGCTCCTCCTGCCGCTGCTCCTCCTGCTCCTGCCACCATTATCCATTATACACATCGTTTAGCCGATTTGTGGCAGGGTCTATCTTGTACTTTCCCTAGGTCTCTTTAATAAAAGTGGAAGTGCTTTAAAAACTACATAGGATATGACGATTTCGTATATGTACATATATAAAGTGAAACGAATTTAATTACAGCATTTTGATTGAATTATAATACTCATAAACATATCTTCTCCAATATTAATCATTTGTTTACATAATTTTAGTGGTAACTATTTGTTTAAATGTAGCAAACCATATAATATAATAAATTGTCAGTCCATCTCTTTTTGAATGATAATTAAAATATATATAGCTACTTTTATGCTCTTTTAGGACGCACTAAAGTTCAATTTTAGCAGTTTAAACTTTAAAGATCAAAGTGTAAATATTAATAGGCATTTTAAATTGATTTTAGAAGCTGCTGCTAGCGAAACGATTAATGTCCACATACATATAACAAAAAGATGTATATGCATATAAGCTCACAACAAAGCCCTTCAGAAAGATGACACAATTATAAAAATTAAAGTGTAATAGCGCATTAGCCTTCTCGGAAATCTTCAGCAGATAAATGCGCATTACAAGCATAATGTTTTCATTTTGTGGCCAAAATGTAAATTAGTCCCTCTTACTACTGACTGTCTGACTGCCTGACTTACTGATAAAATAAATTGTCAAATTACACACAACAGATAGATTTCACGCCGCATTTTAAATTTTCTTACCCATGGATTTACAGGTAAGATTTGGTTTAAGCCAAAAACAGCTTTATCTTATCGCGAGTTTTTGGTTTTGGGTTTCCTTTTTTTTTTTTGTGAAGCGACTAAATGGAAATACTTATTATTCCACGAACTATGGCTATGTAAATTTCGCTTCTCACATGCGTCTCCATCAGCCACCAACCCCATACCAAAAACCCAAAACCCAAAGCCTTAACACAATCTGAAAAAAAACCTAACTCAAGGGTTCCAGCGGCACAGTGGACCCTCGGTTTCGTAACTTACGCAGAAATCTCGAAGGTCCGAGGTTCGAGGTTCGTGTTCAAGACAGGTAGCGCTCTATTGGGCCTATATCAGCGGGCTAAAAAATTAGTTCCTCAACGATGACAAATTAGACGTCATTAAGAGTGAGCGGGCCACAGTGACCTCATCTCATCCTTTCTGGGAAATGAAAAATCCAAAAAAAAATTAAGAAACTGCTTGAGGAACGTGCAACAAATGGGCATGGCTGGCCATCCTAGGCATTCACAGCGCGTGGAACTGTTACTCCACATTATTTATGATAATCTCTATTCTGTGGCATGCCCAGACCTCCAACTCCAACTCAAGATCTCAGATCCCAGTTCCAAGTTCCCAGTTCGAGGTGAGCCAGTAGTCAGTCAGCCAGTCAGTGAGTCCGTCAGGTCATTCTTTCATTTTGGAGCCACTGGCGTTGCGCATGCGCATGCGAACATCACATCAAAACTTGGGGCACTGCGTGTGGCCCCCCCAAGACTGGATTCGTTGGATACGTTCGGTTCCTTCGATTCCTCTGGTGCCTCCCATTCCTCTGGTGCCTCCGATTCCTCTGGTTCTCAGACGCCGGCGGCCTTTACCTGTTGCCAGATTGCCAGCCACAGGCATTACGGCTCCAGATTAATGCGAAGTGACATGTTTAAGTAAAAGATCCAGAAGCTTATCCGATAATGGCCACCATATTTATTAAATGGCGTATTTAATTTGAGCCACTGAACATGGCATGCACAGTAAAAAAGTGGCGTTTGTTGTCGTGAGGGAAAGAAGAATGTAGAAGTAGCTACTTCAGCTAACAGGAATTGTTACTAACTTGAGTTTGAAACCACTGAATTTCTGATCAAACTTAATGATAAACTTAACTTGGAAATTCTTTCCAAATTTTAGCATGTATATAAGTACGTAATAAAGATGTGTTTCGTCTGTCTGCTATTTATCAAGATTGCCATAAGTTTTGAAGGAAAGTTAATTGGAACTTGAGATAGTCATATATGACTACAAGTTTCAGTACCTTTTTCTTTCATAACTTAATATTATTCCTTAATCATGAATATCTGCCCACCTATTAAAAAGCCGAATAAAATATCGCTTTTTTCAGAAGCTTCTTCCTTTCCATGTATTTATTATCTTGGCTTTAGATTGCAATCTCTTTTCTTTTCGCTCAGTGTGCGACTGTCTAGGCTGCAGGCATAATTAACCCAAAAACGTGGCACCGTCCTTAATTATTCTAGGCATATAGTAAAGCCATAGCAGCAAATCGGGGGGGCAAATCGCAGTTATCGGGGTAACCGGGGCACCTCAAAGGACCCAACACAGGCTCACGAGGAACCAGGGACTTTGGGGCTCCTGCTCAGACGACACGATTACCCTTAAATAGGCCCCACAATAATCATTTGTTTCGGGGCCCCAACAATGCGCTATCGATAGCGGGGCAACGCAGAAGCCACCAGAGTGGCCCAGCACCACCGAACCACCGAACCAGCGAACCAGAGAACCACCATGCTCATGACCAAGTCGCCACCAGGCCACCACCGTCGACGGCCTGCTCTTCTTCTACCTCTGGCCTTGTCGTTTCCGCTGCCGATTTTTAAAGGTTGCTGCTGCTGCGGCTGCTGCTGAGGTTGCTGCAACTTGTGCTGCCAACTTCTGGTTGCCAGTTGCAAGTTGCCAGCTTTTTTTTGAGACAACACGAAGATTAGCATGCGTGACTAACAGAATTTTGTTATTCGCGGCCGAGACTCCGCTCCTTTGCTCCCTTTTGCGAGTCGTGCTGCAAGCGGGCAGCGTCCACGACTCCACCATCGTAATCGTTTGTTAATTTTGCTAATTAATTATTGAATTCTCGATAAGCGGCCATTGAGTAATTGGCGAATGCTTAATGAAGCAGCCGCGATTAACGCCAGCTGCCGTGATTAGCTGCAGCTGAGTAAGAAGATACTTTATGAACTCTGCATTTAAGCAAAGAAAAGCTACTTAAATCTTTGATATTAATGAGTGTGGTCTGGAGATGGAAAATCAGCGTTTTCTTCAAGGTTTTCCGTACTAACTGGTATCAAATACAAAGATGTATAGATCATATATAGTATTAGTATGAAACTTCAATACAATAAAACATTTTATGTTCTACGAAGTTTATGCTTTCTATAAACTTTATATGGAATTCTTTTTCGAATTATACCAAAAATTCCTAATTACATATAGTTAATTGATTTTACAATGGTTTTCAGCGTACAATTTCCGTTGCAAGTTCTTTTTTGCATAGCTGGTCAAGAGTTTTGCCTTTTCGATTTTATTTATATTATTTGGCTTTTTGGGCAGCGTAACCTTTTTCTGTTTGACAAGCAATTGCACTCAGCCCAAAAATGTAGCACCACAGCTTTTATTTCTCCAGCAGAGGTTTATTCCTGGCGGAGATGGCTTCTCAGCCTGTGCGATCGCGACCCGCTGCATGTCTCCAATTTTTTTGTATTTTTTTTTGTTTTTTTCTCTTTGTAAGACCCCAACTCCGGGTTGGAGTCGCAAAGTCCAGGCTCCAGTCGCATCGTCCTCATCATCAGCTCCATCTGCATTCGTCCCGTTCGCACAAAGTTTAGTTTCGTAATTTATGATGTCGCTATCGCAGCATCAGTCCAAGGATTTTAGGTAACGTGCGAACCCCAAGAACTCCAATATGAGCAGGAGGATGATGGTGACGACGATGAGGATGAGGCTGAGCATGAGGTTGCCCCTGGAAGGCGCAGGCAAAACTATTATCAGAAGTTTTATGTAAATTTTTAAGCATGTTGCCTGCTGCTCCGCCAGCCTAACATCGGAAATCTTGGGTCGGCAGCAGCAGCGGCAGCGGCAACTGCCACAAGTTGCGAAATGTAATCTTTTGTCATCATGTTTGACAGCAACGGTTGTCGTCCTACGCATCCAGCACACCTGCCTGGGTTCCCTCATTAATTATGCACAAGTCCCTGTGCCATTCAGCACCCTTTCTTCCTCTGTGAGGAGGAAACCAATTTCATCTGTTTCAAACTATTATATAATTGTGGAGGATTGGTTGAGCGAGGGAAATGGTGACTCTGTCAATGGGCCACAAACTGCTCTTTAAAGCTAGTTTCAGTGGCTGCTTTGCAAGTTCCAGCTCATTACGACGTGAGAAATATAACTTCATTTAACGATGCCCCCGATAATTACCAATCATTTGTACTTTTTCAATTCATTTGACGCGTTCCAGCCCAGCGAATTAATTACTTTTTGGCCACAGTCGTGGACTAGGCCCAGTTCCTTCGGCAGAAAGCAAGGAGCCAGGGGTCGTTGAAAGGATGGGGGCTATAAATAATTGTTTATTTTTTTATCTCCCAGAAGTAAGTAAATAAAAAAAGGAGTAAATAAACAAACGGGCAAAACCAATATGGGCGTACCGATGGGCGGTCAGCGATTTCTGTACTGCGTTTACACTACACGGCGAACGGCGAGTGCGGAGTCAATTTGAAAAATCGATTAAATTCGAATAAATGTTGGCGAATGGGCTTAGTCGGATTTAAAAACTCATAACAACCAGGCAACACCTCCTTTTGTCCGAGGTGTATACGGAACAATGTGTGGGGTAACCAGCTTCTCCAGCCCGCTGGCAATTTTCCTTCTTTTATTTTTGTTGTTTAGGCTGGGTTTGGTTTGGTTTGGTTTGGTTTGGTTCTCAGTGTGCAGTATTATTCATATTCATTTTGCACAATTTATGAGCAGGCTGAGCCTTCTGCGCATTCGCTGGCATACGTATTGACAAATTTGCAGGGCCCCACTGCCACCGTCGCTGACAGGCATCCGGATTGCGAATGGGATTGGGATTCGGAATGGGAATGGGATTGGGAGTGGGAATGGGAGATGGGCCAGGCTAAGTATCTGCGCTTGGGGATCGCCATTCACCTTTGGACATTGGGGAATCGGGGAATCAGGGAACCAGGGAATCGGAGGATCGGGGAATCGGAAATCGGTAGCTGGCGCTAGTACATGGAACGGTGGCACTGGCTGCGACAGGAACACGGATTCTCCCAAGGCGAAAGCTAATCAATATACATACGTTCGCCTGGCTGGGATCGGCGTTGATTGCTTTGCCGAGGTGCTCACACACTGGCCGATATGGATGCACTGGCAAAAAAAAGCGAATAACAAAACCACATATTCAGAAGTGGCACTCAAAAGAAACCACACTTTCAAATCAAGTCCACAGAAAGGTGTTTGAGTTAAATAATTATCTTATCATTCCTTGGATTTTAAAGTAGTCGTAGTTCTTCTTCAACATGCAAATCAATATTGTTTTGAATACCATTTATTCGCCCGGTGCAGTGGTAAACGATATAATCCCTGAGATACTGCTGATTTATTTTCCGAGTGTAGAGATAATCGCACACACGCTATTCCGCCGGTTCATGCCATTAAACGTGACAAGTTGCATGTCCAAATAAAGCAGCAATGACCTCCATCAAACCGATATCGCAGATCGACTGACCGACCGGCTATGGGACCATCAAAAAAAAAAAACTTAAAAAAAAAAACAAAAAACGGGGCGTAATAATCAAAAGGATCGTGTTTAATAAAATGCAAAGCGTTCGGCGATCGCCTTCTACTGCCTTCTCGGGCGATTGTAATCAGTTCAGATCGCTTGGCCAAAAGGAAACAATGGTCATTCGGCAGCCAGTCGTCAATCAGGAATGAAGAATCAGAAATCAGGAATCGGGAATCAGGAATCGAGAATCAGGAATCAAGAATCAAGAGTCGAGTATCAAGAATGAGGAGTCAGGAATCCATCTTCGTCAGCCAGGCGAGGCGATTGTCTGCCGGACTTCTTGGTGGTTAACATGGCGCCTGAGTTTGTCGTTTTGGGAATTGTCAGCGGATCATCAGTCGGGATGATCATCAGATCGTCAATGACTTTGACGCTCTCCACTCCTTTGTCTGCCACATCCATTGTTCCTCTTTTTTTTTTATATTTTATTTAACTTCCTTTTTTTTTACCTGGCGACGGCGGCAACTGCGGCAAATGGATGTCCGTGGCCGGCTCATGAAATGTCAATCAAGTCATAGAAATCGCATTGCTGATTGACTATGCGAAAGTAGGTGCTCCTCGTGGAGGAGCGCTGAGGATCCAGGATGGATCGAGTTTGGGTCCACTCCAAAACAATTCAATTGAGGCAGCAAATAAATCACGTAGAACGGACTCAATGATCGTGGACCAGAGCTTTGTGTTTGGTTTTGGTTTATTTTTTCTTTTGGTTTTTTAGAGCTGTGACAGATCTCTGGTAGGTTCTGTGGCAGGAGGCAAAAAAACAAAAAAAAAAAAATGCACACGGCTACAGGCTCCTGAGATTCTGTTTTTTGTGCCTTTTTGGTTTGTTTTTTTTTCTTTGTAGAAGTTCGCCACAGCAGAACTTCGTTTTGGGGGCTTTCGTAGTAGTTATCTGGGAAGTTTTTCGAATGTCGCTAATTTGACGACTGCACGATTGCATCAAGAAGATGCTCGCCGGTCGAGCAGAGGACGTCTCTTCAGTCTGGACGAACTCCCGCCGATGCATTTACAGATAAGCTCAATTTCGTTTTTGCTGACACTTTACCGGCGGCCCAAGGAGCGGAGATCGGTGAACGGAGAACGGAGATCGGCGAATGGTGAACGTAGCATTGCCGGGATTCACGTTTTCGAGACATGTCGCCGATTTCTTCGGATGGCACAAAAATAAGAAATTCCACTCCCAGTCCAGTCCCAGTCACGGAGCTAAACACGCTAAAAGACCTCTTCTTCCTTTGGGCCCTGGCAACTCCTTAATGGTCATAACCGTTCACTCTCTACCTTTGAATTATACATCGCATTGGTCATAACCGAGTGTATATCCTTTGGTGGCCAAATCACTGCCTCCTACATTGGCAAGTAAGTTGCACTTAATTTCGACTGTTTCTGTGTGCAAAGGGTATGGGCAATTCGACTTGGCTGAATGGCGAAATTACCAACGCAGCCGGCAGTAATTGTGAATGACAATAATTGTGGAGACAATCGGCAGTTCGGAACCGTGTAGAGGTGATTTTGGCCACATTCTGCCCAGGAGACATCCGTTGGAACGTGCAAGATGTTGGCGCCAACAGCGCCACCCAATAATGCCAGTGAGATAATAATAAAGACGAATTCCACCGTCGAATGGGGAATGGTGCCGAGTGGTCAGGATGCAATCACCACTTGGCATGGAATGACAGTTAAAGAGCGCTTTCGAGTGGACAGTTACACATGTGCGCCGTGGCACCAAGTGGTTTTTAATCCTACTACCTAGTTCTTATAGTAGATATCATTTAATCATTTAACCTTAAGAGCCATTCCGTAAAGAGTACTTCAATTTGGTAGTGGAATTATTTATAGCAATGCATGTAATCACTGCAACCTAATCGCACAACCCACACAGGAACCAAGCCAAGTGAAAGCTCATGACCCAAATCTGGAAGCGACTTCAAAGACCATCTACAACGACAATTAAATGCGGTTTTATGTCCGAGTACATCACTTCCAGCGGTGCGGAGTGATGGCCGGATGACATGACCGCCACTGCCACTTGGCGGTGCCACTAGTAGTGCTCTTTCCCAGAAGGGAAATCCTTTCGCATGTCAACTGCCAGTATTCCCGGCACTTCGTTGTGAACTCTAAACTGCAGAGTAACTAAAAATAAAGCAACCGTTCGGGGGAATATTTTGATGACATTTATGCGTTATCCACGTCCAACGGCGGCACAGAGCTCTAATTAAATTTAATAGCCGCGCAGCGACATAAAATTGAGCCACCAACGTGGCAGACGTCGTAAACACATTGGATTTGATTTCTGGAAAGGCTTCAGACTTCAGGCTTCATTCATTTGACGTTTTCGCCGGTGTTTTTGTTGATTGAATTGTCACCTCGATTTAATGACGCCCAGGGTAAGTATCTTTCACACAAGCCGCCGTTTGATGTCATCCCACCCGGAATCGGGATTTTTGGAATGGGCCAATCATATGGCACTTGGCCAAAGGCGCCACCAATGCCGCTGACACACATAGACACCACTATTATGTGCTGGAGGGGATCCAGAAGTCTGAGTGTGCCGCAGGGACTGTCAAAGGTGTCAGACGTTTTATTGCCTTGCGGACGACCTGTTGAAAAGTTCATGGTCACGATGTGTGGAGTGTTCCGAGTGGCAGACGGACTTTGAAGATGCTTCTTAGATCTTGGGCACTTGGCACTTGATGGCACTTCATGCGTTTTGCACCGGTATTATTCAATTAAAAAATGACATCAAATTGGTTATAAAAATATCAAAATGTGTACCAAAGCTATTTACAGTTGAGCTCCTTCGAAATATAATTCATTTATAAGCTTGTGAATTATTATATTGTTTTTTTTTTAATATAGAAAAATGTGTAATAATAAAAAGAGATACTTGTATTTAGAAAAACCATTTGTTTGCCCATTTTATTGCCCAAAATGCCAGTACGTATTTTATTGCCCAAACACATTATGGCGGCACACAGAGAGCGGTGGCTAGCGATTGCGATTGCCTGCAATGTAGTCGTACTCAACTCAAATATGGGCTTGTCCAGCCGCTTGAGTTTGTTTGTATCCCAAGTTTAATTAAATTTCTGGCATACGACATCAGCAATCAAGCACTGGCAACATGGCATCGGCATCGGCCATTGCCATTGGACTCGGAACAGTCACCATTGCCGCATGGAACACCATGGGTTAGATGCACAGTCATGGACATGACTCTGTGTAAACGGACATGCACATTTGAATTCGGTTAAATAGTCCACCTGGGCATGCCATCCGCATCCACATCCACAAGTCCACAACTCCACAACTCCACGTCCATCGCAGAGCCAATCCAGAGTGCCTAATGTCGTCGGTTTGGAATGGCATGGGCTGATGGAATGCCCTTGTCCGGGCATGGAAACCACATGGCTGAATGTATCAGTATGTGCATATTCAAAACGCCAGTCGCTGCTAATATGTAGTAGCGGCTTATAAAATGTTACAAGTTTTGTATTAATTAAAAACTTCGGCTCGTGTGTGTACTTTTACCAAGTTATATATATTCTGTTTTTTTTTTTTTTGCTTTTTCATTTTGTACCCCGCTCCTTTGCCCACTCAGGTGTTCCTCTATATAAATACACACATGTGGGCTTTGGGCTTTGGTCTATTGTTCGCAGTCCACCCGATTTTGGTAGGGCGATGGGACCGCCCCAAAATAGACAAGCATGCACCGTTTTGCAATTTCAGCTTGTCCACGTTGCCGGTGGTGGTGCCGTGATGTTGCCGCTCTACTGTTGGGTTTCGCCTCCACTTCCGGACTCCTCCGCCGCATCCCCTCCAGTTGGCCAACCATGCATCCATGCCGTAAGCCAGCCAGTCCATTTGTCCGTCCGTTTGTCCGTTTGGCCGTCCGTTTGGCCGTCCATCCATCAACGTGTTTGACCTAGCCGGCAATTCGGTTTGACATGCGGGTAAATTGAATTTTCCTTGTTTCGCATTTGTTTCGAGTTGTTTCTTTTTTGATTTTGCCCCGTTGTACGAATTACTTATTCAAATTAAAAATATTTTTTTTGGTTTTCTTTTTTTTTTGCCGTTTTTTACACCCTGCCGCCGGATGACTGGGTGAATTTTTAGTTGAAGTTTCTCCACAAAATTCTCGCCCATTTATTTACATACGCGTACATATGTAAATGGTCAGTGGCATGTGAGTCCCGGACTTTGTACATAATCCTGTTAGCATACAAGTGTAACTGAATCCATCTGCATAACTTTGGGCCACCCGACCGATTTCACTTAGAATTTAATATAGCTGGTTAAAGCCATAAAATTGAATAGAAATTGTTTTTTTGAATTTCGAAACATATAAACTTTTCAATATGAAATCAAATATTTTTTTTGCACGTAGTGACGAAACGCACCACGAAAGTGTGGAAAGCAGAGTACTATAAAAACAAAAAAAATTGAAAATCTGCTTTGATGGTCTTATCACAACGAGTTATATACCAATGTATTGCACAAATTCATTTTTAAGTAATAATAGTCGGTAATTTAATCTTTCCATAGAGCTCATTAGAGAATATCTTTATCTAAAAGTGCAGCGATTATCCGCACGTGAACATTTAAAAAGCCACAAGATACAACCGCTTTTTCGGCCATTCACATTCATCTTCGGCTGAATGAGCAAAACGAGCAGCCCGAAGGAACTCGAGGCATTAGGTTAAGTGGCAATCGTGGTCTGATTTATGGCTATTTCCGTCTCGTTGCGATTTCAGTGATTCAAGGAATTGGAAGCGCCGCAAATGAGCTGCCAGTTGGCAGTTGCTCATCCACAAGGCCTCCGGGGTGCTGGTGGCTCACACATTAATTGATTGCACTTATGGCCCCCAAGATTCAAGAATCAAGATTCAAGATTTGCATGTATGTACATATGCGATTGCGAATGCGTATGCAGAGTGCGGAATTCATTATTTCCGGGAACAGTGCATTTGTACGGCAATTAGTCCGCTTGCGAACATAATATACCACGCCTTCGCCATCTCCAACGCCTTTGCCATCGCCTTTGCCATCGCAGCAGAGAGACGTAAACCCAGGGGCCCATGTTCCACTGCGGACGACATAAATCATCTTGCAACGGGGCCGACGCCCCAGTATCATCATCAGTGCTGGATATATATGGCTATATGTGGGACATAAATACCCGGGGACGTACAAAACTCCGAAAAACGCTGTCTAATTGAGAGGCACCACCACACCAGAGGCAGCGCAGCGACGAACACGGCCAGCAAATCTGGCGTATCGCATATTGAGTTCTCACACTGAGCCCGCTCGAGAATCCCCCAATCCTCCTGCCCCTTCCCATTCCCAATTCCAATCCGAATCTGGAGATGTCGCGAGCGGAGCCATATTTCCATGTCTCATTTGCGGCGACCCCTCGAGAATTACAGCTCGATCTTTCCCCAATTTTTTGAAGTTTTTGAGTGGGGTCACACGCACGTCATAAATAAGTGTAAAAAACTGGTCTAGGGCTGATGGACCAGGAAATACCCGGTAATGAACTCCAGATATTAAAAGCATTTAGTGAAAGTGTTGGCTAGGACACCTAATTGTTAAACTGCACATATGAAGCTACAATACAGTGCTAATTATATAATATGTACAATAGCTTAGAAGGAGCTAGGAATGCACATAAGTTTATAGATATTTTACACATATTCTCTGGTCCAGATTTTATACACCCTATGCCACTAAAAATAGTCTAGTTATCAGAAATGAAGCCCTTGTTTTTTATTATTTATGATACTTTAAAACCAAATTTCTCCATCGCCATAAGTTAGGGGAAAATTCATTCAGACAGTGTCAAAACATTTTTGATTACCAACAATTAACAATTTCTAAAAGAAGCACAGGTAATAATTTTTAGAATCCCCCTTTGGAGAAAACTTAATAAATACGAATAAATCAAAAGTTATCTAAAAAATACAGAAATATGTTAATTACTTTTAGGTTTTAGGATTGAACGAGCTCAATATAAATATAAAAGGTAATAAATAAAGGTAAAATATGATGCATTTAAGCAACTATTTCTTAGTAATAATGTATAGTCATATATTTGTTTATTTGATTAAGCAATCCGATAAGTGAATAATACAACAAGGAAACTTTTTGATATGGATTCCCTAAGCCTTTCCTTGCTAATTTGGTTAACTTTTAACGTTGAGCAATGACAACATTTCCTTCTTATAAAACCAAGCTGCTGCAGCTTTGATGTTCTATGTCCTTGTATATATCTTTTATCCCTTTGCTGACAATTAGGCATTGCAAATTGCATTCCGGAAAACAGGAGTGCGAAAAAATGCGATTGTATCTGGCGCCTGGAGATCTTCAAGTCCGCTCCTCATCCGCGATCTCTGCGAGATGATCACTCGTCAGTTGTTACCCAATGCCAGACCATATATCTACGCCTATGTCTACGCACATATCTACGTCTATATCTATGTCTACATCTGTGTCTATATCTCTGTCTATATCTATGGCCGATCGCAGTCGTGCTCACGCCCACTTCTTAACATGCGCTACAAGTGCTAAAAATGCTGAAAACATATTTCACAATTAATTGTCGCCCGGCGACTGCTGTTGTTGTTGCTTATTTAATTTATTTTTTTTTTGTTTTTGTTCAGCTCGCTATGCGACAACCGCCCCCCGCGGGTGCCACGCCCCTTCTTTGTGGCCGGTCCCTCAGTTGTCGTTATTATATTTCTCCTCGCATTTTTAAGTGTTGTTCGACATGGCAAAAACAACGCGTTGCTGCTTAATTTGTCGTAATTAATGCTTATGAATAGTTTGTACTTGTCGCATTTGTTAGAGTAACGTGGGTGGAAAGTGGCTAAAAGGTGTCTTAAAAGTGGCTAAAAGCTGGCTTAAAAGGTGGCTTAAAAGGTGGCTTGAAAGGTGGCTAAAAAGTGGCCGAGGAATCTTAGAGAGTGTGGCTTACCTGCAGCTTAACCAGTTCCGGATACTCGCTGGCCATCTTGGCCAGCTCCTGGTAATTAGCCTTCGCCATGGAGACGATCCACTCCTTTGCCTTGGGATGCGCCAGTGTGACCTCCGGTGAATCCTTCTCCTCGATTAATTGCTGCAATGGAGTGGAGGAGAAGAGCAGAAGGTGCGCCCGGAGGGGCATAAATTAATTATGCATGTTTCTGCCACTTTGTCTACGACTTGGCGGGGGCGGGGTCGGGGGGCGTGGGCGGAGGCGTTGTACCACTGCTAACAAAATAAAACAAAAAATCGAAAAGCAAAAAAAAAACCAAAACGAAAATGAAAAACATCGGCACGAAGCGGGAATAAAACATAGAAAGCCCATTGAGAGCATTAACGCCAACACAGTCGTCGTCTCCCGGAATATACGATTCTAATTTACCCACTCGCACACACGGCCAACATTGCCCCACAATCCCAGTGTGTGGCATCCACTGGATATGGCATATGGGCACATGGGATATGGGATATGGGGCATGGAGCGGGTGGCTTTAGAGCAGGAGGTGCACTTTCAAAAATATCTAGTTTTTCCTAATTAGATCGAGCACGAAGAGGCGCACTAATCGAAGCCAGAAGGGAAACGCTGTTATGCGTTGAAAATTTAACAAGAATAATGCCACATTTATTCTAATGACAGAACTTGCTGTTGTATTATTGAATAATCAGGTATTTGATTTAAATATTTCACTGTAGATAAACACAAATTAGTTTGAAGTAAATGGATGAAGATCAAGAAGGATATTCCAGCCAATGTAACTAGCAACCAATCTCTTTAAATAAACCTTATTCCAGTTACTTGATTTGAAACTCCAGCTAGAAACTCCAACGTAAGAAGTTAAATTGGAGTTACTACTTTCAAGGAGGATTTCCATATCTGCTCAGCCCATTTTTCCGAGTGTCAAGATGGGATGCCCATGAAGTGGGGGTTGGGGATGGAATTGGGATGTGTGTTGTTGCGAGGGTGTAAAAGCTGGATGGTAATTATGCTCACGCATTCGACGGCGCCATCGCCATGTTCCTCCACTAATTATGAAGGTAATAATTTTTATTTATTAGGCGCGTGCTTAAGGCAGAAAGTGCGCTGAGCATCTCATCTCCCTCTCGAAAAGAAAGTAGTAGATGTTTTTTCGGTTCGGTGATTTACAGAGTTTTTTACTTGCTCGGTGGCGGTGGAAAGACACACACCCGCAAAAGTCGGGTGTGCTGATAATGAGCCCTCTAATGATTTCCGAGGGGTTGGGGTTTCCGCGGCTGCAGGAGGAGTGTATGCTGAATGCTTACCAAACACACACATGTGCCAGCGACAATAAGAATGGAAGCACCCGACATGTGTGCCTCATATTTACGAGCGCACAACACATTTTCGGCAACTAATTATCCATTCGCGTAATGTTCGCGGGCCGTACAAGCTGTGCAATCCCCGGAATCCCCGGTAACTCCGGAATACCCAGAATACCCGCTTCCAACTTTCACCTGAACAACAGCACCCACTCCATGCCACTGGGCCTCTATTATCCTGGCCCATCGTAACATAGCTAATAAATACAACGACATTTGAATGCCGCATTTGGCCGCAGGATGCGCAAAACGCGTGCCAGGACCTCCGTCATCCCCTGCACTCTATTTACACGCCACTTGACTCCTGGAGAGCTCACGTTTTTCCAATTACGGACGCCTGTTTTTCTGCCCGCTTTCCCAGGTAAGCGAAGGGCAGTCGCCATTTGCAAAAACCATTCTAGATATCGAAATACGGACGAACTGGAACACGGATTCAGATGCGGGATTCGGATGCGAGATTCGGGATTCGGGCATTTGAGCGAGCGAGGCGACAGGCGTAACAGGAACAGAAACAGCAGCCGAACATCATAAAACAGTACAAACACTGAGACGCAGGCCCTCTGGCCAAGTGGCCATGTCAATGCTAAACAAAAGGGCCCAACCCGGAACAGAACCCCACCATTCGGCAGAAAGCCAGACCCACCGAACCGAACTGAACTGAAACGCCCACCACACTTGGGAAAAACAATATGATGGCCAATTACGGAGGTAGTAGGTAAATATGAAGTACTACTGCATAGATATTCATGGTTTGGCAACATTACTCTCGATTGGTATTGTATTTAATTCAACGATTATAACGATGAAATGCAACATCATTTCTGTAGGAATTCTAAAAACTTCCAAAGTGAATAAAGGTTTCAATATAGAAAAGAAAAATTATAAGAACCAATGCTAGTTTTTAGGAACAATGTCATTACTTTTGGGACCTTCCTACGTCTTTCATTTATTTTATTTCTAATAAAACAAACATAAATCCTTTAAAACTAATGATGTACATTTTTCCGACTGCAACCCGCCACCCCGAAGGATCCCCCATTTTTATGGTATGTTGCTTTTTTATGGCTTTGGAAGGAGACAAAATAAAAATAGAGTAGAGAAAAGGGCAAAACCCAGAGCAACTCGGACTGGAACTCCAGCTCGAACTCCAACTTTGAAGCCGGGACTTGGGGACTTGGGGGTTGCCCTTGTCTATCGTACAGTACTGGCCACCCAATTCATCCCGCTCCCCAATCGCTTGTTTGTTGGCCAGTTTTCTTATGTCCCGTGTCCCTTTATGCCCGATATTATATCACACAGCTGGCCGTTGTCCTTTGCCAGGATGTGGCCATGGCCATGCGCCCAGGATACAGGCAGTGTGGTAGCCCGGACGAGAGGATACGATATGGAACTGGGGGTCTGGGCCATGTCCCTTCAGTGTTTACGTTGGCCCGGCGAGTCTTACCTTTGCACCGATGCCACAAAATGGTCGTGTTTCCATTGCCAGGATACGGGCTACGGACTACGGACTACAGGCTACGGGGAGGGATTCAACTCCGTCCGTTTTTTGTCCGTTTTTGTCCAGGGGAGTGGCTGTGTCTGTGGCTGAGTGACTGGGTCTGGGTCTGGGACTGGGACTGGAACTTGGGCGGCGAATGGGTGGGTATTGTTGCTGTTGTAAATTTAACCGCTTCGGGACACAGTCCGTTGTTGTTTAACAGCAATAACAACTTTTGGTTTGTTTCCTTACATTTTTAATTGGGTCCTTTGTGGCTGGCATGACCGTGATGAGAATAGCTTTGCCTAACTAATTTCTATTGCTGCTTATTGGCTATGTTAACATGTTTCACCAACTTGTTCCATGCAAAGGGTTCGTTTCGCCGCCCGCCCTCGTCCCAGCCACGCCCCCCGATCCCAGGGCAACCGACCCCGACCCCGCCCACTGCTCCCATTCCGCATTTCAATGTGGGTCGCCTGGCAGTTTTATATGCACTCTGGGACTCCGGAGGAGCCCTCCTATTTTTAATAAGAATATATATGCGGTCTGTTTGATGCTGCAGGCGGACTTTTGGGCGAGGAACTTTGCTTTCGGACAATATTTGCGATGCCAAAGGGACTTAAATTAGATTCACAGAACATCAGGCAGAGTTTGCATTAGTTTTAGTTTGATGGTTGAGTGCGAAAAAGGTGTTTGCTTCATGATGCTTTAGCTGGCTTTCGAATTTTAATTACTTTGATAAAGATTTCGATTGCCGATTTCTGCAAAAATTCTCCGAATTTCTAACATTGCTAATTCAGTTAACAACACGATGCCTACTTTAAGATTTGAAGGCTTAGCTGGAATTCATGATAACTTTACCCTTGAACCGAAAAGTTTATGTAGTTTCCCGTTAGCCTTCTAAAATTTCATCAATCAAAAGCAAACACTCCGGCTACATTACTACTATCAATATTAGTTATTTAAACAAAAACAAAAAAAATGAAAAACCCATTTTAAATCCGCTTGTTGTTTTGGGGCGTAAATTAATCAATCCTCTGCCATCGCACAACGGTGCTGAGTGAGCGTACAAAATGCAAAATCATCGGGCTAATTAAAAACGATCGAAACGAATTTAATTGATCAGCTAGCTGAGGCTCCTCCAAAATCCCATGGTTACAGTTGCAACGCCAAAAATTTCACGGTACATCATGATGGATCTACTTCACTTTACTTCACTTAATTCCATCGGCTCCCCACTTTTTCAATCCCACGAATCCCATGAACTAGAATGCCGCCTTTAAAACTCCTGGGGAACATGAAGATGATGAGCCACTTTCTTTTCGTCTAGCGATGATTAGTTAGTTTCTCTGATGAATAATAGGGAAAAACGGGCATCCATCAAACCTATCCCAATATTGTTTACAACTGAATTTTAATAATTGCGTGAAGACGGTTGGCGCCATCAGAAATGCTGGTGTGCGTATGTGTCTTGTTAGCGAATCAATTTGTTAACAAGCTGTAAGCGCTTAAAACGCCACAGATACTTTCTTTATTCTCAGTGGTCCAAATAGCAGCTATCAACCCGATCCGTATCAAGTGAATGATAGCCCTTCTTTTACCGAACTCATGTTGCAGACAAATTAATAATGACTTGCGAAATAATGGCCAAAATGTGCCTATGCCAAGCAATTCAAGTGAATTCATTCATTCAAATGAAGTATTCATATTTTGTATGTTTTCTAATAGTGATTGTCTTTCAACGAACTTTAGACAATTTAGTTTCCATGAAATGTGAATATTTTTCAAGAGTTAATGCCATAAAAAAATCCCCCTTTGCTTACATTTAATTTAGACTTAATTTGGATATTTTTAATTTGGCTGCTTTAAAAGTGGGCTGCGTAAATCCGGAAACATGAAATACGTGAGAAATTCAAAGTTGCGGCAACGTTGATGCTTTGAAACTGATTTCCAATATAAGGACTCCATGTCCGAGTGTCTGTACAAATAGGCACTTAAGTTCGCTTCCCGATGTTTTAGTGGGTATTTTATAGCATCTGACGTGCCGTTGACAATCTCACTTTGATGTACATCCACTGCTGCGGAGCATCTTGCTCTAAACACGATACAATAGATACAATATCCCACTCCACAGATATGGGATACGGATGCGGATGCGGATGGGGATGGGACCATCCGTCTCGCAGACAGATTCCAGATTCGGATGATTTATGCACTGGGGATATTCGTTTTCAACTCTAAATTGCGTGATTGACAGGCCTAAGTGGATGACAGTTGTTTGACAACTCGGCCCAATTGCACTACTATAGCTTGTAACATTAACTAAGGAACGATTTTTCCGTAACGCTTGACAAATTCCACTGCCACATGCTCCCCGAGATTGATATTTCTAAATTAGAGACTCGAAATGGACACGCTACAAATTATGTATGTATGTAGAGTGGATTTTGTTGAAGTGCTAAAGGTTTCTATTTTTCATCTATTTTAGTTGGTATATTATTTTGAAAAATTTTAGCTCTAGATTATTCGAAAAGAAGCAGCTAAGTCCCTTAAAACATGATTTAGTTAGAAATAAATAATATACCATGAGCTTAAATTCAAACACTATAAAAAATTGCATATCATTGCACATTTTTCTGAGTGTTTGCATACCATTTGCTGGCCGCAAAATTTCTCACGTAACTCATACTTGGCATGTCCTCGATGTGTTTGTACACATAATAGGCTTTTGGGGCATCAAGAAAAATAAAAAAATGAAAAGGCGCGGGGGAAAAGAGCTTGCAAAGTGTCGTCATGGCCAGTTGATGGAACAAAGTTACTAAACACATCGGACTCGGGCGGGAATCGAATTCGGAATCGGAGTACATGTGTCCGCACATGTACGTACACATGTCGGGCATCAGCTCGCCAGCTCGCCAGTTCTCCTGCTCTCCAGTTCACCAGTTCTCCTGCTCTCCAGTTCACCAGCTCTTGAATGCGCGGCAACAAAAGCCGGGACAGAAAAAGTGGACAGGAAGGCGGCGGCAAACGGAACGATGCAGGCGCATGTAGTTTTATGAGACTTACATTTATATTGTCCACTAATAAAATTAATGGATTTATTCAATTCGGCCTGTGCTGGTGGCAATTCGTGACATGGCTCTGGGAACTGACAGACACTTGGGTGACCGACCGACCAACCGACCGGCTTAGTTCGAGCCAGTCACTCTGACATTCTGCCCATCTAGCTGTCCGCCAGCAGTTCCACTTGAGGTGGCCCAATGCCTGGGACAGCCACTGATGCATTGACAATAATTGCTCGGGGTTTCCAGGGCCAGCAGATCTAATCTGACCCTGATTTGTAGCGGAATATCAGCCAGTTCTTTGTTGCCATTCCGTCATATGCTGTGATGGGAAAGCTACTACTGCTTTCAATCACATTCTACAGTGTATATACGCTAAGAACGACTTCAGGTTGTCTAACTAAAACTCTTATCACTAAGCGAAGAATTCGGTATGAATAATAAGAGTCGTTCCTCTTTGGCTTAAACAAAGGCAGTGAGTAGTAGATACGATCCACGATGGAGTGAAAAATAGCTGGTTAAGTGGAACTACGTCTTCAGACATTTCTGCCCGCCACAGTGGACACTTCTATAAAAACGTTCATAGCTCTGTGCTAATTAATCACAACTAAGCCGTGCAAAAAACGTCGCATATTTGAATTCTCTTGGAGCGAATCTTCCCACTGACGCACAGGAAGTGGAACGAATTGGGGCAGAGCTGGGAGGGAAGGGCCCTAAAGACACCCGCACCCGAGACGAACCCTTTCCATTGCCCATTACCCGCATGATGGATAATGCCGCGGTTAACCGGAACCGGTTCTGAGGCACTCACCTTCTCTGGCTTCTTCTTGGCTGGCGGCGATATGATTTTAGCCTCTTCTTCGGACGCCATCCGGTTGAATTTGCGCGTGGCCTCCTTCACGCTGATGGGATTCTCGGCCGCATCGCCCTCGGCGGAGGCAGCAGTGGGATCAGCCATCTCCGGCTTCTCGATGGAAGTGCTGGAAGCCGAGGAGGCCTCCGAGGAGAAGGAGAAACGAGGTATGTTCTCCTTGTTCTCGATCACATCGATGGAATTCGATCGAGAGGATTTCTCCCGCTTCTCCTGCTGATCCAGATCCTCGGACTTGACCGATGGCTGCCGCTCCAAGCGGGCGGGCTCAATGCGCTTTATGGCCGCCGTGAATTCGTCCACGCACTCCTGGTAGTTCTCCTGGTGCTCCTTGGCCATGGAAACCGCTGGCGGCGAGGTGACCATGGGAGGGGGCTTATATGGCGGTGGCTGCCGCATGGGCGAGTCAAAGTTCAGGGATGCGCCGCCGGGACTCGAGGGCTCCGGAATACTGGATGCGGCGGCCACCGCACGCTCCACAACCTCATCCGTGGGGCATTCGTTCACGTATTTCTTGCGCAATATTAGAAACTTCTGATTGTTCTCGTTCTTAATGGTGGACAGCAGTGTGACATAGGTCTTGAATCGCTTGCGAGCCTCATCTGCAATTAATCATGGGAACATCCAATTCATAACCAAGTCTCTATGGGGTTTTCTTGGCCATTCAACAGGTCCCAAAATCCGAAATCCAAAAAGACAAACACAAATGACTCACTTTGCGACTGCGGGTGAGTTAGGAATTTCTTGAAGTGCTTCACCAAGGCGTGATTTGTCACCTTGCACTCGTTGGCCAACATGTAATTGCGGATCTCCGCAATGGATAACTCCTTCGGCAGCTCCATTGCACTTGGAACCTCACTTTAAAACACTTTTAAACACGAAATAAATAAAAAAAACACAACAAACAAAAACATTCGACCAGGGCACTGTGCGCACTGCGATTGTTGCATCCCTCATGCTTCGCGGAAAAAAGCTCTCTGATTTTGCTGCATGACAGAAGGCTGGTTGGCGGGTAACTCGTAAATTGAAATGATTTTTCCGAATCTTTATTAATTTTAATAAAATTAAATGCTAAACTCTAGTACATTATAACAAGGAAAGCATTTATAGGTTATTTTAACTTTATATGACCCAATATAAGCAAATTGTTGAATTTTGATATCGATTTAGGTAAATAACCAGTACAATTGTATCATTTCGAAATGTTAAACTTTTTTATTTAAGAACATGTAAAGTGCAGTTTTTCATGTTTTTTTTAATGATATATTAGGTGAGTCATAAATTAAAATAATAAAAAAAAGTATGAAAAGATTATAAATTGTGAGAATATACATATAGCCACAGAATATTGATCAATTATTCTCTTCAAAATTTCAAGCTGTAGGATAAGTTAAAAAACGCGGTTTCGAAAAGAAAATGGCATCAATAAGCTTGCTTAAAAATTAAATTTAGCTTTATTTATTTTGCAAAATGTTATGATGAATGTTATTTTCAAGAATGTACGGAAAAGTAAAAAGCTGATAAGCAATGGTGAAATCCCTTCGGAAAGCTAACTTGTAAATCAAAGTGGTAGTTAATTTGCACAAAATTTAATTCCACTTGAATCCATCTGCTTCGAAGTAGCTTCCAAGTAGCTTCCCCATGCAAAGAATTATTAAAACAGTTCCGAATTAATTCCTGAGACACAGCCGAATGTAAATTCAGGGGCGGATCGGGCGGAAAAAGCTTCATCCAAAATCCCCATCCACATACCCACCGAAATCGGGGAGTTAACTATGCAAGTACGTGTATGTGGGGCACAGACCGAGTTGATTTCCATCTCAATTGGCCAAAATGGTACGTTGGGGCTGGGTTTGGGCCATGTATGTGTGGCAATTTGTTGAATCGACGTCATTTATCATCCGCAGAGCAGAGTTCTAGCCGAAAGGAAGCCACAGCCGATGACAGTGACAATGGCGCATCTGGATACACAGATTGGGATTGTATCTTTCACTTGCATTTCAAGATGCAAATGTCAAGACGTGTTGTACTCTGGATTTCCATCCCCTCCCACCTCCCACCTCCCACCTCCCCCTCTCGAAGGATTCAATTCCAGAATGCCTCGATGGCGCAGATGCGCACTAATTTGTATGCCCGCACTCTTTGGATTCGTTTTCCGTTGGTTAAATGGTTAAATGTATCTTGGCAGCCTGCTCGCCTCATAAATGTGCCCAAATAAATTACCCTTATTTATCATTTTATTTGGGGTTCCATACAAAGCCGAGTTTCGCCACGAGCGAAGAAAGTATATAACTCATGTTTGTTCAAGGTATTTGCCTGCTAATTTGCTATAACATAACAAATTCACCACAATAATACTTAAATAAATGAAGACCATTCTTTGGAACAGTAAACTGGGTAAAGTGGGTTAAGTTCCGCAAATTACAAGTATAATAATGAAGTTGAGATTGGTAATACTAACAATATTATATCTATTAGCTTTTATAGCTTATTATACTTAAAAACTAAGTTCATACTCAAAACCATTTCGATGGTTGTTCCTATGTCCTATTCCTACCAGTTCGATCATCAATTCAAATCAGATTCATTATGATATTATATGATATTATATGATATATATTATGATATAAATAGTTCATATTACTTAAAAGATATCTTAGTATAACTCTTCACTTGCATTTGTCCATGATTTGTAGATTTCTATTAATACTCAAAAATTAACAATTAGTAATGCTTTCCCATAAACTCTACTACTCTACTCCATGTTTTGAAAACGCGACATTTCGAAACGAGGCAATTGCAAGTGCTCCTTGGAGGACATTAATTAACTAAAAGCTTTTCCTGCTACCAACTCGCAACTAAAGACATTCCAATCTGCGGGCAGGCGAGAAGTGACTACTCAGTGCGATTAGAGCGATGTTCGGCATTTGCAGCCGGATTATGCAATTGTCACCGATTGTGTGGCAAAGTGGCGCCTGATAAGCGTCGCAAATGGAATTATGTGCCATATGAAGTGCGAGTGAGTGAGTATCTGTATCTGTATCCGGAGGCACTCATTTTCCCATCGAATGCCACGATGGGAGAACGACCAGAGAACGTCTGGCCCAAGGAGTCCAGGAGACGGGAGTCGCGTTCTCGGATGCGAGGCAGTTTGGCATTGGTGCGGGCGAGGATTGGCAGCAGCCATCTTGTAGCTGCGCATACTGACTGGTGTATCCCTCAGATACTTTTCATCACCCCCCTTTAAAATGCACTTCTTAGTTCGTTTATTTTTTACTTATTTTGTACACCGGTTGGCGTCAGTGTTGAATGCAGACAGCGATCGACGGCGAACGATCCTCGATAGTTGCAACTTGCAACTTGCAACTTGCAGCGTTTGTCTTGTCTGGCGGATGGGGCTGCTATGGGATGGAATGGTATAGGATGGCTATAAGATGGAATGGGCTGCTGCGGCGGCATAATTGGCAATTGGGAAATGGCAACGGGAGTGGGAATGGCTGTGTATTGGAAATAGGAATGGCAATGGGCATGAGAATGGCACTGGCCTCACTCGACTTTATGACTTTTTTTTGCCAACTGGCAGATTCACTCGAAGAATTATTCGTAACACCGCTTGTGAAGTGCTTAAAATAGCAGCTAAGTCTTTGCAATTATTTAGCTTAAGAAAATTAAACCACAAAAAATGTTTAAAAATTTCCCAATCAATAAATAACAGCTTTATGAAGCAATGCGCTGAAGTTAAAATCATTTGTTTCTTGAGTACATTTTCTGTGACTTTACGAGTACGTTGAGTTTTTCGAGTGTGCCCACTAATGCCGGCTGTCTATCTGGCCCAGTCACATCGAAGTCGTGGTCGGATTGAGTTTGTTTCTGTGTTCGTTTTAGCCAAGATTCGCTCATTTCTAACCTGCGATTCGACATTATTTATATCCCCTCTCCTTTAGCTCCTCCTGACCCCTGGAGAGTGGCGCCTAAAATTACACGAGGCCTTTGGCGGATGCGGGGCAGCTGTCACCGCGGATGGCTCAAGGATCGCAGATTTATTGGGACCGGGAAACGGTTTTGAATTGGATTGGCACGGCTTGTTGGAGGGAAGTCAAATGCCGTAATGCCCAGCAGATGTTGGCGATGCCACGCAATCCTGGGCAGCCTTTTAAGTAGTCTGACTGTCATTATTGAACCATTACCAAATGAGCAATGCGCATTATAAATGAGCACATAAAACATAAACGTTGTCGCCCAGCCCAAGAGCCGATTACTGCAATTTAACACCCCCACTTGGTGCGGCACTTGGTCCTCATCCCCTGCAGAATTCTCCGCGGTGCTCGATGGCATCACGTCAACTTCAGATCTCGTCATATGTTGCTATTTCCGTCGGTCGGGCCCGGGAATTCGCTCATATGCCATATAGTATGGCCATATAGAGTGGGTTCCATGCTGTTGGTGGTGCTGAGGATTGGGAACTGACGACTGTGGTCAAATGCTTTAGCTCGCACCGGGATTTTGGATGGTTTCGCTCGGCTTAGCCCGACTCCCAAGTGGGATTATGTCACTTCCCCGGTGACATTTGCATTTTTATTGACAAACTCATTTAGCGCCTGCAGTTCAGTTCAGTTCAGCCAGCGTCCCTCGTCCTTCGTCCTTGCATCCTGCGTCCTTGTGCCCCTTCCCCCCCGAAGTGCCCGACCAACTTCGAGTGGATATATTTGCCAAGCGCTTAAGAGATTTTCAATTACACTTATTTCAGCAACAATGAATCGGTATTTAAGTGCTTTGATTCAAAATATTTACGCTTTGGGGGTGACGAGTTCATCAAACTTAAGCTGATGATAATTATTAACTTGTCGATTAGGAGGGTAATGGGTTAAGGGGAAATCTAAATATTAATAGCTATAATAATATTTTATGTTATATATTGGAATTATTTACTTAGGTTTTAATAAGTTAAACGCTTTTAAGGAATGTATATACATTTAAGTAAGATTATTGCCTCTTTTTCAAATATAAATAGATGGTTTAATTATGGAATATAGCATTTTTTTTAATAAAAGTATAAGGTGCCGGTTTTCAAATATTTTTGTGTCTAACTTACTGTAGGCTATTAAATACACATAAATTGTGTGCACTTTACTACTTTTAATAAACTTTTTATATTTTTAATCAACTTTAACATAATATAAACACCTTTCAGCAGCTTTTCTCTTAATGATTAATAAAGTAGGGGCAACCAACAAATTTTTAATTTCAATCATCGATTTTATTACTGACAGTTATTGCAAAATTTAAGAGGCTTTCATATTTTACTAAGGATTATAGCGTGTCCAACTTTCTAAAACCTGTGGCATATGATTATGAAACGATTGCTCATTTGGAATATATTTTAGTACGCCTCTTAATCTCCCCTGAAATTCGATTTCAATTGTTTGTTTAATAAAATCATTATTCTTGTGCACATTTTGAGCCCGTTAAAGTCAGTGAAATCGTTGCACTTTCGAAAGTGAATGGTACATGTGTATGTACTTACAATTCTATCGGCCAAACATTGCATAATGAGTAGAACTCAATTACGCGCTTGCAGCGATGCGATATATTCATGTGACAATTTTTAATGTTTTCCGACAACCATTAAAGTCGAGCCCGCTGAAAATGACAACAATAAACGTGGCGGCATCAAACCAAAAACAAAAACCAAATTAAAAAAAATAAGAGAAAAGGGAAAGGTTGCCATATAGAGTGTGTGTGTGGTGCGTATCGCATCCTGACCCTTCTTTCAGACCCGGATCCCTCATCCCTTCCCTTCCCTTCCCACGAGGATCCCAGCCAAAAACGGAACGGAACCGAACTCGACAGGCGTCAACGGCGAGTGTGTTGTGACAGTTTTTGCCGGCGAATATAATAAAAATAAAAATATATATATCATTTTCCACGGCGTTTGGGTTTTCGTTTGAGTTTGGGTTTTGGGTTTGGTCTCCGTTTCTGAAATGGAATGGTATGCAATCATTGCCGTTGCCATTTGCTGGCTATTTTGAAATTGATATATGCATAAACCGCAGTGACAGATGTTGCAATTAAAACGGCATAAAACGGTGGAGGAAATATACCACCACCAAAAACGCCTATATCCTTGAACAAAATGCGAGTATACTCGTATATTCGTATATACGAGTATATGTGTATAACTTATCGAGTGGCGTGAAAAGTGAGCGCTGTCAGTTTGACTGGCGGACAGCTCAATTGTCAAAATAGGTTTTAAGTGCCGTCGACTGATTTGTAAGTGAAGTGCACTTCTTGCCACCGAAAGTGGCAACTGCCAATTGCGTTGCCAGTCCGCATCTCGGATCCGATTCAGGCTTTTTCTCGGATTCTGGCCACTCGAATCTCCAACTCAGAGGGTGGTCAGTGTGTGGCTGCCGCAAATGGAAACGCCCCATGTGGTTGCCACTCGTCGTCGTCTGGTGTGTACCATCATGCTGACCCATTGATTGATTGCATTTGCTGCCCGTCGCTGCCACGCCCCCCGCCGCCAATCCGCCCCCAGACGCCCTATGCCTCCCCCTCCCCTGTCGCCCCTGAGCCCGGCGATTGCAAAAGCGCCACTCGTAAAACGCGCAACACAGCAAATATTGTACTTAACACCCGGAGGGGCACTTGGAACGGACTCTTCGCTCTTGTTGCTGCCGCTGCACTCGCAAAAAATGCGTCCTTCAATTTATTTTTTTATATTTTTAAAGGCTTTTTGCTAGGAAAACTGCTTGAGGCATCTGATGTAACATAGTAATATGCCTTTAACCACTTTTAAAAGCCCACTTTATTTTCTTTAAATTAGTTTGTAGTATATATAAAGTATTAAATAAAAATGTACTTAAAAATATGTATACTTAATATGGCTTGGAATGTATTTTTTTCTTACTTAGCCAGTAAAGTAACTATAGGCGAATTATTACGATTTCCCTATAGATGCACGTACATCTAAATAATATTTATTAATGCTTATAAAAATCTTTCATAAAAATGTATCACACGTATAGAAAACAGCTAGTAATTATGTATGGTTTTCTCAACTTTTAAAAGCAACATGACAAATTTTTACCAAAAAATTTTTATAAAATATTACAAATATATAATAAGCGATGGTTCGTAAAGTGGTGACCAATTTTGGGCAAGTGTGCAGTTACCGCTGGGTTTTGCCTTTGGCCTGGTCATGACTTGGCTTCCCTTGGAATTAATTCACGTTTGGGTTTGGGTTTGGGTTTGGGTTTGGATTTGGCAGGGGGAGAAACAGCTTTGGTCATTTGTTGCTTTGAGCTAACACGCTGCTCTCATTTTCCGGCGATGCCTGGCCGCGGTGGGTGGTGCCACCACCCCCAGAATCACCCACACCCACTTGGCATAGCCACTCGCCATGGCCACTCCGAACTCCGAGCTCCGAGCTGCGAACTCCACCCACAGTTCCATTCGCACCACGTGGATCGTTTCATCCACACACACACATATTTGTTGTGCGGAGCGAGGTGAGGACACGCCCAGACCTTATGGCGCAATTCCATCGTGTAAGTCGCACTTTTTCGGTTTTATAGGTTAATTTGCTTTTATTACATTATCATACAAATAAACAAACGTAAAAAACAAAAAAAAAAACGAGAAAAACAAAAGAGAACAAACAGAAACACGCTGCAAACAAGCTTGCCAACATCCGCGGCACCCGCAAAAAAACATTTGAGGTTTACCTCACGGCACATCATATCGCATCGCATCACAACCACGGCGGACTCTCGCCGGAGATTCCACTCCATTTCCGGAATGCGTGTCCTGGGTGTCCTTCATCCTGCCGGGGAATCGTAATCGTAAAAAATAGATCGTAAAGCGGATGTCCAAATATGTTAGTGCGCATTAACTGCGAAAGTTTTTTCCAAAACCAGCACTTCCACGTGGGTTCTCTTCACCCACTAAACCTATTTGTTTTTAAATATAGTTAAAAGTTCTTAATAAATATGTCATTCCTTGCTCTAAATTTAAAAGGCACATTTGTGAGTATAATATATTTTTTATGATTTCCTAACGACTGAATTTGCTGCAAAACTCAAGAGTTTTCAGTTGCCTCTAAAAATATCTTAACAAAATTATATTTTGTTTTGCAATTTATTTATTATTGCGCAGAAAAATTCGTTGCATGCAATTCGTCGAAAAAGAAAATTAGGTCAGACTTTTCTTGTTTTTCGGATACACATCAAATGCTATTTAATGGCAATTAAAATTGCTTGTGTACTAGAAGTGATTTCAAGTGGGAGAGATTAAGTGGTTAGCAGACTAAAGCAGCACAGCAATTAGTTTAGTTAGCGTTTTAATTGTCTGCCCATTGTGACTAAACAAATTCTAAATTCTAAAAATAATAAATATACTTATTCAATGATCATTTTATAAATTCAAGAGAAATTATAAATATCACAGCTAAGTAAAAACGTTGATATTGCGAAAGCCCAAGAATTATAGGCATGATGACAGCTTGAGTAAGGATATTAATTCCTACCATAAAAAGCTGAAACCTTGTTGATATTTCGAGCAACTGGTATTCAAGTGGCATGATATTTAAGCAAAGATCGCTGGAAATGTTTCATATAAACCCGATTAGGAGAGATTAATTAGCGAGGATCGATAATGGCAGTTAACTAAAGCGCAATTCAGCGATGAAGATAATGACAGACGATAAATACAGTGCGAGTGCGATTGCGATTGCGAGTGCCTTGGAATTTGCTGATCTTATTAACGCTTTTGTGTCGCCACTTTTGGCCATCCCAACGCGCCACTTTGTTGCCACTTCCAGCTGGCGATCGCATGCACTTCCAGTTGCGAGTTGGGCGCACAATTGTGAAAAGTAAACAAACAAATGACTAGCCAAACAAAACAAATGGGCGTTGCCCGGGAATTGTGGGCAAAACAAGACCATCGACAGTTGTGAAAATGCATACCCCTGCTCTTTCCTTACCTTCCCTTTCCAATCCAATTCATTTGTATTCTTTTTCGCTTTCTTCTGCCTGGCGACCTCGCACCTGTCCATTAAATCAGCCAGCCGAAGCCCATGGAGCCCTACGATTGGTGGTTGCGATGGCCTCACTTCCAGTGAGCCGCGAATACGAGTCGCTGGCGGGGAATCGTATTGGAAGTGCGAAGAGAGAGCGGCCAAAGTGCCACCACCACACAAAACCGGGAGAACCGGGTGGGCGTTGCCCGAAAATGCTTACACTTCCAGGCTGCCGGCTCTTCATTGTTTTGTTGCTCGCTCCCAAGGCGAGCGGCATGCCCTCTTTCCCCCCCTTTGTAGCGGGGGAAACGGCATATTGTTGTCCCGCTCCCGCGCCAACTGCAGCGGAATGCGCCCCACCAACAGCAGCAACAACGACAGCAACAGCAACAACAGCAGCAACAACAGCAGCAAGACGGCCAACAGCAGCAAACACGGCCAACAGCAACGGCATTCGCAACCAGTTCGTGTTCGAACGTTATAAGGTGCACATCTGAAAGGGAGCGTGTGCTGAAGCGCCGCGTTTTTGCCGTCGATATTTCTCGTCGATTTCTCGTTGCCGCCGCGTTTTGCGTGTGCCAGCCAAATAATATACATAAACAAAATAAAATAAAAAAAAAATACAACACAAGTGACAGATACAACTGCAAATACCTAACAAATCCACGAGATACTTTCGGTTGGCCCAATGTCGTTTATGGTCGCTTTCGTGCCAGTGCCCACTGTGAACAGACCCAATCGAAACTGAGCTGTTAACCCGTTAAGCACATCCTTGGATGTAGCAGCTTCACCATATATCCTTCAGCAGACTGCCCACGAGAGCGAGTGAGAGAGAGTGTGAGATAGAGAGAGAGAAAGAAAGAGAGAGTATCTTAAGACTAGGTCTCATATAGTCGTATAGTCACATAGCGAAATGGCTGCCTACACACAATTCGGATACGGAGGCTTTCCGTCGGCCTCGCAGGTGGGTCTCCTAATCATTCAGATCTAGATATATACTAAGTATATACTATATAGTGGTTATTCATATTCATTAAGTCACAGAAGATCTCCAGATAAGCAGATGAAAGAACTGTCTATTAACTTGGAAATGAGATCTAAATTAAAGTCAATATTATTCATCAGACTGATAGTATCAGTATCAACAGATTATTATGATTGACTCAAAGATTCATAATTTGTATAATACTTGTAACAGCTTTTATTTATGGAGTAATTAAAGACAACAACCTTGTAAAATCATGTTTAAATTGAATTTGTCTATAGTCATCATTTGTATTCATACAACTTTTTAATTTCTCTATTTATAATCATCACTAACTTTGCTGGATTGCATCTCATCATGAAAACTAAACTAGTTAACGGCTAATAACTACATATTTTTTTAAATGTATTTCCTTGGATTGGTTGGGTTTAAAGTTAGACGCTTTTTTTTGGCAAACTTTTAATTCCAATTTTCAACTTTCATCTGAGTACTTCCACCGACTGCAGTCAAAGCTATCCGATTATTTGATCTTGAGGACCCACTACAGGGCAAAACCGCTAAAAGTCTTTGATTGTAGCGCTTTCGGACTTTTCACTAAGCAGCAAAAACAGCTGCTTGAGGCAAACTTTTTCCATGTTTATGACAGTAAATTGGTGGAAGCCCAGCAAAAAAGCATAATAAATCAGATGGCTGATAAATGGCCTGAGAAAAAGGCACTCCAAGGAATCAGTCGTTTTTGTCAACCTTTAAAATTCACACAAAAACTGTTTGCTGCTTTAAGGATTTTGCGCCAAATTACGAGGGCTGCAGGTGCAACTGCAATATTTGTAAAATATCATGATGGATTGCAAAAGTGGTAGAGATATTTGAGTAGAAGACCTAGAGTAAATTGAATTTGCCATTGATTGAGTTTGTCTGCGCTAGACTTTAATTTCCCAGGCTATGATACTTGGGCTTACCAATTGCATGGTTCTGCCTCCGAAGAACTCTGGCGTCTTTCCCATTTCGGACCACACGAGTCCAATTAACTAAAGTCGAAAACGAAAGCAAAAAAGAAAAAAAAAAATAAAAAGGGAAAAGGGAAAAGCCGTGGCAATCAGAAGGCCAAGAAGATGGGAGGTGCCGATTGAGGCACGCTCAGGTGAAACTGTTGAAAAGTCAATAAAATTCAATTGCGGCGATCGTAAATCATAAAATTCATAACCGTAAAGTGACAGCTGAGGGCAGGCCCTGGGAATGCCCTGTTGGCTACGTGAGGAGCATCCACATCCATTGATTCTGGAGATGGCAGATTGGATAGCATCGGGCATCCACCAAACGATCGATGGACCAATGACTTGGTCTCCTCTCTGATCTACTTTACATTGGCGACTGAGGGTTGAGGTTCCGGGTGAGGGTGAGGGTCCAAGTGGCGCTTATACTCCGGTGTTATCAACTTGGTCATCTGGCGGAGATTGTCGGGGGAGGGATTCGGATGCAGCAACGCGGTAGCCGGGCAACTTTGGTGGACCCACGAGATACAAGTTGCGATTAGATCGCTGCGTTTGCGATTCACAGAAATCTCCAAAGCCACTGAAACTGGACTGGGACTCAGAAGTTGGGTATCTGGCATTGGGCATTGAGCATTGGGTACTGGTTACTGGTACTGCTGGTACTGCTGCTTACTGGGCACACACATGGCCAGCAGATCTTATCTGCGCACTGTCGCCTGCCAGTCGTCGTCGTCGTCGTCGTCTGGATCCTCCAACTGCCAACATCGAAAGTTCCCCACGTTCCATGCGAAGACGTGGCCAATTCACATGGCCCACTGGACCAGTGGACGACTGGACCACTGGCGCTTCCTCCAAGCGGAAAGGTAGTGCAGGAATGGAGTCCTCTGCCTCATGAATAATGCATTCGCTCAAGGAGCTGAGGAATCTGGCAGGCGCATAGTGCTCCCTATATGGTGTCGCCTATCAGATCAGTTGTCATAATTCTCATATTGTTGTGCCGAGAAACTCTGGGAACGTTGAGCACAGCCTCCTCCTTTCCTTTCCTTTCCTTTCCTTTCGTTTCGATCGATCGCTGAACATTCCCATACAGATCGACCGAAATGTATTTGCTTTTTACTAATTAAAATCACGCGGCATGGTGGAAAACAAAAAAAAAAAAAAACATAAAACAACTGAATCATTCATTTGTAAAATTTTGATAAATGGCTGTGCGTTTTCATATTTCTTTTTTTTTGGTTTCGATGTCCCTATATAGATATAGAGGCAGCGATCTTGGCCTCGAAATTCTATTATTTGTGCGTTTCAGCACGACTCAAAAAAAAAAAGGAAATTTTTACTTTATTAATTATGATCGGACAGGCGACCTTCTAGTGGATCACTCACCTGCTGAATTTCAAGAGGATCAATCCCGAATCGATCGCATCTGATAATTATAAAATAATATGCATGTGCTGCTTTGTTTTTCGGGCGAAGAAAAAGGTTCTATTGTCAGATTATGTTAATGACGCGGAATAATTATGCGTTCTGGTGGCTGCATTTAAGTTTTGACCGCGAATTTCGCCACAGAAGCCGTGTAAGCCGGGCTAAAATTGTTGCTGCCCAGATATTATGACCTTTTGCTGGGCATTTCGATCAATTTGTAGCTGTCCATCAGGCGGAGCACTCAACTTAATTATGGGTTCGATGCGCCGATATTTTCGCCCAGAAGAGCGAAGTCTTTAGATTCCAGACTTGAAGACTTTAAGACTTACAGACTTCAAACTTCAGGACTTCCAGACTTCAGACTGTGAAAATTGAAGCAGTCCGCTCGTTTTGCAGATTGCCCGCGGTAATTTTCAGAAGCCTTTATGCCAGCATGTTGCCCAACTCCATCTCCATCTGCATCATCGCCAGGCATCTCCAGGCATCTCCAGGCATCTGAAGGCATCCATATCCATATCGATCCGATCTTGGATGGGTCCGAAAAGTCGGTCTGGTGCGGACCTATAGGCGTCGGCTGCCACACCCTCATTGATTTCTGGCATCTTTCAAAATGCCCCCAGACAACTGGCTTCATGGGCTTGGCGCATTTTGCATATTAATTGCCAAGTGAGTGGCGCATGCCATAGGCGAAGCTCCACTGTAAAGATGGAGGACATCACATCAGGTTGCCCCGTTGCCGATCCGGCACTTGAAATCGATTTGCTTGGTAATTGATCTGGCCGCCATTGCAACGAAGTTCGCGTATCCTGAACTCCACATCCAAAGTACTCCATTGATTAAGGGAACTTAATCGCCGCGGGATTATGAATCCCGTCCATCTTCTGCGCTTTTCAGTGGCCAGTGGCCAGTGGCATTGATTGTGTGTTAACACCATATTCGCTTACATGCTATCGATGCATCTTGTAATGGGCCTACTGTCGATTTTTCGAATTAAATTCGCAATTACCCAGCGATTCAGGCGGATTTGGTGTCTTCAGTAGGAGGAGGAGGATGGTCGGCTACATGGGCTGATGGGGTGGGTAAACAACATTGCCGGACATCAATATTTATGAAGTTTCCAGTACGGCAGTTAGCATGACTTACTCGGCATTATGCTGCAGAAAATTAGCCATTATACATGGACGTGCGTTTCCTGTGCCGCGATGTGATGGAGGCATCTACTCCCAGGCAGGTTTTCATCCTCGCCTCTTGGCGAACAAGTTGACATCTAGTTTATGGCGCTGTTCAAGGATAGTTTGGATAATTATTAAATTACTTCTCAATTTTCTAGCTACTTGCGGCGAAATATTGGTTATTAGAAGTACAAGAACTGTTAATAATGTCTTGGTTTTTTACATGGTTTCGATTACTGTGAATAACTCTTTAACAAATTTCACTTCATTTGAAATAGAATCGGATATATATTTATTTATATATTCCACTGCAAAATAAATAAGTGACAGAAATCATTCGCCAGAATTCTGTGGAGGTAACCTTCCTTAGATCCATCAAAGAAAACTATCTTATCAATAATAAACAATAAACTAATTCATTGGCGAACTGTTTTTAGATAAACACTGTCAGTTTAGGGACTGAGTTTTGTGTTCGAAATGAAATATTTTCATTCAATGGCACAATGATTGGGGGCTTCTTGGAAGACCCACCTCTTCGGGCAGCGAGTGTGGGGTTTTATCGGAGGTTCGTATCTCTATAAGGTGTTCAAAATGACCCTTTTGCGGCCGAGGGAAAATATTTCTCGATCATCTTCGGCCTTTGGTGTTTGAAATAAAAATTAAAATGGCCCCTTGATTAACATGCATTAGTTATGTAAACCAGTGGCGATGTGTGTTTATATATCACTTAAGGCTATCATTCGACTGCCTTTCGAGTTTAGAAGTACCTGAACAGTGGGAAAATATAATATGATTTCGATAATGTCAACTTCATTTTTGACATCATCAGTTTGGCTGGTAAATTCATTAAAGGCAATCCGATACATAAAATTAATGAAGTTTTTTACATCTGAAACATTTTATATCACTATGTTAGGCTTACCCCGAAAAATGTTTAAGAATTAAATTAAAAAATGTTAAAATAATGATTTATTAAGAGGTTACTTAGAATTTTGTTAAATTACCATATATTGCTTTTAAATTAGCTTTGTATTTTTCTACTGTGCATTCAACTTAATATACCCATAAGATAAGCGGCGGAAACCGCGAATTTGTGTTTCAATTTGCGACGAACTTGCACTGAAGAGCCTCTTCCCATCCGATCTCTTCCAGCTCCTGCCCCCCAGTGTCCAGCCGACGGAGGACGCTTCCGCGAACGTGAACGTGAATGTGAATGTGAACGAGGCGCTGGTGATGACAAACGCCCCGGCGATGAGCCCCACGGGAGGTCAGGATTGCCAGGGCAGCCAGCCCCCGGGCGGAGCTGGCGGAGATGCCTCCTCGGGGGCGCTGAGTCCCAATGCGCTTTCGCAGAACTCGAATGCGGCGACGGTGGTTGGCGCAGGAGGTGGATCCTCGGCGGGCGGAGGAGGACCCGCGGATCTGGCCACCGGTGGCTCCCTGGACGGCAACGGCGTGGGCACGACGCCCACTGCTGGTGTTGCTGGTGGTGGTGGTGGATCATGCTGCGAGAACGGGCGGCCCATAATGACCGACCCGGTGTCGGGTCAGACGGTCTGCTCCTGCCAGTACGACTCCGCCCGCCTCGCCCTCTCCAGCTACTCCCGCCTCCCGGCGGCCAGCGTCGGCGTCTACGGCACGCCGTACCCCTCCACGGACCAGAATCCCTACCAGAGCATCGGAGTGGACAGCTCTGCCTTCTACTCGCCGCTGGTGAGTGCACTTGTACAACATAAGGGGGAACACTCGCAAGAAATTTTGACAGCTTTTATATACCCAAAATTATTATTTAGAATGTTAAACCAATTTTCTAAAAATATTATACAAATTATTAATAAGTCAAGAAAATGAAGGTTCATATTATTTATAATTTTAATTTACATTTAATTCAAATCTGTTTAGCTTTTTTCAATAACTATTGTAGTGGCTTTATTATTGACCTTTGCCATTAATTAAATTCATGTAATGATATTTTTTTGGCATCAATCAAATAGTTATTTTTAAGGTCACTTAAAATGAGTGTATTTATTTTTCCGAGTGTGTTGGCCAAGAGCCATGGGCCAGAGGGCTAAATGGATTATCTCAACGTATGACTTTAATTGTGTAGTCAGTGGCTTTTGTCCGCAGCTTATGAGGGAGACAAAAACAACGACAACGACAACGACAACAACAACGACAAAGACAACGACAACGACAACAAAACTACAAAGCAGCAACATCGATGGCTTGTCAATGCAGTCGACTAAATCGAATTATCATTATGGCTGACTGAAGCTCAGTCAAACCTCATTTGACTCCGTATCGGGGGTTTAGTTTCTCTGGGACTCAATTCCATACCCATACCCATAGCCATTCAGAGTTCCATCCCCCCGATGGCCAATCCTTTTCTATCGCCGTCTATCCATCCACCTAATTTATAAGCCCGTTTACTCCGCCGCTTCCCTGCAAACTGACAACTGCCGACTTCCATTGCGATATTCGATACTTTGCATAAAGAAAGGCAAAATCATTGGTAACAAAACATATTGCCCCATGGCCTCAATTACACTCCACTCTCTTCGTGTATGTGTGGGCTAATCAAGCTTATGTCGCTGTGTGTGTGAGCGCCCACACAGTGGGGGGCAGTAATAATAATAATAATAGCAGTACTTTGCCTGCAAAACCTATTTATTATAATAGCAAAACAGTTTTAGGATATCCTGAACAACAATTTACTAAGTTAGTAATTTATAAACATTGCATATTTATGGTTAACATAGAGGCAGCTTTATATATTTATATGTATGTGCTTAAAAGTTAAATTAAACCATTTATCTATATAACGTTTGATTGAAAACATTAAAGTTTTACTTAAAATGCAATTTTATTTAACGATTTTTCAATACTTAGTGAGCTAAACTAATGTTAAGCAACTTTTTCCATTTTAATTTGAAATTTATTATTCTCTATGTTTTTTGATAAGAAGAACTTGTGCTTATTATGTTAATAATATTTTTTGAATAATTAATAGATGGTTTAAAAACACTTTGAAAGACTCTATTCTTCTTCAATTTTTTTTTTATTATTTTATCCCTATTATTGTGTCCCCAACTGTGCTCGTAGAGTCTCTAAGTGACCGCTGAAATGTACACGAGCACAGCATGACTGAAGCAAAACACATTGTGCTTGCTGCTGCTTTGCTTTTGCTTTTGCTTTGCTTTTCAGGCTGCTGGCCTGAATGAAAGGCCAACGCAAACAAACAAACAAACACACAAAATTGGCAACAATATGTATAACAACAATGTGGACAGTATTTAGCCTTGGCAAATAGCTAACTGCCCGAGATGGATAGGCTTAGCTAGAAGTGCCCAAATAATCGAGCAAGTGTTTTATAAGGACATCATGTTGCCGCATCGCACAGCAGATAAATATTTTCATCGACGTGGCTTGTGTGCAAAATTTCAGTATCTAGTAACTATTTGTCAAGAAATGTGTTGGCAATACTTAATCGAACCTCTTAATTTGTAATAGCAGCTAAAAGTGACTTAAATCTCGAAAGCAATCAAAAACATTTCGAAAATTTGGATATAGTTTTGTCCATAGCTTGGTAAAGTGGCATGTCACTGTTTTAAATATTGTTACAAGATTCTATAAATTATACGTTCTTGCCCATAATAACTCCGCGCAATTTCAAGAATCACGTTTCATAAATTGGTCCTAATTTCGAGAAATCCTAAGACACTTGTCCGACTTTGTCAACAGTATTTCCCCGATGTTTACGAGCGCTGTAATAAGCACATTAGTTTGAACGATCTAATTAATATGAACGAACACAGGGTCTAATCAACTTGGGCGGCTCTCGACGAGTACTTCAAAGAAAACCTCCTTCAGATGGCAGTGATGTGAGCGAGGGAAAAGGGAAACCCCCGGGAAAGGAGAGGAAAAGCGGAGGAAATGGGGCGGGAATGGCAGCGGCAGCCACCAAAGTGTCATGTTAAATTGTTATTTACAACAACAGGAAATTCATTCGTTCTTTATTTTTCTCCTCTTTTTTTGTATTTTGTTTTTTTTTGGTCTTTATTTTTTCTTTTTTCTGGCAAGCACCTGAGCGAGTGTCTTTTTTTTTATCGGCTGTCACGAAGCGCATACTTTTAATTAAGAAAATATCTCGGAGTTGCCTCGATAAGATGTCGCCGGAATTTCGAATTTCGAATTTGGCAGGTGTTAATAACCGAGTTCATTTCCTTTTCGGGGGTAGAGAGATCTAGCAAAATCTCACTTCTGACATTTCCCCACAACCAATCGTTTCGATTGGGCAAATAAATCTTGTGTAGGGCGATTCCAATACCTGTTCGTATATGTATACATATGTATTTACGACATTTTGATAAATATATTTGTCACTCGGCAGCGGCGGCGGCGGCGGTTTTCTGGCCATAATGAAAGAAAAAAGGGGGTGGGGTGAAAAATTAATAAACAACGGCATACATGATGTTAAGCAATTAAAAATGTTAATACCGTTTCATAAATCAAGAGCTCACACAAAAGCCCGGCTCGACAGGGCCAACCAGATTGGACGGCGATCTGGCCAATAGTTGTCGCTCATAAATCCGGCTGTCATTTTCCGAGGGCATAAATCGCCGCATGCCACAAACAGAAATCGAGCCAAATTAAAATTCAAAGTGTTCGAGCTGTGCTTTTTTGTTTTTATTTGGACTTAACCGCTTTTAAATCTAATAACAATAATCGGCGCATCGACTTGGTTAATACACGTAACAAATACCAAAATTTTGTCTGCCTTAAATTATGTATTTTTCTGTATCGCTGCGTGTATCTTTGGCTCTAAAATATGGCCAACATCTGGGCATTTGCTTGTTCGCCAGCTCGGCCTGCGAAATATGTTGCCAAATTATAGATTCCATGTTAACAAAATTGTCAACTTCGAATAGTGTGGGAAAATACTATGTTCGCTAATAACTCAATTCCATGGCTCTTACTGAATCACTGAATTCTCCATCGTTTATTGTTTATTGTTAATCGTTTATCGTTTTTCCATTTTCAGAGCAATCCGTACGGACTGAAGGACACGGGCGCAGGTCCGGAGATGGGAGCTTGGACTTCGGCTGGACTTCAGCCCACTACGGGCTACTATTCCTACGATCCCATGTCGGCCTACGGGTAAGAATTATTTAATTTAATTTCATTTAATTTCCTTCAATTAGTTTTCGTTTTGATTGCGAAAAATGTGGCAGCATCAAATGTGTCTGCGGCATAATTAATTGCGTCTAATAGAAAATAAATAGAAAGCCTTTTAGCCCAATTTAAATACAAGTAGATGGGGTCGCGCCAAATCAAATGCAATTGGGCGCCCATAATTAATTACAAAATATTTGCGAGTACTTGAAATTGATTTGAATTTAATTGCCTGCGGCGGCTGCGCCAGCCCTGCACTCCCCACTTTTCCGGCGTTTTCCTACAATTTCCCGCGATTTTCCCCCGCCCAAAGAAATGGCGCAATTGCCGCAAGGGACGGGCTATAATAAAATTTGAATTGTTCGAAACTGTATGAGAGCGCGAAATTATTTATTTATGATTGCTGCAAAAATAATAGCAGTTAATTGCACGCCAGTGCGCGCAACGCACCACATACACTGGACTTTAAATGTATACAGATGTGTGACTTACACTGAGAGAAAGTTGGGGGTCATTAATCATTTGTTCAAAAAGTTTGGTTCGTTTAAATGTGATAAAAATGTAATTATTACAGCAATTTATATGTCTGTTTACACACTGTTGCTGAACTGACTTCTAATTACGAAAAATGATTACTTTTAAAGAGTTCACTTAAAATATAATTAATTAAGAATGGAATTCAATTTTAATTTACAAAAATATATATATTTTTAAGGTTTTTCCTAAAACTTAATAAATAAAGAAAGGAATTGAAGTTAGGAACCTTTTCTAAAGAGTGAATAAACTGCGTAAACTGTGACAGGTATTCCCTTCACTTATTCTCCGTGTAAGTGCGTGATTTTCCGGAATGTGCCGTATAATTAGCACCTATTAAATAAATATTTTGAGCATATAAAAAACACGGAGAATTTGTTGTTGTGTATGCACATACATTAAGCCCTAAGTATGTACACACGTGGGTGCATACACAAGTGCGTACGCACATATACTCAAATGAGGAGTACACAGGAGTGAGATTCGATGGACAGGAGGCATGAATCGCCTCATTCCGAACCCAAATCGGGGGAAGAGTCGGTTGAAAGGCTGAAAGACTGAGTGGCATGCAACGGCTGCGGCTTCCCGTTGGACCGTCGGTGTGGACGGTATCGTTTGGTTTGGTTTGGTTTGGTTTGGTTGGGTCGACTGTGGATTGGTTTGGTTCGCTTTCGTTTGGGCCCGGCTTGCGTGCGGAAAGCCCATGAAATCGAGCCGCAGTGAGCTAAGTGAATGAATGAGTGAGTGAGTTGTAAGCGATACATGTTGATTGGAGGGGGGGCGGCTCTGGTGAGGGGGGTGTGTTGCATGGAGGAAGGGGCAGGTGGCCGGTGGCAGGGCGGTCGGTAGGCGGGCGGTAGTGGTAGAGGGGGACGGTGAGGTGTGAGCCGCAAATGAACGCCATGTTGGCCGCCATATTGAGCGGCAGTACATACGCACTTACTTACCAATCTACCGGTGTTTGTATGTATTGCGACCTGTGTGTGCAGTACACTAAGCGAAAAAGCCTAATCAAAAGTCGGGAGTGATAAGAATTATTCCAAAACAGTTGGTTCTATAAACAACTCAGCGCTTGAGAATCACTTTGTTCTGTACTTGAAATTTATATTAAGAAGTGTGATTTTATATATGTAATTTAATAATACGTAACTGATAAAATATATTTGAGAAGTACTGATTAATTAAGGCAATAATTGACCAAATTAAAAGTAGATCTGCCAAACCATCGTAATTGTAAAACTGGAGCTCACACGTTCTATATTTTATACAAAGATACTACAGCTTTAATATATTTTATTGCTCCGACAATTTCGATTAAATCTAGATACGAGTATAATTATAAATGACATTATTTTGTAATTACACTTTTTTAAATGTATTTTTTTCTGTGCGTAGGCGTGTACGTATTCACGGGTTGACAAACATTTAAGAGAGCAACGGTTGCGCTTTGTTTTGCCCATTGTCACAAATTGGCAACGGAGTGGGAAACTGCGGAGCGGGAAACTCGATGGAAAGGTGGAAAATCCGACTGACTGACTGACAGTCAGCCGGTTGGTCTATCTGTGTGTCTGAAAGAATGTCTGTCTGTCTGTCTGTCTGGCAGATGGCAATTGCATGGGGCTGTAAATAGCTTGAGCAGGAGGTGGTGAGTGGGTGGATCTGTGGATGGGTGGATAGGTGGGTGGGTGGCTTTGGTGGAATGACAGGCAACGTAATTACCCAGTGACAGGCATGAAACGTGTCTGCTCACGGGAGCCAATGTCATTTGTGCTGGCAGCCAGCGTTATTTGTTCGAAATGCGAAATGCGAGCGACCAAACGAGCGCCAGTGAAAATCGCAACTTGGAGATAATGGCCGCCGTAATTGGTGGCTCCCAACCAAATTGCATGTGGCTCGAACAAAAGCTGAAATGTAAATGGGTGTAAGCCGGTCTAAAACTAATAAGCGCGGCATATTCGGCCAACCGCTATATGCGGCTATACTACATATATGTGACCATATGGCCGTGTCCGTGTGTTTGTGTGAACAAGAATGTGATTTGTTAACAAGATTATGGCCCGCCAGCAACAACAGCAGCCAAATCATTTTTTTAATTTTGTTTACGAGTTATGCCAAAAGAACGCAGACTTATGTGCACATGCACACACTGGCGGGGCACTGCAATTATATGGCGAATACAAAAATAGGATGCGTGCCAATTACGGACAAATTGATGTTTGTTAGCTTGTAAAACATAACAGCACAAAAAGCCCACAAAGCGTATCACTCGCCTCAGATCCGTCGAATCCAACGAATCCGTCTACCGAACTACGCGATAATGATATAGCCGGGCTATATAGCTACGCCTTTGGCCGATGTAGCCGATGTAGCCGATGTGGGGTTACGTGCCGAAAATTACGGGCTTCACAACCTCTGGTCACGGTTATTGGACAAATCTTACTCCATTAGTGGTACAGTGAAAGATCCCTGTGCGGGACACAATATTATTATCTAGGGTGTTATTATGTAGAAAACTTTTATGAATAGTTCATGTCTACATACATTATCAGACTTAGTAAACATTTATTCTTAATAGTTCACTAAAATTAACATTCAAATAAACAAATTTAATTTTTCTAGAATTTCTTATTTTTTAAATAATTACTAAGTAAGTAAAATATCCTTGTTCTCTTTCGCAAACGCAGAACATGCCAAATAGTAATAAAGAGTATTTTCTTATACATTTTTAATAATATTTTTCTATCAATCTGCTTATTAAAGTAGTTCTTCCTGACCCAAAATAAAAAACAGATTGTAGGGGGAACATACACCGCACTTAGTTGCCTGAATGCAAATTCACGAGTCCTCCTCCAAACTCTTGTGCTAATCACTATGAACATCCTGCACATTGCACGCAATCGAGATGTAAAAAAAGATAAAAAAAAAAGTGGAGAAAAAAGTGGGGAAAAAGCAGAAGGATCAAGGAGAAAGGACGTCGAATTTACGTGCGACGGGCAGCGAGGCCGAGATTCGTTCTTTATCTTGTTGTAAAATTCACCGCACACAAACTGTTGATTGTGGCTCCATAAAAATCCCATGAAAAAGGACCAAACGCAAAATAAAGCAGGACGAAAAGGGATTGGCAGTGGGGGATTGTGAGGCTTGGGAGGATTTGGGAAAAACCCGAAAGTGAAAAGCGGATGAGCCGGATGTGCAGTGGAGTTCGCCAGGGGTTGGGGTCTTAATTTAGCTAGGAACTTCTGGTGGGTGGCAGGACCAGAACCAACCCACCAAAAGACCATTATTGCAGAGGACGAATGGCGGATGATGGAGGAGCCTCTGGTGGGTTGAAAAAAAAATGCGATAAGTGCACTGGCACTGGCACTGACGAAGTGAACCTAGAACTGGCGGAGTGGAGGATATGGAACAACTGGATCACCCGGTGGCACCCACTTGTCCTCCTCGTTATTGCCGGAGACGCTGTTTTCGGTCCAATGTTGTTGCTTTTTGTGGCCGTGCCCTGTTTCACAACTATGTTTTACAATATTTTGACGTTGTATTACACTGGCAGAGAGACGAGATTCCGGGGGGGAAACAGTGGTAGGTTGTAGGAAAACATCAATTTGAGTTTTCCGCATTTTTAATGAATTTCCATGTTTCGCTGCTGCAACGAATTTTTTTTGGGCCACGCAATTAGAAAGATAATACTACTGCAATTTTATCAAAGAGTACAAAGCCCTTTTAAATGTTGAGTTTTCTGGGTATAGATACAAATTATAGGTTCTTAAAAAATACTTTAGTTTCAAAGATATATAGCTACCTGTTGTTAAGCTCTAAATAAATCTATATAGATAGTATAAAACTTAAAAAACTATTCCTTTGTGATTACGATAATGTTGGTTGCATCTGTTCTCTAAACAGAGGATTGCTTGTGTCTAATTCCAGCTATGGAGCCAGTTACGACCTGGCAGCTCGTCGCAAGAACGCCACTCGGGAGTCCACGGCCACGTTGAAGGCCTGGCTGAATGAGCACAAGAAGAACCCATATCCCACGAAGGGCGAGAAGATCATGCTGGCCATCATCACGAAGATGACCCTCACCCAGGTGTCCACGTGGTTCGCCAATGCGCGGCGTCGACTGAAGAAGGAGAACAAGATGACGTGGGAGCCGAAGAATCGCACGGATGACGATGATGATGCCTTGGTATCGGACGATGAGAAGGACAAGGAGGACTTGGAGCCGAGCAAGGGCAGCCAGAGTGGCAGTTTGGCCAAAGGTATAGCTTATTACGGGGGGTCTCCATAGGGTTTACCTACTTACAGCTGCTGTTTCTTTTAATCAGATGAGACCAAAGAGGAGGAGGATGCCATAGATGAGGACCAGAAGTGCCTCGGTCAGGCGAACATACTGCGTGCCGGCTTTGGTTATTCCGCAGCCGGTAGTGGTGCTGGTGGTGGTGGCTACCCCGGTGGCGGTGGCTCCTCCAGTGGTCACCCCGGTGGCTACCATCCGTATCATCATCAGCATCCCGCTTACTATCAGGCTGGCCAGCAGGGCGGTATGCTGCCATTTCATGGGGAGAACTCCAAGCTGCAGACGGATCTTGGGGATCCAAAAAACCAGCTAGGCCGGGACTGTGGCGTGCCGATTCCAGCTACCAAGCCGAAGATCTGGAGTCTGGCCGACACAGTTGGCTGCAAGACACCGCCGCCGGCTTACATGGGTCACCAATCGATGCCGCTGCAGCAGCAGCAGCAGCAGCAGCAGCAGCAACAGCAGCAGCAGCAACAGGCGCAGCAACACCAGTATCCAGCATCGGAGGCAGGACGAGATCAGCAGCTGTTCAATGGAGCCGCCACTCCATACCTGAGGCCGCTCACCACGGCCTACGGGGGTTTTCTAGGGGCTACGACCCAGCAGCTGCATACTACGAGCAACAGTATCCCCTACAGCAATATGCCCCCGGCGCAGCAGCAGCCGCAGCAGCAGCAGCAGCAGTTGCAGCAGGGCGGTACCATCCATACTACGGGAAGTTCGACCAGCGGACCAATACCGCTGCAGTTTCACAATCGGCATCCGCAGCAGCAGCAGCTGCAGCAGCAGCAGCAGCAATCTCAATCCACAGCGAGTCAGCGGGCGATGGGGTTTCTCGAAGCCCAACCAGATACTCCACCCCAAACTCCGCCGAATATGAAGGTGCTGAGCGGAGCTTTGAGTCTCCTGCCTACCGCTTCTCAAGTCCCTATGACCGCTACCTGTCGCAGCAGTAACGCCTTCGGCTTCCCCGCCACCTCTGGTTACCCCATGAACTTCTCGGCCAGATTGGGGGAGTACTCCCCGCGGGATGACTACAGCAGCGGGAACAGCAGCAGCAGCAGCTCCTCATCGCCGCAGCTGCACAGGAATGAGCCCATGTTCAAGCCGCTCTTCAAGAAGTTCACCAACTAATCGAGTATGGTACTATATATAGTCCTATATAGTACTATATGCTACTTTGTGGGATCGTGCAAGAGCCAGACGGATTGTGTAATATTAACTGTAGCCGTTTAGCGCGTTAAGTAACTTCAAGTTTCATTCAAGTTATGCATCTACATATGTATCTAAGAGTATCTAGAGTACCAGATCAAATGTTTCTCTTCTGAAAACTGCAATGTAAGCCTAGGCTAAACACAAAACACTAAATATTAAATACTAAATTAGCGCATTAAGATTGTAAACTGTGATACGTTTTTCATTGTCTAACAGACTTCACACTAAACACTTCGTCTATATGGAACACATAATCTAAATAATTTTAGCTCGTTTAATAAAATTCTTTATAATCATGAAATGCCTACCTAGAGTGTTATTAATTTGGTTTGTGGTTATTATATTGAAAAATGGTATTATTGGTGATGACAACATCTTATATGAGAAATAAGAGTAAGTATTTGTTGTAAATGTGTTACTAATTATATGATTATTCTGGTTTTGCCACAAAACTAAATCACTTAAAGTATACTGTGCCTTAATAAAGAGCAAATAACAAGTTTTTCTTATTTTGCTAATTAAGTAACTACCTCTTTCTATCATTTAATTCAATGGCATTTTGCATACTAGCAAGATGTGAATGGGAAAAACTTTTTGGTTTTGGTAATTGCTATTTTTGTACATTCATTCCTGCACATTCCTCTCGTTATTGATTTTTTAATTATTTTCGTGTAGCTTTTTTTCTCGAATTATTGCTAATTACATTTACTCTCATTTGCATTGTTTTACATCAATTTATACATAGCCTGAACACTTGTTATAGTTCAGCGACAACTGGAAAAGGCTTTCAAAATAAATATGACTGTAAACAAGCGCATTTTAAATATACAAAATTATGGAAAAAATAATTTTCAATACTGATTAAATTAGGAGAAAGAAAAACATTATTAAAACATAATATTTATATGTATAAAGTGAGTGAGATGTAATTTTAAAGAGTATGCTACTTTTAATAAGACGTATGCAATTTTATGCAGAAGAGGTTGTATATATATTAAATAACTCACATTTTTTTTAGTGCTCTGATGAAGTAGGTTTTTTTTTCGAGTGCAGGTTTCTGCCGAATTGACGCTGAAATTGTCAAATGCCGGGGACATGGAAAATGCCGTCCGCATGCGAGACAAAACCTCCCAAACCAAACTGAAACCAAACTGAAACCAAACTGAATCCAAACTGAATTCAAACCATAGCAAACCGAAAAGCCGGCATCTTTGCGATTGTGTTCGTGGACTACGTTTCTACCTGAAACGCGGTGCAATTGTGTGTATGTGGAAGTTGGCTTTTATGGGGATAACAATTTGTAACGACTATCGTCGTTTGATAAATTAACATTTAGCAGTGGCTCGATTATGCAACAAATTGCCAATTCAATTGAAATTGACAGCGCCGACGAAGGAGCAAGTGATTCAGCCGCGATGATTCAGTCGAATTAGCCGCGATGATGGCCAATACGAGTATTTGTAAGTGCAAGTGATTAATTTGGTTTCGTTTGACACAGTTTACACGATGTAAGTGGATAGTGGACAGCAAACAACGGACAGCGGACAACGGACAACGGACAACGGACAGGTACTTGATTTTTAAGAGCCACATGCCGAGCGCCACTAACATGGACCGGTGAAACAAATTTCTTAAACGTTTTGCTCACTAATTCTATAGTATGGTGCCATCAGCGGGATATTAGTTCCGATCCGATCCAAACTTAAGAGATCCATTCAGTTCCCAGGGCCTCAGTTTATGGGCTGTTTTACAATGCTAAATGACCGCGCTGGGCATAAAATCTACCCATTACACAGGGGGCCAATCAGTAAGCCGCGTAAATTAATCGTACCCAAGAGGTATGATACCATACCATACCAAACCATACCAAACCATGCCATACTATACCAAACCATACCAAACCATGCCATACCATAGTGTGCCACATTGGAGATCCTTCGCAGTGCCGCGCTTGTGAAGCGATCTCGTTTATGGGTCATAAACCATGGGATCGCGCCGGTTGCAGCCACTCGACATTCCCGGTATTGTTTTGCTTTGGATTGAATCGGATCGGGGATTGGGGATTGGGAATGGACTTGGAACTGGTCACCAGCGGCGAGGATATACGACAGTTAACTTATCTTGCATCCACTTAACGTCTTGCGGCCATAAATCAATCCAATGGCCGAATGCTCGATGGCAGGCAGCCAGCAGGCGAATTAATCACTTTGAAAATTGTTACCCATTTGGAAACTTGTCGCATTTGCTTTCCAGTTCCACAGCCTTCGATTCAGATTTAGATTCAGTTTCAGTTTCCGAGCGATCTCTACCCGTTTCCAAGTATAAGTAGATATGGTGTCGTGTGTGGGCAATCCTTCAACACCATGTGAAAATCACGGTAATTTATTATTGACAGTCGCAGTAGTAGGTACCAGTCGTATTTGTGATTAGTTGCCTTCTCCTATGCCTAAAATCCCAGACGAGAAATCTTGACGGGCACTGGGATCGGGATTGGGAATGGGAATTGGGATTGGGGCATCTTCATGGTCAAGTGGCATCAAGGGGCATCTTTTCTAATGTCATGTGAACCCAAGTGAATGACACATCAATTTTCTTTTTGTTCGATGTGTCGAAAACGGTAAGCGGTTAAGTTGATTTAACCCTCGTGTCTAATCGAATATTAAAGGTTTTTTAACTATCAGTCATTAAGTATCATAATGGTGCATTGTGATGGCAAAATCTTCGAAAACCATTAAATTTGTTAATTTCAATTATATATATTGTTCTATGACACTAATTTGTTATTTATGGCTGGCATTTACATGGCATTCCGTCCATCTAAACTTCATAGGTTAAGAAACAGGTGAAATTAACTACTTGATGCTAAAATACTTTAGTAATAAGCTATAAGTATGAATAAAACTTCTTGCAATCTTTTTTAATAAATATTTACAGAAAATACAATAGTACACCACAAATACTCAATAAAAGTGAGGATCTATAAACTAAGATTAAATGCTAGAGTTCAGTGTGCGCCACAATAAAAAGTTTATTGCACTTGTTTATCCGTATTGGATTATTCAACCCACTTTTGAACAAAGCAAACATTTTTATTCTAGTGCAAGCCAAAATGCAATAAACCTTTGTGCTGAAAACAAATTGTGTGCTTTCATGAAAAAGTTGTATTTGATAAATCAGCGTACCGTAGCTGTGAGCAAATATGCTGTATAAATTTGCAATGCTAACCCCTTTAATTCGCAAATATTTAAGCCAAACAAACACAATGTTCGTGCGTCTTAAGCATAAACAAAAGAAATAGCTAAGCCAAAGCCGCTTTCTCTTATCTAAAGTCGGCTTAAAGGCTTGAGGCTGGTCAAGCAATTAGCTGCATTCAACGTTATTGATCCGGAAATCGTGTACGATATTTTATTAAATTTTCACAAATTTTCATATTAATCGCAAGTATTCACACTCAATTATAAAATACCAAGAACACAAATTTGCCCCGGCATAATGAAGGGAAAATTCCTTGAGATGCCGACATTCTACTGGAAATAGACAAGGCATTTTCTTTGAGCCCTTGGAATGGGTTTCATTTTCGGTGGTGGCTGGCTGGGTTTGCTGAGTTCCAAGATGCTACAAGAATGCAAAGTGTCATTTAAGTGAAACAAGACGAGAACAAATACACAGCATCCAAGGCGTTCTCGATGTCGATGGTGTGGGATGTGGATGGCAAACAAGGAGCAACCCCAAGCTCCCAGCTTCAAGGACCAAGGACCAAGGAGCAACCCTTTCCTCTGGCGGCTGGTGCATCCTTCCCAGCCACGCAGCTTACTTACGCAGCTTCTATAAATTATAGCTGCCGCTTGTCATGTACGGAAATCCTTGTGTCAGTGCACTGCCGAGATGGCAGGACTCTCTGCATCCTGAATCCGGAATCCGGAATCCGAAATCCTGGCTCCGGCCTCCGCCACTTTCTGATTTTGACAGAGCCTGGCTGGCTGGGAGATGCGATGCGATGCGTTTGTTTTCAACAGGATTAGAAATTCGTTGCAACGCACAAAGGCCTCAGGAACAATTCAAGCAGACACATCTCGCAACTATAACAATTAATATCCTGAAATTGCATCGTGACATGAGTGTGTAGTCTGTCTATTCCGGCTGCTGCTACTGCTACTGCCAAAGGAACAGCGCACACGAGGGCGTATACTTGATGGCGTATGCTAATTTCCCTAATGCCTTCCTTCGAGAATCCGCATCCTTGCGAATTGTGTGCGTGAGTTATGGACTCAACTCAATGAGCAACCCCTGCTTTATGGCCACAGATCTTGGGCGGAGTGTTTGGCTTAAAGGAAGTTAACTTGAGGAAATCCCAATTAAATCATTTAATTAAGTAAATTTCATCAACTGCTATCTTGATTACTGATTTTGTATCAGTTGCAAATGCATTCTAAATAATGTGTTAATTAGTTAGGTTTCTTAGATCATGATTTTCAGCTATTTACTCATATTTACTCATAATCTACTTTGAAGATTATATAAGAGTTTTATTAAATACTTTTGAAAAATCTTAGTGCCAATCAAAAACGATCGTCAAAAATAGGTTTCATTTGAATGAATCATTGTAAAAGTTTTGGAATAATACTTAATCTGGAAGCACTGGAAGCTTTTCTAGCAGACAATGTATGCGATTTGTCAATGGATTTCCTGAATAATTGATTACAGCCAACCAAAAGACATTTCATCATCATCTATTACGATCCGCACGCCTCGGCTTAGAGTCATATTTAATGGACATGTATGGTGGGCAATCAATCATGACCATACCTCGGTGTCTGGTGGGTCTCTGGTGTCCCAGAAATTTGAAGAAACGCGGAATTAAACTACGCGAGAAGAAATCCGAAAAGAGAAAAATAACCAAACTAAAAGCGCCCACAATATGTGGGACCAAAACAATCCGCACCAATGGACACCTTTGTCAAGGCAGCTGATTATTCCTGACATCATGTGCTGCGGCACACTCGAGTATACAAATGTATATTTAGACAACTGCCATTGATAAGACAAGCTAAAATAATTATGACCATTAGGGCACATTAGGCTCCGGGTGTTGGGATGCCTCCGCGATCGCGATCGCCGGCACCTTGTGGGATAAATACTTCAGATTGGAACTCTGAAGTTTGCTGGAGGTGTTTAGGAGCAACACATATGTAATAGAGTGTTTTTCTATATTCCCATTATATATTATAACTTTACACGCTCTCAAAAAAAGAAACAAAAATTTTGAAGAGACGTTAAAAATATATATAAATAAATTCTTAATGTGGAATAATTACTCGATAATGAACATACAGCTAAGAAAGCGTTTATTATACGAAGAAACTTATTAAAGCGTTAAAAATTAAAATGGAAATATTATCAAAACTATTAAACAAAAATGTACAATAATAGAGGTTTATTGATGAACATAAAAGGCGAATATATTTTAAAGGTATTTGTTAAAGCCGTTTACACACTGGTTACTATATCGACTGATAGGGGAGTTTACGTTTTTCCTTGTTTTCCGCCAACATAGGAAAAATCAATTTCAATGCAAACAAACTGGGCAGAGCAACACGGCATCGAGTTAATTATGCGGGAAAGGAAAACGAATATTTTATTAATGAAACAGAATTTTTCACATCTTAATGAGATGGCTTTGGAGCGTAGAACTCGGAAAATGTCGCCACATCGTCTGCGTTTTCCACGAGTTCGCTTTTTCCGGGAATATAACCTTTTGGGTATGCAGTTAATGGGTGTCTCCGATTCCTAGAGCAGGTATTTAAGATGTCCTATCGGGTTTCAGCATCAACTTGGCGGTCTAATTAACATGACAAAGAAATGTCACGTGTGGAAATTTATGGACAGCACTATGGATGCAAGGTTGCAGATGGCCACGATAGTATTTACGATGCCGTTTGATTGGTATACCAATCGATTTCCTTGCCGCCAATATTTCAACGATCTCAGATTCTAAAGAGGGCCCCCAGACAACTGGCCACTGGCAACTGGCAACTGAAACCTGGAATCTGGAGCCCAAACCCTAAAAACCTAGAGGAACCTGGTTCCAGACACTCAGCCGATTCCGCTGTCGTTAAAACAGCTAATTTTATTATGCGGCTGACATTTACTATCTACAGGTTTGTCGCCGTTTCTCCCAGAGATATCCACCTCGACCCGCAGACATCGTGGATCCAAAAACCAAAAAAAAAAAACAGAACAAACTGAAAAAACAGAAAAAACGGAAAAAATGCCTTCTCTTCGCTTCGATTCTTTTCACTTATCTTGTTCCTGAGTGTGTTATGTTCATCCATGATTTGTATTATACACGCTGTTTGAAATAAATTTAAATTGTGTTACCGATTTTTAAAGCTGCGTCCAGATTATGCGTTTTGTTAGACGATTTCTCTTATCTTAATGCGGCCGATGTTGGAGACAGAATGTCTGGTTGAGTTCGATTCCCCGATTCCGATTCCAATTCCAATTCCGATTCAGTATTCGATTCCACACACGTATCCATGGGCATTGTTTAATGGAATTTTCTTGTAATGCGTTCTGAAATTGGTTTTTAAAGTGCGGGTCCGAACATTTAATTTGTTTGTTAATAGTTTTCGAAATGCGTGTGCAGGCTGCACCCATTTTGCCATGAAAATAAAGTACCCGGCTCGGAAGACCAATCTACCGATATCTATATACCATCTGTATCTGCATCTGCATCTACAACTGCATCTGCATCTGTATCTGCAAATGCCAATGCAAATGCATCTGTATCTGCGGATATCTGGCCATAATATAGCCTGTTGTTGCTTAAATCGGGCGTAAGCGAATCAATTCTCATTTTAATTTATTGACACGAACACAAGCGCCATTGCAATGGACATCGAATGCCCGGAGTCCATAGTCCATAGTCCATAGTCCGGAGTCCACTGTCCGGAGTCCAGTGTGTCCAGAGTCCGGAGTGTCCATGGAGCCGGACTCCTTCATTTTCCACCATCGCTGGCCCCGGCTACATTGCACCAATTATACAATAACTCGACTACAATGCAATTTGCATTGTGCTGCAAATTGGAACTCCGCTGTCCGATGGCCAAGAAAGGAGGCACCACCGATGCGCATTTAATAAATGCGCATACGCCTCGTGGCCGCTCACCGCTCGCCGGATGCCTTTCGCATTTCGCCTGCTGCCCTGCGGCTGGCCGCCAAAAAGGTACATTAACTGCAGGCCCAGATACTCCCAATATCATCCCCTCCCCTCTCATCCCCTCTCCTTGCATTGGCGATATCCTGACCATCCTGCATTGAGCCCTGGTAAACGCAACACATAATTATTTATTGAATTCACGAGCGCGCGACCGTAAAATGTTATTTACCCAATGGAGTGCTTTTCATGGCAGACATGGCATTGCTGAATTGGTGGGGTTATTTAGCTGATCTGACACTTGAATGAATCTGATTTATTGCGGAAAATGTAATGAAGGGGTATTTAAGTAAAGTGGATAAAAAATAAAACACTTTTCTTTGGATATAAGCATTTGAATTGTTTGCTGATTGATGGAAATAGGTTTATAGAAATAAATCACTATTTAAAGCATTTCTATGAGAATACCAGTATCCGATGATAAATACATAATATGTGTACTACATTAATTGAAATAAGTTAAGTCTTCTTTATTTAGTTGTAGATACAAGTGTATAGTTCTTTCATATTTTTTAAGAATTTAGCTCGATGAAAAATAGGTTTCCATGTATTTGATTTATATTGGTATAAAAAGTAAACTCACCCTAGAATACCATTTCACACTGCCAAATATCAAGAAGTATAAATAAAAAGAAAAAAGTGTTGTGATGGACTCACTCAATTTGCGCTAATGACTCAAAGTCGCATTTATTTGGAGATAATTTTTCACAAAATTGACAGAGAAAAACTGCAGAATGTGCAGCACTCGCACTCGAAAACAATCGGCCTGGCTAAGTGGGTCGATGGCTTCTGGCTTCTGGCTCGCGACTAATCATCGTTAATGTCGAGACGTTTGTGTTTGAGTTTGAGGTTCAGTTTGGGTTTCAGAACTGAGGCCTGCATAATTGATGATTGCTTTTAAAGTGCGGCGACATGCGAGTGTTGTCACCAGTGGAAAACCATTTTTTACCGCCGGAGCATGGGCATTTACACTTGCCCGCAATTAGTTTACGATGCTAATGCTGGCAGCCGGTTTGGCATTGTTTCAATTTGTTTTAATCGATTCGCGTTAATTTTCAAATCTTGTTTCACTTTCTGGGCCGACTTTTCTACATAATGACGACGGCACGGGCGTTCAACTACACGAATTGCTGACACAAACATGCACCTATAGCACACATAACTGCCAGTAATGCCATAATCACTTTTGTTGCGCCGGAAAATGAATCATTTTCTAAATGATAAATCAATCATGTATTATGTGTGGTAGGTGTTTGTTTTTAATTAATTTAAATTTGTTTAAATTAATTATTTAGCGAATCCAAATGACGGCTGTAATCATAATAATAATTAACAAAGCTTAGGTGTTTGCTTTAATATATATACTGTTAGGTCTTTAATTAATTTGAATGTTGAGAGACTGCAACAGATGTTTTATGTATGTACATACATACATACGTTTAAATCTTTAAGTAGTCGCTTCGTCACTATGTGAACTGATGAGAACAGTGATCTCGCCCTAGTTCTTTTGTCAATACGTATTACATGAACCTTTTTATTTAAAATATATTTGGGCACAATAGAAATAGGCAAAAGCTTGCCAAATACATCATCATGTATAAGTTCCAGCTTAGTAGTTAATTTTTGTTTAATTTTTAATTTGACTTCCCATTGACCTGCCCGCCATGCGGGAATAAACATGTTTAAAATAAAGTTAAAATAAGGTACGAGTGAGTATTCTCGTTAGCCCGGGGAAATGAAAACTTTGTGGAATGAACAGAGCTGGCTCACATGAACATGGCACTGAACTGAACTCAACTGCACAGACGTGAAGTGAAGTGAACTGACATCCCTCGGTGGCGATGTACCGAAATGCGCAACACGGGATGATGCACTAATTACTGGGCTGCGTCGCTAAATGGGCGGAATTTTCAGTGGGGGATTTTGGGGTGGAGGAGGGGGAAGGGGGGAGCTCCAAGCCGTGGAAACTCCGAGTGTAAAGTGCCTGTCAAGGTGCATCAACGGGCACAAATACACACACAAGCAGCCAAAGCAGCCGTAGCGTACGCATATTTCAATGACGCACTGTGCGATTTGCAAACTAATCTGCAATTTATTACGGCCCAGCCGACTATGGCGACAGGTATGTAAACTCAGACCCTGGTACTCCGTACTCCGTACACCCTGGGACCCAGTGCACCATCACCAGGCAGGCAGCCAGTCATCCATGTGGATCCACAATTACCGGATCCGTAATGCCGCACTTGCAATTGGCCTTAACTTGGCCCGGGCAAACTCGTCAACATGATTTATTTTTGATAAATTGCCACGGCCGACGCTCCAACTAGATGCATTTGCGACATCGCGGCAATTTTGCAAATGATTTACACGGAATGACACGGAATTTAATTTCAAAATTCGCGAATGTTGTTCACTTGCTGGGTGGCAAACATGAATCTCTCACTGCGGCCTCCCTTGGCATCGTTTTCCATTCCCATTCCCATTCCCCATTTCCATTTCCTTCGGCGGGATAAGTGGACATTATTTATAATTGTGCTATCATAGTCAATCCGTCATGGGCACCCTCCATCTCCGATCTATAAGTATGCTTATACACGAGGTGTATTTATAAGTTGGCATTTGCACAAGTGTATTTGGTAATGGGAGTGTTAAATGCCATGAAGAAGCTGTCAAATAAATTAACTTGCCACCATACGTGCTTCTTGGAATTTTCTTTTGCTCATTTGCGGGGTACCATCGAGAATGCAAATGTAATTACCTTTAAATTCTTAGTGAAAATGGCATCAAATTGGTGTAAGATCTAGTTAGTTGGCAGATCAATTTTAACACCTTTCAATTAGTTTTGCGAAAAGTTAAGTAACTGCCATTTGACAAGCTATTGCAAAACATTTGCTTGCTTGCTCAAAGTTCGTAATTATCCGCTTTTATAGCGCACTTTTTGTGTTATAACGAATGAACTTTTCGGTGATTTCGTAAACTTTGTATATCCTTGAACTCATTTGGGTTCTTCGAAGTACAGGTGTGTGCTTAAAACTTCGCATGCCACTCCCTCTTGAGGGACTCAACGTGGCCACATCCTGCCACATCGCCGGAGGAAACTTTTCCTGTTGCAACGGATGCGCAAGGACACGACCAGGATTGTAGTCAATTAAGAAGACTCAAAGTTGAGCTCAGTGCCTAATAAAGATTTATTTTTATTTTGTCGGTATTATCAGTGTTTATTATTATCTGCAGGGTAAGACACTTTAATTGCACTTTTTTGTGCATGTAAATGGGGTTTCTCTTTGGAGTTCTGCATTTTTATAAGAGCAATTATTTTGGATTTAAATGCTAAATGTGGAAATGAAACAAAATTTTCCTTATAATTATTAAAATGCCTGGAAGATTATGTAATAACAACGATGTTATGACAGAGCTTAGTTATTTTTAGTTTTTTTTTAAGTGTAACCTAGTGCCACATGTTAAATTATATTCCATAGGATATCGATCACCCTTTCTCTACTTTCGGGGCCACTTCCCCTTCACTTTCTTCATCGGACTGCCCCAGCGCCTCATTAAAGCGCAATTAGAATGAATTGGTGACACCGCGAGCCACTTTCGACGTGCTAATCATGCCAAGCACCTAGATCCTCTTCGTTTCGGAGACCCAGTCACTTCCAGGGGCATGTGGCAATGTCGGTCGTGACGCATGCCACCGACGGACGGACAGCTGTCCATACAAAGCATCTACTTATAATTGCCCCAGGGCTCCGGGGCCCCACCATAGGTATATGTATCTAGCCAACTTATCGCGACGGAAAACCAATTGGAGATTCGGAATCACGTCAATTGTTGCGACAATCAATCGTGACTGCGGATGGGATGTCGATGTCAAAACGCCGACAAAAGGGAACGCACGCGCAAAGAATTCGGTGGAAAGGGTCCCCTACCCATACCCATACCTATATATCTATACCTATTCCCATTTCCAATAGCTATAGTCGTCGTTCCCATTCCAAATCGGTTGCTTTTGACTCCGAGGGCGATCGGCACTTGAGGCACAAAGAGCACCGATTTGTTGATTTGTTTTGAGAAGTGAGTAAATAAGTATATTTCCATTTATGAATGTGTTTGTTCTCGCTGGTATTTCTGTTCTGTTTGATCAGCAATTTCATTTTCGAGTGCCATCGATAAGATGGCCAGGTGATGATAATAGTGCCTCTTATCTCAAATGGCTGATAACGCCAAACACTGATTGGTGAGTGGAGCTCCCACCTACCGGCTCTATCTGTCGTTAGAGTTCCGGCTAAAAATGGAGAAATATGCCCGGGGATTATGGCCAATTTGTAACAGAATCTTTAGTGTTGAATGCACCCAACATGGCTCCCCTTGGAGTAGTGGGTTAAACTGGAACTCAAACTCTAACTCCAACTCCAGTTCCAAGTCCAACTCCAAGTGCAAACCCAAAACACAAACGAAAACAAATTCATTTAAAGCAATTTGCATGAAGAGAGAGTCCTTTTTGTGCTTGTTACGGTGACTTTATCGTTTATCGTTTTGCGAAAAGGATTTTATTATATTCACCAGAAGCACTATCCTTCCGCCTTTGCATATGTGTATGTGTGTCTGTGCGGCAGAAGATTTTTCGCCGAGAGAAAAGTGTGTGTGTGTGAGTATCTGTGTGTGTGTGGCACATACTGAAAAGCGACAATTTCATGTCCAAATGCTTTCCAGGTGACATGAAACAACACTTAAGTAAGAAGCCTTTCAGGGGCAGGAGGTGGGTGTGAATATTCAGCCTGCAACTCTCTCTGTGCAGCTGTATCCATGCCACCCACTCAGCCCACTGCGCCCACCCACCCACTCACACACATTAGCAGTTAAATTTGTGCACACACTCGCATTTCCTAGAGTGTGTGTGAGTGTGAGTGTGCGAGTGTTTCTGAACCAACGCACCTGGCGTCGAAGAATAATATCTCTTAACGCCAAAATCTACATTTAAATTGTTTTCAATATAATCTGCATGTCCTGTCCACCGAGTGAGCAATGTTCGAGTGTGTGTCGCACTAAATGAAAACAGAGCTCAGACAATGGGAATCCCGGGATCAGGACATTTATGGGCACGGACTAGGTGCTCCCAAGGATATGCGACATGTGCCACAGTTCACATGTCCGAAATCATCAAACAAATCACTCAGAGATATTGATTCAAGGAGTTCCGCACTGCGGAAAATCAAAGTTTGAGTTAAAAGGTTCATAAATTACTTTTATTAATTTCAAATACATAGATCTTCTTTCATTATATATGTATAATATACAAAAATAATTATGATACAAGTATGTTATATATTTTTGGAAATTTTTTATCTAGATCATCTTCTAAAGTCCAAATAATTGAACTTATAAAAATTCACATAAATTCCTTTTTACATTGGGATTCTAAAATTGAATAAATATATGATTCAGCAATAATAACTAATTTGGTCTTAAGATAGTGAATTTTTTAAAGCGTATAGTTTACTACTTCTATAAATTCTTTATTCTCAAATGCGACTCTTTCATGTGCATCCTTTCGTATTTCAGATCCCCAGACTCATGAAGTGGGTGTAGAATTTCGTGGCGCCGCCAAGAGCGTCCAGCAATTGATGCCACAATAAGTGTAACGATCACGAGTTTCGGGCAGGCGGGCACTTTTCCCAAAAATACCCGGTGCATTTTCATTTTCCTATGCAAATGACAAACTGCAGCACACACACACACACACATTTACATGTGAGTACGTTTGTAAGTACCGAAAAAAAGTGCCACATGTGCGTCTCTTTTGACTTTGAGATGCGCTTGCATTTATAATAAATGGCAGCGCGTTAACACCCCAAAACATCAAAATACTCATTTTACAGAAATTCCCCAAAAACGTTCCCCTCCTCGCCCCACTCCGCTTTCCATTAATTAGAACGCACTCGACTCGAGGACCCTCGAGTGGACCTGCCACGCCCCCTTCCTCGGATGAGTATCGAATGGAATCGGATTGTTTGTTTGTTTTTTCTCCCATTTCGGTATCTTGTTACGATTAGCTAGTTCCAATTAGCTGCGATTTTTGAGATTTGGCCTTGAGATGCTGGAAAATAAGGCACTTTTATGGGAAATGTATGTGCTATATAAAGCTATTTTTAAAAACAACATACTGAAGAAATGTGGCAGACTGTGAAAAACATGGTTTATCATGAAATGTTGTTGATTCCAATATCTTAGGACTTTATTTCACATCAAATAAAATTCGATTTTTGCTCTTAAGTACTTGCACAAGCAACCTTATAAAATAATAAAAAGATGTTCGTTTAATATAATGTTATTATAGTTTATATTTTCCAACTTACTTATACATTTTTGTTAGAAACCATTTCAACGAAACAAATATTTTTAAATGAAATATAAAAATATGTTTTTATTTGTTTGACTTACATTATGTTTATTTTAAAGAAATAATGCTATTTTCAGTTTGCTTTGCGATAAATTATTTTTGTCAGTTGGGTTTATAGCAAATGTCCTACATCTGTTTTTGTTATATGAATATTTAAATTCGTCCATAAAAATATAAAATAATATATAGAATATTATATTATAAACTAATACTTGTATTTCACATACATATTTTTTAACACAACCTTTAAATAAATAAATTAAAGATTGTATTTTAAGATGGTGTAAAAATATTAGATTTCTTCCTAACAAAGTAAGCATAGAACCATTTTGACCAGTCGTTATGATAGCCAATCTTGAGCAACTCTTTGGTAGTTTTCCCAATTATTTTTATATTGTACTTTTTATCAAAATCGGAAAATTCTTAGCCAACTTTGGCAACAATATCCAATTGGGAAGCCTTTCGATCGTGGTCCGCCATCAAATCGCTTCCAACGGCGACAGAGAGGGGCCGGCAGAAAGAGAGCGTCGACTTACTTTCCAGTGCTTGGAGGTGGGCGTTCTCAACGAGCAAAGCAACAACAGCCCCAGAGAGTCTACCCATCTCACTTGCCACAGGATCTCTCACAGGTGTGCAAGCGAGATAGTTGCTGCTCGTGGCTGACAGTCTGATTGGAACGCTGGCCAATGGGAGAGCGCCTAACTGGCTGGCTCTCTCGCGACCCGGCAGCCATCCCGTTCGCACCGCAGCTGCTGTCTCTGTCAGACGCAACCGCGCTGCTCGCTGAGCGGCCGAAAAACAGTTTGTTCCGAAACGCGAATAGGTGCGCATCTTCGCATCTTGGCATCTCCGCCGCGTCGCCCAGTGAAACTCGAAAAACTCGGAAAAGGCCGAAACGGCCAAACGGCGAAAGTGCCGAGGAACGAGTTACAGTCACCGGATAAGTCACAGTCGGTTATTGAGTCGCAGTCACTGCCGTCGTCACCGTGCAGATACCGCTGACAGGTTGGAGCGGAACCCGTTTTTACTGGAGCATTGCCAGCGGATCGGATCGGATCGGTTAGGATCGGCAGATGCAACCGCCGTAGATAATGAAGTGCGTGCAATAGTTATGATAAAAATAAATACGAAAAGGGAACCCCGAAAAGACATGCAAACCTCTCTGGAAATGCATCATAACCAACTGATACAATGTACTACGTAAACAAGTTCGCTGCAAATATCAAAAGAAACTCGTTATAACTTGAAAACTGTCTATAATAATGCATCACATGGCAAAGAAATTTCTGTGCTGACTTGGAAAATATTGAACATAGTGTTGAGAAAACTGAAAACTGAAATACTTACCCATTCAGTGGGTAAACTCGCCAAGCAAACACTTAAGACCCGCTGACACATTCTTTTGACCGAAGACTGAAGAGCCGCGTACATTTGTAAATCTGTTTGCGGCAAACACTTGAAGCCAATTTGGTTTGCTGGCTGGTTTTGTGAGTGTCTCTTTTTTTAAACATTTTTGAAACCGGCCGCCAAAGCGTCAAATAGAGTCAATAAAAATCGAGTAAAAACGGATGAAAAAACGAGAGAGAAAAAAAGAAAACAGCAAAGTCACACAAAACAAACAAAACATTTTCCGGCTCCGGCGACATTAACAGAACTGCTCGACATCGACAATTTGTTTTATCAATTTTCAACAAGGCCAGCCGCAGCAACAACAATAGCGCAACACCCAACAAGCCAGCAAACAACAAAAGCGCCCAGAGTGCTTAGCCGTCGAGCACGCACGCCAAATCCACCCAGCCACCCACTACCCACTGGCAACCCACTGGCCACCCACTCGAACCTCCCTTAACCACCACCCAACACCATCCCCACATCCTTGGCCACCCCTTTTCGAGGGCTCCGCCAGCATCCGCATCCGCATCCACATCCACATCCACAGCGACATCCGCATCCGCAGAGTCGAAAAATAAGAAAGCCAAATAACAACAAGCAAACAACGAGGGACGCCCCACAGTGAAGCCAGGCACAGTGAACTCGCGTGTCGCCGCTCTTTAGGCCAACTCAGCCAGCGAGACAATGGCTGCATATGCGCAGTTTGGATACGCTGGCTACCCGACGGCAAATCAGGTGGGAAATGTTAAAAGATTAACTCTTTACTACCCTTTGTTTAAATCCTTATCGCAAGCAAGTTTATTGATTAATTAGTTCATTTATATGCCAGGAACAAGCACTTAAGTTTTAGGCGCTTACTTGGCACAGAAAATACATATTGAAACTAAGAATATATCTTATACATAGCTCATATTTTGCTTTGAAAATTTTACATCTTTAAAATTTAATAATACATTCAATTTCAAAATAAGAAATTCAAATTCACTCAAGAACATTGCCCGAAGTATTTTTGTAAACTCATAATTTGTGTTCCAATTGAAGGCCTTAAACAACTTTTTACAAAGCACTTTGTTTAAAATATGCATTGTGAGTAGCATCTGAAAATTTTTAAATACATTGATTTAAATTTAGTAGAATGAGAAAAACCAGTTGAAAGAGTTTATCATTCTAATGAAAGCAAATTTTCTGAATTATTGCCACTGGGCGCCTTAAATTTAAATACACATATGGCTGAGTCATAATAATTTATATTGGCCATGAAATTGGATTTATCAATTTCGTTGTATATATTTATTATATTTTGATTTACAGCTGTGCCATTTCAATATGCAGCCATAACTTAATCATTTCGAAAGACACTTGAATATACTATTTATATTATATATATATAATATTTGGCACACACAAAAGATTCTTCATAAAACCAGAAAGCAAGTGAGTCAGTAGTCAGTTGAATATTTTTTGGCATGTGCGATGGGAAATCTTTAATAATGGACGGTGCGAAATAACTCTAAATTTACATATTAAGCCGGCGGGTTTGGGCAGCAGCCACTGCACATGAATATTCAAGCACTTGGGCAACGGTTGGAGCTCCTGGATCCCTATATATTATATATACATGTATATATATATATGTGGATATAGCCATAATGGCCGCCCCGCCGCCAAGAAATGTTTCACAATTTAGGACAGCCGTCACCGCCTTGGATGCAAATTGGTGGCGGGGCATTCCGGGGGCAGTGCATCGTCCGAGGTCTGGTCATAATTACCCGGTATTCGGAGCTCAGTAATTCAAATTAGCTGGCCAAAAGGGGAGGGGGTAGGGGGGGGGGGGGTTGGCCAAAGGAGGAGTGAAACACTTGCAGCTACAAATCCCTTGCAATGGCTGTGTAATGCCTTGTTCAACGACTACTAACATACTATATGTGCTCCAATGCGTCAATGCTAGACTTGTGCGTTTATCCTGCTGCCAATTTATATACATACATACATCTATATATACAGTATATATATATATGTATATCCTGACCACATTGGCTGGCATAAATTTATGCTAATAAAGCCGCCGCCGGAGTGGTGCACCATTTATTATAATATGCAAACTTGGTAAATTACAATAATTAAAATAATGAACGCTCAGATTATCGACTATAATTATGGCTGCAGATGTGCAAAAGGCCTTTTGCCTCACCATCGATTAAGAGCCAGCAGAATGTTGTCATCGTTTTGGCTCATTTGCATTCGCTTTTTGCACCTTAAGCTACTCTAAAAGCAACCAAAAGCTAGTGACAGCTACTAAGAGCTACTAAGCCCAATTAAAGACTGGTCAGTAGATGCTATCTGGCTACTGGCTATCGGGGTGCCAAATTTATAAGGCGCACAATTTATGCAGTGCACACAGTCGGGCTCTCATTAATTTAATTTTAATTTCAACGCCAAGACGGCATTCCGAAAAAACGACAATATATGAATTTAATCAACGGCTGTCAGTTGGCAGTAGCAAAAGAACTCGGAGGCACATCGCACATCGAATTCTTAACTTCCCATGCGAGCTGTTCACGCATTTCATGGCAAAATAACTAAAATTCTAAGGCCGCAAAAAGTGCGCGACGATGTCGAGTCCTGCATCCACATAGGCTCCATCTGAATCCTCCATCCGCATCACCATCCCCATCCCCATCCCCATTCGCATCCCCATCTCCCATCCCCAAACTGAATTGCAGCCCCAACTCCTTCGGGACGCAAAAGGACAAGCCCGTAAATGATGCGAGAAAAAACTAATATTTCGCAGTGTGCATTCCATAATTGATTTATGAATTTTTAATGCAAACATTGAGACCGCAGTTGGCAAAGAGTTGGGAAAGAGTTGTTCCACTGCGACCATAGTACTCTGCGCCCCAACTTAATTCAATAAGCGAGCTCCACAAAAAAACGGAGCAACTTATTCGTGTTAGCAAAAACGCACTTCGTGGCTGTCCTTTTGGCATTCAATGCACGGGGAGAAAAGTATGGTCAATTGGTAGGGATTTCTAGTTCATTTTTAAATATGTTTAAATTCCATAGAATCTCTTTTGTTGTTTATAACCAGTAAACTTGGATTTAAGTATCAACCATTTAGTCTTCATACATTTATTTCTCTTACTAGGCATTTATTTCTTTTACAGACAACATTCTGGTTTAGGTAGGTTTTTGTTTATGTTTGGTCTACATTTTACAAGTTTTATGTTAATTAAATTCAATTGATTTAATGCAATTTTATTCACTACAATCTGAGTTGTCATATGTATCTAAAAAAGAAGCAAGTAAGAATTGTTTGCTTAGACTTATGATATGAAAGCAATATACCATTAGAAATTAAACAAGACAGGGTGTAATATGAAGTTTGGAAGTGTTTTTTTTCCCAGTGTACCCTTTAAAGTGGGCATGGGTATCTGTATGAATACGGCGTACTCGTTTGGCAACGCAATCCTGCGGATGAATGTGAGAATATGCCAAATCCAAGAGCACTGACTGCGAACTCGAATGCGAACATGTGTTTGTTTGTAGGGACTCCTTCGCCATTCCAGCTTCCTTGTCGCTGGTAGCTGGGATCCTCATATCTTCGCTTATTGTTCTGGCCTGGCGTCAACTGGAGGAACCCCCAAACTGAAGGAAAGTCCCCAACTCCCCAACTCCCAACCTCAACTCAACTCAACCCAACCCAATGCAATCCAAGTGAACCCAATAGCTTTTGTTTCGCAGTCGTTGTTGTTAGGAGTGCAAAAAGCAAATCCATAAACGCATCCCCAGCGGTAGCAGAAACAACAGCAGCACCCAATAACCACAACAATGCCGATCTCCTTTGTCTTGACTATCCAATACCATGCCATGCCAAACCATTCCATACCATACCATACCATACCATGCCATATCATACTATACCATCCTAACCAAACCATATCGCAGTGCACTATACGTACTCGTGCGTTCGTGAATTGGGAATGGAAAGGGGGAGGGGATGGTAGGAGTTGGTAGGCGGACTCGTGAGCTTTAACATAAATCATAAAATTAATAACCGTAAAGTGACGGCACCAGCTCCACCAGCATCTTGGCCCCAATGGGTGCGGGTGGCCATCTGTAGCGGTATCTGTATCGGTATCGGTACGGTAAAGGTATCTGCATCTGCAGATATGTATCTGCATCTGTGCATCTGGAGCTGCATCTGCATCTGGATGCGGATATGGATGTGGATGTGGGCACTTCAAAGGCAGAGATAGAGATTTACACGATGTCCATGCCGGTTCAACCGAATTACGGTCAATGAATATTCGCCAGCTTTTTTTTTTGGTTTTTTGCTTCTTGTTTAGTTTTTATGCTCTTGTATTTGTTGGTTTTTAGCTTGTTTTATACTTTCGCTTGTCCAGCTGTTTTGCAGATTTCATGTTTGCTTTGCGGCTGAAGATGCAAGGTTGAATTGCCACTTTGAACTTTGGTCATGGCGCATAAAAATCGGGCTCGTATTCCTCGATTCACTGGAGATTGCCTGCCCTTCAGATGGATTCTCGCTGGCAATTGGTGGGAAACACATTCTGGCCATATTGATGGCTAGTTTTTGTAGCTCTTTGATTTCACAGGGAATTTGTAATCTAATACTAAATAGTAAAGATAAGAGATCTTAGCTGAATTTTTATATTTATTGATATAAAGTAATTTCAAATTGTGTTGATTTCCCTTTTATGGACAATGCTTGCTGCAATATAAAGTTATTACAAGATTGTTATTAGTGCCATAAAGAATAATAAAATCATAAAAAAAACATTCAATGAATTATTTGGTTAAATAGAGCAATCAAATATTTACAGCAAGCGAAAGTCATAACTTGTGTATCTTTAAAATTAACCCCAACAATACAATTTATTACAACATTTAAACTCCAGATACTCCTTATGTATCTACAATATTAAAACGTCCAGAACTGTTTTTATCCACAATATTTACGCATATGAAATGCTTGATAGCTTTAAGTGTTTAAATTGATGGGCAGGCAACATCGCTCAGCGAACTCACCAAGTGATTAAGATAGATGGCAGATAGCCAGCCACAAGTGTGAATATAAAATATTCGTTGTGGCAACTCGCAACTCCAGGAAATATTCCTTATTAAACTTGCCGCAATTTGACACCGACTGCAAAACTGTCCAAAAAGTCATAAAAAGAGCGCCCAACTTTAAGGCAGCGTTTAGGAGCTGCCGACAAGTTTCAGCATTTCCGCAGAATAGAAACCCAACCCAACCCAACCAGGTCTCAAACCCAAGCCCAAACCCAAGCCCATTTCCCAATCTCAATACCGAACCCAATCCCAACCTCCAGAAGTTGGTTCTCCAGAGTGTGGCTTATCCTATCTGCAGTCACCTTGCGATAAACTCAGCGGCTGGGCGCTCATCGCTGCACTTCCTGCGATTCTTTTGGGTTTTCTTTGTTTTTTTTTATATTTTTGCAGTCGAGTGGTGGGTGAGTGGGAACCATTAAAAATAAACTGACTTGCGTGCCGATAATAAGCACTGTTCCAAGCGAAAACTTGAGCAGCCAAGTCCACCGAAGTCCACCAAAGTCCAGTGAAGTCCAGCTCCGCGTCCAGGTCCCCAGATCCCAGTCGGCTGTCCTCATCCTCGTCCTCGGCGATATGTGTTTTTTATGGGCGGCCACAAAAACTGAAATTGATGTTCGAATCGCAAACCAAAAAAAAAAAAAAACAAAAAAGTAAATAAAAAAGAGAAGGAATATAAAGTATAATAAGAAATGAGCGCGGGCAGCGTTTTGTACATTAGTGGAGACAGTCGACGATCCACTTCCAACTCCACCTCCACTTGCATTCATTCAGTATTCATTAGATTTCATTCATGAAACACCTTCATTATGCAACAATTTCCTGCTGCTTTTCGGCGTCGTTGCGAAATTGCCCCGATGATTAGATAGTCGGCAGGAGGTGTTGGCGAATCAGCTCGTTTAGCCTTCAATTACCATTATTATTTAAATCACATGGGCAGTATCTCAGTATCAGTATCAGTTCAGTGGCTGCGATGGGCGAAGAAATTGGTCAAAACGGTAGCCACTTCATTATGCATATAAGAACGGTTAGATACTGTTATTAGGCAATCGGTGTCAGATGCAGTGCCGATTTGAAAGTGGAATATCACGCCTTAAGTGGCATCTGACAGGCAGTCATCATGCTAACGCATTCGGGATTTTCCGGCTTAGATCGATCGATTCCGATCACGAGGGGTTTCCAGCCGACGGCTCAGATGTCTCCGATTCGCTGCGGTTATCGCTCCAGAGGATATATGCTGGCATATAGGGGGTTATATCGGTGGAGGAGCAGGGGGTGAACCAAGTCTACCTGCCCTGTCCCTCATCATTTGATTGCCCTTTTGGCCAGGGCCGTGCCCATTCTCGGTCGATCGATCGGTCCACTGATACTCAACTTCGGACTCTCGAGAACTCACAGCACAGAACCCTCTTCAAAAGAGCCCCGATTCTGGGCTCTGGATTCTGGATTCTCGATGTGCCCAATGTGCGATGTGCTCGGCTTGGGACGAAGCGGTATCTGAAATCTGACTGTGATAAATTGAAAATTAATGAAGTGAAAATAGATGGAACGGATCGCAAAATGCGCCAGGCCAATAAAATATTTTGACATTTGGAGTTATCATCTTAATCTGCTTTGTTGATTTCGACCTGGTCGGCAGGGACATGCCTTTGCGCTTACCTCTCTTACCTCTCCCTCGTCTCTTCGCTTCTCTTCTTTGCGGGTCCTGCCAACTTCACCTGTTCGTGCACTGAGAGAAAAAGGGCTTCAATAAATGAGCAGCTCTCTAATAAGGGAGTTAGTGAGGTAACACATTTAAAGAATTCTTGTTTCTTGCTATGTTTTTTAAACAATTTGTAGCTGTTAAAATAATTATATAATTCAGCACTAAAAGGTGTGTTTAAAGTGTGTTTGAATTAATAGAACGAATTACTTAAGTTTCACTTTCCTTTTTTAAATCCTCGTATTTAGTTACTTTTGCTCAGTGTAGGATTCCCTCGCTGCAGACATTTTTTGGGTTCGAGCTCCTTTTTTCGGCATTGCTAAAATGTGCTCCTTTTTCCCCTTCGGCATCTTTGCAGCTGACTACCGCCAACACCGACAGCCAGAGCGGCCATGGCGGAGGATCGCCGCTGTCCGGCACGAATGAGGCTTCCCTGAGTCCCTCGGGCGGCTCGACGGCCACCGGCCTGACCGCCGGTCCTCTGAGTCCAGGTGCAGTTTCCCAGTCGTCGCACCATGCGGGCCACAAGGGTCTCTCCACATCGCCGGCGGAGGATGTGGTCGGTGGTGGTGGTGGTGATGTGCCCGGAGGCCTTTCATCTGCCGCCCAGGACCTGCCCAGCCGGGGCTCCTGTTGCGAGAACGGCAGACCCATCATCACGGATCCCGTGTCCGGCCAAACCGTGTGCTCCTGCCAGTACGATCCGGCCAGACTGGCCATCGGTGGCTACTCCCGCATGGCCTTGCCCTCCGGCGGCGTGGGCGTGGGCGTCTACGGCGGACCGTATCCATCCAACGAGCAGAATCCGTACCCCAGCATCGGAGTGGACAACTCGGCCTTCTACGCACCTCTGGTAAGGATCGGGTGTGTGGGCATGGGAATCACTGGGTAGCTGGGTAGCTGGTGAGTCCGGCTAATTGGCTTTGTGCATCGGGCGGAAGTCCGCGCAAATGCGAGTCGACAGGCCGAACAGATATCGCCATGTTGGCCGTCAGCTCGTTGGGCTCGGTAACTTGTAACTGCCGCGATTACCTGATTACCTGGCTACCAAGGAGTCCAGCTTACACGGGGCTCACTGCCTCCGGCTGCCAGCAGCTCTGTGACTAATCACTGATGGCCGATGGCCGCACTCAATTCCAGAGCAATCCCTACGGCATCAAGGACACCAGTCCCAGCACCGAGATGAGCGCCTGGACATCCGCCAGCCTGCAGTCAACCACCGGATACTATTCCTACGATCCCACGCTGGCGGCCTACGGGTGAGCATTTCAAAACTAAGACGATTCTAAGGCTAAGGGGAAGACTTACAGGGTGTAATACAGTGGAACTTGTATAATCAAAGATTTAAAGAACCTATTAATGATATTTTTATGGGAATTATGCCAGCATCTTTAGAACATTACAAAACCTTATTATAGAAACTACATATGTTTTATAGTGTATGTTTATTTTACTCAGCAGCTTTAGAGACATTTGGTTGGACTTGAAAATCAAATTAAACATCATATTATCGTTAAATTATATAGTAACATTTGTGGCTTATAGAAAGCAGAAACAATAGAGCTGCAGCTCAAGAAGTTCCACTGTGCAAATATACAAATGGGAAACTTAAGTGGGCTTAAAATGTTGCCATGGGACAAAAACTTTCGCGTCGTGTCGTCTGCCGGGTTTCTTTTTATTTATCGCTTAAAAGGGTATGTCTGGCTTAGAGTTTGAGCCCCCGGGCGCGGTTTTGGCTGAAATGGGAATACCAATTCCATTGGCCATTTGATGTTGACCTAGACGAGAGGAAGTTGCAAATGCAATCCGTTGGTGGGGGACTCTTATCAGCGATTGTTACCAATAACTGATTAGTGTCTTTAAGGTGTGTGGGCTTTGTTTGCCCCAAAAGCTGATAGCAGGCCGGAAAATCGGTGTTGCCCTAAGCAAACTCATTAGTGGCCATGATAGGGCGGAACTACCAATGAGCCTTATTGATTCGGGGTGTACTATATGTATGATTTCCAACCTGCAGATACGGACCCAACTATGATCTCGCCGCCAGACGGAAGAACGCCACGCGGGAATCCACGGCCACGTTGAAGGCCTGGCTGAGTGAGCACAAGAAGAACCCATATCCCACCAAGGGCGAGAAGATCATGCTGGCCATCATCACCAAGATGACCCTCACCCAGGTGTCCACGTGGTTTGCCAATGCTCGCCGTCGGCTGAAAAAGGAGAACAAGATGACGTGGGAGCCGAAGAATAAGACGGAGGACGATGATGATGGCATGATGTCCGATGATGAGAAGGAAAAGGATGCCGGTGATGGTGGCAAACTCTCCACGGAAGCTTTCGGTGAGTCCATGTCCCATGGCCCATGCTCATGCCTGACCTCCTCAATTAGTAGTACTCAGCGATCTCCTTTTGTAATTTCTTGAGCCCCGGCATATTGTTTTCCAAACGCCTTACCCCATTGATTCCTGCGCCTTTCTTGGCCTGACTGGATGGCTGACTGGCTGGCAGGATGGCTGACCCGCCCCTTTAGCAGATTTGTGGCACTGGGCTTTTAAGTACAATTTATGTGGCGAGGCGAATGTTATGCAACATTCGTCTGCCCGTCCGTCCGTCCGTCTGTCCGCAGTCCGTCCGCCGCTCCAAAGTCCGTCCGCAGTCCGTCGTCCGTTTATTTGTCTGACTGCTTAGGCGACATCCTCCCCGGAAGTTGACAGCACATTGTTGGCAAAGTGGCCTTGCGCCCGCACTCCGATTCTAAGATGCACTGCGCGAAAATATGTCCCTTATATTGAGTAGTTACCAGTTTTGAATAATGAAGAATATAAGTAAACTTTAAAGACTTCTGCCTAAATGGAACTTTCTTTTTAAGTTTAAGCAAGGCTTTGCTATCAAAACTTAAAGAAATAATTCAATTTTTTGAGTACTGATAGAAGTCTTAAATCTTTATGTTAAAATGGCCTTAAGTCAGCGGTTTGTCAACTGATTTTCTCAGTGTACTTCGTCTCCAAAGTGGCCTTGTTCGAGTTGGCGACACATAGAAATGGTGCAGCGCAGCAGGGGGGAGGGGGGTTGGGTGTACTTGGGCGGTAGTCGGCGGAAACTCGAGTCTTTTGCTGCTGAAAGCTTTCTCCGCTGGCTGCGAGGGTTGCACGCATCAACGCCCACCAACAATTTCAAGGGTTTTTGCCACTGCCAGCTGCCAGCTGCCAAGAGTTCCACCTCCTGGAAGTGCCAAGTTTTGCAGTCCTCTAAGAACTTGTCTGCTTCCTGCCTCTGACTTGAAATTAATTAAATTTATTTTGTGTCTCCACATGGTCTCTCTCTCTCCCTCTCTCTCTCTCTTTCCCTCTCTCTCTGTCTCTAATCTTTTAGATCCCGGCAATCAACTTATCAAATCCGAACTGGGCAAGGCGGAGAAGGAGGTGGACAGTGGTGGTGACCAGAAACTGGATCTGGACCGAGAGCCACACAATCTGGTGGCCATGCGTGGACTGGCGCCCTATGCCACACCCCCCGGCGCCCATCCCATGCACGCGGCCTACAGTTCGTATGCGCAATCCCACAACACGCATACGCACCCACATCCCCAGCAAATGCAACACCACCAACAGCAGCAGCAACAGCAGCAGCAGCAGATGCAGCACCATCCGATGGATCAGCCATACTATCATCCGGGTGGTGGCTTTGATGGCCAGGAGGAAGCGGGCGACTTTGCGGCCCAAAAAAACCCGCTGAGCAGAGACTGTGGCATCCCAGTTCCGGCGAGCAAGCCCAAGATCTGGAGCGTGGCCGACACAGCCGCCTGCAAGACACCACCGCCCACCGCGGCGTACCTCGGCCAGAACTTCTACCCGCCCTCATCGGCGGACCAGCCATTGCCCCATCAGCCGCTCCAGCATCAGCAGCAGCAGCTGCAGCAGTTGCAGCAGCAGCAGCACCATCACCCGCATCACCATCATACGCACCACTCGATGGAGCTCGGTTCGCCGCTGAGTATGATGAGCAGCTACGCCGGCGGATCGCCATATTCGCGGATACCTACGGCGTACACCGAGGCCATGGGCATGCATCTGCCCAGCAGCAGCAGTTCCACTTCCTCCAGCGGCAAGCTGCCACCCAGCCACATCCATCCGGCGCCCCAGCGTGTGGGGTTTCCCGAGATCCAGCCCGATACGCCGCCCCAGACACCGCCCACTATGAAGCTGAACAGCAGCGGCGGCAGCAGCAGCAGCAGCGGGAGCAGCCACAGTTCATCGATGCATTCCGTCACTCCGGTGACGGTGGCTTCCATGGTCAACATTTTGTACAGTAATACGGACAGTGGATACGGACATGGTCACGCACATGGACATGGACTTGGGCACGGACATGGGCTAGGGCATGGGCATGGGCACATGGGCGTTACTGCTAATGCCTATCTGACGGAGGGCGGGCGTTCCGGGTCGTAATTCGACCTTGAACCGGTTAGTTACGGAGAGCAGTTAGCAGTTAGCAGTTACCAGTTAGCAGTTAGCAGTTACCAGATACCAAATAGCAAGCGAAACTACTTACACACTACTTTCGAGATGGCGGGACAAGTGCAAGTTGGCGGGCAATCCGCGATTACGATTACGAGTACGTTTAACAGATAGCGATAACTACACTAATTATTTTGCAATAAATGTAGCTTAAGTATGGCAATAAAACTTTATTTCCTACCATATCATAAATTATTTCGCTTTATAACTTTAATTAGCATATTTACACTCGACCGCTGAAAATTTGCGAGACGAACATGTCTCGGTGGTGCGGTGGTGATGGTGGTGCTGCTGGTGGTGGGGCACAGACTTCTGAGCCGCCCACTTTTGGGTGCTTGTCATGCGTTTTTGGGGCCCGGGGGCTGAGTCATACGGCTCCAAGTTTAATGACTCGAAATGAACGCACACCACACGAACTCATTCATCTTTCGTCGGGCGGAGGAGAACGTTGAGTCTCGCTGGCAAGCCAATAAAATAATGCCAGCTACTACTCCACCGTGTTATAAATCAAGCGAACTTTTTGTCTTAAGACTAACATTTCCTACCTTAAGTGCTTAATCCACACAACTTAATAATTTTAAATAGCTACCGCATAAGCTGATCTGGAGGAAACTTTACGTTGTATTAGTGCTAATATCCCCAAATGGGAAGGAAGTGGAGCATTAGTTATAAGATTTTTGCCTAACCCTTCGACTTTCAAATAACTTATACTCGGCCAAATAATTAATCCGTGCACACACATTAATAGTTACGTAAACGTAATCATGTAATTAGCCACCCCATTCGTTTGAAAATTTGTAGAGAATTTTTAAGTATCTGTGATATATGCATATAAACACATACTATACGAGCAATTATCTGCGCTAATTTAGTTAATTCACACCTACTTCTTCGCACACAAAGGCACTTGCGTTCGGCAAAATTGATTCGAGACATTTCTAATGGCATTCATTTTGTAATTGTAAATAGTATTTATGTAAATTTTCAAATTTGACGATAAATAAAGTTGAGTAAATCATTTATCACGCTGCCTCTTATTTGAACTAAATAATCAATAGTTTGGGTTATGCGGGAGATTAATGAGTTTGTTTTGTGGGCAGTTGATTCATCTTGAATATTGTACTATATTTTATATAATAATATGTTTCTTTTTTTGATATAGTATTTAAGAAATACTTCTTTGGAATCTCTATATGTTTAAAAAGCTTTCAAACGACCCAATGAACTTAATTAATCGCAGCGAGCAAGGGAGCGGTCGCGTTTTTCGAAGAAATATGTAGATACAGATACTCGTATGCATTCAATCACGGCACTCATGAGTTTGTGTCGTGTGTCACATCTATAAATGAAAATAATAAATCGTCGGTGTCGCATTATAATTATCGACCTACCCATAACAGCTCAGCACTGGAATTCCACTCGGACTCGGATCAATACCAATATCAAACACTGTAATTCAGATTGACAGTTGATCCCTTTATAATGATCGCCACATATCGAAATCCAAAGTTGGCTACCTGTGCGTAACCAACTGGGAAGCCACAGCTCTATTTTATCAGATTGATATTCTCCACGAGGGACACGCTTCTAATTAGAGCAGCTCACCCCACGTGTTTCACGGAATTCAGGTGATCTTACGTAAGAGTTTAATGTGCCGTGTTCAAATATAAACTCTGTGAGTGACTCACAAACTCAAGCTGTTCGGCAATGAGTTGAAAGGTTTTAAGAAAAAATAATACACGCTTAAGGAATAGTTTATAGAAAGGGAAGTTGACTTATCATATTGGCCTGACTTTAGACTTAAGTATTTTAAAAAAGTTTTCTTTCTTAACTGTCTTATTTTTTTGGAGATTTTTTTATTTATGGAATCATTATCATTACCATTATATCTTTGAACATATAAAATTATATTGAATAAATCTATAAGAAGAAATAATAATAAGACATCATGCGCAGGATATACATTTTTTAAGTGTCTCATAAAATAGAGTGACTTAGTTTTAGTTAGTAACGATTTCATTAAAATAGATTGAGTCACACTATACAATTTTACCAAAACCATAAAATACATAGCCTTTGAAGTTTATCTTTAAAGTAGAAAATTAAATACCATTTTCTCTCATTAAATTGTAAAATTTGTTTCATACCATTCCTTATATTTTTAACCATTCCAATTCATTACAATAAGTCTATCTGCCTTTTTAATCGCAAGCAGTTTATTTATTTTCTAAGACATGTATGTATATATACCAAATATAATATGGTATAATATTATTAAATTATTCCTGTCAAATTTTTATTGCTCCGTGCACTTTAAAATCTGCAACTTGGTCAAATGTAATCCGCAGGCTCGGCAAAACTCATTAAAGCTCGAATGGATGGGTGTCCGTGGCCCTCTGAAGACAATTAGATAAATTTTGGAATTTTCAAATTAGCCGCTTCAAATCGTGGTAGCATCTGCAGTCAATTGCACTTTTTCGCAAATGCATGGGATGATGCAACTGCCAACTGCGAACTGGCAACTGGCACTTGCCGCACACAAGGCAACATAGGCAACAAAGTCCAGATCATAATGAGTCCAGTTGGCTTTTGTGGAGGCTGGCTGGCTGTTTGGATGGTTGGATGGCTGGCCTGGCTTTGGCCATTTTATCCGCCGAGTGGAAAATGACAACATTAATTTAGCGCTTTGTTCTGTGCCAGTCGGGCTGGGCCGCATTTTAAATTAACCCAAAACATGTTTAGGGGTTTTCCGCACAATTGCCTCGTCGGTGCAGTGTGGCAAAAAGGATTTCGGTGCGCCTGCATAAAGGATTGCAGCATCTGATGCCCAGTTTCCCCATTTCGGGGTGGTGGTTGCAACCGAAAAGTCAGGCACAATCAAATGCTTGTGGCACATGAAAAACGGGGTGGTGTAAATAATCTCTATAATTGTGCACGCTTGCAGATATTAAATGCGATTGGGTCATAAAAACAAAACATAACTTAACAAGCCATTAATTACATTAACTATTAGCTGCAGCTCGTTTAACAGACTAACAAACAATCAACAATATTTTTTACCCACTAAAGTCACTAAGCTCTTTCACAAAAATATAATTTTCTTTTGCTGTTACTAACAAAGTGGATAAAAAACCTTAAGCTTGCTAATTCGTTTTTGGTTTAATACAATTCCATCAAATGGTGGAAACAATAAATTCAAAATAAACATATTTCAGTGCGATTTTGTTCGGATAATTGGTTTACGCGCTGCGAACGCGATTAATTTGAAATTGGAAATAATAAAATATTGCCTGCATTCGGCGGTTGGCCTATTGATATATGATAACGGCGCGTGTTCGGGCCTTTTTGTTAAACAAAGAAACTTGTCGCGTTTTCCATTTGACAAGACCACATTTGTGTTGTGGGCGTGTGCAGCGAATCCGGGGCTGAAACATGAACAGGTCTATTGGGGCTTGAGGACGCACACGTAGAACGTGGAACGTTGAACATTATTCGGCTACAAAATGGCCAAAACAACAAACCGCTATAATTTACCATATTTTATGGCTGCGCCGTGGCAATAAAATCGCCAACAAGGCCAATAACTCATTCTACAGCGCTGGCGCTGGCGCTGCACTTGGTAGTTGCCCAGTTGCCCAGTTGGTAGTTGCAAGTTGGAAGTTGCCCCCGCCGCCGGTTACACAGGACGCCTCTGCTGTTCCTGCTGACCCCCAGCTCCACCCCTCTTCGCTCCCCTCTAGCTTAGCAACACTAAAACTTCCGCGGTTGCACAACCCACAAAATGCAACATACACAACATACACACTGCACTCCACTTGCACGCGGTTGGCTTTTAAACGGCTCAATGCGTCCGCCGATGGAACTACCACGTTCGCATATGGATATATGGCCCAAATGGCCGCGCTTTGGGCCAGCAGCTCTAATTTGTAGCTCCCTGCTATTTTCAAATTTATCTATGCCGAAACGTGCATTGATGGCCTGCATGTTTATTGCTCGCCTGTCGTCGTTTTGCATGTGCGCAGCATTTTTTCCCCGGGAAACAATTCAGCAAAAATAATAAAACATACGCAAAAAAGCTGGGCAAAATTGGCGAACAAAACTGGACAATTGGCAATGAGCCCCGCTGCCGTGGGCAACTACATTTAATTAATATATGTATGTATATATATCCCAATTGCCGGGCTCCACCGCAAGGACACCGCCTGCCTCCATGGCTTCTATTTGGCCCGCTCGTGTAAAAATAAAATGAAAATGTTTTGTGGCTTTTGCCCAAAGGACGCGTGGCGTCATTTTTCCACTTTTCAATAAAAGCGCACGGCGAGAAAATTTTGAAGTTATTTCAGGTTTGTTATTCATATCTAAATTACTTGTAATTCGGTTTAAAAAAAAATGTGTTTAAATAAGTATTGAAACATATGTGATAGTTTAGTTTTGATTACAACGAGTAAATAAAATCTTTAATTTTTATCTATATTTTAATAAAACTCTCTTAGGTAAGATATTCTTTTTCATGTTATTTAACTTTTGCTGTAAAATGTATAAAAAACAACTATACAAATGTATTATTTAAGAGTTTAAATAAAGAGCATGCAGTAAATATAAAAACTATTTTGTGAAAATATAATAAAGTCTGATATCTCTAAGATTTACCTACAATGAATAACTTAAACTGCCAAGCTTATCATATGTAAATATGATTTAAATTCTAATTTTGGGAAGCTAATAAAATACAGCTAGTAACCAGAATAAATTTGAAAGTATTTATTTTAGTACTTTTTAAAGTTTTTGGAATGCACTCAGCCACATTTACACGATGAAACGAAAATGTTGAATGGCGAATAAAAATAATAAAAATGCCCGCTGATCGAACGCGACTGCCGCTTGTCTCTAGGCAGCAGATGCAGATGCCCCTGTAGATACAGATACAGATACGAATGCAGATGCTGCCGCTGCGGTTGTTGTTATTTCCCGATGACCGCAAACAGTCTAGACCAAAAAGTGTACAATGTCCTGCGAGGCAGGACCGCGGATAGGAAAGGAAGTGCTGTAGAGAGCCGTGCGTGCCGCATCTTTAAATTTAGCACTCTCGACCGATATTCGCGTAATGAAGGATCGATCCGTTGGATCCACAATGTACAAATACGAATAAGAATACGAAAACGAAAACGAATAGGAATACGAATGCGAATACGAATAATTTAAATATTTAATTAACACATTCCGGCGGCCGAACGACGCCATCCTCGCGCGTGTGTGTGCAATTAATGCAGGAATAGGCGCAATTAAGTTTGTCGCCGCACCGCCGCGAGCAGGGATTGTTGTTGGTGATCGGGCTTATCTGGTGATTCCGATCGAGCTTCAAGCCCAGGGACGGCACTTCACCTGGTGTGGACTTCACCCAATGGCTCCGCCATACGCAACTTGCTTTTAAAGATTCAGCAAGCTGGCAGCGGTGGCAGCGGCGGTCCAAAGATTTATCTGCATCCGGTGTCCAGTTACCGGGGCCCATTCCATACCACACCATACCATACCATACCATACCATTCCATCCACACGGAGACTCGGACACTCGGACACTCGGTTTGAATGATGCGCATCTTGGGCATTTTGGAAGTAAATTTGTGTGCAAATGGGCTTTTTATTTGGCTCATGTTTCTCGGCCAGCGATGGCTGTGCTGTCGCCAGTTGGCAGAATATACCACCATTATGTGGCAAGCAGCGCGAGTCAAGTATCTTGCGGATACCTGCGCCACAGATCGCATTTTCGCATTTCGCATTGCTAAACTCGAACTCACCAACTGCTCATGTAGTTGCGGAAATTCGCCATCGTTGAGATCATGGTGCTGTAGCTGATGATAGGCGAGTCATAGGTTTCTTGCTTGTACCATGTCCATAAATATGCTGATAGCACTCGCATCCGTACAGATGCGCTGCCCAGCATCCATGAGATACAATTTATTTGCGCCATTGTGGCCGAGCGCCTCATAAAATGCTAAACAAATACGGCTCGCTTGTGAATGGGTTTTTCTATATGCGATTTTAAGCTATTAGTTTTTAGAGTTTCTTGTGGCTTAAATGCCAGCTTAAATAATTATTCTAATCGAAGTGCACTTTGTTAAATCAGTAGCTAATGGCCATGCAGTCGTAGCTACTGTTTTTAAGTAATTTAACTAATGGCTAGCCTTTTAAAATCGGCGGTAAAATAGCTTATTTTATAGCTCCCAACTTAGCTTAGATATAAACTTACTATGAGTTTGCAATTAAAAATCTTTGGCTACTCTATTCATACTTAAATTAAAAATTGTTTGCTTACCTTAGATAAGTTTTTCTATCATTTGAATCAATTGATGTTGCAGCTTGTTAAAATCCCGTAATGCCCACCAAAGTGTGTGCCATATTTTGGGCTTACTCGAATCACCTGAAAGGATTTCGGTGGCGTTAACCCCAACAACAAACTGCGAAGACCGAGACTAAACTAGTGCCGATAGATGGGCTACAAAAAAGGACGGCACGCAGAAAGGACAACGGCTGAAAGTGGAAATTTTTGGGAGAGGGAAAAGTCATTTGCTTGCTCGTCCGACAAGATGTTTGTTCGTTCGGCAAAATAAAGTACACACTGTCTGGTCGGCCGGGGAAGGGGCCGGGCTGGAAAAAAGGGGGGTGGCTGTTGAGCTCCCAGGGACATTTGGGATAACATGCGAACACGGCATATTTGCTGGGATACAAAACGCCAAACGCTGTCTTCCAACCACTCAGCCACTAGGTAATGAATGGATGCGCATGCATGACATGGATGCAATTTTCGACAAAGAGCCGGCTAGGCCCCTTTCCGCCTTTCTGGGCTCCCCTGATTATCTCGTGTTCTGCGCAGCCATATCCCAGACCCCCTTTCCCCAATTCCCCATCCTATACTCCACCCCCTAGCTAATGCACATGTGTGTGGGGGTGCGAGTGCACCGAGGAAATCAAATGAAATATATTTAAGCAAATAAATGGGGAAATTAGCAATTAGAATCTATAAAGGGTTAGGTAAATCAAAGACAGAGTTTGAACTAGTTGATCCACATATTAAACTTTACAAGGGGTAGTACTTAAAAAACTTTGATTTATTTAGGATCATAATATACCTGTGAATTTTAAATAAAATATCAACGCTTTAATATAAATTTTTATAATTATTTCAGATGAAATGTGTTGTGTCTGTAATTTAATTCTGATTTATTCAGTATAAAAGTAATATTTAATTTTAAACTTAGCTTAACAGAATTAAATGCATAGTCACTACCCAATTTTGTTGAGTGCACCAAAATCCAGCAAAAGCTGTCCAATTTTCGGATCGCCTGTGGCCTTTTTGTGGAGTCCTTGAACGGGAAGTGCTCTGCCTTTGATCAGAAGCGAGTTAATTGGCTATTTCGAACGGCTGCATGGTATTTCTGAATTGGATCACAGGTATGATAAAGAAGCACTAGCCACCACCCACAGCCGCCCACTCGCCATGCGAGCCACCACCCACCGCCCAACGCCCACCACCCACCGCCCTGCATTTCCGACCATGTGTACTAATTAAAAGCTGGCAAATTCGTAACCTAAAAATACCAAGGCTGCCGTAGCATTTTGGCCATATATCTCGCGTTGCCCAAAGAGGCGGAGCGTTTTCCACGTTCCATGTTCCAGTTGCAGCAACCACCGCCCACTGCCCACTGCCCACCGCCCGACGCCCGCCGCCCACCTGGAAAGAGCAGTGCCGCCCGCGAATATGCAACCATCCCGCTTGCACCAGTGTGGAAAAAACCCGTTTTCCACGGCACATGCGCAACTTTTGAACCCCCGCTCTCGCCGGCGCTCTCGCTCTCTCTCTCGCTCTCTTTTGCAACCGAGTGCGGCGCTTTTGGCCAAAAGCGAACGTGCAACACACAACTAGTATGCGCTCGAACTCGGTAATGCGCACATCATGGGCGAGAGTGGGCGCGCAAGGCCGAACAAACAGGTTGTGCCACTGGGCGGTGGGTGGCTGGTGGGTGGCAGGTGGAGGTGGTGATAGAGAGGGGTGGGGCGGAGGTGGGTGCGTTGGCGATTGCGGCGAATATTCGAAAGTTGTGAATAACCCAAAAGTGCGTGCCCCTGATTGGGCCAAGTAGCAGTATCCAGTACCAGAATCAACTAGCAGATCAACCGTATAAACCAGATCAACAATTCCACACGGCGTAAACAAACACAGTAGAGTGCCAAAGTTTACTGTCACGTGCTTGTCAACAACGTCTTGACGTTTTCGTTTTATAACGCCCTGACCCCGGACACGATGAAGCTTTACAAGTGACCCCCGGCTCTCAGTTCTCGGACTTTGCACCCGGCCAACGGCAACTACTACCACTCTATTGCCACTGCCACTAACTGAACTGAACTGAACTGTGGCTCAGGTGCCACAGCGCTTTCATGTGAGTATGGTTTAGAACAATAGCGTGATATTGTATAAGAAAGTCAAACCATCAAGGTGGTAAAGTGCATTTTAGGCATTTTATTTACGTTATAAATATAAATGTATTTATAACGCAAGTTTGTTATACAAAAAGTTGTTCTCTAGTGAATTTATTGCATTTTATTATGAGATTATATGTAAGATAGCGAATGTTTGAGAAATTCAAAATAAACCTATTATTGATATTAAAATAAATACCATGTTATTATGGAACTTCAATATCCACTGTGACATTTAATTATAACTAGCAAGTCCGTGACTAATCAAAATTAGATATGATTGATGATGAGATATGATACGGGCAGATAATTCAGATAAAAGGTTACCAGAAAAATTGAGTGCTAGCATGACTATTTTTACGCTTATCAATTTATTGGGCTTAGGTGGCATAACTACTATTTTACACAATTATTTCTTTTTAAAACAAGACTTAATATAAAAGTGTGTCAATAAAAGCACTTCAAACAAACACGGCTTATGTACTTACGTTCATTGTTAGTTCTAATGTTATATATTTATTTAACTAAAGCTTAGCTTACATGAATAGAAAATATGAAGAAGTTTTTAAAAGCAAACTATTTGAAGGATGTTATTTCAATTCCAAACTGGCATCTTAAAGCTAACATCTTTTTTTAACCACAATTCTTGAATCCTTTCAATCAAAGGTGCTGGACCATGTTTTCATGAATTTTCCCCAGCGAGCAAATAGAAATGACTTGCAATATGCAATATGCAATATGCAATGCGTTTAAAAAATGCCCGGGGCAGCGCGAAAGAGTTTTCTCCTGGGCTTGTTATTTATGTTTTTTATTCGTATGATGAAAAGCCACGCAACTATGTACGTCGCGTGTCTGGGACCATAAACAGAAATTGTTTCGCAAAACGCCTCCGTCGCTTTTGTTGCTTTTTTTTATGTTGTGCTTTTTGCTTTTTGCGGCCACCACATCGCATCGACATTGCAAAATAAACCTGCAAAGCGAGAGAAACGGAAAATTATCATGGGCTAAATAATCGTATTCATAAATATGCTTTTCCATTTTCCCCATCTAAAACATACTGTATATATGTATGTGTATATATATACATATGTAGTACACCCTTTGGCCTAGGCAGCTATTCATCAGCGCATCATGTTTAAGCCTTCGTGGCGTCGATGATACAACCGATAAGGGGCCAATTTCGCAATTGCGGCGCTGGAATTTTTAATTAGTTGAAGAAAGCAGCCGCAGTCGCAGCCGGCTGTTTCAGCCAGGTTAGCCGCACTCTTGTTATGGCCAGAAGGTAGAGAGAGAGAGAACCAGTCGAGAAGCGCACACGAAACGCAGGCCAAATTTGCATACCACTTCTGTTTCACTTCGAAGGTCCGAAGGACGGTCATCGTAAAGTGTATTAAACTAAAGTATGTGTTAAGTGCACATGTCACAGGTCAAATTCCATAGTGTTATGATTTATAGGTTTTTGGATTTTCGAGGGTTTTTCAAATTTATGCAGGGTAAAATTAAGGATAAAAACTAATTATAAGAAAATAGTAAGGAGTGCATATAATTTAATACAAATATGTTAAAAGCCAGTTTTAATTTAACCAATTTAATTTAGGATCATAAAAGCATATTCTGATAAATCTGAAGCGTAACATTATACCTACACTATACGAGCATAAATTCGAATAATTTGTAAAACCATTTATATATTTTTTCTCTGCTTTTCTTATAGATTAAACTTTTCAAATATAATTGCAAAAATAAAATATACCATTACCCTAACCTCATTAAATTTAATTGGAGTAAATAGATTAAAGAATTTTTCATGAATCTCCGCATTTGCATTATTTTCGACTTAAGCAATATAATTAAAGTCAAAATAGGCAAACATGCAACATCTATATTTAAATAAACTCACTCTATTCCGCTTAAGCCATGCAAACTCAGCTACTACAAGCAACTTAATTAACAGTTTTGTTTAGTCTTTGTGTCCAAAAGTATTTTGTTTCCGATCGCGAATAATGAGTATGAGTATGAGTATGAGTACGAATTGTTCGTGCTCATACACTCGTAACTAACCGACTGGCTAGACTTTTTGTGGTGCGGTTAGGAAAAAATTGGCGGTCGCCAGCGAAGTATGGAATAATTAAAAACAATTCAATTCGCAATTTGCACCATAATAAAATGAATTACATATTCATTTATGCAGAATATAACCGCTAAACTGCAACTGCAACACAGTAGAAATGAGACGGCCACTTGGCCACATCCACATCCACATCTACGACCATATCCACATCCACATGCAACCGGATTGCACTTGGGTGCAGTGGAGCAAGAAGTTGGACCTACACGAAGGGTCGTTGCCTGGCTTTCGTCTGTGGGAATTGCCATACTACCTTGCACTACCAACATAAATACACTCGATTGATTGCTCCAGAAATGGGGAATACATTTTGGGCTTCGACAGTGCCAGCAAAAGATGGTAGAGTAATTCCTAAACACTCGCTTGACACGCTCGCGTTGCAAGAATTCCCGGGTTTTGGGTCAATTTCTACATTTCGGTGCAAACTTGAATATTCATAATGCACGTCTAGGAACGAGTCTACTTTGTTCGCATGCAACTATGTATTTCTCGCGTTCGACTAAAATAGAATTTGTTTCATTTGCTGGTAGACTGAACTCAACGCCTCTGCCTACCATTCACTCATCCATCCACCCATCCAGCAATCAACCCATTCACCCATATGAGTGCGATATGAATACTCATATGAGTAGTTCATTTCAATGCAGAGCAGCGTTGCACGCACATTTCTTCGGGATGCCTTGTTAGGTGTGTAAATTATTGCGAAATATTGCTAATTTCATTCTAAACAAACATATTTTATTAATGCTTTCAACCCATTCTCACCATAAAACGTGGAATTTCATTCGAATGAGAAGGCAATTCAAAATCACGGGGTGTGCTTATTGTTATAATTACTTCTGTGATTAATATGTTGTGCTCCTAATTCGAAACTAGGAAACGCCTTCACTACTTCACAGTGCATAGTAAACATAACTGGTATTTATACAAAGAATTTATTTGTTTATAAAAACAGTAAAGTAATATGAATGTGCTTCCAGCTTTGGGACACATATTAATCAAAGCTTTTCGGAACAATTTTTACTGCTCATAAATCTAGAATTGTTGAGTTACCAGCTGAGACTGGACATTAAAACCGTCCAGCTATGAAAAGACCAACTATCAAACGGGGGAACAGGTTTGGTTTATGGCTTTTAGGGGTCGCATTTAGCGGGAGCCACTTGTACAGTGAGTGTTTAGCGTTCGTGCTGGCGATTAAGCTGTTCATTCGCTTGGCACGCTTTGTTTGGCAACCCCTTTGGCTGTCATTAAAAAATACCAGCCTCCAATTGCAGGAAGTAGTGGAATTTTCTCGACTCAAATTCTTATATAATGTCTTTATTATCATCCCTAGACATAGAGTCTCATAGGGGTGATAATTCAGAAGTAGAAATGACAATGTACTTTAAAATATCATTTTCTATACTACTGCAAGTCCTTTAATAATATTTAAAAAATAGTAATTAAAGACCAATGTTAATATTTATTTTATAGTATTACCAAGGAAGTAAAGTCAATGACAATACAAATAATAATTACAAATAATTATAAATGGTGTCCAATACTTGTACCTTACTAAGTGAATGAAGAATAACTGAAAATAACTTGACTATATTTTCCTAAAAAAATAATACATTTAAATAAAATTCGAGTGCTATGTTCTTAACTCAGTATTTATCAAATGAAAATGAAATTAAGTGGCAAATATGCAACTAAATTTTCATTACCGGCAAGTGATTGTTGAAATTCCTTAAATTTCCCGCTTTAAAATGTCGATTATTTGCGGACTTTCCGTTTAACACCTCGATGGCCGATGGTTGAAGGCTGATGTCTGATTCTGGTGTCCATGGAGTACTGGTCCAAGGTGGACTGGGTGAAGTGGAGATTTGGGATGTGGATGTGGATGTGGATCCGCAAAGGTCTGGTGCTTGCGGATGAGGAACGGTGAATTTATAAAAAAAATGTGAGTGCTTTCATTGATGTTGGTTTATCGGAGGTGGCATTCCCCGGCTTTTTACATTGTATCCTGCCCATGAAGTCCAACCTTTTATTTAAATGTTAACAATAAAAATGAATTTGCATTTATTGATTTTCGGCCCGGAGTGCTGAGCTCTGAGCTGTGGAGGTGACACTTTAAAAAACAGGTCATATTCCTATCCGCGTTGCGAATCAGTTACTGGTTTTTCACTTGGGTTTTTTGCACCTCAGCATAGAGCGAAGTAGATGACATTTTGTTTAGCTTTAATAAGCTAGTTAGATACGCCATTATTGTCTTCAAGTTGGCCAAAATGAAAGGGGCCACATACTCGTACGTTCGTAACAAAATGAGAGAGCAGGAGCCGTAGATCCTGCAGTAGCCGTTTGTTAAGCCTTTGTCTAGCAGCCATTTTAAGTGCCATAAAAAACTCGAAAAGTTGTAGGAACAATGTAGACAGCGTGTTTTCATTTTATGCGAATTAAGCTGCCACTTGAACAACTTTCCTTCCTCACCAGCGACTCCACTGGACCGCCGAGACCGACAACAACAACTACAACTACAACAGCAACAATGCCAAACGACAACGACAACACCAAACGAGAACGACGACGTCACTGACAACGCGAACAGTGGAAGTCCAAGAACAACACACAGGAGGCACATCCACATGAGTGTTAGTCACACATGATGGTTCATATGCGGATGCTTAAGCATATATTGAAGCAGAGCGGATTTGTTACGAATTAAGGACAATGGTATCTTACCATTACTATAAATATAAATAAATATATTATTCAATGATTTCTTAAAACAAAGGATACACTTCTTATAAATTGTCCTGACATTCACGAAGTAAAAATCTTTAAAAGTTATGGGCAAAATTATTTAAAATATTCTGTATACATCATATTGCATTTTATTAGCTTTTTTATTTCAATCTTAGTCTTTTGCAATTTTTAAATGGTATCTTAACAAAAAGAAAGAAAATTCATATGATATCACGCTGCACTTTCATCCCTGAATGCTCATAAATTTGCTACCCTCACGATCAAGCCGAATTTCGCTAAAATCGGAAAAACTTTGCAGCATACTTTTAGGACGCTGCCAGGACACGGCCTGCCGGCATTTCCTACAGGGCACGAAGGACATCCCCAATCCCTTTGCCATCCTCGTGCACATTCGCATCCACATCCTCGCCTACATGAAGCGAGAGCGCCCACAAGGGATACAGTTGTTAACGTGGCCAAGGAGCAGCGACTATGGCGGGGACAAAAACACAAACATGGTTGCCGCAGGACGCTTGCAGTTGAAGGAGCAGAGCACTTTATGTGCATATAATGTCCGCTCTCACCCAAAGCGCACACCCACACTCACTCACTAACTCGCACACACACTAGCACACACAGGAAGGACCCTTTGAGGACGGTGTCGGCCAAGTTGCGGGGAATTGTTAATATTGTCTGGGCCTGTAAGCAGCATTTACATGCTGGCCGACACCACGTACTACATACGTCCTGGCTGATGGACGGTCGCCGGGATACGGAATCCTTGCCACTTTCCATGCGGATGATGCCCCGGCTTTAAGTAGGCCCGCCTGGTAACAGACATTGTTTTAAAAATATGTACATCCTTGCATTTTGCAGATGTTGAATTAACCGACGATGCCCACCCAGCCCGACAGCTTTCATTAGAAAAGGCGGATGGACAAAGTCCTGGAGTTGCCGGGTGAGTGTTTGCCCATGTGTGTGTGTGTGTGTGTGTGTAGCATAGTCCTGATTACATAGCCCGGGTTTTGTACATTAATAAGGGGAACTAACAGACAGGCATGTGGATGAAGTGGGCTCCTAAAGTTGGGCTCTTTTGGAAGCAATAACTATGACTTTTTTAAAGTATGTTTTAAACTATTCAAAAAACTAATTTAAAGCAATTATATCGAAAGAAGAACTCACTTGTACTGCTTATATTGATATCTAATGAATAGCTTCAAGTAAACCCGTTTAGTTAATGGTCTGAAGTCTTAGCCTTAAACTGCTCATTTGAATCCACTTTAAAGGATAACTCCTTCGATATATTCCAATGAATGGAGGCGACTCCACCACTCCGGTAATCGATTGGACACGGCTGCCAGCCGGATTTCGTCCTCGAGCGTCTTAGGCACTCGAATAAAAAATAATGATGCGAGAGTAAATGAGATGCTATTCAATTCAAATGGCGTGGGATGCACGTGAAGTGGCACGCACATGCTAAGGTGTGCCCCATACCCCCTTATGCCACATCCACCTCTAGATTCAGATTCAGATCGAAATCCGTATCCATATCTATGTGGATACGGTAGGGCATTAGTGTGTGTGTACATTGATGCAGGATGTATATAGGAGTATTCGAGAAAGTAACACACATGGATAGCTCGCTCATTTACCGCCTACTGTCGCCGCCGGCTGCCGGGAGTCATTCGTCAGTCAATCCTCGCCGTATTCCCGCCATTCCATGCCCACGACCTGGCACTGTACCGCTCCACTCCGTCCGGATGGCTGTGTGCGCAAAACCAGCGCACATTCGTCAGAATTTGCATTTCAATTCGAATGTCAGGATGACGGAGCGTCGAATTTGGGTGGCGTTGCCATCGGAATGAAAATAAATCACGCTGCTTTACCGCATAGGCAACTGGGGAAATGGAATATATGGTAGATGGGAGATGGGATACATGGGAGATGGGATATATGTGGAGATGGATGCTGAATGCTGCGGAATGGGAACGCACCACAAGAGCAAAACAGAGCCACCATTAAACCAAAACAGAGCCTGGGGCTTTCGCCTGGGGGTGGAACTCATTTATTCGCATTTTTTTGGCCCCCTGCTTTTTTTTGCTGCTCTTTTTGCAAATGCGAAAATGAATGTGGAAACTTTTCCGCCATCATTTTGAGTGATGTCAATTAGATTGATTTGATCAGCGAAAATATGTGATTTATCAGACAGCAACAGTGACTGGGCGGCCCCAGGACATTCGTCTCATCGCCCCCCAAAAATGGAAGCCATCTACATTCAATCTCTATTCCTGGTGGCCAAAATACGGACCACGGTGCGTATGAATATCTAATGCGGCACACACGTACGCAATCCGCTTCATCACTTGTTCGTCCGTTCGCTCAGCTACTTCATCAATCAGTCATCTAACTAGTTCTGGCATCCTGCTCCATTTAGTCAGGATTTAGTCTACATAGCCTCATGGGTCTTTATAGGGAGAAACTTGTGTAAATACAACTGTGTTTAAAGATTTTCATGGTCATTTGTTTTCTTGGGTCTTTTAAAGCCTAACAAGTTTTAGTTTGTTATACCCGTTACTCGTAGAGTAAAAGGGTATACTAGATTCGTTGAAAAGTATGTAACAGGCAGAAGGAAGCGTTTCCGACCATATAAAGTATATATATTCTTGATCAGGATCAGTAGCCGAGTCGATCTGGCCATGTCCGTCTGTCCGTCCGTCTGTCTGTCCGTCTGTCCGTCTGTCCGTCTGTCCGTATGAACGTCGAGATCTCAGGAACTACAAAAGCTAGAAAGTTGAGATTAAGTATACAGACTCCAGGGACATAGACGCAGCGCAAGTTTGTCGATTCAGGTTGCCACGCCCACTCTAACGCCCACAAACCGCCCAAAACTGCCACGCCCACATTTTTGAAAAATGTTTTAATATTTTTTCATTTTTGTATTGGTCTTGTAAATTTCTATCGATTTGCAAAAAAACTTTTTGCCACGCCCACTCTAACGCCCACAAACCGCCCAAAGCTGCCACGCCCACACTTTTGAAAAATGTTTCGATATTTTTTCATATTTGTATTAGTCTTGTAAATTTCTATCTATTTGCTAAAAAACTTTTGGCCACGCCCACTCTAACGCCCACAAACCGCCCAAAGCTGCCACGCCCACACTTTTGAAAAATGTTTTGATATTTTTTCATTTTTGTATTAGTCTTGTAAATTTCTATCTATTTGCCAAAAAACTTTTGGCCACGCCCACTCTAACGCCCACAAACCGCCAAAAACTGTCCTTCGCACTTACACTAGCTGAGTAACGGGTATCAGATAGTCGGGGAACTCGACTATAGCGTTCTCTCTTGTTTTGAACTAAGATTATGGGTTATATTGCAATGAATCACTTAGATATGTTTAAAATATATTACGTTTTTAGTTTAATTTTGGGCATATGAGTTAGTAACTGTTTTCTTAAAACTAAAACATTTCGCTACTTTCATTCAATGTTAAGCAGTATTAAGCAAACTATTTCCCTTTTCTTATTTTTATTTTCTAGTACTTATTAAGATGAGTTTTAACAGAATGAGTTTGAAATGTTTTAAAACTAAAGGGCTTACTTTCAAACATAACAGCTTGTCCACTATTAACCACAACCATACTTCGATAAGGATTTTACCCCAAAAACCCCCCAAATCTCGAAACTAGCTGTGGTATCCCCGTGTTGCAAGTTAATACGACCATAATGAGGGATATTTGATTAGCCGCTTTCCACGCGCTGTGGGAATGTGGTATAATATGCCATAATATAATAACGTATCCGGCTGGCGAATCACTTGGGCACACACAAATGCGGCACGTTACTTGCAACGCCTACGATATTAATAAAGCATTGGGCGAAGCACTTGCGGCGCCGCACAAAGCAAATAAAATAAATCAAATCGGAGCAAAGAAAGCAGGCAAATCGCAATCTGAACGCCACTGTGTAATGGGGGGAAAAACAAAGGGGAGTCCCCCTTTTCCCCGCTTTTATTTCGTTTTTTTTTCTATTTAGGCAGCCAAAATTTATGCGCGCTCTTTGCCCGGCCGCTCCCACGCAATGAATCCAACTTTTCCGGGGGATCGGAAAATGGAAAACTGGAATCGGGGGATAGAGGGATAGGGTATTGGGGATTGGGGATTGGGGATCTAGCGCTGGTCCTGCGGTTTTCGGGCTCAGCCTTTTTTTCGGGGGTGGCTACATGTGTCAATAACTCATTTTCAAATGGGAATAACATCGAATAAAATTCGCGCTTCCTATGGGCTCTTGTTTTTTTTTGTTTATATCCAAACTGCCAGTGTGTGGCATGTGTGTGTTTGTGTGTGTGTCAACCCATTTATTATTGTGTGTTGGCCGTGGTTTGGGCCACGGCCCCTTTGACTGATGAAATATCGTGACAAGCAGTATAAAAGCTATTAAAGTCGAGTGTAGATGGCGCTACTTGAATTTGTCAAAATGTCTTTTTACGCGCAGCCGGCGCACACAAATCCAATACAACACGCCTATGGAAAGAGTCGCCCCGACAGCCGCGAAAACCCAATGCCGAATATACCTCCCACCCAAAAGTGGAAACACCACCCACTCAAACACACACACACACACACATATGTACGTCATGGGAACGGGTGAAACTTTGATTGATGCCGTTGTGTCACGCAGGCGCGCATGTGGCTAATGGGCGGTCGCCGGCCCTAAAAAACATTCGATATTTTTGGAAAAGGGGGTTGGGGTTACGGGGGAACGGGGTTACGGGATGGGGGTTGGGGGAAGACCCTGCAAATCAATTGAGTGATGTTGCCAATTTGGGCATGGCTCGTTTGGGCCACGGATTCGTTGAGCTATCTTAATCGAGGCCGACTTGCTGGTTTCAATGCAGTTGCAAACGCCAGAACAAGTTAGCTGGAGAAGCTTGAAGGAGGTGCACTGAAAGAAAAGACTGACTATGAAGTAAAAGGATACGAGACTGGAGAAATACAATTCCATAGTATTTGAAGAGAATTATATTTTGGACTTTATAGAGGATTTCTTGAGAGTGCCTTGAGAGTACATATATCTAATAACTATAATTTATAGATACCGATAGCTCACTGATTTTAGAAATCTTGTCTAGATACTTTAATAATAAAATAAGAATGCAGTGCTAGGATGCCAAATAAACAATAAATATTTTTTAGAATTATTAAGAAACGAGAACGCTACTACATACAACTATTACTACTAGGTACGTTCTTGGTATGAATTCGACTTTACATGAAGTGTACCTTTAACTGTTCAAAGATCTGAAGTTACTGACCTTCATTTAAGATCCTTTAAGTTGAAAGAAAAAGAGTGCTCTATAGATTTTCCCTCAGTGGAGTGCCCCGCTGTTGTTCAAGTGGCGTCCACAAATAAACGCGCGCCCCAAATGCATCAAAGTAACGAGCTCAAGCTGCGAGGAGCAGCTTGTCCTGGTCGAAAGCAGAGCGGGAATATCCACATCCACATCCACATCCACATCCACATCCACATCCACATCCACATCCACTTCCACATCCAGTCAAATGCCCTACAAGCGACTGGCGCCTGCAGTTGTGATATATGAAATTAACTTAATAAAGCAGTGAAATATCGCCGGTGAATGCAACGCGATTCGCAGGAGGCGATCAGCGGGCGCTAGGCGACTTGCTGCGCCTCCATAAATTGTGGCACTTGTGACTCTGGGGGTCACTTGTGACTCTGCCTCAGCTGCGGCGACTGAGAGATGTGGCATGCCGCAACACCTGAGGTGTCCACTGGCTTATAATGGTCACATAACGTGGGGGTATTCCGAAATCCAATGAGATGCGAGATGCTAATTAGTGAGACTTCAAAACGCATAGGTTGACTTAAAGAGAGCTTTGCTTGAAAAGCCAGACAAATCTTATATTTGTTCTATGCCTTATATTAAGTTTACAAACTATCGTAGTATTTAAATGTCTCTGTTTTCTCTCAAGAACTTTATGCTTAGAGATCTTAAGCTATGTCAATCCTCAAGCACTTGAAAGTTAAAGCTTCATAGTTCTTCAAAAGTTCTTACCCCTTTTTGATTAAAATTTTTAGCAGTCTTCATTCGAAATTCCTGCGGGAGTTAAAGCTGTCGAATTGCATTCGAAGGACCCCGAAAAAGCGATTGTGGGTGCTTCTATGGTCACCACAAGTGTGTGTGCCCCCAATGATGCTGATGATGATGGCATTGTACGCCATTGTTCACTGGAGCCCCATTGTCTGAGCTAAATTAAGCAAACTTTGCATGGGTGCCGTGCATAGTTTCGTCCCAAATCAATTCACCCGGAGTCGAGGACTCCCTCTCTCTGCCCACCTTATCGCCGTGCTCCACTCCGTGCTCATCCCCCATCCCTCCTGCAACGAAAGTACAGTAAGGATTTCCCCGAAAAACTCGCACCCGATATGTGCACCCTTTGGGCCTTAACTTTTCACTGGGCCATAAGCCGTTCGCAGTGAGCAGAACGCAATAAATTACGTTAAAGACGCCAGTCCCAGACCCAAATCCAGAAATTTGCATTCCACATTGAAAGAGTAGAGTGAAGGGAGGGGGTGGGCCACCCCATCGGAAAACCGGCACACGCATCATCATAATTAATAAGAGACAATTTGACAATGGCCCTTTAGCGTTAACAGCGATATTACTTTCAGCAGCAAAGTGAGCAGCCGCCGGAAAGCACGCACACACACCCGAAAACACACACCCAAGCACACACACACGCACACACACACACCATCGCCGGATGGAACACACCCCCTTGCCATTTTGCGCCAAATTAAATTCAACCTCAATTGAGGGGTTAATTTCTATCACCAGGCAAACAAAAACCAAAACAAAAACAAAAACGCCCAGCCCGCAGACGCTACGTGGGGTGGTCCTTGAAAAAAGGGGGGGAGGGGGAGTGGATGGGTGGCTGGGCGGTTAGGGGGATGTTTGGGCGGTTTCCCAGATCGCCCCATTATCTGCATCGAGTTCCACATAGAAAATCATTACGGCATTCGCACCATGAGACGTATTCAATTTGAGTGTCGTTGAGCTCTTTATTACGTTAGTGTGAAAGTCGCGTGCACCGAAAGCCCGCTCGTGCACTGAGAGAAAAATCAGCTTGACTTTAAAAGGTGACATTTTTCAAATGGAACCTTTTGCAATAAAATACAAAAGTTGAGCTGAATTTACAATCGCAAAAGCAAAGATTTTATGACACTTCTTTTAAAAAGTAACATACAGAAAGTAACTTAAAGTTGTTAATAATTTTCAAGCTATGATACTCAACACTAAAAAAATATGTAATATATAATGCATTAATCAAACATTTTTTTTTGGTTTATTTATGATTCTTGGTTAAGAAGCTTCTACAAATTGTACTTTTAAGTGAAATTTCAGTGAAAAGAAGTGTCCTTCCAAATTTAAAGATACAAATGTTTAATGAATTTATCTTAGAGCTAATTAAAGCACTTCAAGTTTCTTGCCGTGCATCGTCCTGTGGCATCGCTTCCCGGGGCACCACCTCCTGCCCCGCCCCCCGGCGCCTTTGGCATTCATTCACGGTGCGTAAGTCAGAGCAACAACAATAACAAAGCCGGCGCGTTTGGTGGAGGAAGTGGAAGTAAATTGAAAGCATGCTGCGCGGCCAAAAGCGGCCACTGCTGCTCCTGCCCCGTTGCCTCATCCACTGCCGCATCCACAGCCACAGCCACTGCCACTTCCACTGCCACTGCCACTTCTCCCGTGACCCTAACCCTTCAATTCAGTGCCACGAAATCCATTAGCAGGCAGCGTGCGGCGAGGAGAAAAAGCCAAGAGCCAAGAGCCAACAGCTACGAGCATTGGCAAACGGTGACCATGAGGCTTTTATGCACGGAGCGTCCTGGCTCGCTTTCGGTTAACCATGGGCATGCCACTCCGTGCCACTCCGTCCACTCCCGCCTGGCTTTCAATCTCGACGAGACTCATAAACATATGCGCCTCACGTCGTTTGGCGTGAATTTAATGTGGCGGCGGTGGAGTAGACGACACCCCCAGTCCAGCTCAGCCCAGCCCAAAAGGACCCCCAACCAACCGACTTCATAGACGACAGACGACGGTTAGCCGTTCTTTGATGAGGTTACTGACTTTGGCGAATTAACTCCCACTGTAAGCCACATCGAGTATACCCGGAGTCGCTGGGGTCGCTGGCGAACCGGAAACCACTGCATTTTGTTGGCCCAAAACCGGGGTGGCACGCTTCAACGCCTCGGAAAATCTCAGGGGACACTTTAGCAGTACAATGCAGCATTTAGATAAACCGAGACTTTAGAGCCCTTTCGATTTGGCCGGAATAAATGCTGAATTCTGAATGCTGAAATGTTCGCCGTGCTGGCGAGGCTGGGCAGATGGAAATCAATCCTTCTTCGCGGGGGTGCGTCCTTGTAGCCAGATTAGTTGAATAGAATTTCAAGGGCAGTTTGTCTTTCCCATTTAATTGAAATTAATAGATGAGGCAGTGGGGCAGAGAAGGGAAAACACAATTAGGAACAGTATCAATGACTATTCACTTGTGCAGTACAAATATTCACTTTTACACAAGCAAGTCAATAATACTATATACATATTTGTAACTGGAAAATATAAGTAAGAAAGTGCAAACTTCAGTATGGAAAATAATGTTTTTATCATTTGGAACTTATAAACTTAGCAGCTTACACATTTAGAGAGTTAAAATGTGAGTCTGATCTCTTTAAAGTGGCAATTTACATGAATCCATTGAATACTCAGTTAAAATTTAATGATGTGTGCAGATTACAGATGATAACTAATGCACCTTTAGGTGAATAACTCAGATATTCAGTAAATACAGTTTATAAATATCTGTGCACCTGCAATCGAATTTATCAGTATAATACCCTGTAATACCACTGCCGAAGGAGTAACTTACTATAGTCAGCATATGCCACAAAGCGTGCTGTTCCTTTGGCCACATTTCACCGGATTCGGATTCCGGTCCGCCGATCTAATCAAACAATCAAACAGAAATAATCGGGCATATCAAAGAGCCACTACAAGTGCCCCGAAATCCAATTGGGACGACTGGCTGCCATAAATTTTATTTATTTATGTGTGCACCGTTTTGTTTTCCGCTCTGTTTTCTGCCCTGCGAATGGGATTGGGTATGAGTGTGGGCATGAGTATGGGCATGAGTATGGGAACGGGTAGTATGGAGTATAGAGTATACTCGGTATCGGGTCGAAAATCGACCATGAATATCAATGGGGGAATTGTGCGTCATCGGCACGCGCCGCTTCATGCGATACTTGCCTCCAATCTTGGCCCAAACGTTCGTCCTTCGGTGGGAAAAAGGGGGTTGGGATTTTGGTTTTTTTCTGTTTTGGGTGGGCCATTGATATTGTTTTTATCAGGCAGACGAGGGACTGAAGACCTGGCCGCGGGCCTTAAGCACTTGTGCTCCTGATGCGTATTTAATTTTATTTTATTTGGGATTTCTCGCCACCGAAGGGGAAGTAAATCACGGCAGTCTCGGTACTCGCACCAAATCGGGATGGTCCCCTTTTTGGGGTGGTCCAGGACCAGGATGGACCAGGATACCCGGCCAGATATATCGATACTATAAACATATGTGGGCAGATGTGTGTGTTTTTTGCCGGCTTACACTTGTCGAACTTGGCATCGAAGAAAAGCGTCTGCGAAAATGTGACATCGAGTGCTGAGTGTTGATTGTTCGTCATTGGCACACAAGATAAATGAATGAATGAATGAGTGAGTGAGTGAGTGAGTGAGTGTCTACCCTTGGTAGCAGCTGAAGCTTTCGTATTAAATTCATGAAAGTTAAGTGCTTGGTAATTGATGTTATAAAATATTTATGACAGACAGCCCAACATCAGGCGGAACTGAACAGGTAAACGTGTAGTAGTAAGAGTAAGAGTTCATGCCTTTTTAAGTCCTCCAGGCGGCCGACGACTGATGGCCAAAGTTAGATTTGGCTCTAATTGACATTAATTATTTAAAAGGACGTCATGCGAATCCTTCGACCTAAGTGCCGCTCTTTGCCCTGCGGTAAAGCAGTGAGTCCTCCTAAAGCAGCTCCTCTAAAAAGCCAGCTATAAATAAGTTGAGCAATTGGAAAAACTCCGCCGTGCTACAAAAAGTTGATGGTGCAATGGGAATTCAAGGCTACCAACTATTCAGTACACAGTAAACACAAGTAAAAATGTTCCAGAATATTGGCAAAATATGTATTCTAACTCCAAGGTTTTATATTCTATTAGGAAAGATTATGTCATTATCATGTTTGTTATATTCAAATAACATTTGAGTCCTTTATACAGATTAAACTTAGAAGAATATTGAAATAGAAAAGATTAAATCCATATTTTTTTAAACATTTTTTAAATAATTATTGGCTGATTTTGGCTAGTTTTTTCTCGTTCAAAGCCAATCTAATAATCATAGTCTGATGACTTTTATTTTATTTCTAGAAGTCCCAGTGCACTCCATTCATTTCGACACCCTTTCCAGACCAAACTCAGGATTTTGGCTTGGCCCACTTGACCGGGCAAAAACAGTGGACCAACTGATAATGATGCTGTTGGCGACTTTGTGTTTGCTCATGCCGGTAGCCTTGTGCCCAGGTCCTTGGTCCTTGGTCCTTGGTGCTTGGTCCTTGGGCTTTGCAGGGGCTGGCTTTGATGTTTCGCCAGGATGATGAATTATATTTGACATCTATGTGCTTGGGCGGCAGTCCTCCACCCATCGGTGCTAACATGTGTGTACCCTGCCACATTGATGCCACTCGAACTGCAAAGGTATGGGAACAAATACGTTTGCATGCGCACCAAAAAACCACCCAGCAGCTACCACTGCAACACACCCACTCACCCACTCATACACCCAGCCACACTCGTCTGATGAGAGCCGCACTTGGATATGTTTATTTTACTGTCAAAACATTAAAGTAAACTCCCGCCGATGCCGCCGATGCCGCCGCACGGGGTTGATTGTTATCAGGGGGCGGTGTCGACAGCGTTGTACCTTTGCGAGGGTGGAAAAGTCGGTGGTCCTTCGTCCTCGTGGCCACCTTCGGTTTGACTCCGCAGACAAGTCTATTTGCATATGTTGACGGCATACTCTAACCAGATCCTGGTGGATTTCCTGCTTAACGGCCGTGGCCATCACAACACAGCCATCCCTTCAAACAAAAAAGGATCTTCACACATGCGGCTGGGTGGCATGCCTTTTTGACAACTCATAACAATCACTCATCATAAACAAAGTCGCTTTTTATGTGAGAAGATCCTGTGCAACAAAAAGAAAATAAGATACTCAAGGTATGTAATAGATGTGGACTGGTACAAATTGCAGGTGTATGTAGTTACTTCAGAGGAACGAAGCGGGAAAATCCCTTTAGCTCAGAAGTTAACGACTTGCCAATTAGTTAATTAGCGAACTCCTGCGGCGTCCTTCGACGTCTTATCCTCTCGCTTCCATTGGCTAGTCACTCATTTATCTATGCCGGCAGCCCTTTGCGGTCAATTAAAACAATCCGCAAAATAATTGCCAAGAAATTTATTCGCTTCATTAACTTGTTCGCAGCGAAGACAGGCGAGTTAGCCACGAAGTCAGCCATGAAATTAAGTGAAATAATTAAATCTCAATCGGCATCTATTAGATTTGTGTAGCCTTTGGCATTGGCATTGGCTTTTGGCCACGGCCCTTGTCAGCAGTCGAGGGATGAACACACACACACAAAATACATTTTTGGCAGGACTTCTGGGCTAATCTTCACCCAGCAAGGGGTTACCATTTGGCGTTAACGATGGGGTTGAATGAAACCCATGCGCCGGGCTACTCGAAAGTGCAACAATCGCTGGGGGTTTTCGCTTTTTCGGACTGACAACGACCATTTATCACCCACGCAGCATCTTTCATAATCAGGCTGGTCGGTTGGCAAAATGCAAATGACTCAGTCTGCGAGTGGCGACTGTGGTGGAGTTGCATATAAAGGACCCGGCCGCGGCTTTTAATTTACAACGTCCTACGTTCTGCGTTCTACGTCCTACGTCCTACGTCCTCAGTCCGCAGTCCTTCGTTCATGTATCTGTATCTGTATCTGTATCTGTAGCTACATATACGTGCAGTGGGGCTTTCGGCTCTCAACTGTGAGCCACAGCCGCCATCTTCGCCACAATGCCAGACAAAAGGTCGACACGTTCCCATTCCGACCGACTTAATTAATTTATGCACTCATGGTCGGTCGCCAATGCATCTCGGGGTCTCTCGGGGATCGGGCATTGGGCAGAGGGGATTGGGCAGAGGGGATTGGGAAATGGGTTTGGGATGGCCAGTTTAGTCGGTCTTCAACCAAAAGGTGGACATCATTTCTCCGGGGCCTCTTCGCTTCTTGAAAACCCGCCTAATTTTAAAATTAATGAGCGGCATCTTGATGGCCGATGGCAGCGATAAGCCCCATGATTTTGACCGTTCCACAGATCCAGAGAGCCCACGTCCCTGCCGCTCGGATCACAGCTTAAGTAAATCACGTGTTTATTGGCACTTCACTTACGACACCGTCACCAGGCCAAAGAATATACATATACATATATATATAGGAGAGGCCCCGGCCACGGGTCCCAGTTTCAAGACCCCAAACCCCGTACCAAAAACGAAAACGAAAACCAAAATGGCATCACTCTATAGGGACTGCACTCTATATTGGCCCGGTCCGATCTTGTTGGCATCGAGGGAACCCAAACTCTGAGCCAACCGACTGACCAACGTCATTAATTAGCTGGCCGTGAAGTGTGGGGAACGAATGGAAAGCGACGTGTTTATTTGGTTTGTATGCCCGTTCAACAGCCCAAATGTATTGGGCCTTCATTTAGGAGTTCTTTTGTTTTCAAATATTTTGCCGCTCGATACAGTGGGGCCTCGCATATAAGGAACATGTATCGATGTAGAGAAAACTGGTTTAAGTCCCTGAACTACAGGTATTATTAATATTTCCTCTGACTATGTAAGCTGTAATATGTAGACTATCATGTTTTGTATTAGATTCCCTTATTGGATTAAATATTAAAAATCAGCTAGAAAAGATTTAATTAAATTTATTTATTGAACAGAAATTTTGTTAATAATAGGACCATCTTCTCAAGTCATCACTGTACCCAGCACGTTGTGTCATTTATTTTGTTTGACCGGAAACTCTTTATCTTACGGTTAATCTTCTTGATATTTCAGATGTGGAAAGCCCAAATGCCGATGCATTCTCGATTCGTGGCATTAAGACAAAAATAAACTTGATTTTGGTATGAAATTGATTCATTCATTTTCGATCCATTGAGTCAGATTCTTATCCGATGGATGAGTCGGGCAGCATCGCCACTTCCAACTGTGTGCACATCCAACAGGTAGTCAAACCAGACAAACTGTCTCCACTTGCACTGGAGTCTCGTTTCCATCCACTTCGCCTCTTCCATCGCAAGTATGCATTTATTTTGAATAAAGGTAAACATACATTTTAATAATCAAAGATTTCAGATTCTTTAAGGCTAGTTAGTGACTTGAAAGGCTGCAAAAACAGAGGACACCCTTAATGTAAGGATATCGTCAGCCAGATTCGTAAAGAGTACTTCTCGGATAAATTTCGATGTTTGTATATTGGTAAAATCTTCAATTCGATGCATTATTACAAATGTATAATTTTCAGGTTGCCAAGGACCAGAATGTCAGCTAGAGAACATGGTTTGTGAATCATTTTTGTGTTGATTAAAACTATTAATCCATTCTTTAATTGCAGAGAACCTACCAGAGAACTGTTGAATGATTTTTTATGGACTGGATGAAAGCAGCTAGATATTATTATGTTAATTTATAATACACATTATATGATTATATAGATTTACAAAATAATACGATATCAAGAAAGGTCATCAAAGTAGGATGGATGTTTTGCTTTTATGTATCTCCAAAATGTATTGATATTCGTCAGTATTCCTATTGGATCACTTTTTGCAAAACAACATACGATTGCAGAATATAATTATTTATGTAAATCTTATATAGCCAGGATGTTATGGAAATCAAAATTGTGTATATGGCCACTGAAGCAAGAATTCTTGTAGTATTTTAAATTTCAATTTTTTAAATATTTCAATTTGTAGATATTAATATTAAAATCTGCACAATTAAGAAATACGATTTTAGTTCTTACATTTAAAGAATCTCAAAATGACCTATAAAAATGAAATCAGATTTTTTCAGATATGTCACAAGATATAACTATGTAAAATTGTATTAAAATGACAGTGACTGCAGGAGAAAATAAATTGTATTGAAGTTATTTAGCAATGGAAAAAGTTCAGACCCATTAAAAGGCTATACATTTTGAAATATAACTATTATTTAGGAAGTGTTGTTTAATTAAATTGTTTGTTAGATACTGCTCAAGATACATGATATGCATTTAGTGGAGATTACGATTACAAGGAATATATAATAAAATATATATTATATATTAGTTTATTTTAATTTTTTAATTAATTCGAAATCGAATATTTGGGATCGTACGCAGATGTGTGCCAATTTGAAAGAACATGTAATGTAAAATACATTGTAATTATTACTTTCACTCAATTTATCAAGTGATCAAGACAATTAATGCTGTAGTGATTTCAATTCTGAGTTCTTTAGCATAAATTACGTTATTTTCGTACTTATTTTCGATCAACTTTGTAAGAGACGATCACGCATACGAACCAATTTTGGCTTATGCCCAAGAGTATGCAACATAGTTTTCAATGCACTTTCTAAAGCATACTTATGTGGTTAATTATTGGCTGCAACATATTTTCATACCAACTTTTGTTTATCGGAATTCAGTTAAAATGCAATCTCGAATTGGATTTTGTATTAATGAATAACTATTTTAATATTTAATAAATTGTTGTTTAAAGGAGCCCTCTTCTTTGTTAATTTTAAATCACAATCACATACTTTCATATGAGGTATTATTTGTACATTAGAGGAAGAAACAAAAATATAGAAATGACATTTGTAAAGAATTAAATTAAGGAAAAGCAACTGAAAATCGAAGATACTTTAAACTGCTTAAAATATCATTATTTATTAGATAAAAATTTCCCAATTTAAATTATAATTGGCTAAAGCATCTTACGATCATTATACCCGTTACTCGTAGAGTAAAAGGGTATACTAGATTCGTTGAAAAGTATGTAACAGGCAGAAGGAAGCGTTTCCGACCATATAAAGTATATATATTCTTGATCAGGATCAATAGTCGAGTCGATCTGGCCATGTCCGTCTGTCCGTCCGTCTGTCTGTCCGTCTGTCCGTCTGTCCGTCTGTCTGTCTGTATGAACGCTGAGATCTCAGGAACTACAAAAGCTAGAAAGTTAAGATTAGGCATACAGACTCCAGAGACATAGACGCAGCGCAAGTTTGTCGATTCATGTTGCCACGCCCACTCTAACGCCCACAAACCGCCCAAAACAGCCACGCCCACACTTTTGAAAAATGTTTTGATATTTTTTCATTTTTGTATTGGTCTTGTAAATTTCTATCGATTTGCCAAAAAACGTTTTGCCACGCCCACTCTAACGCCCACAAACCGCCCGAAGCTGCCACGCCCACACTTTTGAAAAATGTTTATATATTTTTTCATTTTTTTATTAGTCTTGTAAATTTCTATCGATTTGCCAAAAAAACTTTTTGCCACGCCCACTCTAACGCCCACAAACCGCCAAAAACTGTCAGTGTTGAAGACTCTCTTTCGGACTTCCACTATCTGAGTAACGGGTATCAGATAGTCGGGGAACTCGACTATAGCGTTCTCTCTTGTTTTAATATGTGTGAATTATAAATTCGTGTCCAGTAAAGATCAGTAACTTTTGTGATTAAAATCATTAAGTAAATTATAAATTCGTGACTTAATAACTATTTTATTGAAAGACTTGGGCAGCCGCTTATAAGTACATCGTAAAGCTCAAATATTTAAAAGACAACTAATTTGTTAGGGAACAATGCTCAATCACCTAAATGCTCACAATAAATTTGATCCAGTTATTGTGCATTGTTATAAGTCATAATAACCCAAACCGAGCTGGTCGACAAAGGACGGCTGCGAATATATTTATTGTTTTCCGCTTACTACCTGAATGCGAATTAGCATCGGGACGAACCACTCCGCCCCTGCCAGCATATAGAAACCTATAACGTATACTCGTATACGAAAGTAATGTCTTGAGCAGTCCCCGGATCGTGCCCCATAAATCATGCCAAACTGAGTTTGGGTATAGAAAGTCAAAGTAAACTGCCATCACTTAAAGTCATTCAAGCATTTATTTATGTCAAAACATTGTCCGCTTAGCTGCTGCGAACCTTTTGCCAGCCAGTCCCACGAAGAGGTAGGGATTCGAGATCGAGACTCGGGTCTCGGGATTTGGAGGGGTCAGTTGGCCAGTCGAATGTATAACTCAATTATAGGCGGCTGTGTGCTCACCTCGCAGCGGGGTGTCGGCGCATTAGCCACTCCTCCATATCCTGGTCCTCAGTGTTCCCCCCCCCCTGAGTTCCCTTTTAGCGCTAGACCGGATCGGATAATGCGCATGCGGCGATCGGGGTCATTGCGGTTTTCGGGATCGTCTCCAGTCCCGAATCTGCAGGACGAGATAACCCCGACTAGACTGCATAGATGTCATTAGAAACCGGGCAGCAACACGATCCTCAATGAAGTTACCTCTCTGTTAGTTCGACTCTATTATCTAGTGCCCGGGGTTGGGGGATTCCTGTGTGGCCCGCATGCGCAATCGGATCGCACATTGTGCCCACGATCGACCGCCAAGGTACAGGCCTCCCTCTCTACATGATTCTGTTTAACGAGAACAATGTTCTTGCAATCCTGCAAACGATGGCCACACCGCAGTGGCTTCGTTGGCGATCGCCTCCACTCGCAGTCGCTGGCCCAGATCTGGGGAGGATCGGGGCGATCCGCAGCCAGCTGAGGGGTAACAACTACACGATGGCACCGGATCGTGCAAAAGTACAGCGACGGATGGCAGGTGGCGCCGGCGCCGATGCGAATTTGAATATGGAAAGGCAGTCGGGCATATGGCAAGCAAATTTGTATTGTGTATTGTGCACGGGAGAAAACCTTATTATGAGCTATGGTAAGAACAGAGATAACACACTCAAATTTACATAAAAATGAATATTTTACAAGCTTCCATCATCAAATTGTAGTGCCACCTTTCCTTTTGGATTATTTTGCTCTGTTTATATCTATATGTGGTATTATACCCATGAACAAAGATGTTTAAAGACTTGTCTTTACACTTATCATATAATCTTTAATATATCAATTTTCCCTAAAAGTAACTTATTCCGAAATCTCTTCGAAATTGTATGTCTTGTTAAATCATTTAAAATATATTTTGCCAAAATAACAGTTAAAGAGCTAAACATTATGAAATCACCATTCTTATCAAAAATAAGGCATTGAATTACTATAATATTTATCAAAGTATTTCTTTTCAAGATCTCATGTGAGAGTAGCATATTTGACTTAAGTGGCATCCCCTAAAGTGATATTTAATACTTATTTCTGAGCAACAGAAAGGGCAACATCGAGGATTGTAATGTAAACAAACGTGAGCACACACTTTCCTAAATAGCTATATAAATGTCTATCCAGGCAGCTAAAGATTAACAGCCGCCGTTTGTAGCGCCACGCCCTCCAAATGAGCACAGTGGCGTAGTTAATATGTAATCCCCGACACGTGGAGTAAATTATGTTCCTTGGAGGGCGGCCACTGGGACGAGTGCGTCTTGGACACTCCCCACAATCGATGATGGTGCACCATAAAACACTATTTGGGGTGGAAAAGTTAACGCCGCTATAAGGTAGAAGATTAACCTATTTAAGTGATAGCATATAAATATATCACTTTATCAAATCCTTTTGCTTGATAAGCTTGCATACTTTTGGGATACTGATTACAAAAGCGCGGACTTCAGTTAATTAATAAATTCTAAATTGTAAAACAGATCTACAAATAGCAAAAATGTTATTAGACTAAAGAAGTGTAGCTACTCCTATTGTAATCTCATTCCCACGTTGTAAGATCTCCGTAGTAGCCATTCCATAACATATCCCATAAACACATTTATGTAACCTACATTTTGAAAGGGCATGACGAAATCTTAACGCAAGACTTGTCCTTTCCGTGAAGATTCATTGTGAAACTGGCGCCATTCAATGTGATTTCTCCTACCTTGCATACCGTCCCTTTGCCCCCGATAATTGTTTCTTATCGGCGAGACAGTTGTGAATGACAATTTTTTGGACAATAACTCGGTTGTGGGTCGTCAGCGCGGCACCGACGCCAGCGGGGGCTATATATGGTTATAATTGCCAGGCGGCAGGACCGGATTACACGACAGGTCGACCTGTCTGCAGGCCATGCCCCTTTCCCATCCCATTCCATCCCATCCTCCTCTCCTTGCCATCGAAGTGTATATCTGTTACACAGAGTAATGATCGTAATGTCGCACAAGTATCTTTAAGATGCATTCGATATTTCAGAATGAACTACCTGCGTGGATGTCGTCGTCCATTTGTCCACTTGTCCGTGAGTCCGTGTGTCCGTATGTCCGTATGTCCGTATGTCCGTATGTCCATTTGTCCGCATGTCCCTCGTCCATCCCGAAGTCAACAGCAAAAGGGCTAGTTAATCTGTGCCGACCTCGATAACGTTTTAGTGCTCAATTTTGATTCTACGCCCTTTGTGGTTTGGGTCTTTACAACTGTTTATGCCTTTTATGATTTTGTCGTGGCCGTTTCTCGTATCTGCAGCAAGCCTTTTGCTTTTTGCTTTTTGGATTTTGGATTTTGGGTTTGGGCTTGGTCGTCGTCGGCTGGTTGCAAAGGGGCAAGCTGGAATGGGTCCTTAACTCTGTCCCTAGCTGCCATGGGCCATGGGCTGTAATTTAATATCCTAGCTGGCATTGGACTTTTGTTTAATCATGACAGCCGACCGACTTACTCGGCGACACACAGTGGTTATCGACGAATGCTATTGGCGTTACGCCGCTCGATGTTTCACACTTTTGCCCTTGGGCCATGTTTAAGCCCACTGTTTTTGGGGCTTGTTGGCCAGGTTCGTGTGCGCGGCCATTAAGGTTTTGTTGGCTCTGTCCCACTGATTTCCTAAATGTCCGATTCGATCCAAGCAGATCCCCATCGAATGCAGTGCCGAAGCCGAGAATCTTACCATTTCGGCGCTCATTTAAATATTTTATCATCGCCGCACTGGCAAGACACTAAAGAGAACTTTATATCTTTTCGGTTCGCTACGTTTTTATCACTCGAATGAACAAAAACATTTGTTACCAATCAGAGTTCTTAATTTTACGGCCTGTGTGTTGCGACAAAAGTGCCGCTTCTTGTGCCCCAAGACTCGAACTCGAACTCGATCGTTTGTCGGCTTTGTCGCAGAAATTAGCCGCGTATTCCTTTAGGGCTTGTATGTGCCCCGGTATCTTAATTGGCTTTGATGCTGCGATGGCTTTTCATAAACGTCAGGCCGGACATCGCCCATTCCCCACTCCAAACTCCACACTCCATACTCCCAATGAACTTGGACGCGATCGACGGAAACTGGAACTGGTATCTGGGAATGGAAAACAAACACATGTGCTTAAGAGATAGCTAAATTATTTTAAAGCTCATTTACTTATGTACAACCAGCGACACAGGATCGGGTTACAATTACTTTTCGCTGGCTGAGTGGCTCGGGTCGCATCCCTTTAAGGCTGGCGATTTCAGGGAAATGTATACATGACAGGATAAGTCGCTGAAATATTGGGTAGATTATAATTTGGAGTCAGTTTTTGAACCATTAACAAACCTTTAACACGACTCGTTTGTTGATGACTGAGTGGCATTCTTATCGTCATGTTACTGTAACAGGAAAATGTATTTTAATCATATGCATTAATGGTGATTTTTATGTACTTTATAAGGAAATATGAATTAAGATTCTTGTAGCATTTAAGAAGATCTAACTAGGGAATATCCTTTTCAATACTGAATACTATTAAGTGAAGTTCATTAATCTTCCCTTTATTTTGAATGCATAATTCCATTCCTATCATTTTACCTGATGTTCAAATCCTTAATCGGCAGGCTCGCACCCCAGAAATATAAACAAACATTTCAATTATTTATGAGCGGCTATTCTTTGGGAAATAAACTGTATAAACTGTATAAATAGATGCGAGCGCACACAAAGAGAAATTGCAACAATTGACAAATTGCGGCATATAAATTTCCCCCACCGAAGCGCAGCGATGTCAACTGTCCCTTTGGCCGTGGATAATATGTGGAGCGTAGCCTTTGTCTTTAAAATTATGTTAACTAGCCGAAGAATCGATCGTGCGGGCTCGAGGGGCAGAACATAATTTATTCATACGTCAAACAGGCTGTCCATTTAAATGCGAGCAGTGCCCAGTTCCCAGTTCCCATTTTATATATGGGATATGGGATATATATATATGGTATATGGCCAGTGCGATGTGGATGTGTGGAGGGAAACGCAAATAAAACGCAGCATATTGGGAAAATTTCACGGTCTTTTGGCCGCCAGCAAAACCAACTGGTCAACGGTCGCCACGGCCGAGGGCTAATTTATAGGGCGATTCGGTGGGTGTTTGTCCGTTTGTTTGTCCGTATGTCCGTATGCCTGTCCACTTCCCGTCCCCTGTCCGTATATTATTCCATTTCAGATTCAATGCGTTAGTGGGTGAGTGAGTGCGGGGGAGTGGTGCGAAGTGCGTAAGGGCCAGGTAAATTGAAAAATGGACATTTGTAGTTTGATACCCATTTGGAGTAGGACAAGGGCTATCTACGTGAACGGACTCTGGTCTGGTCTGCAAGTGGTTGATCAGGGTCGACTTTTCGGCTTAGATAAGCTGCTGCTGCTTTATGCCTATTCCTATGCTCGTTCCCCCCTAACATCTCGAGAGTGACAGACGGCAAGCAGGGGTTAAAATTAGGGGTTGCTGGGCTATACACGCGGGTTGTGATGGGTCTGCTGGTTTTTCGACATGCAGATGTGACAGCGACGGGCGCGGATTTGTTTCGTGTATCTTTGCGACAACTTGATTTTTTGTTAACGCGATGCGCTTTTCGCTGGAAATCCTTTTAGCCCATCAGGCGGCTCGTCGCTCGCGAGTGCATTTGACACTTTGTACTTGATGGATTACGTTAATTATTGATTAAATGGGCTTGTACTTGTCAGGACAAAGTAAAATCCATTAGGCATTTGAATATGGTCCTCGCCTCGTCGTTGTGTCGCTGCGGCAAAATTAGATTTAAATTTTTTCGCATTTTATAATTTGACATGAACGGGCGCGCGTTTGATGGATGCTCTGGGATATGAATGGCCAATAAAAAAAAGAAAAACCCCCAATAACCAAAAACCAAAAAACATAAAAAACTGTGAGAAGAGGGTCTCTGGATCGGATCCCCGGTGACATTCCGCTGCTGTCGCCTCCAAGCGCCAGTTCCTCGGATCACACACCTTCGTATGTGAGTACAGATACAGATACAGATACTCTGCAAATGGGATGCATCTCGGCATCCGAGCGTCCCAACGATCGGGGGACACGCACTAAAAAGCCGGCTGCGGCGATTCAGATTGAGGAGATAAGCAGCGGCCGGCTCTTTGGGAGATGCGGCGTCGTTATTTTTCGGTTGTCGCTTCATCTGCTCTGATTAATTCCCTCTGATGAAATGCCGCTCCCCAGTCACCACTCACTAGTCAGCATTCAACAGCCACTTGATGCCGCAAAAGAACCCCACAGTTGCGGACAAAATCTTAATGGTGGCTAACTAAAACGAGGCCCATACGATTCCTGATTTATATGCATGCATCAACATCATGCACTAGTCAGTACCTTCTAATTGGCTATTACTCCATCGAAGATTTACTCCTCTTTTATGGAAGATAATCAATTGTAATCACTAATTTCACCAGCGTGTATACTATAATAAAGGCAACCAAATCACAAATGCAATCAAATAAATGAATTACGACCCAAACTCACCATAAATGTCAAGGAAAAGTGCCAGCCCTATTAACGTGCCCGCTGCTGTGTGATGGCGCGCTGCTCACTTGGCATTTTTAAAATGAGCAACTTTGATTTATCGTCATTCCGCCGACAGAGCCGCCATTTTGAGCGTAGGAAGTAGGTGCAGCTTGACTTGGCATCAAGTTGCATCTGCGAAAGCGGCGCAAGCTTTCCCTACCGAGCTTTTTCGGTTACTTCGGGAGCTTTTCCGTAAGCACTGCACACGGAGCCGATGGCTCGACTTTTCCAAATGCATTGGCTCTGGAAAATTGCCTCGAAAAGCGCGCACTCTCTTCGACTTTTCACGGAAAACTCAGCAATTCCGCACAGCTGGCTAATCAGTGGGGGAAATTCTCGCACTACACACAAATTTCCCACTATTTTCAAGCGACCAGAAAGTCCCAAGCGCTTCCGTTATTTTAGGCTCCGCCCGTTAAAAAATGGCTGCGCATTTATCTGCGGCCTGCGCAGCACGCGAGTGAGCGAGACGACCGTAGAGCGGCAACTGGCTCGCTCGCACTCGCAATGCCGTTCCCCTCAACGAATACAAACACGATAGAGTGTAATACCACGACACTGGTTATTTTTTGTGTGTGTTTTTGCACTCCTCTGGTAATCCGTGCAAAACTTTAATTGGTGTTTTGCACTTCTAATGGATCCTGGGAGTGTATTAGATGCGAGTCGTAACAGAAAGAGACATTTGTATAGCACTCGAAATCGCTGGAAACACATGTAAATGTGTGTGCACGTAACCGGGGGTTAAGTGCCCAAAGCCCAACGATAATATTGATCTGCGATATGTGTCACTTTGCGTCGCAGATTTATGACCCCAAAGCGGCAATTTAAACCACTGTGCAGCCAGCGGCAAGCAAAACGAATTCGTCGAGTTATATGTATGTACATACACGTGGGGCTCCATTTTAATTGCTGTTTACCAAGTGTTTTCTAAATGGTTTTGGCCACTAATATAACTGAAATATGACTGAGTCAGTCTGGAACTTTATTGATCAAAATGTAAATTGGTAACTTAAACTTTGTTGAGCGGAAGGCAAAAACAAATCGGTGAAATCATGCAGATTTCAATGTAATAAAATAGTTTTTACTTTAAGAAATATTCAAATATATTCAATGAATGAATTTTTGCTGGCAGCTGTTCTTAGAACTTTTTAGAAAATAATATTCGAAGCTTTTTATACATCTAACACTAACAGTTTATTACTTGAAGTTCTTAAGCTTTAACTTAATACTTTGTGAAATGGTTTTAATTCAGTTTTTTTCAATACTTTCAAGTGAAAATATTGTTATAAGCTTTTTATACATACATCTAACACATATAGTTTATTACCTTAAGTTGTAATGCCTTAACTCAATTCTTTGTGAACTGTATTTAATTCATTTATATTTCAGATTTTAAAGATGCCCACCTCTCAGTAAGGGATGAAAGCATTCTTTGTATCCCCAATTTATTTTTCAGATATCACACACTGTCTCATGCGCCACAAAAATATTTCGGAATACAAAATTGACTTGTTCAGCGCACAAGTCTAAAATTAGAGTCTAATTGTTTCATTTGAAAGCTAAACAAATTGTTTGCGTCGCGCCTTTGGATGTTGGATAATTCATTTTTATTAAGAGAAGCTGTCACTTAAAGAGGGCAAACTTATCCAATCGCATTGATATTCCAGTTTGGGGGAAGATAAATTTGCTGTGAATATGGTGAACGACAGCTTGCTCGACGGCCTATTTGACATTTAGAAGAATGTGATGTGTCAATTGGAAAATCAAAGTAAAGTATAAATTGCAGTCTATAAGTTTTCGTGGCAGACGTAAATCTGCTATTTTTACATAAAATAACTATAGATACAATTTAAAAACAAAGAAAATTCGAAGAAGGAGCATAAATTACCATTTACATATTCTTACACTATTTATACATATTTATAAATCAGATAGAAAATGAAATAAAAACACTGAATTGTGCAGCCAATTTCACCATTATATTTGTTAAGTGCTTATGTTTTTTTTTGAAAGCCAAAACCACAACAATGAAGTTGCAAACTTTCAAAGCTCTCCAACGCTCATTTACAATAATCTGCGTATACAAATTGTAAGCCCAATCCCCGAAAGTTAGTTAATAGGCTCTATGAACTATCCAGCACGTTCAATTATGTACACGTGTTTCGGCAGGTGTGGTCCTTTGAAATGTTTACACGATACGCACACAGACGGCGACATGTGCCCCGAAAAGCCAATCCTTGTCACACCGCCTGACACTTTGTTGGAACAGTGGTAAATCAGAACTAATTTCCAAGCCCGGCTCATCAGGTCTCCGCCCCAAATGCGGCAGACAACCAACGGAGTAGACACCTCTGACCCCAAAATCCCAGACTAGTACTACTCCCCTTAAATCATGCTTGAAAGACTGCTATTTAAAGTTTCAAATTTCGGACATTTGTCCGTCACGACCCCGAACGACCGGCAATATACATACATACATACATAGGTGGTTGAATGGCCAACACTCGTCCAGGATAACACACAAGGACACAAGGACACTGGACACGGGAACATGGGGACACAGGGACACGGGGAATGTGCATGTGGATATGGATAGAGATATAGATATATACGGACAGGCCTAAGACATCGACGAACCTGGCGAGCGGAACCTGGACGATGACATCGAAAGTCCTTGTAGTTAGCAGTATGTAGTTTGTTTGACATCTATTTAAAAGTTTAATCGGATGAGTGTAGTCCGTGCGGTTAGGCTGACCAAAACACAGTGTATTACATAGTCACTGACTTTCCGCATCGCCGCCAGGTGACCGCTCGACCATCGGACAGGTGTTGCAATTTCGAGATGGCTCTCGGGGATGTGGAGCAGCGTCCATCCTTCGGCACTAATTAACGTTGATTCCATGGGCCAAAGGTCTGCAGGTTGTCCGCAAACTAAAAGGGGTTGCGTTCCAACTCCTTTAACATAATCAATTTCACTTTGTGTTTAATGACGATTTATTTTGCCTAAAGTGTGGTAGATGTGCTTCAGAAGGGCATTTGTTTTATATAGCTTGTGTATCTATCAGATACATTCATTTCAGATTTCGAAATATTTACTCCAAGTGTAAAATCGAGGAGTGCGATGACAGGGGGATATGTGTTCTAATGGTGGGTGGTTGGGCGATCTGATCGCCTGCCCGTCGCCATAGCCACTTCATGCTCCGATCGGCTTTACTATCTGTCCATCGCATTTTAATTGCCGTATTTATTCGGAGCGCCGTCCATCGTTCAGATAGCCCAATTATGTACATACACACGGACATTCCGGGCGGAGGCGATACGGAGACCAACACCAAGACCAAGTCCGATGCCATGGCCATTGTCTCATCCGGCCAACTGACCACGGACTATCGACTATCTATCCGGCGGGTAAGTAATTGTAGGCAAATATTTGTGTTTGCTCTTCGCCGCTATCTGAAGCGGTAACTTGAAATGCTCGAATTTGACACTCTGTCCAAGTATCGGACATCGGACATCGGACATCGCACTACAGGATTGGGGGTGGTGGTGGGTTATGGAGGAGCCTCCTCCATGGCTGCTATCTATGGCAATGGCAACAAAGGCAACCGACTCAGCCGTTCATGCGAAACTTTTAATTAAACGCCTAATAGATGTTTGTCACTCTACTGCGCCGATTAATAGTTCGATTTCATTCTCTCGGTCTCGTGATCTTCCGTGTCATGTCCATACGTTCGGCAATTAATTTCCATGGATTTCCAGCTCGCTGAAGTATCTGACAGCTACTCCGGGCTACTAGTGAGAACCACAAATCCGTAAGTTTCTGCACTTTGAACGCCGTCTGTCCGCTTCGGAAGCGGCTTTCTTTGACAGCGATAAGAAGGCGAGCACAGGCGCCCTTTTGTTACCCAAAAATTTAATAATACAGTATAATATCGCGGCGAATATGAATGCATAAGCCGATAAATTTCATTTCCTTAACCCGCCTCCTGATGCTATCGGCTTAATTAATTGAAAAGTGCAGAAAACCGCGCTGTGTGTATCTTATTAAATGATAAATGCATTCTCCTTAATTGAATTACTTTGATTACCCCAGCCATATTTAAACTTATTCGGCCAGTCGCTTAGCCTATAGTCAATTTCCGTTTCTCGTTGAGATTGCCTCTTTTTAAGACCTTTTTTTTTGTTGGATTTTTTATTGGCCTCACTTATATTAAAGCCCGATCTCAGCGTTTTTGGGGCTACGGAGTTTATGTACACATTTGCATGTGTGTGTGTAGGGGGGCTTGATCAATTAACTTTGCTGACATCGGCACTGCGAAAAGTATTCAGCGCTGAGTTTTCATTCAGAAAGAAGTGCAGTTCTCCTCGGTTATTAAATCGAAATGAGTATGATCGCTGCTGCTGTGAATTAATTCCGATGACGCAGATGAAATGGGGGTTGGCATGTGGCTATGCCAAAATCAATGGAAATGTTTCAGCTGTTCTCTAAATATTTGCTCATGGGGGTAGGAATAGTACTCATATAATATCTGATTTATTTTAATAGGCGAATGCTGCGTCAATCAGAAATTTACTTTCGAACTTTGTAAAGAAAATATTATAACATGCTAATAGCATTTTTCTCTTCTTAAATATAGATATAAAGATAAAGATTAGAATTCTAAAAATCTTATTAACTTATGAACATCTTAATATGCTTATATATCATGATAAAATTGTCTTTAAAGTGCACATATTTTTAAAATGTTTATATATCATAATAAAATTGTCTTTAAAATGCACATATGTATATTTTTGGTAAACTATAGACACATTTCGCACTGTAAAAGTGCGTCTGCAATTCAAATGCGAGTTCGCTAATTTAGCAAGTGCTGTTGTTTAACAAACTATTTTATGAGTACATGTCGCTGGTTGTTTTTTAAGCGCGTGCGTCATTCCGCGATCACGACCTTCAAAGGCGCGAGCTAATTTTCTCGGCTCTATTACAGTGGTTTGTTCTATGCAAATCAAATGCAAATTGTAATTAAACGAAAGTTTTGTGATTTGCACACACACAGTCTGTGTGGGGTCGGACCCCACATGAAAGCAAATGCAACAGCAAGAAAATACAAACGAGGGGCGCAAATCGCGGGAGAGCGCAGTGAAATATGATCGGCGATCGCATTTACAAACGCGAATGTAAGTGCAGCGCTTGCATATTCGCATTCTGCAGTCGAAAGTGTGCACATTTTGTTGTTCTTTGGTGGTCCCAATAGCCCATCCGGTCGGACGGCCGGATGATTGGACGGACAGCGAACGGACAGACGGACGAACGGACGGACAGATTGGACGGACGGACGGACGGACAAGCTGCTGCTTCCACGGCGTTGTCGACGCCCCAGTCGCCAATGCTGTCTACATTGGATTTCCGGCCTGGTGTAAGAATGCCTTCAATGGCTTTTGAATTTCGCTTTTGCTTTGCACATTCGCTGCTTTTTGATTTTGATACTGATTTTGGTACGGCATCGGCTTTTGCTTTTGCTTTTGCTTTTGCTTCTGCTTATGCTTACTATGCTTACTATATGGGTATATGGTATATGGGCCCTTGTGGGGTTACATCGGATCATGCTTAATTGGCAAAAATATGATTCATGGCGTTTTGCACTTTCGTTGCTTTCTTGCCAACACTGCAGTTTTTCCTCGTCGCCTATAAACAATTAACGATGCCGCCGCCGATGCCGTCGATGCAGCGATGAGTTATCTGAGTTATATGAGTTATCTCTGTGCCCCGATATCGCCCAATTCACGGTTTTGTATCTGTGTATCGCCCCCATGGAGCCACTACTGACTTGGCCACGGGTTTGGCCGCCAATTAAGAGCAATGCAATTGTCGCCCGGCCGGCAATCGTCCTGTGGCACTGCGATTGGTCGGTGTTCGACTCATAAATACGTCATGTTCAATTAAGAAGCGTTAATTGAAAGTAATGAACATTTATCGATAATGGAGCCGCCGGAACGCGGAATGCGGAAGTGGCACTTCGCGACGAGGGGCCCACCTATAACAATTCATTTAAAAATAAGTAGTTGGGCACATGTAACTTGTCAGCGGAATCAATTCCAAAAGTCTGCTCTGGCAAAAATATTGCCAAATGCTCAACGATGGCTCTTCATTGTAAACCATTTAAATTGCATCCAAATAGCCTGCTTATTTGGAAATTTAATAGCTAGACAGTTCTCTATTCTTTGAGGTGCCAGAGTTGTATGATACTTTGTGGCAGTTTCCCGATCATACAAAATTATATAAACAAGTTAATATTGAGCGCAAATAGCCACGGCAGTTGAACAAGACGCCCGAATTGGAATTTCATGTGGGGCTTCCTTGTTTGGGCATGGATTAAGCACTTGTTTGGTCGTAATTCGTACTTCGTAATTCGTAATTCGTAATCCGTAATTCGGCGATCATCACTCAATGAAAGTGTGTACCGCCTAATGGAAGCGCTTTAAGTCGCTTAACGCTCCACGCTCCACGCTCCACGCTCCACGCTCCATGCGAATTGCTTTTCGCGGCGGGGCAGTGGAAATGCGACATAAATATGCATGAGGACCTGAGTGGGTCTACTTACTACTCTGGGTTTGACTACGGCTTTTAGCTAACATTTTCGAAACTTTTACGTTCGGATTCTTAATTCAACAAAACACGCAAAGTTAATAAATTTCAAAGTGAATATGTTTTCACCATCATGCATTTAGTCTGCCCCGGGAATGTTTTTTGGGGCGTCTGGCGACTTCGGACCTTGTTTCCTCGCCGGCAAAGGCAAACAAACACACAGCCTGTATTAATATAGGCTATATATATACAGTTGCGAAAAAAATAATAGCACCACCATACCTTTTTTTGTTATCGATCAAATAAATTAAGGTTAAGGTACCGATAGAACCAAATACTGATTTTTCGCATAATGCTAGATATTTTTCCCATCCAAAAATGAAAAAAAAAATTTGAATTGTTCATACCTTCATTTTTTATAATTTTTTTTAGGCGGCAAGGTCTAAAATGAGGCGAAAACAAAAATAGCACCACTATCGGTTTTTTCAAATAATCAATAATAATCGAAGGGTTGCTTTGGTAAAAAGCATGTGGTTATGAAACTTGACATTTGTTCTATTATTTCGAAAACGATTTTTAAAAAATTTCCTTAAAAAAATCATTAAAATGGGACGTGGAAAGCACTGTACTGAAGAAAAACTTGACTTGATCAAAAAACTCATTTCTGAAGGAAAATCTTTTAGAAATATTGTCCAAATCCTTCAATGCTCAAACAAAATTATAGGAAATGTAATCACCTACAACGAGAATCCCGAAAAACGTGGGAAAAAACAATCATTGGGCACCCATCTCTTCAAAAGGCTAGTGCCCGAGAGCAAGAAGGATCCATTTAAAGCTCCTACCGAACTGAAAAAGGATCTCAACATATCCGCAACAGTGCAAACAGTTCACACATGTCTAAGGGAACATGGTTTAAAAGGCTGTAGTCCAAGGAAAGGTCCTTTTTTTAAATGGGAGACACATACCCAAACGCATTAAGTTCGTCAAGGAACATTTAAATTGGCCCTGCGAAAGATGGACGAACTTTTTATTGTCAGATGAGAGCAAGGTGGTTTTTTTTGGTGGCAATGGATCTTGATCGAATGTAAGGCGCCCTAGGAACACCGAATATAAGCCAAACGACACAGTAGAAGCAATTAAACACGGCGGATCCGGTGTAATGGTATGGGCATGTTTTTCTTACTATGGAGTTGGACCAATACATTGGATAAAAACCATAATGGATCAGCATGTGTATGTGGATATTTTGGAGACGGTGATGCTACCCTTTGCTGAATATGATATGCCGCTAAAATGGGTCTTCCAACAAGACAATGACCCCAAGCATACCAGGAGGAAAGCCAAGGAATGGTTCCAAAATAAATCAGTTCATGTTCTGGAGTGGCCTGCGCAGTCGCCAGACCTCAATCCCATCGAAAACCTTTGGTCGGATATTAAAAAGGCAGTTGCAGCTTTTAAGCCAACTAATAACGAAAGCCTATGGACCGTGATTAAGGAGTCCTGGAGCAATATAACCCCAAAACGGTGCCAGGACCTGGTTAACTCCATGCCAAAGCGTTGCGCAGCTGTTATTGCTAATAAAGGATACACTACCAAATACTAAATTAATGGGATCGGCGTAGTTTTAATATACAATCACTTGTTATTAATGAATTTGTTACTGTTAAGTTTATATTTTATGTTTAAAGCATTTTTTATGAAGTGGTGCTATTATTTTTTTCGCCCTTTTTTGTCATTTTTCATAAAGTTCCTTAAATAAGTTAAGAATTCATAGAACAATTGTGATTTTTTTTTATTTTCTAAAAAGTGAATTGTTTAACCTTTCTAAAAAGGTATTTCAGATCCTTTTAAACCCAAAATTGTAGGTAGGAGACTTGTTCAAAGTTTTACTGGGCAAGTGGTGCTATTTTTTTTTTCGCAGCTGTACATATAGCTATAAGGAGGGGGAATCGAATCCGAGTCCAAAAACAAAAAGAAGCACAAGACGACGATGGTATGGAATGGAATGGAAATGTTGCCTGCGGCGTGGCTACATTGTTTGCAACTACAAGTAATTAATTTTACCACTACAAGGTTTTAATGACTTCTAAAAAGTTTTTAGCATTGCTGGATAATCCGGGCCGGGCCAAGTGAAGTCAGGCCAAGTCAACGATGGCTTTCTCCTTGGCATTTTAGGGGGCGTGCCAGAGGCGTGTGCCTCCCACAACCAACACAGCCATTGTCCTACAAGTTGCTTAAGTAAAAACAAGCGAGTGAGAGTGGTCGAGAACATAGCTGCCCATGCCATGCCGATGGTGATGCTAAATAGGCCTTGCCTCCAAGCCGGCAGCACACACAGCTGGCCCTGGCCAACTGTTTATGGCCAGTGTCATGTCCAACTCCATGTAGCCGGCGAACCGCAAGGCCAAGAACCCTGGCACTGAATGGGAGCCCCAAGGCTGATGATGCTGCTCCTGCTGCTGCTCCTGCTTCCACTTCTCGGGCAGATTGAGTCACGGCTTGGACACAATGTGCGGTTTTTGGTCTGTTGATATAATTTGAATTTTATGGTGTAATTACGGTCATAAATGTATTTGCCGTTTAATGGACCAGGCTCCGCACTCTGTGTGTGGGTCCAAAGGCACAGCGATAAAAAACTGGCAATTCGCTTTTACAAAATATAAAAAAAATTTTAATCAATACATAGTTATAACTAGCAATGTAATAAGAAGAAAAATAACAACTAACTTATAAAAAATATCTTATTATATAAAAATTCTAAAATAAGCTACTTAGAAGTACAGCAAACAAGAAAGTAAAAAGATTTTAGCAACTTGTCATTATAGATACGTATTCATGTATTAAAACGTTACAGCTATATGAATAGTTTTCTCAACTCCACATCAAGTGCTGGTGTTGAATTACCTATCGAGGCAACTATTGTTTTCAGTGTACATAACCTTAGACAAAATGTTTTCCTGCGTGTCAGGATGGCCACCCAGGAAAACAATGTTGCCGGTTAGTAGGAGCAGCCGACGAGAACAGAGCCTTTTGTTGACTGCCAACTATAAAGTGATAAAACCGTGAAGACATCCTGATGTGGATGTGGATTCGGATGTGGACTTGGATGTGGAGCGCCGCTGGCGGAGGCGCCGTGAGTGCATTTAATTTGCATTTATTGGATATTAGCACGTCTGCCCCCGGATCTCTGTATCTCGGGATCTGTGGACCATCAGCATCGCCATCAGCCCGCTCCATTTTCAGCTGCATCTTGAGTGCAAGACGCCGCAGGAACAAAATGATGTGGTAATCTATATACAGGCCTGCATCCGTACACTTAATAAGCAAACGCTAACAATGTAGCCATCTGAATGGGAAACATTGGGGGTAACTGTGGGGAAACTGTGGAGTTGAGGCGGGCTAGGTTGAGGTTGAAACTTTAAATACAATACGCTAATGGCATGGCATTGTGCCGGCAACTGATTCCGATTCTGCATCCGAATCTGGATTGGATTGGGCTGGATTGGATTGGATTGGCTTGAATGGGATGGGATTCATTCGATGCCTTTCGGTTTCCCAGCGCTTTTGTTTCCCGTCGAGCATGACAAAAGTGGCGACAGCAGCAGAAGCAGCAGCACTCGTGAATGCAAGGAGGTAGCGCAAAAAAAAAACCAAAAAAAAAAAAAACTGAAAACAGAACACACTGAATTATAAACATTTTAAATTGAAATAACGTGTCGCAATTTTTTGTCGCTTCTCCTTGCCGCAAAAACAAAACAAAAATCGAATCGCATCGCATCGCATCGCATCGCATGGCATCGAATCGTATCGAAATGTTCGAAATACAACGGGCAAAGCAAAGAGCACAGAGCCAGCGAGACTTCAAAAACGTCGTTAACGCTTACCTACCGCGCATTCTGCAATCAAATACGATTGATCTCACACTCTCGCCCCGCAGTATCTGTATCTGGGCCTGGTCCTATGGTCCTGGTCCTGCTCCTGGTCCTCGTCCTCTATATGTATCTGTATCTGGATATGGAAGTGGGGGCAGTGGGGCAGGGGCAGGGGCAAGGCAGAGCATCACCATCAACAACAGCAGTGACAATGGCGACAGCAAAACAACAGCAACAGCAACAGCAAGAGCAGCAGAAGCAGCAGCAGCTAAGAGCCAAAAGGATGGCAACAGAATGGCCAGAATGGCCAGAATGGATGGACAAATGGATGGGCAGACGGACGGAGCAGCGCAGGAAGTGAGTTTGGGGCCCTCATTTGAACCAGGCCCCCGTCTGAGCCACCTTCTGCCCCATCCTGCTCCTCGTTGACACCACCGAAAGACGCCTCCAACTCCAGCAACTCCTCCAACCGCCGCGCGTGTCGCCAAGTCGGTGGCATGGCATAGGTGGCAATGACAATCGCGACCGGATGCTTCAAATCAGATATTGTTTTACTTTGCGCCTTCATTCAGAATTTCGAATTTCGATTGTCAGCGTGTCTGTGTCGTTGTTTTATTTTATTTTTTTTTTTTTCATTTTCAGCTTTTTTTTTTATTTGTCGCTTTTCTTGCCTCCGAGTTGGCTTTTATTTCAGCTTTGTCTGTGGCGAAACGCGAAATATTTAAGAAGCAGCAACAATCACCGTTGGCAATGCGAGCAACGTGAGGCTTAAATAAATGTGTCTCGATTGGAACGACGGGCCAAGTTGACGGGCCCAACGGGCTCCACCGATATTTATCCTGTTGCAACGGCTTTAGGTTTTTCCCTCCAACTCTTGACTTTTCTTCGGCGGTGGCGGTGGCTTTGGCTTTTGGCCTGGCTTTTGCTCAATGGAGCTCGTAGATCTAATCACCTACCGGCTCCAAAGGGGCCACAATAAATGCGGCGTGCAGGCGACAAATTCATGGTTCAACTCGGCCGATAAACAGGCAGAAAAAATCAAGGATAGCCACCTCAAAACATTTGTATATAATACAATTTTTAGGAAAAACTAATGAATAGATAGATCATTAAATCATTTTCAAATCATGTGCAAAGAATTAAAAATGTATCATTAATTCTTTTGATTCTTTTTTTTTCTTTCTTTTTTCATTCTTTTGATTTATTTTTAAAATTTTATTACCATTATTTATTTATTATATATTTAGCATCCTTGTTACATCTTTTATTTTGTAGTAATTTTCATAGAAGCAACGTTCTTTTTGTTCAGTGCAAGTCATCTCCCTGCGGAGTGGAATCCAGAGGCAGAGGCGAGCCCCTTCAATCAACGAAAGTCCGCTCAATAAATGAAGGCGATTTGGGACCTAATGGCTGTGTGAGGTCCAGAACGGACACTCCACTGCTCGGAACACCACCAACCATCAACCATCCAGCATCCAGCATCGCTCATCACTTTCACCAGAGGGATCGGAATGAGCATGAGTGTTTGATTATTGTCTCAATCGAGGCTAAGACGCTGGCCAACTTCCGCTTGTCCGCTGACGATTTTTTGGGGCTCAAGTCTCGCAGGTCCAGGGCTTTGCCTTTCATTCATGAAAGGCACCCAAATCCCACCGGGAAAATAAGGAGTCGAGACATGAAATCACACAAAAAAGTGCGGTATGTGTGGCGGCGGTACACCAAAACCTGTCTGGTTGTTAACACCGCCAACTGGGAGATACTGTGAACTGAAAACAGGGAACAGGGAACTGGGATTCGGGCTTCAGGATTCGGGATACAAGAAGTGGAGATCGAGGAGCAAGACGAAGATGCTCTAGTGTACAAAGCCGGGGAAGTGTCAGCCAGCCAAATTGACAGGCAAAGGCAGAGTAAACGATTTTGGAGATTTGTCATTGATAAGTCGGCCAGAGTGGTAAAAGGGATGCCAAACGCGGGCTTTTTTCGCAGAAACGAGGTCCCAGTGTCCCAGAGCCCAATACCCATACCCTGAATCCCCGAATCCCCGAATCCCGAATCCCAGTTCCCAGTTCCCAGTTCGCAGTTCAAAGTCAGGGCCAAAAACCGGACGGAAGGATGGAATCCGTCCCCTGTGTGTGGCTCTCCTGCTCAGCAGGCTGACTTCTGGCGTGCAGAGCAAATTAATTCACACCTTGCCAATCCATTGTTGAAACGACAAGACATATATATGCAAATTGTTTCTTACGAATTAAGCTTGCCCACAGTGTATAGTAGTATATGGCATGGGCATCGGTATCGGTATCGCTATGTGTTCGAGTGCTTTTGGCATCGGGTATTTGGGGGGCGACAAACCGGTGGGTACACAGTTCGATATTAATTTGGTAGGCAGAGCTAGGGCTTTGTCTAATAAATTACAAACAAAATATGCTCATGTCTTCGTGAGTCGACAGAAAGTGGCACAGAGCGGTCATCCGGCCGATCGAACATTCGAATCGCATTGAATGGAAGTCGAGGTACATTACAATAATATTATGTCAGTAACGCAGTCAGCCAGCCATTCCCAGGTTAACCAGTATCGATTCAGATACTTGGATACTTGAATACATCGATGACCAGATACTCAGATACTTAGATACTCGACGGCACGAAGCGCGCGTGTTTGTGTGGGGTCAAAGAAATAATTAATTTAAAATTCCAACGGCGCACGCCGAAACGACACATTGAAAGCTCTTTAAGTCCCAAATTACGAGCATTGTACCAGAAACAAATGAGAAAGACTCACGACAATATTTCTGACACATTTGCCGTTTGTAATGCGATTGTTAACTGCGTGCGACGACAACCAAAATCAGACGCGATGCGGATCGACCCACCGATCTATCGATGGAATATCATATTTGAATTTCACGCTTCATATGCGCAGCATGTCGTCTTTGACTAGTCGTCGGTTTCTCTCTGACCCCTTACCCAAAAATCACATCCCATTCTCAAAATTCAAAGAAGCTATACACCCGAAAGCATGGCAAACATTTTTGGTTACCAAACAAGAGCTTCGGCCGAATCGAACTTGGCTTTAATGGGCCCTGTCGCTATGATAAAAGCCGTCACACCTGGCGGGAAAAAAACAGTTTTCATATTTGGACACACGGTGAGTAAGTATTTTCCCCCATAATAAATTCGAAATTATCATAAATGTGACAGGAAATTTGGACACGAAATTACACCATTTAATTTTCAATCAATCGGAAATTCGTGCTGCATGGAAAAGTGCTAAATTACCACACGATTGTAATGCATTTATGAATGGGTTAAATATTATTCCCTTCTCACGCAAAAGCTACAAAATTATACATTTTATTTTAAATTTATCTAAATTAACAAAAATGTTGTTGTATACATGTCATTTTATTTAGACATTTAATGACCCATTCATAACCACCCAACCTAGATGGTTTTTATATCTTTAAAATAAAACAATGAAGTGATAAAGTCCAGGTGTTAAATGAATAGCACAGCAAGATAATCCTTTATGATGACAGCTTTACTGCCTTATTTCAAGCAATCACACTCGCCGCTTATTTATTTGTGCAACATCTAATAATTTAGCGGAATATATTCAATTAAGCCCAATTGCCAATGAATGGCACACCATTGTCGGCCGATTAGATCTCAAAGTTAAAGGTCGTAAATCATGCGGCGGGATGGGCCCTTGAAGTACCGCTGCTACCGGAGTTGCCCACCTTGGCACAGGCGGACAGGTGCGGAAAATGACTTTTTTTTATACGTTATACGTTTTATATGCCCGTTTTAGTGGTTTATTATGACAAAACAAACGCTAACCCAAATTTCAGCGCACAAAGGTTAAGGGAACGGCACACAGCGCATGCGCAGCACTCTTGGATTCCCAGATCGGGGCACCTGAACCCACTCCCAAAACAGAAGACCCAAGACCAAAGTCCAGAGACCACGTTCCAGAGACCAGAGACCATAAGACACCGGAGCTCGTCACGTCATCGTCAGCAACACTAACTAGCGTTTTGGGGAAACAGAGTGTGGGTAGCGGCGATAAAGATGCAGACAAAAACGCTATTAACATCATAAAACTACTATAAAGTGGAGGCAAAACGAAAACAGGCAACCGCTATGTGCACAACATAAATCATCGAATTGTTAGGAAGATCCATTATGGGCCATTACCAACACACACCGGCCAACACCTGAAATATTCGGGAGGGGAAAGAAAGCAGCAGCAGAAGCAGCAGCATTATTAAAATGCCGTTTTGCTTAATTTCATTTTATTGTTTTTGGAAGAATTTCCAGAGCCACGAATACTCGTAGCAGTCAAATGAGCGCGCGAACTGCCGTTTGCCTGCGAATCGGGTGGTCCCGTCCACCAAATGGAAAAAAGTGCCGGTGTGGAAAGAAATGTTTAACCACACATTTACATAAATATATTTATAAGTAAAAAATACAAAAAAAAGAGAGTGAAATAAGGAGCCCCGGGCAACGGCAAATGCCCGGTAGCTTAGCTAACGAACACCCAACTAACTTCGAGCTGCGAGCTGCGAGGTGAGCAAACTGAAATTTATTAATGTGCCTGAGATACGCAGTCGATACGCGTTCGGCTTGTCCAGCGGCTTGTCGATCGTTTCCTTGGAAGTGGAAATGAGTAATTTTTTCAATTTCGCTTTCCACTTAGATGGGAGGCGTCGATAATGGGCGCAGGAGCAAGGGGGGCGGGGCTGGCTAATGGGCACACGGAGCATGGTAAATATTAATAAACAGGAAGGATCTCAAAGATACGCATAATGAGCCGCAGATGACAGGGCATATCATCGCTGGCATCAGCCACTTCCGAAGTTGCGTATCTTCATCTAGAATTCTGTAGGTGAAAGTTGGACGGAAGTCGTGGGTGATCCAGTGGCATGATATAAGCAAAATTATCCTGAAAATTGAAAAATTCCCAATGAAGGTGCTCTTTGGTTCAGGGTAAAAGTTCTCAGCTGATATAAAATATATTTTTATTTTTTTAATCTCCATATTAAATGGATATATGGTATTATGTGGATCTTAGTCTGGAGTTAAAGTTGTAAGTTAAAGTGAACTTTTATTGTTTACACTACTAGAGGTCTACGACCCAATGGCATTAATCAAACTACTGTCCATGACGACCGGTTGATAGAGTCCATCGGATGGCATTTCCAAAATAGGGCTTGTCGCGGCGTTTCTTTGAAAACAAATTAGGCAGCGTCGGTAGCCCCAAACGCACTTATCGGATGCCCATCTATGTCGAGAATCCAATCCCTATCCCAAGCCCAATCCCAAGCCCAATCCCAATCCCTATCCAGAACCGACGACACAATGTCTGACGTGATGGTCTCGGGAATCAGCCGCCGTTTCTTCGGTGGGGTCGGCTGCTGGGAATTATAGATAAATGATCAAAAGATTGTTAAATGCTGTTCAAGCAGCTTAGGAATTTGTTTGATGAGAGATTGATATCGCACTGCAGGAATTACGCATTCAGATCGGGCGACTTGTTTTTTATGGCTTTTTATCCCGCCAACAAAATCCCACTTTCTGGGATCTGTGTATACTGTATACAAGTTGGCTTAGCACTAATGAACAATGTTGGTGTGTATCTGCATACCTAGGAGGGAGCTCAAGGAGCCTTCGAAAAGGGTGCCAATCACAATAAGTTGACTTCGTACAGGTGGTCTTTGTTGTGATGCCCCTTAGAAGTGGAAAGATGTGGAAATAGTTGTCTGGGTGACTCAAATTCTCTGAATAATTTCTGAGAAGTCAGGGGTATTTTTATGGATGCTTTTAGGCAAGGAAACGGGGATAGGAAGCCAGGAATTTGTTTTCGGAAATAAGAAGTTCACCCTTTGTGAAGGTATAGATTTAAAGGTGATTTTATAAAAAAAAATTGATAGTAAAGTGAAAGATATAATCTTTAAAAATAAATAAGAAATACTTATGGAAATCAAATTTAAATACATTTCATAAAACCTTTGCAAGTTTGAACAATACTTTTATAACTTTCCTTAGCTCTATTTTCTTGTTCATATGCCGAATTAATTAATTTATCTTTTTTGGCACACTATTTAGCACAACTTCATGAAAATGCTTTCCATTTGCAGCTGATTAAGCTTTGAGCATTTATTTTGAAAAAATTAACAATCGGAATGTCTGCGAGTGCGTCCATTACATGCAGATGTGCAAATGGGTGTGTGAATTCAAATGGCAAACAAATTGAATATGGAAAACGAAAATATGGACGTTGTTGCACAATGCCCGTGTTGTTGGTATTTAGTTGCCCATGTACACTGTACATCCGTATGCAAATGATTAAGTAACACGGAGTGTCGAAGCGCCGATCGCCGTTCGCATTAATATTCTTAGTTGGGTATTTAAATGGGCGCCGGATGAGTGCAGTGGAGTGAAGTGCAGTGTATTGGAATGGCAGTAGTTAATGGTAGTGGTAGTGTGTATCTGTGTGTTTCGGTTTGTTCTGTAGTTTGCATAGTTTTGCTCCCCATTGGCAATTCATGAACATGACAACTGCAACTGTCCATGGCAGCGGTTAAATGTTCAGTGTTCGATGTTCGTTGTTCGTTGTTCAGTGTTCGCTGTTCTGTATGCTGTATTCTGTATGCTGTGTTCAGTGTTCTGTGAGTGTGTGCGGGCGTGCTTGTACATACATCTATGGGAACACATGTCAACATTCCAGGAACACATGTACTATGTACGTACGCATACCAACACCCACTCATGCAACTAGCCCACATAGACACATAGTCATCCGACATCATCGTCGTCACTGTGTGCGTGTGCTGCTGTCACGTGGGCGGGGCTGATGATGGGCGGTGGGTGGGCGCAATTAATTAATTGCCTTTGTGCTATTTGCGCAACTGCAATTAAAACACTTACTCGAAAATACGCTCCATATCTGTATCTGTATCTTTATCACCATAATTACGTGTGTAAGCTTTACACAGCGAAAAGAAAATATTTTTGTTACTCCGCGACTGCTTTGCACTAAAGAATTTGCATTTGCAACATGTTGAATAAAATTACAACTAGTTAAGAAAAAAGCATATCTTGATAAACAATGAATTTTCTTAGGGGTTTTGTCATCTAAAAATAACTAACTAATAGTTATATACTATAAAAAAGGTTATTAATGGTTGATACCTATGTAATGTGAGACATATAGTAATTTTCTTACTTTAAAACCAGATATTCCTTTAGTCGCTTACTACCTACTTATTTCTCACAGTGCATGTGCGTGTGTGTTGATTTGAAGGAAACGGAACTGCGTGGCACTCGCTAACTGGGCGCCAGAGGTCGCCACTCTACATAAATAGTTTGTGACCTCTCGCTTGTTTTACAAACAAGCTCCCAACAGCTGGCGTCGCCGCTCGCCGATTCGCGCCTCAATGTCACACGTAAGTGGGGGGGGCCAAACTGTGGGTGGTGGGGGTATGGTTGCTCAGCGGAAGGGGGGAACGGCCCCGCCCCCCTTTAGCAGCTGCAACTGCAGCTCCGCCTATGAAACCGATGGCTCTGCGGTGCTTGGAATTGCAAATTGGCAACGGCGCGCCGCTTCGCCAAGCCCGAGCCCATTTTAATTGTTTACATTTTGTTTTGTTTCAGCACTTATTATTATTAATTTCACTGGCACTCGCCACTAGCTTCCTCTTGCCCTGCTCCAGCCCCTCACCATTTCCGCCCCCGCCCCTTTGCCCTTGCCGCCCCCCGCGGCGTAATTCTTATTGCTCGTTTTTTGTTCTTTTCGTTTTTTTTTGTTTTTTTTTGGTTTTTTTTGTGGGCGGCAGTGTTATTGACTTTTGCAAATGCTGCAGAATTGAATGCAGAGCCAAGCAACTCACACCCGCCGACACATTCGCAGTCGCACTCACAGTGGGAGATGCCAGCACAGCCCTTCTCCTTGGCTTTTCGCATCTTTGGGCCTGGCAATAAACAAGCTTGTTTATGGAAGCATGTTATTAAACGTCGACCACGAATGCACTATCCCATAGGGTATGGTCATTTTCATGGGGTTCTAAGAGCAGAAAAGCAATATTTCAATAGATATTTCAAAAATATGTTTTCTAACTTCTAACAAAACAAATCTACTGATTTGAGTACTCAATATTCTGTTAAACAATTTTTAAATAATTATCCCTTAGTATATACAAATATGGGCCCTAATACGAGCTTCACACGGACGGACAGAATTTCATACGGACGGACGGACAGATGTGCGGACGGACGGACATGGCTGGAACAACCAGACTTACCATCCAGAATAAGAATATATAAAATCGGAAACGCTATCTTTCCTACTTCCTTTTACATGCCTTTTAAAACGCATGAAACATGCAAATATATTATGAATAATTATGTCTAAAAAATCATAATTTTCAAAGGTCGAAATTGGATTCACATTTACTGACAGTGTATTAGGATTTCACCTTTGTCTCGAGGTTTCTCTTTTTTCGGCCAGCCCGACTGTTTCTGTTCCGCTGGGAGACGACACTGCTGGAGGCGATGTCACTGATTCCATCTCCGCTCAATTTGGCGCCAGTGCACGCGAGTGGGAAGCTTGGTTGCTCCGTGCTCCGCAGTATCCACTGATTCACTATCCACTATCCACTATCCACTCTTCCCTATCCGAGATCCGTGATCCGTGAGTCGAGTTAAGTTAGTACGGTCTTCAGATTGGCGGCACGAAACGAGTGTTCCATGGGCTGGCTTGGAAGTCTACCGTTACTAATAGTGCACACATAGTGTTTTATGCATTTCTCGCCATTCCGTGTATCACACATGTACGACTATAGTAATTCCGTGTGAATCCCGCTCTGGCTCTGAAGTGATAACTGTGCTTTCGCGCCGGGTTCGAGTCGCAGCTAAAGTGATAATTGCCAGCTCATTATCAGCGTTTTGCGTGAGCAATTCGAGCCACGGCCCCTAGATGCAGTGCATCCAGCAATCTGCAGACACGTCTGCGCGGCTCCACTTATGCATTAAGCATTCTCGCAGTGCATATTTTAGTATTCCAGCATTTCAGCTGCCTGCTCAGGCATTCGCACAATAACATGCTCTAAACACTTGTTCTCCAGCCGCCTAATTAAGTGCAGATCTCAGTGGGATAGCACTTTTAGGAAATAAAATCGGAACACTCGGAACCAATGTTCTATGGATTACAGATACAACTGCACAAATAAAATCCATTTACATATCCATTCCCTTTGAGTAGCTGGTCAAACTACTTTCGACTGAATCCCATTTGGTTCCCAACAAACGCTTACGACCTTTGGTGTCTTTGGTGTCACTTCCCAGATCAATGAAAGGGAAACGCAGATCGGGGCATGTGGGTGATCCCTTAGTCCCCGTTCTCCATGGAGGTTAACTGGGAACATTAGGTCCGCACTAATGCCGCTCCCGATCGACTGCCCATGCGCAGCGATCCCGGTGCCCGGACGAAGGTGTTATACGTGCCGACAGGGCGACAGCTCGGATTTGGAGGAAAAACATGTGTAGGTAAGTGCTCAAATCGCTTGTAGTGCCACTGTGGGCCACATTCGGCGCCGGGCTGCATGCGAATTAGAAATTAAATTCGATGGGTATGGGTATTGGTATGGGTATGGCTGCATGTGACATGTGGCACAAACTGCACCAACTGCGCAACTGCAGCGTTCTCGATTCTCGATTCTCGGTTGAGGTGTTTAGGTGTTGAGGTGTTGAGGCTACACATTCCTGGGGCTTTTCCTCCATGAATTCTAAGAGCGTTCCCACGACATTTGGAGCATCCATCCACTCACCATAACGCGCTGGTAATTATTCACGTTTGGCAGCGGCAAACTGGACTGCATAAATCAAGCGGCACAGGCAAGTCAACCGTTTGGCAATTAACCATTTTACTTCTATTAGCCCAAACATTGTTACCACCGCTTACCAACCAACCGGTGGCATCCATGGAAGTGCCTACACTTCAGTACATCAGTACTTCAGTTGCACCTTCATAACACCTTATTGCAGTTGTGTTACGCAGTAATTTAACGACTTTTCCCGGAACAAAGTCGTACAAAACGGAGCAAAGCTGCTGCTGCTGTTTTAAAGAGGAAATGCTCTGCATGGTACATATAACCATTAGGCGATAATGGTGTGTACATAATTTCTACTCTTTTACTCTTTTACGGGAAGACAGCACTTATGCGTTCCTAATGGCCACATAAAAGTGTTTCATACATATTTCTCTTCTTATTTTTAGCTAGGCATTATGAACTGTATAGGCGTTGGCGCCGAGATCGGTTAACTGATGGTTTAACTACAGATCCGTAAGATAAACCTAAGCTAGTACTAACAATTGTAATAGTAAAGGTTCATTAAATGATGGAACTAAATAAAATGTAATGTTATATAAATGTTGCACACTGAAAGTCATTAAAATACTATAGAATATCTAAGAGTATCTCTATAATAACTGCTTGTTTTAATAGGTAGCTATATATATAGAGTAGCTGATAGTATCAAATGTAAACCTTTCAAATGGTAGCACAATTTACCAATTGTTTGCATGTAAACATATCCACTAATTTCGAATTAATCTATAGCCCGTGTTAGGCGCACTGTCACCACTGCTGATTCCAATGGGTGTTCCACCTGGTGGCTTCCATTTCCCCGTCATTTCGAATGTGTGTCGCCAGCGATTCCGCGATTCCGCGATTGATCTTTGGACGGACTGCGTTTGGCCGTTAATTTGCTTGTAGTTGGGGCCGCGGAATTTGCATGGCTATTGTGCGTGCTTACTCACGGCCACCCCTCTTCCGCCCCAGAATGGATATGGATATGCGATACTGACGCGTTCCCGACGTCGTGCGTCATGGCTTGGATGGCTATGGGCAGTGGCGGTGTATGTAGCCTGCATACATATGCCGCACCTGCGCCTACATGCCAAAGTCAGAGCCCAAGTCAGAGCTCCAGCTGAAATACAGCTCCACAGCTCCAGCAGATAGGCCAGGCCAAAGAAGGCGTCTTTTAATTGCGACGACATGCGCGGCCTGCCAATGGGCCTGGTCGTCACCTGTGCGATGGTTCGATTTGTCCGATCGCCCGATAGCAGCCGCTATAGCTGCACGCAAAAAAGTGCCGCATGTGCGTTAATCCGCCAGCGACTGAATGCGATTCATTATTCACAATGAGGTGGACCTTCAGGTGTTTCACTAGTGCGAAAAGGAATCAGAATATGGACAACTATTGTTCATTGTTCATTTTACGCATTTCAACTTGCCATTCTAGCTTGGTTCATTTAAATGTGAGCAGATATTGTATCGCAATTCATAGGTGCTGTTCTGATATATGCATATTACTCATACGCAGTGTGGCCACGTGCGTATGCAGATTAAAGCATTTCAGTGTAAGTAAAGATTTTAATAAGTGAATATGAATTATAAGCAGCTAATTATTTGTATTTTTTAATCAAACATATTGGCACACTTTTATCAGCTTTACTACTTTAATAGTTTCCTACTAAACGTTGGCATTTGATATACATTTATGGAACTACAGTTAAAAAAGCTGAATTTATCCAAACTAAGGTCCATCCCAATGCCGCTCAAGGTACTGTGCTTGCTCTGGCGGACTTTGTCCTTCCTACGGAGCACCTTCTTCGTCGGCTGAGCACTCCGCACCGCTTTGGTGTCAGCAAAAAGGCCTTATGGCTTACAACTTGCCCATTGCCCAAAGCAGTTGGCAGTGGGAAAAGTGAAGTAAAGTGAAATAAAGTGAAGTAAAGTGAAGAGTCGACTGATGATTGGCCATCGACGCCGTTTGTGATTGTTTTGACAACAGTCTAAGCGCATTTGGAGTGCAACTAGGGGCCTCAGATGGCCGCCGCAGATGCCCGATGTGCGATTAGGGAAATCGTGTGAGAAACAACTCCAAATATTTGGATAGGCTCTTGGATATTGACTCCGCCTGTCCACAGATCTGCGGATCCATTATGACATCCGAGACTGCTGTGCTGTTTGCGCACATTTAACGGATTGCTGGCTTTGCGGATGCGTTTCGGCAAACAAATGCATCGATGCTGCTGCTCTGGCATCTGAATCCGCATCTGCATCTGCATCTGAATCTGCATCTGCCGATGGCAAATAGAAATCGATGGCTGCCAGCACTTCAGTTTTGAAGATCTGGAGATGTGGAGATCTGTGCATCCTCAGATCTTCGCATCGGTTCCGAGTCGTTGAATGACAAGTGTCCAAATACAACAAACGTCAGCGCTGTTTTTTCGAGCCCGTCTCGGCTGCATTTATCATCCGGCCTGTTTGCCCATTCGCCGAGTATACGAGTATATGAGTATATATTTGCATTGCCAGGCGATTTGCATGGCCTCATGGCGTGTTTTTCCCGGCTAATGCTTCGGATTTAGTCAGCTTTGCTGAAGGAGACAGAAACGGAGTGGAACAGGGATGGAAATGGAGATGGAGTTGGAGAATCAGACGCCGCCGGTTTGTTTAGTGCGCGTGCGCGTGTTCACTGTACATGGCTCACTGTAGTCGTGCCTGGCGCAGGCACAAGTTCATGAGCTGGCACTGCGAGAAATAATGGCAAGTAACGAAAATGTAATCAGTCAATAATAAGAATACTTAAGAACTATATGGTATAACATTTATCTAAAATATCGGTTTCTTTTTTTTTTTTAAGATTATTTCTGTAAGATTATTATTTGCCTCTTTTATTATTTTTCTATATTTTCTTGCTGTGCATGCACTCATGCCGCAGAGCTGCAGCTGAGTTGCAGTTGCAGTTGCAGGCAGAGCCGCTGATCCGCGGCACTGGCAAAAGGAATGCCTGAAATGTTTAGGCCGAGTTGGGATTACTGGCGTCCAAACATCGGTGGACATCAAAGAGCCGCTGACATTTGATGGTAATTGCCGCTAAACGATTTTCAATGTTAGCTTGTAGAAACGTTAACATTTTAAATTTGTGTTATATACTCACGGACATGCGTATGTTAATACCCCGACATCTACCCATTCGTACACCCATGCGTGTGTCGTTAATTCCGGACCTGGACTTGGACTCACTCTTGGTCTTGGGTTTGGTTTTGGTTTTGGGCCTCCTGGTCTCTCATTAGTGGAATGCAATGGTCCTGTTTGTTGGGAATCGGGTGGCGGTAGAGCGGCAGATTCTTTTTCTTCGGTGGCTTGTCGTAGTTTAATGCACCTGGTAAGTTGGCTGCACTTTATTGGGGGATTCATAAGAACCTTGCCCATTATTTTGCATAATATACTTCACCGCTTACGCAATGGCGGCGAGCAGGTAAAACCTTTGTTCACTTTATACGCATATGGTATTGCAGATAGGGGAATTATTGCTTGTTTCACCTGAATCTTTGGGTGTTGGTTTTTGGTAATAAAATATATATAAAGTTATCATTATGTTTTGTTATACTGCTTGATAGAAAGTGAGATATACCACCTCTATATCATATTTCTTATAAGATATATGATTAAGTGTACATCGATTTCTCGTTACGCTTACATCTCAATCAATCGCAGAATCTCTGACAAAAATGCACTATAACTGATCAATATACGACTTTAATTTATGTGAAGAGTTTGACATGCAAATGGCCAACTTGCTTATACACCCTTTAATGGTTATAAGATGGCCAGGATGGAATGCCTGTAATAACCTTGATCGCTGACTCAGTGAAAAGCCAACATGAATGGAAGGCAGATAAAAGAGTCATCTGTAGAGTGCCATCTCCGGTGTAATATTGTAGAACAATATTGATGACTACGACTTTTCGAGCCATGGCCCATGGATTTATGAATGTATGGATGTATGGAGTGCAAAGTATAATTCTCGAATCCAAATCAGCTCATTACGGAGGCTAATGTAAGCACAACAAAGCCATTCTGACGAGATTTATTCAACGGCTTTAAGTGCTTGGCAGCAGGATGATGCAGCGCTAATGACACCAGACACGACTTCTTCGATTCGGATTCGGATTCTCGATCTGCATCTGAATCTGAATCTGAATCGGTATCTGAATTGATATAGGAATCCGTTCGATTGCGATGCTGATGCCGATGCCGATGCCGATGCAGATGCAGTGAAAAGAGGTATTAACAAAAAGACCAGTACTCGCATAGTGTTTTTTATTATTATTTTTTTGAATAAAGAATTGGAAGCCGAACATGCGAGGGGGAGCGGCGGTGTGAAAAGGCTTTTCATTTCAAACGCAAACAATCGCGCTGAGTAGGAATTGAAATTAATTTCATGTATCATCATTAATCAAAACACTCGCTGCCTTGTGAGCTGATATGAGTTCGGTAGAGGAGAGTTGGAGGTGGAGGTGGAGCAGTATGAGTACACATTCATATCTGCGGCCATAACGATATTCATTCTGCTATCGGGGCACCGACTTTTGGTAGCGGAATGGGTACTGTGTACTGGGATAGGGATACGGATCGGGATCGGGATCGGGGGCATACCCCGAGCCCAACTAATCAGCATGCAAAGAAAACAACATTAAGAGTCAACAACAACGTCTGACTCTCAACACAATTATGAGAACTGACGTTGCAAGAGTTTCGTGTTTAATGGCAAGTCACTTTCAGCGCCCCAGTTCACTCATTGTCATTCATCCGACCGGCCAGATGAACTGGAGCTGCTTTCGAGGCATTACTTCTCCACATTCGAATACTCGTCGTATATATGTATCTCTAACGATGTTTTCTTTGGAAAGTTAGGAGCCGTTTCCAGTAGTTCAATTACAACTTCACCCCACTTAAGGTGTTTTGTTCGTGGCCCAGAGCTCTGCAGCTCTACAGCTCTACAGCTCAACAGTTTACCAGCTCAACAGCTCCACATATCTACAGCTTTATGGCTCTACAGTTGAACAGCAATTATAATCCACATATCTATCTGACGGATACCAAAAACAATCTACAATCAAGAATTAACAATCTCCAATCATTTGCATTTTTGGGCTCGAGAAAACATTTGGCCATTTAAATTTGTTCGGTTATGAATAATATACATGTGTTATGCCCAAAAACCAGTGGCAACCGAAATGCTTAATTTACGCCTATTTATTTTGTCCCCTTTTCAGATCGCCATAAAATACATTAGCACAGTGGGCCCCAAAAAAGCGAGACCCCAAGCTATAACACCGATATGTTGTCGTTACCTTTTGTATTTTCTGTATGTGTGTAGGTTGATGCTGACAATTTTGGGAACGGCTTCGGTTTTCAGTTGCCTGTTGTTGGTTTCAGATTCGAATTCAGATTCAGATTCAGATTTTGTTGCTGTTTCTGTTGCGGCCGTTAACAAAACATGACATTTAATAATACGTGTACAATACAAACATACACAAGTGTTATCGCTGACTAAAAAGCTTTTTGTTGCTGCTCTCCCATGATTGTTGGCATTGTTGTATCTGTGTTTCGTTGTCATTCCGTGGTATCGGATTTTGTGTCGCTCCCCAAAAATTCATAGCCCATATAACCCATGGAGCCGCAGTTATTTGACGTTGGTGCTGCTGGTTCGATTTTGTCGATTGGTCGGCGAATGGGTAAAAAACAAATGGCTGGCCATATACGTTTTTATTCGCGTTTTATCAATATGATATTAATAATGTTGACTCGCTGCGGAGCGCAAACGTGTGCATGTTCGCTTATTTAGTGGTGTGTCTAATGGCTAGTAAATGCCCCCCTTTATCTCGCTGATAGCTGATAGCTATTCAAATTTGTAGTTCAGGCCAGCCGCGAGCTTTGTGGTAGCATTTGGCCCTTACAAGTCGCCCGTCCAAATGAATATGCATAATTTGAGTATAACAAGAGCTGCTTAGCTGGCCTTTGTTTGGCGGTGAAACATTCAAATACATTCGAATACATTTTAGGCCCGAAAGTTTTTGTTTTGATCTATTAAATAACACATTTTATTTGTTTCTCATTTCATTTGCATTTTCCCTTTACATAAGTATTTTTGATGATATTAATTGTTCAATGGAACTGTAACGGTTACCTAAATAATTACGACCAACTCCAATCACTATTAAAATATTATAAGCCAAAAGCCATATGCCTGCAAGAAACCCATCTTCACTCCCTTCATAACATCCCTATCCCTATCAACTTCACACTTATACACGAAAACACGTCAAATAACACTCACGGAGGAGTAGCAATACTTGTCCACAACTCTATCCAATATGAATCTCTAACTCTAAGTAACGACTTCGATGCGGTTGGAGTACTTCTGCACTCCAAACAAAAAATACGACTTATATCAACGTATATTGCCCCAGACAAAAAAGTTGAATTACACAATTTAGAAAACATGTTTGGAAACCCTAACGACAACACTATTATAACTGGCGACTTCAACAGCTGGCATCAGAGCTGGGGATCGCCGAATAATAACAAGAAGGGCAACACTATTTTTAAATATGTTAGCCAGTCAAACTTAATAACAATTAACGATGGATCTCCCACTCACTTCTCAACACACCATACTATGACACATGTAGACCTAACAATTATAACTCCAAACCTTTTCACTTTCACTAAATGGAAAACTGACCACGATCTCTACGGAAGTGACCATTTCCCAATCCACATTTCCCTCTTTGAAAATGAGGTAACGGGAACGAACCACCGATTACCCAAGTTTAAAGTAGACTCTGCGAATTGGCCCCTCTTTACATCTCTAACGTTGACATACCACATTGAAAAACCAATTGGCAACCAAGTTAACCAAGAAGCCGCCAACATCATTAAGATTATTCGGCAAAGTGCCAACATCGCAATACCCCAAACAAACCCAATCTTTAATAAAAAACACACTGTGCCTTGGTGGAGTAAAACTCTCGACCAATTAAAAAGAAATAAAAACAATTCATGGTACAAATTAAGAAGGTGTATTAACATCGAAAACATTATACAGTTTAAAAAAGCCAAGGCTTTACTGAGAAGAGAAATAAAGCAAGCAAAACGTAGCTCACTCCAAAACTTCACTGCGGAAATTAATCCCAGCTCATCTCCTTCAAAGATTTGGGCAAACATCAACACCTTTTGTGGCAGAAAGATTAGAAATGACATTCACTGCATAACCTCTCCCACTATTCCTACCCTAAACATTATTGATAAAAAAACCATCGCCCAAATTTTCGCCACCCACTGGTCAGAATCGTCTTCCGACTCTAATTTCAGCGACTCTTTTCAAGCAAATAAGACACGATCAAAAGCTATAATCCCCACCTACGAAACATCATCAGAGTCATTTTTGATAGAAAATAAAATCTCATACATAGAATTTAGAGCAGCACTAAATAGCCTTAAAGGGAAGACCCCAGGGCTTGACCGGATTTCATATCCCATGTTAAAAAACATCAGTTACCCTGTATCACTCCGCCTTATAGACTTATTTAATAACATTCTCGATAGCCACATTCCACAGCATTTTAAGAACAGCACAATACTACCAATCCATAAACCCAACACAGCCAAAATATCCATAAACTCATATCGACCGATTTCTCTAAACCCTTGCATATCTAAGGTACTAGAAAAAATCATAGCAAACCGACTATGGTGGCTTGCGGTTAACAGCAAACTTCTCGATAGTCGACAACTCGGATTTCGGAAGGGAATGTCAGTATCTGAGTGCCTAACTCTGTTAGATTACCAGACTACAGCAGCCCTATCCACTAGAAGCCACCTATCAGTCATAAGCCTTGACTTTGAAAAAGCCTATGATAAAATTGGAATACACAGTATAATCGACGAATTGCATAGATGGAAAATCGGCCCAAAAATACTGAATTTTATAAAAAACTTCCTGACCAACCGTAAAATTAAAGTCCAAGTCAGCAACGAATTTTCAGACAACCAACCACTCTACAATGGGATTCCACAAGGTTCCCCATTATCAGTGGTTCTATTTTTAATAGCCTTCAACAAACTCTGTCGTACCATCGAAGTCCATAGGGGCTTCCAGTTCTTCTCCTACGCAGACGACTTCACTATTGTAAAGAAAATAAACAAAAACGTAAATTCCTTGCAAATCAATCCCCTTTTCAAAGACATAATAAAATGGTGCGAGTATTCTGGAGCGAAACTCTCGATTCATAAATGCCAGCACCTACACATATGCAGAAAACACAGATGCAACTTCGAGATCAATTCTCAGGCTTAGCCCCTTATCCAAACTAACTCCCTTAAAATCCTTGGATTAATAATCTCGAACAAATACAGGTGGAAAGACCACATAGAGTCATTGGCAATTCAGATCTCCAAAAGATTAGATATTATAAAATGGTTAGGGAACCAACGACTCAACTGCGACTTCAGATCTCTAGTAAGTACAATAAATGCCCTCTTAATGTCTAAAATCGACTACTGCCTACCGTTTTACGGGAATTGCCCAACCTCATACCTAAAAAAACTGAAAACGCTCTACCACGCTGCCTTAAGGTTCGCTTTTGGTGCCTTCCGCACCACACCTATTAATAATCTTCTCTTTGAAGCTGAAATTATGCCAATAGAGTTAAGACTTAGTCTGACATCTGCAAGAATATGTAAGTCGTTCCATTTTGCAAACAACACTCCTCTTCAAAGCGTCCTACAAAAAATTAAAAAATCTAGACGAAAACCCAGAATTCCTTCTATCATACACAGAGTATCCAAATTTAGATACGAAAATGGTTTATTCATTCCTCCTTTAAAATCAGGAAAACAAAAAACTCCCCCATGGTCTTTTTCAAAAGACACAATAAACTTAACTTTACACTACACCTTAAAATCCTCCACCCCACCAGAAGTATTTCAAAGAAAGTTCCTCTCCCTCAAAGAACACTATAACACCTACACATTCATTTACACAGATGGATCGAAATCTACAAAAGGAGTCTCTTACAGCATTACGACTGACACACACGTTATCAAATCCACTCTCCTACCAGCACATAGCACTATATACACGGCAGAAGTGGCAGCCATTTATGCTGCCTGCCAATACGCGGAAAGCCAGAAGCAGAGATTTATTGTCTGCTCTGACTCGCTGTCATCACTACAATCAATAGGCAATATTAATAATCAAACTTTTTATACGTCCCAAATCAGGGACATCCTTAACCGATGCCAACCAAAAATAATATTATTGTGGATCCCAGGCCACACAAATATTACTGGGAACGACACGGCAGATTTAGCTGCTAGGGAAGCTCATATCTTCCCACAAATATTCGAAATCAATAAAAATTATAAAGATACACAAATATATATTAAACACTTATTTAAAAAAGAATCCATATTAATATGGGAAAATACATCGGAACACTACAAATACATCAACCCCAACAAAACATCAATTAAAAACTATAATATTACTCCACAAGACAACATCAACCGCAAAGATATGGTGAAATTTATAAGACTAAGGTTCGGACACACCAAATACACAAAAGAACACTTATTTAACAAGCAACCTGCACCCCAATGTGGGCTCTGCAACGCCAGTATCACGATACGCCACATTTTTCTAGAGTGTCCTCTTTTTGAGGCGGAAAGAAAGAAGTTCCTACCAGCTAACCCAATTGATTCCCTATCCCCAAGTACCATGAATATCATCTCTTCCCTGAAATTCCTAAAGGCTACAAACTTATATCACTTAATGTAAAACATAGACAATACTTTTATTCTAACCAATATCTACTCATATTACTATTAATACTCAATTTAATGTAAATCCAAGTATGTAAATATAGCTTAAGGCCTAGTAGCTATAGCTTAACAATCGGTTAGAGGTAATTTGTAATTGCCCCGGAACCAGAGTATAAATAAATAAATAAAATAATTTGTTTCATTATGCTTACCTAAAAGCGTTCCCATCACTTCAAACTTAATTTTAATGGGCTACAATCTCATTATGTTAATTCGTATTTACTTAACTGTGTTATAAGACTGGCTAAGAATTTAGCTTGCCAATTATTGGATATTTAGCAATTTTGACAGCTCTTCAGGGCAATTTATTTTCAAAAACACCGCTTTAAATGAGGAAATAGTCGATGTGTATTTATGGTTCGACTATATAGAGTGCAATATCGATCCGAACCAGAAGCCTTTGAGAAATAGTGGACACACACTCTGGCATACGACCAATCGGGCTATATATGTACCTATATGTAGCTTAGGAGCGATGGAAATTCGCTGTCACGGCTAATGCGTGTGGCAGGGGAAAGTGGGAAAAGCTGGGAAAATGGGGAAGTGGAAGTGGGAAATTGCAGCGGGCCCGGTGGTCGAAACATATGCAATATCCATCGCACATCGCTGGAGGAAATGCAGTGCTGGCTGGCGTATCACTCGCATCCTGCCATTTATTTGTCCTTATTTACCGAGCTCTCCTGGCAGGACCAGAATTCTGCCCATGGGCACAGAGAATGGGGTTGGGTTTGGGTTTGGGTTTTGGGAGCGTTGCCGCATCATGGCTGTTGACAATGAGAGTTGAATAGACGGCTCTACCTCCCTGTTAGTCCTTGTTGTGCAGTTATTTATTATACCCGTTACTCGTAGAGTAAAAGGGTATACTAGATTCGTTGAAAAGTATGTAACAGGCAGAAGGAAGCGTTTCCGACCATATAAAGTATATATATTCTTGATCAGGATCAATAGCCGAGTCGATTTGGCCATGTCCGTCTGTCCGTCCGTCTGTCCGTCTGTCCGTCTGTCCGTCTGTCCGTCTGTCCGTCCGTATGAACGTCGAGATCTCAGGAACTACAAAAGCTAGAAAGTTGAGATTAAGCATACAGACTCCAGAGACATAGAAGCAGCGCAAGTTTGTCGATTCATGTTGCCACGCCCACTCTAACGCCCACAAACCGCCCAAAACTGCCACGCCCACACTTTTGAAAAATGTTTTGAAATTTTTTCATTTTTGTATTAGTCTTGTAATTTTCTATCGATTTACCAAAAAACTTTTTGCCACGCCCACTCTAACGCCCTCAAACCGCCCAAAGCTGCTACGCCCACACTTTTGAAAAATGTTTTGATATTTTTTCATTTTTATATTGGTCTTATAAATTTCTATCGATTTGCCAAAAAACTTTCTGCCACGCCCACTATAACGCCTACAAACCGCCAAAAATTGTGTTTAAGACTCTCCTTCTCCCTTCCACTAGCTGAGTAACGGGTATCAGATAGTCGGGGAACTCGACTATAGCGTTCTCTCTTGTTTTTGAACTTCACTGTATGAGCATGAATATGTGTATGTGTGTGCCAAAGTGTGTGTGTGCATCCCAGTGTGAGTGTGCGTGTGTGTGTTTGGCAGTGTCAATACGGCAAGGACAACAATGCGGCTCAGTTCCGACAGTCGTCATCCTGTCAAAACAAAGTGTGATTATTGATAATTTATGATGTCACGGACTTTTCCGGTCTCCGAATTATTATTTTATTGTCTCTCTAGGGCCGCATATATATTTTATCTCCTCTAAATGTTGCACGTATTGGCTTGATCTGCAATAGCTGGGCTGTGATATATTCCAAGTGATTTTCCAATACTCACAGATTGACAGCGACGAAGTGGGCTAAACCGAAATATTAATGAGCTGGCATTTGTATATATGACTACAATAAATCACAGAGAATATTTATAAGATTAATCTTTGTAAAAGAAATCTTTTAAATAAAATATATAAATATTACGTTTAAAATAGTATTTCTTTCAGTTAATTACCCTTCAGTACGTGCAACTTCCGCACTTCAGAGGCAACCATATTTACTACTTACATAAAAACTCCATAATGTGTGTAAACAACGCGTTTAGGAAGTTACCATCTTGAAAGGCTCTACTTTGTGTATTTATTATCCTTCAAGATTACTAAACATGCTAAGTTATTGGATATGTGCGGTTAACTTCGGTAATGCCGCATGCGCAATGTCCTGTCCTTCGTCCCTCGTCCTTCGTCCTTTGGCACGACATCTGTTCAACCTGACCAGCACATTTGGTCCTTGCATTAACCTCTTGGTCCTGGGACGCACACGACCTCGGGTCACTTTGGTCGCTGCGCCTGCGCAAAACCGCAACGAGTCCTAAGTAAATATTTGCACAGAGCGGCTTGGGGTTAGCCCATTCTGCTAATGCGATGTTTGCTGAGCGACTGTTTTGCCAGGGATTTAGTGATTTTTGTGGTTGCCGCAGTGGTTATTGTGTGAAAAGACCAAAAATCCGTGTTTGTGCCTAGCGCTTAAATGTATTGACGTAGTAGGCACGAAAATGCCAATGTAAACAGGCTTCCAAATGCAGCAGTTCTACCTTCTAACACCGAGAGCAGGAATCAAATGACTACCGGAAACAACGCGGAACGGCGAGTATCCATCACTTGGCGAACCCAAAAGTGGCCGAATGCTCATAGATGGTCATATAACCGTATGTGCTAATTTTACGCTTGACAGATACAGAGACCAGCTGCGTGCACTTAGCAAAAAAATGGGTGTGTTTAAACTATTGCAAAAGAGGTATAATTTATATAAGCTAAGTTCTTTATAAAACTGCATTCTTTACCTCGCAATGTTACTCAGTTAAAGTGGGATAACGATTATATTTCGTTTCAGAACGGACTTAAGACTTTTCTCCCAGTGTAAGAGGGTACTTAGCAAAGTGCCACCTCCATGTTGGCACTGCCCGCATGCGCCGATGGCTGCGCTTTCAATTTAGTCGGCGGCAGTTAACGCCATAATTTGTTCCGAAGCGAGTTGCGTCAGTAAATCCAAAGATGAAGAGCCTCCTGGCCACCAAACGCGGACTTCTACTGGGCCGCTGGAGAGGAGGGGTGGAGGGTGGAGAGAGGAGGGAGGAAGTGTGGCAGGGGCAACACATTCCCGGATCGTGGGGCACGCGACTTAACGCGCCGCTCTCGCCCCGGCTTATTAGGTTAATTACGAGTTTTTGATTGGTAAATTAAGGCCGGGCACCCGGGGCGGCTGCTGAAGAAGATGAGGAACTTGGTGCCGGTTCGTATCCGTAATTCGGCACGCGGCAACCCGCTGCTCGCGCCAGCCATTTCGAAATCAGTTCTTAACTGAATGCCTCAATTCAAATGCGTAAATAATTAATTTGGAAGCCATTTAGGCGTCTGTCTGCCACTGCCACTGCCTCTTGGTGTCTGCAAGTCTGGCTATTGACGCCCTTTTGGGTATCCGTATCTCGCCGATACAGATAAACCACCCGCCGCGCCTCATAATTTCCACAGCCGCCGTTTTGGGCGGGGAGTCCCCTGAAATCCCCTGAAATGCCCTGAAATCCCACGAAGATGGTCCAGCATTTAGAACCTCGCCTCTGGCATTCCTTTATGTCTTCGTTGGGGAGTTCAATATTTAATCCTTTCCCACTTTGTTGGCCGGGCACAGGTGTTGCCACAGTAGCATTATGGGTTCTAAAAAAAGCCATTAAATGTGCGTGAATGGCTGAAATGGACAACTGCTTGGACAGGTGTGGATAAAAAGGGATGTGGCATAGCCATTATTAACTAAATATACGTGTTTATGCTTTGTATTACATTAATATCCAACAAAAAATAACATAAACTAACATCTTGTCTATCAACTAGTCGTACCAAAGTTGTCTTATTAATGTAAAGTAATTATGAATATTATACACCCCATACAAAGTTCGGTTCTAGAACAAATAAAAAACAGCCTAATGAGAACACTCGCCTGTAAACGCTGTACAAACAAAAAGCTAGATTGGTTCAATCCGCTAATTGAACTGGCCATCGGCAATGGTTTTCCCGGAAAGGTGGGGAGTGGGCTCCATTCAATTCGCTATCAGCTCGCTTTTCGCCTGCATCTGCGAAAGTAATCTATAATTCAAATGTATGGCATTGCGAGCGGAGATAGCAGCGCGTGGCATTATCAGCAGCGATAATGAATACTATGAATACAATGAATACACAATTACCGCCGCAACGCGGACGATCGGCAAATAGTCGTAATCGGTTAGCCCAACAAACAAAAAGCAGAAATACTAATAAATTTGCGCAACAACACCAGTGCAGATATATTGGAGTCTGCCGTTTGGCATTTGAATATGGCCACCATAACTTTGTTTCCACCCAATCAATCCCCCGCCACTCGTAGAACTCGTAGCACATTAAGGATTCGGATCAGTCACGTACTGCCACATAGGTAACCCATGCGTATCTACATTTGCACTCGCCTCAGATACGGATACAAAAAGTAACACAGAGAACAGTAACTAGTGACAGCGGAGCCAACCGCCCCAATTGTCAGCAGATAACATCGGCAATTTATGTACCTGCCTGGTTTTTTCAATGTAATAACAAAGTTCGGTTGGTAGAAATGGAACGGATAACCGCGATACATTTCCCCAGTCGAGCCCCATCGGAATGCACAGAGAAAAATGAGCTAAAATGGCTTGAATATTACAGATAAGCATGTCAGATGATGTTATGTGTTTTTCAGTGTCCTGTGATCAAGTTAATACCATTTGGACACATCATTTGTTAGAATTCCTTCCTAACTTCTACTCAACCATACGAATATCGATGTATCTTAAGATATATCCGCATATCTTTCACTGTAGTAACAAGTGCATGTGGAGTCGCAGTGAAATGAATTATTTCGGGTGAGAACCCGTTTATGTCCTTATGTCAAACCGATTGCCACGAAATGGCGAGACTGAAGACACCGAGCTATAATTTGAGTGTCTAGGTCGCACTTATCTCGCATCGCAGGGGCCAAAGGAAAGGCCTAAGTTGCAATTACACCGCGACTCCAGCCTGAATTCACGCACACCCACACTCCGCGAAAAGGGGAGCACTCCGCGCACGCAATGATGAAATAAATCAAACAAAATAATTGCCTTTGTTTCAACAGCGAGGAACACAGAACACAACATTCAGGACTCTGGTGGGGGGTTTTTGGAAGTGAAACTGAGGCAGAAACTGAGCCAGAAACTGTGGCAGAAACTGAGGCATCGTCGAAGCTGTCGACGGGAAATATGCTTCGCACCTGTTCAATAGTGGCTACCAAGTAGACCCAAGGAGTTGGCCTTTCCGCAGCTCCTTTCAGCCTGGCAAAACCCAAACGCAAATTTACGACACGCAACTTGTTCCCGAACTGCGGGTGAGTTGAACTCGTGTTCCGCGTCAGCCCCACAAAAGACATGCCAACTGTCCTCCGTCCTTCGTCTTTCGTCCTTCGGATTGCAGACGTTGGAGGACGGAGTGCATCGGGGTAAATTAACAGCACCTGCGCCGGCTCCTGCACTTGTGGCAGTCTGCAGTGGAGTCGAGATCCCTGCCCCCACCTTCTACGAGTATATCGAGTAATCCGCTCTGGCTGCTAATTGAAAATCACAAAATGATGCAAAATTAAAGGCGGTGGTATGAGTAGGTGAATAATCTCCGCCGATTGAATTATTCAAATTAATAAATTTCAAAAAATTTATGATTCAGCTCAACATGATTTTTTCTAAGTGCTTTATGATAATAATATGGTATGTGAAGAATCCACAATTTTTAATATTTGATCTACCTCAAATTACCAATTAGGTTTTAGAAGACTACTTATTTTAAGGTTTTATTTTATACTTCATAGCCTACTTTATTGTACCTTTGGATGGCGAATTGAATTTTTTTTAACCATTTCCCAAACATTTTCTGCGCTAATGAGCTTGGGAAAATTCGTGAAATCAAATTATAACAAGCTGCTCGGCATTTTTAATCCGAATGCGTAATATTGCAATAAATGATTGTCAGGGCAAATGAGGTCCTGCGAGCGGAACGAGGAATAGGGATGTGGATCCGGATTCAGATTCAGATAGGCGTCGTTCTTAATGGTCGGCCATTATTTCGGTGGAATCCTCAAATTGTCGTTGCGCTTTGCCAGCAGATACGAGTATTTGCAGCAGCATTCACAACTCACAACTCACAACAAATTCGGGTGTGCCTACCCTGCTTCGTGGTATTTGTAAGTACACCCCACTCCACCCCTCCGATCATTATGGTTGCGCCGCGGAGAGCGGGAATTTATAGAGCGGGAATACTTTTGAATTGGAAAACCGCCACCGGGGTGGGAAGATACATCCGGGGGGTGGTGGCCTCGGTGGTGGTGGTTGGTTCCGCCCTGGCCAATTTGTATGTAACTCAATTTATGTACTTACAAAATATTCGTTGTCATTGCCGAGATCTGGATGTGTATATATACAATACTCGTATAGGGAGTAAGGTATACAATTCATGGGCACCCATTTATAGACCGATGTTGCCTAAACAGATTATTCGGTAACAGAAAGATATTTCGATGGCAGTTTACTATCCACCATTTTTAATTGGGATTTATATATATGAGTGGCTTGAAGTCTGCATTTACATATAAAGTATTATAATCATTAAAATACATTGGATTTTATTCTATATGTGTATTATACCTAGCTAGAAATTAGTTGCTTATAATGAAACTTTTAATTTTCTTTAATTTATAGCATTCGTGTGAATAGGAAATATTAGTAATGGTAGTTACCAATTTGAAACTCAATTTTTTATGATGATTTTGGATTTTTGCCGAAAATCGATTGTGTTTTGCGATTATAAATATCAGTATTTTGATCAGAACATTAAAAATATAGCTCCAAATATGGAATGTCAAACATCGTTGAGTTCGTAATTAAATTTCCAATCAAACTGTGTTTTCAAAACAAAATTTTTGTTTTTTCACATTTTTTGTAATTTTTGATGATGATCTTTGAATATTGGCCGAAAATCGTTTTTCTGTGTTTTCGCGACTATAAATATCAGTATTTTGATCAAAAAATTGGAAATATTGGTCCGAATATGGAATGTCATACCTCGTTGAGTTCGTAACTAAATTTCCAATCAAACTGTGTTTTCAAAAAAAAAAAAAATTTTTTTTTTTAATTTTTTGCAATTTTTCATGATGATTTTGGATTTTTGCCGAATATCGATTTTCTGTGTTTTTGCGATTATAAATATCAGTATTTTGATCTACGAAAATATCCATAATAAATGAAAAAAATTATATTTAAAATATAATACTCAGTTTTAATTACGATACCGATTGATATCTAACCGATTAATCCTTATCGGGCGCTGTAAGAATATATTTCCCCCACATTGTTAACAAACCCAATAGTGTTAATACCAATAAGCACGCCCTGGGCTTCTGTTCCTGCCACATGGATGCAAACATCCTGTACATTCTGTGGCAGTTGCATGGAAGGCATTCAGAATCTGCAGCACTCATTGCTGTTTGCTCCGATTCTAGGATTTAAGGTGGGTAATGCGTTCCGGATTGGAAAATGCGATTGGCTTCGTCACGTCAAGTCGTCAACTCGTCGACTCGACAGCCGCAGGATAGGCGTTCTCATTGTCGGCGTTAGTTAACAGGGCTGTTCAATTTTTCCGCACTAATTAGATTAAAGGAGGCCCAAGGTTGCTGCAAAGATGAGACCACGGAAAAAATGAAGGAAATGCACAAAGTGGAGGGTGAAGCGAGGGCAAATCGTGAGTTGTGCGGAATTCCTGTATCGGCAGCCGGCGATAAAAAGGTCAAAACAACTGCCAAATACTTTAATCCTATTAAGGACATAATTCAACTATAGCAGAGACACATGTTGCCGGCGCAGACGACAGGAAGGATAAAGAGCTGTGAGATTGTCCTTTTTGCGCCGTCTACACGACTGAGAACTTCTGTACGCAAAAAAAGGGGCATGGGCATTAGGGCGTTAATAAACCCGATACCAGGCGACTAATGCAATTAAATGAAACAGTATGGTGGTATAAAAAATATATGAACTAAGCTGGCTTTTAGAATTTGATTAATAGAGATCCAGTTAAAGGAATGAAATAGTTTGAAAAAACAAAAAAATATTAGTAAATCCAATTTCAAAGGACTAATGCCAACAAATAAACCAGTTTGTTGTTCAAAATAATATGATATAACATTCTAAATCTACAATGAATTTGATAAATAATAAAAGTGCATTTCAATCGAATGCATTCCCGAGCAAAATTTCCCATCTGGATTAGCGCGATTGATTAAAAAACCTGCAGCTCGAAATAATACCTTAATGCCGTGATTATCGGGGACAGTCAAAGTGTCAGCCCAGGTTGCTCACTCACAGCGATCGCAGGAGATTATAAATTTGCTCATTTCATGGGTTTTACACCTCGCCCCGGACAACGTGGACAATATGCGAGTTTTTCCCATTTTTCCGCCAAATCCTGGCCCCTTTTGTATCCTCGTTCAGTCGTCCATTATTCGCCGTCGCCTGTCACCGTCACTTCCCTTTTGTCCGGACATTGTTTGTTTTCATCCGTTTAATAATTGCAATGTTGCTAGTGATGTCTCTGTTGCCATTCCATGCCAGGCCCATTCTAATTTCCATCTGCCATCCTGCAGGGGATGCGGATGTGAGTCCTAGGTGATGGACCACCGACGGACAGTTTGTTTTGCCGATTGTCTGCAGTTAATGCGAAATCCGCTTACGTTTTGGCCATATCTGCGCACTCGCCGAGTTAATACTTAAATTTGCAACTTTTTAATTATTGTAAGCGGATTTCCCTTTGAAAGACTTGTTCGCCCCGCCAACAGAATGCATCTCGTCCTTTTCACTTGTCCGCGGGATTTCTTGCACCTTTGCTGCACCTGACAAAGATCTCCTGCCTTTATTTAATTGTACAAATAAATATAAATATAAATATGTGGAATTCTTCACCCACCTTTAAGCAGCTAATTTAATGCAGGAAAAACCTTTCCACAACTCCACATCCTCGCCTTCCCTTTGGCCAATTGAAATTCGTTTCTTGGAGCCGCAGCAGCAGCAGTCGCTGAATAATATGTAATAAGCATAGATAATGGCTTATTGTGGAAAAGTTTTTTAATATAAATATGCACACATGCAGATGTACCGCATCCTGTGTATCCTGACAGGCTGGTTGTCTCTGGAAAAGACTGCGTTATTGTTAATCATTAGACAAAAAGTGCGACGAAACAAAAATATGCTCGTATATGCTGGCTGCAGCATAATTAAACCCGGCACAGCCTCCTGAAATTAAAATAGAAAAGCGCCAAAAAGTTGACTCACACAAAAAGGCTCTGCTCGCATGGCAAAAAAAATACTTAAATAAAGGATCCAAAGAGAGCAAAGCACATTGTGATAAGGACTGCGTCGAAATGCGAACAAAACCAAAAATATTTTAATGACAAAACCAAATGTTCGCAAACAAAGTGAGCATGCATCCAGGTCCCAATCCCAATCCCAATCCCAATCCCGAATACCAAGTACCAAAATCCCCGGAATCCGCGCCAGAAACAGAGCAACCACCACCGCCGTCAGCGAAGAAGAGGAGAACCAAAGCCATTATGTGCTCGCCCGTAATTATTTGCATAAAAATATATGAAAAGGTCTAAACAAAACAGTTTAGCAATCAATTATGAAAACACGTTAAATAGCTAAGTGCGAGGCCGAATGTGAATGTGCAAAGAGTGGTATATGCTATCTTGTGGTACAGTATGGTATGGTATGGTATGGTATGATATGGAATGGTATGCCATCTCCAAATGGGTTGTTTTCGGTCTGGCTCTACATATATGGAGTTATGTTGAAAGGGCCTTGCGCACTTGAAGGCGAGACAATCGGCAGATGCCATTGTCGCCGAGGCGTTTGCTTTAAATACACGCTTATTTACTCGGGGCCACCAAAGCCCAATTCAATTCACACTTACGCACATTAACACGACATCTGAGGTACAGTGTGTACTCGGCGATAAGTGAAGGCAAATAGGCGAGGTGATAAAAGTTTGTTTGCCAGCCCAAACAAAAGTAACGCCTCATGAGAATGGCCAGCCATCCATAATACAGTGCCACAACCAATCAAATCTGGCTGGGTGATGGGTGATGTCTTCCACTTGGTTTCATTAAAACTTCATTAAACAGAGCAGTTTGGCAGGTTGACCTTTTGTATTTGTGTGCTCACTCGGATTCGGAGTTTGCCACTTTCCAAACACAACATTTGCCAAGTACGTGATTGCTATATTACCAAACAAATCAAACAGCCAAGTAAACTTCTCTTATTTCACTTTGTTTGGTGTCCCAGAAAATTCCCTTTGGGCTGCTTCTAAAGTTGACTAAAGTACTTTATTAAATTAAATTTCAATTTGGGCTATATTTATTACCAGATCTTGTAATAGATCGCATCCGATGTGAATGCGTACCCTTTATGTCTGACCTTTCTGACACATAACTCACTCAACCAAATTCGAAATAAAGTATACCTGAGACGTAGAAAGTCCAAAGAGTTCGGCACTGTAAATGAGTTTTCCGTATGAAATGCACATTAGATGGGCTCGCGAGTGCCTTTCTTCGATGGAATTTTCATTTCGCGCAGAGCCCAATCAAAAACTCCACTACGATTTATGGGTGTACATAAATTCAGGGAATATTGTGTGCCATGTAGTATGTAGTGCCCATGCCCACCGCAGTTAATCCGATTATGAAACGCAGCGTTTGGTGGGTCCGTTTGCTGGAGATTGTGATGCCAGCGATAATAATATCCCACAATATTTTGCATTGCGCATAGGCCCAAAAAATCACCTGGCTAGAGAATGCTTTCAAGATTACGTAAATGGCCAAAGACCGTGACCAAAAACAACCGAAGTCAACGAGTAGAAGTGTTAAGTGAAATGGGCTTTAAAACTTGAGCGTTAAATGACTTCGAGTTGCAGGACCACCCAGTAATAAACTCCAGAACGTCCACTCAGCATTCGACTGAGAATCCTCGGCTCAAGTTGAGTTGTTATGCTTCAGTTGAGTGTTGGCAAATATTTAACGTAGTATAAATATCTCTTGGTTAGCCCCCCAACTTTCCCCCATCATTGTGATCTACCCACTTTTTTCATTTTTTTCATTTTTTTTTTTTTTCGGGGGTGGAAAGCCCTCGGCCTTGTGTATAACACAGAAAAAATCTAATTTTCCAACTTTTTACGACACTCGCTTGCCAGTTCTGCGGCAATTTCATAAATATTTTCCGCTTCTTTGCGTTTGCATACTTTGTATGCAAAAAAACATGCCATCATCAGAACATTATCCCGCCGCGTGTAAATGAAATTCTCCTTGTCTGCCCGACTTCCACTTGGCTCTCCATTCCATCCTGCCCCCCACCCGGAATTTATCCACCACCTCCTCCTCCTCCTCCATTGCTCAGCAGCGGGAAAAACGACTGCGATTGTGGTAACAACAGAAGCGAAAATGGGGGAGCATCGCGCGCAAGTCGAGGGTTGTTGACTTATATCATTTATCATAAGGAATTAGGTTCAAGCTTGTTATTAATATTAGACCGGGTACTGGGTACTCTGGTACTCCGGTACTGGGTACTGGGTAGCCCATACTCCTTGGGCAGAAACTCCCTGGTCGGCGTGAAGCCGTTAACGTGCGAGAGCGTTAATAAAGTTCATAAAATAAACAAAGTCCGCAGTCAACATGTGAAATTAAAATCTTTGCCGCGCTGTCAATTGGCGTTGCAAAGAGGTCCGCAGCTCTCCGGCAGTCTATTAAAAAGTAAATCTTCCACTTTATCGCCCACAGTGAGGCGCAACTTCGACAGATCCCATTAAGCTATTCGTTTTTATTGGTTTATGAAAGGCCTTATTGACAATCTGGCGCAATTGTTGCCTCGCTTAATTGGAGTATCCAAATGATAAGAAATTAGAGTCATATGCAGTTGGGAGTGTCTCATATCTTCAGGCGATCGAAGGGATCTAGTGAGATAAGATTGGAGATGATATTTTAAAGTTTGAAGGGTGAGCTAATATATGTACTTTTATAGGTTTCAATTAATAGATTTTCTTTTAACATTTTTCTATAAACAAAGTTATTAAAAAGGAAATTGAAATATCTTACAATTATCTTAAAATGATCACTCGCATAAGTTAAATTCAACAAAAAATAAATATAGAGTGGCTTAACTTAATATAAGAATCAAAATGTTGATGAAAAAGAAATAAATTGGAATGAAAATAAAAAAAAGGTATAGATAAGAAAAAAATATATTTTGAATCCTTATTAAGTAGTTTAATATTTATAATTTCCATAAGTGGCATATGCATTATCCAGCATTGTCTGGAAATGCAAGATTTGAATCTTTATTTATAATTACTTTAAGAACTTTTAGAAGAATTTGTGCAGATCACTAGATTCGAATCTTTTAAGTAAGCCAAAATAGCTACGTTTGAGAAACTACTTAAACTTTACCTTTAAGTTATGTGAAAAGTAAACTGGCATTGCTGTTGTGTTGCGCTGGCAAATAAAATCGATGGAAACAGCCAACTGTGATGGGTAGCAAATAGCAGCTAGTCGTACTACCAATTTGCCGTGTTGCGTAATGTCCGAGTGGTTTCATAACCGACAACTGCACGGCATGCGATGACAATGCAGCAAGGCAGCGCCTCACAATGCCGCATCCTCGAGATGCCACAGTCGCATCCCTCGGATACATTCCACCTCGGCCATGCCTCTGCCGAATCCTCGGAGGTCCTGCCGCGCATGCAGCTCCTGTCGCTCCTGCAGCTCCTGCAACTCCTGCAACTCCTGCATGGCGGACTGAAAGCGGAAAAAGCTGAAAAAAAAAACGCGGAAAGAAAGAAGCGACGGTACGTGTGCAACCCCTTGAGCGAGCGAGTATATAGAGTCGGCTATAGCCTTCCCCTAGGAGCGGCATTATTTTTCCGTTTTTCCGTTTTCCGTTTCCCGTTTTCCCAGCCATGCCATGCCATACCACGCCATGCCATGCCATTCCAATTCAATCCATTCCATAGCATTTTCGCTGACCGTAAGCCACGCCCTGTGCATGTTGAAGCGAGTGCAACAACACGATGGATACAACAACTGTTAGATACGAGCGAAAAAGTCGAATGAAAAGAGCCAAGATAAACACTTAAGCCTAACAAAAAACGATAAAACCGCCAGGAGGCAAAGTTGCCAAAGGTAGCAATCTATGTAGAATGTTTTATGGCCAAAAGTGGTGGCGTATATTTTTTGTGGGGACAGAGAGGGGCTATTAGAGGGGCAAGGGGCAGCCACACATGTCCAATATTCTCTTAACGCGATAAAAATGAAGTAGCAACATTGAAATCTGGCCAAGAGAGGAAGCGAGAGGGGGCCACATCTTTCCTCCTTTTTTTTTTTTTGCTTTTTGGTAGGTGGCAACAGACGGCCGAAAAAACACAGAAACATCAGTTACAATTTTGTTCGGTCTCCTTGCTCCTGGCCGCCCTGCCCCTCTGGGGATATACATAGATAGATATTTCTGTATCCATGGGTCTGAGCCACCCCCTCGAAATACTTTCTCCCAAAAGTTTTTCGGGACCTGCACGCGCCCATGAACGAATAAAAAGATAGCGTGGTTAAACGCGCTTATTTCGGTTTATGATTAAATTTATTACGTGTACATCCAACCACATCCCATCCAAAAATAACAAAAAGTAAAGAAAATGGGTTTTTGGGTTGGGGGGCCAGAAGTTGCTGCCCCTTTTAAATTTAATTACGCTTTGCGGCGCTTTGAGGAAAGGAAAGGAAAAAAAAAGGAAAGGAAAATGGAAAAAGAATCTGAAAAGTTTGATCTAATTGGTCATTCTACTAAGCTTAACCCTTATTATTTTTGATGAGCGCTCTTTCTAATTAGGTTGGCGAAATTGATTTCAACGAGCAGCACAATTCCCAAGTGCCCCATAGTCCTTCTCGTTCTGGCCAAGAGCCAAGCCCAGCCAAGTGTCGCCGTGCAAAAGTATCTTTTTATCTGGCTGCCAGTGTTTCTGTGTTCTCTGTGTTTCTACGATTGCCTCAGCAGGGATGTGGCTCTAGCCGAAGCTTCGGAGTAGGATGTATCTGTATCTGTATCTGTGCATGTGCATGTGGATGTGCCAATCGAACCCCGAACTGGCGCTAGTGGCTCCGGCGCTCGTGCTCGCTCACTCTGCTCCTGCTCCTGCTCCTTCTTCTGCTGCTGCTCCTGGTGCTATAGAAAAAAGCTGAAAAAATCGTAGAGTCACAGTCAACAGCCATCCATCCCCCCCGAAAGTATCTTTTGCCCAGCTTTCGTATCTGGTCCTCTCTCTCACTGTCGTGTCTTCGGATACTCGTACCTTTCGGACTTTTTCGTCGCTGGTGCCTCGTTTATTTATGATTATCTGTGTACAACTTGTTCCATGTTCATCGCATGTCGATGATGGCTGTGTGCTGTGTATGGTGAATGCCGTATTCTGTTCGCTATATGAAGAGCATCGGTATCTATCTGGTTTGTTTGCTACACTCCGAGCATTAAACCCTGCCCCGGGGTGCATACAGGTACCACTGCACAGATATATGTGTGCACCTCTTCGCCACAGATACACAGGCACTCGTGGATACGTGAATGAGCTGCATGCCCCCACCAACCCATCACCACCCCTTCACCCCATCTGAAAACTGCAGCTCCTCCGATTCGGATTCCCAGATAGAGAAGAGCACTCCTTTGTAGCACTTTTGTCTTCTGCTCGGGCTGGTCGTTCATTAATGGCTGGTTGGTCGGTTAGCTGGTTGGCTGCATCTTGGCCCACTTGCCACTTGCCACTTGCCACTTGCAACATCTCGTATTGCAGCCGTGTAATCGTCAAGACGGCAGGCGCTTTTCCATTGCTCCTCCCCCAGATATATATTCTACGACTTAAAATAAATATGATAAATTATAATAATAATTTCGTTTTTTATTAATTTCTCTTGGATTTTCATTTAAAACTGCATTATTTTTGACTATTAAAGAACTCTCATTTAGTAACAAAACGTATTCGATTGATATATATTTGTTAAAGATGCACTATTTTCATAATTTTATTGAAATTCCAATATTTTAAACTGAATCTTTTTTTAATCTTCATTTAAGATTTTCATATGTTGTTTTAAAGCTTAAGTTTCGAAATCCCACAGCTATCATTTTCTAACAACTCCATATTGGCTACATTAAAGTCAATCAAAGTTCCTTTATCCACCATTATATTGCAGAACAAGTGTCTGAAGTGTCTTGCCACCACACACCACACACCCACTCACTACTTTCTTTCAATAAGAATCCCCAATTTCGGTACTTAATACAAGTTTTCACTGCTCTTCAGTAGACCTCCTCGAAGAAAATCAATCAAAAACATTGTATAAAGAGGCAAAATCCAGCAGACGCGCCAGCAGGCATAACCGCAGGCTCAAGGGAACTCCCGAGATAAGTCCTGCGGGAAATGGAAATGTGAAAGTGTGTGGGGGAGGTGGGGAGGGCAACTGGGGGGAAGGGCAATAAAATCCCCAAGCCGAAGGCTAAAAACGAATCAATACCCGCACAGCGCCCGACCGCAACTATACGCCCCAAAAAGACCGGCGAGTCAAAGCGATTACACCGGAGCGGAGCACACAAACACCTTTTCATTTGTATCTATTAGATTAAAATTCATGTCGACGTTTGTAGAGACGCGTACTAGCGTACTAGCGTACCATCGTAGCAGCGCACTCGCGTACGCACTCCGCACCGCAACACGCGCTTCCAGATACAAAGATACAGAGATACATAGATACGGGCAAAAATGGTGTGCTTGACTTGGCTTGGCTTGGCTTGGCGCTCTCGTCTCGACTCACAATCATCATTGGCCTGGTCTGGTTTGGTCTTTTGCTCCGCAGCTCTCGACGAGCTATCTGCAAACAAGAAGAGATACATTCGTGGCTCAAGGGGAGAGGGGGCGGTGGGGCTGGGCTACATATCCCCAAGATACGAAGCCCAACGAAGCGAGGCGAAGCCATCAATACAAGCCGTACGACTACAGATACAACTACATGGCTCGACACACAGATACTCGTACTCTGTGGCAACAAGCAAAGTACAAAGGATACAAATATATCTCGTGTTCGAAATATAAAAATCGTTAAACAAAGACTGGCGTTGTTTCTGGATTTGGATCGACTGCGACTAACGACCATGGTGGGGTTGGGTGTGGGGGGATGTTCCATGGCTGTGAGGGGGGTTTTTTTTCGGGGAGTTGGCTTTGGCATCATCTTGCCCTCCCGCTTTTGCTTGCGGCCATTTGGGGCAACTTTTCCGTGCACTCTGTCTCACTCTTTCTGGCCGCTCTCTCTCTCTCTTTCTCTTTGTCTCTCCCTCTCGCTCCCACTCTCTTAGCGCCAGTGAGCCCGCCTCGAAAAAGGTTGCTACTTGCGGGCCCCCCTTTTTTCCACCATTTTCCCCGCCCATGGGAGAACTTGCTACTGCGGTTGTCGTCTTGTTGTTGCAGTTGTTTCTGTTTCTGTTGCTGCTGTTGCTGCTGTTGTTGTTGCTGCTGTTGCTGCTGCTGTGCTTCTGCACAGAAGGCGACGGCAATTTTGTAGGCGCGCCAATGGGTTAACGTGATCTGAATTTGTTGCTCGCGAGCCAATTAATGTCGCTCCGAATTAAAAAGAAGATACTGATGCCAGATACAGATACGGATCGCAAAAGTCACTTCAACTGGGTTAACCAGGAAACACCATTTTCTTTTTCTTAATAAGCATGCCTCAAGTGATCAAAATTCGGATTGTCATTCCCCAAGCATGACATCTTCTTACTTTGTATGAAAAAACTAAAACTAAAATTTATTAATATTTCGAATATTGAGTTTATTATAATTTCAAGATTTAAAATTTTATTTATTAATTTTGATGTATAAGGACACTTTTTTTTTGGCATATCAATTTATATTTTTTTCTATAGCCCAACGAAAATAGATAAATTACTTAAAAAGAATTTATCAATATTTTAAATATTTATAATTTTACTTATTCGTTGAGAATATTAATTACATTCAATATAAACGAGGAACTCCAGATCAAAAATTTGTAACCTCATGTTAGTGACCTTAATACGGTGGCTGGTTAAACATTTATTCTGCCACTGTCAATCCATTAATTTTCATGAAAACTTGCGAAGCGCCACGTTTCCCCGCGGACGGGAAAACCGCCCAAATAAATGACTATCGAGAAACTAATCGTTAATGTCGCAGCAATGGAAAAGGATAAAGCTGCTGGCTGGAGCTGGTGACTTCATTTAAATGTTGTAAGAATTTGTTTACTGCGTGTGCGACACACAGCTCAGGTGGGCGGTAAAGTGGGGGGCGTTGACTGGGCGAAGTGGGGGGTGTGGCAGGGATGGGGCAGGGATAACCACCGATTGCCAGGAACGACAAAGTAGCTTTCGAATGTGCTCAGTACCCAGTACTCAGCACTCAGATACTCAGATACATATGTAGCACATAGAAGCCATCCCGCTCTAACAGCGGCCGTCACTCCTCTCGAGTGGCGTTTCAATTAATTAGAAAAAGTTAAAGAAACGCCACGGCAGAAACGAGAAGCGAAAAACAAAAAACAAATACCTACATAATAAAATGTAAGAGCGTATGTTGTAGCAGCAAAAGCGGCAAAAGCAGCGACGGCAGCTGCGGTGGCGATTTTTGTTCTTTTTCTACTGGGTTTTTTTCTTTCTTTTTTTTTCTGTTGGAGCAGCGCGAAAGATGCCACCAATCCAGCCAAAGCGGTCAAGGGGGTTGATGAAGGGGGAGGTGTGGAGTATCCAAAGGGGGGTTTCTGAAGGGGAACGGACGCAGCAGCGACTGCGGCAGAGGCGGATGATAAAACATTACCCATCGCGTTTGGCCCAACCTCTTCACGAGTCGCGTCGTTCATGTTCATCAGGCTTTTCTTTTTTCATCAGCGGCGAAAAGCGAGAAGCGAGCGTAAACACTTTGCTTTCATACGTCGCGACATTCGTGTTGTTGTTGTTGCTGTTGCTGTTGCGTTGTTTATGGCAACAACTACACGTAGCAACACCCACGGCAGCAGCAGCAACAACAGCAACAACAGCAGCAGCAGCAACTGCGGCAGCAGCAGCAGCAGCAACAACGGCAAGTAGCAGCGTTGCAACAGCAGCAGCAGCGGCAGCAACAACAGCAGCAACATCATCGCCGACAACAACAACAATAACAACAACAACAGCAGCCGCAGAAGCAACAACACCGCCTACAAATACATACATCGGCATTTACAACAACACGCAATAACAGCCATTTTTCTAGTTGTTAAGTTAATTTTTTCATGTTCTGCCGCTCTCGGTGTTGCTGCTGCTGCTGCTTCTTGCTTGCCGCTGCTGCTTACTGCTTACTGCTTGCTGTTGCGGCTGCTGCTGCTGTTGCTGTTGCTGTTGCTGCTGCTGCTGCGGTGCCATCTCGCTCGCACACCAGCAACACGACAGCCAACGCGAGCAAGTTGCGATACTGCCGCTGTCGCTGCCGCTTGCATGCGATTCGTGGCCAGCGGCGCAACGGCTATAGCCATCCCGCTCTCGCCGGCCGCAGCTGGCAGATACTTTATTTATGGTCACACAGGCGGTAGATACTTTTTTATTTTGCTCCCCGCCCCTCACCCTCACAAAAAAACCAACTGGTTTGCTGCGTCTCGCTCGCACTTGCAGCGAGGTAAATGGCAGCGGTGTGGCCGGGCTGTTCCGGGGGGTTGAGGGGTACTATACCGATACCGATGCCGATGCCGATTCCAATCCCAATCCCCAGAGTGCCACACACAGCCGGAGCGCCAGCCCACTTATAATGATAATCATTATTGCCGTTGTTGCCGTTCGTGTTGTCGTCGTGCCGCCTCGTTTGCTACTTTTTCCAGCACACAGATACTCTTCGCCACGCACACCAGCGCAACAGCGACGCACAGATACGTGGCTGCTCTCAAAAAGAGCAAAGAGAGCGCACGCACACCAGCTTAGGTGCGAGTAAAAATTAAGGGGAGAAACCGGTTTTGTGCGCTCTCTCGCTCACACATACATCGATGGCCAGGGCTGTGTATCTATGTGGTGGTGCGTGGGCCTGTTCTTGTTGTTGTTGCTGCGCTGTTTTTCGATTGTCGGTTGTCGTGTAATTCCCATTTGTCGTACACTTTGTAGTTGCTCAAGAAACTCATGTTAGTCTACTTTTGACTGTTACGCAGATTGTTCGTATCGTTCGTGTCCGCCGCAGTGCCGCAGTGTGAATATAGTGCTCTCTGCCCGCCGCTCGCCGTCGTTCTGCGAGCTGGATTCAAATTCAGTACCCAGCACCAGTACCACAAACAGAATCAGAATCACAAAACAGAAACGTATTCTCGGATTCAGATTCAGATTCAGATTCACACCCAGATACTACTTGCTGCCGCCGCCTCTGGTTGTTCACTCGTGCTTCGTTTTCGCATCTTCCGGATAGAGCTGCTCCTCCCGAATACAACTCCCAGTTCCACCAGTTCCACCGATTCCCAAACGATTCTCGTCGAGCCCCCCGTCGGATTTAACGGATTTACGGTGCCCAGTAGCGCCTGTTGGCCAACTAACTCGAGTTGGCCAGCTCCTTACAGCCGTCGGCAAGTGTGCAACGCAGTGAAAATAACCAATAACAAATAGCTAATAAAAACACAGCCCAAAGAAAGTAAACACTGAATTAACTCGCAAGCCGGATGCAAAATCTACATAAAAACTACTAGTTCGGATCAATCACAGATCACAGATCGATCACACAACAATCACTTCTCTCGGATTATACATCTATATAAAAATATACATACGTCGGTTCAGTGCGCGAGTCCATCGGTGCATCGTAACTTTAAGATTTGCTTTATAGTTTTAGTTAAAAGCAAAAATTAATATTAAATGACAGTGCACAGTAATGAAACCGGTATCTGTTTAGTAATGGTGCGTATATCAATTTGTTTTCCATTTTTTTTTATTACTTGTAAGATGGGCCCGCTAATCGCCGAGTTTTTAGCTTGTTGTCTGGCATTTGGATAGTGGATAGTGGCAATTAGATTGGCATCGAGCATTGAAAACCCGTTCAGATCCGAGGGAAATCGCTGCAACACATGTAGATAAAAGCACAAACAGTGGGATTACTTTGGGTTCGAATACCTTAGCATTTTGATTTGGCAAACGGAAGACATGGATTTAAAAATAAAACACATTGCAAATGTTCGGACGGATTTGTCTGGCAAGTCCATTGAAAATGTCAGGACCACAAGTGTGCTACATTAAACGAACAACCAGCGAAAAAGCGTCTGCCAATTCGGAAAATCTCTTTGCATCTATGTCTTTGGTTGTTAACCAAGCTGGCAAGGTCACCACATCGTGCTCAGTCAGTCAGTCAGTCAGCTAGTCAGTGAGTTTAGTGTCCAATAGGATTTTAGCCATAATAATCCCTCGGTGGTAACTTGATCCCCAGTTAATATGGTATCCCTGCTCCAAAATGTAATCGCCTGCACTCGACACTCGAGCATATACATATATTTATATAGAAGCAACTTGTGGCGCAACTCGAAAGCCGAAACGGAATATCGGCAATATTAAATGCTCTTTAAACAAACATGAATGGCTGTCATTCTATACCCTACCATACCCTCTCCATAATAATAATGGCTACCCGAAAATAATTTACTTTAGCCGCAGAACGAGCACTTCGAGCGCAGATATATTTGTGTAGTATAGCCTGTCCATAGCCATAGATAGTCGATAATCATCGGCGGCTGATTCAAAGAGTGGCGTTGATAAGGAAGCATACGCAGTATAGTGGATCCATCCCACCATTCGGCAAACACCGGGAATTAATTTTTAATCGCATAGGGCCACTTGAGTTGTCACTTGATGAAAGCACGAGACGCAACACCGAATCCCCAACAGCAACACCAACAATAAGAGCAACACCAAAAGCAACAGCAACAGCAACATTGCGGCGGTATCAATCACGACCGATGATACAACATGCAGCACTGTGACCGCCGGCCTGCGATAAAAATCGTATCTTACGCCTCGGATCATTTGTAAAATGTTAAACGGGAAGAGCGGTCCCAAGCACCCAGCACCCAGCACCAAGCTCCAAGCCCCATTCCGCTCAAGAAGTGGGGAAGTGGAGAGAAGTTAACCAAGGAGAGGCAGCGATAAACAAACCTGAAACTTGTTTGCTTCCCCCATGTCGCATGTGTGCGAATGTGTACGTTGCTCTTGTCCACTGAAGTTGTTCCTCTTGCAGTTGTTGCAGTTGACTAAAAGTGTTGACAAAAGTGCGCGATAGGCTTATGTGCACACACAAACACACTATAAACCACACCATACCACACCATACCATTCCATACCATACCATACCATACCAAACGATACCATATAGAGGACCGATCCAGGCAGTCATTGGACAACTTACAATCAAATTGCTCTTAGGACGTTGTTGCAGCTTGTCGTTGTTGCCGTTGTTGCTGTTGCTGTTGCCGTTGCCGCTGTCGTCGTTGGCAGCAATCGGCTGTGTAATTTAAATCAATGTTGTCAATCGAAAACATGATTTGTTGGTAATGGCGGCCCCACTTTGAAGATCGTCGGACCGATGGGGTAAGGGGTTTCGGGACTCAGTTTGTGAAGTGGGGCAGGGGGGGAAGAATCCATCCATCGGTTGGGATCCCAGCTCCGATTCTCTGAGGTTCCGAGGTTCTGAGGCTCTGAGGTTTTGAAGGGCCCGTGGACAGCCCACAACCCATCCCACTGAAGAGACGCGCTTATCGCACTGATAAGGGGCTACGTTTTTAATTAAGTTTTAGTGCCAGCTGGTAGCGCGGTACAGTAGACCGTCTATTGGGTATTCGGGCTTTTTATCCAGCGCAAGAAGCCGCCCCTTAATGGCCCGCCATAAACTCGAGAAACGGATTGGAAAAGATCAAAGTCGGATAATCAATTTTTTTCGAAATTAACATCGAAGATGGAGAACACTTTTGTAAATAAGTTTCGTTGTGGAAAAGGGGCTTTTACCAATTATACATTCTTATAAGCAATTTAAGGAGTGCCGTTTGGTATACATTTTTATTAATTCTTTTATTTTATTTCTAAATATTTTACTTATAATTTAACATATTGTCCATAATCAACTAGGAAAACTTCATTGTTCCAAACTCCTAAATTCTGTTAAGCAAATGCACTCAACGTCGTCGTTTTTCTTAACTTAACTTGCAGAATGCCGTTTCAACTCACCTTGCCACCTCGTCGCCCAACACGCCTCCAACCAACGCTCCGCAGAGTCCGCCCTCGACGCTGCCCACGCTCGCCTGTCCCGCCGCCCAGCCGCTGAGTGCACCGGGTATCTCCGGGCCAGGACACAGTGGCATGGTGACCTCGACGGTGCCGCCGGGCGCCCGCTCCACCTCGCCGTGCGGCCCATCCGCCGGCCTGCCCGCCCTCTCGCTGGTGGGCGCCCCGCCACCGGGGCCACCACACTCCTCCGCACCCGGAGGAGCACCGGCGCCCGGAGCGGGCAACCCGCCCAACCGCTGCTGTGATACGGGTCGCACCATCTACACGGATCCGGTGAGCGGCCAGACGATCTGCTCCTGCCAGTACGACATGCTCAACTACCAGCGACTAGCCGCCGCCGGAGGCGTACCGCTCGGCGTCTATCCGGAGGGCATGTCCGCCTACCTCTCCGGGATTGCAGCGGATCAGCCGCCGTTCTACGCCAATCCGGTAAGTGAACTCGGTCGTGAGTAATCTTCGCTATTTTGGGGAGACATGGGTTCTGCACTGAACCAAAATCATGAGTTCATCCTCCTTCTTTCCATTGAGGATGTAGTTTTTCATCAGGATTATGTGTATGTGTCTGTAGGAAGTTCTTATTCTTAGTTAATGATGCTTCATAACTTTGTTTGGTTTGGTTTTAAGACTATTTTGTTTGCTGTGCATCATAAAGCCTGTTCATAAGTCATATAACCCGAACAATGGCGCAATAAATTTGTGAATTTGTCGACTCGAGGAGCGGGAGACCACCATCGAAGTTGGAGTTGAAGTTGAAGTTGAAGTTAAAGTCGCGTCGTCATTTGATCGTGTACCATGGGGGTACCGTGTACCCAGCCCCGTCCACGCTTCCGAACTTGTACTGTGGCCTACAGCGGAGCCTCGCTTGCAGCGATTTGTCAGCCCGGGGGGCCACAGGCCACAGGTACTTAGGCCCTAAGCCTACGACTGACCTCTCGCTCGCCCAGTGATATTTCAAGCCACATTATTGTTGCGAAATATGCCTGGGCTTAACTCGATCTGCTGGAGGAGTCGGGGGATCAGGGGATCGGGATCCCCGAAGTGCTGCACTTTTCCGATTTATGGACAATGGACTGGGAGACTGGGAAACTGGGAACCGAGCACGTCTTGGTCACCATCGCCACATGTCCGGCGCTTCGCCGTCGGCCCTTTGTTCGCATCGCTTCTAATAGCATCGTGTAATTTGCCTTTGTTTGCCAACAATTCTATTTGGACACAATGTTCTCGGGGACCACATGCGGAGCCCAAGGAACTGGACACCCAATGGTTTGGTTTTGGTTTTGGTTTTGGTTTTTTGGGTTTTTAGTTTTGCTATCCGGCATGTGTTCGATTCTGCTGAAAGGTTAGTTGGAATCGGAGACACTGCATTTACTGGTCAATTGAGCCAAATACAATGTTTTGACTCGGTTTCTTGTTTTGGTTGTCTCGTAAAATGTTTTCGAAATGGCAGAGATGTAATTCAATGTGTATCCTATTTTTAATTGTCCGTAGAAACTGTGTGGGGAAAGCAATTACATTGATAAATGTTTAATGTGATTTTATTGTTGAAAGTGGCGCATGTTTGTGGCAAGGCAAGAAATAGTTTTGGTTGCCTACATAAAATCACAATTAATTGAAGCCAGTTTTTAGGCTTAATTGGGACATAAAGTTAAAGCACAAATTTCAAACTGCCTTTCAAAAATTTCATTCGAACTGACACAGGTATTCACTTCAATTTGAATGTTCCAATTTGTCTCCGATTCGGTGGCCATTTGATGTCCCTTTGTGGAGGCCTCCTTCTTTGGACTCCCTAACAGCGCCCATTAAATATGATCCGATAAAATGTCGCATTCAGAAGTGAACACATAAATTTATTTGCTTACAAGCCAAAAAGAAAAAAGCCTCAAAAGCTGACGGCACTCGGGCCAAAAAAAAAAGAGAAAAAAAAGAAAAACAGAAGCAGCAGAACCCAAAAACGAGCTGACGACTGTGAAATTGAAACTGAGAGTTTAATGAATGGCCCGTTGAGTATTTAGAATGCCCACTACTTTGGATGAAGTATGAAGTGAATAAAAGTGAATCTGTGACTAAACACTTTGCGGCGGGTGGAAGTGGCAAGAATATTTGCTGATTTGCTGATCTCTGCAAACGCTAATGTGTGATTAAATATTATCGCCGTTAAGTGATTTAAGTGCAATTCGCCCAATCAAACACATGCTCAATTCAATATATTCAAAACGACATTTGCATTTGAACTGGTTTACTTTGAGGAATATAATAATGTGATAAATTTAGAGAACCGGTCCGCCGGCCAGTAGCTGTATAAATTTAACCATTGTGCGCTCAAACAAATTATGAAAGTCGCAGCGAAAAGCATCGATCAGCGATCCAGATCGAAGCTAGATACATATATATATATATGTATATCCATCTGCTGACACAGCAATTAAGTAGGATGTGATTGAAGTGTCATGTGGCATGTGGCAGGCGGGGCACTTGAGATCACGGGGGATTTACACGGCCGTTTAAAAGACAAAACAGGTCGGGTCGCGACATCTGCTAAATAAATCATCCGGGGTCGTAATTAGTCACTTCAGCCGCCGGCGCTAAACTGGAGCAATTTCTCTTTGGATACGCAGCCGTATAGATATAGATATAGATACAGATAGAGATACATCTCCATGCTAGGTACATACATACATGCAGATCCAGGCTAGTTGTAAAAGTGTCTGCTCAATGCGGTGGATTCATTACTTTGACACGAGCTGTCAAGCGGCTGTCAGTTTGCCGCATCGCGGGAATATATATCCCAAAACTCCGACTCCGACTCCAAATGTGACTCCCGTTTCGAAGGTGGATGACGACGACGATGACGATGACGACAACGACGACTTCAGTGGATGGAATGGTGCACCACCGCTGTCATTTCAAATGGCAAAGGCAAAGATACATTTGAAGAGCGCCGCCCGCTAACAAATAGACCTAACCCATGGCCACTCCCGGTGTTTTTTGCCCTCCTTCGCTTTTCCGTTTTCCCATTTTCCAATTTTCCCGCTGCCAGTAGCGCTGCCGGGTTTTTCATCTAGTGTTTTTGGGGGCGTCGACGGCCGATGCCGCCTCGTACCTTATTAATAAATTTGTCAACACGCAAGTGACAGCCTGTCATCCTGTCCGCCCTCCGTCCTCCGTGCATCCATGCATCCATACATCCATACATCCATACATCCATTTATCCATTCATCCGTTTATCTGTTTATCCTTAAGGCCGGAATTGACTTCGACCCTGGCGCATATGTTGCATCCTGCACTCGCTGACACTCGGAGAAATTAATTTCGTTAATTGCCGAATGTCTACCTTCATTTAAAATGGGTCTTTTGTCGGGCAGCTATAGCTGGAATTTTTTCAAAAAATATATATATGTATACTGGGAGTTAATTGAACTAATTGAATGTTTAAGTTTTTTGGGAAAGTAGGGAGAGAAATACATATTATAAGTATATTTTACACAGAGATACTTCAGCTGTTTCTTTAATTTTAATAAAACTGAAAGACAGCTACTAAGATACTATTGAATCAATGTGAATTTATAAGTAAAGCAGGAGTTACGTTGCT